>NW_028258172.1:2816986-4225480 GCF_053883595.1 Heterocephalus glaber
CATACGTGTGTAAATACCAAATAGTTTCTCTGGTGTGAGAAAGTGAAAGTGTAAATAAGGACTAAATGTATAATAGGTCATGTGAAATAGGAAGAAAAGGGGCAAAGGGGAAGGAAGTGGGAGGACTAGGGGAAAGGATAGAAGGGAATGGGATTAATATGAGAAAATGGAAAAATAGGAACAAAATCTTTGTAAATAGGGAGGAATGGAGGGTTTGAAGGGAGAGCTGGTCAAGGGTGAAAAATAAGAACCAAGAGAGACTATGTAAAGGTACAAATTTCCAATGATGAATGTCATTATATTGTATACCTAAAATGTACCAATTATTGGAATGAATAATCAATAATGTAAAATAGGAAGAAAAGGTCCAAAGCTGTAGGGGTAGTGGGAGGGGCAAGGGAAAGGAAAGAAGGGAAAGGAAAAATGATGGGAAATGGATAAAATGGAAATAAAGTCTTTGTAAATAGGGAAGGGTGGAGGGGGTGAAGGGAGGGCTAGGAATGGGGAAAAGAATAAGAACCAAGATGCATTATGTAAAGGTACAATTCCCAATGAGAAATGTAATTGTGTTGTATACCTACAATGTACCAATAAAAGAATTTAATAAAAAAAATTTTTTAAAAAGTGAATCTGCCTCTGACTCAGAGCTCATTGCTGCGACATAAATAACATTACCATGGAGTAATTGAATTTCACTCTTATTGAGGAGTCAAGAAAGGGGGTAAAAACATTGTTAGTGAACACTGTAGTCTACATGGATTTTTTCTGTATTCTTCCCATTGGCTCAGTGATTATAGTAAATTTCTAAAGCAAAGGTAAAACTAGAATCAAACTTTGTGATAAATAGTAGGATTTTGCATATACCCACATTGCTATAAGCCAACATAAGGCCAGAGGTGCAGGGGTCTAGGAGTGGTGACAACTCCATTCATCCATTAGAATGTAAGAGAACAGGGTTTTTAACTTTCAAACAAATTTTGTTTATTTTGGTTTTGGGTTTTTAAATTGAGCACTCTATCTGGTTTGATACAAATTCGGAAATGTTTTTAAAACAAGGTACTTCTAGCCAACAATGTTGAGGCATATCTATATTATATCATAAAGTCTTCTTTTTAAAGAAAGTTCTTTACTGATATGGATTTCCAAGATAATAAGTTAAAAAGTTATAAAAAGAAATATCTGCATAACTATAAACTTACTATTCTATCCTAGAACCTAGCTCATGAATGAGTTTTTCTTTTACTCTATGGCTCAGTGTCCTCAAGAAAAAAAATGTAACACACAATGCATGACTTGGAGCCCAGTGGGAGAGAAGACACTAGAAAGAAATATTTGTCTAATACTACACACACACACACACACACACGCACACACATGGGAATTTGTTGTTGTCTAAGGGAGGAAGATTTTTGTTTTTTCCACTTTTATATTCTAAATTTTTAAGAGATCTAAGATTAGTAGCATAACCTCAGTATTATACTATACAAGAAATGATATCATGTCTGACTCTGGCCTCGAAATTAGGGAAAAGTGGTGCATATATGCCTCTTCCTAGCCAGGATGTGAAGCCCGTATGAATTGAGATTCTTCTCTTTTTCATTCAATCTACAAGGTTGTGACTAGGAGTAAGTTTCCCTGGGTATCAGGCATATTAAAAAGAACAGTAAAATAGGACACACATGTATAAATACCGAATAGTTCCTCTGGTGTGAAAAACTAAAAATGTAAATAAGGATTGAAATGTATAGTTGATATTGTGAAATAGGAAGAAAATGTCTAAAGGAGTAGGGGAAGTGGGATGGGTAGGGAAAAGGAAAGAAGGGAAAAGAAAAAATATGAGGAAAGGAAAAACATGGAAACAAAGTCTTTGTAAGTAGGGAAGGGTGGAGGGGGTGAAGGTAGGGCAGGAGAATGGGGAAAAATTAAGAACCAAAATACATCATGTAAAGGTATGAGATCCCAATGATGAATGTAACTGTACTGTATACCTAAAATGTACCAATAAACTTAATGGAAAAAAAATGAACAGTAGTTAACATTTTAACATCTGTGCTATCAATTATTTTCTTGACATAATCTAATTGGAGAGAAAAAGATATGTACAACAAAATCCAAATAAAGTCCACATGGTTTAAAGTTGATTATTTGGGCTGATTTTTTTCAAGCAGAAAAATTGATATTATTATTGGTTATGGTTATATTTTTAGTAAATACATAAAATAATTGCATGACTCACAAATAAATTCATGACATTATCTTCCTCTGAAGATGAAGAAGTATGATACTGGAAAATGGATTTACTATCTATAATCTGATTATGTACAACTATAACTCTATATCTAAAGCACTCATGCCGAAATACTGACATTTGTAAATTTGGGGTGGAGGTAAACAAATGTTTATCTTATATTTTATTTTTTTTCACCAAAACAATTTTTATTTTCAGTGTGGATATGTACACAGGCATGACACAGGTTTGGATTCATTAATTTGTCTTATATTTTATACTTTCTTATATTTTGTTATAATTTTAAAATAAATAACAGAATGCCAAAAATTTAAAATATCTTTATAACTGGCATTTTATTACATTTTCAAAATTGGACAGATCTAGTTAGTATAAAATACATGAAGACTTATGGCATCTGAATAGTATAATCAAAAAGCTTGATAACAAAGACAACCTAGAACTCTCTCACACAAACTATATATTCCTTCTTAACAAATTCTTGAATAAACTAATTGTCACTGAAAAAATTAGACAATTAATTAAATATCTATTATCAAAAGTGTCACTAGGATTAAACTGTTTTATAGCTTCTTACTAGATAATTTTTAAAGAACAAAAATTCTAATGTTAAATTATTTCAGTTCATGGGAAAAGATTGAAAACTCATCAAGTCATATTTTTTAAAGCTGGCACAACTTTAATAACAAAACTTGATATACAGAGCATAAGAAAAAATATATAATTCCAATTTGGAATTCAAATAAAATAATTCTAAATGAAATATTGGTAAATAAAATCTAGGAATGTAACAAATAATTATTTCACCCTGACCAAGTAGAGTTTATTTCATAAATACATGTTTGGTTCAACATCAAATACCTACCATCCTAATTCATTACATTAACAAATTAAAGGGAAAGAAAAATCATATATTTTAACAAAAATAGCTGTGAAAAGACATTTGATAAAATCCAGGAGCCACTTCTAATAACATTAGTATGTAAAACAGGAAGAGTAGAAACTTCTAAACATGTTAATGGCTATTTATCAGTAACCAACAGCAAATATCACACCAGTATGAAATTCTAAAAACATTTACATAAAAAATAAAAATAGGACAGGTATGTGTGTCATTATTGTTATACAACACTGTTCTGGAGAAACCAGCTATATAATAATAATCAGTATAAACATTAGAAGAAATAAAAAAATCTCTATTTACATGTGAAATGATTACCTATCTAGAAAATCCAAAATATTCTACTTTAAAAGTCTACTGTACTTTAGGATTAAAAAAAAAATCACTGGATAAAAGATAAAAATATAAATTCCTGTAGGTTACTTTAATTACCCACAATAACAAGTTACAAATGAGGAAGAAAAACTGTCCAATTCATAATGTTATAATTTGATATGTATAAAAAATACTTACAAAATAACTTCAGGTAGATGATGTGAAGCATATTATTAAAACAAGAGTAAAATTTTCAAAAACTCTTGAATGTTAAAGCTTAATATTATTTAAAAAATCCTTCAAAGGGGAATGCAGAAATGTAATACAACTCTAATTAAGACATCAGACTCTTTTTAAATGTCAAATATATTTCAAATTTTCATATGTCAAGGACAAATTATATGATTAAAAAATGGTAAGACTTGCTTTACCAGATTCTAAATATCTGTGGTCTGCCATTATAATTGCCATTATAATTACATCTATGTCATAGTGGCTCAAATATTTCAAAACTGGTAATCAGATATCTAGTGAATGTAAACAAAATGTGTAGTTGGACTCTATTTTATATCATGGAAAAAATAAATTTCAGACAGATCAAACATTTTAACATTAAAAACAATAAAATAACTAGAAAAATGTAGGTGAAAATTTGTATGACAAGTTAGGGCCAGCCACTTGAAAAAGACACAAAACCAAAAAAAAAAAAATTATAAAAAAAGTCTGCCTAAAATTTTTTTAAATTGTAAAGTAAAATATGTCATCAATAAAGTCAAGATTAATGATATAATAAAAAATCATAATGAGTTACAAATGATTAACTGGACTTTATGATAGGAATTTCTACAAATTTATTAAGAAAAAAAATCAACAATTGAATAGATCAATGAACAAAGGATATAATTGTGAAATTACAAAAGAGAAATGACCTGATAGCAAAACAAATACTCATTGAAATCTGGTAAATGCCAATTAAAGTGACAAGTAATGCAATGTAATTCTTCACCTTTCAGATTTTCAAGCATTAAAGACTTGTAGAAGATACTGGAAATGGGGACTTTCATTTTGAATATTCTAGTACTCTTGTAATATTTCTTAAAATTAAACATATGCCTATTTAGCATTTCTGAGAATCCAACTTAGAAAAATAAAAGCACCAATATATTTTGGCAAAGTTACAATAAAAAGGAAATAAATAACCATTAATAACAGAATGTTGAATGCTTTTTTGGCATCTCTACATATACTCTGTATATGTAGCAGGGGATTAAGAGTGAGAGGTGGTGGCAGAGACAGAAAGATTGTATCTACTAGTCTGGAAGGATGTCATGTATGCAAAGTGGGTAAAGCAATTAAATAAATGCACATAACTTGTCATTTTTACAGAAACTACTGTAACAAACCTTGAGGACAGAGAAAAGAAGGAAGGACACAGGTCATATTTTCAACACTTGTTACCTGGGAAGAAGAAAGAGGGAAGTAAAAAGTGGGGGAAGAAGGACATGGTGGGGTTGATCTGCTTTTGCATTGTTCCAATGGTTGCACTTTATTTTTCTATTAATGCCCAATTAAAATTTTCAATTACAGAATAAATATCAAAATTATTTAGTACCTTGGGGCAAAATTGTGGAGCCGGACAATGTAAAATTTGGAGGCACAATAATATTTACCCACTTTCCTGAATTTTTGATGTCAAAACTATTCTCAAAGTTTACAATTATGAGAACACAAAATATTTTACATCTAACTGCTCCACATCTTTTGCAAAAAGCACAATGAACTTACGGAGATTTCACCAAACCATAGACATAAATGTGAATATCATCATCAAACTTGATAAAGTAGACAGACGGCTTGGCCACCACTTGATGGATGAAAATGCCAGTTCTCTTGGACCCATCCTCTTTGGCATGCTCCACCTGCTTGCCCACGAGGCTGTCGACCACTTCTCCAGGCTCCCGTTCTGCTGTAGGAAAATAGTAGCTGGAATCTGGAATGATGCGAAGGTCACCATCTTTATAGTCATCCAGCAAAGTGTACATATAGAGGACCGGATCTTTCTCATAGGTGATATAAAACCAAGTATCCATCACGGGGGCTCGCGCCAGCACCATGCCCTTCCATTCATCTTTTGTACCGTGCTCGCCTTCAAACACATGCCCCACTGCCTTCCCAATCAAGGAATCTGCCAAGCGTGAATCAATACGAGGAGCTGGCACTCTCTCGGGAAGAATCTCTAGCGCTAAAACTCTCTTATCTCGGTGTAGCTCTAGTCCATACACACTATCTTTGCCATCATATTTAATGATGTAGAGTGTGGGCTTCACAGAAACCTGCTCGAGCACAGTGCCCTTCCACTGCTCCACCGGCTCATTGCCTTCTTTCCAGCCGTGTTGAATGCGGCAGCCCACTATGTTCCTACAAGTGAGGAAAGTGGGCTTGCGCCTCTGCTTCCTGTGGGTGTGCCTTTTCTTCATCAGGTATGCAGACACACCATCTATCCCCGTCGGAGGAACTGTTGGAGGAGACATGGCTCGGGGATTAAGAAGGTTTAGGCAAAGTTGCCGCTTGCTTAACTGAGCTGACAAAAATGTAAACACTATCCAAAATGAGATATTTTTTTTTTCGCGATCTCAGAAACCAGACCCTTTCACCCTTCTCCAAGCGCTTGCTCCAGGGCTTGACAGAAAAGCTCTAACTCTGACTGAGCACTGGGACAGCGTGTACCTCTCAACGGTGCTCCAGACCGGGAGAGAAACTCCAGCCGCCGTGGCAGCTAGAGAGAGATGGCGGGCTCCTGTGTGCTGTCGGTTCTCGGCGCCTGCCCAGACTCCCAACCCCAAGTTGCTGAACCCACGACTTATCTGTTGTCGATGCTGCTGTGGTAGCGGCACGGCGACAAAGAAGGAGACGACTGGGATGGTAAGCGAAAGATAAGAAGGACGGCTGCAATGCCAAAAGTGCAGGCGGCGGCGGCGGCGGCGGTGGCAGGTCTCTGAGGAGTTAGGCAGGCCTGTCCTTTGCAGCGCTAGTCGGTTTGGGCCAGCTGTGTAACCGCGTTCTTTGCGGATTAGGGAACCCGCCCCCTCTGAGCCCGCCTGTACCTCGGCCCCGCCCCCTGCCGTCTTGCCTTCCGCTCCGCGGGCTTCTGCGGGGAGGGTCAGCGAGCGTGCTTGCCTTGGGTCCTCACCGACCCAGGCTCTCTCTTTTATTTTCTCTTTCGCCCCCTACTGTTTCTCTCAGACCTCAGCCAGACAGACCGGCTCCCCTCCTCCTATTCTCTGGCTGCCAGCTGCCCAACAGCCTCCTTCGCAGAGGCTCCATCTGCTTTCTATCTTCCAGGAATTCATCACAACCCTGTTTAAAAAAATTTCAAAGCACACAGTGCGGGGGTGGGGGGGAGACACAGACACAGACTCAGAGACAAACAGGATTTTTATACAAAAATGTGCGTACAGATTATTTTCTTTCAGTTTAAGGAACTTGATATGAGAAAAGAAAAAGGCCGTGCTCAGTCCACCATCTTGATTCAAATTTTCCTTAATATTTTCTACCTGATCATTTTGTGTAACGATTTTTAATAATTATTTTGAATGAAAAAGAAATACATTGACATTCCAGAGATTTTTAAAAAATTTAGTGAACTAACCTTAATCTGAAATCATCTAGGCATACTAGAAAATGTTAACTCATGCTGATTTTTCCCTTGTCCATAGATTTGTGCTATAGCTTACATATTTGGGAGTGCATTTCATACTTACATAGCTTGCTTTTATCATTTATATCATTAGAATTTTTATAAATATTAAATACTCCACATCCATGATTTTTAATGGTTCCATATTGTTTGTAATATTTCTTTGATGGTCCGTTATTCATCTGAAATATTCTCTGTGAGAAGAAAAAAACTATTTTACCTTCATATATAAATTTATTGAGCTTCCTTAAAACGTGTTTTTAAGGAATATCTAATGACATGGAGATCTGAATATGAGATAATAATGTTTGAAAATTGAAATGTTGAAACAAAATGTGGCCACAATTTTGCAGAGAGACAAACAAGACCTTTTTTGTGTGTATTTATTATTTTTCTGATTGTGAGAGTTCTAATTGCTTATATAGAAAATCATAAATGTAGGAAACAAAGTGTCACAGGACTGCTATAAGGATTAAATAAGAATTTCCCAAAAACCTTTAACATTTTATTCCACTTATAAAATAGCAAAAAACCCCAACAACAACAACAACAACAACAAAAAAACCAGGAGGCTCTAGATCCTCTCATTCTCTACCCTTCACTGTTGAGAAGACCTCATATCACCTTGGCTAAAAAAGGGAAGTAATTCACCTGGAACTAAGGAAATCAGCAGATAGCTTCAAGGTAGCAGCACTAATTAATTGCCTCCACATTTTATTACCTTCTAAATCAGTGGCAGAATAGTCTAGTCCTCATACTGTTAAATAGCTGGTTGGGCAGAAAATGTGAGGATTCTCTAATTCCTCATTATTCCTAGGCCAAGGAGATTGGGGATGGAATAATTTTCCAATACTCACAAGGAAGAAAGAAAAAGAAACTATGTATCAAAAGCTATTTCTAAGCTTTTTAGAATGACATAGTGATGTATACATATTAACACAAGTAGGTGGCCTCCATATGCACATTCAGTCAAAAGGCATGTTTAAATGTCATGCCATTATGTTCCACAATTAATATACATCAAAATAATTCTGCAGACCAAGACTCACTAAGCTCTTTCAGTGTAAAAGAGCAGTTGGTAGGTGAAAGAAGATGACTACCTGGATGGGCATAAAAATTCAGGGTAAACAGTTGCTTTAGTCCCTTGTTACATACTTTGAAGGAATTCTTGCTTCTATTCTCACAGACAGAGGAGGCAAAATAATTTCTAATATACTTTCTTGTCCAAAATTATGATTCTGATGTTTAGATCACTCGCCAGCTATATGGATTTAAAGGGCATTATCACATTAATGTAAATATTTACCTTGTATGTCTCCTATAGTTAATATTCAAAGGTGTTTGTTAAATAAATAAATGTTTTCAGTTTCCCTGCTCCAATGCAAAAAGTCTTTCTCAATGAAAAAAGTAGTCTTCAACTCCTCCACCCCACCCTATTTACAAAGACTTTGTTTCCATTTTTTCCTTATGGGGAAAAAAAATAAGAACCAAGATATATCAAGTAAAGGTACAAATTCTCAATGATGAATGTCATCATATTGTACACCTAAAATGTAACAATAAACTTAATGAAAAAAAACCATAGTCTTAGAGAAGCCTCTGAAGAATATAGTCGCAGTGATCAGAACCTCCAACAGCAGTTTTGACCCTTCAAAAACACTTGTATCACTTATCCTGTAAGTACATTCATACATAAGTCTGAAAATGCTTAGGAGAACATATTGATGCAAAGTGGACCTGAGAAATTGATTATCAACCTGCAATATGTGAATAGTAAGAAAACCTACCTTTAGGGGTAGGTGTGAGAATTAAATCAGATAAATATACATAAATGTCTTAACACATGAACTGGCACCTGGTAAGTACTCAGTAGTCTTGTAACTAGTCATTGTCTGAAACAAGTCCTTTTTTCTTTTACATCTGTCTACAAACCCTCTGACTCATGTCTTACCTCTTAATCTTTGTTCTGTTTTACATTCAAATCCTCTTTGTTAGCACCTGAGTGTGGATCAAGAACCGTAGCAAGATTCTCTGCTATACAGCCAATTTCAAATCAGTCTTTTCAAATTTCGAGATTTCTGGAAGGCTGCTTTCTGGATAAATGGGGCATTATTGAAAATAATCTTCAGAGATACAGTGATAATTTATAACTGGAAGGATAGTGGAGGTAGACATAAATGCTTCTAATTCTAGTGTACAAACCAGATTATAATACATGCTGTGAAAAAAGTACACATTCAGCACTGGCCACCTAAAGGAATTTAGTGAGGATGTCATCAGAGACAACTTGAAAGGTTAGAATAAGAAAAGTAAGATGTTTGGAAAGTCACAGAGTAGTGCAATTTTTTCAGTCTGAGCTGAAAACAGCTGGAAGAAAGGCACAGAAAGATGCACGGATATAGGATATATGACAAATGGTCAGGAATTTTTGGCTGCAACACAGAATGTGCCAGGCTTAGAAATAGGGAGCATGGTTGGTGGTGGGGAGTAAAGTTAGTTAACATTCTCAAATGAGAGGCATTGATATACCATCCTATTCTGATAATGTAGTATTAGGAGGGCTAAGCAGAGGGTTATCGTCCATTTTCCACCTGATAGAAGCAGGTACTGTTCTGATTATCCTGGCAAATTAATATTGGTGATTCTGGCAGATAGTTGCTTTTCTGTCTGCCACCAGGCAGAAGCAAGTGGTGTCCTGGTGCCATGGCAATGTTAGTAAGTTCAAATGATGAGCTGTTCCTCCATATTTATCTGATGGTGTGAGGTATTAGTGATCATTATGTTACAGGTCTATCCCTATATCAACCTGGTAGCAATGAGACTGAACAAGGTAGAGTTGAAATAGGTCTATTTAACTGATACTCTTGTTCCCTATGGCCCTACTGTCAGTGAAAACCAGTGAGAAGATGAGTGTGACTCACTATCCACCATCAATGAAACTAAAAAATGGAAAACATGATGAGACTAGATGGTACCCAACTTTCTCTACAACTTTAGTATTAGTTAGGCCCAGTGGTTAGATGAGGCTCAACTCTTATTTTAAAGAAATGATGGGATGAGTCTGTACTCCACTTTCATCATGAAGGTGTCAGAAAACCTTAGAAGGAAGCTAATATATAAATTACCAGTTATAGTAAGAAGTCACATCATATAAAGAACAAGAGAAATCACAACTTGACAGAGAAAGTACAATTAACAAATATCACAACTGAAATGAATCAGATGTTGGAATTATTTGAAATGGATTTTTTAAGTAACCATAATAAAATATTTCTATATATATTATGAATTATTTTGAAACAAATGGAAAAAATAGAAAATCTCAGTAAATAAATGCAAAATATTTTTAAAAGAACTCAATAGAAAGTTTTTCAACTGAAAAATGAAATGACAAAAATTAAAATCTTGGGTTCGATCCCCGGTACCAAAAAAAAAAAGAAAAATTAAAATCTTTGGAGCTAAAATCAATATAAAACTGGAGATGAAAGAAGACAGAATCAGTAAACTTGAGGAGAGAAAATTGGAATTTACACTATGTGGACAATAGAGAAAAATATTCTGACAAAAATGAGAACAGTCACAGGAATTCTGAGAAGGTAAAACGTGAACATTTACAATTGTGTCAAAGAAATAAAATCTTAGGTAAAGATATGTCAAAATATGCACAGGATTTATGTCCTAAAATCCAAATGTTAATGGAACAAATTAAAGACCAAAAGAGATGCTTAAATATACTCTGCTTGTGAATTGGAAGACTCAAAGAGTAAAGATGTCAAGTCAGTTCTCTCCAAAATAATGTATAAGTTTAAAAAAACTTCTACGAAAACTAAAAAAATTGTTTTTCATAGGCATATACAAAGTTCTTAAATTATATGCAAACACACAATAACTTAAATGATTAAAATAATTTAAAAAAAATAAGTAGCTAAAAGAATCATTATACCTGATGTTAAGTTACTACATGGGTCCAATAACCAAAGAAGCGCAGTTTTTAGTCCAATGGAAAAACATGAGATATGCTAGAAATAGACTCATACAAGTGTGTCCAACTGGTTTTTGACAAAATTGCAAAAGCGATTTAATGGAGGAAAGCTAACTTTTTGGACAAATATCATTGGATTAATTGGACCCCTATAGAGAAAGAAATCTTAGACCTAAGTCTCATATATAAAAATTAACTGTAGATGGAAAATGACTAAAATGTAAAGCTATGAAACTTTTACAAACATCATAGGGGAAAATCTTTGGGATCTACTGCTAAATGAATAAAGTGTTCTCATTCCTGACACCAAAAGAAGGATGTTTAAAAGGAGCAATGGTAAATTGCTCTGTGAAAACCCTTTTAAGAGTATTAATACCCACTGAGAGAAAATATTTGCAAATCATATATACAAAAAGCTTTGTATTTTGAAAATATAAAAAATCTCAAAGCTCAAGAGTAAAATAGCCAATAATGCAATCAGAAAATAACAAAAGACTTTGTAAAAACTTTACACCAAAGAAGCTATAATATAACAAAAAAGCACAGAAAGAGATCATGAGTCATCAAGGAAATGTAAATTATGACCACCTTGATAGATATCACCATACACCACTTGGAATAGCTAAAATAAATAATAATGGTAATACCAAATTCTAATTGGATGAAGAAAAACTGGTTTCTGTTACATTGATAGTAAAATGTAAAGAGATGTATCCTTTCTGGGAAACACTTTGCAGATAAAATCTAGAAATAAATCTCATATTCTACTTAGGGTGAAAGATCAAAGAAAGCTCTCAACATGCATATCATGGAATATTAATCATTAATTAAAATGCAAGCAACAGTTTGGAGGAATATGAAGGGCATTATACTGAAATTTTAAAGAAAGTGCTAATTTCTAAATTTTGCATACTGTATTGTTATATTTACTTAGCAATCTTGAAATGACAAAGTTATAGTTTATTTTCTAGAGATCAGGAGCTAAAGTAGAAGTAGCTATAGTTATGAGGTTCAGCATAAGGAATCCTTGCAATGGAACTTTGTTAGTAATTGTCATACTAATCTACACATGTAACAAAAGGGCATAGTACTAACTAAAGACACACACAAATGACTGTGAATGTAACTGATGAAATTTGAATAAATTTAGTAGATTTAAAATGTCAATTTCATATTGTAATATTGTGCTATAGAAATGCAATTTAGGATCTTTCTGTATTACTCCTAAAATCATATGTGAATTTACAATTATCTAAAATATCTTATTAAAGATAAAGATGGGCCGGGGGTGTAGCTCAGTGCTAGCATACTGAGTCCCTGAGGTTAATTCCCAGAAATGAAAAAAAAAAAAGCAAGAAATAAACAAATAAAGGTAAAGAACTGGAACTGTAATAAGTGATAGATAAAGAAAGTTTTGTATACATATATAACTTCCAAATATCAAAATGAAGAAAATCATAGATGATTGCATCATTTATAAATTTCTTAATAAATTAAATGCAAATAAATACATTATTTTTATGTACAAGGAAAATTCATTATATGCCTTTGGGAAAGTAGTCCAATTTTTCTGTTTTCATTTCATCAGAAAAAAGTAAGAGATTTAGAATAATCAATTTCTAAAATCTCTTCTTGCTCCAAATTTCTATGGTTAAATGAAATGGACAACTATGAAAGAGAATTGGAACTAAAAATAGTCTTGAGAAACAGTTAAACACCATATATATATATATATATATATATATATATATATATATATGGTGTAAAATGAGAGAACACAAGTAGTTAAAGTGACAGAACAATTAAAATATATGAATAGAGATTTTTGTTTTGTTTTCTCTGGTAATTAAAAACTATATAGATTTGTGGAGTTGCTAGTGGCTTGTAAAATTTTGTCCTTCCAGTATTTTGACAAGGTAGAATGTGAGAGCTAATGAGAAGAGTAAAACTGTACAATAGGTAAGTTAAATATATCTTAATTAAAGGCTTCATACTTATGGTAGGGTTGGTTCAAGATTTTACATATCTTGGAAGACACATTGATCTAGATATCAAAGTTTTCTCCTAACAATTGCTTTGATAATAGAGACTAGTGATTTAAAATTAGCCATATTTTTCTTTTAATTTCTCAATATCTATATGCAATTATTATTTTTCTTACTTGACAAAGCAGCTATTTTAAAAGGAATGGCTTAAGTCAGTATTCAGAAAGAAATACCTCATATATCATGTCAAATAATAAATTAGCAGAAATGGCAGGTTTAATTATTAAGCTTGGTCACTGAAATTGCAAGTTGTGTGTCAAACAAGAATTATCTTAGAAACTAGGACTTGGATTCTTTCTTTCCTTGATATATCCATTTTCTTTCATAAAAAAGAACAAACATGCAATAGAGTCTGACCATAATGCCTTCAGTGGGCAACACTGTTAAATAGGCCAGAGGGAACTCTTTAAATGAAGCCTTGTAAAAAATAAAAAAGAAGAGGAAGAGTTAAATGAAGGCTTGTATTTTACGAAGTTAATGAAAAATAATCCGTTAGTCTGCACTGAAACAAATCACAGATAAAAAGTTAGTGAAACTTACTGTAGACAAAATTGAACTAAAAACTTTCAAAACGTACATTCATGAGTTGCTCCCCAGTCCCATAGTTTAGGTAAGACCTCTTGACCACGTGCTCTTCTGAGTGTTAGGTGAATAGAGGGATTAGCTCATTGTAAGAAACCTAAAGTACACAAACGATTGCAAAGATGAAAAAATTTTCAAATATCACTCCAAACCCTATCATCTATCCATATGCTTTCTAGGAAAGATTGCAACCACGTTAGATAACTATGATGTTTAAAACTCTATGTTACATAGTATTGCTTTTGCTATTCTAGGTCTGTTCTTGTTTCGAATGAATTTTTGGATTGTTTTTTCCAGGTCTGTGAAGTATGCTGCTGGGATTTCAATTGGAATTGCATTGAATTTATACAGCAGTTTTGGAAGTATGGCCATTTTCACTATGTTGATTCTTCCTACCCAGGAGCAAGGGATGTCTTTCCATTTTCTGATATCCTCTTCAATCTCTTTTTTCAGGGTCCTATAGTTTTCATAGCAGAGGTCTTTGCTTTCTTTTGTTAAGTGGATTCCTAGGTATTTCAATTTTTTGGATGCTATTATGAAAGGAATGGATTGCCCAATTTCTCTCTTAGTGAGTCTGTTTTTTTTTATAAAGTGGAGTACTACTCAGCCATAAAGAATGAGAAACTAGAGAAATGTATACATTTCTGCAGGCAAAAGGCAACCCTTCTACATTGTTAGTGGTAATATAATCCAGTAAAACCACTAAGAAAATTAGTATGGAAATTCCTCATGAAACCAAGTGTAAAAACTCAATTTGACCCAGCTATTCCACTTCTAGATATTGTCCTGAAAGAAATATAGGCATCATATTATAGTGGTATGTGTATATTCCTGTTTATAGCAGCATTAATAGCTAAATCTTGGAAGCAATCTATATGTCTATCTACAGATGAATAGATAAAGAAAATGTGGTAGTAGTATATAATAGAATAGTACTCTGCCATAAAGCAGGATAAACTTGAGTCATTTGTAGGACAATGGATGCACCTTAAGACCATAATTTTAAGTGAAATCAATCGGACACACAACCTTAAATATTGCATGGTATCTCTTATACAAGAAGCCAAACTATAAATAAGGAGCAAAACAAAAGATAGAGAATAGGAAATAAGGAGAGGAGATCTTCCTTAAATGGGAATGGGATCAAGAGATGGAGAGAGCAGGGAGTGAGGGGAAGAAAAGGAGATGATAAACAAAGATGTGTTAAGTATATGTTCCAATTCCACACAAGGAATGTAAATTGTATGCAATGCAAATGTACTAATAAAAAATCAGTTGAAACAAGTTTATATTTCTTCAATGAAATGTCACTCATTTTTCTCTGAACAAACTCAGAAATGATAAAGAATTGAAATAAATTGATATATGCACCCATTTAAAGAGATTCAGGGATTCATAGCACTATAATTCATACTTTTTCATAAAAATATACACTTCATTATCAAGGACTATTCCAAAGTCCTTGGGACACAGGTAGAAAAGGAGATCTGTCTTAGAGTTAGACTGAGATGGTACCAAAGTTCATATTTTAAGTGAGCATAACACTAATTTTGTCATAAAGGGCATAAACATTGGTGTGATACACTCATATTTATTCTTTACAATATTTCTATTGATGAATTATCAATTTTAATTTTATGAGATTTATTATATTAAACAATGAGTACTTAGGAAAAATCACAAAAATAAAAGTATTGAATTCTTAATATTTATTTATTTATTTTAATTAAATTCTTTTATTGGTACATTGTAAGTATACAACACAATTACATTTCTCATTGGGAATTGTACCTTTACATAATGCATCTTGGTTCTTATTTTTTCCCCATTCCTAGCCCTCCCTTCAAGCCCTCCATCCTTCCCTATTTACAAAGACTTTATTTCCATTTTTTCCATTTCTCAGCATTTTTCCTTTCCCTTCTTTCCTTTCCCCTGACCCTCCCACTACCGCTACAGCTTTGGACCTTTTCTTCCTATTTTACATTATCGATTATTCATTCTAATCTTGGTACATTTTAGGTATACAATATAATGACATTTGTCATTGGAAATTTGTACCTTTACATAGTCTCTCTTGGTTCTTATTTTTCACCCTTGACCAGCCCTCCCTTCAACCCCACCATTTCTCCCTATTTAGAAAGATTTTGTTCCTATTTTTCCATTTTCTCATATTAATGCCATTCCCTTCTATCCTTTCCCCTAGCCCTCCCACTTCCTTCCCCTTTGCCCCTTTTCTTCCTATTTCACATTACCTATTATACATTTAGTCCTTATTTACACTTTCAGATTCTCACACCAGGGAAACTATTCGGTATTTATACATGTGTGTCCTGTTTATTTCACTTAAGAGTATCACTTCAATGTGCATCCACTTAGCTATAAATGTCTCTAATTTCTCATTTTTTATGGCTCAGTACTACTCCATTTTATAAAAAAACCACATTATCTTTATCCAGTCTCCAGTTGATGGGCATTTGGGCTGTTTCCAAGTTTTAGCTATACAAACTGTGCTGCTATGAACATGGGTGCACATATATCACTGTGGTATGATACTTTTAATTCTTTGGAGAAGATCCCCAGCAGTGGAATAGCTGGGTCAAATGGGATTTCCAGTCCTAGTTCTTTGAGGTATCTCCATACTGATTTCCACAGTGCTTGCACCAGTCTACACTCCCACCAGCAGTGGAGCAAGGTTCCTCTTTCCCCACAGCCCTGCCAGCATTTGTTATTGGTTGATTTCATGATAGCAGCCATTCTTTCTGGAGTGAAGTGGAATCTCAGCGTTGTTTTCATTTGCATTTCTCGAATGACCAGTGATGTTGAACATTTTTTCATGTATTTATTTGCTATTTCCACTTCTTTGTCTGAGAAATGTCTGTTCATTTCAGATGCCCATTTTTGGATTGGGTCTTTAAATTTGGGAGGTCTGATCTTTTTAAGTTCTTTATAGATTGGAGATAGTAGACCTTTGTCTGAGGAAGAGCAGGTGAAGATTTTTTCCCACATTGTGGGTTGTCTCTTCACACTGCTGGTGGTTTCTCTTGCTGTGCAGAAGCCTTTTAATAAGAAGAGATCCCACTTGTTGATTGTTTGTGCTAGTTCATGGGCAACTGAGGTTTTGTTCATAAAATCTTTTCCTACACCGATGTCTTCAAGGGTTCTACCTAACCTCTGTTCCAACTGGTTCAGAGTTTCTTTTTTAATATTTAGATTTTTAATCCATTTTGATTTTAGTTTAGTGCATGGTGAGAGATACAGGTCTAGTTTTAATTTTTTGGCATGTTGAAGCCCAATTTTTCCAGCACCATTTATTAAAGAGGCTATCTTTCCTCCAGTGAGGGTGTTTGGCTCCTTTATCAAAGATGAGATGGCTGAATGTGTCTGGCATTGTTTCTGCATCTTCTAGTCTGTTCCACTGGTCCTCAGGTCTGTTTCTTTGCCAGTACCATGCTGTTTTGTTTTTTTTTTATCACAGTAGCTTTGTAGTATAGAGGCAGGTTGGGGATTGTGATACCCTCTGCCATGTCTCTGTTACCTAGAATTGCTTTTGCTATTCTGGGTCTCTTCTTGTTCCAAATGAATTTTTGGATTGTTTTCTCAAGGTCCATGAAGTATGCTGCTGGGATCTCAATTGGAATTGCATTGCATCTACATAGCAGTTTTGGAAGTATGGCCATTTTCACTATATTAATCCTTCCTACCCAGGAGCAGGGGATATCTGACCATTGTCACGTATCCTCTTCAATCTCTCTTTTCAGAGGGCTATAGTTTTCAGAGAAGACTTCTTTGATTTCTTTCGTTAGGGTGATTCCGAGGTATTTCAGTTTTTTGGATGCTATTGTGAAAGGAATTATTTGCCCTATTTCTCTCTCAGTGAGTCTGTCATTGGTGTAGAGGAAAGCTATTGATTTTTTTTGTGTTCACCTTGTAACCAGCTACTTGACTGAATTTGGTTATTAAGTCTAGAAGACTTTTGGTGGAGTTCTTGGGGTCTTCTATATACAGTATCATGTCATCTGCAAATAATGACAATTTGAATGCTTCATTGCCTATCTTTATTCCTTTTATTTCTTTCTCTTTTCTAACTGCTATGGCTAATGTTTCCAGAACTATATTGAACAAGAGTGGTGAAACTGGACATCCTTGTCTTGTTCCTGATTTTAGTCTGAAGGGTTTCAGCTTTTGACCATTTAGTATGATATTGGCTGTTGGTTTTTCATAGATGGCTTCTATCAGTTTCAGGTAGAGACCATCTATTCCAATTTTTTGTAGGGTTTTTATCATAAATGCATGTTGGATTTTGTCAAATGCTTTTTCTGCATCTATGGAGATAATCATATGGTTTTTGTCCTTGGCTCTATTGATATAGTGTATTACATTGACTGATTTGCATATATTGAACCATCCCTGCATGCCTGGGATGAATCCCACTTGATCAGGGTGTATGATCTTCTTGATGATCTTCTGCATTCTGTTTGCCATTATCTTACTAAGGATTTTTGCATCTATGCTCATTAGTGAGATTGGCCTATAGTTCTCTTTTTCAGTTGGGTCTTTCTCTGCTTTGGGGATCAAGGTGATGCTTGCTTCCAGGAATGAATTTGGGAGTATTGCTTCCCTTTCAATTTCATTGAAGAGTTTAAACAGTAGTGGCAGCAGTTCCTCTCTAAATGTCTTGTAGAATTCAGCAGTGAAACCATCAGGGCCTGGGCTTTACTTAGTTGATAAGTTTTAATTACATTTTCAATTTTACTGGTTGATATTGGGTTGTTCAGAATTTTTAGGTCTTCTTCATTCAACTTTGGCAATTCATGTGTATCTAGGAATCTGTCCATTTCTTCTGTGTTGTCCATCTTAATGGCGTGTAGATTCTGGAAGTAGGTGTTGATGATCCTCTGGATTTCTGCTGGGTCTGTTGTCATTTCACCCTTTTCATTCCTAATTGCTTGGATTTGGGCCTTTTCTTTCCTTTTTCTGACAAGGTTGCTAAGGGTTTGTCAATTTTGCTGATTCTTTTGAAGAACCAACTCTTGGCTTCATTGATTTTTTTGTATCATTCTCTTAGTCTCCATTGCATTCATTTCTCCTCTAATCTTTATAATTTCCTCCCTTGTATGAGCTTTGGGATTGTCCTGCTCTTCTTTTTCTAGAAGCTTGAGGTTCAGCATCAGGTTCTTTAATTGGACTTGTTCTGTTTTCCTAATATACGTATTCACTGCTATGAATTTCCCTCGTAAGACTGCTTTCATTGTGTCCCACAGATTCTGATATGTTGTATTGTCATTGTCATTTAATTGAAGGAATTGTCTGATTTCTTCTTTCATTTCCTCTGTGACCCATTGGTTATTCAGAAGTGTGTTGTTCAATTTCCACGTGCTTATGAAATTTTTTGAGTTTCCTTTGCTACGGATCTCCAATTTCATGGCACTGTGGTCTGATAATATACAGGGAATAACTGCAATTCCTTTGCACTTACTTAAACATGTTCTATGTGTGAGTATGTAGTGTATTTTGGAGAATGACCCATGTGCAGCTGAGAAGAATGTGTATTCTGATTTTGTGGGGTGGAAGACTCTGTAAACATCTGTTAAGCTCATTTGTTCAAGAGTTCGATTGAGTTCTAGTATTTCATTACTTATGTTTAGTCCAGTTGATCTATCTATTTGTGCCAGTGGGGTGTTGAGGTCCCCCACTACAATTGTATTAGTGCATATATGACTTTTCATGTCTGTTTGTATTTGTTTTATATAGTTGGGTGCACTAGTGTTTGGTGCATAGATATTTATGATTGTCATCTCTTCCTCTTGGATTCTTCCCTTTACAAGGATGTAGTGTCCTTCTTCATCTCTCTTAATTAGTGTTGATTTGAAATCTACTTGATCTGCAAAGAGGATAGCTATTCCTGCTTTTTTTCGGGTTCCTGTCGCATGCAGTATTGTTTTCTACCCTCTAACTTTCAGTCTATGAGTTTCCTTTGGAATGAAGTGTGTTTCTTGTATGCAGTATATTGTTGGATTTTGCTTCTTGACCCATTCTGCCAGTCTATTTCTTTTGATTGGTGAATTGAGACCATTAACATTGATGGTTATAGCTGAAACGTATTGACTTATCATTGCCATGACTTTTTCTTTTTGTTGGTTTCTCACCCTTTACATTTAATTTCTTGTTGTGCCAGATGGGTTGATTCTGCTTTGCTTCCTGGGGTTGTGATCCTCAATGTCTGTGCCTAGGCTACTGTGTAAAATTCTTTGGAGTGCTGGTTTGGTATTCACGAAGTTCCTAAGGTGCTCTTTGTCATGAAAGTATCTTATTTCTCCATCCATTTTGAAAGATAGTTTTGCAGGGTACATCCATCTGGGTTGGATTCTGTTTTCTTTTAGGGCTTGGAATATGTCACTCCAAGCTCTTCTTGCCTTGATGGTTTGTGTTGAGAAGTCTGCTGTGATTCTGATGGGCTTTCCTTTGTATGTGATTTGTTTCTTTTCTCTGACTGCTTGGAGAACTTTGTTCTTCTGTTGTGTTTCTGGAATCTTCACAATCATATGCCTATGTGTAGATTTTTTTGATCAAGGCTATTTGGAGTCCTATATGCCTCACTTATCTGTATGTCAAGGTGTTTTCCCCTGCTTGGGAAGTTTTCTGCCATTATTTCTGTGAAGAGATTTTTTTATGTCATCTCCACTCTCTCCTGTTTCTTCATTGAGCCCAATCAGTCTTATGTTATTCTTCTTTGCATCATCTAGCAGCTGCTGGGTTGATTTGTCATGTTCCCTTATAATTTTGAAGCAATTTTTCTTTTTGTGGTCATTAATTACAATCTTATCTTTTATATCTGAAATTCTGTCCTCACATTGACTCATTCTGATGTGTAGACTTTCAGTGGAGTTTTTCATGTCCTGGAAATCTATTTGCATCTGTTTTATGGATTCCATTTGTTTCCTATGTTGGGATTCCATCATGTTCCTGAGCTCCTCTCTAGATTTATTAATCATGTCTTGCACTAGGGGCACAATTTCTCCTCTTATCTGAGAAATCATTTCTGATTTCATTTTTTCCAGATCCCCTTTTGTTGCCAGTTCAGTGGGTCCAGGTGGTTGAGTATCAGAGTGTTCCATCTCATTTCCCTTTGGGGTTGCTGTAGGTGATCTGGAAGTCTGGTTTTGAGACTTATTTATGTGTTTTCTCATTTTGACTGGGGTGGGGGGCTGTTAGCACCTTCACAGATTACCTCCTCTGAGCTGGGAGCAGTGGTACAGGGGCTGGGAGCAGCAGTAGGCATGGTGACCCAAAAGCCCTTTCCTGTGGGCTTGGAGCAGCGGGAGGGATGGTGGCCGGAAAGCCCCTTCCTCTGGTCCATGAGCAGCGGGACAGAAGATTGCCCAAAAGCCCTTTCTTCTGGCCTGGGAGCAGTGGGAGGGATGGTGACCAGGAAGCCCTTTCCTCTGGACCAGGAGCACTGGGATGGCAGCTCAGAAGCCCCTACCTCTGGGCCAGGAACAGTGGGACTCAGTACCTTGGTCTGGTGGTCTGGTGTCCTCTGTGTCTTTGTAGTATGGAACCAGGTGACTGCTTTTCTGCAGCGGGCTGATTCGGCATGTTCCACTTGACTCAGTACCTCAGTAGGGCATGGGCAGACCTCCCTGTCTGCAGCGGTGTGATTTGGCGTCTTCCACACAACTTGGGGTGAATTTTTAATATTTATTAAGTGTGTTTAAAAAGCATCAAAATTATCATTTTTGTTTACAGAAATGTTCTTGTCAAAATAGTCAAACCATATATATGATTCTCCTCATGTATCTATAAGCCTTACATTACATTCAGATTTTTCCTTTCATGTTTTAAAGCTAATAACTGAACATCAAAATAATTTTCTGTCCCTTGTGACTTCAATTTTTCTTACCAATTTGACATGATTTCTCTCTGCAGGAATGACTGTACTTTATGTACATAATGAAGTGGTTTTGGGTTTCTAGTAACACAATGAACAGAAAAAGTTTCAGTAATCACAAATTGCTACTCACTATGAGAAACAGAAGAAAATACATCCTAATATACAAAGGAGCAATTTTAAATTCAATGCTAGTGTGTATATTCACTCAAAATAATGCCATATAGCCATTGAAATAATATTGAAACAGAGTTAATACTACCTTGGGAAAAGGCAAAAATAAAGAAACGTTTTATGCATGTTATAGTCATAATTATGCAAAGAAGAAAATTTATTAAATTTTAAAATGATGATCATAAAATGAAATTTGATACAAGTCATTTTGTGAAAAGTGTAATGATATTTTTTGGTTTGATATTTCTTTACTTTTCTCATTACATATAGCTATCATATATTACTTTTTCAGTGCAACAGAACAAAAAACATTAATCAAAGAAAACATTTCCAAGATCATGTTTTCTTCATAGCCACATTAATTTATGATTTGAGCCTCTATAAATTCCATCTTATATAACAGACAATCCCAATTCTCTTTCCTTCAGTCTCTGGAATTATGTGTGAAACTGAAAGAGCAAGAATTTAGCATTGATAACCAGGATACACAAACACAAAAATATACACACACAGACACAGACACACACACACACACAGTAGTGGATATTTATCATTATATTACATGTCAAGTGAATAACAACAAAAAGAAATCTTTTTATTATTCATTAAGTTTATTGATACATTTTAGGTATATATTATAATCACATTCATTATTGGGAATTTGTTCCTGTTCATGATATATCTTGATTCTTGTTTTTTCCCATTCCCCTTCCCTCCCTTACCAAAAAGAAATCTTATCAACTGAAAGAACTGCTAATTTTGTTCATATTTAACAAAAATTTTATTATTTCACATTTTATTTCAATTAAACAGAGAAATTGGCCATGAATAAGCATATTTAAATTTTTTATCTCTTTCATTTTGAGATATCTAGTATTTCAAAAAGTTGTTTCCCATACTCTCAGTAAGAAAGTGAATGTTTAAGCATTCTTGTTCTTGAAGTTAATTAATGGTCTAGGAAAATAATTCTTTCTATAAATAACATTTCATTGCAACACAATGAAACCTATTTTTATAAGGAATGTATATAGCAGCTTTCCTGTCCCAAGCACAGGCAGAGTTGAAGAATTGTAGAGCCTAATATATTTACTATATAATATTTTTCTGAATAAGTTTGACAACCCCCGAAACAAACTGGGCAACTGGCACCGATCACGTGTGGATATTCAGCATTTGAAATGTGGCCAGTGTGATTAATGAACTGAATTATTTTATATTTTGTTTAGCTTGAATTAACATGAACTTAAAAAACCACATGTGACAAGTGCATATTATACTATACATTGCAAATATAGAAAATAAAACAATGTAGTTTGGTAAGATTAAAAAATGATTAGTAAATATGAAATAAAGAAAAACATATTTGATTTGTCACCTGGAAAATATTAGTAAGTGTGAAAAAAGATTAGTAAGTGTAAAAAAAGAAAAACATGTATTTCATTTGTCACCTGGAAAATTAATGGAAAATATGAATTCACCAGGTAGAACCTATTTTATAAAATATACCCCATCTTGATAGTTTCCTTTAATGATTTGCAGGACTGTAAATTTTTTGAAACTTAAACACATGTTAGACAAGCAGATTTCTTTTGAAAATCACTGTAAATACACAAAATAATAGAGAGCTTGAAAAATTTTCTAAAAGCATTAATGATTACTTCAGATTTTACAGGAGGAGGGAGTAGGATGAGGGTAATTTGAGGAATAACACATTCTTAGTCTATAATTATCTTCCTGCTCCTCTTTTAGAAATCAGTGAAGAAACCTCAAAAATAAAGGAAAAATTTTTTAAATAAGCTGTAAAAAACCTTTTGCATGTAATTAAAGAGAATTCCTAAATAGATCTTTGCTTATAGCCAGTGGTGTGCTGGTAAAACAGCTCTTTAAGGAAAAAAGTACCAGTTTGTAGTCTTTGCTAGTTGCTCTGGTATAAATACTCTAACCTTGGTTGACTACATGATATGAGCAGTTCAACAACCAAGTTTCTTAATTATATCAATTACAATTATATCAAAGACAATTACATCTCTGCAGGCACTACCAAACTTTAGACTACTTCAGATCTCAAGAACTAGAGGTCATTGTGTGTATGTGTGCCCATGTGTGTGTTTTTGTATGTGTGTGTGTGTTGGAGAGGAGGTACTTGCCTTCCATGACCAGAGTTCTTCATCTCTCCAAGTTTGAGTTTTGGCTTATGCATATATATTTGAAATCAGAAAGCAAGAAAACATATAGTACAAAACTATAATAAAATGTATTTTAATAAGTTAAGTTTCCTCCCTTTTGATGTCAGAAGCCCAAACTCAAAAACTAAGGAAACTTGTTGTCTTTTTAAATTATTGAGAAAATTATGACAAAAAAAAAATCTTTCCTTGACCAAATTTTAGAAAGCCTTTGAACAATATTTTGATTAGGCCTCATTCTTGATTCTTGCCTGCCAGAGACTCCTGTACTAAGTCTCTAGTCCTCACTTGCCCAGTATGTGATGCAAGCCTGAGGAAAAAAATACACTAAGAGACAGAACTAAAAGAGAGAAAGTGGGGTGCCAGGAAGACCAATGCCAGTGTAACTGACAAAGGCCCTTTCCAGGCCCAGGCACTGACCTTTATTGGCAATCAATTGGGTTAAAGGTGAGCTATGAGTGGTTTTTATGGAAATTAATTTAAACAAGGTTCACAAAGGACAAGAAAAAGCATTCTCAAATTAGGAACAGAATGGACAAAAATATGCGGTTGTAATTATAACATTGTCCTTCTAGTCAGAAGGTTTTAGTTGTGGGAATGGAATCTGAGTCCAAGTTACTTTGACCTTGGCATGTAGGCTTCATCCAGACTCACTTCTCAAAACAAGCCAATTGAGGGGTTGACTCTTTACAGGCTGCTTTGGGTATAATCAATATTACAGTCCTCTGCACTTGCCTTCAGTGCATTTGTCCACCTCTAACAAGAATTCTTCTATGATAATTTAAAGAGAAGCTCCTCTTAATATTTGGCCACCTTTGGTCTAGGGATTTAGCTCAGTGGCACCATGCCTGTCTTGCAAGTGCAAGGTCCTGAGTTTGATCCCGGTGCCGGAAAAAAAAATTTGCCCACCTTTAATATTTGACAACCCTAATATTTGTCCAGAGTAAGATTTTTCTTACAATTTTAAAACATATCATGGGACCACAAGTTAAGGTAAGGCTAATTTTTGAACCTGCAGCTGTGAGACCAAAGCGACTCTATTTTGCTAAAATGCACCACTCCCCTAGTCTCTCACAAATTAATGGTTAAAATGTGCATGCTCTGGGACAAAAGACACAATCTGTACCGAAGCAAAGTTCCTAAGTTAATTACTCAACCATCTGTTTGCCTAGGAAAAGAATGTTCCGGGCCCCCTATCCATAGAACAGTCTGTAGATGTGCTGTCAGTACGTAATGGTCTAATGGTCGTGACTAAGTTAGTGTGTCTGCTGACCATCAGTACGTGACAGTCGACCACCAACATTTGCCCCTCATTTCCCTCGTAAAACCTGCATGTAACCACCCCTCAACCCCCAATGAACCTAGCCAATCAGAAATGTACACTTCATACTTGCTAAATGTCAACCAATCATGTAACTGCTAAGTGGAAAATCCCCAAACCTTGCTGTAACCACAATAAAAACCCTGCTAATTTGAAATTCGGGGCTCTCAATCCTGATCCGCTGCACCAGTGATGGTTGTGAGTCCCTGCTCGAACTTGAATAAATGACCCTCGTGCGTTTGCATTGGAATCGGCTCCTTGGTGGTCTTTGGGGACTTCGCGATCTGGGCACAACACAGCCTTCTCATACAAGACACTAACTGTATACCATTGAAAATTTTGTTTTCACTAAAAACTTATTGATTTGCCATCTATTGCTGAATCCAATTCCTTAAGCAGTCCTCCAGAGGATGAAGCATATTTTCAATCTTTAGATTCAGAAAATTTCATCTGAAACTGCATTAGAGTCTCAAGATTCTTTATTTGAAAAATACCTCCTAGGCTAAAGGTTATTCCTCCTTCCTTGTTTTGAGTGGAGATTCATTTACTGTACCTTGGTCCAGAAATCTTTCTTTGACTTTGTGAGCCCACTTTGTCCTTTATATGTAATACTGCTTCTCCCATAGACAATTTTAAGTCCACTATAACCACTTTTCTGGACCCTCTGGTGGCTATATATTTCACCATTTTGGTGCTAAATCTGTCCACTTCACTTTTTATTAGCATAATTTTCCTAAGGATAATTTGCAACTCTATTTGTCTCTTTGGGAAATAAAAATCTCCACATACAGGCTCATGTAAGACCTGCCACTTTCAGTACTTCTCATCTCCTTTTTCCTCCATTTATCACTTTCAATTTTCCTTTCACTTTCCTTGAACACTTTGATATGTTCTCCCTCAAACTTTTTTCTCTCACATGCTATCTATCCATGTTAGATATTTTCCTTTCAATTTCAATTTGTAAACTCCCTTCAGCCACTTGAACTTTTGTCTCCAGCACACTGTTGGGACTTGGAACAGTGAAAGCAATTAAAAATAAGGAAAAAAGAAATTTTTAAAAGACTTCTCTATAAATGTTGTTAAAAAGCAATATTACTCAGCAAGTAAACTTGTTCCATCTTGCCAACAGAACAATTCAGATAAAAGTATAAGATAGAATAAAGATGAATGCCAACATTTTATGTGAAATAGGGAGTTTTGTATTAATGTTTAGTAGATTCATGACTAAAATTGCTTTAGAATAAAAGACATAGGGCCAGGGATTTAGCTCAGTGGTTCCACCACCTGCCCCACAAATGCAAAGACCCGAGTTCAACCCCTGGTACCAAAAAAAAAAAATAGAATAAAAGTCATATCATTTAACTTTTCACCTGTCTCTGTGTGTGTATATATGTATATATGTATGTATGTATGTACATTCCATATGAGATATTTTAGAGCTTCAAATAACATTACTAAGTTAATTTATAAAGTTTTATAAAGGAAGTTGGAGATAGCTGCACACTTATAATAAATAAATATTTCTAAAATTCTCAAAAAATATAGAAACTTACTAACCCAAATATTTTCCTAGTTAATGCAATATGAGTGCTAAATAACACGATCTTGTTATTATTTGTTTTCTCAACATGAATATGTTTTCCGAGTTATCAAGATGTAAGGGAAGATAAACATTTTTCTTTCTACTCTACAAAGTTCCTAGGTAGAGAGCTACAATCAAAGACATATTAACACTAAAAAACATATACATGTATATAATGTAAGTTGTATTTGACCTGGGAAACTTCATAAGGAAATGAGGGCCTAAATATGTAAGGCAGGATAATTTTGTACTAGTACTGAAGATGAGTGAACGTTGTAGATGAATTTGATACTACACTTGATTTTAGCCAAAAGGCTGAGAAGTGATTGTAGATGAATTTGATAGGACAAATTGTGTGAGCTAAAGGTAGTAAGAAGAAACCTAGTAAGCTTTATTCATTTGGATGTTTGGAGTCCCAAGCTTCAGAGATGAGGAACCACCTTTCTTCTAAGCAAAAGGAGAGAATCTTTTATTTCATTTTGGGGAAGAATGGCAGGAAAAGATCCAAGAGTCTTTCTTGATGTTTCTCAAATTCCTTTAACTTAAATTATTTAATATTCTTAGTAATAAAATTGATCCAACAATGCACCAATTATCCAGGCAGAAAATCACCACAAATCCTTGAGTTAAATCATACCTTAGAACAAAAGGACATAATAGATACCTACAGAAGAGTCCACCAAACAGCTGCCAAATACATATTTTCTCATTATCACACAGAACATTATCCATAGCGGATCATATGACAGATCATAAAGAAATCTCTACAAATTTTTAAATCAAAATTATATCAAGTATCTTTTTGAACCACAACAAATTACAGCTAAAGATCAATAACAAATCTTTGGAAAGGATGCAAAGATATGAAAATTAAATTCTTGCTGGACAAACAACAGATCAAGGAAACAAGGAAGAAGAAAATTTAAAAAATTTTTGATACAAGTGAAAATAGTGAAAAAAAGTAACTCTGGAATAGAGCAAAAGTAGTACAAAGAAGGAATTTTATCACTGCATCTTAAGTAACTACAAAAACAACAACAAACTAAACCAAAAAATTGGTGGAAAGAAAGAAATAATAAAGAGTAAAACACAAATTAATAAAATGAGGATGATAAAACAATACAAGAGATCAATAAAACAAAGATTTGAGTCTTCATGAAGTTTAAAAATAGACAAACTAAGAAAGACTAAGAAAATTGGAGAAAAACTCAAGTAAATAAAATCAAACTTAAAGAAAGAACCATTACAACTGACTTACACTGGAGCCATTATAAATGACTTTTCTCTAGATGTCAGTTATTTCAATTTGTTCCAAGATATGATTTAACTTGAGTTTTCATGCTTCTCTGCCTGGATAATGAGTGAACTGCTGAACCAAATCCATTTTTGGAAATATTAAATGCTTTAAGTTAAAATACTTTGAAAAACATTGGGTACCAAAAGATCATTACAGATTATTATGAACAATTATATACCAACAAATTTGATAATCTAGACGAAATGGACAGATTCTTAGACACATACATCACACAATGATTGAATTATACAGAAACTAGGAACATGATCAATAACAATTAGTCATTGAATCAGTAGTAAAAACAAGACTTCCATCAAAGAAAAGCCCAGGATCAGATGACTTAACTATTAAATTCTACCAAACATGTAAGAAAATCCAATTCCAAATCTCCTTAAGTTATTCTCAGAAAATATAAGGATTTTTCAACAAATTACATAAACCCAGGATCACTATGATATTAAAAGCAGACAGGGGAGGAGCCCCACTCCATCCACTTGCCCACCCCCCCAGTGACCAGCTTAGCCACCCTGGTGCCTGCAGCTCCCCACCCTACCCTGCCTCTGGCCTCCTGGCTGTGCTGCTACCTGGTTCCACACTAGAGAGGCACAGGTGGTCATAAAGGCCATTGTCTTGAGATCCAGAAGATAGAGCACAAGTGAACAACAGAAAGAGGGCCTTTCTCAGGCTGCTTGATGAAAACTGAAGTCCACTGGAAAACTGAAGAGAATCTCTATAATAGAGGCACACCAGACCACTGTACTTGGTAAGTTGGAGGGAACATCACCTCCCATCAGGACCTGGACTATGTTCAAGGGAAGGGCAGCTAGAACCTGCAGCAGAACATTTCAGAGTTCAACCCTCCAGGCGGGCAGGGAGCTCAACTTGGGACTTGCAGTCAGAAATATGCCTGAATTTCATGGGTCTGAGACTGGCTCACTGAGACTCATTGACTTATATCTGCACACTGCTGCTGACATTGTCTATTGTGACAGCAGAGACATAACCTGAAGGAGGCCTTTCATTTTTGTTTGTTAATTGTTATTTTCAAAAACAATTTTTTTTGCTCTTTTTAATTTTTAATTTTTATTTTCTTCTACTCTTTTCAAATTTTTATTTTTCTCTTCTTTTTTCCACTTTTCTATCCCCCCCCCCCATTCTCTTGCTGTCCCACATTGTTCTTCATCTCCCTTTTTGTTCCAGTTCTGGACCTAATTCAGATTTCTTCTTTATTTTTCTTTTCTTCTCTTTTTTCTTTTTCTGATTATCATTAGTTTTAAAGAAAACTAAATACAGTTTCTAGCCTCCCTATTGCTAGGTTGTTCTGATCTTTTCTTTGATCTTTCATTCTGTCTTTTCCTCTTGTCTTCAACAGTTCCTTAGAGTTTGCATGATCTTCCTGTGTCCTCTGGCTTCACTGCTAACCTTTCCTTATCCTTCTACCTACCTATCCCTCCTTCTCCAAAACCTTCTAACTCACCATGCTGAAGGGTAAAGTTACTATATTGAAGAGTTTATTCACTATGAACATATGTTGGGCTGGTCCTTGATTTTGATATAATTCACACAGTTAAAGGTGATAGATTAATAGCTACCACACATTGTTGTTTTCTAAGCAGTGCTTGATGCTATGGTGTTGCTGATGGTATCACTTGGGCTAAGGTGTTGCAATTGATCTAAGCAGTGGTCCTTCCTGATATAATGAAAATGAGATAACCTCAGAGTCATTAGAGACTTAAAACCTAAAGACCAGCTATATCTGGAAGACACCTCTGAGAAGCAATCATTCCATAAGGGTTCTAAACACAAGGGACAAAGATACTTACAATAAGCAATTTCAAAGTATCAACCCAGGAATTAAACCAAGGACAATACCAAAAATAAAAATGACAAGACATTTAAGCAAGGCACAAACTCAGACTACCACCCCACCAATAGAAACTCTGGGAGAAAGGAGGTAGAAAAATATGATAATCAATCACCTGGACACACTGAACTGATAGAACAGGAAGTAAAAAAATGGAAGAATGAGGCACTAGAAAAATTCAAAACATAAATACTTTCCCAGATAACTACAGAAATGGTGAGCAGAGTGAAAGACATGATTAGAGGCTCTAGAACAGAAACAGATAAAAAAAACTAGATGAGCTCAGAAACATGCTGGAAGCCATGAATGCCCAGCATAAGAAAGAAATGGAAACCACGATCGACCAACATAAGAAAGAAATGCAATCCATGAAACAGATTCAAACAGATATTCAAGAGATTAAAACCTCCATCGAAAGAATTCACAGCAGATTAAGTGAATGTGAAGATAGAGTATCAGATATAGAAGACAGGAAAGCGGTTAAGGACCATGAAAACAGAGATTTCTTAAAAATAGTAAGGGACCAGGAGAAATCAATCCAGCAGCTGCTAGAGGGTGCTAAAAAGAATAACATAAGACTGATAGGAGTCCAAGTAAAAGCAGAAGAAAGTACAATTGACATTAAAAAAAACTGTGCAGAGAAGTAATAGTGGAAAACTGCCTAGACAGAGGTAGAGAATTAAACATACAGAGAAGTGAGGCATATAGAACTCCAAATAGAAATGATAAAAAAAATCTAAACCTAGTCATATAATACTCAAGATCCCAGAAAGCCAACAGAAGAACAAAATCCTACAAGCAGTTAGAGAAAAGAAACAAATCACCTACAAAGGAAAGCCCATCAGAATCACAGCTGACTTCTCAACACAAACCCTCAAATGAAGAAGAGCCTGGAGTGAAGTATTTCAAGCCCTAAAAGAAAATAACATCCAACCTAGACTGTTGTATCCTGCAAAACTATCTTTCAAAATCAATGGGGAAATTAGATACTTCCATGACAAAGAGAAATTTCATGAACACCAAACCAGCACTCTAAACAATTCTTTTTTTTTCTTTTTTTTCCCTATTAAGTTTATTGGTACATTTTAGGTATAAAATACAGTTACATATATCATTGAATCCTTGTAGAATTGAGTATCTTGGTTTTTATTTTTTTTCCCTCCCCTTCCCTCCCTTCCCCCCCTTCCCTATTTGCAAAGAATTTGTTTCCATTTTTTTCCTTTTCTCATATTTTTTCTTTTCCCTTCTTTCCTTCTCCCTACCCCTCCCCCTTCCCCTGTTCCTTTAGACCTTTTCTTCTTATTACACAATATCAATTATACATTTTTAAAATATCAAGATCTAGGAGACATTACCACACATTTTACAGAATTTAAAAGGATATAGAAAGCATTTTTAAAAAATCTGTTTTGAAATAAATTTGACAACTTCTAAGAAGTACCTTGGAAGACAAATTAATGAAACTAACTCTGGAGGAAATATAAAATTTGAATAGCACCTATTAAAGAAAGTATATTTCTAGCTTGAAAACATACCTATATGAAAACAACAGGCTCATATACATTTTAACTGATAAAGTATATCAAACATTTAAAGCAGAAAAAAAAGGAACACTTCTCCCCTCATTTTAGGAAATCAACATTGTGCTAATCCTAAAACTGGGTAAAGATAATAGAAGAAAAAGTGTGAACATAGATAGAAATTGGTTTAACAAAACAAACTCTTAGAAGTCAGATCTGGCAGTATGTAGAAGTAGTTTTATTATAGGGATGACAGTGGTTCAGCATTGGAATATCCACCCCCAGAAGTCATCATTTTAAGAGAGGAAAAGAAAAGCCATATGATCCTGTCACTAGTTGGAAAAAAAGTATTGGACTAAATTCTACAGCTGTTCATGGTAAAAGCTATCAGGAGACTAGAAGTAGAACAGAACCTTCTCAACAGATTAAAGACATGTATTCCATACTTCCAGCAAAAATGCCTTATGTGAATGGAGAAGATACAGTGCTTTCTCCCTAAGGTGGGAACATGGACAGATATGCCTACTTTTCATCTGTCCATTAAACTTTGCAACATAGGCCCAAACCAAAATAGTCTGGCAATAAAATGGCACAATTAGGATAGGATTGGCAAGGTAGAAGTAAAATCTTTATATGTAGATGAAATTATCATCTACAAAGAAAATATTGAGAAATCTCCAGGAGCCCCTAGAACTTTTATTTGAATTTAGCAGAATTAGAAAACAAGAGGTATATATAAATATTCAGGTCTATGTATACTTGCTAAAAATGAAGAATTAAATATTGAAATTTAAAAGTTATGTAGGTGTACAAAGAACCTAGAAAAGTAAAAAGAAAAAGAAAAAAAAACAGTGTTGGAAGACGTTTAGTACCTAATTTTTAAGACTTCCTCTGAAGCTACAGTAATCAAGGTAGTATTGGTGTAAGGAAAGACATATAGATCATTGGAATAAAACAAAGAATCTAGAAATACAACCACACATATATGGTCCAATGAGTTTTGAAAGATTATTAAACATTAACATTTTATAGAATATAAACTCAATCCAAGAGCAGAGGAAAAGATGGTGTTTTCAGCAAAAGCACTAGAATACCTGGTATCTGTATATAAAAAATTAACCTCAATCCTTTATTTCCATACATAAAAATAACTTGAAAGGATCTATGAACCTAATTATGAAAGCCTAAAACCATAAAACTTTAAGAAGAAATTACAAGGGAAACTGTTTGTGAATTTAGGGTAGGCAAGAACTTCCTAGGATACAAAAAACATGATGTATAAAAGAAAAAAATTGATAAATGAGGTTCCATCAAAATTTAGAACTTTAAACGACATCATTAAAATGAAAAGTAGTCCTTAAACAGACCATATTTGTGATGCATATAACTTATGACCAGAATATGTAAAGAACTCTTACAGCTCATTAATAGACAACCCAATTAAAAAGTAGACACAAGAAGATGATAAATAGCCAGTACAGCACAAGGAAATGTGTGCAACACTAGAATCAGGAAAATACTAATCAGTACAATAACAAGATTGAATTATACACTTATTAGGGAGATGAAGTTAAAAGTTTTTAAAGCCTTGTCATGACTTTTTCTTTTTGTTGGATTCTCCCAATTTGCATTTAATTTGTCACGCCCAACGGATTCATTCTTCTCGGCTTCCTGGGGTTGTGATCCTCATTGTCTTTTCCTAGGATATTGTCTAAAATTTTTTGGAGTATTGGTTTGGTATTCATGAAGTTCCTAAGGTTCTCTTTATCGTGAAAGTATCTTATTTCTCCATCCATTTTGAAAGATAGTTTTGCAGGGTACATCAATCTGGGTTGGAGGCTGTTTTCCTTTAGTGCTTGAAATACATCACTCCAAGCTCTTCTTGCCTTCAGGGTTTGCACTGAGAAGTCTGCTGTGATTCTGATGGGCTTTCCTTTGTATGTGATTTGTTGCTTTTCTCTCACTGCTTGTAGAATTTTGTTCTGCTGTGTTTCTGGAATCTTAACAATTATATGCCTATGTGTAGATATATTTTTGATCAAGGCTAGTTTGAGTCCTATATGCCTCACTCAACTGTATGTCAAGTTCTTTTCCACTGCTTGGGAACTTTTCTGCCATGACTTCTGTAAACAGTTTTTTTTTTATGTCATCTGCACTCTCTCCTCTTTCTTCATTGAATCCAATCAGTCTTATGTTATTCTTTTTAGCATCATCTAGCAGCTGCTGGATTGATTTCTCATAGTCCCTTAAATTTTAAAGCAATTTTTCTTTTCCTGGTCACTAATTGCAATCTTATCTTCTATATCTGAAATTCTGTCCTCACATTGGTTCATTCTGCTGTGTAGACATTTAATGGAGTTTTTAATCTCCTGGAAATCTGTTCGCATCTGTTTTATGGATTAGATTTGTTTCATATGTTGGGATTCCACCATGTTCCTCAGCCTCTATATTTTTTTATCTGTGTCCTCTCTAGATTTATTAATCATATCTTGCACTATAGGCACAATCTTTACTGTTATCTGAGAAATTATTTCTCATACTGTTTTTTCCAGAACCTCTTTTCTTGCCAGTTCAGGGAGTACGGGTGGTTAAGTATCAGATTGTTCCATCTCATTTCCCTTTGTGTTTGCTCTAGGTGATCTGTAAATCTATATTTGAGGCTTGTTTATGTATCTTCTCATTTCCACAGGGAAGGGGGGATGCTGCTGGCGACCAGGAGGCTCACCTCCTCTGCTCTAGGAGCAGTTGAATGCCTGTGGAAAAGCCTCCTCCCGGTCATGGGGATTGGCTCACCTCCTCTGCATTAGGAGTGGTGGAATGGTGGTGGCAAGCCTCCTCCTGGGTGCTGGGAGTGGCTCACCTCCTCTGTCCTAGGAGAGGTGGTATGGAAGCAGGAAACATCCTTCTGGGTGCTGGGACTGATCACATCCTCTGCCCTAGGAGCTGTGGAATGGTGGAGGTGAGCCTCCTCCTTGGTGCTGGGATTGACTCACCTCCTCTGTCCTAGGAGCACTGGAATGGCTGTAGGGGAGTCTCTTCCTGAGCACTGGGATTGGCTCACCTCCTCTGCCCTAGGAGAGGTGGAATGGTTGTGGGGGAACCTGCTCTTGGGTGCTAGGATTGGCTTACCTTCTCTGCCATAGGAGCAGTGGAATGGTGGCAGGGAGCCACCTCCTGGGGTTTGGGATTGGCTGACTTCCTCTGACCTAGGAGTGGTAGACTGGAGGTGGCAAGCCTCCTCCTGGGTGATGGGATTGACTCACCTCTTCTGCCCCAAGAATGGAGACAGGGAGCCTCCTCCTGGGCACTGGGCATGGCTCACCTCCTCTGTTGTAGGAGCAGTGGAATTGTGGCAGGGAGCCGCCTCCTGGGTGCTGGGATGGACCAGCTCCTCTGCCCTAGGAGCTGTGGAATGGTGGCAGTGAGTCTCCTCCTTGGTGCTAGTATTGACCCTAGGAGATGTGGAATGGCTGCAGTGGAGCCTCTTCCTGAGGGCTGGGATTGGCAAACCTCCTCTGCCCTAGCAGTGGTGGAATGGTGGCAGGGATCCTCCTCCTCAGCACTGGGATTGTCTGACCTCCTCTTGCCTAGGAGCAGTGGAATCCAGGTGGTGAGCATCCTCCTGGGCACTGGCATTGGCTCACCTCCTCTGACCTAGGAGTGGTAGAATTGTGGTGCATAGCTTCATCATGAGCATGGGGATTAGCCACCTCCTCTGCCCTAGGAGCAGTGGAATGGTGGTGGGAAGCCTCTTCCTGGGTGCTGGGATTGACTCACCTCCTCTCCCATAGGAGCTGTGGAATGGCTGCAGGGGCGGCCCCCTCCTGGGCTCTTGGATTGGCTCACCTCCTCTGCCCTAGGAGGGGAGGAAGGTGGCAGTGAGCCTTGTCCTAGGTGTTCAGAATGACTCACCTCTTCTGCCCTAGGTGCTGTCTAATGGCTTCAGGGGAGCCTCCTCCTGGGTGCTGGGATTGGCTCTCTTCCTCTGCCCTAGAAGCAGTGGAATGGGGGGCGGGTAGCCTCATCCTGGTTGCTTGGAATTGCAACCTTCTCTGCCCTAGGAGCGGAGGAATGGCGGTGGCAAGCCTCCTCATGGGTGCTGGTATTGGCTACGTCCTCTGCCCCTTGAGTGGTGGAGTGGAGGAAGGGAGTCTCCTCCTGGGTGCTGCGATTGGCTCACCTCCTCTGCCATAGGAGTGGCCGAATGGACCTGGGGAGCCTTCTCCTTGGTGCAGGGATTTTCTCACTTCCTCTGCCTTGGCAGTGGTGGAATGGTGACAGGGAGCTTCCTCCTTTTGCGCTGGGCATGTCTCACCTCCTCTGTCATAGGAGCAGTTAATTTGTGGAGGGGAGCCTCCTCCTAGGCACTAAGATTGACCAACTACTCTGACCTAGGAGCTGTGTAATGGTGCCAGAGAGTCTCCTCCTTGGTGCTGAGATTGACTCACCTTCTCTACCCTATGAGCAGTGAAATGGCTGAGAGGGAGCCTCTTCCTGAGGGCTGGGATTGGCTCACCTCCTCTACCCTAAGAGATGTGGAATGGCTTCAGGGGAGCCTCTTACTGAGGGCTGGGATTGGCACACCTCCTCTGCACAGCAGTGGTGGAATGGTGTCAGGTATCCTCCTCCTGAGCACTGAGATTGGCTGACATCCTCTTGCCTAGGAGTGGTGGAATCGAGGGGGTGAGCATCCTCCTGGCACTGGCATTGGCTAACCTCCTCTGTCCTAGGAGCAGTAGAATTGTGGTGCGTAGCCTCATCATGGGCATGGGGATTGGCCACCTCCTCTGCCCTAGGAGTGGTGGAATGGTGGTGGGAAGCCTCTTCCTGGGTGCTGGGATTGACTCACCTCCTCTGCCATAGGAGCTGTGGAGTGGATGCAGGGGGGGCCTCCTCCTGGGCTCTTGGAATGGCTCACTTCCTGTGCCCTCGGAGAGGTGGCATGGCTGTGAGGAAGGCTTTTCCTGGGCATGGGGACTGGCTCACCTCCTCTGCCCTAGGAGGATTGGAATGGTGACAGGGAGTCACCTCTTGGGTGCTGGGATTGTCTGTCCTCTCCTACCCTAAGAGATGTGGAATGGCTACAGGAGCTTCCTCTTGGGCTCTGGGATACGCTCACCTCTTCTGCCCTAGAAGTGGTGGAATGGCAGTTGGTAGCCTCTTCCTGAGTGCTGGGTTTGACCAACTCCACTGTCCTATGAGCAGTGGAATGTCTGAGGGGAAGCCGCCTCTTGGGCACTGGGTTTGGCTTACCTTCTCTGCCTGAGGAGTGGTGGCATGGTGGCATGTGGCCTCCACCTGGGCACTGAGATTGGCTCACCTCCTCTGCCCTAGGAGAGCTGGAATTGTGGCTAGCTTCCTCATGCATACTGGGATTGGCTCACATCCTCTGCCCTAGGAGAGGTGGAATCAATGCAGGGGAGTGTCCTTCTTGGTGCTGGGATTGACTCACCTCCCCTGCACTAGGAGCAGTGGAATGGCTATGGGAGATCCTCCTCCTAGGCACTGGGATTGGCTAAACTACTCTTCCCTAGTTGTGGTGGAATGGTGGCAGGGAGCCACCTCCTGGGGGCTGGGATTGGCCTACCTTCTCTTTGCTAGGAGAGGTGGAATGGCAGTGTTGAGCTTCCTCCTGGGTGCTCGGATTGGCTCACCTCCTCTGACCTAGGAGTCATGGAATGGTGTCAGGGAGCCACCTGCTTGGCCCTGGGATTGGCTGAACTCCTGTGCCCTAGGAGTGATGGAATGGTGGTGGCAAGCCTCCTCCTGGGTCCTTTGATTGTCTCACCTCCTCTGCCCTAGGAGATGTGGAATGGCTGTGGGGAGGCCTCCTCCTGTGCTCTTGGATTGATTCACCTCCTCTGCCCTAGGAGAGGTGGGTGGAATGGTGGCGGGAGCCTTCTCCTGGGGCTGGGATTGGCCACCTCCTGTGGCTTAGGAGTGGTGCTATGGTGGCAGGGAGCCTCCTCCTTTGTGCTGGAATTGTCCCACCTCCTCTGCCCTAGGAGTGGGGGAATGGTTTTGGGGAGTCTCCCTCTGGGTGCTTGGATTGGCTCACCTCCTCTGCCCTATGAGCAGTGGAATGTCTACAGGGAAGCCTCCTCTTCGATGCTGGGATTCTCTCACCTCCCCTGCCCTGGGAGTGGTTGAATGGTAGTTGCTAGCCTCTTCCTGTGTTCTGGGATTGCCTCACCTCCTCTAATCTAAGAGATGTGGAATGGCTTCAGGGGAGCCTCTTCCTGAGGGCTGGGATTGGCACACCTCCTCTGCACAGCAGTGGTGGAAAGGTGGCAGGGATCCTCCTCCTGAGTGCTGAGATTGGCTGACCTCCTCTTGCCTAGGAGCTGTGGAATCGAGGTGGTGAGCATCCTCCTGTGCACTGGCATTGGCTCACCTCCTCTTCCCTAGGAGTGGTAGAATTGTGGCACGTAGCCTCATCATGGGCATGGGGATTGGCCACCTACTCTGCCCTAGAAGTGTTGGAGTGGTGGTGGGAAGCCTCCTCCTGGGTGCTGGAATTGACTCACCTCCTCTGCCCTAGGAGTGTTGAAATGGTGGCAGGGAGCCACCTCCTGGGCACTGGGATTGGCGGTCCTCCTTACCCTAAGAGAGGTGTAATGGCTGTGGGAGCCTCCTCTTGGGCCCTGGGATTTGCTCACCTCCTCTGCCCTAAAAGTGCTGGAATGGCGGTGGGTAGCCTCATCCTCAGTGCTGAGTTTGGCCACATCCACTGCCCTATGAGCAGTGCAATGTCTGAAGGGAAGCCGCCTCTTGGGCACTGGGTTTGGCTCACCTCCTCTGCCCTAGGAGAGCTGGAATTGCAGTGAGAGCCTCCTCAGGCGTACTGGGATCGGCTCACATCCTCTGCCCTAGGAGAGGTGGAATCAATGCATGGGATAGTCCTCCTTGGTGCTGGGATTGACTCATCTCCTCTGCACTAGGCCCAGTGAAATGGCTGTGGGAGATCCTCCTCCTGGGCACTGGGATTGGCTAATCTCCTCTGCCCTAGTTGTGGAATGGTGGCAGGGAGCCACCTCCTGGGGGCTGGGATTGGCTTACCTCCTCTTCGCTAGGAGAGGTGGAATGGCAGTGTTGAGCTTCCTCCTGGGTGCTCGGATTGGCTCACCTCCTCTGACCTAGGAGTCATGGAATGGTGTCAGGGAGCCACCTGCTTGGCCCTGGGATTGGCTGAACTCCTGTGCCCTAGGAGTGGTGGAATGGCGGTGGCAAGCCTCCTCCTGGGTGCTTTGATTGTCTCACCTCCTCTGCCCTAGTTGATGTGGAATTGCTGCTGGGGAGCGTCCTCTTGGGTGCTGGGATTGGCTCACCTCCTCTGCCTTAGGAGTGGTGGAATGGTGTCAGGGAGAGTACACCTGGGTGCTGTGATTGGCTTACCTCCTGTGCCCAAAGAGCAGTGGAAAGGCATCAGGGAGCCTCCTCCTGGGGGCTGAGATTGGCTTACCTTATCTGCCCTAAGAGCAATGGAATGGTGGTGGGGGGCCTCCTCCTGGGTGCTGTTATTGACTCAGCTCCTCTACCCTAGGAGCCTGGAATGGCGACAGGGGAGCCTCTTCCTGGGCACTGGGATTGCCTCACCTTCTCTGACCTAGGAGCAATGGAATGGTGGGGGGTGCCTCCTCCTGGGTGCTGGTATTGACTCAGCTCCTCTACCCTAGGAGCTGTGGAATGGCTGTAGGGGACCTTCCTCCTGTGCACTGGGATTGGGTTACCTCCTCTGCCCTAGGAGGGGAGGAAGGTGGCAGTGAGCCTCCTACTGGGTGCTTGGATTGACTCACCTCTTCTGCCCTAGGTGCAGTGGAGTGGCTTCAGGGGAGCCTCCTCCTGGGTCCTGGGATTATCTCTCTTCCTCTACCCTAGGAAAGGTGGAATGAGAGTGGGTAGCCTCATCCTGGGCACTAGGATTCGCCACTTCCTCTGCCCTCAGAGTAGTGGAATGGCAGTGGCAAGCCTCGTCATGGGCACTGGTATTGGCTACCTCCTCTGCCCCATGAGTGGTGGAATGGAGGCAAGGAGCTTCCTCCTGGGTGCTGGGATTGGCTCACCTCCTCTGCCGTAGGAGTGGCCGAATGGAGCCAGGGAGCCTTCTCCTTGGTGCAGGGATTTTCTCACTTCCTCTGCCTTGCCAGTGGTGGAATGGTGACACGGAGCTTCCTCCTGAGCACTGGGTGTGTCTCACCTCCTCTGTCGTAGGAGCAGTGGAATTGTGGTGGGGAGCTTCCTCCTAGGCACTGAGATTGACCAGCTCCTCTGCCCTAGGAGCTGTGTAATGGTGGCAGCGAGTCTCCCCCTTGGTGCTGAGATTAACTCACCTGCTCTGCCCTACAAGTGGTGGAATGGCTGAGGGGGAGCCTCTTCCTGAGGGCCGGGATTGGCTCACCTCCTCTTCCCTAGCAGTGGTGGAATGGTGACAGGGTCCTCCTCCTGAGTGCTGAGATTGGCTGACCTCCTCTGCCCTAGAAGCAGTAGAATTGTGGCACATAGCCTCATCATGGGCTTGCGGATTGTCCACCTCCTCTGCCCTAGGGGTGGTGGAATGGTGGTGTCAAGCCTCCTCCTCGGTCCTGGGAGTGACTCACCTCCTCTGCCATAGGAGCCATTGTATGGTTCTGGGGGCCCTCCTTCTGGGCTCTTGGATTGGCTCACCTCCTCTTCCCTAGGTGTGGTGGAATGGTGCCAGGGAGCCACCTCCTGGGTGCTGGGATTTGCTGACCTCTACCCAAGAAGTGGTGGAATGATGGTGGGTAGCCTCTTCCTGGGTGCTGGAATTGGCAGACCTCCTATACCCAGGGAGTGATGGAATGGCGGCGGGTGGCCACATCCTGGGTCCTGGGATTGGCCACCTACACTGCCCTAGTAGTGGTGTAATGTATGCGGGGTTCCTCCTCCTGGGTGCTGAGTTTGGCTCACCCCTTCTGCCCTTTGAGTGGTGGAACGGTGGCGGGGAGCCACCTCCTGGCCACTGGGATTGGCTCACTTCCTCTGCCCTAGGAGTGGTGAAATGGCAGTGGGGAAATCTCCTCCTGGGCTCTGGGATTGGCTTACCTCCTCTGCCCTAGGAGCATTGGAATGGCTGCAAGGAAACCTGCTCCTGGGCAGTGGGATTGGCTCACCTCCTCTGCTCTTGGAGTGAAGGCATGGTGGCAGTGCGCCTCGTCCTGGGTTCTTGGATTGACTCACCTCTTCTTCCCTAGGAGTGTTGGAATGGCTGTGGGGCAGTCTCCTCCTGGGTTCTGTGATTTGCTCACCTCTCCCCCCCGGTAGAAGTGGTGGAATGGCAGCTCATAGCATCTTCCTGGGCACTGGAATTGGTCACCTCCTCGGCCCTAGGAGTGGTGGAATGGTGGCTTGAGCCTCCTCCTGGGGGTGCTGGGATTGGCTCACCTCCTCTGCCCTATGAGTGGTGGAATGGCCATGGTGATCCTCCTCCTGGGTACAGTAATTGGCTCATCTCCTCTACCCTAGGAGAAGAGGAATGGGGTGGGGGAGTCTCCCCCTGGGTCCTGGGATTGGCTGATGTCCTCTGCCCTTTGGGCAGTGAAATCATGGTGGCGAGCCTCCTCCTGGACACTAGGATTGTCTGACCTCCTCTGCCCTAGGACTGGTGAAATGACAATGAGGAAACCTCTTCCTGGGCTCTGTGATTGGCTCACCTCCTCCGCCCCAGGAGATGTGAAATGGCTGCAGAGGAGCCTCCTCATGGGCACCGGAATTGACTTATGTCCTCTGCCCTAGGAGCAGTGGAATGGTGACAGGCAGCCACCTCCTGGGTGCTAGGTTTGGCTCACCTCCTCTGCCCTAGGATAGGTGGAATGACTGTGGGGGAGCTTCCTCTTGGCCACTGGGTTTGGCTCAACTCCTCTGCCCTAGGAGCAGTGGAATGATGGTGGGGAGCCTCCACCTGGGTGCAGGGATTGGCTCACCTCCTCTGCCACAGGAGCTGTGGAATGGCTGTGGGGGAACCTCCTGTTGGGTGGTGGGACTAGCTCACATCCTCTGCCCTAGGAGTGGTAGAATGGAGGCATGCAGCCTCATCCAGGGTGTGAGGATTGGCCACCTCCTCTGCCATAGGCATGGTGGAATGGCTGCAGTGGGGCCACCTCCTTGGGGCTGGGATTGGCTCCCCTCTTCTGTGCTAGGATTGGTGGAATGTCTGTGGTGAGCCTCGTCCTGGGCCCTGTGATTGCCTCATCTCCTCTGCCCTAGGAGAGGGTAAATGTCCAGGGGATAGGCTCCTCTTGGGCGCTGGGATGGGCTCACCACCACAGGCCTAGGATTGGAGGAAGGGCGGTGGGTAGCCTCCTCCTAGGACTGGGATTGGCCACCTCCTCTGCCCTAGTAGCAGTGGAATGGCAGTGGGGATCTTCCACCTGGGTGCTGAGATTAGCTCACCTCATCTGCCCTAGGAGTGGTGGAATGGCGGTGGTGAGCCTCCTCCTGGGCTCTGGGATTGGCTCACCTCCTCTGCCCTAGGAGCAGTGGAATGTCAGTGGGTAGCCTCATCCTGGGTGCTGAGATTGGCCAACTTCTCTGCACTAGGAGCCATGGAATGGAGCCAGGGAGCCTCCTCATGGGTGCTAGGATTGCCTCAACTCCTCTGCCCCAGGAGTCATGGAATGGCTGCAGGGGAGCTTCCTCCTGAGTGCTGGCATAGGCTCATCTCCTCTGTGCTAGGAGCGGTGGAATTGTGGCAGCGAGCCTGCACCTTGGTGCTGGGATTGACTCATGTACTCTGCCCTAGGAGCCGTGGAATGGCTGCATTGAAGCCTCATCCTGAGCGCTGGGATTGGCTCACCTCCTCTGCCCTATGAGCAGTGGAATGCCTGCTGGGAAGCTTCCTCTTGGGTGCTGGAATTGGCTTGTCTCCTCTGCCCTTGGAGTGGTTGAATGACGGTTTCGAGCCTCCTCCTTTAGGCTGGGAATTGCCTCACCTCCTCTACCCTAAGAGATGTGGAATGGCTGCAGGAGCCTCCTCTTGGCCACTGGGATTGGCTCACCTCCTCTGCCCTAGGAGAGCTGGAATTGCAGTGAGAGCCTCCTCATGCTTACTGAGATTGGCTCACATCCTCTGCCCTAGGAGAGGTGGAATCAATGCATGGGATAGTCCTCCTTGGTGCTGGGATTGACTCACCTCTTCTGCACTAGGAGCAGTGGAATGGCTGTGAGAGATCCTCCTCCTGGGCACTGGGATTGGCTAACCTCCTCTGCCCTAGTTGTGGTGGAATGGTGGCAGGGAGCCACCTCCTGGGGGCTGGGATTGGCTTACCTCCTCTTCCCTAGGAGAGGTGAAATGGCAGTGGTGAGCCTCCTCCTGGGTGCTCAGATTGGCTCACCTCCTCTCACCTAGGAGTTGTGGAATGGTTGCAGGGAGCCACATCCTTGGCCATGGGATTGGCTGAACTCCTCTGCCCTAGGAGCAGTGGAATGGCGGTGGCAAGCCTCCTCCTGGGTGCTTTGATAATCTCACCTCCTCTGCCTTAGGTGATGTGAAATGGCTGCATGGGAGCATCCTCTTGGGTGCTGGTATTGGCTCACCTCCTCTGCCTTAGGAGCAATGGAATGGTGTCAGGGAGAGTACACCTGGGTGCTGGGATTGGCTTACCTCCTGTGCCCGAGGAGCAGTGGAATGGTGTCCGGCAGCCTCCTCCTGGTGTCTGGACTTGGCTTTCCTTATCTGCCCTAGGAGCAATGGAATTTGTGGTGGGGGGCCTCTTCCTGGGTGCTGGTATTGACTCACCTTCTATGCCCTGGGAGCTGTGGAATGGCTGCAGGGGACCCTTCTGTGCAATGGGATTGGGTTACCTCCTTTGCCCTAGGAGGGGAAGAAGGTGGCAGCGAGCCTCCTCCTGGGTGCTCAGATTGACTCACCTCTTCTTCCCTAGGTGCGGTGGAATGGTTTCAGGCAAACCTCCTCCTGGGTGCTGGGATTGGCTCTCTTCCTCTACTCTAGAAGCAGTGGAATGGGGGTGGGTAGCCTCATCCTGGGCGCTAGGATTCGCCACCTCCTCTGCCCTAGGAGCAATGGAATGGCAGTGGCAAACTTCCTCATGAGCCCTGGTATTGGCTACCTCCTCTGCCCCATGAGTGGTGGAATGGAGGCAGGGAGCCTCCTCCTGAGCACTGAGATTGCCTTACCTCCTCTGCCCTAGGAGTGGCCGAATGGAGCTGGGGAGCCTTCTGGGTGTAGGGATTTTCTCACCTCCTCTGTCTTGGCAGTGGTGGAATGGTGACAGGGAGCTTCCTCCTGGGCACTGGGCATCGCTCACCTGTGTCATAGAAGGGGTGGAATTGTGGTGGGGAGCCTCCTCCTAGGCACTGGGTTTGACCAGCTCCTCTGCCCTAGGAGCTGTGTAATGGTGGCAGGGAATCTCCTCCTTGGGGCTGAGATTGACTCACCTTCTCTGCCCTAGGAGCGGTGGAATGGCTACTGGGGAGCCTCCTCCTGGGTACTGGGATTGACTCACCTCCTCTGCCCTATGAGTGGTGGAATGGCCATGGTGAGCCTCCTCCTGGGAGCTGCAATTGGCTCTTCTCCTCTGCCCTAGGAGAGGTGGAATGGGTTTGGGGAGTCTCCCCCTGGCTGCTGGGATTGGCCCAACTCCTCTGCCCTTCAGGCAGTGAAATCATGGTGGTGAGCCTCCTCCTGAACCCTGGGATTGTCTGACCTCCTCTGCCCTAGGAGAGGTGGAATGGCAATGAGGAAACCTCTTCCTGGGCGCTTGGATTGCTCACTTCCTCTGCCCTAGGAGCAGTGGAATGGCAAGGAGGAAACTTCTTCCTGGACTCTGGAATTGGATCACCTCCACTGCCCTAGGAGTGGTGGAAAGGCAGTTGTGGGCCTCCTCCTGGTAGCTGTGATTGGCTCACCTCCTCTGCCCCAGGAGACATGAAATGGCTGTGGAGAAGCCTCTTCTTGGGCACTGGGATTGACTTATGTCCTCTGCCCTAGGAGCGGTGGAATTGTGGCAGGTAGCCACCTCATGGTGCTGATAATTGACGTCATTGTCTTGTTTCTTGTTTTAGAGAAAAAGCTTTTATTTTTCTCCATTTGACATGTTGTTGTCAATAATTTGATCATAAATGGTGATTATCAGATTGCAATAAATTTCTTTTATACCTATGTATCACATGGTTTTCATCATGAATGTATGTTGGGTTTTGTCAAAGCCTTTTTCTGCATCTATTGAGATTATGTAATTTTTTTCCTTGTTTCTCTTTATGTGATAGATTTCTTTTAGTGGTTTTCATACATTGAACCAGTCTTCATCCCTGGGATGAAGCCTACTTGTTTATGATGTATGATCTTTTTAATGAGTTGTGGCATTCTGTTTGACAGTATCTTGTTGAGGATATTTGCATTTACGTTTATCCAAGAGGCTGGCCTGTAGTTTTCTTCTTTTTTCTTGGATCTTTCCAGGGTTGGGAACCATGGTAATGCTAGCTTCTAGGAAGGACTTTCAGGATATGCCTTCCTTTCTTTTTCATTAAAGCATTTGAGGAATATTGGCATTATATTTTTCCTTAACTTCTTTTAGAATTTGGCAATGAATCCACCTGACTATTCTTAGTTACTAGGGATTTTTAAAAAATTACTCCTTTAAAAAAAAAATAAATAAATAAAAATTACTCCTTCAATTTCCATGCCTGTTATTGAAGTATTCAGGTTTTTTTAAAAAAAAAAATCTTCGTAGTTCAGTTTTGGTGATTTATGTGCACTAGGAATATGAACATTTCTTTTGAATTTTCCAAGTTCTTATACTATAGTTGCTTATCACCTTCTGAATTTCAATGGTTTCCATTGTGCTTTCACTTTTTCATTTCTTATTATGTTTATTTGGGTCTTTTCTTTTCTTTTATGGTATGATCGACCAAAAGTTTATCTCTTTTGTCTATTTTTCAAAGATTCAGTATTCACCAATTCTTGATCAAGGCTATTTGGAGTCCTATATGCCTCACTTATCTGTATGTCAAGTTCATTTCCCTTGCTTGGGAAGTTTTCTGCCATTACTTCTGTGAAGTTTTTTTATGTCATCTGCACTCTCTCCTGTTTCTTCTTTGACTCCAATCAGCCTTATGTTATTTTTCTTTGCATCATCTAGCAGCTGCTGGATTGATTTCTCATGGTCCCTTACAATTTTGAAGCAATTTTTCTTTTCCTGGTCACTAATTGCAATCTTATCTTCTATATCTGAGATTCTGTCCTCACATTGGCTCATTCTGCTGTGTAGACTTTCAATGGAGTTTTTCATCTCCTGGGAATATATTTGCATCTGTTTTATGGATTCCATTTGTTTCCTATGTTGGAATTCCATCATGTTCCTCAGCTACTCTGTAGATTTATTAATCATGTCTTGCACTATGAGCACAATCTCTGCTGTTATCTGAGAAATTATTTCTGATTTCATTTTTTCCAGATCCTCTTTTGTTGCCAGTTCAGGGGGTCCAGGTGGTTGAGTATCAGAGTGTTCCATGTCATTTCCCTTTGGGGTTGCTATAGGTGACCTGGAAGTCTGGTTTTGAGACTTGTTTACATGTCTTCTCATTTCAACCCCAGGAGGGGGATATGCTGTTGGTGCTCACGTGGCTCACCTCCTTTGAACTGGGAGTGGTGGGACAGTGGCTCAGAAGCCCCTTCCTCTGGGCTGGGAGTGGCAGAGTGGCAAGTTGGACAGCAGCCCAGAAGCCCCTTCCTCTAAGCCGGGAGCAGTGGGTCAGCAGCTCAGAAGGCCCTTCCTCTGGCCCAGGAGCAGTGGGAAGGATGGTAGCCTGGAAGCCCCTTTCTCTGGGCCTGGAGTGGCAGGACAGATGGTAGCCCAGAAGCCCCTTCCTCTGGGCCAGGAGCAGTGGGATGGATGGCGGCCTGGAAGCCCCTTACTTTAGGCTGGGAGCAGTGGGATGGATGGTGTCCCTGAGCCTCTTCCTCTGGGCCAGGATTGGTGAGACAGCAGCCCAGAAACCCCTTCCTCTGGCCCGGGAGCATTCGGTCTCACTGATTCTTTGTATTGATTTTATCTTAGTTTTCATTTCATTGATTTCTACTCTGAATTTATAACTCCCTTCCTTATACTAGCTTTGGATGGATTGTTCTTCGCTTTCTAGGACCTTGGAATTCACCATTAGGTTATTTATTGGGCTAACTCTGTTTTTGTAGTATGGGAAATAGGTTATGAGCTTCTCTCTTAAGAGTGCCATAATTTTGTCCAATAAGTTCTGATAGGTTGTACTGGCTTGATTGTTTAGCTCTGGCTTATTTCTATGTTGATTTCTTTTGTGACCCATTGATTATTCAGCAAAGTATTACTTAATTTCTATGTATTTGGATAATTTCTGTGATTTCTTTTGCCATTAAATTTTAGTTTATTTGCACTATGATCAGATAATACACAGCATATAATTTTGATTCTCTTGCATTTATTTATGTAAGCTTTATTGACTAGTATATAACCTATTCTGGAGAAAATTCCATGTGCTGGTGAGATGAATTTATATTCTGATGTTGTTAGGTGGAACATTTTACAGATATATATATATATATATATATAATATTAAATTTCTTGAAAGGTTTAGTTCAAATATATTTCTTTGAGATTTGTCTTGTTGATCAATTTGTGACAGTGCTGTATTGAGGACCTCTACTATAATTGTAAAGCTGTTTTTCTGGTCTTTTATGTCCAATATTGTTTTTTATATGGAGTTGTGTGCACTACTCATTGTTGTATATGTTCTTAATTGTTATCTTTTCCTCTTGAATTGATACCTTGACCAATATGTACTGATTTTCTAATCAGTTTTGTCTTAAAGTCTTCTATGCCTGGAAATCAGATTGTTACTCCTGCTTGCTTTCATGTTCCCACTGCATGGAATATTGTTTCCCATCCTTTGCTCTTTAGTTTATAAATTTCTTTTTGGGTTAAATCTGTTTTTGTATGCAGCATAACTTTCAATTTTATTTCTTAATCAATTCTGCCAATCTGTGTCTTTTTATTGGTGAACTGAGATCATTCACATTGTGAGTTATTACTCATCATTATTGACTTTGTATTATTCGTCATTGTATTATTTTCCTATGGCTTATTCTTTCTTTACCTTCTACTTAACTACTCATCTTAGCTTATGCATTAATTCTATTGGAAATTTTGGCATTATTAGTTTTAAGGTCTCTTTCTAAGATATATTGAGAATTTTATGGAGTGCTGATTTGTTGGTCATGAATTTCTTTATTTTTTAAATTAACTTTATTGGTGTATTGTAGGTATACATTATGATAACACATGATTAGCTGAAGACATTTATAGCTAAATGAATGCATATCGAGGCCATAATATTAAGTGAAATAAATAGGACACACATGTGTAAATACTAAATTGTCTCTCTGGTGTGAGAAACTGAAAGTGTAAATGAGGGCCAAAATGTATAATAGGCAATGTGAACTAGGAAGCAAAGGTTCATGGGGGAAGGGAAAGTAGGTGAGGTGGGGGAAAGGAAAGAAGGGAAAGAATTTCTTTATCATGAAAATGTTTTATTTTTTCATCAATTTTCAAAAGATAGTTTTACAGTATTTATCAGTCTGGGTTAGAAGTTTTTTTTTCTTTTTAAATAATTCACTCCAGGCACTCCTGGCTTTTAAGGTTTATTTTGAGATGTCTGCTGTAATTCTAATGGTTTTACAATGTAAGTGATTCCTTGACTTTATCTAACAGCCTTTAAGATTCTCATGTTGGACTTCTAGGATTTTTACTATGATATGTTTTGTTGTATGATCATGGCTATTTGGGTCAAAAGATGTTAAATTATTTTCTCATAGTTAGGACATTTCTAGCTTTTACTTTTGTATATATTTTTTTTAAATTTGTGATGTCTAGTGATTTTTCCACTAATTCCAGTTGATCTGTGGTTAACCTTTGTGTCATCTAGCAGCGTTTGGATCCATTTTTTATGTTTTCTTGATTTTTTTAAAGTTATCTTTTAAGAACTGATTGCAAATGATATCCCTGTCTTCTGGATCTTGCACTCTATCTTCACATTGGTAGAATCTTCTGTGCACATTTTCAATGATATTTTTAATCTCCTCTATTTCTGTTTGGTACTTTTTCATGGACTCTAATTCTTTTCTATTCTATTTGTTAATATCTTCAGCAGATTCAGTGATCATTTTGTTTATTAGTTTCATTACCTGTTGATTTATATCTCCTTTGAATTTTCCAAGTACCTTATTCAACTGTTTTTGAAAAATCTCCTTTATTGTCCTTTCAAATAATTTGGCTGTGTGTCTTTTGATTTTCTCCCCATCAAGGCCCTTTGTATTTTCTTTGGGGCAGTTGGAACTTTGTGGAGGGATTTTGTTGTCTTATCCTCTTATGTTTCTATGGGTTTTTTTTGTGCTGAGGCTTGTCCACTGATTCTAGTGAAAATCTTTTTGCTAGTGTGGATTCTTTAGTTTCTGATAATCACTGATGCACTCTAACTTTTGCCAAATATAGGCCTTTCCCTCTGTCCCAGGATGCTCACACCTCTGGTTATTTGGGATGGAAAGTCCAGTGTATTTGGCTCAGTATCCAGTTCTCTGGGAATGCATCATAGTATTGTCAATGACACCATGGTGATCCATATATTGTCATACAGACAAAATCAATTGATATTAACAACTAGGTCACCTTGGCTAGAGTAATAATATCAGCAACAACAACACTGTGAAATACAAGAAACCTAAGAACCAGTAATGTACCATCTTTAACCATAGAATAAAGATCTACAATTGTATAATAAACACTGAGACAAACCAAATATTAATCTATAGTAAAAATCTACAAAATAAAATGATTTTACCTACTTTAACAATAGAAAAGGGTTCAATAGTAATACCATATATTTAGCTATCTATAGAGTCATAAAATAATTGTTACATTAGTAAGGATAGAGGATGTGTGAAAAGGGATCATTAAAAAGTAAAATTTGAAAAATTAAGCTATGGGTAATTAGAACAATGTTATAAAAGTGAAATAAAGCACCCCACTAAGGATTAATGGGAAGTTAATAGTATTACCTAAAACAACAGAAAAAAAGCAAACAAGAAAAAGGAAAAAAAGAGTAAAAAACAGTAAATTAAAGAATAATGAGGCACTCTGCCTACCATGACCAACCTGTACAATGTGAGGACCTGGGCAACATGGAGGTCCTGCTCCGTCCCTGAGCTCTGCCCACCTAGACCAGCTTAGCTCCCCAGCCTCTGGCCTCCTGGGCAAGCTACTACATGGTTCCACACTACAGATGCACAGGGGGTCATAAAGCCCATTGTCCAGAGCTCCAAAAGATAGAGCAGAAGTGAGCAAGAGAAAGAAGGCCTATCTCAGGCTCCTCAATGAAAACTGAAGCCTACTGGAAAAGTGAAGAGAATCTCTGCAATAAAGGCACACCAGATAACCTTGCTTGGTAAGTTGGAGGGATCATCACCTTGCATCAGAACCTGGACTACCTTCAGGGAAAGGGCATCTGTAACCTGCAGTAGAAGCTTCCAGAGTTCAAACCTGCAGGAGAACAGGGAGTTCAACTTGGAACTAGCAGCCAGAACGCTGCCTGTATCTCACAGATCTGCTACTGGCTTGCTGAGACTAATTGACTTATATCTGCACACAGTTGTCCACTTTTTCTATTATAACAACAGAGACACACACTGTAGCAGGCCATTAATTTTTATTTTTTGGTATTTAGAAAAATATTTTCCTCTTATTTTTAATTTTAATTTTTTTATACTCTTGAAATTTTTTTCTCTTCTTTTATTTTCTATCTTTTCTCTTTCCATTCTCTCTCCCTCACACTCACTCTCTTGCTGTTCCACATTGTTCTTCATCTCCCTCTTTGTTCCTGTTCTGGCCCTAATTCAGGTTTCTTCTTTATTTTTCTTTTATTCTCTTTTTTCTTCTCTTGTCTGTGTCCTCCGGCCTCACTGCTAACCTTCCCCTATCCTTCTACCAATCTATCCCTCCCTTCCCAACTCCTAACTCCCCATCCTGAAGGGTAAATTTGCTATATTAAAGAGCTTATTCACTATAAACCTATGTTGGGTTAGTCCTCGATTTTGATATAATTCACATAGTTAAAGGTGATAGATTAATAACTATGACAATATGCCATTTTCTAAGATGTACTTGATGAAATGGTGTTGTTGATTGTATCACTTGGGCTAAAGTGTTGTGATTGGTCTAATCAGTTGTCTTTCCTGGTGTAATGAAAATGAGAAATCATCAGAGTCATTAGAGACTCAAAAACTAAAGACCAGCTATATCTGGAAAACACCTCTGAGAAGCAATCATTCCATAAGGGTTATAATTACAAGCACCAAAGATACTTATTATAAGCAATTTTGAAATATCAACACAGAAATTAAACCAAGGACAGTACCAAAAACAAAAATGAGAAGGTATTTAAGCAAAGCACAAATTCAGACTTCCACCACATAAAAGGTAAATTCTGGGGGAAATGAGGTGGAAATATATGATAATCAACCACCTGGACACCCTGAACTGATGGCACAGGAAGTAACAAAACAAATGAATGAGGCCTTAGAAAAATTCAAAACAGAAATAATTTCCCAGATAACTACAGAGATGGTGAGTGGAGTGAAAGACATGATTAGAGGCTCTAGAACAGAAACAGATAAAAAAAAATAGATGAGCTCAGAACCATGCTGGAAGCCATGAATGCCCAGCATAAGAAAGAAATGGAAATCATGAACTCCTAACAAAAGAAAGAAATGGAATTGATGAAAAATTCAAACAGATATCCATGAGATTAAAAACTCCATTGAAAGTATGCACACCAGCATAAGGGAATGTGAAGTTAGAATGTCATATATAGAAGACATGATTGTGGTTAATGACCACAAAAACAGAGATATCTTGAAGATAGTAAGGGAGCATGAGAAGTCAAGCAAGCAGCTGCTAGATGATGCAAAGAAGAATAAACTATGACTGATAGGAGTCCATGACAAAACAGGAGAAAATACAATTAACATAAAAAACTGTTCACAGAAGTAATAATAGAAAACTTCCCAGAAAAAGGTTGATAAATGGACATACAGATAAGTGTAGCATAAAGAATGCCAAATAACAATGATCAAAAAAAAATCTACACCTAGAAATATAATACGCAAGATCCCAAAAAATGCAACAAAAGAACAAAATTCTACAAGCAGTTAGAGAAAAGAAACAAATCACCTACAAAGAAAAGCCCATCAGAATCACAGCAGACTTCTCAACACAAACCCTAAAGTCAAGGAGAGCCTGGAGTGAAGTATTTCAACCACTAAAAGAAAATAACTTCCAACCTAGACTGTTGTATCCTGCAAAACTATCTTTCAAAATCGATGGAGAAATTAGATATTTCTGTGGCAAAGAACACCTGAGATATTTCATGAATACCAAACCGGTGCTCCAAGCAATTCTAAACAATATCCTCGAAAAAAAAATGAAGGTCACAACGCAATGAGGCCCAGCAGAAAGAAGCCACCACCAGGCAAGGTAAGAAACTAAAGAAAAATGGGGAAAAATAAGAAATAAAAGATCCAACAACAGTAAAACATCATGACAAGGATGAGTCAATATCTATCAATTATAACCACCAATGTTAATGGCCTCAATTCACCAAACAAAAGAAACAGACTGGCAGAATGGATTAAGAAGCAAAACCCAGCAATATGCTCTGTACAAGAAACACACCTAACTGAAAAAGAAATTCATAGACTGAAAGTAAAAAGATGGAAAGCAGTTCTCCACAAGACAGGAACCCAGAAAAAAGTAGGTGTAGCAATCTTATTTGCAGACAAAGTAGATTTCAAACCAAAACTAATTAGGAGAGACAAAGATGATTACTTTATCCTTGTGAAGGGAACTAACCATGAGAAAGAGATAACAATCATAAATATATATGCACTAAAAACAAATACCTCAACTACACAAAACAAATATTAATGGAACTGAAAAACCAAATAAGCACTAATACAATTAGAGTGTGGGACCTCAATACGCCACTATCACAAATTGACAGATCATATAGACAAAAATTTAACAATGAAATTCTAGAACTGAGCCATGCTATTGAACAAATGGACTTAATAGATGCCTACAAAGTGTTCCACCCCACAAAATTAGAATATACATTCTTTTTGGCTGCACAATGGTCATTCTCCAAAATCAACCACATGCTAGCTCATAGGACATGTCTACGTAAATGTAAAAGAATTGAAGTTACCCCCTGTATCTTATCAGAGCCCAGTGCAATAAAATTGGAGAGTAATAACATCAGAAACCGCAAAACCTCACAAACACATGGAAATTGAATAACACCCTCCTGAACAACCAATGGGTCACAGATAAAATTAAAGAAGAAATTAGACAGTTTCTACAAGTAAATGATAATGCTAGTACAACATACAGGAATCTATGGGATACAATGAAAGCAGTTCTATGTGGGAAATTCATAGCAGAGAATGCCCATATCAGGAAAACAGAGAGAACTCAAATAACCTAATGCAGAAACTCAAACTCCTAGAAAAAGAAGGCCATAACAATCCCAAAGCTTGAACAAGACTGGAAATTATAAAATCAGAGCAGGAATCAATGCAATGGAGACTAAGAGAATGGTACAAAAAGTCAATGAATCAAAGAGTTGGTTTTTCAAAAGAATAAATAAAATCAATAATCCTTTAGCCAACCTTATCAAAAAAAAGGAAAGGCTCAAATCCATGAGATTAAGAACAAAAAAGTTGAAGTCACAAGAGACCCAGCAGAAATCCAGAGGATCATTAATACCTACATCGAGAACTTGTACTTTAATAAAAAGGAAAACACAGAAGAATTGGACAGAATCCTAGATACATACAAATTGCCAAAGTTAAATGAAGAGGATATGGAAACTCTAAACACCCCAATTACAATGAGTGAAATTGAAAATGTAACAACAAATTTACCAACAAAGAAAAGCCCAGGTCCAGATGGCTTCACTGCTGAATTCTATAAGACATTTAAAGAAGAGCTATCACCATTACTCTTTAGACTTATCAATGAAATTGAAAAGGAAGCAATACATCCAAATTCATTCCTGGAAGCAAGTGTTACTTTGACTCCAAAATCAGGGAAAGATGCAACCCAAAAAGAGAACTACAGGCCAATCTCCCTAATGAACATAGATGCAAAAACCCTCAACAAGATACTGGCAAACAGAATACAGAGGGTCATCTAGAAGATCATACACCCTGACCAAGTCTGATTTATACTGGGGAAGAAAGGATGTTTCAACATTCATAAATCAATAAATATAATAGACTATATTAACAGAGCCAAGGACAAAATCTATATGATCATCTCAATAGATGCAGTAAAAGCATTGGACAAAATCCAACAACATTCATGATAAAAACCCTACAGAAAATTGGAATACAAGGACTTTATCTCAACCTGATTGAGGCTAAAAAAACCCATTAGTCAATATCATACTAAATGTCCAAAAACTGAAAACTTTCATGCTAAAATCAGGAACAAGACAAGGATGCCCACTCTCAGCACTCCTGTTCAATATAGTTCTGGAAACATTTGCCCCAGGAATTAGAAAAGAGAAAGAAATAAAAAGAATATAGATAGGGAAGGAAGAAGTTAAAATGTGATTATTTGATGAGCATGTGATACTTTACATAGAAGACCCAAAAAACTTCACCAAAATACTTCTAGACTTAATTGACAGATTCAGGAGAGTAGGTGGATACAAGGTAAACACTCAAAAAACAATAGCCTGCTTATACACAAATAACAGACATACAGAGAAAGAAATTAGGGAAATAATTCCTTTTACAATAGCATCCAAAATATGAAATATCTAGGAATCAACCTAACAAAGGAAGCAAAAGATCTCTATAAAGAAAACTAAAGCACTCTGCAAAAAGTTACTGATGAGGATATAAGAAAATGGAAAGACATCCCTTGCTTCTGAGTAGGAAGAACAAATACAGTGAAAATGGCCATACTTCAAAAACTACTGTATAGATTTAATGCAATGCTGATTGAAATTCCAACATTATATTTCACATAACTATAGAAAACAATCCAAAAATTCATTTGGAACCAGAAGAGACCTAGAATAGCAAAGACAATTCTAAGCAACAGAGACATGGCAGGGGTATCACAATCCCCAATTTGAAACTCCACTACAAAGCTACTGTGATTAAAAAAAAAAAGCATGGTACTGGCATAGGAGCAGACCTGAGGATCAGTGGAATAGATTAGAAGATGCAGAAACAACTCCAGACATACTCAGCCACCTCATGTTTGACAAAAGTGTCAACCACCCTCACTGGAGCAAAGATTGCCTCTTTAATAAATGGTATTGGAAAAACTGAATTTCAACATGCCAAAGATTATAATTAGACCCATATCTATCACCATTCACTAAACTAAGGTGGAAGTGGATTAAAGATGTAAATATTAAAACTGAAACACTAAAATTTCAGGAAGATAAGTTAGGTAGAACTCTTGAAGACAATGGCATAGGAAAAGACTTTATGAACAAAACCTCAGTAGCATAGGAACTAGCATAAAGAATCAACAACTGGGATCTCATCTTATTCAAAAGCTTCTGCACTGCAAGAGAAACCACCAACAGAGCTAACAGTCAAACTACAATGTGGGACAAAATTTTTAGCAGCTGTAACTCAAAGGACTACTATCTAGAATATATAAAGAACAGAAAAAAATCAGACCCACAAATTCAAAGACCCAATTCAAAAATGGGCATCTGAAATGAATAGGCATTTCTCAGACAAAGAAGTAAAAGCAGCAAACAAATATATGAAAAAATGTTCAACATCACTGGTCCTTTGAGAGATGCAGATGAAAACAACACTGAGATTCCACCTCACTGCAGAAAGAATGGCTGCTATCAAGAAATAAACCAATAACAAGTGCTGGCCAGAGTGTGTGGAGAAAGTAACCCTTCTCCATTGTTGGTGGGAGTGCAGATTGGTGCAACCACTGTGGAAATCAGTATGGAGATACCTCAAGGAACTAGGACTAGAGGTCCCATTTGACCCAACTATTCCCCTGCTGGGTATCTTCCAAAAAAATTGAAAGTATCGTGCCATAGTGATATATGTGCACCCATGTTTATAGCTGCACAGTTTGTAATAGCTAAAGCTTGGAAACAGCCCATCTAGCCATCAACTGGAAACTGGATAAAGAAGATGTGAGTTATTTTATAAAATGGAGTACTACTCAGCCATAAAGAATGAGAAACTAGAGACATTTATAGCTAAATGGATGCATATTGAGGCCATATTCTTAAGTGAAATAAATAGGACACAGATGTGTAAATACCAAATAGTTTCTCTAGTATGAGAAACTGAGAGTGTAAATAAGGATTAAAAGCATTAATAACTAATAATTGATAGTTTAAAATAGGAAAAGGTCCAAGGGTTAGGGATAGTGGGAGGAGATGGGGAAAGGAAAGAATGGAAAGGAAAAATTATGAGAAAAGAAAAAAAAATGGAAACGAAGTCTATGTAAATAGGCAAGAGTGGAGGGGTGAAGGGCACACAAGTAATGGGGAAAAATAAGAACCAAGAGACATCATGTACAAGCACCCAATGATAAATGTAAATGTATCATATACCTAAAGTCTACCAATAAAATAATTTAAGCAAAAAAATAAAAAAATCCAGCTGCTTTCCTACACCAACTTGAAAAGGCACTCCATAAATACACTAATTTAAACCAGGAGTCTGGCAAAGGTTAACTCATCCTAGTACATTATTTTATCACCTAGTCAGCTCTAGATATTAGGAGGAAGCTCCAGAAACTCCAAGTCCCACAAGCTGGAATAAATCAAAGGGTTGATGTGGCTTACATAATCTTTAACAATCAAGACAAAATAGAGAACAAGTGGGAAATAAGTAAGGTAAAAGGGCCGGCTAAAGCCATGCTAGCCCTAATTTGTGATGGTCTTGATAAACCCCATGGCACCAAGGGTAACCAGGATAATCTAAAGAGTAATTAAGGCAAGCCACAGTCCTTCAAGTGCAAGTGATCAGGGCAATGGGCAATGGAGTGCCCTCTAAAGCTCTAAATCATTGTTGAGTCTGTCTAAACATGGATGAGGACCCTTGGCATTGGAAGAAGGACTGCTCTCATTCCCAGAAAACCTTGGGGTGCTTAGTGAAGTCATCAAACACCATAGTTGCCAAGGAAGAATTTCTGGACAGTGAATGATGGCACCCAAGGAAGCCTGCATGGCCCCCACACAAGGATATCCCTATCATCTTTTAGGAGCCTCAAATAACTCTGAATGTAGTGGAGAAACAAGTTACAATCTTTGGCAGTACTGAGGTATCTTATTCAATTCTAATCTCTTAATGGTGTGAGTTGTCATTCCATTTCTTGGTTGTTGTGGGCCTTAAAGGAGTTAACAGGTCAGCTTTCAGCACCCTGAACTGCCAAGTGAAAGATTTCCTATTCCAAGCCTCCTTCATGTTAATACTCGAGTTCCCCCTATTAGTAATTGGAAGAGATATAATCTTCCTATTTAGGGCCATTCAAAATTCTGGCAACATGTTTCCTAGTTGCTAGCAACCTGGCCCCATTGTGCCTGATTTCCCTTTCAGAATTTGATTAACAAGCATGGTATTATGACAACTTGGAGAGGGATGTCAAGGTCACTCTAGTAATCATTCAACTGAGAGACTCTAATATATACCCTCATAGAAGGCAATGGTAACTTAAAGTGAAGCTAGGCAGAGGTTAAATCTCATTATTGATAACTTTTTAGCTACAGGGCTTCTGGTTCCATGCCTGTCCCTGTGCAATATAACCATTTTACCAGTAGTCAAGCTATGAGGAGATTATCACCTACTACAAAACCTCACAGTCATCAATGAGGCAGTAGTACCTATTTACCCATTATTAGCAGAGCAATACACCTTTGTAGCACAGATCCTAGGAGACACTAATTGGTGCTCTGTACTTAATCTCAAAGATGCCTTCTTTTCTATCTCTGTGGACCCTAGCTCTCAATGCATATTTTCCTGTGAATAAGGGGATTCTCAAACAGGTCTTTGTCCACAGTATACTTGGACTGTCTTGCTTCAGCATTTTAGAGATAGCCTCCAACTATTTGTGTGGGCCTTAGCTCAAGACCTAAGTGACAAAATTTAAAAGAGGAGCCTAATCACAGTACATAAATGACCTCTTCATCTGTAGCCTCACCAAGGAGTTATCTCATTAAAATACGTGATTCTCAAATTTTTAGTAAAAAGGGGTTACAAGGTGTATGAACATAAGATGCATTCCAGAGACACAATTCCAGAGACAACTGTCCTAAAGGAGAACAGAGTCAATTTTCCAACTAGGTCCTCTAGGGTCTAAATAGCCACTGAAGGTTTTCATTGGCATGGCTGGCTTCTGCCACATATGGATAATTCATTTTTGAACAATAGCCAAGTCCTTATATTCAGCAACATGGGAACTAGAAACTAAACCCATGAAACTAAATTTCAGTCAGTCAGCAGGATTTCCAGACCATAATACAGACCCTGTTTGAGACCCCAGCATTAGGAATTCCAAACCTAACTAAGCTTTTTATCTCTTTGTGGCTCAAAAATAGGGAATAGTCACTGGAATGCTAATCCACTGTCTGGGTCAGAAAAACAGGCCAGTTGCCTATTTTCCCAAACTAGATGGAGTGACACGAGGCTGGCCTAGCTGTCTATAAGCAATAACCACTGTGGCACACTTAGTCTAGGAAGCTTCTAAGATAACTTTGAGACAAAAACTCATTTCTAATCCCACACCAGGTTAAGGTACTGTTAAGAGTAAAGGGACATTTGTGGATGACTGGAGAATTCTCAGTAAATATTTGGTCATCTTTATAAAAACCAAGATGACTCTCTTCAGTTCTAAGCTCATCTACACTCCTTCCAACTAACCAACAGGTAGAACATGAGTGTGAACAAACCATTGCCAAGAATTATTCCAGGCACCCCAATCTGAGGGAGCAGCCATTAATATGGATGGCTAGCACATGGTGCACTGGTGGCAGCAGTTTCATAAAGGATGGAATTGAGGGGGCAGGTTATGCCATAATCAGATCAATCCAGGTTATTGAAGCAAGAATATTCCCTCCTGGGACCTCAGCCACAAAGACAGAACACATTGCCCCCACTTGGACTCTCTTTCTTAGGGTAAGAAGATCTATAGATATAAGATAGATAGATAGACAGATAGATAGATAGATAGATAGATAGATATAGATATAGATATAGATATAGATATAGATATAGATATAGATATAGATATATATAATGCCTTATACCTTCTTCCTGGTCTTATATGTGTGTGTTTAGCCATTTAGCCATGTGGAAAGAAAGGTGACTTCTGACTAGCTGCTACTCATCAATAAAACATGAACCAGAGATCCTCAGTCTCCTCAAGGCAGTAAATCTCTCAAGCAAAGCAGCAGTTGTCCATTACTGAGGACATTAAAACTTCTTCGACATTATCTCACAGGGTAATTCTAAGGTAGATTCAGCTGCCAACAGGATGCTCACCAAAATACTAGCCATCAATTGCCCTTCTCATAAGGCAGAGTACAATGAGCATAAATAGAAATAAATAAGCTGATAGATCTCTAGCAAATTGAAAGGGTCTAGAAGACCAAGGGTGAAGGGAGAGTGGGAAGGGAAGTAAGGAGAATCAAGATATTCCATGTGCAGGAACCGCATAATCTGAATGAATATAAACATTATGTACCATAAATGTGAACTAAGGATAATAATAACTAGAAGACTAAAGTGAAAAAATGGGATTTAGAAGCAGATGGAAGAAGGTGAGTAGAAGGGAGAAAGGGATTTTTTAAATGAGCTGTACTATGTACATATATCCAGTCGCCAAGGTGAATATACACTTCCTGTATTGGAAACATATACTAATAAAATAAAACAATTAATAAAAGAGTGCCAAGTCAAACACAGAGGCAAATCCATTAGTCTAATCACCTATTTCTCAGAAGAGATGCTAAAGGAAAGGAAGACATGGACCAACATGTCTCAAATCTGAAAGAAAATAACTATCAAATAAATTTATTACACCTAGCAAAGTAATAGCTTAGATCAGAGGGAAAATAAAACTCTTCAAACTAAGCATAATCTTAGAGCCTTCATTAATTCTAGACCAGAATTAAAGAAGATACATAAGGTAATGCCACATTCAGAAGAAGAAGTATTGTAAAGTTACTCTTGAAAGTATGGGGATATCACTGTAATAGCACATGCACAAATGAGAAATGGTAAGTGATCAAATATTATTAATAAAGAAAAGGACAAAACACCTAAAAGGAGGGAAAGATGAAGGAAAAGCATAAAATTTCTTAAATAACTAGAAGAAAATCAACAAAATCAAGAATAACAACATGCCTTTTAATAATAATCCTGAATGTAATTTTCTTAATTATCCAATTTAAAGACACAGAACGACCTAATAGATAAGACCAAAGAATTTGTACCCTGCAAGAAACAACCTCACCAGCAAAGATATACACTGACTGAAAATGAAAGGATGAAAATAATGATATTCCAAACAAAGGAATCTGAATATAAATAGGAGTAACTATTTACATCCAAAAAATAGACATTAAGACAAAATCAGTTAGAAAACACAAGAAAAGTCAATGCATACTTATCAAGAAAACCATTTCTCAAGAAAACATAATGATCTTCAATTTGTACTCATAGGTCTTTGGAGCAACTAGTTGTATAAAATAAACACTTCTAGACATAAGGAAGAGATAGATCTTGATGCCATAACAGTGAGTGACTTCAATACCCCATTTTCACTGATAAATATATTATACAGGTGAAAAAGATCAATAAAGAAACATCAAAGATAAGTTAAATTACAGATCAAATGAACCTAACACATATCTACAGAATATTCCATCCAACAACTGCTGAATACACAATTTTTTTTTTTATTCATTAAGTTTATTGGTACATTTTAGGTATACATTATGATCACATTCATCATTGGGAATTTGTACCTGTACGTGATATATCTTGATTCTTATTTTTTCCCCATTCCCCTTCCTTCCATACCATTCCTGTACCCTTCCCTATTTACAAAAACTGTTTCCATTTTTCCTTCTTTCTCATATTTTTTCTTTCCCTTCTTTCCTTTTCCCCACCCCCCTCACTACTTCCCCTTTCCCTTTGGACCTTTTCTTCCTATTTCACAATATCTTTTATACATTTTGGTCACCATGTTTATAGCAGCACGATTTGTAATAGCTAAATCTTAAAAACATCCCAAATGCCCATCAACTGGTGACTGGATAAAGAAGACGTGGGTTTTTTACATAAGATGGAATACTATTCAACTGTAAAGAATGATAAACTAGAGACATTTATAGCTAAATGGATGCACATTGAGGCCATACTCTTAAGTGAAAAAATAGGACACATGTTTAAATATCAAATGGTTTCTCTGTTGTGAATACACAATTTTAAAATCAGCACATGGGAGTATTTCCAAAACAAACCATACATTAGCATATAACAATTCTCAAAAATGCAAAAAATTGAAATAATTTCTGGAATCTTACGAGATCACAGTGGAATAAAACTACAAATCAACAGCAAGAGTATCTACAGAAATTATACAATCAGATGGATGTTGAACAACACAGTTTTGAATGAGCAGTGAGGTATTGAAGAAATCAGGAGAAAATTTAAAATGTCCTATAATCAAATAAAAATGAAAACATGTCATAGATAACCTTACGGTATTTAGCCAAAGCAATACTGAGAGGAAAGTTTATGTCAATGAGTGTATACTTGTTCAGAATTTCTAGAAAGACAGGCATACAGAAACCAGATGTGGCTGGCTGAATTAAGTAATCCTTCTACCCCAGGTTATGTCATACACCAAAAAAAGTCAAGAACTATAATTTGAAATAGGAAGAAAAGGCTCAAAGGGCTAGGGGAAGTGGGAGGGGAAGGGGAACAGAAAGAATGGGAAGGAAAAATTATGAGAAAAGGAAAAAGTGAAAACAAAGTCTTTGTAAATAGGGAAGGGTGGAGGGGGAGAAGGGAGCATGGGGAATGGGGAAAAAATAAGAACCAAGATACATCATGTACAGGTACAAGCATCCAATGATAAATGTAAGTGTACTGTATACCTAAGATGTACCAATAAAAGAACTTAAGAAAAAAAATCAAGAATTTACAAGAAACCATAAGCTAGTCATAATAAGCTGCCAGAATCTGAACACATAATAATCAGCATGGGAGAACTCCCAGAAAATTGAAATCAGCTTTATAAAATCTCGGTGAACTTGAGGAAAATACAGAGAAACATTTCAATACACTAACAGTAAAACTTAACCAAGAGATGGAAGCAACTTAAAAAGTAAACTATAATTTTGATAACAAAATTAAACTCAGCAAAATGAAAACCACAAGTCATCAGTAGAAGGATAGACCAAATAGATGAAAGAATTAGCTCCAATTCACATTATTTGAAAGTACAAAATCTGAGGAAAAAAGGAGAAACAAAGACATAAAAAAATTGTATAAAGTGTCTTGGAATTCTGATTTTCCCAAAGGGGAAATATTCAAGTTATTGATCTTCAAAAATTACTTCAGAATGTCAGAGGTAGAAAAGTTGGTCAAAGAAATAATAATAGAAAACTTCCCAAACTAAGAGGACAAAAATATCAAGGAATGTGAAAGATAACCAGTCAGTTCAACAAAACCACATCTACTCCAAAACACCTTATTAATCAATCTTTAAAAGATGGAGGATAAAAAGCAAATTCTCAAGGCTGCCAATAAAGAGAAACACATAACACATAAGGGTATAGAAATTTACCAGACAGCAAACATTTCAGCAGTATTCTTAAAGAAAAGGAGGGTGTGGCATGAGATTTTTCACAGTACCAAAGGAAAAGAATGTCAAAGGAGAATGTTGGCATGAACAAAGCTGTCCTTTATACATGATGAAGGAATATTCTCTCAGAGGAACAAGAGCTGAAGGTACTATATTTCTTTTTGTAAAATTAATTTTATTGGTATATTTTAGGTATACAATATAATGACATTCATCATTGGAAATTTGTACCTTACGTAATATATCTCGACTCTTATTTTTCCCCATGCCCTTGCCCTTGCTCCAAAGCCTCCAACCCACCCTATTTACAAACACTGTTTCCATTTTTTCTTTTTTTCATATTTATTGCTTTCCCTCCTTTCCTTATGCCTACATCTCCCATTTCCCCTTCACCTATGCACCTTTTCTCCTTATTTCACATTATCTATTATAATTTTTTATTCTTATTTACACTTTCAGTTTCTCACACCAGAGAAAATAGTATTTACACGTGTGTCCTATTTCACTTGAGAGCATCACATCTACGAGCATCCATTTAGCTATAAATTTCTCTAATTTCTCATTCTTTATGGCTAAGTAGTACTCATTTTTATTTAAAAAAACACATTTTGTTTATCCAGTCTCCACTTGATGGAAAATTGGGCTGTTTTCAAGTTTTAGCTATTACAAAATGTGCTGATAAGAACATGGGTACACATATATCCTTGTGGTATGATTCTTTTAATTCTTTAGGGAAGATACCCAGCAGGGGAATAGCTGAGTCAAATGGGACCTCTAATCCTAGTTCATTGAGCTATCTCCATACTGATTTCCACAGTAGTTGCACCATTCTACACTCCAACCAACAGTGGAGATGGATTCCACAGCCCTGCCAGCCTTTTTTATTGGTTGATTTCTTGATAGCAACCATTCTTTCTGGGTGAGGTGGAGCCTCAGTGTTGTTTTCATCTTCATCTGTTGAATGACCAGTGATGTTGAACATTTTTTCAAACATTTACTTGATATTTCTACTTCTTTGTCTGAGAAATGTCTCTTCATTTAAGATGCCCATTTTTATATTGGGTCTTTAACTTTGGGAGGTCTGATTTTTTAAAGTCCTTCATATATTCTAGATAGTAGACCTTTGTCTGAGGAACAGAAGGTGAAAATATTTTCCCACATTATGGGTTGTCTCTTCATACTGTTGGTGGTTTCTCTTGCTGTGCAGAAGCTTTTTCATAAGAAGAGATCCCACTTGTTGATTCTTTGTGCTAGTTTATGTGTAACTGAGGTTTTGTTCATAAAATCTTTCCCTTTGCCAATGTCTTCAAGAGTTCTACCTAACCTCTCTTCCAGCCAGTTTAGTGTTTCTGTTTTAATATTTAGATATTTAATCCATTTTGAGTTTAGCTTAGTGCATGGTGAGATATAGGTCTAGTTTTAATCTTTGGCAAGTTGAAACCCAATCTTTCCAGCACCATTTATTAAAGAGGCTATCTTTCTTCCAGTGAGGGTGCTTAGCTCCTTTGTCAAAGATGAGGTAGCTGAGTGTGTCTGGAATTATTTCTGCATCTTCTAATTGGTTCCACTGATACTCAGATCTCTTTCTTTGCCAGTACTCTGCTGTTTTTATCAAAGTAGCTTTGTAGTATAGCTGCAAGTTGGGAATTGTGATACCCCCTACTATGTCTTTGTTGCCTAAAATGGCTTTTCCAATTCTAGGTCTCTTCTTGTTCCAATTGAATTTTTGGATTGTTTTCTCAAAATCTGTGAAGTATGCTGTTATAATTTCAGTTGGGATTGCATTGAATCTAAATAGTAGTTTTGAAAGTATGGCCATTTTCACTATATTTGTTCTTCCTTCCCAGGAGCAAAGGATGTCTTTCCATTTTCTGATATCCTCTTTGATCTCCTTTATCTTATTCAATCTCTTTTTGCAGAATGCTATAGTTTTCAGAGTAGAGGTCTTTGATTTCTTTTCTAAGGTTGATTCCTAGGTATTTCATTTTTTGTATGCTATTGTGAATGTTGTTTCTCCAGTTCTTCTCTCAGGGAGCCTGTTGTTCATGTACAGAAAAGCTATTAATTTTTGTGTGTTGACTGTGTATCCAGCTACACTACTGAATTTGATAATTAAGTCTAGAAGACTTTTGGTGGAGTTCTTGGGGTTGTCTGTATAAAGTATCATGTCATCTCAAAATAATTACAATTTGACTTCTTCATTTCCTATCTTTATTCTTTTTATTTTTTCTCTTGTCTAATTGCTACAGCTAATATTTCCAAAACTTTATTGAACAAGAGAGGGGATAGTGGACATCCTTCCCTTATTCCTGATTTTAGCATGAAAGATTTCAGTTTTTGACCATTTAGTATGATGTTGGCTGTAGGTTTTTCATAGATGGCTTTTATCAGTTTGAAGTAGAGACCATCTATTCCAATTTCTTGTAAATTTTTTTATTATGAATGTGTGTTGGATTTTGGCAAATGCTTTTTATGCATCTATTTAGATGATCATATGTTTTTTGTCCTTGGCTCTATTAATATACTGTATTACATTTATTGATTTGCATATGTTGTACCATCCCTGCATCCCTGGGATGAATCCCACTTGGGCAAAATGTATGACTGCTTGATGATCTTCTGCATTTTGCTAGTATCTTATTAAGGATTTTTGCATGCATGTTCATTACTGAGATTGGCCTATAGTTTTCTTTTTTGGTTGGGTCTTGCTCTGCTTTTGGAATGAAGGTGATGCTTGCTTCCAGGAATGAATTTGGGAGTATTGCTTCGCTTTCAGTTTCACTGAAGAGTTTAAACAGTAGTGCCAAAGTTCTTTAAACATGTTGTAGAATTCAGCAGTGAAGCTATCAGGGCCAGGGCTTTTCTTCATTGGTAAGTATTTAATTATATTTTCAATTTCATTAATTGATATTGTGTTGTTTAGAATTTTTTGGTCTTCTTTATTCAACTTTGGTAATTCATACATATCTAGGAATCTGTCCATTTCTTCTGTGTTTTCCAACTTATTGGCATATAGGTTGTCAAAGTAGGTATTGCTGATGCTCTGGATTTCTGCAGGGTCCATTATATTTTCATCCTCTTCATTTCTATTTGCATGGATTTGGGTCTTTTCTTTCCTTTTTTTGATAAGGTAGGTTAAGGGTTTGTCACGTTTGTTTATTCTTTTGAAGAACCAACTCTTGGCTTCATTGATTTTTTGTATTGCTCTCTTAGTCTCCATTGCATTGATTTTGCTCTGCTCTTTATAATTTCCTCCTTGTATGAGCTTTGGGTTTTTCCTGCTCTTTTTTTCTAAAAGCTTGAGTTTCAGCATCAGGTTGTTTATTTGTTTATTCCACTATGTTGTATTGGCATTGTCACTTAATTGTAGAAACTGTCTGATTTCTTCTTAAATATCCTTTGTGACCCACTGATTACTTACAACTGTGTTGTTCAATTTCCATGGGTTTATGAGATTCTTGATGTTTCTTTTGTTATTGATCTCCAATTTCATTGCATTATGGCCTGATAATATACAGGGGATAACTTCAATTCCTTTGCATTTTCTTAAACAAACCGTATTAGTAAGTATGTGGTCTATTTTACAGAATGGCCCATGTGCAGCTGAAAAGAATTTTATTCTGATTTTGTGGGGTGAAACACTCTGTAAACATCTGTTAAGTTCATTTGTTCAAGAGTTTGATTGAGCTTTAGTATTTTGCTATTTATTTTCTCTCTAGTTGATCTATTTCTTAAGTGGGATATTGAGGTACCCCACTACTATTGTATTAGTGCTTATTTGATTTTTCATGTCTGTTAGTATTTGTTTCATATATTTAGGTGCACCAGTATTTTTTTAATTAATTTTATTGGTACATTTTTTGGTACACTTTAGGTATACAATTCATTTACATTTATCATTGGGTGTTTGTACCTGTACATGATATAGCTTGGTTCTTATTTTTTTCCCCATTACCTGTGCACCCTTCACCACCTCCATCCTTCCCTATTTACATAGATTTCATTTCCTTTTTTTTCTTTTCTCATAGTTTTTCCTTTCCCTCTTTTCCTTTCCCCTTCCCCTCCCTTCACTCCTTCGTCTTTGGACCTTTTTTCCTATTTCAAATTATCAGTTATTCATTTTAATCATTTTAACTCTTGTTTACACTATCAGTTTCTCACACTAGTGAAACTATTCGGTATTTACACATGTGTGTCCTATTTATTTCACTTAAGAGTATGGCCTCGAATTGCATCCATTTAGCTATAAATGACTCTAGTTTTTCGTTCTTTGAGTAGTACTGAGTAGTACTGCATTTTATATTAAAAAAACACATTTCCTTTATCCAGTTTCCAGTTGGGCTGCATCAAAGCTTTAGCTATTACAAACTGTAAAGATTTCCATTCCTTTTTTGGTACTGGGGATCAAACTCGGGTCCTTGTGCTTGCGCAGCAGGCAACGAAACCACTGAGCTAAATCCCCAGCCCTAGGTGCACTAGTATTTGATGCATATATATTTATGATTGTCCTCTCTTTCTCTTGGATTTTCCCCTTTACAACTATGTAGTGTCATTCTTTGTCCCCCTGAATCGGTGTTGATTTGAAGTCCATTTGATTTGCAAAGAGGATAGCTACTCCTGCTTTTATTTTGGATCCTGTTATATGGAATATTATTTCCCACCCTTTAACTTTCAGTCTATATGTTTCTTTTTATAATAACTGTGTTTCTTGTATGCAGCAGATTGTTGGATCTTGCTTCTTGACACATTCTGACAGCCTATTTCTTTTGATTGTTGAATTGAGACCATTACCATTGATGGTTACAACTGATATGTATTAAGTTATCCTTGTTATGACTTTTTCTTTTTGTTGGATTCTCCCTCTTTGAATTTAATTTTTTATCATGTCTGATGGATTCACTCTGTTGGATGTGCTGGGGTTGTGATCCTCATTGTCTTTTCCTAGGATACTGTTGAAAAGTTTTTGGAGTGCTGGTTTCGTATTCATGAAGTTCCTCAGGTGCTCTTTGTCATGAAAGTATCTTATTTCTCCATCAATTCTGAAAGATAGTTTTGCAGGGTACATCAATCTGGGTTGGAGGTTGTTTTCCTTTAGGGCTTGAAACACATCACTCCAAGCTCTTCTTGCCTTGATGGTTTATGTTGAGAAGTCTGCTGTGATTCTGATGGGCTTTCCTTTGTATGTGATTTGTTTCTTTTCTCTAACTGCTTGTAGTATTTTGTTCTTCTGTTGGGATTTTGGACTCTTAACTATTATAGGCCTAGGTGTAGATTTTTTTGACTAGGGCTAGTTGGAGTCCTATATTCCTCCCTTATCTGTATGTCAAGTTCTTTTCCCCTTCTTGGGAAGTTTTCTGTCATCACTTCTGTGAAAAGATTTTTTATGTCATTTGCACTCTCTTCTGTTTATTAATTCTGATCAGTCTTATTTTATTCTTCTTTGCATCATCTTGCAACTGCTGGATTGATTTCTCATGGTCCCTTACTATTTTTAAAAAATTTATCTTTTTGTGGTCACTAATTGCAATCCTTTCTTCTATATCTAAAATTTTGTCCTCACATTGGCTTATTTGGTTGCATAAACTTTCAGTGGATTTTTTAATCTCCTTGAAATCTGTTTGCATCTGTTTTATGGATTCCATTTGTTTCCTATGCTGAGATTTCATCATATTCCTCAGTTCCTCTATTTTTTATCTTTGTCTACTCTAGATTTATAAACCATGTTTTGCACTATGGACACAACCTGTGTTGTTATCTGAGATATTATTTCTGATTTCAGTTTTTCCAGATCCTCTTTTGTTGCCAGTTCAGGGAGTCCAAAGTGGTTGAGGATTGTAGCAGACACCTCTGACCAATGTTAGCAGGCCATAGTGGTACAAGCTTCTTGCCCCTCTATCATTTGGCTGTGTATTACTTCAGGAGTCTGACGAACCTTACGTGACTCAGATGGGCATGTCAGATAGCAGAGTTGGGCTAGTATTGTTCCTTTGCTAATGGCTGCTACTGAGACTTAAGTTCTAGTCTGTGAAGTAGCAGAACTCAGCTGAGTTCACTTCCAGCCAAAGTCAACTGACTCCAACTAAATTATTCTCCTCCGAATAAATCATTTATTCTTGTTCTCAAAGATATTCTTGTGTTCTTATTCTACAGCCCTTGCTGCTTGTTACTTGTTATCAGCAGGTGTTCCAAAGGCCTTCCCAGCTTCCTCCTCCCCTTCTGACATTTGTGATGAATAAACACTGGATGTTGTGGGAGTTCTTTGTCTTTGCTGCCCAGAGCAGCATAGATCAGCCCAAGATTCCATTTCTCTCAAGTCTCTGTCTCTGTTTCTTTTATTTCCCACTTTCAGACTACCTCTCAGACTTTGTACTGGCTTGCAGGAGGCCAGGACCACTGCAGGGGTCTCTGGCAACTCCCTTTACCCTTTCCCTATAGTGTATCAGATTGTTCCATCTTGTTGCCCTTTGGAGTTACCTTAGGTGATCTGGAAGTCTGGTTTTGAGACTTGTTTATGTGTCTTCTTATTTCAACAGATGCAAACTGCTGCACCTTTGTTGAGGTAACTTTTTGCTCACCCAGTGGTCCTTGATTCTCAGGAAGCCACCAAGTGGTCTTTTCTTTGCCTCTCACCACTGGACCAATTCCTGGGTTCAGAATGGTGGCCCTCTGGATTCCTGTGCCCAGGCAGAGTTCTGGCTGGGGCCTGTGCACTTGGGATGGTATCTGGGTGTACCTCTGGCTGGGGCCTGCACCCCCCCATGTAGCTGTTGTATGGGAAGGCATTTGGCTGTGTGCTGTGCACCTGAGTCACTGGTGTCTGAGGGGGCTTCTAACTGGGGTCTGCACGCCCTTGCCAATGGAATCTGGGCAGGCCTCTGGCTGTTGCTTGTGTGCCTGTGCAGCTCTTTTCTAGGTGGGCTATTGGCTGGGGCCTGTGAACCCAAGCTGCTGGGGCTAAGGTGGGGCTGCTAGCACCTGCCAGCACCCATGATGATCTGGTCCACACCAGCTCCTCTCTGGGATCTTGAAGGTACTATATTTCTACCTGACTTGTTTTACAAGAAATGTTAAAATAAACTGTCTTTGAAATGAAAGAAAGCAATACTAGTGAGTTAGAAAAAAACATAGGAAGGTATGTAACTAACAGGTGAGAGGAGATTCACAAAAATATTAATAATGTTTTTGTACATAAGAATGGTGCATAAACCATTCATATTTTAATATGATGACTAAAAACCTGATGAAAATAATAAGTACATTAATATATTAGGATACAGACAATATAGAAAGATGAAAAATGAGTTACCAGAGAGTCAACATGGCTGATTGGAGGAGTTACAATGGAGAAGGTCAGGAAAGTTCCACTGAGAAGGAAGGTATTTGGAAGGTGTGAGAGGAGCTTTCATGCTGAAATTGAAAATTAATGAGGAAAGTTGATAAATAAATCAAGTCAAACAAGCAGACAACAACAACAACAAAGGGCAGCAGTGCTGCTGTGGCAGCTCAGCTGGCCTCTGCTCCCCACTCCATCAGGGAGCAGCCATTTTTGATAGTGAGGCAAAAGTGTAAGGGCCAATCTAGTGCTACAGAGACCAGATTCCTGGGATACAGTTTGTATTCAACAGCCTCACATATATCTTCCTCTTCTAAATACTGGGGAACACAGCACCCCTGAGTTCTCTGCTCCAACACATACTATGGACTAGGGGCACTATGCTCCCACCAGACACAGACTAGAGAGAGAATACATAGGAAAAGGACACCCTAGCTGATTTGGAGCAGCTCAGGAATCTGCCCATCAAGACAGCCAGCCCACTCACTGAAGTGCATATGCAAGTTCCTGATACTCTTCACCAGTCTAAATAGACCTCTTGCCATAGGCCTGCTGAGTCATAAGCAACTACAGACAGTTTGGCTGGAGAGAGATCTGTAAGTCATAGGTCAGTTGAGTCACAGGGGGTACATGAGAACAGCTCAGCATGTGTCCTGCATTCTACTGGACTGTGAAGTGACAGGCACAGGTTCCAACCACAAAGAAGCCACAGACCAAGTTGGCTCTATTTCTGTTGTGCACTCTAGGTTGTCATACCAGCCACAAAATCATACAACCATCTGTTCTCACTTCAGCAGCACATATACTAAAATCATACACCCATCTCTGGTGAACATGAGGGTTGAGTGGAATGGCAACTACACTGAGAAGAAGAATTGTGCAGAATCATGGACTCTGTGGAGAAGTTAAGAAGGAATTGCAGCTGCTGCCCTCAGTTGTAGAACCTCCAATTATGGTCATTGAGATCTAAGGACCACTGCCCACACCCCAAGCAGAATGGAAGAGTACATACAGCCTTAATTAACTGCAGACTTCTGAGAGTGGAGACCTGGTTACATGCTAGTCACTACCCTTGTCCAGGTTTTCTGACCAAGGTCTTATATGTGTATCACATATACATTCTCATATTGAGAGTGTTTAAACTAAGTTGCCCTCAGATGTCTTCTTAGTTTTGGATTTTATATGTTGAATTTTTTATTTGGTTATTTTTTGTGTTTTATTTTGTTTTGTTTATTTTAGAAATTTTTGTTTGTTGTTTTTGTTTATTTTTCTTCTATTTGTTTCTTTAATTTTTAAAAATAATTTTATTAGCATACTTTAATATACATAATGATCACATTCACCACAGGGACTTTGTACTTGTGCATAATGTATCTTGATTCATTTTTCCCCATTCATCTCCCCTCCCTTAAACTTTTCTTCCCCTCCTTATTTACAAAAACTTTTTGTTCCACTTTTTTCATTCTGTTTTTCCCCTTCCTTCCTTTCCCAATTCCTCCTCCCTTGTTCCCCTTCCTATTTGAACATTTTCTTCCTACTTCTCAATATGTATTATATATTTTGATCTTTATTTACCCTTTTTGTTTCTTACACCTGAGAAACTATTTGATATTTAAACATGTGGGTCTGATATATTTCACTTTATAATATGGTCTCAACTTGCATCCATTTACCTAGAAATGGCTCAAGTTTATCATTATTAATGGCACAGTAGCTGTCCATTGCATAAAAATATCCTTTTTATCCATTCATCTGTTAATGGGCATTTTGACAGTTTCCCAAATTTAACTATTAAAAATTGTGGTACTATAAACACAGGTGTACATATATTGCTCTAGTATTTGGGGAAATAGCTGTAACTCCTAAACCTGCTAGATATCCAAAATGCAAGTTTGTGTTATCTAAAATTGAAGAATAAATTCTAGGAACAATGGAAGCTAAGAGTAGGAAAAATTTATTAAGAAAAAGATAACTTCTGTCTAAGAGAGACAGAAGGGGGAACAGGAAGTGGGTTGCCTGCCCACCCTGCTTCTCAAAGGTATTTTATGGGACAAAGCCATGAGGTGAGGCAGGTTCAAGGTGAGACAAAACTATAGGCAGCTAAGAATATTACAACTACAGTCCCTTAGGTAATATTGATCCAATGGGAAATCACAAGGTGGACATGAGGTGGGGCAAAACCATGATCAATCAATAAGATTATGAGAAGTATAGCTGCTTAGGTAATATTGATTAAATGGAGATCAGGGAAGCAAGTCTTGTAGCAAGCATACAAGGAACAAGGAAGGATTTTCAGTAAGGGTTGGGTCAAGAATCTTTCCTAGAAAATCTTGGTCCTCCACCCAGGTGATCGATACCTATTTAGAATATAAATCAGTGCCACTCATCCCTAGGGGAAGTATGCAGGTGTAGTAGTTTCTTTTCTTTTACCATGCTGGCCTTCAGTGAATGTGTCTCCATTTTCCTACATATGGGCACCTTCAATGTTCTCTATGTTGGCTCCTCAAGGGTTGGCCCTGTCTAACTGCCTACAAGATATCTAATTAACTTACCTATCTACAATATTATGATGCTTTTAATTCTTTCAGGAAGATAACAAAAAGATGAATAACTGGGTCAAAAGGAACCTCCAGGTTTAGTTTTTTGAAGAATCTCCATTAATAAGTCCCACAGTCATTACACAAGTCTACACACACACCAACAGTGGAGAAGAGTTTCTTTTCCTCCACAGCCCTGCCAGCACTTGTTATTGGTTGCTTTCTTTAGGATAGACATTCTTTCTGGAGTGAGAAGGAATCTCAGTCTTATTTTAATTTGCATCTCTTGAATGACCAGTGATGTTGAACATATTTTTATATATTTATTTGCCATTTGTACTTCTTGATGTGGGAAGTGTGTATTCATTTCAGATTCCCATTTTTTGATTGGATCTTTAAATTTAGTAGGTCTGTTTTTTTTGAATTATTACACTTGATCTTAGCCAAAAGGCTGAGAAGTATTTTTTAGTTATTTATATATTCTAGATATTAGTCCTTTGATAAACAGCTGGTAAAAAATTTTGTTCCCATTCTATGGGTTTACTCTTCACTCTGTTAGTGGGTTCCTTTTTAATATGATGAGATCCTAGTTGTTGATTCTTTGTAATATTTCCTGTGTGATAGAAGTTTTGTTCATAAAGTCTTTACTGAGGGGAGATTCAACATGGCTGAACAAAGGAGGAGTCATGTTGGAGTTACTCAAAGAAAATCAACTTAAAACATAGGTAACTGGTAGAAAGGGATGGGCATTCATCCTGATCCAAAAATCAATGTGAAGTATAAGACTTATAGATCAAACAAAACATCCATAGGACTTTATAAAATGGTGACATGGCTCTTGTTATTTTTGCTGTCTTCTGCCACCATGAGCTGTTGTCCCCTGTTGCTCTACTACCTTCTGGCTGCCATAAACTGCTTCTCCTCTGCCATGCCACCCTGCCTTGGAGCCAGCCAATTATTAACTGAAACCTCTATGAACTGTAAGCTAGATAAAGCTTTACCCCTTTAACTTTGGATGTTGGATATTTTGTCTCAGCAATGAGAAAAGTAACTAAGACAGAAACTTGCTGTAGTATTACTTGGCCACATGCCTCAAGAGCCTTTGGAACTGGATTATGGGAAGGGGAAGAGTTAAGAAAGGTTTGGAGATGCCAGCTGAAGAATTAGAGCTGGAATGGCTGAAACTGTTGTGTATGGTAGATTCTGGTCAGAGCTCAGAAGGCCAGAAATCCACTAAAGACCACGCTTGGGACATTTCTTCTGGGAAGAAGGACTGCATTGACTGATGGACTCCAGATAATGTGTGTTATCCCTAGGCAGAAAGTTTGTTTGCATTTTGCTCATGTCCAGAGACTTTGCCTGAGACTGAGATTAAGGGTGGTAGGCTAATCTGGCAGAAGAAATTTCAAGGAAGGCTCATGTTGAACCAATGGCATGGCTGCTTTTGGGAGCTTTTAGCCAGATCTATGTCAAAAATCAAGAGCAAAAAGCCCAGCAGAATGATTTAAAAAGTTTTGAGTTTGGCTAGAAAGGAAGCTCCAGTAAAGCTGTGAACTGCAAAGGCAGAGTAGAGGAGATCTTGATTGCTGAGAAGGAACAGGAGAATAGAAAAGATAGCATGAGGGCATCACAGGAATCAGCAGGACTCCACACTTTCCAGCCTCAGAGTTGTAAAGGTGAAAGAATTTGTTTTGAGAAGAAAGTCCCAGAGCACCATGTTCCAGAATGGTTGCAGCCTAGAGAATTTCTTCCTTGGAATGGAATTCATCATGTTCAGTGATGCAGGTACTGGACTCCAATAGCCGAGAGAGAGAGAAGATTAGCTACTGCTCCACCTGGCAGTAGATCATGGCATCATCCACATGGAACTGGTTTTAGGTGCATGAAGGATGCAAGAGTTGTGAGGTCAGGAAGGCTTCCACCCAGATTTCAGAAGGAGGCCTGGGAGGCCAAGCAGTGTGCCCCTATGAGAGCAGTGTGTGAAGCTGTATGAAACAGAAGGTCCAGTAAAGACCCCAGAAGTTTGGAGAAGCCAAGAGCATCAGTCTGAGGAAAGCTGCAAAGAGGGAGAAGAACCAGCCCAAGAGAGAAGTTGTGGAAGTAACAATCATCTGCAGTGCCACAGGGGTGGAGCCACTTAAGCCCTTTGAAGTCTACAACTTGCTACAGATTTCCTGGGATGCTAGAAGTGGAACTGTGGGAGTTAATGTTTACCTTACTAGATTTTGATCTTGCATTGGTTCCATTCCTTTGTATCCCCCATTGATAACTTTTGGAATGGAAATGTCTATCTTGTGTCACTGAATGTTTGAAGTGTTTAACTTTCTATTCATTTTATTATAGGAGGTTGCAGGTAAGAGTTTACCTTGAATCTCCAAGGAGACATGGGGCTCAAACTTTTCAGCAATGCTGAAACTGTTAGGACTTTGACAACTCTTAGAGATGGACTAAATGACTTATGCTTAACGGAATGTACATGAGTCTTTAGGGGGGCAAGGGTGGAATGTTATGGTTTGTGTAGATGTCCTCCCAAAATTTCATGTAAACTTCATGTAACTTCATAAGCTATTTTGGAGGTGGCTGAATCTAGAGTGTGTGATTGACTCATGCTGGGGCCAGGTGGGAGAGCACTAGGATTAAGGGTGTGAGTGATGCCTGTCATAGATAGTCTGAATAAGATAAAAGAGGCAGGGAGATGCTATTGAGGTCTCTTGTTGCTTTTGCTGTCTTCTGCCACCATGAAAGTTTCCCTTTCATTGCTTTGCTACCTTCTGGCCACTGTTAGACCCAGTGAGAAGGAACCAACCAGAGACCGATATTAAATCCACACAGGAGTTTATTACCGGCCAGGACCCAAGCCAAGCATCTGACTGGAGCCCTGACTGGGGGGAGACAAACATGTTTTATGCACCTTTGAGGCCAACAGTTTCTAGGCCCCTCTATGGGATAGAACTAGCAAAGCAAGCAAAAGGTACAGAAGAGGAACATCCTGCTGTTAGAACATCCGTAAAACAATAGTTGATTAATTGTTATTTCTAAGGGGACCTTTTAAGAGGAGGAGGTTTCTAAGCTTCCTCCTTCTGAGTTCATCTAAAGGGCAGACAGTTGGGTCAAGCAGCAATATGTAGTCTGTCTTGCTAACTAGGATCCTTCAGCCACCATAAACTCTTTCTCCTCTGCCATACCACCCTGTCTTGGACCCAGCCAGTTATGGACTGAAACCTCTGTGAATTGTAAGCCAAATAATCCTTTCCCCCTTAAAAATAAATGGTGAAGCAGCCCATAGTGCTGCCTGGGGACCTCTGCTTGAGTCTAGAGTGGTCACCACCATTCTGTGAAATTCCCAAAATCTGATGGACTGCAGTAGTGGGGCAAACTCAAGCCACACAGGATAGATTTGGGATATAAGGCCTCTCTCCTCTTCTGCCTTCCTCCAAAGACAGGAATTTGCATCCTGGTAGCAAATTTCACCAGCACACACAAGGATGAGTTACCAGGAAGGTGCTCCTTCCCCAATGGGCTGCCAAATTTTTGTTTTTCTTTCTTTTTGTGTGTGTGTGTGCAATGAAGCTAACGGAACCTCTAGCTACAACAAAGTTAGGAACTGCAGCAGTGGTGTGAAGGTAGTGAGTGGAACAGCACCACTCATGCTTCACTGTTTGCAGCTGCCTGAGACATAGAGGGATGCCAAACTTAAGCAGCCTTGGGCTTCAGAGGGGAATGAATGGGAAGTCAGCACTACTCTCACCCTGCTTTCAACAGCACTACAGAGGAGAGAGCTGGGGAAGTGAGTTGACCAGCAGCACTACCCCTGCACTTATTTCAGCATCATGAGTGGAAAGAGACACTTGTGGAGTGGAAGAGAGGGCCAGGAAGGGCCAGGAATGTATAAGGGCCAGGAAGGGCCAACTGTACACTGGACTGGGAATAGCCTTGGGCTGTCTCTGTCTGAGGGCCCACAGTGTCAAAGTCAGTGGGCTGAAGGGGACCCTGGTCAGGTGAGGTTTCCAATTAAAAGAATGCACACAGAGAAGCATTACAAAGCAGGAACCAATTTAAATTTCCAGCATCAGGGAAGCATCAAAGCATGAGAGTTGGAACTGTAGCTCCAGAGTTCAGAAGCAGCATGTCTTTATCAGCTATTCTGAGACCTAGTAAGACAAAACAGCCACGTGACCTTGCATAGTCATGTGATACATGTGTTATCATCCATGAAGATTCATTATTGTAACAAATCCCCATTGTGTGCCTGGATGAATTGATGGGATTGTGTCCTCAAGTGCCTTCTGGCTTCCTTAGATGCCCAGGCTTTGACACATCTCACAGTAGCATCCTATTCATAGCAAATAGGAGAGAGATGTTGAGATGAAAAGTATAGGGAAATGTGGGCAGGCCATTAAGGGGCACACAGAAAGTAGATTGCTAAAAACTCTGGCCCCTGCTCCCACATCTTGAGGCCAATAGCTCCAAACCCAGCACTAATCCCACTCCAGACTTGGTGCAGTTACACAGAACAGATTTAGGCTCTGACTTTGACAATACCACAGAACTGAGGATACCAGAAGAATTATATTGGATTTTTTATTGTTGTTATTTGTTTGTTTTGTTTTCCTTTTTCTATCTTTTTGGTTACTGTTTGGGGGTTGACTTTTATTGTTTGTTTTCTTTTCTTCATTTTTTTCTCTCTTTCCTCAACTATCTCCCTTGATTTTTTTATATTTTCATGTGAGTGAACATTGTCTTTAATCTTTCTGGTTCACTTCGATATTCTTTTGCTTTCTCCTATATTATTTCACCCCTGTCATCTTAACTGCTTTCCAAAAGCTTGGGTGATCATCCCTTGTTTCTCACCCTTCCTTCTACTATATTTCTCGTCATTTATCTCTCTACTTTATCCCCTGATCCTCTTACATTTCTCCCCCATAGGTGAAATCACTCTACCAAAGGAAACTCACTGCATATAAGTTCCTGGTTTAGGTTAAATTATATTATATAAATGGAGATCCTGCTTCTACTGTCAAAGGTAGCAAGTTAATAGTTATCACAGTTTATTACATTCTATGTTGTGCTTTATGCTATTGCTAATGGTACTACTTTAGCCAGAGTGCCATACCTGTTGTAATCAATTGTTCTCTTTTGCATGACAACACTGTGATTGTCTGGGATCATAATCATCACCATAGTCCAGTTCAACATATGCAAATCAATCAATGTAATACACTATATCAATAGAACCAAGGACAAAAACCATATGATTATCTCCATAGATGCAGAAAAAGCATTTGACAAAATCCAAGACTCATTTATGAAAAAAATCCTACAAAAAATTGGAATAGATGGTCTCTACCTCAATCTGATAAAAGCCATCTATGAAAAATCAACAGCCAGTATCATACTAAATGGTCAAAAACTAAAATCCTTTACACTAAAATCAGGAACAAGACAAGGATGTCCACTATCACCACTCTTGTTCAATATAGTTTTGGAAACATTAGCCATTCCAATTAGACAAGAGAAAGAAATAAAAGGAATAAAGATAGGAAATGAAGAAGTCAAATTGTCATTATTTGCAGAGGAGAAGATACACTATATAGAAAACCCCAAAAACTCCACCAAATGTCTTCTAGACTTAATAACCAAATTCAGTAGAGTAGCTGGATACAAGGTCAACACACAAAAATCAATAGATTTCCTCTACACAAATGACAGACTCACTGAGAAAGAAATAGGGCAAACAACTCCTTTCACAATAGCAACCAAAAACCTGAAATACCTAGGAATCAACCTAACAAAAGAAATCAAAGACCTCTTCTCTGAAAACTAGAGCACTCTGAAAAAAGAGATTGAAAATGATATCAGAAAATAGAAAGACATCCTCTTCTCCTGAGTAGGAAGGATCAATATATTAAAAATGACCATACTTCAAAAACTGCTATATAGATTCAAAGCAATCCCAATTGAAATCCCAGTAGCATACCTCATGGACCTTGAGAAAAAATCCAAAGATTCATTTGGAACAATAAGAGACTCAGAATAGCAAAAGCAATTTTAAGTAACAGAGACTTGGCAGGGGGTATCACAATCCCCATCTTGAAACTATACTACAAAGCTACCATGATGAAAACAGCATGGTACTAACAAAGAAATGGACCTAAGGACCAGTGGAACAGATTAGAAGATGCAAAAACAACTCCAGACACACTCAGCCATCTCATCTTTGATAAAGGAACCAAACACCCTCACTGGAGGAAAGATAGCCTCTTTAATAAATGGTGCTGGAAAAATTGGGTTTCAACTTGCCAAAGATTAAAACTAGACCTATATCTCTCACCATGCCCTAAACTAAAATTGAAATGGATTAAAGATCTAAATATTAAAATAGAAATGCTGAATGAGCTGGAAGTGTCCTTAGAACTCTTGAAAACATTGATATAGGAAAATATTTTATAAACAAAACTTTAGTTGCCCATGAACTAGCACAAAGGATCAACAAGTGTGATCTCTTCTTATTAAAAAGCTTCTGCACAGCAAGAGAAACCACCAACAGAGTGAAGAGAAACCCCACAGTGTGGAAAAAAATCTTCACCTGCTGTTCCTCAGACGAAGGCCTACTATCTCGAATCTATAAAGAACTTAAAAAAATCAGACCTCCCAAATTTAAAGACCCAATCCAAAAATAGGCATGTGAAATGAACAGACATTTGTCACACAAAGTACACAATAAATGAACATATGAAAAAATGTTCAACATCACTGGTCTTTTGAGAGATGCAAATGAAAACAACACTGAGTTTCCGCCTCACTCTAGAAAGAGTGGCTGCTATCATGAAATCAACCAATAGCAAATACTGGCCGGGCTGTGGAAAAAGAGGAAATCTTCTCCACTGATGGTGGGAGTGTAAACTGGTGCAACCACTGTGGAAATCAGTTTGGAGAGACCTCAAAGAACTAGGAATGGAAGTCCCATTTGACCCAGCTATTCCCCTGCTGGCTATCTTCCCCAAAGAATTAAAAGTATTATACCACAGTGATATATGTGCACCCATGTTCATAGCAGCACAATTTGTAATTGCTAAAGCTTGGAACCAGCCCAAATGCCCATCAACTGGAAACTGGATAAAGAAAATGTGGTATTTTTTAAATAAAATGGAGTATTAGCCATAAAGAATGAGAAACTAGAGACATTTATAGCTAAATAGATGAACATTGAGCCGATACTCTTAAGTGAAATAAATAGGACACATATGTTTCAATGCCCAATAGTTTCTCTAGTGTGAGAAACTGAAAGTGTAATTAAGGATGGAAAGGTATAATAGATAATGTGAAATAAGAAGAAAAGCAGCAAAGGGAAAGGGGAAGTGGGAATGGTAGGGGAAAGGAAAGAAGGGAATGGAATTAATATGAGAAAATGATAAACTGGAAACGAAGTCATTGTAAATAGGGAGTGATGGAGGGGTTGAAGTGAGGGCAGGGGAAATGGGAAAAATGAGAACCAAGAGAGATTATATAAAGGTGCACATTTCCAGTGATGAATGGCATTATGTTGTATACCTAAAATGTACCAATATAACAAATTTTTAAAAAATATAGAAAAGCCTAGGAAAATGATGGAAAGTATGAATGCCCAACATAGGAAAACAGTAGAATCCATGAGACAGATTCCAATGGACATCCAGGAGATTAAAAATTCCATTGAAATTATATGCAGCTGAATGAACCAAGGTGAAGATATATTTCATCTAGAAGTCATTAAAATAGATAGTGACCACCAAAGGCAAGATTTCATAAAAATAGAAAGGGAGACTTTCCTGTGCTCTGCTAGGTGTGACCAACCAGGGCAAGCTGAGTATCCAGGCAGCATGAAGACACCCCCACCCCCCTGCTCCATTCCAGGCTCCACCCACATCATGGTGAGGACCCAGGCACAGCTTGGAGCCCCTGCTCTGTCCAGTGCTCTGCTTAGCCATGCGGGTGCCTGCAAGGACCAGTCTCGACCCCCCCCCCCACATCCACCTCCCCATCATCCATCCCCCACCCCACCTCTGGCCTCCTGGCTCTTCTGCTACCTGGATCCACACTACAGAGACACAGGGGATAATAAAGGCCCTTGTCCTGAGCACCACAAGATAGAGCAGAAGTTAGCAACAGAAAGGGCCTCTCAGGCTCCTCGATGAAAACTGAAGCTCAGTGGAAAAGTAAAGAGAATCTCTACAATAAAGGCACACCAGACCACTGTACTTGGTAAGTTGGAGGGATCACTTCCCATCGGAACCTACACTATCTTCAGGGGAAGGGCAACTGGAACTTGCAATAAAGCTTTGCAGAGATCAACCCTGCAGGAGGACAGGGAGCTCAACTTGGGACTGGCAGCCAGAAATCTGGCTGAATCTCACAGGTCTGCTACTGGCTTGCTGAGACTCATTGACTTGTATATGCACACTGCTGCCTACATTGCCTACTGTGACAGCAGAGACATACCCAGAAGGAGGCCCTTCATTTTTGGTTTTTGTTATTTGCAAAATGAAAAAAATTTTTCTCTTATTTTTAATTCTAAATATTTACTTTTTTCTACTCTTTTCAAACTTTTACTTTTCTCTTCATTTTTTTCTTTCTTTTATCTTCTTTCTCTCTCTCTCTCATTCTCTTGCTGTCCCACATTGCTCTTCATCTCCCTATTTGTTCCTTTCTGGACTGAATTTGGATTTCTCCTTTATGATTCTTTTCTTCTCTTTTTCTTTCTCTTGATTATCATTGGTTTTAAAGGAAAGTAAATGCACTATCTAGCCTCTCTATTGCTCTCAGATGGTTCTGTTCATGTCGTTGTTCTTTCATTCTGCCTATTCCTCTTGCTTTAACAATTTCTTAGAGTTTGTGTGATCTACCTATGTCTTCTGGCCTCACTCCTAAAATTTTCCTGATCTTTCTACGTGTCCCTCCCTCCCACCTCCTTCTAACTCCCCATCCAGAAGAATAAATTTGCTACATTGAAGAGTTTCTTCACTATAAACATATATTGGGTTGGTTCTCAGTTTTGAGTTAATTCACAAAGTTAAATGTGATAGAATAATAACTACCACAAATTGTCATTTTCTAAGCTGTGCTTGATGCTAAGATGTTGCTGATTATATCATTTGGGCTAAGATGTTGTGATTGATATAATCAGTTGTCCTTCCTGGTATAATGAAAATGAAATAGGCTCAGAGTCATTAGAGTCTCAAAACATAAATACCACCTATATCTGGAAGACACCGTTGATAAGCAATCATTCCACAAGGGTTTTAAACACAAGCAACAAAGATACCTACATTAAGCAATTTTGAAATATCAACCCAGGAATTAAACCAAGGACAGTACCAAAAACAAACATGAGAAAACATTTAAGCAAGGCACAAACTCAGGCTTCCACCCCACAAAAGGCAAATTCTGTGGGAAATGAGGTGGAAAAGTCTGACAATCAAACACCTGGGCACCCTGAACTGAAAGCACAGGAAGTAACAAACAAGATGCATGACGCTCTAGAAAAATTCAAAGCACAAATAATCTCCCAGATAAATACAGAAATGGAGAGCAGAGTGAAAGACATGATTAGAGGATCTAGAACAGAAACAGATAAGAAAATAGATGATATCAGAAACATGCTGGAAGCCATAAATGCCCAGCATAAGAATGAAATGGAAACCATGATTGCCCAACATAAGAAAGAAATGGAATCCATGAAACAGATTCAAACAGATATTCAGGAGACTGAAAGCATGCAGAGCAGATTAAGAGAATCTCAAGATAGAAGAGCAGATATAGAAGACAGGATTGCAGTTAAGGACCATGAAAACAGAGATTTCTTAAAGATAGCAAGAGACCATGAGAAATCAATCCAACAGCTGCTAGATGATACAAAGAAGAATAACATAAGACTCATAGAAGTCCATGAAAAAACAGGAGAAAGTACAATTGACATACAAAACTGTTCACAGAAGTAATAGTAGAAAACTTCCCAGACAGAGGTGGAGAATTGGACATACAGATAATTGAAGCACATAGAACTTCAACTAGCCATGATCACAAAAAATCTACACATAGGCATATAATAGAAACCCAACAGAAGAACAAAATTCCACAGGCAGTTAGAGAAAAGGAACAAATCACTTACAAAGGAAAGCCCATCAGAATCACAGCAGATTTCTCAACACAAACCCTCAAATCAACAAGAGTCTGGAGTGAAGTATTTCAAGACATAAAAGAAAATATCTTCCAACATAGACTGTTGTATCCTGCAAAATTATCTTTCAAAATCAATGGGGAAATTAGATACTTCCATGACAAAGAACACCTGAGAAATTTCATGAACACCAAACCAGCACTCCAAACCATTTTAAGAAATATCTTAGAAAAAGGCAATGAAGGTCACAACTCCATGAGGCCCAACAGAGGGAAGCTACCAGACAAGGTAAGACACTAATTAGAAAGGGGGGAAAATAAGAAATAAAAGACCCAACAACAGTAAAACATCATTACAAGGATAAGTCAATATCTATCAATTATAACTATCAATGTTAGTGGTCTCAATTCACCAATCAAAAGAAATAGACTGACAGAATGGATTAAGAAGCAAAATCCAACAGTATGCTGTATACAAGAAACACACCTAACTGAAAAGGAAATTCATAGACTGAAAGTAAAAGAATGGAAAACAGTTCTCCACACCACAGGACCCTCCCCCCAAAGGAAACAGGCATAGCAATCTTATTTGCAGACAAAGTTGATTTCAAACCAAAACTAATTAAGAGAGACAAAGATGGTCAGTACATCCTTGTGAAGGGAAAAATCCAAGAGGAAGAGATGACAATCCTAAATATATATGCTCCAAATATGAAAGTCCCCAACTATACATAACAAATATTAATGGACATGAAAAACCAAAGAAGCACTAATACAATTGTAGTGAGGGACCTCAATGCCCCTTTATCACAAATAGGCAGATCATCTAGACAAAAAATTAACAATGAAATTCTAGAACTGAACAAAGCTATTGAACAAATGGACTTAATAGATGTTTACAGAATGTTCCACCCCAGAAAATCAGAATACACATTCTTTTCAGCTGCACGTGGGTCATTCTCCAAAATAGATCACACTCTAGCTCACAGGATATGTCTAAGTAAATGTTAAAAAATTGAAGCTATCCCCTGTATATTATCAGACAATAGTGCCATAAAATTGGAGGTCAATAACATAAGAAACCACAAAACTCCCACAAACATATGGAAATTGAATAACACCCTCCTGAACAATCAATGGGTCACAGAGGAAATTGAAGGAGAAATTAGACAGTTTGTACAAGTAAATGATAATGCCAATACAATATACAGGAATATATAGGACAGAATGAAAGTAGTTCTGCATGGGAAATTCATAGCAGTGAACGCATATATCAGGAAAATAGAGAGAACTCAGTTAAAAAACCTAAAGCAGAACCTCAAGCTCCTAGAAAAAGAAGAGCATAACAAACCCAAAGCTCGTACAGGAAAGGAAATTATAAAGATTCGAGCAGAAATCGATGCAATGGAGACTAAGAGAATAATACAAAAAATTAATGAATCAATGAGTTGTTTTTTCGAAAGAATAAATAAAGTTAATAAACATTTAGCCAACCTTATCAATAAAGGAAAGAAAAGGCTCAAATCCATGCAATTCAGAAAGAAAAGGTGAAGTCACAATAGACCCAGTAGAAACCCAGAGGATCATCAATACCTACTTTGAGAACCTGGACCCTAATAAAATGGAAAACACAGACAAAATGAACAGATTCCTAGGTACATATGAAATGCCAAAGTTAAGTAAAGAAGATATAGAAATTCTAAAGGCCCCAATTACAATGAGTGAAATTGAAAATGTAATTAAAAATTTACCAACAAAGCCATTCCCATGTCCTGATGGCTTCACTGCTGAATTCTACAAGACATTTAAAGAAGAACTGTTACCATTACTCTTTAAACTCATGAAGGAATTTGAAAGGGAAGCAAAACTTCCAAATTCATTCCTGGAAGCAAGTGTTACTTTGACTCCAAAAGCAGGGAAAGACACAACCCAAAAAGAGAACTACAGGCCAATCTCCCTAATGAACATAGTTGGAAAAATCCACAACAAGATACGGCGAACAGAATACAGAGTGTCATCAAGAAGATCATACACCCTGACCAAGTTGGATTTATCCCAGGGATGCAAGGATGGTTCAACATTAGTAAATCAATAAATGTAATACACTATATTAACAGAGCAAAGAACAAACCCAAATGATCCTATCAATAGATACAGAAAGGGCATTTGACAAAATCCAATAATCATTCATGATAAAAACTCTACAGAAAATTGGAATAGAAGGTCTTTATCTCAACCTGATTAAGGCTATTTATGAAAAACCAATAGCCAACATCATACTAAATGGTCAAAAGCTGAAAACTTTCACACTAAAATCAGGAACAAGACAAGGATGCCCAGTATCACCACTCCTGTTCAATATAGTTCTGGAAACATTAGCCACATCAATTAGAAAAGAGAACAAAATAAAAGGAATAAAGATAGGAAAGGAAGAAGTTAAACTGTCACTATTTGCTGATGATATGATACTTTACATAGAAGACCCAAAAATCTCCGTCAAAAGTCTTCTAGACCTAATTGACAAATTCAGTAGAGTAGCTGGATGCAAGGTCCACACTCAAAAAGCAATAGCCTTCTTATATGCAAATACCAGATTCACTGAGAAACTAACATGGGCATGCTGAATGGACAAGATCTGTTGGTGAAGCTTTTGGAGATCTAGGCTGAGATTGCTATGATGAAAGATACCCATTAAATGTATGGTAATCTTTTTCCAGTCCCATTGTGACACATGTAAAGGAAAAGCAGTGATGCAAATGTGAGGGTATTTACCATGGCACTGCAATCCCTGATGATATTGTAGGGCTTTAACTTTAACTTGATTACCAATCTTTAACACTTTAGCTTCTAAGGCATTAACCTGTATTTCCAATTTAACATCAATATCTTCCTTTTGTCTCAAGGGAATAAGAGGCATTTTTTGCTAGATGATTGATGAACTGCGCATTCTGTATGTTTTGTCTTAAGGCCACAGATGCAACCATAGTGGTGCCAAGTAGAGTAACTGGAGACATAATTCCCAGGATAATAAGTCCTACTATCTGATGGGGGTGAATGAGCCATCTGTGTATTTCCTCCAGTACTTGCACTCCACAGTCATGATACCAAGGGCCAGAAACATTAGTAACAGGACAAAGGATGGCTTATATAATATTAGCACATCTTTATCCTTATTAATGTTACTAAAGCAGGCAGTGAGATTACAATTTTTGCAACTGACATTAAAAGAGTTTCCATCTGGAGTAATATTGACCTGTCCAACTAGGACCACATAAGTGTTTTGTACAAAAGTGCCTGCCCAGATCTTATTCTCCCCTGTATGACTCCTGTTCTTCAAGCTAAAATTAGAGAGTGGTCACTTTTAAACTGGCAGCCAATCACCAAAGATCTCTTTGGAAGTATTTTGATGATATATGTACTACCAATCCTGTAAGGTGGCTGGTAAGATTGTACATTGTATGAGACCAATCCTGGAAAGTTATATTTTGTATAATCATTTCATTTACTTCTTAGGTGCAACAGTCTTCCCAAGAAGCATACATTGAGAGAGGAACATAAAAAGTGACATTATGGCAAGAAGAGGGGGCATGAAAGGTTATGAGGATTATCTATTGAGGTAAAACTGAAACTATTTATTAGCACCAACTCATCTTGATTCACATGATGCATTATGGACAATGGCTGTCTTTGCAATTACCATAAGTGAGATACAGAGGGAAGATGGGCCAAGACAGAGAGGGAGGCCCACAATTCTATTCATGTAATCATAGATGGTAGATGTAAGACAGATATGAGCATCAGAATGGCCCCTAAGACATTGGACTGATTGGTAAAAATAGGTACCAAAGCAAGTTTCCCAAGGAAGGAGATGAGCCAAAGGCAGATCTGAGTTTGTCTTCTGTTGGAACACAAGCATGTTCTGGGCCCTATGTTATTTTTTTAATTCTTGTATTGGTTCATTTTAGGTATACAATACATTTATATTTCTCATTGGGAACTTTTACCTTTACATGATGTATCTTGGTTCTTATTTTTTTCCCCATTCCCTGTACTCACTTCACCCCTCCACCCTTCCCTATTTACAAAGACTTTGTTTTGATTTTTTTCCATTTCTCAACATTTTTCCTTTCCCTTCTTTCCTTTCCATGGCCAATCCCACTACCCCTACCACTTTGGACTTTTTCTTCCCATTTTGCATTATCAATTATTCATTTTAATCATTGGCACATTTCAGCTATACATTATAATGACATTCATCACTGGAAATTTTCACCTTTCCATAATCTTTCTTGTTTCTTATTTTTCCCCCTTTGCCTGCCCTCCCTTCAACCACTCCATCCCTCCCTAATTACAAAGACATTGTTTCCATTTTTCCATTTTCTTATATCAATTCCATTACCTTCTTTCCTTTCCCCTACCCCTCCTAATTCCCCTTACACTTTGCCCCTTTTTGTCCTATTTCACATTATCTATTGTAAATTTTAGTCCTTCTTTACACTTTCAGATTCTCACACTAGAGACAATAATTGGTATTTACACCTGTGTGTCCTATTTATCTCACTTAAGAGTATCGCCTCAGTCATCAAGAAGATCATACAGCCTGACCAAGTCGGATTTATCCCAGGGATGCAAGGATGATTCAACATTCGTAAATCAATACATGTAATAAAATATATTAACAGAGCAAAGGACAAAAACAATGTGATCATCTCAATAGATGCAGAAAAGGCATTTGACAAAATCCAGCACCCATTCATGATAAAAACTCTACAGAATACTGGAATAGGAGGTCTTTATCTCAACCTCATTAAGGCTATTTATGAAAAGCCAACAGCCAACATCATACTAAATGGTCAAAAACTGAAAACTTTCACACTAAAATCAGGAACAAGACAAGGATGCCCACTATCACCACTCCAGTTCAATACAGTTTTGGAAACATTAGCCACAGCAATTAGAAAAGAGAAAGAAATAAAAGGAATAAAGATAGGAAAGGAAGTTAAACTGTCATTATTTGTTGATGATATGATACGTTACATAGAAGACCCAAAAAGCTCTACAAAAAGACTTCTAGACTTAATTGACAGATTCAGTAGAGTAGCTGGATACATGGTCAACATTCAAAAAACAATAGCTTTCTTGTATACAAATAACAGACTCACTGAGACAGAAATTAGGGAAACAATTCCTTTTACAATAACATCAAAAAAAATGAAATATCTAGGAATCAATCTCACAAAGGAAGCAAAAGACCTCTACACTGAAAACTACAGCACTCTGAAAAAAGAGATCAAAGAGGATACAAGAAAATTGAAAGACATCCCTTGCTCCTGGGTAGGAAGAACTAATATAGTGAAAATGACCATACTTCCAAAACTGCTATATAGATTCAATGCAATGGCAATTGAAATACCAAAAATATACTTCACAGAATTAGAGAAAACAAAACAAATATTCATTTGGAACCATAAGAGACCTGAAATAGCTAAAGCAATTCTAAGCAACAGAGACATGACTGGGGCTATCACAATCCCCAACTTGAAACTATACTACAAAGCTACTGTGATAAAATCAGCATGGTACTGGCAAAGGAACAGACCTGAGGATCAGTGGAATAGATTAGAAGATGCAGAAACAACTCCAGACATACTCAGCCACCTCATCTTTGACAAAGGATCCAACCACCATCATTGGAGGAAAGATAGCCTATTTAATGAATGGTGTTGGAAAAACTGGATTTTAACCTGCCAAAGATTGAAACTAGACCCATACCTATCACCATGCACTAAACTAAGATTGAAGTGGATTAAACATCTAAATATTAAGACAGAAACACTAAACTTGCTGGAAGATAAGTTAGGTAGAACTCTTGAAGACATTGGCATAGGAAAAGAATTCATGAACAAAACCTCAGAAGCATGGGAAGTAGCACAAAGAATCAACAACTGGGATCTCATTGTATTAAAAAGCTTCTGCACTGCAAGAGAAACCACATACAGAGCTAACAGACAACCTACAATGTGGGCAAAAAGTTTTAGCAGCTGTAACTGAGACAAAGCACTACTAGCTAGAACATACAAAGAACTGAAAAAAATCAGACGCACAACACAGAATCAGCCTGCTGCAGACAGGCAGCCACCTGGTTCCACACCACAAAGACACAGAGGACACCGGACCACCAGACAACAGTATTCAGTTCCGCCGCTCCTGGCCCAGAGGAAGGGCTTCTGAGCCACCATCCCACTGCTCCTGGTCCACAGGAAGGGGCTTCCTGGCCACCATCCCTCCCGATGCTCCCAGCACGCAGGAAAGGGCTTTTGGGCCACCATCCCAATCGCTGCTCCTGTCCCCTGTCCCACCTCTCTCAGCTCAGAAGAGGTAATTGGTGCAGGCACCAACAGCCCCCCCGAACTGAAATGAGAAAACAGGTAAATAAGTCTCAAAACCAGACTTCTAGATCACCTACAGCAACCCCAAAGGGAAATGAGATGGAACACTCTGATACTCAACCACCTGGACACACTGAACTGGCAACAAAAGGGGATCTGGAAAAAAGGAAATCAGAAATAATTTCTCAGATAAAAGGAGAAATTGTGCTCCTAGTGCAGGACATGATTAATAAATCTAGAGAGGAGCTCAGGAACATGATGGAAACCCAACATAGGAAACAAATGGAATCCATAAAACAGATGCAAATAGATTTCCAGGACATGAAAAACTCCACTGAAAGTCTACACAGCAGAATGAGTCAATGTGAGGACAGAATTTCAGATATAGAAGATAAGATTGCAATTAATGACCACGAAAAGAAAAATTGCTTCAAAATTATAAGGGAACATGAGAAATCAACACAGCAGCTGCTAGATGATGCAAAGAAGAATAACATAAGACTGATTGGGCTCAATGAAGAAACAGGAGAGAGTGCAGATGACATAAAAAAACCTCTTCACAGAAATAATGGCAGAAAACTTCCCAAGCAGGGGAAAACAGCTTGACATACAGATAAGTGAGGCATATAGGACTCCAAATAGCCCTGATCAAAATAAATCTACACATAGGCATATAACTGTTAAGATTCCAGAAACACAACAGAAGAACAAAGTTCTCCAAGCAGTCAGAGAAAAGAAACAAAGGAAAACCCATCAGAATCACAGCAGACTTCTCAACACAAACCATCAAGGCAAGAAGAGCTTGGAGTGACATATTCCAAGCCCTAAAAGAAAACAGCTTCCAACCCAGATGGATGTACCCTGCAAAACTATCTTTCAAAATGGATGGAGAAATAAGATACTTTCATGACAAAGAGCACCTTAGGAACTTTGTGAATACCAAACTGGCACTCCAAAGAATTTGACACAATATCCTAGGAACAGACATTGAGGATCACAACCCCAGGAAGCACAGCAGAATGAACCCATCTGGCATGACAAGAAATTTAATGTAAAGGGAGAGAACCCAACAAAAAGAAAAAGTTATGACAATGATGATTCAATACTTATGAGTTATAACCATCAAAGTTATTGGTCTCAATTCATCAATCAAAAGAAATAGACTGGCAGAATGGGTCAAGAAGCAAAATGCAACAATATGCTGAATACAAGAAACACACTTAATTCAAAAGGAAACTCATAGACTGAAAGTTAAAGGGTGGAAAACAATACTGCATGTGACAGGAACCCGAAAAAAAGCAGAAGTAGCTATCCTCTTGGCAGATCAAGTAGATTTCAAACCAACACTGTTCAAGAGAGAAGAAGAAGGACACTACATCCTTGCAAAGGCAACAATCCAAGAGGAAGAGATGACAATCATAAATATCTATGCAAGAAACACTAGAGCACCCAACTATATAAAACAAATACTAACAGACATGAAAAGTCATATATGCACTAATACAATTGTAGTGGGGGACCTCAACACCCCACTGTCACAAATAGATACATCAACTAGACAAAAAGTAAGTAGTGAAATACTAGAACTCAATTGAACTTTTGAACAAATGAACTTAACAGATGTTTACAGAGTCTTCCACCCTACAAAATCAGAATACACATTCTTCTCATCTGCACATGGGTCATTCTCCAAAACAGGCCACGTACTCACATATAGAACATATTTAAGTAAGTGCAAAGGAATTGAAGTTATCCCCTGTATATTATCAGACCATAGTGAGATGAAATTGGAGATCCATAGAAAAAGAAACTCAAAAAACTTCATAGAAATGTGGAAATTGAACAACACACTTCTGAATAACCAATGGGTCACAGAGGAAATTAAAGAAGAAATCAGACAGTTCCTTCAATTAAATGACAATGACAATACAACATATCAGCATCCATGGGACACAATGAAAGTAGTCTTACAAGGGAAATTCATAGCACTGAATATGCATATTAGGAAAACAGAATGAGGTCAAGTAAACAACCTGATGGTGAACCTCAAGCTTCTAGAAAAAGAAGAGCAGGACAACCCCAGAGCTCATACAAGGGAGGAAATTATAAAGATCAGAGGAGAAATCAATGCAATGGAGACTAAGAGAATGATAGAAAAAATCAATGAAGCCAGGAGCTGGTTCTTCGAAAGAATCAACAAAATTGACAAACCCTTAGACAACTTTATCCAAAAAAGGAAAGAAAAGGCCCAAATCCATGCAATTAGGAATGAAAAGGGTGAAATGACAACAGACCCAGCAGAAATCCAGAAGATCATCAATACCTACTTCCAGAAACTGTATGCCAATAATATGGACAACACAGAAGAAATGGACAGATTCCTAGATACATATGAATTGCCAAAGTTGAATGAAGAAGACCTAAAAATTCTGAACAACCCAATATCAACCAGTAAAATTGAAAATGTAATTAAAACTTATCACCTAAGAAAAGCTCGGGCCCTGATGGTTTCACTGCTGAATTCTACAAGACATTTAGAGAGGAACTGCTGCCACTACTGTTTAAACTCTTCAATGAAATTGAAAGGGAAGCAATAATCCCAAATTTATTCCTGGAAGCAAGCATCACCTTGATCCCCAAAGCAGAGAAAGACCCAACCGAAAAGGAGAACTATAGGTCATTCTCACGAATGAACATAGATGCAAAAATCCTTAATAGAATACTGGCAAACAGAATGCAGAAGATCATCAAGAAGATCACACACCGTGATTAAGGGGGATTCATCCCAGGGATGCAGGTATGGTTCAACATACGCAAATCAATCAAGGTAATACACTATATCAGCAGAGCCAAGGACAAAAATCACATGATTATCTCCATAGATGCAGAAAAAGCATTTGACAAAAAACAACATGCATTTATGGTAAAAACCCTACAAAAAATTGGAACAGATGGCCTCTAACTCAAACTGATAAAAGCCATCTATGAAAAATCAACAACCAGCATCATACTAAATTGTCAAAAACTGAAATCCTTCACACTAAAATCAGAAACAAGACAAGGATATCCACTATCACCACTCTTGCTCAATATAGTTCTGGAAACATTAGCCACAGAAACTAGACAAGAGAAAGAAATAAAAGGAATAAAGATAGGAAATGAAGAAATCAAATTGTCATTTTTTGCAGATGACATGATACTGTGTATAGAAGACCCCAAGAACTCCACCAAAAGTCTTCTAGACTTAATAACCAAATTCAGTCAAGTAGCTGGTTACAAGTTCAACACACAAAGATCAATAGCTTTCCTCTACACCAATGACAGACTCACTGAGAGAGAAATAGGGCAAATAATTCCTTTCATAATAGCATCCAAAAAACTGAAATACCTAGGAATCACCCTAACGAAAGAAATCAAAGACCTCTTCTCTGAAAACTATAGCACTCTGAAAAGAGAGATTGAAGATGATATCAGAAAATGGACAGACATCCCCTGATCCTGGGTAGGAAGGATGAATATATTGAAAATGGCCATACTTCCAAAACTGCTATATAGATTCAAGGCAATTCCAATTGAGATCCCAGCAGCATACCTCATAGACCTCGAGAAAAAAATCCAAAAATTCATTTGGACCAAGAAGAGACCCAGAATAACAAAAGCAATTCTAGGTAACAGAGACATGGCAGGGGGTATCACAATCCCCAACCTGCAACTCTACTACAAAGCTACTGTGATAAAAACAGCATGGTACTGGCAAAGAAACAGGTTTGAGGACCAGTGGAACAGATTAGAAGATGCAGAAACAATGCCAGACACACTCAGCCATCTCATCTTCGACAAAGGAGCCAAACACCCTCACTGGAGGAAAGATAGCCTCTTTAATAAATGGTGCTGGAAAAATTGGGCTTCAACTTGCCAAAGATTAAAACTAGACCTGTATCTCTCACCATGCACTGAACTAAAATCAAAATGGATTAAAGATCTAAATATTAAAATTGAAACTCTGAACCAGTTGGAACAGAGGTTAGGTAGAACCCTTGAAGACATCGGTGTAGGAAAAGATTTTATGAACAAAACCTCAGTTGCCCATGAACTAGCACAAACAATCAACAAATGGGATCTCTTCTTATTAAAAAGCTTCTGCACAGCAACAGAAACCAGCAGCAGTGTGAAGAGACAACCGACAATGTGGGAAAAAATCTTCACCTGCTCTTCCTCAGACAAAGGTCTACTATCTCCAATCTATAAAGAACTTAAAAAGATCAGACCTCCCAAATTTAAAGACCCAATGCAAAAATGGGCATCTGAAATGAACAGACATTTCTCAGACAAAGAAGTGGAAATAGCAAATAAATCCATGAAAAAATGTTCAACATCACTGGTCATTCGAGAGATGCAAATGAAAACAAAGCTGAGATTCCACTTCACTCCAGAAAGAATGGCTGCTATCATGAAATCAACCAATAACAAATGCTGGCAGGGCTGTGGGGAAAGAGGAACCCTGCTCCACTGCTGGTGGGAATGTCGACTGGTGCAAGCACTGTGCAAATCAGTATGGAGATACCTCAAAGAACTAGGACTGGAAATCCCATTTGACCCCGCTATTCCACTGCTGGGGTACTTCCCCAAAGAATTAAAAGAATCATACCACAGTGATATATGTGTGCCCATGTTCATAGCAGCGCAGTTTGTAATAGCTAAAACTTGGAAACAGCCCAAATGCCCATCAACTGGAGACTGGATAAAGAATATGTGGGTTTTTTTAATAAAATGGACTACTACTCAGCCATAAAAAATGAGAAACTAGAGACATTTATAGCTAAGTGGATGCACATTGAGGCAATACTCTTAAGTGAAATAAATAGGACATACATGTGTAAATACCGAATAGTTTCTCTGGTGTGAGAAACTGAAAGTGTAAATAAGGGCTAAATGTATAATTGGTAATGTGAAATAGGAAGAAAAGGGGCAAAGGGGAAAGAAGTGGGAGGGCTAGGGGAAAGGATAGAAGGGAATGGTATTAATATGAGAAAATGGAAAAATAGGAACAAAATCTTTATAAATATGGAGTTATGGAGGGGTTGAAGGGAGGGCTGGGCAAGGGTGAAAAATAAGAACCAAGAGAGACTATGTAAGGTGCAAATTTCCAATGATGAATGTCATTATATTGTATACCTAAAATGTACCAATTATTGGAATGAATAATCAATAATGTAAAATAGGAAGAAAAGGTCCAAAGGGGTAGGGGTAGTGGGAGGGTTAGGGGAAAGGAAAGAAGGGAAAGGAAAAAATGACGAGAAATGGAAAAAATGGAAATAAAGTCTTTGTAAATAGGGAAGGGTGGAGGACATGAAGGGAGGGCTAGGAATGGGGAAAAAATAAGAACCAAGATGCATTATATAAAGGTACAATTCCCAATGAGAAATGTAATTGTGTTGTATACCTACAATGTACCAATAAAAGAATTTAACCCAAAAATAAAAGAAAATGAACTTAAGCAGTGTGAAAACTGCCATCCCCCATTGTCACTCCCAGAAGCTTCTAATATTTCTGTGCTCATGAGATATCTTCCCAGCCACTCACTCTTTAAAATCCACAGGAACCCCCACCCCTACTCTACAGCCCAGAGCTGCTAAGTCCCATTTTCCCTGAGCCCCAAAGTGTTAGTGGACTGGATAGCAAGGCTTTGAGGGACATGAAGAGGCAAGAACCAGAAGATGGAGAGGAGGGGTGTGTCCAGAGGCCATGAAATGATAAGCTTATCAAAAATGGACACAGAGAAGGAAATCAAAAACCCTGCAAAATCAGATTTATGCCTGGGATGCAAGGATGGACCAGCATATGTAAATCAATAAATGCAATACACTATATTAAGAGAGTCAAGGACAAAAACCATATGATCATCTCAATAGATGAAGAAAATCCATCATCTTTAAAATCCAACATCCATTCATGAATAAACCCTACAGAAAATTGGAATAGAAAGTCTTTATCTCAACCTGATTAAGGCTATCTGTGAAAAACCAGCAGCCAATATCATACTAAATGGTCAAAAACTGAAAACTTTCACACTAAAATCAGGAACAAGACATGAATGCCCACTATCACCACTCCTGTTCAATATAGTTCTGGAAACATTAGCCACAGCAATTAGAAAAGAGAAAGAAATAAAAGGAATAAAGATAGGAAAGGAAGAAGTTAAACTGTCATTATTTGCAGATGATATGATACTTTACATAGAAGACCCAAAAAAGCTCTACAAAAAGACTTCTAGACTTAATTGACAGATTCAGTAGAGTAGCTGAATACATGGTCAACATTCAAAAAACAATAGCCTGCTTATACAGAAAAAACAGACTCACTGAAAGAGAAATTAGGGAAACAATCCTTTTCACAATAGCATCCAAAAAAATAAAATATTTAGGAATCAATCTAATGAAGGAAGCAAAAGACCTCTACATTGAGAACTAAAGCACTCTGAAAAAAAGAGTTTGAAGAGGATATAATAAAATGGAAAGACATCCCCTGTTCCTGGGTAGGAAGAATCAATGTAGTGAAAAAGGCCATATTTCCAAAAATGCTATACAGATTCAATGCAATCCCAATTGAATCCCAGCTGCATATTTCACAGAACTAGAGAAAACAATCCAAAAGTCCATCTGGAACCAGAAGAGACCAGAATAGCAAAAGCAATTCTAGGCAACAGAGTCATGGCAGGGGGAATCACAATTCCCAACTTGAAACTATACTACAAAGCCACTGTGATAAAAATAGCAAGGCACTGGCAAAGAAACAGACCTGAGGATCAGTGGAATAGTTTAGCAAATGCAGAAACAACTCCAGACATACTCAGCTACCTCATCTTTGACAAAGGAGCCAACCATCCTCACTGGAGGAAAGATAGCCTCTTTAATAAATGGTGTTTGGAAAACTGGATTTCAACTTACCAAAGATTAAAACCTATCTTTCACCATGGACTAAACTAAAGTGGAAGTGGATTAAAGATCTAAATATTAAAACAGAAACACTGAACTTGCTGGAAGACAAGTTAGGAACAACTCTCGAAGACATTGACATAGGAAAGGACTTTATGAACAAATCCTCAGTAGCACAGGAAGTAGCACAAAGACTCAACAACTGGAATCTCATCTTATTAAAATGCTTCTGCACTGCAAGAGAAGCCACCAACAGAGCTAAGACACAACCCACAATGTGGAAAAACATTTTTACCAGCAGTTCCACAGACAAAGGTCTACTATCTAGAATATATAAAGAACTCAAAAAAATCAGTTCCAATAGAACCATAAGGAAAAAACCCATGGTGCCTCCAAAAATTCTAACTCTCTAAAAGCTGATCCCTATATTATAGTTAGATGAGTTAGGTAGAAATATTATAGGCAATATGATAGGGCTAGATCCTTGAGAGAATCAGGACAAAGGTGAAACACACCACAGCTACACCAGAGACACATTTCCTGAAAACCAGGCCTCAAGACAAAGACAAGATGACCAGACTTATATACTTCCTCAAAGAAGGAACACTGGACCTAATGAAGTCTAGATAAACAATCAGTCACCCTTGTGGGTGACCAGAGACCTCTGGACTCATCACTTTCTAGGAGCATCTTTGTTCTTTCTATCCACGCTTATTACATGACTTGTTTCCAAATTCTACTACCATTACTTAAGTGACTATACTTATAAACTTTTTGGATGTTCATGGCTGTGGCCCATGATATACTCACATGGGTTTCACCCTACAAAACTCCTCTGTAAAGTGGGGTCCCCAGCTATGCACTCAGGACCCTCCTCTGCCCCTCAGAAGCTTTCCTATCAATAAATATCTGCCTACTCTTAACCTCTGCTGTTCCTAGGACTCATTCTTTGACTTCTAGAGAACAAGAATTCAGTGTATCATACAGTTAACAGGTTGGGAGATGTAATATTTCATATTTCATGTCTGGTATTATTTCCTGTAACATTATTGGAGGTCCCATTGAGATAATAATTAAAGGGAGGTAAGAATTTAATTTTATTGACTGCTAAATCATATTAGGTAACCAAAATTGTCATTCTTGTTTGTCACTGTGGCTCTTGAAAATGATTTGTGTTTTGAGTTCTTATACATTGTCATTTTGTTAAAATTATGGTGATGCTTCTTTAAAGAGATATTTTACTTTTGCAGACAAGATTCTATTTTTCTGTTCTATATTGATTGCTTGACTGTTAGACAATGCTGAGTAAAAGGAATGTTAGATCACCATCTAATGGGCTTTACCAATAATTACAAGTAAATTTAGAAAATTTAAAAATAGGTCTCTTATACCCAATGATGAATATCATCATATTGTATACCTAAAATGTACCAAAAACTTAATGAATAATAAAAAAAGAAATCTCATAGTGAGAGATGGAGATGAATAGGACTATAAAAAATCAGTCTCTTTATAAAATCTAGTTTATATTTGAGATGTATATATGCCTATTGATAAAAAAGCTGTCAGTTAATAAGGCACTAGACTGACAGCTGCTCTTAAGACTTAGGGGACTAGGGGCTGGGGATTTAGCTCAGTGGTTTCATCACCTGCTGTGCAAGTGCAAGGACCCGAGTTTGATCCCTGGTACCAAAAAGAAAAGAAAGACTTGGGGGACTGGTTTCACTGAGCAGTCTGGCCCAATCCTTCTCTATACTCCAGAGAAAATTTTGAGCCATCTTTAGCTCAGTTTCCTTTCTGGTCTAATCTTCCACTGGTGGGAGGCAGTCTTAGCTCCTGAGATTCCCCTTTCTTGCCTTTTCAGGCTGAGAATGATGACTCAGGGGCAAGCTGTCTCACTAACTCACTGTGAGCCTAAGAAAAGACCTCCTTTCCTGATCTCATTTCCAATCTTTTCTGCTACTTTATATTCCCCTTTATAGAGGCATGTAAAATTATAAAGGATCTCTAAAGTACCCAATGTGTTTTCCTAAGACCCTTTAAGTTAAGTCCTTAGAAAATGAGCTTTTTACCAATGCCAAAGATAGGGAAGTCATTTTAGATAAGGAACACATAGTCTGTCTCTGGGTCAGATAAGACAAACAGATTTTGCCCATCCAAGAGAGCATATAAATGCAATGTCCCCACTTAGTGCTCTAGGCAACAGTCTTTCTTGGGAGAATGAACCTGAGACACTGTGGAAAGAACTGGCTTGTGGGTGAAACAAGAAAGAGCTATTTCCATAAGCACAACATTTAAGGGACAAAAGCACATTCAGTTTAAGGGAGAATCTTCTCTCTCTCCCTCTCCTCATAAGTCTGACTCTTATCATTTATAATGCAAAAAATACTTTTGCTAATTATAGACTAAATACTGACAAGACAGACTGCTAGATTCCTTTCCAGAGACAGATCTCTGATTGCATGAAACCAGTGAAAACTGGAGTGACAACTGAGAGATCATGGCCAGGGCTACTTTTCTCCCAGTGGAAGCTGGTCCTAATAGCCCAAATGGGTAATTGGTAGAAAATCTCCACATATTTATTGTCCCCTACTGGACTCCTCAGTGAGGTGAAAGATAACCCTTTCAGTTATCATCAGATATCCTCTGTCTCAGAGTGACCTGAAATTATGGTGGTAGGGCCCTTTCTTAAGACTCCATTAAGAGCTACAGTACAGAACTGTTCTCTCACTGCTAGTGAGATGGACACAAATAGAAACAATAGCCCACTAGAAGTTTTTGACAAATCTTTAATAGGCTAGAAACTGCCAAGCTCCTGGGAATTAACTTTAAAACTCTTTGGCTGCTTTACTATTAGACTGCACCTCTCTAGGAGGCCTCAGGCAGAAACAGCTTATAGCAAACTGTTTCCCTTTCACAGAACAGCTAACAGAAAAGTGGTTTACATTTGTACTTTGCTAACTAGAAATAAAGAGATTTCAGCCACCTTTGCTCTCCTTCCATGTGCTTGTGGAAACCTGATGAGTGTGCCTTGTGGTTAGTAGGTGATGGGTAAAAGAATAACTCATGAACTTCAGGGTTAGAATGAATTTTGTACAATGTGCAGTCTTTTTCTTGATGCTGAGAAAATTTACCTAGGTGATCAGATAACACAGTTTTCTTAGTGGTTTTCTTCATGGGTGAAGATCCCCTGAGGCTTTCGTCTGCTTCTGACTCTAAAAGTGATCTCTTTTGTAGGAAAAAGGTGCTGACCTTTAATCTATCTGCCTCATTCTCTCTCAATAAATTAGAAAATAGTGGCTTAGATATTTTTGATTATTGGTTTGGCTATCAATGCTTCCTTCTTTAGAGACATGATCTTAAAACTAAAATCAATTGTAACTTGGGGTTTTGAAATACATATGGGAGTAAGAACACAAGTTCCCTGGGAAGGTAAGATTGCATGCTGGTAAAGGGTGGCTACTCCAGTCTGATTTACCTTCTGGGCCCTCTCCAGATGGCAGCTACCTTCCTTGGATTTGTGATCCTAGAGGGCACTCTAGGTGCATAAGGAATCAATCAGAATCATAGTGGTGCCATGTTTCTGCTTGTTTTCCAGATGGGGAATGCCAAGTCAAAGTCCCTTACTCCTTTGGAATATATTCTTAAACACTGGCAAAAGTTTAACTCTCACATATTGAGGAAGAGCTGGTTAATATTCTTCTATACCTGTGGATGCCCTGTCTATCCTCTAGAGCCAAAATGGAATACAGGGGGAAGTATTAATTATGATGCTATTTCACAACTAGAATTATACTGTAAAACAGAGGAACAATGGTCAGAATTGCTTTATGTTCAGATATTCTTTGCATTAAGAGACAATCCTGATTTGTGTTCAAAGTGTAAATACAAGCTGCAGGAAGACTGAGGTTTCCCACCCTTGCCTTTTGGACCCTGAGGACTAGGTTTCCAAGGCAACCTTAATCAAAACTCCACCTATTGCCAAGCTTAAAGTTTTTCCACTTGCCCTTTAGAGCCTGAGATCCCTCCCCCTTATCCTTTGGAATCTAAAGGTGAAACTTCCAAGCCAGCTGTAATTAAAGCCTCTGCAGAACTATATCCACCCATAGCTAATTTTGTTCAAACCTCTCAAGGACAATATTCCTTACAAGAAGTAAATAGTGGATTTGGACAAGCCTGTGTCCATATGTCTTTTTCTCCCAGTGACCACAAACAGATCAAACAAGACTAGGAAAGTTTCCAAATGATCCTGATAAGTACATTGAGGTTTTTAGGGGACTTACCCAAACCTGTGAATTAGACTGGAAAGATGTAATGTTTACCTTTAAATCAAACATTGACTGCTAATGAAAAACAAGCAGCATCACAAGCTTCCTATGCATTTGGAGATGAATATCATATTGTTAATTTTAAATAGCCAGAACACAGGCAGCCTGAAGAGCAGCCAGCTCCTACTGGAGCCCAAACAGTCCCCACACATGATCCCTACTGGCCTACTAACCAGACAGCAGATGGAAATAGGAAACATTTTCAGATGTGCACTCTTGAAGGTCTAAGAAGGAAAAGAGCTAAACCCTTCAATTATTTTAAATTAGTGGGTATTCAACAGGAGGAAAAAGAAAACCCCTCTGCCTTTTTAGATTGCTTACAAGAGGCATTGACAAAACATACACCCTTGGCTCCTGAATAGATAGAAGTACAGATCATTCTTAAGGATAAATTTATTACACAGTGAGCCCCAGATATTAGGAAAAAATTACAAAAAATGGTTTTTGCTTCAGACAGCTCACTTGATACTCTAATAAAAATTGCTTCCTCTGTATTTTGTAACTGAGAACAGGAGGAGACTAAGGAAAGAAAACAGAGGAACTAAGAGAAAGTGGCAGCCTTAGGAGCAGCTCTAAAAGAAGTAGACTCTAGGCCTGATTCTCTGGTCTCCAAGAAGAGTTCTATGGCTGAATCCACCTGCTACTACTGCAAGAAGCCAGGCCACCTTAAGAAGGACTGTAACAAGGGGCCCCATGGACCATAACCTGACTGTAAAAGTGACCATTGGAGGTTGGCCTGCCCTCTGAGGCAAAGGCCCCAGAGTTCAGACCCATCCTTCCAGCTGGTACAAGACTGAAGGGCTCTGGGCGCTCTTTGCCTTCTCCCTCTGGGCAGACTGTCATCTCCACAGAGGAGCCTTGGGTAATCATGACTACAGAGGGAAAAGAAGCCTATTGCTGGACACTGGCACCTCTCTCTCTGTTCTTCTCTTCAAACCTGGCCTTCCTTCCAGCTTTCATACATCAGTAAAAGGAGTCACTGGAGGAGAGACAATTCACTATTTTTTATGAACCCTTAGGTTGTAACTGGGATGGCTTTCTCTTCACCCATTCCTTTGTAATTATGCCCGAAAGTCCCATACCCCTCCTGAGGAGAGATATCTTGTCCTGTTTACCATAATCTACATGCACCCATGTCAGGTACACTGCCTCCCCCTTGTAGAAATAAAAATAAATCCTGAATTGTGAGCAACTAAAGGTAAAATAAGAAGGGCAATAAATGCTGCCCTGATACAGATACATCTCAAAGATCCTACTATTTTTCCTCACCAGATACAATATCCTTTAAGGCCTGAAGTTAAAAAGGGATTATTGCCTGTAATTGACAACCTAAGAGCACAAGGTTTCCTTAAAGACTGTAATAGCCCATGCAACACTCCAATTTGTGAGTCCAAAAATCCAATGGATAATGGAGATTAGTACAAGACCTTAGATTGGTAAATGAGGCAGTAGTTCCAATTCACCCAGTTGCACCTAACCCATACACTCTCCTCTCTCAGATTCCAGAAGATGCCTGTTGGTTTTTAGTGTTAGATCTAAAAGATGCCTTCTTTTGCATTCCTTTATGTTCAGATTCCCAGTTTCTTTTTCTTTTGAAAATCCTCACAACCAGGCCTCTCAACTGACTTGGAGTCTGTGTCCACAAGGACTCAGAGATGATCCCCACCTTTTTGGACAACTGCTTTCCTATGATGTGGCATGTTTTTAATTTTCCCAGGTCACAATTTTTAAAAATTCTTTTATTGGTACATTGTAGGTAAACAACACAATTACATTTCTCATTGGGAATTGTACCTTTACATAATGCATCTTGGTTCTTATTTTTTCTCCATTCCTAGCCTCCCTTCATGCCCTTCACCCTTCCCTATTTACAAAGACTTTATTTCCATTTTTTCCATTTCTCATCATTTTTCTTTTCCCTTCTTTCCTTTCCCCTGCCCCTCCCACTATCCCTACCCCTTTGGACGTTTTCTTCCTATTTTGCATTATCGATTATTCATTCTAATCATTGGTACATTTTAGGTATACAATATAATGACATTCATCATTGGAAATTTGCACCTTTACATAGTCTCTCTTGGTTCTTATTTTTCACCCTTGCCCAGCCCTCCCTTCAACCCCTCCATTCCTCCCTATTTACAAAGATTTTCTTCCTATTTTTCCATTTTCTCATATTAATCCCATTCCCTTCTATCCTTTCCCCTAGCCTTCCCACTTCCTTCCCCTTTGCCCCTTTTCTTCCTATTTTGTGTTACCAATTATATGTTTTAGTCCTTATTTACACCAGAGAAACTATTCAGTATTTACACGTGTGTCTTATTTATTTCACTTAAGAGTATGGCCTCAATAAGCATGCATTTAGCTATAAATGTCTCTAGTTTCTCATTCTTTACCGCTGAGTAGTACTCCATTTTATTAAAAAAACACATTTTCTTTATCCAGTCTCCAGTTGATGGGCATTTGGGCTGTTTCCAAGTTTTAGTTATCACAAACTGTGCTGCTATGAACATGGGTGCACATATATCACTGTGGTATGATTCTTTTAATTCTTTGGGGAAGATCCCCAGCAGTGGAATAGCGGGGTCAAATGGGGCTTCCAGTCCGAGTTCTTTGAGGTATTTTCATACTGATTTCCACAGTGCTTGCACCAGTCTACACTCCCACCAGCAGTGGAGCAGGGTTTCTCTTTCCCCACAGCCCTGCCAGCATTTGTTATTGGTTGATTTCATGATAGCAGCCATTCTTTCTGGAGTGAAGTGGAATCTCAGCTTTGTTTTCATTTGCATCTCTCGAATGACCAGTGATGTTGAACAGTTTTTCATGGATTTATTTGCTATTTCCACTTCTTTGTGTGAGAAATGTCTGTTCATTTCAGATGCCCATTTTTGGATTGGGCCTTTAAATTTGGGAGGTCTGATCTTTTTAAGTTCTTTATAGATTGGAGATAGTAGACCTTTGTCTGAGGAAGAGCAGGTGAAAATTTTTTCCCACATTGTGGGTTGTCTCTTCACACTGCTGGTGGTTTCTCTTGCTGTGCAGAAGCCTTTTAATAAGAAGAGATCCCACTTGTTGATTGTTTGTGCTAGTTCATGGGCAACTGAGGTTTTGTTCATAAAATCTTTTCCTACACCAATGTCTTCAAGGGTTCTACCTAAGCTCTGTTCCAACTGGTTCAGAGTTTCTATTTTAATATTTAGATCTTTAATCCATTTTGGTTTTAATTTAGTGCATGTGAGAGATATAGGTCTAGTTTTAATCTTTGGCAAGTTGAAGCCCAATTTTTCCAGCACCAGGTCACAATTTTACAAAATGTAGATGATATACTGTTGTGTGCCCTCTCAGAAGAACTCTCTAGCCAAAGCACCAGTGCTCGGTTAAATTTTCTAGTAGACAGGGGTTATAAAGTTTCTATATCAAAAACACAACTTTGTAGCCTTGAGGTAAAATATTTAGGCCTTGTCATGTCTAAGGTAGCCAGAAGACTGTGGAAAGAAAGAATTAAACCAATACTTTCCTTCCCACAGACCAAGACTCTAAAATAGCAAAGGGGCTTCCTAGGAATTACAGGCTTTCATTGCCTTTGGATACCAGGGTGCAGTGAGATTTTACAATCTCTCTCTCAGCTTATAAAAGAAACTCAAAAGACAGGTAGCCATATTTTAACCTGGGAACCTGATTCCCAAACTGCATTCCAGAAGCTTAAACAAGACCCTGCACTGAGTTTGCCAACAGCATTTCCATCTGTATATTGATGAAAGGTGGGGGATGGTTTTAGGAGTGCTTACACAGGATCGAGGACCTGCCCAACAACCTGTAGGGTATCTAAGTGATGAACTTAGCATTGTAGCAAAGGGATGCAAAGGGATGGCCTGCATACCTTAGAGCTATAGCTGCAGTAGCTCTCCTAATACCAGAGGCATTCAAGCTGATTTTAGGCAAAGATCTTATTGTATATACACCCCACAATGTGGCATAACTTCTTTCATCCAAAGGAAGCTTGTGGTTATTAGACAACTGACTTCTTAAATACCAGGCTCCACTTCTTGAAGGACCAGTCATTCAAATAAGGACATGTTCCTCCTTAAACCCTGACACTTATCTACCAGAAAGGGAGGAAATTGAAACTGACACACATGATAGCAAACAGGTAATTCTCTATACATATACAGCCCAAGAAGACTTATTAGACACTCCCCTTACAGAACCTGACTTGACCCTTTTCTGTGATGGCATTTCTTCATGAAAAATGGAACAAAAAAGGCAAAGTATATGGTAGTGACTCTGCATCAGACACTTAAAAGTTATTACTGGTTCTTCCTGGTGGAAAGAGTTGTTGGCTATACTTATAATAGTCTTGTTGATTTTACTGTTTGGCCCATGTATACTTAACTGTTTCTTTGGCCTTGTCTCCTCCAGACTTAAAGCTATATGCCTACCCATGATGGAAATGCCTGATGCCCTGAAGTACACCTAGAGGGCCTTTAGATAGACCCTTTAGAGGGTATCTCTGACTGACAATCACAACTACGAACCCCTTCAGCCAGAAGTAGCCAGAGCTGTTATCACTCCTTGCTCTCTCATAGCAGTTCAGGATACCTCTTCAGAGGGGGGAATAGTATAGACAGATGAGCTAGGTAGAAATATTACTGTCAGTCACATTGGGGTAGGTCTATGAGAGGGTCAGGACAAAGGTGAAACTCACCACAGCTACACCAGAGACACATTTCCTGAAAACCAGGCCTCAAGATAAAGACAAGATGACCAGACTTACATACTTCCTCAAAAAACAAACACTAGGCCTAATGAAGTCTAGCTAGACATCAGCAACCCTGGAGGGTAACAAGAGACCTCTGGACCTACCATTTCCTAGGAGAATCTTTGTTCTTTCCATCCATGCTTATTACGCGACTTGTTTCCTAATTGGACCACCATTACCTAAGTGACTATACTTATAACCTTATTGGATGTTCATGGCTGTGGCCCACATTGTACCCACATGGGTTTCACCCTACAAAACTCCTCTGTAAAATGGAGTCCATCCCCAGCTATGCACTCAGGACCCCCTCTGCCCCTCAGGAGCTATCCTATCAATAAATATCTTCCTACTCTTAACCTCCATTGTTCCTAGAACTCATTCTTTGTTTTCTAGAGATCAAGAACTCAGCTAATCATACAGTAACATGTTGGGAGATATAACATTTCATATTTCACCCCCAGTATTATTTTCTGTAACACCATGAGTGCCAATGTGATGGAAGTTAAATATGGCAAAGAAGTTTGAAATAATAAAAGAAGGAATAATGAGATTCATATGATGTTCAGCAAGCTCAAAAATGATATAACTAAATAGATAAGGAATTTTATAAAGTGATCAGTAAGCTTAAATAAAACACAAACAAAAAGTTGGGTTAGCTAACTAAGATGATTCAAGATATGAATGACCATTGTAGTAAAGAATTAGAGGCCATGAAAGGATAAAAAAATAGAATTCTAGAGTACAAGAAATTCTATTGAAAGTAAGAGCAGCAGAAATTACAAATGTGAGGAAAGAGTCTAAGAATTAGATGATACCATTGAAGCAGCAGATCACATATTCAATGATACATTAATTATAATAGATTAAACTTGCAAGAAAATGGCAGAGTGTAAGCAAAAACAAGTCAGCCTCTCCAAGATTTGGGATCCAGACACAGTACAGTGAAAACATGGGGAAGAAAAAAAGAGTGAAGTAGATCCCTGGGATCCAGGAAGGATCTGACTGGAAAATTAAAACATGCAGAGAAATTTAAGAGATAGAACTTAACACAGAGAAAGTAAGTGACAAACTGCCTATTCTCCCTAACTGCTGATTCATGGATCATGGGAAAGGGAGACTGAATCTACAGAGACTAACTGAAAACTGGGGACTGCATAGGACTTCAGGGAGAAATGCAATGATGGAACTGACTTTAGGGTGCTGTGAGCTGCAGGGAGAGTATGGAATTCTGCTCCCATCTGAGTCCTTTGACAGGCAACAAGGGACTCAGAGAAGCCACAGGATGGCTTTTTTTTTTTTTTTTTAGCTCTCCCAGTGTTATGCACACACAGAGATCAGATGAGAGACACCCATGATAAAGAGCTGTGGTCAAGGAGCCACAGTCAGTGTATCATCAGTGCTTACAATAGAAATAGATTTAATGTGGTTATGCATATATATAAGAATTTACAAGATAAGCTTACAACGGCCACCTACAGAGTCGAGTTTGGAAGAGTGCAAAAGGGGTCCCTTGGTGCTGGAGAACTAAAGGATCCTGAAGCTCACTGTAATATCCTGTGCAAGTCCATATCAGGAGGCTGAAAGGTATGCAATATAAAGCTGAAGAGTCTGTGCTGGAGGTTGAAGAGTCTGTGGCAGAAGCCAGGAGAAGATGACCACAGTGGAGGTGAAGACTGGACCTCTTCTGAAGAAACAGAAGTAAGCTTTCCTTCTTTGAAAGCCAAGTGTCTTCTGTTTTTAGTAAATCCCTTCAGCTACACTCAGAACTATGCTAATCCAATTTACTGATCTGTTTCTTACTCAAATTGACGCAATCAATTAATTATCTGTCTGGCTGGAAAGAGACCCCCTGAGAGCCTTAAGCTAGAAGACATAGACCCGTCCCCCACACCTGGAGGCCAAGCTCAGTCTGAATTGCTTTGAATTATAAAGTCACAGCAATGGACCCTCCCCCCAATGCTAGCACCAGCATGGATCTCAGGTCTGACTGCCTCACTTTATCTATAGCCTCAAAATTATGTATCCCAGAAGAAAACCACACATACAAATTCACACAGAAATTTCTTTTTTGTTCATGATTGCTTTTCTTTTTGATATTACTGTTTTTGTTTTACTTGTTTCTTTTGGGTTTTTTGTGAGAATGTACATTGTTATTTGTTTCCTTTGGTTATTTTTTCTTTCCTTTCCTCCTTTCCTCTCCACTGGATTCCTGGGGCTTTGAGAATTTTCCTTTGTCCCTCTTACTGCATCAAGCAATCCCAATCAATACTGCATCTTATCTCTTATCTCTCTCTTTTGCTTCTTTTTTCTTTTCTTCTGACTTCCTTTTTAATATTTTCCCTTTACTTTTACTCTTATTTTTACTTCCTGCATAATTTCCTTTTTCCTATGCCTTTGTCTTTTATATTCTATTTTACATCAGTTTTTTCTGTGACCTTTAACTAATTCTATAAATATGACTTTACTACACAACTAGATCCTTTGTACCACTCTTTTTTTCTCCTTCTTATATCATAAAGTTTAAGGTTTAAAATTTTCCATCTTAGGGTTATCAAGAAAATCATACACCCTGACCAAGTTGGATTTATCCCAGGGAAGCAAGGATGGTTCAACATACGTAAATCAATAAATGTAATATACTCTATTAACAGAGCCAAGTACAAAAACCATATGATCATCTCAGTAGATACAGAAAAAGCATTTGACAAAATCCAACATCCATTCATGAAAAAAACCCTACAAAAAATTGGAATAGAAGGTCTTTATCTCAACCTGATTAAGGCTATCTATGAAAAACCAACACCAAACATCATACTAAATGGTCAAAACTAGAAAACTTTCACGATAAAATCAGGAAGAAGACAAAGATGTCCATTAATACCACTTCTGTTAAATATAGTTCTGGAAACATTTGCCACAGCAATTAGAAGAGAGAAAGAAATAAAAGGAATAATGATAAGAAAGGAAGAAGTTAAAGTGTCATTATTTGCTGACAATATGATACTTTACATAGAAGACCCAAACAACTACACCAAAAGACTCCTAGTCTTCATTGACAGATTCAGTACAGTAGCTGGATACAAGGTCTATATGCAAAAAACAATAGCCTTCTTTTACACAAATGACAGACTCATTGAGAGAGAAATTAGGGAAACAATTCCTTTTACAATAGCATCCAAAAAAAAAGAAATATCTTGAAATCAATCTAACAAAGGAAGCAAAAGACCTCTACACTGAAAACTACAGCACTCTGAAAAAAGAGATTGAACAGGATACAAGAAAATGGAAAGACATCCCTTGTTCCTGGGTGGGAAGAACCAATATAGTGAAAATGGCCATACTTCCAAAACTACTATATAGATTTAATGCACTATCAATTGAAATTCCAACAATATACTTCACAGAACTAGAGAAAATAATCCAAAAATTCATTTGGAACCAGAAGAGACCCAGAATAGCAAAAGAAATTTTAGGCAACAGAGATATGGCTGGGGGTATTACAATCCCAAACTTGAAACTATACTACAAAGCTACTGTGATAAAAACAGCATGGCCCTGGCAAAGAAACAGACCTGAGGATCAGTGAAATAGATTAGAAAATGCGGAAAGAACTTCAGACATACTCAGCCACCTGATCTTTGACAAAGGAATCAACCACCCTCATTGGAGGAAAGATAGCCTATTTAATAAACGGTGTTGGAAAAACTGGATTTCAACCTGCCAAAGATTGAAACTAGACCCATACCTATCACCATGCACTAAACTAAGATTGAAGTGGATTAAAGATCAAAATATTGAAACAGAAACACTAAACTTGCTGGAAGATAAGTTAGGTAGAACTATTGATGACATTGGCATAGGAAAAGACTTTATGAATAAATTCTCAGTAGCATGGGAGCTAGCAGAAAGAATCACCAACTGGGATCTCATCTTATTAAAAAGCTTCTGCACTGCAAGAGAAACCACCAACAGAGCTAACAGACAACCTACATTGTGGGAAAAATTTTTAGCAGCTGTACCTCAGACAAAGGACTACTATCTGGAACATACAAAGAACTGAAAAAATTTAGACCCTCCAAATTTAAAGACCAAATTCAAAAACAGGCATCTGAAATGAACAGACATTTCTCACACAAAGAAGTAAAAGCAGCAAATAAACCTATGAAAAAATGTTCAACATCACTGGTCATTTGAGAGATGCAGATGAAAACAGTGAGATTTCACCTCACCCCACAAAGAATGGCTGCTATCAAGAAATCAACCAATAATAAATGCTGGTGGGGGTGTGGGGAGAAAGGAACCCTTCCCCATTGTTTCTGGGAGTGCAGACTGGTGCAAGCACTGTGGAAATCAGTATGGAGATACCTCAAAGAACTAGGACTTGAGGTCCCATTTTACCCAGCTATTCCCCTGCTGGGTATCTTCCCAAAAGAATTAAAAGTATCATAACACAGAGATATATGTGCACCCATGTTTATAGTGGCACAGTTCATAATAGCTAAAGTTTAGTAACAGGCCAAGTGCCCATGAACTGGAAACTGGATAAAGAAGATGGTTTTATATATATATATAAAATGTAGTGCTACTAAGCCATAAAGAACGAGAAACTAGAGACATTTATAGCTAAATGGATGCATATTGAGGCCATACTCTTAAATGAAATAAATGGGATACACATGTGTAAATACCAAATAGTTTCTCTAGTGTAAGAAACTGAAAGTTTAAATAAGGATTAAAATGTTTAAAATGAATTATTGCTAATTTGAAATCAGAAGAAAAGGTCAAAAGTGGTAGGATAAGTGGGACGTCCAGGAGAAAGGAAAGACTGGAAAGGAAAAATTATGAGCAAAGAGAAAAATGGAAACAAAATCTATGTAAATAGGGAAGTATAGAGGGGGTGAAGGGTGCACAGGTAATGGGGAAAAATAAGAACCAAGATATATCACATACAGGTACAACCTCTCAATGATAAATGTAAACATATTGTATACCTAAAATATACCAATAAAAGAATTTATGCAAAAAAAATTCCCTCTTATATTTTCCTGTTCCCAAACTTTATATTTTTAATAAAGTAACCATACAGCTTCATTAATCTTTTGATAGTTCACTCTTTAAAGTTACTGTTGAATTCTTTTCTACCAGTAGTAATGATATTGCTGTCATTGTAGTACATATTAGCTAAAAATCAATACCTCCATTGCCTTAATATTTACATCATACTTGTGGACATCTCTAGAGTTAAGTATGGTACATAAAGAGTTCTTATAATATGTTAATGACCAGTATGTCACAAGGATATTCATGCAGCTACTTTGCATATTACCAAAATTCTATAATTTTCACTATTTCTCTGAAAGTCAAAACTCAGATTACTTTCTGACGTTAAAAATACTACAATAAATTTACAGAGAACTTGATTTGAGAGCTAATTATAGTGCACCCTCCCTTCCAAAGTTAACAAAAGTGGTTGGAACTTGGGACTGAGGCAAAAGAGTATAGATTGCCAAAGTCAAAGTACATGGCTAAAAAACAGCTAAAGAGATCTCTATACTAGCAACAAAGTCCTACATGATAGGCATCCACAAAACAAAACAGAAACAAAACACAGAATCATAAGGAGACAAGGCAACAAAAAGCCTCTCAAAGCTCCCAACTCTCCTAAATCAATTCAGGGAGCACCTAAGGGCAGAATAGCACAAGTCACACACACACCCATATTACTCAAAAAGATAACACAAGAAGTTAGAACTAACAGATTGATACAGGAAATAATATTGGAGATGAAATATAAAATATTATATCTCCCAGCTGTCTGATATGCTGAGCTCATGTTATCTAAAAATTAAAGAATGAATTCTAGAAACAATGGAGGTTAAGAGAGGAAGATATTTATTGATAGGATATCTCCTGAGAGGCAGGAGGGGACCCAAGTGGGTAGCCCAGGGACCTCACTTTACAGAGGAGTTTTATAGAGTGAAACCCATGTAGGTACAATGTGGGCCACAGCCATGATCAACTAATAAGGTTACAAGTATAGTCACCTAGGTAATAGTGGTCCAATTGGGAAACAAGTCACATAACAAGTGTGGATGGAAAGAACAAAGACTTCTTCTAGGGGATTATGGGGTCCAGAGATCTCTGGTCACCCACCAGGGTGGCTGACGTCTATCTAGATTTCATTAGGCCCAGTGTTTGTCCTTTGATGAAGTATACAGGTCTGGTCATCTTGTCTTTTTATCTTGAGGCCCAGTCTCCAGCAGATGTATCTCTGGCTGGAGTTGTGTGTTTAACCTTTGTCCTGACTCTTTTGAGGACCCAGCCCTATCTGCCTATAATATTTCTACCTAACTCAGCTGTATATTATATGATCAAAGAGGTTCTCAGCATGATCACAGAAGATAAAACTAATCTGATAGTGGAAATATTAACCAAATGATCCACAATTTAAGAAGACACTAATAAAATGCTAGAAGAACTAAACAAAATGATACAAAACATGAATGAGAAGTTTAGTAAAAATTTAGAGTTCATGAAAAGGTTTCAATTAAAAATCTAGGAGATTAAAAATTATGATGACTGTATGATGAGGTGAACAATATGAGGATAGAATATCAGAACTAGAAGATAATGAAGCTATCAAAGACCAACTCTTTAAAGACACCTTAAATGCAATGAGAGTACAAGAAAAATGGATGCAACAGCTGCTAGATGATGCAAAGAAGATGAATCTAAGAATAACTGGAATGAGTTAAAAATTAGAAGACATCAGAAAAAAACTTGTTCAAAGAAAATATTTCAAAAAAACCTTCCCAAATATGGGGAAAGAAATAAACATAAAACTAATTGAAGTATATAAGAACCTTAAATAAACCCAATAAAAAAAGAACTTCGCCATGCTACATTATACTCAAAGTACTAGAATTTTATCATAGGGACAAAAATCTGAAAATCTGTTAAAGAAAAGCAATGAATCAAATATAAACATTAATTCATTAAATTATGGAAGTCTTCTTTATATGAACCTTATAGGCCAGGAGAGCTTGAGGTGAAATGTTTTAAGCCCTAAAAGAAAGCAATTTTCAATATTGACTTGTGAATCCTGCAAAATTTTCCTTCAAAATAGATAGAGAAGGCCAAGGATTTAGCTCAGTGACAGTGCACCTGCCTTGAAAGCACAAGGCCCTGAGTTGGAGCCCCAGTACCAGAAAAAAATAGATAGAGATGATAAGGAGCACCTTAAAAATCTTATGACCAAAAAGGCTTCATTACAAAAATTCTCAAGGATACCCTAGAAAATGACAATGAAGCCAACAATATCAACAAGTCAAAAAGAATGAATATACCCATTCAGATAAACAACTAAGCAAAATTTTTTTTAAAAATTCACAAACAGGAAAATAATTCAATGAAAATAATTTCTTCTCTGTGATAACTCTCACTGTGAATGGTCTCAATTTTCCAATCAAAAAACACTGGTAGAATTTATCAAGAAATGAAACCCAATGATATGCAGTATAAAAGAAATATATTTAATTCAAAAAGAAAATTGAATTGATAATGAAAGAATAGAAAACAATATTCCACCAAATAACCCAGAAAAAAGCAGGAGTTGCTATTCTAATTTCAGAAAAATTTTATTTCAAGACAACACCAGTCAGAAGAAACAAAGAAATTCACTATATATTGGTTAAGAGAACAGTTCTGCAGAAAAATATAAGAATTATAAACATAAACACACCAAACAGTGGCACATCCAACTTCATTAAATAACAATAATGGACATAAAAAATCAGATAAACACCAATACAATGGTAATGGGAAACCTCAATATCCCACTGTTGTGGGTCTGAGTGGTTGCAGCCTGACTGGAACCTGCTTCCTCCAGCTTGCTCCACCAGCTTGAAACCAAGACAGGCTTGTGACCAAGGCAGGGTGAGGAGGACCCCCCTGGGCACACCCACCAGCCACCAGCTTGGCCAAGCGGAGCCAAGCAGGGCCGAGTGAGGCCAAGCAGTTGCAGCCTGATTGGAACCTGCTTCCTCCAGCTTGCTCGAAAAGCTTGCAACCAAGACAGGCTTGTGACCAAGACTGGGTAAGGAAGACCCCCCCCCTGGGCATGCCCACCATCCACCAGCATGGCTGCATGGGCAACTCCAACAACAGGCCCTGGCCCTCCCCCACCTCTGGCCTTCTGGCTGTGCAGCTACTTGGTTCCTCACTGCAGAGGCACAGGGGGACATAAAAGCCCTTGTTCTGAGCTGCAGAAGTGAAAAACAGACAGAGGGCCTCTCTCAGCCTCCTTGATGAAAAGAAGCCCACTGGAAAAGTGAAGAGAATCTCTGCAATGAAGGCAGACCAGACCACTGCATTTGGTAAGTCAGAGGAATCATCAGCTCCCATCGGCACCTGGACTTTCTTTGGGGGAAAGGCAGCTGAAACTTGCAACAGAATCTTGCAGAGTGCAACCCTGAAGGAGGACAGGGAGCCCAACTTGGGACTTTCAGCCAGAACTCTGCCTAAATCTTATGGGTTTGGGATAAGCTTACTGAGACTCATTGACTTATAACTGCACACTTCTGCCCTCTTTGCATATTGTGACAGCAGAGACATGCCCTGAAGGAGGCCCTTCATTTTTTAAGGTGATAGATTAATAATTACCACAAACTGTCATTCTCTAAGATGTATTTGATGCTATGGGGTTGCTGATTGTAACTCTTGAGCTAAGGTGTTGTGATTGATCTAATAAGTGGTCCTTCCTGGTATGATGAAAAGGAGATAGCCTCAGAGCCATTAGAGACTCAAAACCTAAAGACCAGCTATATCTGGAAGACACCTCTGTGGAGCAATCATTCCATAAGGGTTCTAAATACTTCAACAAAGATATTTACAATGAGCAACTTCAAAATATCAACCCAGGAACTAAACCAAGGTCAGTACCAAAAACAAAAATGAGAATACATTTAAGCAAGTCACAAACTCAGACTTCCACCCCACAAAAGGCAAATTCTGAGGGAAAGGAGGTGGAAAAGTCTGATAATCAACCACCTGGACACCCTGAACTGATAGCACAGGAAGTAACAAAACAGATGAATGAGGCTCCAGAAAAATTCAAAGCAGAAATAATCTCCCAGATAACTGCAGAGATGGTAAGCAGAGTAAAAGACATGATTAGAGGCTCTAGAACAGAAATTGATAAAAAAAAAAAAATAGATGAGCTCAGAAACATGCTGGAAGCAATGAATTCCCAGCATAAGAAAGAAATGGAAACCATGATTGCCCAGCAAAAGAAAGAAATGGAATCCATGAAAGAGATTCAAACAGATATTCAGGAGATTAAAAACTTCACTGAAAGCATTAAGAGCAGATTAAGAGAATCTCAAGATAGAATATCAGATATAGAAGACAGGATTGCAGCTAAGGACCATGAAAACAGAGATTTCCTAAAAATAGTAAGGGACCATGAGAAATCAATTCAGCAGCTGCTAGATGATGCAAAGGAGAATAGCATAAGACTGATAGGAGTCCAGGAAAAAACAGGAGAAAGTACAATTGACATAAAAAATGGTTCACAGAAGTAATAGTAGAAAATTTGCCAGACAGAGGTGGAGAATTGGACTTACAGATAAGTGAGGCATATAGAACTCCACCTAGCCATGATAAAAAAAAATCTACACTTAGACATATAATAGTCAAGATCCCAGAAATCTAACAGAAGAACAAAATCCTACAGGCACTTAGAGAAAAGAAAGAAATCACCTATAAAGGAAAGCACATCAGAAACACAGCAGACTTCTCAACAGAAACCCTCAACTCAAGGAGAGCCTGGAGTCAAGTATTTCCAGCAATAAAAGAAAATAACTTCCAACCTAGACTGTTGTATCCTGCAAAATTATCTTCCAGAATCATAGGGGAAATTAGATACTTCCATGCAGAATACAGAAGGTCATCAAGAAGATCATATACCCTGACCAAGTCGGATTTATCCCAGGGATGCAAGGATGGTTCAACATTCATAAATCAATAAATGTAGTACACTCTATTAACAGAGTCAAGGACAAAAACTATAAGATCATCTCAGTAGATGCAGAAAAGGCATTTGACAAAATCCAACATCTATTCATGAAAAAAACCCTACAGAAAATTGGAATAGAAGGTCTTTATCTCAACCTGATTAAGGCTATCTATGAAAAACCAACAGCCAATATCATACTAAATGGTCAAAAACTGAAAACTTTCACACTAAAATCAGGAACAAGACAAGGATGCCCACTATCACTACTCCTGTTCAATATAGTTCTGGAAACATTGGCCACAGCAATTAGAAAAGAGAAAGAAATAAAAGGAATAAAGATAGGAAAGGAAGAAGTTAACCTGTCATTATTTGTTGATGATATGATACTTTACATAGAAGACCCAAAAAGCTCTACAAAAAGACTTCTAGACTTAATTGACAGATTCAGTAGAGTAGCTGGATATAAGGTCAACACTCAAAAACAATAGCCTTCTTATACACAAATAGCAAACTCACTGAGAGAGAAACTAGGAAAACAATTCTTTTTACAATAGCATCCAAAAAATGAAATATCTACGAATCAGTCTAACAAAGGAAGCAAAAGACCTCTACACTGAAAACTACAGCACTCTGAAAAAGGAGACTGAGGAGGTTGCAAGAAAATGGAAAGACATCCCTTGTTCCTGGGTAGGAAGAATGAACATAGTGAAAATGGTCATACTTCCAAAACTACTGTGTAGATTTAATGCAATGCCAATTGAAATTCCAACAATATACTTCACAGAACTAGAGAAAACAATCCAAAAATTCATTTGGAACCAGAAGAGACCAGAACAGCAAAAGCAATTCTGGGCAACAGAGACATGGCTGGGGGTATCACAATGCCCAACTTGAAGCTATACTACAAAGCTACTGTGATAAAAAAAAATCATGGTACTTGCAAAGAAACTGACCTGAGGATCAGTGGAATAGATTAGAAGATGCAGAAAGAACTTCAGACATACTCAGCCACCTCATCTTTGACAAAGGAGCCAACCACCCTCATTGGAGGAAAGATAGCCTATTTAATAAATGGTGTTGGAAAAACTGGATTTCAACCTGCCAAAGATTAAAACTAGACCCATAACTATCACCGTGCACTAAACTAAGATCGAAGTGGATTAAAGATCTAAATATTAAGACAGAAACACTAAACTTGCTGGAAGATAAGTTAGGTAGAACTCTTGAAGATATTGGCATAGGAAAAGACTTTATGAACAAAAACTCAATAGCAAGGGAACTAGCAGAAAGAATCAACAACTGGGATTTGATCTTATTAAAAAGCTTCTGCACTGCAAGAGAAACAGAGCTAACAGACAACCAAAAATGTGGGAAAATATTTTAGCAGCTGTAACTCAGACAAAGGGCTACTATCTAGAACATACAAAGAACTGATAAAAATCAGATCCCCCAAATTCAAAGACCCAATTCATAAACGGGCATCTGAAATGAACAGACATTTCTCAGACAAAAATGTAAAAGCAGCAAATACACATATGAAAAAATGTTCAACATCACTGGTCATTTGAGAGATGCAGATGAAAACAACACTGAAATTCCACTTCACCCCAGAAAGAGTGGCTGCTATCATGATATTAACCAATAACAAACGCTCTCAGGGGTGTGGAGAGAAAGGAACCCTTCTCCATTTTGGTGGACTGCAGGCTGGTGAGACCACTATGGAAATCATTGTGGAGGTACCTCAAAAAACTAGGGCTGGAGGTCTCATTTTACCCAGGTATTTCCCTGCTGGGTATCTTCCCAAAAGAATTAAAAGTATCATAACACAGCGATATATGTGCACCCATGTTTATAGTGGCACAGTTTGTAATAGCTAAAGCTTTGAAAGAGCCCAAGTGCCCATCAACTGGAAACTGGATAAAGAAGATGTGGCTTTTTTATAAAATGGAGTACTACTCAGCCATAAAGAATGAGAAATTGTAGTCATTTATAGCTAAATGGATGCATATTGAGGCCATCCATTTAAGTGAAATAAATAGGATGCACTTGTGTAAATACTGAATAGTTTCCCTAGTGTGAAAAACTGAGAGTGTAAATAAGGATTAAAAGCATTAGTAACTAATAATTGATACTTTGAAATAGGAAAAGGTCCAAAGGGGTAGGGTTGGTGGGAGGAGATGGGGAAAAGAAAGAATGGAAAGGAAAAATTATGAGAAAAGAAAAAAAGAGGAAATGAAGTCTATGTAAATAGAGAAGGGTGGAGGGGTGAAGGTCACACAGGTAATGGGGAAAAAATTAGAACCAAGATATATCATGTACAGGTACAAGCACCCCATATTAAATATAAACATATTGTGTGCCTAAAATGTACCAATTAAAGAATTTAAGCAAAAATAAATAAATATCCCACTGTCACAAATGGACAGATGAACTAGAGAAAATATTCAAGAAAAATATCAGAGTTGAACCAAACCTTTAATCAAGTGGACATAATAAGTATCTGCAACTGTTCCATACAACAATAACAGAATGCACATTCTTCTCAGCAGTGCATGTTTTTTTCTCTAAGAGAAGTCATACTAGCCACTTAAGCATGCTTAAGTAAATGCAGAACTGAATTTATCCTATGTATGTCATCAGATCATAGTGCAATGAAACCAGAAATCAATGGCAAGAAACACAACAGATAAGATGAAAACATATAAATAAGGAATGATACCCTCTTGAATAATCAGTGGGTAGCAGATGAAATTAAAGAAAAAATTACAGTTCCTACAATCAAATGATATTGTCAGTATGATGTACTAGAACCTATGGGTTGCAATTAAAATAGTCCACGAAGGGAGATTATAGCAGTAAATTCCCACATCAGCAAAACAGAGTGAGCTCAAATAAGTAACCTAAGATTCTAGAACAAGAATAATTGAAACCTAAACCTAGCATGAGGAAGGAAATTATAAAAGTCAGAGCACAAACTAATAAAATTGAGACTTAAAAAAACAATACAAAGAGTCAATGAATTAAACTGTAGGTTCTTTGCAAGACTAAATAAAATAGACAAACACTCATCCAACATTATCCAAACAAGGGAAAAAAAGACCCAACTCCATACAATTAGTAATAAAAGGGTGAAATTACAAAATGTTGCAGAAAAACAAAAGATTATCAGTAAGCAATTTGAGAAAATGTCCTCTAATAAAATGAAAAATTGAGGAGAAATGGGTACATTCCTAGGTACATATGAATTACCAAAGCTGAATCAAGAAGATACAAAAATCCTAAATTATCCAATGGCAGTCAATGAAATTGGAGAAGTAATAAAAACAAAACCAACTAAGGAAACTCCAGGTCATGAGAGGTTTGTGGATGAATTCTACAAAAACTTTAAAGAAGATGCAATGCCAATACTCTTCAAAAAGTTTAATGAAATCAAAAGAGAAACTGTTCCAAAAGCCATCTCTGGAAGCAAGCATTACTCTGATATCAAAACCAGAAAGAGCTCAACCAAAAAAAGAAAACTACAGGCCAATCTCTGCAATGAACTTAGATACAAAAATTTTCAGTAAGATGCTGGCAATTAAAAGGCAACAAATCATCAAAAAGATCATACACCATGACCAAGTACAATTCATTCCAGGGATGCAGGGATGACTCTAGATATGAAAATAAATAAATGTAATAAATCACATTAACAGAAGCAAGAATAAAAACCACATGATAATCTCAATAGACACAGAAAAAGCATTTGACAACATCCAACATCTATTCATGATAAAAATCCTAAAGAAAATTGAAATAGAAGGTATTTATTTTAATCTACTAAAGCCATCTATGATAAAAAAAAACAGCCAATGTCATACTAAATGGAGAAAAGCTGAAAACATTCACTCCAAAATTAGGAAGAAGATGAGAGTGTCCACTATCACCACTCCTGTTTAATATAGTTCTCAAAACATTAGCCAGAGAAATTAGACAGAGAAAGAAATAAAAGGAATATGGATAAAAGAGGAAGAATTTAAATTATCATTATTTGTAGATGACATGATTGTTTATATAGAAAATACCACAAATTCTACCAAAAGACTCTTAGAATTAATAACCAAATTCAGTAGCACAGCAGGATGCAAATTTAACATTCATAAATCAAATTTTCCTGTACACCAGTAACAAACTCTCTAAGAGAAATATTGAGGAAACAACATCTTTCAAAATAACATCAAGAAAAAATGGAATACTTGGAATCAGTCTAATGAAGGAAGTGAAAGACTTCTACATGGAAACTACAGTATTCTGAAAAAGGAGATTAAAGAAGATATCAGAAAATGGAAAGATATTCCCTTTTCTAGGATAAGCAGAACCAATAGAATGAAATGGCTATTCTTCAAAACCTGCTATACATATTTAATTCAGCCCAAATAAAAATACCACCAGCATCACAATTTTCTATTGAGAAAATGACCCTCAAATTCATATGGAACCAGAAGAGACCTAGAATAGAAAAAGCAATTTTGGGCAACAAGGACAAGGCAGTGGACATCACAATCCCAGATTTCAAGTTATACTATAAAGCTACAGTGACAAAAACAGCATGGCATTGGAAAAAAATAGATTTGCAGCTGAATGGGACAGACAATGAAGAAACAACTCCAGGCACACACATAGCTAATTTATCTTTGACAAAGGGGCCAAAAATTCACTGAAGGAAAGATAACCTCTTTACCAAATGGTGCTGAGGAAACTGGATTTCCACATGCTGAAGATAGAACCTAGATCCATATATTTCACCATGCACTAAACTAAAATCAAAATGGATCAAAGATCTAAATATTAAAACAGATGCAATCTGCTGGAAGATGAAATAAGTAAAATACTTTAATCCATAGGTGTAAGTAAAGACTTTATATAAACAAAACCCCTGTTGTAACGAAATATTACAAAGAATCAACAAATGAGATCACATCAAATTAAAATGCCTTTACACAGCAAAGAAATCACCAAAAGAAGAGACAACCTACAGAATGAGAAAAAAATGTTTTTCAGCTCACCCTCAAACAAAAGACATATCTAGATTCCAGAATATATAAAGAACTCAAAATTATGCCCTCCAAATTTAAAGTCTGTGATAGTTAACTGATTGTATCAACTTGAGTAAGAAATGTCTAACTAAACGGGATCAGCATACTTCTGAGAAGGGAATTTACTGAAGACAGAAAACTAACTTTGAGTTGATTTGTCACCTGTATGGTATAAAAGGGAAACAAAGGAGGAAAGCTCACTTCTGTTTCTTTGGAGGTGCTCCAGTCTTCACCTTCACCTTTGACACTGTCTCCTAGCTTCCAGCACAGACCCTTCATGCTTCCATCACAGAGCATTTGGTCTCCTGATACAGACTTTCATAGGACACTGCAGTGAGCACCAGCCCTTCAATTGAATCCTTTAGACCTCCAGCCTACAGTTAGCCCTTTTGCATTCTTCCACACCTGATTCTGTGGGTGCCCAGTGTAAGCCAATATTGTAAATCCTTATATGTTTATATATTGTGCATTAAATTTATTTCTCTGGTGAGCACTAATACAAATTCGTAAGCCAAAAATGAGCTGCTGAAATGAATAGACATTTCTCACATGAAGAAGTACAAATGGCCTACAAATACATGAAAAAATGTTCAACACTGCTGGTTATTTGAGAAATCCAAATTAAAATAACAGAGATTCCATCTCACTCCAGAAATAAATGACTGTCACCAAGAACTCAACCGATAACAAATACTGATGAGACTGCAGGGAAAAAGGAACCCTGCTCCATTGTTGGTGGGAGTTTAAATGGGTACAACCACTATAGAAAATATTATGGAGATAACTCAAAAACAAAAAGTAGGAGATCCATTTGACCCAGGTTATCCCCTGTCTAGGCATTTTCCTGAAAATTAGTCATCATAGCATTGTGATGCATGCATATTCACGTTTATAGTTTATAGCAGCACAATTTATAATAGCTAAATCTTGAAAACAGCCCATATGCCCATCACACATAAATTGATAAAGATGTGGTATTTATATACAATGGAGTACTATTCTATCATAAAGAACAGTAACCTTGAGACATTTTTAGATAAATGGATGCACCTTGAAACCATAACTTTAAATGAAATAAATTAGACACACAAGTTTAAATATCATGTTGTTTCTGTTGTGTGAGTAATGTAAAGTATAGCAAGGAACAAAATTGAGGATAGATATGAGGAAGTAGGAAGAACTTGTTCAAATTGGCAGGGAAACAAGAGGTGGGGAGCAGTGAGGGAAGGAAGGGAAAAGGCATTTAAAGGGAAAAATTAGATAAATTGAAATGGAGCTTGTGTAAATGGGGAGGGGAAGAAGGATTAGAGGAGATGAAGGAAAAATCCACACAAAAATAAGAACATGTCTTATGTACATGTGCAAATCCCACATGATGAATGTGATCATTATGTATTAAAAACATGTACTAATAAAAAAAGGTCAGATAAGCGTCAACACAATCATAGTGGGTAACTTCAATACCCCACTATAACAAAGAGATAAGTAAACTGAACAAAAAAAATCAAGAAAGCTATATCGGAGTTGTACCACATCTTTGAGCCAATGGATTTAACAAATATCTACAGAGTGTTTAAGCCAACAACAACAGAATACATTTTTTCTTAGTAGCACATGGAACTCTCTAGAAAATACATCACATCTTAGGCTTAAATAAATACAAACAATTGAAATAGTCTCATGCATATTTTCAGTTCATAGTGAATTAAAACTAGAAATCAACATAAAATAAATCAGAAAAATTATGCAAAGATATGGGTAAGTACTAATACACTCCTGAAGAATCAATAGGTCACAGAAGAATTTCAAGATAAAATTTAAAATTTCTAGAATCAAATGACAGTGGTTACAGAACATACTAGAACTTTTGAAACCCAATTAAAGTAGTTCTGAGAGGGAAGCTTAAAGCTGTGAATACCCACATTAGAAAAGTAGAGCAATACCAAATAAATAGCGTAATGATGTACCTCAAAGTCCTAGACACATAAGAGCAATACAAATCCAAAATCTCTACAATGAAAGAAATTATAAAGATTGAAGTAAAAATTAATTAATTTGAGATTTTAAAGAAACAAAGATCAGTGAATTAAGGAATTGGTTCTTTGAAAGGATAAACCAAATAGATAAATCTTTAGCTAAATGTAACAAAAGGAAACAAAAGACCTATGTTAATGCAACAAGAAAGTAAAAAGTAAAAATCAAAATGAGTGCTAAGAAAATTTAGACGTTTATAAGAAACTACTTTGAAAGCCTATATTTCAATCAATTAAAGAATATAGAAGACAAGTAAATTATTAGGCAAATATTAATTACAAATACTTAGCTAGGAAGATACAAAAACTCTGAACAGTCCTATAACAGACAATGAAATTGAAGCCATAATAAAATCTCTACCACCTGAAAAAAAGAAAGTCCATGACCTGATGCATTCACATTCAAATTCTATTAAAAATTCAGGGAAGGGCTGGGGATTTAGCTCAGTGGTTCTGGCACCTGTCTCGCAAGTGCAAGGTCCCAAGTTTGATCCCCAGTGCCAAAAAAAAAAAAAAAACTTCAGGGAAAATTAATGCCAACGATCGTCAAAGTCTTTTATAAAATCAAAGGAAAGAAACATGGCCAAACTCATTCCTTGAAGTTAACATAATCTGAAATCAAATCTGGACAAAGACTGAACAAAAAGAGAATACAGTTCACTTTCTTTAATGAATATAGATGCAAAACTCTTCAGCATGACATTTGCAGACAGAATACAACAAATCATTTAAAAGATTATACATTATGACCAAGTTGGTTTCATCACAGGGTTGTGAGGACAGATCAACATACATAAATCAACAAATGTAATTCATTACATAAACAGAAGTAAGGATAAAAATTGCATGTTCATCACAGTAGATTCATAAAAAGCCTTTGATAACATCCATTCATGATAAAGATCTTGATGAAAAATTGATATAGAAAGACCATATCGCAGATGAAAAATATTTATGACAAACCCACTCTCAACATCATATTAAATTAAAATGTTCCCTGATAAATCAAGAACAAGAGAAGTGTGGCTAGTCTTGCTACACCTGTTCAATAATGTAGTCAATATTTTAGCCAGAGCAATCAAGCAAGAGAAAGAAACAAAAAGGGAGTCAAATAGGAAAAGAGGTCAAAATATCCTTGTTTGAAGATGACATAGTTCTTTAAATAGATGATAGAAAAAAACTTCACCAGCAGACTCTTAAAACTCATAAAAAATATCAACAATGTAGCAGAATACAAAATAAACATACAAAACTCAATAATGTTCCTACAGAGAAAAAAAATTCGGAGAACAATCCCATTCATAATATTTTCAATAAAATTAAATACCTAGTAATTAACATAACCAAAGAAGTGAAATATCTCAATAATAAAAACTATATTGCATTGAAAAAGAAGATAAAAAATGGACATTAGAAAATAAACTTCTGCTGTGCATGGACAGACATAATAGTGTCCAAATGGCTATATTGCCAAAAAATGATACACACAGTTATTGCAATTTCACTTGAACTGCCATCAGTATTTGCACAGAATCATAAAAAAATTCTAAAATTAAATTGAACCAAAAGAGATTCAGAATACCCAAAGAGGCATTATAACTCCCAGATTCAAGTTATACTGTAAAGCTACTGTGGTATACATAGCATTGTACTGGCACAAAACCTAACATGTTTATGGATGAAATAGAATACAGGATGCAGAAATAACCCTAAGTACCTTCAGATATCTCATTTTCAATATATGGCCCAATAATTTATACAGAACAAAAGTGTCTTTTAATAAATGGAGGTGGAAAAACTGGTTATTTGAATTCAGAAGAATGAATCTTGATCCATGTCTCTCACTGTTATAAAACTGAATCAAAAGGATCAAAGACTATATAAAACTGGAAACAATGAATCTGCTGGAAAACAATGGTAAAATTCCTGAAGACATAGGCATAAGCAAGGACTTCCTGAATAGAATCCGATTTGAGCAAATTATAATGCCAAGAATCAATTAATAGTATTATATCAAATTTAAAAGCTTCTAGACAGCAAAGGAAACAACCAAGAATGAAGAGAAAATCTATAGAATAGAAAATATTTAGCAGCAACTCCTCAGAGCACTAACATCTAGAATAAATATATAAATAAATTTAAAACATTAGATCCCCAAAACAAAAGTTCTAACCAAATACTGAGCAATTGAAATGAACAGATACTTTTTAAGAAAAGAAGGCAAATCTTCAATAAGTACATGGAAAAATGTTTGGGTTCTTTGGCCAATAGAGCTACAAATCAAAACAGCACTGAGATTCCATCTTACTCTGATAAGAATGGCTATTATCAAGGATTCAAAAAAACATGCTAACCATGTTGTGGGGGAAATTTAATACTTATACATTGTTAGTGGGAATGTAATCTAGTACAGTTACTATAGAAATCAGTACAGACATTTCTCAAAAAAATTAAAGGTAGAAATTCTATTTGGTCCAGCTATACCTGTTATAATTATCTTCTCAAAAGGCCTAAAATCATCATATTATACTGGTGTATTCATAGCCATGTTCATTGCAACACAACTCACAATAAATAAATCATGGAAGCAGCCTTCAACAAATGAATGGATCAAGAAAAGGTAGTACTTAATTGAACATTACTCAGCCATAAAGAAGGGTAAATTTGAGTCATTTGTAGGAAAATGTGGTTGCATACTGAATGATGGACAAGGTATTTATTTATTTATTTATTTATTCATTTATTTATTTATTGGTACCAGGGATTGAACTCAGGTCCTTGCGCTTGTGAGGCAGAAGGCGGAACCACTGAGCTAGATCCCTGGCTGGTTGCATAATAAATGAAAGAATTTAGACATAGAAGATTAAATATTGCATAGTTCCTCTAATATAGACCCAAAATACAGAAAATCTAAACAATAACATGTAAGAGATATGTTAAGAAACAAAGAGGCAGAATTTGTAGAGATGGGAATAGGTTGTTTGTAAAGAAGGAGATGAGAGGGTGGGAATAGGGAAAGTAAAAATGAGAAGCTACACTAATAGCCTAAACTGAAATGTAATTATTATATATTGCAAACATAATCTAATAAAATATTTTTAAATGATGCAGCACAAATATGGTGTCAAAGGCCTGGAAACTCAATAAAGTGTCACCAGAGGGTATTTGCATTGAAAGCATGAAGAAACTGTAAACCATTTGACCAGTGTCCAAAGCCAACAAAAGCAAAGCTCAAGACTGAAACATCAAAATGTGCACACTTTGATCTTCTTTTCCTTTTATTTCATTCAAGCTATAATCGTATCGGTCTGTGCAAGAAAGACTGACACTTTTCAAAATGTGCACACTTTCATCTTCTTTTCCTTTTATTGCATTCAGGCTATAAGCCTATTGGTTGGTGCCACCCACAACCTGGGTTGACCATCCCTCTCCCTTTGGTGGCTTATATGTCAATCATCCAAAGACACATCAAGAACCATGTTTTACTTATCTGCAAGGTACTTCTTAATCCATTCAAGTTGATATATTATGGTTAATAATCACAAAGGCTAAAAGTCTAATCAACATGGTGCAGGCTGGTTAAGACCTCCCTTTGGGCACATCATCTTATGGCAGATAACAGTGTTAGAAATTTATGCACAAGCAAGTAGATATAAGAAGTCAGAATTCAAAGAAAAAGTTAGGCTTACTCCTTTTATAGAAATCTTCTTGTGAGAACTATAATGGTTGCTTTGAGAACTAGATTAATTCCTTTCAACAGTACACTTGAAGCAAAATGTACCCAACTCCCTATAGGCCTTACCTCTTAAAAGTTCCATCATCTCTCAATACCACCACCCTGATGACCATGCCTCTGACACAACCCTTGAAAGACACTGAAACCATATCCAGGCCATAGTACTTTGTAAGTAAATATTTGTTGATAAATAAATGAATAAAAGGTGAAATTCAGAGTCTTTAACTTAATCTGACTCAATCTGTCAGGATTTTAGTCATTCTATTCCTCCCACTTGAAGGAGACTATTCCTGGCTCCACCCATGGCATGGTGAGGTCCCATGCACAGCTTGGAGCCTGTGCCCTGTCCTGTGCTCTGCTCAGCATGACCAACCAGTACAAGAAGAGGAGCCAGGCAGCATGAAGCCCCCGGCTCCATTCCAGGCTCTGCCCATGGCACAGCAAGGTCCCATGCACAGCTCGGAGCCCTTGCTCTGTCTTGCACTCCACTCAGCATGTCCAAACAGTGCAGGCTGAGGAGCCAGGCAGCAGGAAGCCCCCAGCTCTATTCCAGGGTCCACTTAGACACACAGGCACCTGCAGGGCCGAGTCCCACTCCCCTCCACCCCAATTGTCCACTTCAACACCCCCACCCCTGCCTCTGGCCTCCTGGCTATTCTGCTACCAGGTTCCACACTACAGAGGCACAGAGAATTATAAAGGCCATTGTACTGAGTGACACAAGATAGAGCAGAGGTTGGCAACAGAAAGAGGGCCTCTCAGGCTCCTCAATGAAAACTGAAGCTCAGTGAAAAAGTAAAGAGAATCTCTACAATAAAGGCACACTGTACTTGGTAAGTTGGAGGGATCACCATCTGGGATCATCACTTCCCATCAGAACTTGCACTATGTTCAGGGGAAGGGAAACTGGAACCTGTAGTAGAACAATGCACAGTTCAACCCTGCAGGAGGACAGGGAGCTCAACTTGGGACTAGCAGCCAGAAATCTGGCTGAATCTCACAGGTCTGCTACTGGCTTGCTGAGACTCAATGACTTGTATATACACATGGCTGCCTACATTGCCTACTGTGACAGCAGAGATATACAGTGAAAGAGGACCTTCATATTTAGTTTTTTATTCGCAAAAAAGAAAAAAAAATTCTCTTATTTTTAATTGCTAAGTTTTACTTTTTTCTACTCTTCAAATTTTTACTTTTCTCATCTTTTTTGTCTTTCTTTTATCTTTTATTTCTCTCTCTCTCTTACTCATTCTTTCACTGTCCCACATTGCTTTTCATCTCTGTATTTGTTCCTTCCTGGACTGAATTCAGATTTCTCCTTTATTTCTCATTTCTTCTCTTTTTCCTTCTCTTGAATATCATTAGTTTTAAAGGAAAGTAAATATAGTATCTAGCCTCCCTATTGCTGTTAGGTGGTTCTGTTCATGTCTTTGTTACTTAATTCTACATTTTCCTCTTATCTTTAACAATTTCTTAGAGTTTGTGTGATCTTCCATTGTCTTCTGGCCTCACCACTAATCTTTCCTGATCTTTCTACCTGTCCCTCCCTCCGCAACTTCTTCTAACTCCCCATCCCAAAAGGTAATGTTGCTATATTGAAGAGTTTCTTCACTGTAAACATACGTTGGGTTGGTCCTTGGCTTTGATTTAATTCACAAAGTTAAATGTGTTAATTAATAACTGCCACAAATTGTCATTTTCTTAGCTGCACTTGATGCTATGGTATTGCTGATTGTATCATTTGAGCTAGGATATTGTGATTGATCTAATCAGTTTTCCTTCCTGGTATAATGAAAATGAAATAGGCTCAGAGTCATTAGAGTCTCAAAACCTAAACACAAGCTATACCTGGAAGACACCTTTGAAGAGCAATCATTCCACAAGTGTTTGAAACACAAGTAACAAAGATACCTACATTAAGCAATTTTAAAATATCAATGCAGGAATTAAACCAAGGACAGCACCAAAAACAAAAATGAGAAGACATTGAAGCAAGGCACAAATGCAGGCTTCCACCCCACAAAAGGCAAACTCTATGGGAAATGAGGTGGAAAAGTCCGACAATCAAACACCTGGAAATCATGAACTGATAACATAGGAAGTAACGAAACCGATTCATGAGGCTCTAGAAAAATTCAAAGCAGAAATAATCTCCTGGATAAACTACAGAGATGGTGAGCAGAGTGAAAGACATGACTAGAGGCTCTAGAACAGGAGCAGATAAGAAAATAGATGAGATCAGAAACACACTGGAAGCCACGAATGCCCAGCATAGGAAAGAAATGGAAACTGTGATTGCCCAACATAAGAAAGAAATGGAATCCATGAAACAGATTCAAACAGATATTCAGGAGATTAAAAACTCCATTGAAAGCATGCAGAGCAGACTAAGAGAATCTGAAGACAGAATATCAGATATAGAAGACAGGATTGCAGTTAAGGACCATGAAAACAGAGATTTCTTAAAGATAGTAAGGGATCATGGGAAATCAATCCAACATCTGCTAGATGATGCAAAGAAGAATAACATAAGACTCATAGGAGTCCTTGAAAACAGGAGAAAGTACAATTGACGTTAAAAAACCTCTTCACAGAAGTAATAGTAGAAAACTTCCCACACAGAGGTGGAGAATTGGACATACAGATAAGTGAGGCATATAGAACTCCAACTAGCCATGATCAAAAAAAATCCACACTTAGACATATAATAGTCAGGATCCCAGAAACCCAACAGAAAAACAAAATTCTACAGGCAGTTAGAGAAAAGAAACAAAGCACCTGCAAAGGAAAGCCCATCAGAATCACAGCAGATTTCTCAACACAAATCCTCAAATCAAGGAGAGACTGGAGTGAAGTATTTCAAGCCCTAAAAGAAAATAACTTCCCAACTAGACTGTTGTATCCTGCAAAATTTTCTTTCAAAATTGATGGGGAAATTAGGTACTTCCACAACAAAGAATACCTGAGAAATTTCAGGAACACCAACCAGCACTGCCAACAATTTTAAGAAATATCCTAGAAAAAGACAATGAAGGTCACAAATCCATGAGGCACAACAGAGGGAAGCTACCAGGCAAGGTAAGACACTAAAAGGAAAGGGGGGAAAATAAGAAATAAAAGACCCAACAACAGTGAAACATCATGACAAGGATGAGTCAGTACCTATCAATTATGACTATCAATATTAATGGCCTCAACTCACCAATCAAAAGAAATAGACTGACAGAATGGATTAAGAAGCAAAACGCACCAATATGCTGTAAACAAGAAACACACCTAACTGAAAAGGAAATTCATAGACTGAAAGTGAAAGGATGGAAAACAGTTCTCCACATGACAGTAACACAGAAAAAAGCAGGCATAAACAATCTTATTTGCAGACAAATTTGATTTCAAACCAAAACTAATTAAGAGAGACAAAGATGGTCACTACATCTTTGTGAAAGGAACAATCCAAGAGGAAGAGATGACAATCCTAAATATATATGCACCAAATATCAAGGTCCCCAACTATACAAAACAAATAATAATGGACATGAAAACCAAATAAGCACTAATACAATTGTAGTGGGGGTCCTCAACATCCCTCTATCACAAATAGACACATCATCTAGAAAAAAATTAGCAATGAAATTCTAGAATTGAACCAAGCTATTGAATGAATAGACTTAATAGATATTTACAGAGTGTTTTATCCCACAAAATCAGAATACACATTCTTTTCAGCTGCACACGGGTTATTTTCCAAAGTAGATCGCATGCTAGCTCATAGGACATCTCTAAGTAAATGTAAAAGAATCGAAGTTATCCCTGTATGTTATTGGACCATAGTGCAATACAATTGTAGGTCAATAACATAAGAAACAACAAAACTCACACAAACATATGGAAATTGAATAACACCCTCCTGAACAACCAATGGGTGATAGAGAAAATTAAAGAAGAAATTAGACACTTTCTACAAGTAAATGATAATGCCAGTACAACATACAGGAATCTATGGGACACACTGAAAGCAGCTCTATGTGGGAAATTCATAGAAGTGAATGCTCATATTAAGACAACAGAGAGAACTCAGTTAAATAACCTAATGCAGAACCTCAAGCTCCTAGAAAAAGAAGAGCATAACAAACCCAAAGCTCATACAAGAAAGGAAATTATAAACATCCGAGCACAAATCAATGCAATGGAGGCTAAGAGAATGATACAAAAAATCAATGAATCAAAGAGTTGGTTTTTTGAAAGAATAAATAAAATTGATAAAACTTTAGCCAACCTTATCAAAAAAGGAATGAAAAGGCTCAAATCCATGCAATTAAGAATGAAAAAAGGTGAAGCCACAACAAATCCAGCAGAAATTCAGAGAATCATCAATACCTACTTTGAGAACCTGGACTCTAATAAAATGGAAAACACAGAAGAAATGGACAGATTCCTAGATACATATGAATTGCCAAAGTTAAATGAAGATATAGAAATTCTAAACACTGCAATAGCAATGAGTGAAATTGAAAATGTAATAAAAAATTTACCAGCAAAGAAAAGCCCAGGTCCTGATGGCTTCCCTGCTGAATTCTACAGGACATTTAAAGAAGAAATAATCCCATTACTCTTTCAACTCATCCAGGAAATTGAAAGGGAAGCAAGGCTTCCAAATTCAATCCTGGAAGCAAATGTTACTTTGATCCCAAAACAGGGAAAGACCCAACCCAAAAAGAGAACTACAGACCAATCTCCCTAATGAACATAGATGCAAAAATCCTCAACAAGACACTGGCAAAAAGAATACAGAAGGTCATCAAGAAGATCATACACCCTGACCAAATCAGATTTTTCCCAGGGATGCAAGGATGGTTCAACATCGATAAATCAACAGATGTAATACACTATGTTGACAGAGTTAAGGACAAAAACCATATGATCATCTCAATAGATGCAGAAAAAGCATTGACAAAATCCATCACCCATTCATGATAAAAGTGCTACAGAAAATTGGAATGGAAGGTCTTTATCTCCACCTGATTAAGGCTATCTATGAAAATCCAACAGCCAACATCGTACTAAGTGGTCAAAAACTTAAAACTTTCACACTAAAATCAGGAACAAGACAAGGATGCCCACTATCACCACTCCTGTTCAATATAGTTCTAGAAACATTAGCCACAGCAATTAGAAAAGAGAAAAAAGTAAAAGGAATAAAGATAGGAAAGGAAGAAGTGAAACTGTCATTATTTGCTGATGATAGGATACTTTACATAGAAGACCCAAAAATCTCAGTCAAAAGCCTTCTAGGCCTAATTGACAGATTCAGTAAAGTAGCTGGATACAAGGTCAACACTCAAAAAGCAATAGACTTCTTATATGCAAATAGCAGACTGATTGAGAGAGAAATTTGGGAAATAATTCCCTTTCTAATAGCATCTAAAAAAATGAAATATCAAGAATCAACCTAACAAAGGTAGCAAAAGTCCTCTATACTGAAAACTACAGCTCTCTGAAAAAGGAGATGAAAGAGGATATAAGAAAATGGAAAGACATCCCTTGCTCCTTGATAGGAAGAACCAATATAGTGAAAATGGCCATACTTTCAAAACTACTATATAGATTTTATTCAATGCTGATTGAAATTCCAACAATATACTTCACAGAACTAGAGAAAACAATCCAAAAATTCATTTGGAATCAGAAAGAACCTAGAATAGCAAAAACAATTCTAGGCAACAGAGACATGGCTGGGGGTATCACAGTCCCCAACTTGAAACTATACTACAAAGCCACTGTGATAAGAACAGCATGGTCCTGGCAAAGAAACAGACCCAAAGATCAGTGGAATAGATTAGAAGATGCAGAAACAACTCCAGACATACTCAGCCACCTCATCTTTGACAAAGGAGCCAACCACCATCATTGGAGGAAAGATAGCCTATTTAATAAATGGTGTTTTAAAAACTGGATTTTAACCTGCCAAAGATTAAAACTAGACCCATACCTATCACCATGCACTAAACTAAGATTGAAGTGGATTAAATATCTAAATATTAAGACAGAAGCACTAAACTTGCTGGAAGATAAGCTAGGTAGAACTATTGATGACATTGGCATAGGAAAAGAATTTATGAACAAATCCTCAGTAGCATGGGAGCTAGCACAAAGAATCAACAACTGGGATCTCATTGTATTAAAAAGTTTCTGCACTGCAAGAGAAACCACCAACAGAGCTAACAGACAACCTAGAATGTGGGAAGAAATTTTTAGCAGCTATAACTCAGACAAGAGTCTCCTATCAAGAATATATAAAGAATTGAAAAAAACTAGACCCCACACATTCAAAGACCCAATTCAAAAATGGGCATCTGAAATGAACAGACATTTTTCAGACAAAGAAGTAAAAACAGCAAATAAATATATGAAAAATGTTCAACATCACTGGTCATTCGAGAGATGCAGATGAAAACAACACTGAGATTCCACCTCACCCCAGAAAGAATGGCTGCTATTAAGAAATCAACCAAAAACAAATGCTGGTGCGGCTGTGGGGAAAGAGGAACCCTGTTCTACTGGTGGTGGGAGCATAGACTTGTGCAAAAACTGTGGAAATCAGTATGGAGATACCTCAAAAACTAGGATCGGATGTCCCATTTGACCCAGCTATTCTACTGTTGGGTATTTTCCCCAAAGAATTAAAAGAATTATACCACAATGGTGTGGAGAGAAAGGAACCCTTCTCCATTGTTGGTGGAAGTGCAGACTGGTGCAACCACTGTGGAAATCAGTATGGAGATACCTCAAAGAACTAGGACTACAGGTCCCATTTGACCGAGCTATTTCCCCTGCTGGGTATCTTCCCCAAAGAATTAAAAGAATCATACCACAGTGATATATGTGCACCTATGTTTATAGCAGCACAATTTGTAATAGTTAAAGCTTGGAAGCAACCCAAGTGCCCATCAACTGGAAACTGGATAATGAAGATGTGGGTTTTTTAAAATAAAATAGAGTACTAGTCAACCATAAAGAATGAGAAACTAGAGACATTTGTAGCTAAATGGATGCATATTGAGGCCATACTCTTAAGTGAAATAAATAGGACACACATGTGTAAATACTGAATAGTTTCTCTTGTGTGAGAAATGGAAAGTGTAAATAATTATTAAAATGATTAAAATGAATAATTGATAATTTGAAATAGGAAAAGGTCCAAAGATGTAGGGGTGGTGGGAGGGGAAGGGGAAAAGGAAGAAGGGAAAGTAAAAATTATGAGCAAAGCAAAAAATGGAAACAAAATCTATGTAAATAGGGAAGGGTGGAGGGTGTGAACGGCGCACAGTAATGGGGAAAAAATAAAGACCAAGATTCATCATGTACAGGTACATGCACCCAATGATAAATGTAAACGTATTGTATACCTAAATTTTTTTTTAAAAAAGAAAGAGACTATTCCTCTTCCCATACTCTGCCTCATGCATTTTTCAAATGTACAGTAAAGAATTGAACCTTGGTCAAAGTGAGTTCTGATCATTTCCCTTAGTTTCTAGGAGATAATCTCTAAAACCTTCACACATTCTGTTTAATAGTGTTATCAGGGCCCTTGGTCAAAGTCTGAATCTGAATGCCAAGAGACTGGGTTCATTTGGCCCCTAATAGCAAAAGAAAGAAAAAAAAAATCATTTAAAGGTAAAATGAATTTATGTGAAATTTGGAAAAATTAAGAGTGTAGCCAAAGTACCCCTCTCCTAACACTAGAAGTGCTTCAAGTTATAGGAAGGATAGAGCAAAATCCAGAACATATGCATATGTAGATTTACGCAGGGTGTGAATACACCAGCAATCTCAGAGATATGTTAAAAGTCTCATTTTTTCTTGAAACTCTTGGTGTCAGGGAATGCAGTTAGCTGTTTCACTTCTAGCATTAAATTACTAAAGAAATAGCTTAATTATAAAATTTTAATTAAAAATATTTTATATGTACATGAATTTTTACAAATATTGTGTTCTATGTGGTATTATCATGCATGCATGTAACATATATTAGTCATATTCATTCCCTCTAGTGTTTTTCTTGACACTTCCTCTTACATCTCTCCCTTATTCATTTCACCTTGTCTTATAATCTGCCTTCTACTTTAATGTCAACTGTGTGTGTGTGTCTTTTTTTGTTTGTTTAATTTCACATATTAGAGAAAACATACCATACTTGTCTCAGTCTGGCTTAATTCACATAACATAATGATCTAAAATTCCATCCATTATCCTGTAAATGACATAATTTTACTCTTTTTGTTGAATAATACTTCATTTATTTATTTTTAGGCCCCAAGATAGTTCATATCTTGGCTATTATAAAATGTGCTGTGATAAATATTAAATTATCTTTGGGTGTTTTTTTTTGTACTGGCAATCAAACTCGGGACCTTGTGCTTGTGAGGCAGGGGGCAGAACCACTGAGCTAAATCCCCAGCCCTGTGATAAATATTAGAATGCAGATATCCCTATTGTATGCTAACTTTAATTCCTTTGGGTATATACCAAGGAGTGGTATAGCTGAATCTTATGGTAGCTATATTTATATTTATTTTAGGAACATCCATAGTGATTGCGTTAGTTACTTTTATTGTTGCTGAGAAAAAAATGTCTGACACCCAAAATTAAAGGAGGAAAGGTTTACTTTGGCTCACAGTTTGTAGAAATTTCAGTTAGTAGTTGGCTGGGTCCAAGGCAGGGTGGCAAGACAGAGGAACATCACAGAGGAGAAACAGTTCATGGAAAGCAGAAGGCAGGAAGGCAGAAATGCAGTGAAGTAGCAAGGAAGCAGCAAGCCACAGCAGAAGCAGCAGCTGGTCTGCCTTCTTTCTGTCCCTTTGTATCCATTCAGGCTACCAATACTTTGGGTAGTGCCAGTCACAAACCAGGATGGGCCTTCCTATTAGCCACTTCCAGGAATATGCCAAACCAATCAGTGGGCCAATTTAGTAATCACACATATCTAATCCCAGCATCACAAATTAATCCTATCATCACACATTCTAGATCCAGCCACCTCTGAAAAGCCCCACCTATGATGATGCTTTGGGGGGACACCTTGACACATGCCATAACATTGATGCAATAGGGCTTGTATTAATTTACATTTGCAAAAACATTGTTTAAGGAATCTTGCTTACTTTTCTCATTGCTAAGACAAAATAATTCACAACCCAATTTAAAGGAGAAAAGGTTTATTTGTTACTTTTGTAGAAGTTTCAGTTCATAGCTGGCTAGCTCCAAGGCAGGAAGGCATGATAGAGGGGCAATGCAGAGAAGTAGTCCATTGCAAGCAAGCAGGTGAGAACATACTAGCCCTCTTTCTGTCCCTTATATTTTATGCAGTCTACCAGCCCAGGGTGGGTGTAGCAGTAATACCATTAATCTTAGACAGAACTATGCAAAACTTATCAGTAGTCATGTACCCTTGATCACACCACCACACACTCTAGATCTGGCCACCTCTGAAAAACTCCTCCCATGACAGCATGAGGCTTTGGAGGGATATCTAGACACAAGCCATACCATAAAGGTATCTTTTTCTCTGTGTACTGAAAATTTATTGTTTTTAATATTCTTGGAGATACTATTTCAGACTGGGGTGAGATAGAATATTAATTCAGTTTTGATCTGTATTTTCCTAATACTAAAGATGTTGCACATTTTTCCTATACTTTTTGGTCATTTGTACTTCTTCTGAGAAGTGTTTTTTTAATCAATTTATCCATTTATCATTGGGCTATTTTATTTTTTGATGTTGTTTCTTGAATTAAATATGAATCCTCTGTTAGTACAGTAGCTAGTAAAATTTTTTCCCACTTTTTAAATTAAATACAATAAATGCTCAGTATGTAGGGAATGTTATGTTATGGCTTTAGTTATGGCTTGTGACTAGAAGTCCCCCCAAAATCTTATGCAGTCATAGGAGAGGCTCACTGTTGATTGTTTAATGTGCATAAGTTTTTAATTTAATGTCACCCCATTTGTTCATTTTCCCATTACTTTCAATACTATTGGAATATTATTTAGGAAGTCTTTGCCTGTTCTTTTTGTTTCAAGTGTTTCCCCTATGTTACATTCCATCAGTTTCAAAAGGTTTTCAATCCATTTTTATTTGATGTTAGTACAGGATGAGAGATATTTAGTTTCAATCTTCTGCAGGTGGATATCCAATTTTACCAGCACCTTTCATTTAAGAAGTTTCTAGCCTGCTGCAGTCAGGCAGGTCTACGTGCGCCCTACCGAGGTCCTGAGTTGTGCAGAACATGCTGAATCAGCCCGCTGCAGACAGGCAGGTCTGCACACGCCCTATGGAGGTTGAGAGTCACATGGAACACACGGAGTCAGCTCGGGACCATGGCAACAATCCACTAGACACTCCCCCCACTCCTCTGTACAGCCACCTGGTTCTACACTCCAAAGACACAGAGGACAGCAGACCACCAGACCACTGTACAGAGTCCAACTTCTCCTGGCCCAGAGGTAGAGGCTTCTGAGCCACCATCCCACTGCTTCTGGTCCAGAGGAAGGGGCTTCCCGGCAAGCATCCCTGCTGCTGCTCCCAGCCCAGAGGAAAGGGTTTTTGGGCCACCATGCCTACCACAGCTCTGGGCCCATATACCAACTCTCCAAGCTCAGAGGAGGTGATCCATGTAGGCACGAACAGCCCCCGCCCAAATAAATAAGTCTCAAAACCAGACTTCCAGATCACCTACAGCAACCCCAAAGGGAAATGAGATGGAACACTCTGATACTCAACCACCTGGACACACTGAACTGGCAGCAAAAGGGGATCTGGAAAAAATGAAATCAGAAATAATTTCTCAGATAACAGGAGAAATTGTGCCCCTAGTGCAAGACATGATTAATAAATCTAGAGAGGAGCTCAGGAACATGATGGAATCCCAACATAAGTAACAAATGGAATCCCTAAAACAGATGCAAATAAATTTCCAGGAGATGAAAAACTCCATTGAAAGTCTACACAGCAGAATGAGCCAATGTGAGGACAGAATTTCAGATATAGAAGATAAGATTGCAATCAGTGACCAGGAAAAGAAAAATTGCTTCAAAATTATAAGAGAACATGACAAATCAATCCAGCAGCTGCTAGGTGATGCAAAAAAGAATAACATAAGACTTATTGGAGTCAATGAAGAAACAGGAGAGAGTGGAGATGACATAGAAAAACCTCTTCACAGAAATAATGGCAGAAAACTTCCCAAGCAGGGGAAAAGAGCTTGACATACAGATAAGTGAGGCATATAGGACTCCAAATAGCCTTGATCAAAAAAAATCTACACATAGGCATATAATTGTTAAGATTCCAGAATCACAACAGAACAAAGTTCTCCAAGCACTCAGAGAAAAGAAACAAATCACATACAAAGGAAAGCCCATCAGACTCACAGCAGACTTCTCAACACAAACCATCAAGGCAAGAAGAGCTTGGAGTGACATATTCCAAGCCCTAAAAGAAAACAGTCTCCAACCCAGATTGATGTACCCTGCAAAACTATCTTTCAGAATTGATAGAGAAATAAGACACTTTCATGACAAAGAGCACCTTAGGAACTTCGTGACCACCAAACCAGCACTCCAAAGAATTTGACACAATATCCTAGGAACAGACATTGAGGATCACAACCCCAGGAAGCAAAGCAGAATGCACCCATCTGGCATGACAAGAAACTAAATGTAAAGGGGGAGAACCCAACAAAAAGAAAAAGTCATGACAATGACAAGTCAATAGGTTTCAGTTATAACCATCAATGTTAATGGTCTCAATTCACCAATCAAAAGAAATAGACTGGCAGAATAGGTCAAAAAGCAAAATCCAACCATATGCTGCATACAAGAAACACACTTAATTCAAAAGGAAACTCATAGACTGAAAGTTAAAGGGTGGAAAAAAGTACTCCATGTGATGGGAACCTGAAAAAAAGCAGGAGTAGCTATCCTCTTGGCAGATCAAGTAGATTTCAAACCAACACTGATTAAGAGAGATGAACAAGGACACTACATCCTTGTAATAGAAGAATACAAGTGGAAGAGATGACAATCATAAAAATCTATGCACCAAACACTAGTGCACCCAAAAATATAAAACAAATACTAAAGGACATGAAAAGTCATATATGCACTAATACAATTGTACTGGGGGACCTCAATACCCCACTGTCACAAATAGATAGATCAAATAGACTAAAAATAAGTAATGAAATACTAGAACTCAATCAAACTCTTGAATAAATGAACTTAACAGATGTTTACAGAGTCGTCCACCCCACAAAATCAAAATACACATTCTTCTCAGCTGCACATGGGTCATTCTCCAAAATTGACCACATACTCACACATAGAACACGTTTAAGTAAGTGCAAAGGAATTGAAGTTATCCCCTGCATATTTTCAGACCATAGTGCAATCAAATTGGAGCTCCATAGCAAAAGAAACTGGAAAAATTTCACAAACATGTGGAAATTGAACAACACTCTTCTGAATAATCAATGAATCACAGAGGAAATTCACAAAGAAATCAGACAGTTTCTTCAATTAAATGACAAGGACAATACAACATATCAGAATCTATGGGACACAATGAAAACAGTCTTACGAGGGAAATTCATAGCAGTGAATATGCATATTAGGAAAACAGAACAAGCCCAAATAAATAACCTGATGCTGAACCTCAAGCTTCTACAAAAAGAAGAGCAGGACAATCCAAGAGCTCAAACAAGGGAGAAAATTATAAAGATTAGAGGAGAAATCAATGCAATGGAGAATAAGAGAACAATACAAACAAATCAATGAAGCCAACAGATGATTCTTTGAAAGAATCAACAAAATTGACAAACTCTTAGCCAACCTTATCAGAAAAAGTAAAGGCCCAAATCCATGCAATTAGGAATGAAAAGGGTGAAATTACAACAGACCCAGCAGAAATCCAGATGATCATCAATACCTACTTCCAGAAACTATATGCCAATAAGATGGACAACACAGAAGAAATGGACAGATTCCTAGATACATATGAATTACCAAAGTTGAATGAAGAAGACCTAAAAATTCGAACAACCCAATATCAACCAGTGAAATTGAAAATGTAATCAAAAATTATCAACTAAGAAAAGTCCGGGCCCTGATGGCTTCACTGATGAAATCTAGAAGACATTCAGAGAGGCACAACTGTCACTACTGTATAAACTCTTCAATGAAATTGAAAGGGAAGCAATACTCTCGAATTCATTCCTGGAAACAAGCATCACCTTGACCCCCAAAGCAGAGAAAGACCCAACTGAAAAAGAGAACTATAGGCCAATCACACTAATGAACATAGATGCAAAAATCCTTAATAAGATACTGGCAAATAGAATGCAGAGGATCATCAAGAAGATCATTCACCCTGATCAAGTGGGATTCATCCCAGGGATGCAGGGATGGTTCACTATACACAAATCAATCAATGTGATACACTGTATCAATAGAGCCAAGGACAAAAACCATATGATTATCTCCATAGATGCAGAAAAAGCATTTGACAAAATCCAACATGCATTTATGATAAAAAGCCCGAGAAAAAAATTTGAATAGATGGCCTCTACCTCAAGTTGATAAAAGCCATCCATGAAAAACCAACAGCCAATATCATACTAAAGGGTCAAAAACTGAAATCCTTCACACTCAAATCAGGAACAAGACAAGGATGTCCAGTTTCACCACTCTTGTTCAGTACAGTTCTGGAAACATTAGCCATGGCAATTAGACAAGAGAAAGAAATCAAAGGAATAAAGATAGGAAATGAAGAAATCAAATTGTCATTTTTTGTAGATGACATGATACTCTATATAGAAGACCCCAAGAACTCCACCAAAAGTCTTCTAGACTTAATAACCAAATTCAGTCAAGTAGCTGGTTACAAGGTCAACATACAAAAATCAATAGCTTTCCTCTACACGAATGACAGACTCACTGAGAGAGAAATAGGGCAAATAATTCCTTTCACAATAGCATCCAAATTACTGAAATACCTAGGAATCAACCTAACGAAAGAAATCAAAGACCTCTTCTCTGAAAACTATGGCATTCTGAAAAGAGAGATTGAAGATGATATCAGAAAATGGACAGACATCCCCTGATCCTGGGTAGGAAGGATTAATAATATAGTGAAAATGGCCATACTTCCAAAACTGCTATATAGATTTAATGCAATTCCATTTGAGGTCCCAGCAGCATACTTCATGGACCTTGAGAAAACAATCCAAAAATCCATTTGGAACAAGAAGAGACCCAGAGTACCAAAAGCAATTCTAGGTAGCAGGGACATGCCAGGGGGTATCACAATCCCCAGCCTACAACTATACTACAAAGCTACTGTGATAAAAACAGTATGGTACTGGCAAAGAAACAGACCTGATGACCATTGGAACAGACTATAAGATGCAGAAACAATTCCAGACACACTCAGCCATCTCATCTTCGATAAAGGAGCCGAACACCCTCACTGGAAGAAAGATAGCCTCTGTAATAAATGGTGCTGGAAAAATTGGGCTTCAACTTGCCAAAGATTAAAACTAGACCTGTATCTCTCACCATGCACTAAACTAAAATCAAAATGGATTAAAGATCTAAATATTAAAATAGAAACTCTGAACCAGTTGAAACAGAGATTCAGTAGAACCCTTGAAGACTTCGGTGTAGGAAAAGATTTTATGAACAAAACCTCCGTTGCCCATGAGCTAGCACAAACAATCAACAAATGGGATCTCTTCTTATTAAAAGGCTACTGCACAGCAAAAGAAACCAGCAGCAGTGTGAAGAGACAACCCACAATGTGGGAAAAATTCTTCACCTGCTCTTCCTCAGACAAAGGTCTACTATCTCGAATCTATAAAGAACTTAAAAAGATCAGACCTTCCAAATGTAAAGACCCATTCTGAAAATAGGCATCTGAAATGAGCAGACATTTCTCAGACAAAGAAGCAGAAATAGTAAATAAATACATGAAAAACTGTTCAACATCACTGGTCATTTGAGAGATGCAAATGAAAACAATGCTGAGATTCCACCTCACTCGAGAAAGAATGGCTGCTATCATGAAATCAACCAATAACAAATGCTGGCAGGGTTGTGGGGAAAGAGGAACCCTGCTCCACTGCTGGTGGAAGTGTAGACTGGTGCAAGCACTGTGGAAATCAGTATGGAGATACCTCAAAGAACTAGGACTGGAAGTCCCATTTGACCCAGCTATTCCACTGCTGGGGATCTTCCCCAAAGAATTAAAAGTATCATACCACAGTGATATATGTGCATCTATGTTCATAGCAGCACAGTTTGTGATAGCGAAAACTTGGAAACAGCCCAAATGCCCACCAACTAGAGACTGGATCAAGAAAATGTGTTTTTTTAATAAAATGGAGTATTACTCAGCCATAAAAAATGAGAAATTAGAGACATTTATAGCTAAGTGGATGCACATTGAGGTGATACTCAAGTGAAATAAATAGGACACACATGTATAAATACTGAATAGTTTCTCTGGTGTGAGAAACTGAAAGTGTAAATAAGGACTAAAATGTATAATAAGTAAAGTGAAATAGAAAGAAAAGGGGCAAAGGGGAAGGAAGTGGGAGGGATAGTGGAAAGGAGAGAATTAAATGGGAATAATATTAGAAAATGGAAAAATAGGAACAAAATCTTTGTAAATAGGGAGGACTGGAGGGGTTGATGGGAGGGCTGGGTAAGGGTGAAAAATAAGAACCAAGAGAGACTATGTAAAGGTGCAAATTTCCAATGATGACTGTCATTATATTGTATACCTAAAATGTACCAATGATTAGAATGAATAGTCAGTAATGCACAATAGGAAAAAAGGTCCAAAGGGGTAGGGGGAGGGGGAGGGTCTGGGGAAAGGAAAGAAGAGAAAGGAAAAAGTGCTGAGAAATGGAAAAAAAGAAAATAAAGTCTTTGTAAATAGAGAAGGGTGGAGGGGGTGAAGGAAGGGCTAGGAATGGGGAAAACAAATAAGAACCATGATGCATTATGTAAAGGTACAATTCCCAATGAGAATGTAATTGTGTTGTGTACCTAAAATGTACCAATAAATGAAGCCAAAGAGTCCGAGGTCCCCAGTCATGCAGAACATGCCAAATCACCCCATTGCACACTGGTAGGTCTGCCCATGCTTACGGACGTCCCAAGTAGCACAGAACACACCAAACCATCCTGCTGCAGACAGGCAGCCACCTGGTTCCACACTGCAGAGACGCAAAGGACACCAGACCACCAGACCAAGATACTGAGTCCCACTGCTCCCCGCCCAGAGGAAAGGACATTTGGACCATCTTCTGTCCCGCTGCTCCTGGCCCAGAGGAAGGGGCTTCCAGGGCAACCATACCTCCTACCACTCCCAGCCCAGAGGTAGGAGCTTCTGAGCCACCATCCCACTGTTCCTGGTCCAGAGGTAGGGGCTTCTGAGCCACCCTCCCACTGCTCCTGGTCCAGAGGAAGGGGCTTCCTGCTCACCATCCTTCCTGCTGTTCCCAGCCCATAGGAAAGGGCTTTTGGGCCACCTTCTGTCCCGCTGCTCCTGGCCCAGAGGAAGGGGCTTCCAGGCCACCATCCCTCCCACAGCTCCCGGCCCAGAGGGAGAGTCTTCTGAGCCACCATCTCACAGCTCCTGGTCCAGAGGAAGGGGCTTCCCAGCCACTATCCCTCTGGCTGCTCCCAGCCCACAGGGAAAGGCTTTTGGGTCACCATCCCTACCGCTGCTCCTGGCCTCTGTCCCACCTCTCCCAGCTCAGAGGAGATAATCCACGGAGACACTAACAGCCCCCTGCCCCAGTAAAAATGAGAAAGCATGTAAATAAGTCTCAAAACCAGACTTCCAGATCACCTACAGCAACCCCAAAGGGAAATGAGATGGAACACTCTGATACTCAACCACCTGGACCCACTGAACTGGCAACAAAAGGGGATCTGGAAAAAATGAAATCAGAAATAATTTCTCAGATAACAGGAGAAATTGTGCCCCTAGTGCCAGACATGATTAATAAATCTAGAGAGGAGCTCAGGAACATGATGGAATCCCAGCATAAGAAACAGATGGAATCCATAAAACAGATGCAAATAGATTTCCAGGACACAAAAAACTCCACTGAAAGTCTACACAGCAGAATGAGTCAATGTGAGGACAGAATTTCAGATATAAAAGATAAGATTGCAATTAGTGACCAGGAAAAGAAAAATTGCTTCAAAATTATAAGGGAACATGAGAAATCAATCCAGCTGGATGATGCAAAGAAGAATAACATAACACTGATTGGAGTCAATGAAGAAACAGGAGAGATTGCAGATGACATAAAAAAATCTCTTCACAGAAATAATGGCAGAAAAATTCCCAAGCAGAGGAAAAGAGCTTGACATACAGATAAGTGAGGCATATAGGACTCCAAATAGCCTTGATCAAAAAAATCTACACATAGGCATATAATTGTTAAGATTCCAGAAACTCAACAGACGAACAAAGTTCTCCAAGCAGTCAGAGAAAAGAAACAAGTCAAATACAAAGGAAAGCCCATCAGACTCACAGCAGACTTCTCAACACAAACCATCAAGGCAAGAAGAGCTTGGAGTGACATATTCCAAGCCCTAAAAGAAAACAGCCTCCAACCCAGATTGATGCACCCTGCAAAACTATCTTTCAAAATGGATGGAGAAATAAGATACTTTCATGACAAAGAGCACCTTAGGAACTTCGTGAATACCAAACCACCACTCCAAAGAATTTGACACAGTATCCTAGGAACAGACATTGAGGATCACAACCCCAGGAAGCACAGCAGAATGAACCCATCTGGCATGACAAGAAATTAAATGTAAAGGGGGAGAACCCAAAGAAAAGGAAAAAGTCATGGCAATGACAAGTCAATAGGTTTCAGTTATAACCATCAATGTTAATGGTCTCAATTCACCAATCAAAAGAAATAGACTGGCAGAATGGGTCAAGAAGCAAAATCCAACAATATGCTGCATAGAAGAAACACACTTAATTCAAAAGGAAACTCAGACTGAATGTTAAAAGGTGGAAAACAATACTCCTTGCGACAGGAACCCCCCAAAAAGCAGGAGTAGCTATCCTCTTTGCAGATCAAGTACATTTCCAACCAACACTGATTAAGAGAGATGAAGAAGGACACTACATCCTTGTAAAGGGAAGAATCCAAGAGGAAGAGATGACAATCATAAATATCTATGCAAGAAACACTAGAGCACCCAACTATATAAAACAAATACTGATGGACATGAAAAGTCATATGTGCACTAACACAATTGTACTGGGGGACCTGAACACCCCACTGTCACAGATAGATCAAATAGACTAAAAATAAGTAATGAAATACTAGAACTCAATTAAACTCTTGAACAAATGAACTTAACAGATGTTTACAGAATCTTCCACCCCACAAAATCAGAATACACATTCACCTCAGCTGCACATGGGTCATTCTCCAAAATAGACCACATACTCACACATAGAACATGTTTAAGTGCAAAGGAATTGAAGTTATCCCGTGTGTATTATCAGACCATAGTGTGATGAAATTTGCAATCCATAGCAAAAGAAACAAAAAATTTCATAAACACGTAGAAATTGAGCAACACACTTCTGAATAACCAATGGGTCACAGAGGAAATGAAAGAAGAAATCAGACAATTCCTTCAATTAAATGACAAGGACAATACAACATATCGGAATCTGTGGGATACAATGAAAGCAGTCTTACGAGGGAAATTCATAGGAGTGAATACGCATATTAGGAAAACAGAACAAGCCCAATTAAACAATCTGAGGCTGAACCTCACACTTCTAGAAAAAGAAGAGCTAGAAAACCCCAAAGCTCATACAAGGGAGGAAATTATAAAGATCAGAGGGGAAATCAATTCAATGGAGACTAAGAGAATGATACAAAAAGACAATGAAGGCAAGAGTTGCTTCTTCGAAAGTGTCGACAAAATTGACAAACTCTTAGAGAATCTTATCAGAAAAAGGAAAGAAAAGGCCCAAATCCATGCAATTAGGAATGAAAAGGGTGAAATGACAACAGACCCAACAGAAATCCAGAGGATCATCAATACCTACTTCCAGAAACTATATGCCAATAGGATGGACAACACAGAAGAAATGGACAGATTCCTAGATACATATGAATTACCAAAGATGAATGAAGAAAACCTAAAAATTCTGAACAACCCAATATCAACCAATGAAATTGAAAATGTAATTAAAAACTTATCACCTAAGTAAAGCCCGGGTTCTGATGGCCTCACTGCTGAATTCTACAAGACATTTAGAGAGGAACTGCTGCCACTACTGTTTAAACTCTTAAATGAAATTGAAAGGGAAACAATTCTCCCAAATTCATTCCTAGAAGCAAGCATCACCTTGATCCCCAAAGCAGAGAAAGACCCAACTGAAAAAGAGAACTATAGGCCAATCACACTAATGAACATAGATGCAAAAATCCTTAATAAGATACTGGCAAACAGAATGCAGAAGATCATCAAGAAGATTTTATACCCTGATCAAGTGAGCTTCATCCCAGGCATGCAGGGATGTTTCAATATATGCAAATCAGCAAAGTAATACACTTTATCAATAGAGCCAAGGACAAAAACCATATGATTATCTCCATAGATGCAGAAAAAGCATTTGACAAAATCCAACATGCATTTATGATAAAAAGCCCGAGAAAAAAATTTGAATAGATGGCCTCTACCTCAAGTTGATAAAAGCCATCCATGAAAAACCAACAGCCAATATCATACTAAAGGGTCAAAAACTGAAATCCTTCACACTCAAATCAGGAACAAGACAAGGATGTCCAGTTTCACCACTCTTGTTCAGTACAGTTCTGGAAACATTAGCCATGGCAATTAGACAAGAGAAAGAAATCAAAGGAATAAAGATAGGAAATGAAGAAATCAAATTGTCATTTTTTGTAGATGACATGATACTCTATATAGAAGACCCCAAGAACTCCACCAAAAGTCTTCTAGACTTAATAACCAAATTCAGTCAAGTAGCTGGTTACAAGGTCAACATACAAAAATCAATAGCTTTCCTCTACACGAATGACAGACTCACTGAGAGAGAAATAGGGCAAATAATTCCTTTCACAATAGCATCCAAATTACTGAAATACCTAGGAATCAACCTAACGAAAGAAATCAAAGACCTCTTCTCTGAAAACTATGGCATTCTGAAAAGAGAGATTGAAGATGATATCAGAAAATGGACAGACATCCCCTGATCCTGGGTAGGAAGGATTAATAATATAGTGAAAATGGCCATACTTCCAAAACTGCTATATAGATTTAATGCAATTCCATTTGAGGTCCCAGCAGCATACTTCATGGACCTTGAGAAAACAATCCAAAAATCCATTTGGAACAAGAAGAGACCCAGAGTACCAAAAGCAATTCTAGGTAGCAGGGACATGCCAGGGGGTATCACAATCCCCAGCCTACAACTATACTACAAAGCTACTGTGATAAAAACAGTATGGTACTGGCAAAGAAACAGACCTGATGACCATTGGAACAGACTATAAGATGCAGAAACAATTTCAGACACACTCAGCCATCTCATCTTCGATAAAGGAGCCAAACACCCTCACTGGAAGAAAGATAGCCTCTGTAATAAATGGTGCTGGAAAAATTGGGCTTCAACTTGCCAAAGATTAAAACTAGACCTGTATCTCTCACCATGCACTAAACTAAAATCAAAATGGATTAAAGATCTCAATATTAAAATAGAAACTCTGAACCAGTTGAAACAGAGGTTAGGTAGAACCCTTGAAGACATCAGTGTAGGGAAAGATTTTATGAACAAAACCTCAGTTGCCCGTGAACTAGCACAAACAATCAACAAGTGGAATCTCTTCTTATTAAAAAGCTTCTACACAGCAAGAGAAACCAGCAGCAGTGTGAAGAGACAACCCACAATGTGAGAAAAAATCTTCACCTGCCATTCCTCAGACAAAGTTCTACTACCTCAAATCTGTAAAGAACTTAAAAACATCACACCTTCCAAATTCAAAGATCCAATCTGAAAATGGGCATCTGAAATGAGTAGACATTTCTCAGACAAAGAAGTAGAAATAGCAAATAAACATATGAAAAAATGGTCAACATCACTGATCATTGGAGAGATGTAAACGAAAACAAGGTTGAGATTCCACCTCACTCGAGAAAGAATGGCTGCTATCATGAAATCAACCAATAACAAATGCTGGCGGGGCTGTGGGGAAAGAGGAACCCTGCTCCACTGTTGGTGGGAGTGTAGACTGGTGCAAGCACTGTGGAAATCAGTATGGAGATACCTCAAAGAACTAGGACTGGAAGTCCCATTTGACCCAGCTATTCCACTGCTGGGGATCTTCCCCAAAGAATTAAAAGTATCATACCACAGTGATATATGTGCACCCATGTTCATAGCAGCACAGTTTGTAATAGCTAAAACTTGGAAACAGCCTAAATGCCCATCAACTGGAGACTGGATAAAGAAAATGTGGGGTTTTTTTTATAAAATGGAGTACTACTCAGCCATAAAAAATGAGAAATTAGAGACATTTATAGCTAAGTGGATGCACATTGAGGTGATACTCAAGTGAAATAAATAGGACACACATGTATAAATACTGAATAGTTTCTCTGGTGTGAGAAACTGAAAGTGTAAATAAGGACTAAAATGTATAATAAGTAAAGTGAAATAGAAAGAAAAGGGGCAAAGGGGAAGGAAGTGGGAGGGATAGTGGAAAGGAGAGAATTAAATGGGAATAATATTAGAAAATGGAAAAATAGGAACAAAATCTTTGTAAATAGGGAGGACTGGAGGGGTTGATGGGAGGGCTGGGTAAGGGTGAAAAATAAGAACCAAGAGAGACTATGTAAAGGTGCAAATTTCCAATGATGACTGTCATTATATTGTATACCTAAAATGTACCAATGATTAGAATGAATAGTCAGTAATGCACAATAGGAAAAAAGGTCCAAAGGGGTAGGGGGAGGGGGAGGGTCTGGGGAAAGGAAAGAAGAGAAAGGAAAAAGTGCTGAGAAATGGAAAAAAAGAAAATAAAGTCTTTGTAAATAGAGAAGGGTGGAGGGGGTGAAGGAAGGGCTAGGAATGGGGAAAACAAATAAGAACCATGATGCATTATGTAAAGGTACAATTCCCAATGAGAATGTAATTGTGTTGTGTACCTAAAATGTACCAATAAATGAAGCCAAAGAGTCCGAGGTCCCCAGTCATGCAGAACATGCCAAATCACCCCATTGCACACTGGTAGGTCTGCCCATGCTTACGGACGTCCCAAGTAGCACAGAACACACCAAACCATCCTGCTGCAGACAGGCAGCCACCTGGTTCCACACTGCAGAGACGCAAAGGACACCAGACCACCAGACCAAGATACTGAGTCCCACTGCTCCCCGCCCAGAGGAAAGGACATTTGGACCATCTTCTGTCCCGCTGCTCCTGGCCCAGAGGAAGGGGCTTCCAGGGCAACCATACCTCCTACCACTCCCAGCCCAGAGGTAGGAGCTTCTGAGCCACCATCCCACTGTTCCTGGTCCAGAGGTAGGGGCTTCTGAGCCACCCTCCCACTGCTCCTGGTCCAGAGGAAGGGGCTTCCTGCTCACCATCCTTCCTGCTGTTCCCAGCCCATAGGAAAGGGCTTTTGGGCCACCTTCTGTCCCGCTGCTCCTGGCCCAGAGGAAGGGGCTTCCAGGCCACCATCCCTCCCACAGCTCCCGGCCCAGAGGGAGAGTCTTCTGAGCCACCATCTCACAGCTCCTGGTCCAGAGGAAGGGGCTTCCCAGCCACTATCCCTCTGGCTGCTCCCAGCCCACAGGGAAAGGCTTTTGGGTCACCATCCCTACCGCTGCTCCTGGCCTCTGTCCCACCTCTCCCAGCTCAGAGGAGATAATCCACGGAGACACTAACAGCCCCCTGCCCCAGTAAAAATGAGAAAGCATGTAAATAAGTCTCAAAACCAGACTTCCAGATCACCTACAGCAACCCCAAAGGGAAATGAGATGGAACACTCTGATACTCAACCACCTGGACCCACTGAACTGGCAACAAAAGGGGATCTGGAAAAAATGAAATCAGAAATAATTTCTCAGATAACAGGAGAAATTGTGCCCCTAGTGCCAGACATGATTAATAAATCTAGAGAGGAGCTCAGGAACATGATGGAATCCCAGCATAAGAAACAGATGGAATCCATAAAACAGATGCAAATAGATTTCCAGGACACAAAAAACTCCACTGAAAGTCTACACAGCAGAATGAGTCAATGTGAGGACAGAATTTCAGATATAAAAGATAAGATTGCAATTAGTGACCAGGAAAAGAAAAATTGCTTCAAAATTATAAGGGAACATGAGAAATCAATCCAGCTGGATGATGCAAAGAAGAATAACATAACACTGATTGGAGTCAATGAAGAAACAGGAGAGATTGCAGATGACATAAAAAAATCTCTTCACAGAAATAATGGCAGAAAAATTCCCAAGCAGAGGAAAAGAGCTTGACATACAGATAAGTGAGGCATATAGGACTCCAAATAGCCTTGATCAAAAAAATCTACACATAGGCATATAATTGTTAAGATTCCAGAAACTCAACAGACGAACAAAGTTCTCCAAGCAGTCAGAGAAAAGAAACAAGTCAAATACAAAGGAAAGCCCATCAGACTCACAGCAGACTTCTCAACACAAACCATCAAGGCAAGAAGAGCTTGGAGTGACATATTCCAAGCCCTAAAAGAAAACAGCCTCCAACCCAGATTGATGCACCCTGCAAAACTATCTTTCAAAATGGATGGAGAAATAAGATACTTTCATGACAAAGAGCACCTTAGGAACTTCGTGAATACCAAACCACCACTCCAAAGAATTTGACACAGTATCCTAGGAACAGACATTGAGGATCACAACCCCAGGAAGCACAGCAGAATGAACCCATCTGGCATGACAAGAAATTAAATGTAAAGGGGGAGAACCCAAAGAAAAGGAAAAAGTCATGGCAATGACAAGTCAATAGGTTTCAGTTATAACCATCAATGTTAATGGTCTCAATTCACCAATCAAAAGAAATAGACTGGCAGAATGGGTCAAGAAGCAAAATCCAACAATATGCTGCATAGAAGAAACACACTTAATTCAAAAGGAAACTCAGACTGAATGTTAAAAGGTGGAAAACAATACTCCTTGCGACAGGAACCCCCCAAAAAGCAGGAGTAGCTATCCTCTTTGCAGATCAAGTACATTTCCAACCAACACTGATTAAGAGAGATGAAGAAGGACACTACATCCTTGTAAAGGGAAGAATCCAAGAGGAAGAGATGACAATCATAAATATCTATGCAAGAAACACTAGAGCACCCAACTATATAAAACAAATACTGATGGACATGAAAAGTCATATGTGCACTAACACAATTGTACTGGGGGACCTGAACACCCCACTGTCACAGATAGATCAAATAGACTAAAAATAAGTAATGAAATACTAGAACTCAATTAAACTCTTGAACAAATGAACTTAACAGATGTTTACAGAATCTTCCACCCCACAAAATCAGAATACACATTCACCTCAGCTGCACATGGGTCATTCTCCAAAATAGACCACATACTCACACATAGAACATGTTTAAGTGCAAAGGAATTGAAGTTATCCCGTGTGTATTATCAGACCATAGTGTGATGAAATTTGCAATCCATAGCAAAAGAAACAAAAAAATTTCATAAACACGTAGAAATTGAGCAACACACTTCTGAATAACCAATGGGTCACAGAGGAAATGAAAGAAGAAATCAGACAATTCCTTCAATTAAATGACAAGGACAATACAACATATCGGAATCTGTGGGATACAATGAAAGCAGTCTTACGAGGGAAATTCATAGGAGTGAATACGCATATTAGGAAAACAGAACAAGCCCAATTAAACAATCTGAGGCTGAACCTCACACTTCTAGAAAAAGAAGAGCTAGAAAACCCCAAAGCTCATACAAGGGAGGAAATTATAAAGATCAGAGGGGAAATCAATTCAATGGAGACTAAGAGAATGATACAAAAAGACAATGAAGGCAAGAGTTGCTTCTTCGAAAGTGTCGACAAAATTGACAAACTCTTAGAGAATCTTATCAGAAAAAGGAAAGAAAAGGCCCAAATCCATGCAATTAGGAATGAAAAGGGTGAAATGACAACAGACCCAACAGAAATCCAGAGGATCATCAATACCTACTTCCAGAAACTATATGCCAATAGGATGGACAACACAGAAGAAATGGACAGATTCCTAGATACATATGAATTACCAAAGATGAATGAAGAAAACCTAAAAATTCTGAACAACCCAATATCAACCAATGAAATTGAAAATGTAATTAAAAACTTATCACCTAAGTAAAGCCCGGGTTCTGATGGCCTCACTGCTGAATTCTACAAGACATTTAGAGAGGAACTGCTGCCACTACTGTTTAAACTCTTAAATGAAATTGAAAGGGAAACAATTCTCCCAAATTCATTCCTAGAAGCAAGCATCACCTTGATCCCCAAAGCAGAGAAAGACCCAACTGAAAAAGAGAACTATAGGCCAATCACACTAATGAACATAGATGCAAAAATCCTTAATAAGATACTGGCAAACAGAATGCAGAAGATCATCAAGAAGATTTTATACCCTGATCAAGTGAGCTTCATCCCAGGCATGCAGGGATGTTTCAATATATGCAAATCAGCAAAGTAATACACTTTATCAATAGAGCCAAGGACAAAAACCATATGATTATCTCCATAGATGCAGAAAAAGCATTTGACAAAATCCAACATGCATTTATGATAAAAAGCCCGAGAAAAAAATTTGAATAGATGGCCTCTACCTCAAGTTGATAAAAGCCATCCATGAAAAACCAACAGCCAATATCATACTAAAGGGTCAAAAACTGAAATCCTTCACACTCAAATCAGGAACAAGACAAGGATGTCCAGTTTCACCACTCTTGTTCAGTACAGTTCTGGAAACATTAGCCATGGCAATTAGACAAGAGAAAGAAATCAAAGGAATAAAGATAGGAAATGAAGAAATCAAATTGTCATTTTTTGTAGATGACATGATACTCTATATAGAAGACCCCAAGAACTCCACCAAAAGTCTTCTAGACTTAATAACCAAATTCAGTCAAGTAGCTGGTTACAAGGTCAACATACAAAAATCAATAGCTTTCCTCTACACGAATGACAGACTCACTGAGAGAGAAATAGGGCAAATAATTCCTTTCACAATAGCATCCAAATTACTGAAATACCTAGGAATCAACCTAACGAAAGAAATCAAAGACCTCTTCTCTGAAAACTATGGCATTCTGAAAAGAGAGATTGAAGATGATATCAGAAAATGGACAGACATCCCCTGATCCTGGGTAGGAAGGATTAATAATATAGTGAAAATGGCCATACTTCCAAAACTGCTATATAGATTTAATGCAATTCCATTTGAGGTCCCAGCAGCATACTTCATGGACCTTGAGAAAACAATCCAAAAATCCATTTGGAACAAGAAGAGACCCAGAGTACCAAAAGCAATTCTAGGTAGCAGGGACATGCCAGGGGGTATCACAATCCCCAGCCTACAACTATACTACAAAGCTACTGTGATAAAAACAGTATGGTACTGGCAAAGAAACAGACCTGATGACCATTGGAACAGACTATAAGATGCAGAAACAATTCCAGACACACTCAGCCATCTCATCTTCGATAAAGGAGCCGAACACCCTCACTGGAAGAAAGATAGCCTCTGTAATAAATGGTGCTGGAAAAATTGGGCTTCAACTTGCCAAAGATTAAAACTAGACCTGTATCTCTCACCATGCACTAAACTAAAATCAAAATGGATTAAAGATCTAAATATTAAAATAGAAACTCTGAACCAGTTGAAACAGAGATTCAGTAGAACCCTTGAAGACTTCGGTGTAGGAAAAGATTTTATGAACAAAACCTCCGTTGCCCATGAGCTAGCACAAACAATCAACAAATGGGATCTCTTCTTATTAAAAGGCTACTGCACAGCAAAAGAAACCAGCAGCAGTGTGAAGAGACAACCCACAATGTGGGAAAAATTCTTCACCTGCTCTTCCTCAGACAAAGGTCTACTATCTCGAATCTATAAAGAACTTAAAAAGATCAGACCTTCCAAATGTAAAGACCCATTCTGAAAATAGGCATCTGAAATGAGCAGACATTTCTCAGACAAAGAAGCAGAAATAGTAAATAAATACATGAAAAACTGTTCAACATCACTGGTCATTTGAGAGATGCAAATGAAAACAATGCTGAGATTCCACCTCACTCGAGAAAGAATGGCTGCTATCATGAAATCAACCAATAACAAATGCTGGCAGGGTTGTGGGGAAAGAGGAACCCTGCTCCACTGCTGGTGGAAGTGTAGACTGGTGCAAGCACTGTGGAAATCAGTATGGAGATACCTCAAAGAACTAGGACTGGAAGTCCCATTTGACCCAGCTATTCCACTGCTGGGGATCTTCCCCAAAGAATTAAAAGTATCATACCACAGTGATATATGTGCATCTATGTTCATAGCAGCACAGTTTGTGATAGCGAAAACTTGGAAACAGCCCAAATGCCCACCAACTAGAGACTGGATCAAGAAAATGTGTTTTTTTAATAAAATGGAGTATTACTCAGCCATAAAAAATGAGAAATTAGAGACATTTATAGCTAAGTGGATGCACATTGAGGTGATACTCAAGTGAAATAAATAGGACACACATGTATAAATACTGAATAGTTTCTCTGGTGTGAGAAACTGAAAGTGTAAATAAGGACTAAAATGTATAATAAGTAAAGTGAAATAGAAAGAAAAGGGGCAAAGGGGAAGGAAGTGGGAGGGATAGTGGAAAGGAGAGAATTAAATGGGAATAATATTAGAAAATGGAAAAATAGGAACAAAATCTTTGTAAATAGGGAGGACTGGAGGGGTTGATGGGAGGGCTGGGTAAGGGTGAAAAATAAGAACCAAGAGAGACTATGTAAAGGTGCAAATTTCCAATGATGACTGTCATTATATTGTATACCTAAAATGTACCAATGATTAGAATGAATAGTCAGTAATGCACAATAGGAAAAAAGGTCCAAAGGGGTAGGGGGAGGGGGAGGGTCTGGGGAAAGGAAAGAAGAGAAAGGAAAAAGTGCTGAGAAATGGAAAAAAAGAAAATAAAGTCTTTGTAAATAGAGAAGGGTGGAGGGGGTGAAGGAAGGGCTAGGAATGGGGAAAACAAATAAGAACCATGATGCATTATGTAAAGGTACAATTCCCAATGAGAATGTAATTGTGTTGTGTACCTAAAATGTACCAATAAATGAAGCCAAAGAGTCCGAGGTCCCCAGTCATGCAGAACATGCCAAATCACCCCATTGCACACTGGTAGGTCTGCCCATGCTTACGGACGTCCCAAGTAGCACAGAACACACCAAACCATCCTGCTGCAGACAGGCAGCCACCTGGTTCCACACTGCAGAGACGCAAAGGACACCAGACCACCAGACCAAGATACTGAGTCCCACTGCTCCCCGCCCAGAGGAAAGGACATTTGGACCATCTTCTGTCCCGCTGCTCCTGGCCCAGAGGAAGGGGCTTCCAGGGCAACCATACCTCCTACCACTCCCAGCCCAGAGGTAGGAGCTTCTGAGCCACCATCCCACTGTTCCTGGTCCAGAGGTAGGGGCTTCTGAGCCACCCTCCCACTGCTCCTGGTCCAGAGGAAGGGGCTTCCTGCTCACCATCCTTCCTGCTGTTCCCAGCCCATAGGAAAGGGCTTTTGGGCCACCTTCTGTCCCGCTGCTCCTGGCCCAGAGGAAGGGGCTTCCAGGCCACCATCCCTCCCACAGCTCCCGGCCCAGAGGGAGAGTCTTCTGAGCCACCATCTCACAGCTCCTGGTCCAGAGGAAGGGGCTTCCCAGCCACTATCCCTCTGGCTGCTCCCAGCCCACAGGGAAAGGCTTTTGGGTCACCATCCCTACCGCTGCTCCTGGCCTCTGTCCCACCTCTCCCAGCTCAGAGGAGATAATCCACGGAGACACTAACAGCCCCCTGCCCCAGTAAAAATGAGAAAGCATGTAAATAAGTCTCAAAACCAGACTTCCAGATCACCTACAGCAACCCCAAAGGGAAATGAGATGGAACACTCTGATACTCAACCACCTGGACCCACTGAACTGGCAACAAAAGGGGATCTGGAAAAAATGAAATCAGAAATAATTTCTCAGATAACAGGAGAAATTGTGCCCCTAGTGCCAGACATGATTAATAAATCTAGAGAGGAGCTCAGGAACATGATGGAATCCCAGCATAAGAAACAGATGGAATCCATAAAACAGATGCAAATAGATTTCCAGGACACAAAAAACTCCACTGAAAGTCTACACAGCAGAATGAGTCAATGTGAGGACAGAATTTCAGATATAAAAGATAAGATTGCAATTAGTGACCAGGAAAAGAAAAATTGCTTCAAAATTATAAGGGAACATGAGAAATCAATCCAGCTGGATGATGCAAAGAAGAATAACATAACACTGATTGGAGTCAATGAAGAAACAGGAGAGATTGCAGATGACATAAAAAAATCTCTTCACAGAAATAATGGCAGAAAAATTCCCAAGCAGAGGAAAAGAGCTTGACATACAGATAAGTGAGGCATATAGGACTCCAAATAGCCTTGATCAAAAAAATCTACACATAGGCATATAATTGTTAAGATTCCAGAAACTCAACAGACGAACAAAGTTCTCCAAGCAGTCAGAGAAAAGAAACAAGTCAAATACAAAGGAAAGCCCATCAGACTCACAGCAGACTTCTCAACACAAACCATCAAGGCAAGAAGAGCTTGGAGTGACATATTCCAAGCCCTAAAAGAAAACAGCCTCCAACCCAGATTGATGCACCCTGCAAAACTATCTTTCAAAATGGATGGAGAAATAAGATACTTTCATGACAAAGAGCACCTTAGGAACTTCGTGAATACCAAACCACCACTCCAAAGAATTTGACACAGTATCCTAGGAACAGACATTGAGGATCACAACCCCAGGAAGCACAGCAGAATGAACCCATCTGGCATGACAAGAAATTAAATGTAAAGGGGGAGAACCCAAAGAAAAGGAAAAAGTCATGGCAATGACAAGTCAATAGGTTTCAGTTATAACCATCAATGTTAATGGTCTCAATTCACCAATCAAAAGAAATAGACTGGCAGAATGGGTCAAGAAGCAAAATCCAACAATATGCTGCATAGAAGAAACACACTTAATTCAAAAGGAAACTCAGACTGAATGTTAAAAGGTGGAAAACAATACTCCTTGCGACAGGAACCCCCAAAAAGCAGGAGTAGCTATCCTCTTTGCAGATCAAGTACATTTCCAACCAACACTGATTAAGAGAGATGAAGAAGGACACTACATCCTTGTAAAGGGAAGAATCCAAGAGGAAGAGATGACAATCATAAATATCTATGCAAGAAACACTAGAGCACCCAACTATATAAAACAAATACTGATGGACATGAAAAGTCATATGTGCACTAACACAATTGTACTGGGGGACCTGAACACCCCACTGTCACAGATAGATCAAATAGACTAAAAATAAGTAATGAAATACTAGAACTCAATTAAACTCTTGAACAAATGAACTTAACAGATGTTTACAGAATCTTCCACCCCACAAAATCAGAATACACATTCACCTCAGCTGCACATGGGTCATTCTCCAAAATAGACCACATACTCACACATAGAACATGTTTAAGTGCAAAGGAATTGAAGTTATCCCGTGTGTATTATCAGACCATAGTGTGATGAAATTTGCAATCCATAGCAAAAGAAACAAAAAATTTCATAAACACGTAGAAATTGAGCAACACACTTCTGAATAACCAATGGGTCACAGAGGAAATGAAAGAAGAAATCAGACAATTCCTTCAATTAAATGACAAGGACAATACAACATATCGGAATCTGTGGGATACAATGAAAGCAGTCTTACGAGGGAAATTCATAGGAGTGAATACGCATATTAGGAAAACAGAACAAGCCCAATTAAACAATCTGAGGCTGAACCTCACACTTCTAGAAAAAGAAGAGCTAGAAAACCCCAAAGCTCATACAAGGGAGGAAATTATAAAGATCAGAGGGGAAATCAATTCAATGGAGACTAAGAGAATGATACAAAAAGACAATGAAGGCAAGAGTTGCTTCTTCGAAAGTGTCGACAAAATTGACAAACTCTTAGAGAATCTTATCAGAAAAAGGAAAGAAAAGGCCCAAATCCATGCAATTAGGAATGAAAAGGGTGAAATGACAACAGACCCAACAGAAATCCAGAGGATCATCAATACCTACTTCCAGAAACTATATGCCAATAGGATGGACAACACAGAAGAAATGGACAGATTCCTAGATACATATGAATTACCAAAGATGAATGAAGAAAACCTAAAAATTCTGAACAACCCAATATCAACCAATGAAATTGAAAATGTAATTAAAAACTTATCACCTAAGTAAAGCCCGGGTTCTGATGGCCTCACTGCTGAATTCTACAAGACATTTAGAGAGGAACTGCTGCCACTACTGTTTAAACTCTTAAATGAAATTGAAAGGGAAACAATTCTCCCAAATTCATTCCTAGAAGCAAGCATCACCTTGATCCCCAAAGCAGAGAAAGACCCAACTGAAAAAGAGAACTATAGGCCAATCACACTAATGAACATAGATGCAAAAATCCTTAATAAGATACTGGCAAACAGAATGCAGAAGATCATCAAGAAGATTTTATACCCTGATCAAGTGAGCTTCATCCCAGGCATGCAGGGATGTTTCAATATATGCAAATCAGCAAAGTAATACACTTTATCAATAGAGCCAAGGACAAAAACCATATGATTATCTCCATAGATGCAGAAAAAGCATTTGACAAAATCCAACATGCATTTATGATAAAAAGCCCGAGAAAAAAATTTGAATAGATGGCCTCTACCTCAAGTTGATAAAAGCCATCCATGAAAAACCAACAGCCAATATCATACTAAAGGGTCAAAAACTGAAATCCTTCACACTCAAATCAGGAACAAGACAAGGATGTCCAGTTTCACCACTCTTGTTCAGTACAGTTCTGGAAACATTAGCCATGGCAATTAGACAAGAGAAAGAAATCAAAGGAATAAAGATAGGAAATGAAGAAATCAAATTGTCATTTTTTGTAGATGACATGATACTCTATATAGAAGACCCCAAGAACTCCACCAAAAGTCTTCTAGACTTAATAACCAAATTCAGTCAAGTAGCTGGTTACAAGGTCAACATACAAAAATCAATAGCTTTCCTCTACACGAATGACAGACTCACTGAGAGAGAAATAGGGCAAATAATTCCTTTCACAATAGCATCCAAATTACTGAAATACCTAGGAATCAACCTAACGAAAGAAATCAAAGACCTCTTCTCTGAAAACTATGGCATTCTGAAAAGAGAGATTGAAGATGATATCAGAAAATGGACAGACATCCCCTGATCCTGGGTAGGAAGGATTAATAATATAGTGAAAATGGCCATACTTCCAAAACTGCTATATAGATTTAATGCAATTCCATTTGAGGTCCCAGCAGCATACTTCATGGACCTTGAGAAAACAATCCAAAAATCCATTTGGAACAAGAAGAGACCCAGAGTACCAAAAGCAATTCTAGGTAGCAGGGACATGCCAGGGGGTATCACAATCCCCAGCCTACAACTATACTACAAAGCTACTGTGATAAAAACAGTATGGTACTGGCAAAGAAACAGACCTGATGACCATTGGAACAGACTATAAGATGCAGAAACAATTTCAGACACACTCAGCCATCTCATCTTCGATAAAGGAGCCAAACACCCTCACTGGAAGAAAGATAGCCTCTGTAATAAATGGTGCTGGAAAAATTGGGCTTCAACTTGCCAAAGATTAAAACTAGACCTGTATCTCTCACCATGCACTAAACTAAAATCAAAATGGATTAAAGATCTCAATATTAAAATAGAAACTCTGAACCAGTTGAAACAGAGGTTAGGTAGAACCCTTGAAGACATCAGTGTAGGGAAAGATTTTATGAACAAAACCTCAGTTGCCCGTGAACTAGCACAAACAATCAACAAGTGGAATCTCTTCTTATTAAAAAGCTTCTACACAGCAAGAGAAACCAGCAGCAGTGTGAAGAGACAACCCACAATGTGGGAAAAATTCTTCACCTGCTCTTCCTCAGACAAAGGTCTACTATCTCGAATCTATAAAGAACTTAAAAAGATCAGACCTTCCAAATGTAAAGACCCATTCTGAAAATAGGCATCTGAAATGAGCAGACATTTCTCAGACAAAGAAGCAGAAATAGTAAATAAATACATGAAAAACTGTTCAACATCACTGGTCATTTGAGAGATGCAAATGAAAACAATGCTGAGATTCCACCTCACTCGAGAAAGAATGGCTGCTATCATGAAATCAACCAATAACAAATGCTGGCAGGGTTGTGGGGAAAGAGGAACCCTGCTCCACTGCTGGTGGAAGTGTAGACTGGTGCAAGCACTGTGGAAATCAGTATGGAGATACCTCAAAGAACTAGGACTGGAAGTCCCATTTGACCCAGCTATTCCACTGCTGGGGATCTTCCCCAAAGAATTAAAAGTATCATACCACAGTGATATATGTGCATCTATGTTCATAGCAGCACAGTTTGTGATAGCGAAAACTTGGAAACAGCCCAAATGCCCACCAACTAGAGACTGGATCAAGAAAATGTGTTTTTTTAATAAAATGGAGTATTACTCAGCCATAAAAAATGAGAAATTAGAGACATTTATAGCTAAGTGGATGCACATTGAGGTGATACTCAAGTGAAATAAATAGGACACACATGTATAAATACTGAATAGTTTCTCTGGTGTGAGAAACTGAAAGTGTAAATAAGGACTAAAATGTATAATAAGTAAAGTGAAATAGAAAGAAAAGGGGCAAAGGGGAAGGAAGTGGGAGGGATAGTGGAAAGGAGAGAATTAAATGGGAATAATATTAGAAAATGGAAAAATAGGAACAAAATCTTTGTAAATAGGGAGGACTGGAGGGGTTGATGGGAGGGCTGGGTAAGGGTGAAAAATAAGAACCAAGAGAGACTATGTAAAGGTGCAAATTTCCAATGATGACTGTCATTATATTGTATACCTAAAATGTACCAATGATTAGAATGAATAGTCAGTAATGCACAATAGGAAAAAAGGTCCAAAGGGGTAGGGGGAGGGGGAGGGTCTGGGGAAAGGAAAGAAGAGAAAGGAAAAAGTGCTGAGAAATGGAAAAAAAGAAAATAAAGTCTTTGTAAATAGAGAAGGGTGGAGGGGGTGAAGGAAGGGCTAGGAATGGGGAAAACAAATAAGAACCATGATGCATTATGTAAAGGTACAATTCCCAATGAGAATGTAATTGTGTTGTGTACCTAAAATGTACCAATAAATGAAGCCAAAGAGTCCGAGGTCCCCAGTCATGCAGAACATGCCAAATCACCCCATTGCACACTGGTAGGTCTGCCCATGCTTACGGACGTCCCAAGTAGCACAGAACACACCAAACCATCCTGCTGCAGACAGGCAGCCACCTGGTTCCACACTGCAGAGACGCAAAGGACACCAGACCACCAGACCAAGATACTGAGTCCCACTGCTCCCCGCCCAGAGGAAAGGACATTTGGACCATCTTCTGTCCCGCTGCTCCTGGCCCAGAGGAAGGGGCTTCCAGGGCAACCATACCTCCTACCACTCCCAGCCCAGAGGTAGGAGCTTCTGAGCCACCATCCCACTGTTCCTGGTCCAGAGGTAGGGGCTTCTGAGCCACCCTCCCACTGCTCCTGGTCCAGAGGAAGGGGCTTCCTGCTCACCATCCTTCCTGCTGTTCCCAGCCCATAGGAAAGGGCTTTTGGGCCACCTTCTGTCCCGCTGCTCCTGGCCCAGAGGAAGGGGCTTCCAGGCCACCATCCCTCCCACAGCTCCCGGCCCAGAGGGAGAGTCTTCTGAGCCACCATCTCACAGCTCCTGGTCCAGAGGAAGGGGCTTCCCAGCCACTATCCCTCTGGCTGCTCCCAGCCCACAGGGAAAGGCTTTTGGGTCACCATCCCTACCGCTGCTCCTGGCCTCTGTCCCACCTCTCCCAGCTCAGAGGAGATAATCCACGGAGACACTAACAGCCCCCTGCCCCAGTAAAAATGAGAAAGCATGTAAATAAGTCTCAAAACCAGACTTCCAGATCACCTACAGCAACCCCAAAGGGAAATGAGATGGAACACTCTGATACTCAACCACCTGGACCCACTGAACTGGCAACAAAAGGGGATCTGGAAAAAATGAAATCAGAAATAATTTCTCAGATAACAGGAGAAATTGTGCCCCTAGTGCCAGACATGATTAATAAATCTAGAGAGGAGCTCAGGAACATGATGGAATCCCAGCATAAGAAACAGATGGAATCCATAAAACAGATGCAAATAGATTTCCAGGACACAAAAAACTCCACTGAAAGTCTACACAGCAGAATGAGTCAATGTGAGGACAGAATTTCAGATATAAAAGATAAGATTGCAATTAGTGACCAGGAAAAGAAAAATTGCTTCAAAATTATAAGGGAACATGAGAAATCAATCCAGCTGGATGATGCAAAGAAGAATAACATAACACTGATTGGAGTCAATGAAGAAACAGGAGAGATTGCAGATGACATAAAAAAATCTCTTCACAGAAATAATGGCAGAAAAATTCCCAAGCAGAGGAAAAGAGCTTGACATACAGATAAGTGAGGCATATAGGACTCCAAATAGCCTTGATCAAAAAAATCTACACATAGGCATATAATTGTTAAGATTCCAGAAACTCAACAGACGAACAAAGTTCTCCAAGCAGTCAGAGAAAAGAAACAAGTCAAATACAAAGGAAAGCCCATCAGACTCACAGCAGACTTCTCAACACAAACCATCAAGGCAAGAAGAGCTTGGAGTGACATATTCCAAGCCCTAAAAGAAAACAGCCTCCAACCCAGATTGATGCACCCTGCAAAACTATCTTTCAAAATGGATGGAGAAATAAGATACTTTCATGACAAAGAGCACCTTAGGAACTTCGTGAATACCAAACCACCACTCCAAAGAATTTGACACAGTATCCTAGGAACAGACATTGAGGATCACAACCCCAGGAAGCACAGCAGAATGAACCCATCTGGCATGACAAGAAATTAAATGTAAAGGGGGAGAACCCAAAGAAAAGGAAAAAGTCATGGCAATGACAAGTCAATAGGTTTCAGTTATAACCATCAATGTTAATGGTCTCAATTCACCAATCAAAAGAAATAGACTGGCAGAATGGGTCAAGAAGCAAAATCCAACAATATGCTGCATAGAAGAAACACACTTAATTCAAAAGGAAACTCAGACTGAATGTTAAAAGGTGGAAAACAATACTCCTTGCGACAGGAACCCCCCAAAAAGCAGGAGTAGCTATCCTCTTTGCAGATCAAGTACATTTCCAACCAACACTGATTAAGAGAGATGAAGAAGGACACTACATCCTTGTAAAGGGAAGAATCCAAGAGGAAGAGATGACAATCATAAATATCTATGCAAGAAACACTAGAGCACCCAACTATATAAAACAAATACTGATGGACATGAAAAGTCATATGTGCACTAACACAATTGTACTGGGGGACCTGAACACCCCACTGTCACAGATAGATCAAATAGACTAAAAATAAGTAATGAAATACTAGAACTCAATTAAACTCTTGAACAAATGAACTTAACAGATGTTTACAGAATCTTCCACCCCACAAAATCAGAATACACATTCACCTCAGCTGCACATGGGTCATTCTCCAAAATAGACCACATACTCACACATAGAACATGTTTAAGTGCAAAGGAATTGAAGTTATCCCGTGTGTATTATCAGACCATAGTGTGATGAAATTTGCAATCCATAGCAAAAGAAACAAAAAATTTCATAAACACGTAGAAATTGAGCAACACACTTCTGAATAACCAATGGGTCACAGAGGAAATGAAAGAAGAAATCAGACAATTCCTTCAATTAAATGACAAGGACAATACAACATATCGGAATCTGTGGGATACAATGAAAGCAGTCTTACGAGGGAAATTCATAGGAGTGAATACGCATATTAGGAAAACAGAACAAGCCCAATTAAACAATCTGAGGCTGAACCTCACACTTCTAGAAAAAGAAGAGCTAGAAAACCCCAAAGCTCATACAAGGGAGGAAATTATAAAGATCAGAGGGGAAATCAATTCAATGGAGACTAAGAGAATGATACAAAAAGACAATGAAGGCAAGAGTTGCTTCTTCGAAAGTGTCGACAAAATTGACAAACTCTTAGAGAATCTTATCAGAAAAAGGAAAGAAAAGGCCCAAATCCATGCAATTAGGAATGAAAAGGGTGAAATGACAACAGACCCAACAGAAATCCAGAGGATCATCAATACCTACTTCCAGAAACTATATGCCAATAGGATGGACAACACAGAAGAAATGGACAGATTCCTAGATACATATGAATTACCAAAGATGAATGAAGAAAACCTAAAAATTCTGAACAACCCAATATCAACCAATGAAATTGAAAATGTAATTAAAAACTTATCACCTAAGTAAAGCCCGGGTTCTGATGGCCTCACTGCTGAATTCTACAAGACATTTAGAGAGGAACTGCTGCCACTACTGTTTAAACTCTTAAATGAAATTGAAAGGGAAACAATTCTCCCAAATTCATTCCTAGAAGCAAGCATCACCTTGATCCCCAAAGCAGAGAAAGACCCAACTGAAAAAGAGAACTATAGGCCAATCACACTAATGAACATAGATGCAAAAATCCTTAATAAGATACTGGCAAACAGAATGCAGAAGATCATCAAGAAGATTTTATACCCTGATCAAGTGAGCTTCATCCCAGGCATGCAGGGATGTTTCAATATATGCAAATCAGCAAAGTAATACACTTTATCAATAGAGCCAAGGACAAAAACCATATGATTATCTCCATAGATGCAGAAAAAGCATTTGACAAAATCCAACATGCATTTATGATAAAAAGCCCGAGAAAAAAATTTGAATAGATGGCCTCTACCTCAAGTTGATAAAAGCCATCCATGAAAAACCAACAGCCAATATCATACTAAAGGGTCAAAAACTGAAATCCTTCACACTCAAATCAGGAACAAGACAAGGATGTCCAGTTTCACCACTCTTGTTCAGTACAGTTCTGGAAACATTAGCCATGGCAATTAGACAAGAGAAAGAAATCAAAGGAATAAAGATAGGAAATGAAGAAATCAAATTGTCATTTTTTGTAGATGACATGATACTCTATATAGAAGACCCCAAGAACTCCACCAAAAGTCTTCTAGACTTAATAACCAAATTCAGTCAAGTAGCTGGTTACAAGGTCAACATACAAAAATCAATAGCTTTCCTCTACACGAATGACAGACTCACTGAGAGAGAAATAGGGCAAATAATTCCTTTCACAATAGCATCCAAATTACTGAAATACCTAGGAATCAACCTAACGAAAGAAATCAAAGACCTCTTCTCTGAAAACTATGGCATTCTGAAAAGAGAGATTGAAGATGATATCAGAAAATGGACAGACATCCCCTGATCCTGGGTAGGAAGGATTAATAATATAGTGAAAATGGCCATACTTCCAAAACTGCTATATAGATTTAATGCAATTCCATTTGAGGTCCCAGCAGCATACTTCATGGACCTTGAGAAAACAATCCAAAAATCCATTTGGAACAAGAAGAGACCCAGAGTACCAAAAGCAATTCTAGGTAGCAGGGACATGCCAGGGGGTATCACAATCCCCAGCCTACAACTATACTACAAAGCTACTGTGATAAAAACAGTATGGTACTGGCAAAGAAACAGACCTGATGACCATTGGAACAGACTATAAGATGCAGAAACAATTTCAGACACACTCAGCCATCTCATCTTCGATAAAGGAGCCAAACACCCTCACTGGAAGAAAGATAGCCTCTGTAATAAATGGTGCTGGAAAAATTGGGCTTCAACTTGCCAAAGATTAAAACTAGACCTGTATCTCTCACCATGCACTAAACTAAAATCAAAATGGATTAAAGATCTCAATATTAAAATAGAAACTCTGAACCAGTTGAAACAGAGGTTAGGTAGAACCCTTGAAGACATCAGTGTAGGGAAAGATTTTATGAACAAAACCTCAGTTGCCCGTGAACTAGCACAAACAATCAACAAGTGGAATCTCTTCTTATTAAAAAGCTTCTACACAGCAAGAGAAACCAGCAGCAGTGTGAAGAGACAACCCACAATGTGAGAAAAAATCTTCACCTGCCATTCCTCAGACAAAGTTCTACTACCTCAAATCTGTAAAGAACTTAAAAACATCACACCTTCCAAATTCAAAGATCCAATCTGAAAATGGGCATCTGAAATGAGTAGACATTTCTCAGACAAAGAAGTAGAAATAGCAAATAAACATATGAAAAAATGGTCAACATCACTGATCATTGGAGAGATGTAAACGAAAACAAGGTTGAGATTCCACCTCACTCGAGAAAGAATGGCTGCTATCATGAAATCAACCAATAACAAATGCTGGCGGGGCTGTGGGGAAAGAGGAACCCTGCTCCACTGTTGGTGGGAGTGTAGACTGGTGCAAGCACTGTGGAAATCAGTATGGAGATACCTCAAAGAACTAGGACTGGAAGTCCCATTTGACCCAGCTATTCCACTGCTGGGGATCTTCCCCAAAGAATTAAAAGTATCATACCACAGTGATATATGTGCACCCATGTTCATAGCAGCACAGTTTGTAATAGCTAAAACTTGGAAACAGCCTAAATGCCCATCAACTGGAGACTGGATAAAGAAAATGTGGGGTTTTTTTTATAAAATGGAGTACTACTCAGCCATAAAAAATGAGAAATTAGAGACATTTATAGCTAAGTGGATGCACATTGAGGCGATACTCTTAAGTGAAATAAATAGGACACACATGAATAAATACCGAATAATTTCTCTGGTGTGAGAAACTGAAAGTGTAAATAAGGACTAAATGTATAATAGGTAATGTGAAATAGGAAGAAAAGGGGCAAAGGGAATGAAGTGGGAGGACTAGGGGAAAGGATAGAAGGGAATGGGATTAATATGAGAAAATGGAAAAATAGGTACAATATCTTTGTAAGTAGGGAGGAATGGAATGGTTGAAGGGAGGACTGGACAAGGGTGAAAAATAAGAACCAAGAGAGACTATGTAAATGTGCAAATTTCCCAAGATGAATGTCATTATATTGTATACCTAAAATGTACCAATGATTAGAATGAATAATCGATACTGCAAAATAGGAAGAAAAGGTCCAAAGGGGTAGGGGTAGTGGGAGAGTCAGGGGAAAGGAAAGAAGGGAAAGGAAAAATGATGAGAAATGGAAAAAATGGAAACAAAGTGTTTGTAAATAGGGAAGGGTGGAGGGGGTGAAGGGAGCGCTAGGAATGGGGAAAAATTAAGAACCATGATGCATTATGTAAAGGTACAATTCCCAATGAGAAATGTAATTGTGTTGTATACCTACAATGTACCAATAAAAGAATTTAAGTTAAAAAAAAGCCAAACACCCACACACACACACAAAGTTTCTGAACATTGTCTCTTTTCAGCCTCTTTGTCAAGAATCAGATGGCTATAGTTTCATTTTTCTGTGTCCTCTATTGTATTCCATTGATTTGTGTGCCTACTTTCATCCTGGAATCATGCTGTTTTTTAAAATATAGATTATAATGTATTTTGAAGTCTGGTATTTTGATGGGTTCAGTATTGCTCTTTTTGCTAGGGAGTGTTTTGGCATGTGTGTGAAGGTGTGTGTGTGTGTGTGTGTGTGTGTGTGTGTGTGTGTGTGTGTGTGTGTTTCCATATGATGTTTACGATTCTTTCTAGTTCTGTCAAGACTGTCTCTGAAGGGCCAGGGATTTAGCTCAGTGATGACATGCCTGCCTTGAAAGCACCAAGTCCTGAATTTGATCCCCAGTACCGAAAAAAAAAAATAATGTTACTGAAAATTTGATGGTCATTTTAAAAGTATTTGAAAAACATATTTGGCCAATCCATGAACATGGGAGTTCTTTCCATCAAATACTATTTTCTTAAATTTCTTTATTTGGTGTTCTGTAATTTTATTATAGAGCTCTTTCACCTCTTTGGTCAGGTTAATTCCTAATTATTATCTTTCTTGAAGTTATTGTGAATTTGTTATTTTACTGATTTTTTTCTCAGCTGGTGTAGAGAAAAGCAATTGATTTTTATAACATTCATTTTGTATTCTGCTTCTTTGCTGAAATTGTTTATCAGATCTAAAATTCTTTTCATGAAGTCTTTAGGGTCTTGTGTAAGTATTTGATCATATCCTCTACAAATAAGGATAATGATTTATCTCATTTTTGTTCCTTTTATTTCTTTCTCTTGTCTAATTGCTCTGGCTAAAATTTCAACTATGATATTGACCAATAATGTTCAGAGTGTAAATCCTTGTCTTCTTCTTGATTTTAAAGTAAATGCTTTCAATATTTGTCCATTCAGTATTATATTAGCTAGGTATTTGTCATTTTAGGTATGATCATTCTATATCTAGTTTCTTCATGGTTTTTATGATGAAGAATGTAGAATTTTGTCAAAGAATTTTTCTACTTCAATTTAAATGGTCATATGAATTTTATCCTTGATTCTATATCATGTATTATGTTTATTGACCAACATTCAGGCTTTGGGATGCTAACTGCTGACTGCTTTTACTTAGATTTATAGTAAGAATCAATGGGAAAAGGCTCAGCAGAAGAAAATTTGGAAAAAAAAATTGGCCAAGAAGGAGCCATGTACATATTTGGGACCAAAAGAAATGTGACTGTTGAGTAATCGGCACCACTAAAACAGTCAAATACTTTGTACAGTGACAAAATTAAAAATGAGTTGAGGACATCTAAGGAATCAACAAGATCTTCCACCTCTTAGGTTCCAGTACACATATTGTGCAAAATTTTCACTGAGAAGAGAGTTTTTGAGATTCTTGCTTGAGAATGGCACCATTGGGAATTGGTTCCCCAGGATTTATTTCATTGTGTTGAGTCATCCAGGCACTCAGAGCCTGCTGAAGATATTGTCCAAGAAGGATTGGCTATTGTGCCAACTGGCAGCCAAACTTGGCATCATCCATGTGATGCTGGTTTTTGTAGCATGCAGGAAGCAAGAGTTGTGATGTCAGCGAATCTTTCACCCAGATATCAAAGTAAGACCTGACAGGTCAGAGTCAATGAGCCCTTGAAAGAGCAGTTTGAGAAGTTGTAAGAATGAATCTAAAGGTGCAGTGGAGACTCCAGTAAGTCAATGATTTCAGGAACATGTAACATCTGCCAGGAAAAGCTGCAGCCCAAGAGTGAAGCCAACCCAAGAGAAAGGCCATATGGGCTGCAACCAGCATGATCATAGATGAAGCTGCCCAAGCTCTTTATACCTCACATAGTACCACCATGTCCCCTGGTATGTCCCCCCATACATCCTATATGCAACTATAGGAATCAATGTTCACCTTTTTTGGTTTCAGTCTTGCTTTGGTCTGATTCTTTTCTATCCCTCTGTTATGGTTTAGATCTAGAATTTCTCCCCAAAGCTTCATGAGTTCAGATGTGGGACTTTTGGAAGGTGATTAGATCATGCAGGTGTGATAGTTGACTTGCTATTAGGAGGCAGAGCTTGGTCAGAAAAGGCAGTTCAGTGGAGGCATGACCTGGAAGAGCATATCTACCTTCCTATCTCCTCCCTTATTTTTGCTTCCTAGCTGTCATGGTATTAGCATCTGTTCTCTGCCCAGACTTTTCTACCAGGCACTTCCTGCCTTGGAGCCAGCTGACTATGGACTGAAATTGTGAGCCAAAATTAACCTCAATGCTAGAATGAAATTTCTGAAGCTGTGAGCCAAAATGAACTTCTCTTTCAGCACATTCATGATGGTGCCATGATTGATATGTCTTGCTGTTGGACAGCACTGATTTGAATTCAAGCATCTAATGTTAGAGAGATAAGTACTGGTGGCTCAAGCTTCCCAATGGGACAGTCATGCCTGTACCAATGGTGGTTCAAATCAGCATAAATGTGTTAATTTTGGGCATCAGGTATTGTGTCTCAGTGACAAAAAAGTGACTAAGGCAGATATTGATACTGAGAACAGGGTCTTTGTTGTGACTATACCTGATCATGTTGCTTAGAAACCTTTAGAACTGGTTGAGAGAGTGATAGAGAAAAGTTTTAGATAACTTAATAGATTTAATATTAAGGTAGTTGTAGAAACAAAATAAGTAATGTGTTCTTTTAAGATTTGTTTTTCCCATAACTCCTTGTTTAAGGTGACAGTTATCTGACTCTTTAACCAGTAACTTCATTAACCTAACAAAGTTGCAATGGCAGGGTGAATTTACAATGTATATGTGCCTATCTTCTGTCTGTGACTTGTAAATAGGAACTGGAATTGTATTTGAACATCAAAGACCACTAGGGATGAGATAATGGCTGACAAATATATAAAAAGGGAAACGCTGAAAAAAGGGCACGTGGATACTAACCAGACCCCACTTGTGAGAAGAAATTTTATTATTTTATCCAAATTCTGTGTCTCCATGTATTTCTTTCCAAGATTTCTGGAACATTTGGTGCATTGGCAGGGAATTGGGAATGAAATAGCCCTTTTGGGCATTGGCCTGAACCCCACTGGAAGGAGCAGCTCTCTGTCTCCTCGAGAGGAAAGGCACACCCCTGGGACTAATTTCCTAGGCTCCCCAACAGGACACAGAGACCTGCTCACTGGCTGAGGATCACCCAAACCTGAGATGGAGATGACAGAAGGAGGGCTGCTCTTCTTGGTGTCTCATCTGTCTCTTTCCTTTGCTGGGTAGGAAACCCCCTAGTTGTTAACTTTCAGTTTCACCTTGTGAATTTGTATTTTGTAACTTTGGGCAAATACAGTGCAGGGGCCTGATCACTCCTTGTGCTTTGCCATTTGGGAAGATAGCTCCTCCCATTTGTTTTGGTTCACTTTGTGAACTTTGGGCAAAAATAGTGCAGGGGCCCGATCACCCCTTGTGCTTTAGGGAATGTGATAACTTCTGAATAAATGTGTGAGTGAAAGAGTTCTGGATAGGAGAGTGTGTGAAACGAGCTGTGGAACAAGACAGAGGGAGGAAGCGCTTGTGCTTAAAGAGTCCTCCCCGAGTTGTAGAATTTGTGTGTGGTCGTGTTTAACAAAGGCAAAATGGTGAGCTTAGGTGACAGCCCACCTTAGCCTGAACAGACCTTAAAATGGCCAAGAAGCCCACAGCCAGGCAGGTTAGTGAGTGATCCCCCACTTTTGTTTGTCTTGCGTCTCCATACAAGGATACCCATACATGCACCAACACTCTGATCAGCCAATCTTGGGGACAGAAACATCTCAGTTTTGGAATGCATGCTTAAGAATTTTAAGAAAGGTTTTATTGGAAATTATGGTATGAAGATGAAACCCCAAAACTTAGAGCCCTTTGTGAGTTAGAATGGCCCAACCTTTGCCTAGCTTGGCCAACTGAGAGATACCTAGATGAGGGTCTGGTCTGGTCCATCTGGCTAACAGTCACCACCCCTGGACAGGAACATCCAGAACAATTTCCCTATATTGATTCATAGCTCAAATTGTGCCACACAATGCCTCCTTGGCTTCATATGTGCACCCTGGAAGCAAAAAGCAATATCCTGGTCCTCCGTCAGAAAGGGAATGATGCTGGAAAGTAACCACATCTGGACCAAGAGAATTTAGACTTTCCACCTCCTGTTGAGTTGCTAAACTCACAGGTTTGGAGGAGGTGGGGACAAAAGCATGAAAACTGCTTGGCTTCAGAGCACCATGCTGTGGTCAGACTCAGAGAGGATTGAATAGAGCTTACACTCAAATTTTTAAAATATTAGAAAGAAATAATAAATAATGGATTAAAAACAGCTAAAAAAGCTCTGAAGAACATAAAACAAAGCCAGAGAAAGTAAGAAATTTTACAAGGGTCACAAATTTTAGCTAATTGAAAAATGTATCTCTGTTTCAGTTTGAAAAGTTACAAATTTTAGTTAACTGATAAATGTATCTCTGTTTCAGTTTGAAAAGTTACAAATTTTAGTTAACTGATAAATGTATCTGTTTCAGTTTGAGTTGATGTTTAATTTTTTATATATATATTTATTGGTACATTTTAGGAATAAAATACATTTACATTTATCATTGGGTGTTTGTACCAGAACATGATGTATCTTAGTTTTTATTTTTTCTCCCATTACCTGTGCACCCTTCACTCCCTCCACCATTCCCTATTTACACAGAGTTTGATTCCATTTTTTTTCTTTCTCATAATTTTTCCTTTCCTTTCTTCCCTTTCCCCTTCCCCTCCCACCATCCCCTAACCCTTGGACCTTTTCTTATTTCAAATTATCAATTATTCATTTTAATCATTTTATTCCTTATTTACACTTTCAATTTCTCACACTAGAGAAACTTCGGTATTTACAGGTGTGTCCTATTTATTTCACTTAAGAGTATGGCCTCAATACACATGCATTTAGCTATAAATGTCTCTAGTTTCTCATTCTTTATTGCTGAGTAGTACTCCATTTTATAGAAAAACCACAACTTCTTTATCCACTTTCCAGTCAATGGGGACTTGGGTTGCTTCCAAGCTTTAGCTATTACAAACTGTGCTGCTATAAACATAGGTGCACATATATCGCTGTGGTATGATTCTTTTAATTCTTTGGGGAAGATTCCCAGTAGGGGAATAGCTGGGTCAAATGGGACCTGTAGTCCTAGTTCTTTGAGGTAGCTCCATACTGATTTCCACAGTGGTTGCACCAATCCACATTCCCATCAACAATGGAGAATGGTTCCTTTCTCTCCACAGCCCTGCCAGCATTTGTTATTTGTTGATTTCTTAATAGCAGCCAATCTTTGTGGGGTGAGGTGGAATCTCAGTGTTGTTTTCATCTGCATCTCTCGAATGACCAGTGATGTTGAACATATTTTCATATATTTAATTGCTGTTTTTACTTCTTTGTCTGAGAAATGTCTGTTCATTTCAGATACCCATTTTTGAATTGGGTCTTTGAATTTGGGGGGTCTGATTTTTTTCAGTTCTTTGTATATTCTTGATAGTAGACCCTTGTCTGAGAGACAGCTGCTAAATATTTCTTCCCACATTGAAGGTTGTCTCAGCTCTGTTGGTAGTTTCCCTTGCAGTGCAGAAGCTTTTTTAATATGATGAGACCCCAGTTGTTGATTCTTTCTGCTAGCTCCCATGCTACTGAAGATTTGTTCATAAAGTCTTTTCCTATGCCAATGTCATGAAGAGTTCTACCTAACTTATCTTCCAGCAAGTTTAGTGTTTCTGGCTTAATGTTTAGATCTTTAATCCACTTTGATCTTAGTTTAGTGCACAGTGATGGATATGGGTCTAGTTTTAATCTTGGGCAGGTTGAAATCCAGTTTTTCCAACACTATTTATTAAATTGGCTATCCTTCCTCCAATGAGGGTAGTTGGCTCCTTTGTCAAAGATGGGGGGGCTGCGTATGTCTGGAGTTGTTTCTGCATCTTCTAATCTATTCCACTGATCCTCAGGTCTGTTCCTTTGCCAGTACCATGCTGACTTTATCACAGTAGCTTTGTAGTATAGTTTCAAGTTGGGGATTGTGATAGCCCCAGTCATGTCTCTGTTGCTTAGAATTGCTTTAGCTATTCTAGGTCTCTTATGGTTCCAAATGAATTTTTGGATTGTTTTCTCTAGTACTGTGAAGTATATTGTTGGAATTTCAATTGGTATTGCATTGAATCTATATAGTAGTTTGGGAAGTATGGCCATTTTCACTATATTGATTCTTCCTACCCATAGGTCTTTTGCTTCCTTTGTTAGATTGATTCCTAGATATTTCATTTTTTAAAATGCTATTGTAAAAGGAATTATTTCCTGAATTTCTCTCTCAATGTGTCTGCTATTTGCATATAAGAAGGTTATTGCTTTTTGAGTGTTGACCTTGTATCCAGCTACTTTACTGAATCTGTCAATTAGGCCTAGAAAACTTTTGACTGAGTTTTTTGGATCTTCTATGTAAAGTATCATATCATCAGCAAATAATGACAGTTTAACTTCTTCCTTTCCTATCTTTATTCCTTTTATTTCTTTCTCTTTTCTACTTGCTATGGATAATGTTTCCAGAACAATATTGAACAGGAGTGGTGATAGTGGGCATCCTTGTCTTGTTCCTGATTTTAGTGTGAAAGTTTTCAGTTTTTGACCATTTAGTATGATGTTGGCCGTTGGTTTTTCATAGATAGCCTTAATCAGGTGGAGATAAAGACCTTCCATTCCAATTTTCTGTAGCACTTTTATCATGAATGGGTGATGGATTTTGTCAAATGTTTTTTCTGCATCTATTGAGATGATCATGTGGTTTGTGTCCTTGACTCTGTTAATATAGTGTATTACATTTATTGATTTATGGATGTTGAACCATCCTTGCATCCCTGGGAAAAATCCGATTTGGTCAGGGTGTATGATCTTCTTGATGCCCCTCTGTATTCTGTTTGCCAGTATCTTGTTGAGGATTTTTGCATCTATGTTCATTAGGGAGATTGGTCTATAGTTCTCTTTTTGGGTTGGGTCTTTCCCGTGTTTTGGGATCAGAGTAACACTTGCTTCCAGGAATGAATTTGGAAGCCTTGTTTCCCTTTCAATTTACTTGATGAGTTTAAAGAGTAATGGCAATAGTTGTTCTTTAAATGTCTTGTAGAATTCAGCAGTGAAGCCATCAGGACCTGGACTTTCATTTGTTGGTACGTTTTTATTACATTTTCAATTTCACTCATTGTTATTGCGGTGTTTAGAATTTTTATATCTTCATTTAATTTTGGCAATTCATATGTATCTAGGAATCTGTCCATTTCTTCTGTGTTTTCAATTTTATTAGAGTCCAGGCTCTCAAAATAGGTATTGATGATTCTCTGAATTTCTGCTGGATTTGTTGTGGCTTCACTTTTTTCATTCTTTTTTTTTTTTTTTTTTTTGGTACCAGGGATCGAACTTGGTTCCTTGTGCTTGCAAGGCAGGCTGCGGAACCACTGAGCTAAATCCTCGGCCCAAACTTTTTCATTCTTAATTGCATGGATTTGAGCCTTTTCATTCCTTTTATTGATATGGTTGGCTAAAGGTTTATCAGTTTTATTTATTCTTTCAAAAAAACAGCTCTTTGATTCACTGATTTTTTGTATCGTTCTTTTATCCTCCATTGCATTGATTTCTGCTCAGATCTTTATAATTTCCTTTCTTGTACTAGCTTTGGGTTTGTTATGCTCTTCTTTTTCTAGGAGCTTGAGGTTCTGCATTAGGTTATTTAACTGAGTTCTCTCTGTTGTCCTAACATGGGCAGTCACTGCTATGAATTTCCCGCATACAACTGCTTTCATTGTGTCCCACAGATTCCTGTATGTTGTACTGGCATTTTTATTTACTTGTAGAAAGTGTCTAATTTCTTCTTTAATTTCCTCTGTGACCCATTAGTTGTTCAGGAGGGTGTTGTTCAATTTCCATGTATTTGTGGGAGTTTTGCAATTTCTTATGTTATTGATCTCCAATTATATTGCACTATGGTCTGATAATATATCTTCGATTCTTTTACATTTACTTAGATATGTCCTATGAGCTAGCACGTGATCTATTTTGGAGAATGACCCGTGTGCAGCTGAAAAAGATGTGTATTCTTATTTTGTGGGGTGGAACACTCTATAAACATCTATTAAGTCCACTTGTTCAATAGCTTGGTTCAGTTCTTGAATTTCGTTGTTAATATTTTTTCTAGTTGATCTGTCTATTTGTGATAGAGGGGTGTTGAGTTCCCCCACTACAATTATGTTATTGGTTATTTGGTTTTTCATGTCCATTAATATTTGTTTTGTATAGTTGGGGGCATTGGTATTTGGTGCATATATATTTAGGATTTTCATCTCTTCCTCTTGGGTTGTTCCTTTCACAAGGATGTAGTGACCATCTTTGTCTCTCTTAAATAGTTTTGGTTTGAAATCTACTTTGTCTGCAAATAAGAGTGCTAAGCCTGCTTTTTTCTGGGTTGGTGTTTCATGGAGAACTGCTTTCCATCCTTTTACTTTCAGTCTATGGATTTCCTTTTCAGTTAGGTGTGTTTCTTGTATACAGCATATTGCTGGGTTTTGCTTCTTAATCCATTCTGTCAATTGTTTTTGATTGGTGAATTGAGACCATTAACATTGATAGTTATAATTGAGAGATATTGACTCATCCTTGTCATGATGTTTCACTGTTATTAGGTCTTTTATTTCTTCCCCCCCCCTTTCCAATTAGTGTCTTACCTTGCGTGGTGCCTTCTCTCTGCTGGGCCTCATGGAGTTGTGACCTTCATTGTCTTTTTCTAGGATTTTTCTTAAAATTGTTTGGAGTGCTGATTTGGTGCTCATGAAGTTTTTCAGGTGTTCTTTGTCGTGAAAGTAATTTCCCCATTGATTTTGAGAGATAATTTTGCCAGATACAACAGTCTAGGTTGGTAGTTATTTTCTTTTAGGGCTTGAAACATTTCACTCCAGGCTCCCCTTGATTTGCGGATTTGTGTTGAAAAATCTGCTGTGATTCTGATTGGCTTTCCTTTGTAGGTGATTTGTTTCTTTTCTCTAACTGCCTGTAGAATTTTGTTCTTCTGTTGGGTTTCTGGGATCTTGACTATTATATGTCTATGTGTACATTATTTTTGGTCATGGCTGGTTGGAGTTCTATATGCCTCACTTATCTGTAACTCCAATTCTCCACCTCTGTCTGGGAAGTTTTCTATTACTTCTCTGAACAGTTTTTTTTATGTCAGTTGTACTTTCTCCTGTTTTTTCATGGACTCCTGTGAGTCTTCTGTTATTCTTCGTTGCATCATCTAGCAGCTGTTGGATTGATTTCTCATGGTTCCTTACTATCTTTAAGAAATCTCTGTTTTCATGGTCCTTAACTGCAATCCTGTCTTCTATATCTGATATTCTGTCTTCAGATTCTCTTAGTCTGCTCTGTATGCTTTCAATGGAGTTTTTAATCTCTTGAATATATGTTTGAATCTGTTTCATGGATTCCATTTCTTTCTTATGTTGGGTGATCATGTTTTCCATTTCTTTCTTACGCTGGGCATTCATGGCTTCCAGCATGTTTCTGATCTCATCTATTTTCTTATCTGTTTCTGCTCTAGAGCTTCTAATCATGCTTTACATTCTGCTCACCATGTTTGTATTTATCTGGGAGATTATTTCTGTTTTGAATTTTTCTAGAGCCTCATGTATCTGCTTTCTTATTTCCTGTGCTATCAGTTCAGGGTGTCCAAGTGGTTTCTTGTCAGACTTTTCCACCTCATTTCCCCCAGATTTACCTTTTTGTGCTGTGAAAGCCTGTGTTCGTGACTTGCTTAAATGTCTTCTCATTTTTGTTTTTGGTACTGTCCTTGGTTTAATTCCTGGGTTGATATTTCAAAATTGCTTAATGTAAGTATCTTTATTGCTTGTGTTTAGAACCCTTGTGGAATGATTGCTTTTCAGAGGTGTCTTATAGATATAGCTCGTACTTGGCTGTTTTATTTTCCTTATGCCAGGTAGGAAAATGAATCTGAGGCTATTTTATTTTCCTTATACTGGGAAGGAAAACTAATTAGATCAATCACAACGTGAGCCCAAAAGACATAGTCAGCAATACCATAGCATCAAGCACAACTTAGAAAATGACAATTTGTGGTAATTATTAATCCATCAATTTTAGCTATGTGAGTTAAATTAAAACCAAGGACCAACCTAACATAAGTTTATAATGAATAAACTCTTCAATATAGCATCTTTCCCCTTCAGGTGGGGAGTTAAAAGCAGTTGGGGAGGGAGGGACAGGTACAAAGAACAAGTAAGATTAGCGGTGAGGCCCAAAGACACAGAAAGATCACACAAACTCTAAGAAGTTGTTAAAGGCAAGAGAAAATGACAGAATGAAAGAACAAAGATGTGAATAGAATCACCTAACAGCAATAGAGAGGCTAGATACCAAATTTACTTTCCTTTAAACCTAATGATAATCAAGAGAAGGAAAAAGAGGAGAAAAAAACAATAAGGGAGAAATCCGAATTCAGTGCAGAAAGGAACAAATGGGGAGATGAGGAGCAATGTGGGACAGCAAGAGAATGAGTGAGAGAGAGGGGAAAAATGATAAAAGAAAGAAAAGTACAACTTTGAAGAGTAGAGAAAAAGTAAAAATTAAGAATTGAAAATAGGAGAAAAACATTTTTTTTTCTTTTTTGCAAATAGCACTAGAAATTATGGGCCTCCTTCTGGGTATGTCTCTGCTGTCACAGTAGGCAACATAGGAATCCATGTGCATATACGAGTCAATGAGTCTCAGCAAGCCAGCAACAGACCAAGTACAGTGGTCTGACATGCCTTTATTGTAGAGGTCCTCTTTACTTTTCCACTGAGCTTCAGTTTTCACCGAGGAGCCTGAGAAGCCCTCTTTCAGTTACTAACTTCTGCTCTACCTTGTGGTGCTCAGGACAAGGATCTTTATAATCTCCTGTGCCTCTGTAGTGTGGGACCAGGTAGCAGAAAATCTAGAAGGCCAGAGGTGCACGGGCGCGGGGGGGGGGGATTGATACTTGCAAGGCACCCGCAAGGCTAAGCAGACCTTACCGTGGCATGGGCGGGGCCCGGGACCTCCGCCTAGCTTCAAGCTGCTCCTCTCATCTAGCCGGTCCAGCTTAGTGAGTTGATTTTTTTTTTTTTTTTTTTGGTACCAGGGATCAAACTCAGGTCTTTGTGCTTGCAAGGCAGGTGGCGGAACCACTGAGCTAAATCCCCGGCCCAAGTTGATGTTTAATTGGTGTGCTTAAATATTTCTTGTACATTGCAAATTCTTCAATTCTAAGTATAAGGTTTACTCGCTCTTTTCTGTACTTTGTTGATAAAAACACCTTAAGGTTACTACTGTTCTATTGGCAGCCAATCACATTTAAAGTGTAACAATCTGAGAACAAAAAAAGGGACACTTTAAAATTTTATCAGCTAAAGACAAGTTTGTGATAAAAGGTCTATAGTGAGATAAAAAATACATATTTAAAAGCTATAAGTAAAAGATACAACTTTGATATAAAAATTTTTGTATGTTTGTCTTGTTAAAAAGATAAAAAAATATACAAGACCAGAAGGCTTAGGTATGTCAAAAGATGCACAAAAGTGATTTATCAAAAAATATGTATGTTTGTTGGTTTCAAGTTTGTTATAAAAAGTTTAAATATGTTTACATTAGTTGTCTTCAAAGGGTTAAATTCTAAATATGTTACTATTATATGTGTACATTGGTCATCTTCAAAGGGTTTAAGAGCCAACAGGTTATAATATGGCCTCCTCCTTTATAGTGAGTTAGAAAAAAAAAAAGACTGTTGGAAAAAAAGGCACAAATATGTCAGACCAAGGTGCGGTATTTGAGATTTGACTTAAAAAAGACAAAGGAGGCTAGGTCCAGAAAAAAGGAAAGTCATTTATTCTTTCCCAAGACCCCTCCAAAATACTTCAATTATTTGATTCCATTTTTGCTACCCATTGTCCTAATTGGGAGGACTGTAAAGAACTCTGTAAAACTTTGTTAACCTCTAAAAATGCAGAGAGTTTTAGGAGAAATTAAAAAGATCAATGCTCCTAGAATGCCAGCAGGCACACAAAATCCAGACGCTTGACATGAACAGCAATTCCAGTGAATGAGCAGCCCAATTGGAACCCCAACACCGCAGGAGGCCAGGACAGCTTAAGCAATTATCACACAGCCCTCCTGACAGGGATACAAGCCACGAATAAAAGGCCTACAAATGTGATTAAAGTGCTAGAAACACAGCAGGAGCCCAATGAGAGCCCTGAGAGATTTTATGAGTAGCTCTGTAAAGTTTACAGAATGTATACACCTTTTGATCCCATTGTTCCTGATAACCATTACTTAGTTAATCAATACGATTTTGTGACCCAGTCAGCTCAAGATATTAGAAGAAAATTCAAAAACAAGAAACTTGGGAGGGTATGACTATAACACAGTTGCTACAGTTGGCTGAAAAACTGCATGTGAAAAGAGAGTCAATGAAAGAGAAGGAACAGGCTAAGAGCAATGAATGAGATAAAAGACATCTGAGGGAGTTTCTTGGGGCAACAGGCTTCTGTAGAATTTGGATTGCTGCTTTTGCATAGATCACTAAACCTCTTTATAAAGCTCTAAAGGAAAAAATCATTTACTTTGGGTTATAGAAAAAAAGGCTTTTAAGAGACTAAAACTGACCTTAGCAGCCACCCGTGCTTTAGGCATACTGGATGTAAAGCAGCCTTTTGTTCTTTATGTGACTGAAAAGAACCATGTGGCCCTTGGAGTGTTGCCCCAAGAAGTAGGCCCATGGAATCAACCAGTGGCATATTTGTCTAAGAATTTAGATCCAGTAGCTAAAGGATGGCCTCCTTGTCTTTGGGCCTTAGCAGCTTCAGTTGTGTTGATCCAAGAAGCAGACAAGCTGACTTCAGTTCAGGAACTGACTGTGCAGATTCCACATACAGTCCTAGAACTACTAAACACAAGGGAGCATCATTGGCTCTCAAATAATCGGGTTACTCAGTATCAAGCCCTTCTGTGTGAGAACCCCCACTTATGGTTTATTCCTGTAAAAGCTTTAAATCATGCTACCTTCTCACCCATGGAGACAGGCCCTCCCGATCATGACTTCTTGAGTGCCACCCATGAGCTCTTTTCCAGCCACCCTGACCTACAAATGACACCCTTGTCCAATGCTGACCCCCTTCTGTTCACAGGTGAGAGCACCTTTGTGGAAGATGGGGTTCATCATGCTGGATATGCAGTAACCATGAAGGATGAGGTGATCCTAGCCAGGGCCCCTTCCTTAGTCAGCACAGTGTGCTAAGCTCTGGGCACTCATACAGGCACACCAATGGGCAAAGGGTAAAAAGGTAAATATATATATATACAGACTTTCACTATGCATTTGCTACATTACACATCATTGACATGATTTACCAAGAGTGAGGTCTTCTCATGGCAGAAGAAAAGCTAATTAAAAATAAACAGGAAATTATACAGTTGCTAGAGGCAGTGTGGGAACCTAGCAAAGTCACAGTAATATATTGTTCAGGACATCAGAAAGGCAAAGACTTCATTGCACAAGGTAACAATAAAGCTGATGCTGAAAGCTGAGAAAAACAACACACTCAAAGCCCTGCTCTCACCACTCTGGAGGCTGATTAGTCAACACATGGCTGAAGAATGGAAGCACCGACAAGGACCACATGGATTATTGTGTTGTGCCAGATCGCCGCTGCCTTAAGTTTCTTTGTTTTTGAACTGTGGGTGTTTAGGCCTAGTAATGAAAAGTTTGATTAACAATATGTGACTTTTAAAATGGTAAAATGGGAACCAGAAGGCTATCTGTTTACAATATTCTTTGATAAAAACATTATGGGGGACATGGGGTAACTTCTGACTGTGGGGGGCTATTCTAATGAAAAGTTATATTGCAAAGAGAAAACACAAGTTTGGATTAATGGCTCCCTTGTTGGACGAGCCACTGGTAATTGTAACAATTGTAAACAAGGTCAATGTAATCCTATATCTATGTATATGCCAGCCCCATGGGATCTTATTTGGCTACAAGGAATAATATATTTCATTAGGACAAGAAATTTTAAAAAGATCTTGAGGAAATTTGAGACACACTTCAGGCTTTAGAAACTCAACTAGATTCACTGGCCAATATCATTACAGAATAGGTATGCTCTTGATTTGTTCACAGCCCAGAAAGGAGGGACTTGCTTATTTCTTGGTGAAGAGAGTTGTTAACATTCTAATAAATCTGGTATAGTACAAGAATCACTAGACAAACTAAAAGATTAGATCAAGGCTCTTGATGAGAAATTTGGTGTAGGAGAGCTGTTCTATGGGATTAATTTTACTTGGGCAGGATGAAAAAACTGGGATAGGACCTCTTCTGAGTCCCCTTCTTGTTATAATATTAATATTAATGTTTGGTCCTTGTGTCATCCAATGAATTTCAAAATTTATACAGTAGCACAGTGCTGCAGCTCAAGACTACTAAATGCTAGTGTTAAGAAATGTAGATAAACTGGATAGAACTTACAATGGATAGAAGAATTATCCCAAAGTAAACAGAAGGAGGAATGATAGGGAAAAGTTTTAGATAACTTAATAGATTTAATATTAAGGTAGTTGTAGAAGCAAAATAAGTAATGTGTTCTTTTAAGATTTGCTTTTCCCATAACTCCTTGTTTAAGGTGACAGTTATCTGACTCTTTAACCAGTAACTTCATTAACCTAACAAAGTTGCAATGGCAGGGTGAATTTACAATGTATATGTGCCTATCTTCTGTCTGTGACTTGTAAATAGGAACTGGAATTGTATTTACACATCAAAGATCACTAGGGATGAGATAATGGCTTAAAAGGATATAAAAAGGGAAACGCTGAACAAAGGGGGTGTCAATACTAACCAGACCTGTTTCTGGCATTCCCTCCCGCTCTCAAGAAGAAATTTCATTATTTTATCTGGATTCTGTGTCTCCATGTATTTCTTTCTGAGATTTCTGGAACAAAAGGAGTTTGGAAGGTTTTGGGATACCAGCTAGAGAAGCCCTATTCTGTAAACTGAGCTTGATGATTCAGATTTCAGAAGGCTGGAATGCTGATAGAAATGCAGACAGTAAAGATCATGTTCAAAAAATTCCTGTTGGAAACAAGGACTCTATTTGTTCCAGAATTGCGGAAAGAAATGTACAGAGACACAGAAGTTGGGTAAACAACAAAGCCTTGGGCCAGGGATTTAGAGCAGTGGTTTCGCCACCTGCTGTGCAAGCCCAAGGACCCAAGTTCGATCCCCGGTACCAAAAAACCCCCCAAAACCCCCCAAAAAACAAAGCCTTTACTCGCTAGTGAGGGGGACCACCAGAAACTCGTCTGATCAATGTCCACGCCATCCTTTGTTTTAACATTTCCTTTTATATCTTCTTTTAGCCATTACCTCATTTATGGTGGTCTTAGTAGAATTTCTGTTTCTCTTTTACAACTAGCTCCTGTTAATGGTTATAGTCACAGATATATAACAAACAGATGGTGCCTAATACACATACATTGTAAACTACCCAAACATTTCTATTTTGCTTTTCTCCAGGTTAAATGTTATCTACAGTTAGGTTACAGGTCAAAGGTTTAGTTAACCATCACCTTAAACAATAAGAGTTACAGGAAAGGTAAATCTTAAAGGAACGGATTACTTATTCTACTGCAGCTACCTTACTAACCTATAGTTTAAATTTTCTCTCATATTGGCAGTTGGGCTAGATGCCATCTGTGTTATGCTTTGGCTGAAAATTTGTCTACATCTTGTTCATGTCCTGAAACTTGTGGGAAACTGAGATTAAATGTATTGTGGTTAAGTGTGATTAATCTGATGGAAGAAATTTCAAAGCACTCCAGTGTTTAGGCTGTGGTATGAATATTGTTAGTTGACTTTAGCCAGATCTACAGTGAGAATCAGGCACAAATATTAGAGTAAAAACTCGTGAAAAGTTTGTGATTTCATCAGAAAGGAAGTATCTGCAAAGTTAGTTTTATTAGATGTGGGCGACTGGTTTCCCTGGGCTTTAATGTTCCTGGCTACATCTCTGTTTTGAGTGTCAGTTCTTCCTGCTAAACTCTTATGTTAATTGTTACTTGAGACCTCTCCAGGTCTGGTTTCTCTCTTTCTTTACCTTTGTCTTTTTCATTGCTGAAATCAACTAAAGGCAAAAGCTGCCTGTAGTAAGGTTTCCTATTAATTTCTTTAATAAAGCTTAGTGAGATCCTATTTTATCCTTTTTTCTGCCTATGATCCCCTATCCCCACATTCCTCCCTCTGATCCCTCTGACACATTCATCCAACTGCTATTGGGCAAATGGGTGACAGATCTGGCTTTTTCAAGTTGAGTGGGGTCATTGGTAAGGGGCAGCAGATGGAAGATTTTACAGGGAGATTTATCTGATGGGCCTCAGCAGGAGTCTGGCACCTTTACCATGGGTTTCATCTGTATGATCACTTGGAGTTTGGCAGCCTCTATGTGAGAATAAATAAACTTTACCAAGAGATTAAGGCATATATGACCAAAGTATGAACACCAGAATGACCCACATCAGACATTGTTCTTAAGGGATTGGAATAGCAATTGTAACCAACTGGCTCCTAGACCAGTCTACAGGAATAGTTAGAAACTGTCAGCAGAGGGAAGTGATTGGAGTCCTTTTGATGTTTAACCTATATTTTTGTTACTTTTATGTCTTTGTTTATACTCCTCTGCTGGGTATTCAAGACTAGGTTAAAGTAAGACTTGTGTCAACAAAAATTAACCTCTTACTATCTATCAAAGTCAATCTCTTTAGGCTTTACTTTTGAAACCATACACAGAATGTCTCAGCTCTTCGGTCAGTGTCAGCCACCAGAAGGGGTCATTTTCTTGCTTGACCATGTAGCTTCCTGTGAATTCATGGAAGACTTTTTCCTTTGGTGACCCTCCTTTTTAGCACATTGTGTAATGGTTGACTCCTATCTTCTGGGGTCCAACAGTCTCCTTGCTCAAAGTTTTAGGATACTGTAAAGAGGTACCCTCATGTCCTGGATCCTTATTGACTTTGTAAGGCCAGGGCCAAAATATTGGCTATCCATTAAGCCCAGTTGCATTTTTAACTTTGGTCTTTAAATCTTAGTTGTTGAATAGTGAGAAGGTCAGTTGCACCAGCATTGAAGTGGGAGAAGTGAGTTTTACAATTATAATGTCATCTGGATATCAAGCACTTTGAAATATAAAGTATAGTTAGAGGACTGGTACTTTCTTATCAATCATGGTTGTCTTAGAAGTTGAATCTGCAGAATGTTAACATAACAATTATAAAGTTTTACAGAGAAAACTTGAAATCAATGGCCACTTTTCATTTTAGCATGGCAATCATGATAACATTATTATCTTTGAAATGTATTTAAATCTTAGTATAGAATAGCTCTGTAGTCAGTTTTCTTTATCTAATAACAAGATATTAAATGACATAAAGAAATTTTACCTAAAACAAAAGAAATTTCACCTAATTTGTTATCCTTTAATAGGGTGCCACCAAAGAAGAATGTACCTGTCCATAAATGTACCTTATATATTTTTAATGTCTAGCCTTTAATTTTTAGTGTGTGACATTGTCTGGACTGCTCAGTGCCTGAGCATCTCTAAGTGTAGTGACATATACATAACATACACATCACATAAGCCTTAAACATATTATTATTTGGCTGGTGGTCTCATGCTGGTTTGACAGGCATCTCTTATCACAAGTGATTGGAACAAAAGTAAGAGAAAGGCAGATATCTGAGTCTAAAAGAAAACTTTATCACCATAAACAACCCTAGTTTTACATCTTTAAAGACCTATAAACACAGAAGGCATGAATAAATTTAGTACACCATGAAATCAGCAATAATGTCAAAGTTATATGGAAACCTTTATTTCTTAATTTAGTTTTGGACCAAGAGCATCTTTTAATAAGAAAAACATATTGTTTTACTCACAGAAAGCTTAGTCTTTTGATGATAACCAATGTAAACATATTATAATAATTTTATTTACCAATGTTCATTGGGGTGTGTCTCCCATAAGGCTAGGAAAATTATTGGGGCTCCCAGTAGTGAATAAAGACAGGAATAAATGTTTCCAGGAAGCCGCTCCATTATTCACCAAGAGGAGTCTTGTCCAGTAACTTTTTCCAAGCCCAATGGGTATCCTTTTAGTTATCTTAACAAATTTTTCAGATGACCTATGAGAATGGATCATACTAATTAATGCATTATTTTTGACCAATGAAAGCCTTTCAAGTTATTATATGCAAACAACAATAGACACTGCATTTGCAAAACCAATCTTGAAATCATTTTGGCTGGCAACCTGGGTGGAAGTATGTCTTTAATGACATTTGTTTTATCTATAAACCAACTTAATTTAAATATTTTAGACATAAATATTTTAACTTACATAAACTATTTTCCATGTAAATCGCCCCCCCCCCAAAAAAGCAAAAAGAGAAGAAAAGAAATTGTTGAGCTCAAAAAATAAACAGCTGTAGATATTGAACAGACAGATGGACAAGCATACATAAAATAATTATTTGTAAACCAGAGTACACTCAGAGATTTGCCCATGGATTTTTATGAATCACGCACAACTAGTATTTTAGTTTATGATATCACCCATATCCAAAGTTGTTTTCATTCTTCTTTTCTTTCCTTCCCTGTGTCTTGTGTTCTTTTAAAGAAGGAGGAACATGAAGGAAGGCCTCTCTGAGTTGTGTTTTCTCCTTTTTGGGCCCTTAAAGTTGGGTGCCTCACCACTGGGACAAGGGGAAGGGATTGGTCCCAAAGAAGCTAACTCAGGAGAGTCAGTGGTACACTGAGACATCCACTTGGGTTTTGTTCTCTGGGTTGTGGCTTTTTCTCTATTGGAGCCTCAGGATTCGAACTTTCCTCACTGGGACAAGGAAAGTTGGTTTTTCCCCAAGCAGCTAATTGAGGAATGTCAGTGAAACACTGAGCCGTCCACTCAGGATGACTTTTGTTTTTGCTTTTATTTAAAGTGTATTATTGTTATTAGTAACAAGTCAATAGACATAGGATAACAAAAGGAAATTCAGGATAATTTCTTCCTTATGAATTAAAACATGTGCACACACACACATATTCTCCTCTATGTAAGCTACTTTGTCCCCACATTCTGTCCTACAGGAATCTGTACAGTTTTACAAAACAGTCCACAGAACATTGTGAACAGTTAATAGCACAACCTGGGCAAGGGACCCCAATCATGAAAAATCTCAGGCAGATTCTTGACCTAGATTACCAGCTTCTGCACAATGTGTACTTTAAAGAATAAAGAATAGTTGGACATAAGCTACTTCACTCCATTTTCCTGTTTCTGCTAAACAGGTCTAATTAGTATTTTAATCTATACTCCCTTCACTTAGCTACACCTCTTGGTTTCCTAGGAGGTACCCTTGCCAGGCTCTAGTACAGTAAAAGATAAGGATCTTCCTTTTTTAAGCTTTGGGGATCTAACTCTCTCCAATGCTTAAGAAGATATTTTAGGGTTGAGCTTCATGGTGAATTTTCTGTGGCCCAGGAGAGAGAGAGAGAGAGAGAGAGAGAGAGAGAGAGAGAGAGAGAGAGAGAGAGAGAGAGAGAGAAGAGTACTGGCTTCAAATACATGCCCAGGTAAGGCAGATATTCCTGAAGCTAGTAGGAAGCCAGGGAGAAAGGTTGAGGCTGCACTTAAACTTCCTAGTGAGATGGGAGACATTCTATCTCTGCTTTACAAGTAAGAAAAAGGATTTCTAGGTAGAAACCTGCAGTGGGGCACATTGTGGCCTAGGCAGGCCTTCTCTTTTAGCCTTAAAACCAAGGGAGACTATGGCTAGGGGATGGTCAGTGGTCAACATATATATATACCAGGCCATCAGCAAATTCACCACCAAGTTCAACCCTAAAATATCTTCTTAAGCATTGGAGAGAGTTAGATCCCCAAAGCTTAAAAAAGGAAGGTCCTTAGCTTTTACTGTACTGGGGAGTATAAATTAAAATATCAATTAGACCTGTTTAGCAGAAACAGAGGAAAATGGATGCCCCAGTGGATGTTCTTGCACCACTGCTCACATGGCTTAAGGGAGCCTTGGCGGCAGCAGTAGCAGTGACATGGGGAACTGGGCAGACCACCTGCTCCTTGGGAAAGAGGCATGGGTGTTTGAGTAGGGCCTGCATGTCAGCCTCCCCTCCTGGTCCATCTGGAGCCAGTGCCTATAGCATAGGACTTTGCTCCATTGAGATTCTGGCTCATCTGGGGGTCCCAGCCCTGGCTGTGGCCCCCATGGTGGTTCCCCCAGCTCATCCCTGACAAGCAGCCTGGCAGCAGGGGCTCCACAACCACAACTGCCTCAGAGGAGTGAGGGCCAGAGGGTGTGTGCATGGTCAGCACAGCTTAGTCATGGTGGGGGCGGGGGAGGTTGGCAGAGGATGTGGTAAATTTGAAAGGGGAAGGGGCTAATGAGCACTGACTAGGCTGGATTTCTGGAATGGGCTGGGTGAATGAGTACCTAGTGAAGTTCCTGGGAGAGGCAGGGCAAAACACCCTAGGAGGAGTCCAGCAAGGGCCCTGTTTTAAAGGAAAAATCTCAGCCTGAGGAGATCTATCACTTCCCTTAAGAGGCAGTTAATATTGCAGAAGAAATCTTGCCCAGGGCCTTAGGAAAAAGAGCTTTATGAGACATTTTGTGGTATGTACCTAATCACCCATGTAACTTCTCTCAATAGCAGGGCTAGTTTTTATTTGAAGCCCATTCTGAAAATCTTTTTGTGGCAGTCTCTGTAATATGTCTAAGAAACTCACAGATTAAAGCCAAACTGACAGATTAAAGCCTATACCCACTGTTTGGTAAGCACTAGCTTACACATTAGCAAAACCACATTTGTCTGTTTCCTCCCTCACAGGTATATGAAAGAAGAGAAAAGCTAACTAAAACTTTTTTTGGGTCTTTGCATTGATTTTTAGCAGAAACATGCTTCTGAAAAAGAGAAGAAGAAAGAAAGAAAGAAAGAAAGAAAGAAAGAAAGAAAGAAAGAAAGAAAGAAAAAAATTGGAAGAAAGATCAGTCCAAAAAAGTTTGTTTCCTCATGTGCTCAGTGAGTTAATGAGATGGTCTGCTCATGAATTCTCACTCATAGCTTAGGAAGGCAAAAATGGGGAATCTCAAGAGCTAAGACTGTCACCCCACCAGCAGAGAATCAAACTGGAAAGGAAATTGAAGCAATACAGGCTCAACATTCCCCTCTACTGGTGCAGGGCGGGAGGGATCAGGTAAGACTATCCCAGTGATACCTGTTCTCCAAGTTTTAAGATTTGCAGCTGGTGATAACCACATTCATTTGGCTGAAGAAGTCCCAAGTTTATGAGGCAAAGTCCACAATAGGGTGCTCTAACATTACTTTTTGGCTGTAGTCCCAAACCAGCAGAGTGACCAATGTTAGCTCAGTGGAAGCTGAAATATGTACATTTTTTTGAAGCAAGACCTTTATTGGTACATCTAAGATATACATAATGATTGAAAGGGTCGCCGAAAAAGGGGGCGCACATGGATGTTCAGACAGCAAGCCTTCATTGAGGGCGGCAGTCTGCAGCGTGCCAGGCTGACTCACAGAATGGAGACCAGCAACTGTATGGGCTGAGCTGGAGGTTTACATAGGATTTTGCAGGTGGGAGAGCACTAGTCCATTGGTGGGGGGTGGCTAATTGGGGCTGGGGTATGTAGCAATAGGTTTTGGTCAAGGGGATGGAGTAATTGCTTTTGGGAAGCCCCTATCTTACTGGAACATCTGACTATGAAACCAGTGGGGCAGAAAGACCTTAACTAGGCAGAGAGTCACTAACAAAGGGAAGTCATGCCTTAGTTATGCGGAAGTTCCCTGTTCCCTGTGGCCTGAGTAGGGCAAGGGGAAAGGAGAGGAGGCGGCTTGCTCTGTAGGGGCTCTGAAATACCTAACATCCTAGCCTTTGATTTGTTATGGAATTGGGGCAGCGGTCTCTTCTTCCGTATCTACTTCCTGCTGATCGGAGATGAAGCTTTGGGGGGAGTGCGGGCTGGCTGGAAAGTTGGCACAGCATGGGAACCCCTGTGGCACCCCAGTTGGCCACGCCTTTGCTGACACTGCCATTCTTGGTGGACATGGAACTCCCAGAGCGCCAGTTCTTTGGGAGCAGCGGCAATTGTCTTGGCAGCCAAATCTAGCAGGGAGAGAGGAGTGGTGAGAGAAGGGTAAGGGGTCTGTGGACAACAGGACCACCGTGAAGGCTTGAGGTTGTCAGGGAAGAATTCAGTAAGTTCCAATACCAAATATCAAAAGGGCACACAGAATTAATATCAAAACGAATAAGGCAGGGAAAGATACAGTCAATAAAGGGGTACAGTTACTCAGCCTCATATATGATGACCTATTGTGAGGTTTCGGCCATGAGAGAAGGATGTTCTGCAATCCTGGTCAGCTTAAGCTGGGTAGGTACTAGAGGAGAACAAGAGAAGGCAGGAGGGGTAGGGGATGGATTGAGCAGAGGGGGCTGCAAAGGAGGAGATTATCAACATATTGGAGGACAGAGCTGGGGGTCAGGGAGAGGGAAGTTAAATCAGGGGTGAGGGCCTGTTGCTGCTGGAAGTGTAGAAGCTCCACAGGACTCATCTGCTCCAGCCACTGCCTTCCTACTGCCAGCACTGTCCTTGCCTAGCCCACTTGTGGTGGTGCCAGTAGCCCCAGTCCCGCCACCACCATCTGCCTGCCCAGAGAGGCTGCCCACGCTGTTCTGTCCGGATGGAGCTGATCTGATTCTCTCTGAGGCAGATTCCACCATCATGTCACTCCAGCAGGACCTGTCGGGTCTGGCTCAGCCTGTGCGGGACATGGGGCTTGCTCGGGTCACTGCCTGCCCACCGCCACTCTGGCATCCTCCCGCACCACGCACCCTAGCCTGGCCATCTCGGGCGCCTTGACAGGAGCTCAGTGCGCCCTGGCTCTGCAATGCCCCAGCCTCCAGGACCCCAGCATCTCTGCCCCTGGTCCAGCCCTGGCTCCTCCCCACCGTGCCATGCCCTCCTCTTGCACTGGGCTCGGTCCCAGCTGCTGCCGCTGGCTCCAGGCTGCAGGGCTGCAACTGAGGGGGAGGAGGTATCCCACACTATTGGGTCTATCATGTTGGGCTGCAGTGGGAGGTTATGGCTATGGGAGTCTGGCTGGGGGAGGACGAGGATGAAAGCAGACTCGACTATGGGTAACTGGAAAGAAATGGCTGCCTTAAATTTGGAGAGAAGATCCCATCCCAGAATGGGGACTGGGCAGCAAGGTAGAAGGAGAAATGACTGGGAGAAGGGGAGGCCCTGTATGTAGCAAGACAAAGGCTCAGTGGCTAGCAGGGAGGAAACAAGTCCATCAACTCCCACAATCAAGACCTCTGAGAGATGCATAGGTCTGGGGGATTCAAGCAAGGCAGAATAAATGGCCCTAGTCAATAAGAAATGAGATCAGCTTACCTGTCACGTGGATAGTTACCCTGGGCTCCTTTGATGTGATGGGTGAAGGGGCCAACGTTCCAGGGCACTGTCACTCTTCCACAGTTAGGCCCAACAGGTCAGGCAGAGATGGACCGGATTCCCTTGTGGGAAGGGAGGAGGGGACTGGCCTCTAGCACTGAGGGGAGGGAGGACAGTCTACCTTCCATGTCCCTTCTGTTTGCACAGAGAGCAGGGTCCTGACAGTGGTTTGGGGGACTGGCAGTCCCTAGCCCAGTGGCTGGATTTCCCACATTTAAAACAGGGACCTGAAGGGATCTTTGTAGGTCCCTGCTGACTGGTCGGGGAGTCATGTAGGGCAGCAGCCAGTAGCTGGTATTTAGCCCGATCGCGCTGGGCTTTTCCTGCCTTTGCCTGATCCTTACAACCATTGAAAATTTCAAAAGCCATAATTAAAGTTCCCTTGTCTGACACAGGATCAACTTTGGTGAATTTTTGGAGAGCCTCAGTTAAGTGGGCCAAAAACTGGGCTGCATGTCCCACCTGATAATTCCAATTGGGGTCCTCCTGGGCGATGGCAGTAGCACCCACAGGCCTGGTATTATCTGCCCAGTGGACCTCATCTGTGGGTGCCTGGGGTGCCAGCCAGACCCTCTCTTTTTCTTTTGGGAAAAGAGTGAAAGAGAGAATAACATAGAGATCATGTCAAGTGAGATCATAGGATTGGGTCAGATACCTAAACTCCTTGAGATAGGTGTCAGGGTCTGCAGAGAAAGAGCCTAAGTGATTTCAATTTGGGATAGGTCAGTGAGAGAGAGAGAGACATGGACTCTAACAATGCCTTCAGTCCCTGCCACTTCACGGAAGGGCAGGATGGGGGCAGGGGGAGGGAGCCGGCCACTTTGGGACCTCGTGTTTGAAGGAGATGGAAGGTGGGGGGTATGGGGGCTGGCAGCAGTGTCAAAAGGAGGTTTGGGATCTGGGCAGGGAGGAGGTTTGGAATAGGCTAAGAGAATTTGAGAGGTGGGGCAGGAGGAACACAAAGAGGGGTGAGAGTGGAGACTGAAGAAGTCTTGAACATAAGGGATTTCAGACCATTTGCCATTGCAGTGACAAAAATTGTCCAGATTGTGGAGCATGATAAAATAAAAAGTGCCATTCTCAGGCCATTGGGACCCATTATATAAGTGGTATTGAGGCCAGATAGTAGCTGTTTTGGCCTGAGTCCCCAAGGCTGAGGGTCTTAATGTGTTTTAGAAGACATCCCAGGGGGTATCCCGAGGGGGGCGAGACTGAGTGGTGCCCATTAGGTGTCTGCAAATTAAAAGGTGAGGACAAAGATTCCCAAGAAAAGGTGGTAGGGAAGGAGCGTCCTCATTCCTTAATCCCTTTCCACAACTGAGGGCTAACCCAGCCCAGGGGTGAACCGTTTGTCAGTCAGACGTCTCTGAGGTGGTGAGGGTTCAGCCTTCTCAGAAGGCCGGAGGGTACTCCTGACCTAGTACTAGGATTTTCCTTGGAGCTCCCAGAGTCCAACAGACAGGAGACCCGACAGGGAGACCCTTGACACCCATTGAGAGAATCAGGCTGGTGTTGAATGCAGTGTCAGCAATGGCAAAGGATTGAAAGCCCCGGAGGTGTGTGCCCCGGTTCGGCAACTGCAGGCCCAGTAAGGGGCAATCAGAAGTGCAGCTCTAGGCCCCAGTGGGGTGAGCCCGCAGGTCCCGATAGCACCGCCTCCCGGGTCTTCAGCACCAGAATGAAAGGGTAGCCAAAGAAGGGGGCACACACAGATGTTCAGGAACCAAGCCTTCATTGGGGGCGGCAGTCCGCAGCCTGCCAGGCTGACTCACAGAATGGAGACCAGCAACTATATGGGCTGAGCTGGAGGTTTATATAGGATTTTGCAGGTAGGAGAGCACTAGTCCATTGGTGGGGGGTGGCTAATTGGTCCTGGGGTATGTAGCAACAGGTTTTGGTCAAGGGGATGGAGTAATTGCTTTTGGGAAGCCCCTATCTTACTGGAACATCTGACTATGAAACTAGTGGGGCAGAAAGACCTTAACTAGGCAGAGTCACTAGCAAAGGGAGGTCATGCCTTAGTTATGTGGAAGTTCCCTGTTCCCTGTGGCCGGAGTGGGGCAAGGGGAAAGGAGAGGAGGGGGTTTGCTCTGTGGGGGCTCTAAAATATCTAACAATGATAATATTCATCATAGGGAATTTGTACCTGTACATGAAATGTACTTTTATTTTTTTTTGGTACTGGGGATCGAGCTCAGGACCTTGCACTTTCGAGGCACACGGTGGCACCACTGAGCTAAATCCCTGGCCCTAAATGTGTACTTTTTGAAAGCTAGATTTCCTGTAGCCCACCCTGTAAGGGCCCAGTCTAGAGGTTGGTCCCAGCCAATCTATGGCCAAAGACTCAAAGGCTGTACACTGAACACTTTCAGCCATCTTCTTTTATCTTTTCCCAGCCCATGTACCAAAATGTCATGTCTGGGAAGGGATGTACGCCACACCATGCCACACCATGTCATGCCACTGCTCTGCTGGAAGAGACTCTCCTAGGGTTGCAAACGCTTGCCTTCAGTAATGAATTATAGAGTCAGAGTTTAAAATGAAAGAAGACAGTTTATTTGGAAAAGGTTGAAAAAGGGAGATAGATAGCTACCCTGGGAGGGTAGAAGGCATTAGAAAGGAATTTCCCGAGATTTTTGTCCTCATCTTTTTATTTAGGACTAGTGATTTCTCCTATCCCCCATGTGAGCACCTAGAAGTTATCAGCATCTGATTGGCTCTGGCTGTCTTTTATCCTTACCTGGGCACATTCATTTACATTTCTGATTTCTTCCTGCCCCCTTGTAATAGATAAGTGTGTATGGTGAGAAAGAAATCCTCATAGAAAGGTAACTTGAAGTTAATAATTAAGTAAAGGGGACATGTGTGTTTGATATATTAAATTAAAGTCCTTAGGTGGCTGTTTCTTAACTCCTTTGCATTTTATTGAAGGTGGGTGAGGGGAGCTGGTTACCCTGGCTTTTCATGCTCCTGGCTATATCCCTGTGTTGCCTGTCAACTCTTCCTGCTAAATTCTTATGTTAATTGTGCTACCTGGTGCTTTCAGAACTCACTCTCCCTCCTTCCCTCCCTCACCCTCTCCCTCTCTTCCTCTCTCCTCTCTCCTTCTCTCCCTCTTTCCCTTTGTCTTTCCAATTGTTAGAGTCCAAATGCAGATGCAAAAAGTTGCATTTAGTAAGGCTTCCTATTAATTTCTTTAATAAAGCTTAATGAAATCCCTTTTTCTCTCTTTTCCTGCCTATGAACCCTTGTCCCTACACAAGGAGCCACCTGCCCCTGCCCAGTCTATAAAGGGAACCATAAGAAGTGGGATTTCCTTCAGAGGTAAAAAACTTTGGAGTCTAATCCAGCCTTTTAGCTGATTCAACAAGTAAACTGAGGGGCTTGGGGAGCCCTTTACCAGCTCCTATACCTCAGATTGTCTTTACTGCTCAAGAGGCCTGAATGACTAGTTATACAGGGGAGAGAAATTAATTTTCTCTTTGATTTGGGAACAGGTGTTTTTATTTGTTTTCTCCAATTGTGGTTAGCCCACCTCATTCAATATGACCATTAGAGGCATAACTGAAAATCTGTAGTTAGATATTTCTCACAGCCCCTTATCTGTATTTGGGATGATATTTTATTCTCTCTTGCCTTTCTAATTATGCCAGAAGGCCAAATCCCCCTACTAGAATGAGACATCTTATCCTGCCTAAACACCCTCATTTATATACATCCAAAATCAGTGCTCTCCCTTCCCCTAATGAAGTCAGAGGTTAATCCAGATGTTTGGGTGGTTAAGAGAAGAATAGAGTGGACAGTAGAGGCAATGCCTGTGCTCATTCTTTTAGTGTTATAGACAGATGAGTCAGGTAGAAATAGTATAGGCAGTCAGATAGGGCTAGGTCCTTGAGAGGGTCAGGACAAAGGTGAAACACACCACAGCAGTGACCGGAGACACACTTACTGAAAACCAGGCCTCAAGATAAGGACAAGATGACCAGACCTATATACTTCCTCAAAAAACAAACACTGGGCCTAATGAAGTCTAGGTAGACATCAACTACCCTGGTTGGTGACCAGAGACCTCTGGACCCACCATTCCTAGGAGAATCTTTGTTCTTTCCATCCACACTTGTTATGTGACTTGTTTCCTAATTGGGCCATGATTACCTCAGTGACTATATTTGTAACCTTATTGGATGTTCATGGCTGTGGCCCACATGGTACCCACATGGGTTTCACCCTATAAAACTCCTCTGTAAAGTAGGGTCCATCCCCAGCTAAGCACTCAGGACCCTTCCTGCCCCTCAGGAGCTTTTCTATCAATAAATACCTTCTAACTCTTAACCTCCATTGTTTCTAGGACTCATTCCTCAATTTTTTAATTTATATATTAATTGGTAATTTAATATTAATTAAGACCTAAATGATAGTACAGTGTAATCTTTGGTTGCCTGCTTACAAAAGCTTATTTTTTATTTATATATTAATTGGTAATTTAATATTAATTAAGATCATTCCTCGATTTCTAGAGAATAAGAACTCTGTGTATTATATACTTAACAGGTTGGGATATATAATATTTCATATTTCATCTCCAGTATTATTTCCTATAACAAAAGGACTGACTTCTTTCCCTCACCAAAAACAATATTCATTGAGGCTAGAAGCTAAAAAGGGATGTTTGACTGTAATTGACAACTTAAAAGTCTAGGGTCTCCTCAAACCTTATAGTAGCCCTTGAAACACTCCTATTTTGAGTTTTCAAAACCCCAATGGAGAATGGAGACTAGTTCAAGATCTCTGACTAATAAATGAGGTGACAGTGCCTTTATATCCTGTAATGTCTAACCCATCCATTCTTTTATTCCAGATTCTTGAAAATGTGGCATGGTTTACAATTTTAAATTTGAAATATGCTTTTTTCTGTATACCCTTCCACCCTGATTCACAATTTCATTTTGCATTTGAAGATTCCTCTGATCAAGCTACCCAGTTAACCTGGACTGTATTGTCCCAAGGGTTTAAAGACAGTCCTCACTTATTTGACAAGCCTTTTGTAGGGAAAGGGAGTCATAGGGAAAAAAAAAGTCATAGGGAAAAAAGATAAAATAGGATCTCATTAAGCTTTATTAAAGAAATTAATAGGAAGGCTTACTAAACACAGCTTTTTGCATCTGCAGTAAGAATCCAACAATTAAAAAAAGACAGGGAGACTGGAGACTGGATAAAGAAAATGTGTTTTTTTTATAAAATGGAGTACTACTCAGCCATAAAAAATTGAGAAAGTAGAGACATTTATAGCTAAGTGGATGCACATTGAGGTGATACTCTTAAGTGAAATAAATAGGACATACATGTATAAATACAGAAGAGTTTCTCTGGTGTGAGAAACTGAAAGTGTACATAAGGACTAAAATGTATAATAGGTAATGTGAAATAGGAAGAAAAGGGGCAAAGGGGAAGGAAGTGGGAGGGCTAGGGGAAAGGATAGAAGGGAATGGGATTAATATGAGAAAATGGAAAAATAGGAAGAAAATCTTTGTAAATAGGGAGGAATGGAGGGGTGGAAGGGAGGGCTGGGCAAGGGTGAAAAATAAGAACCAAGAGAGACTATGTAAAGGTGCAAATTTCCAATGATGAATGTCATTATATTGTATACCTAAAATGTACCAATGATTAGAATGAATAATCGATAATGCAAAATAGGAAGAAAAGGTCCAAAGGGGTAGAGATAGTGGGAGGGGCAGGGGAAAGGAAAGAAGGGAAAAGAAAAATGATGAGAAATGGAAAAAATGGAAATAAAGTCTTTGTAAATAGGGAAGGGTGGAGGGGGTGAAGAGAGGGCTAGGAATGGGGAAAAAATAAGAACCAAGATGCATTATGTAAAGGTACAATTCCCAATGAGAAATGTAATTGTGTTGTATACCTACAATGTACCAATAAAAGAATTTAATAAAAAAATTATAATAAAATAAAATTTATTTTAAAAAAAGACGGGGGGAAGAGAGAGAGATGAGAGAGAGAGAGAGAGAGAGGGAGAGATAGATAGATATCAGGTCTTAGAAAGCACCAGGTAACACAGTTAACATAAGAATTTAGCAGGAAGAGTTGACAGGCAACACAGGGATATAGCCAGGAACATGAAAGGTCAGGGTAATCAGCCCTCCTAACCCACTTCTGATAAAATGCAAGAGATAAGAAGCAGCCACTTAAGGACTCTTATTTAATATATAAAACACACATGTCCCCTTTTAATCATTAACACTGTTACCTTTCTATGGGGCTTCCCTTCCCACCACACACAGACTTATCCATCACAAAGGGACAGAAAGATATCAAATAGCCAGATAAAATTAGCTCAGGTTAGGATAAAAGACAGCCAGAAAGCCAATCAGATGGTGACAACTTCTAGATGCCCAACACTGGAGATAGGAGAAATCACTAGTTCTAAATAAAAGGGAGCAGAAGACAAAAATTCACAGATATTTCACTTCTAATGCCCACTACTCTATTATTATCACAGAGTAGTGGTCTTTCTTCCTTTTTTCCATATTTTCCCCCCAAATAAACCATCTTCTTTTACTTAAACTAGGCCTCTGTAATTTATTACTTAAGGTGAATGTTTGTGATCCCAGCATGACCCCAGTAACTGTGTGTTCCAGCAGAGCAGTGGCATGTGGTGGCATAGCATAGCATGATGTACACCCCTCTCCAGATGTGACACTCTCTGGAGACTTGGCCCACTTTAATTATCCCCCGACTAGAGTCCTATAATATGTGTATGGCATCCTTTTGTGTGCCCCTTCTGAGAAACTCTTAAGTCAAGGCATCCAAGCCCTATTGAACTTTTTAACCAAGAATGGATACAAAGTTTCTCAATCTAAGGCCCAACTCTGTAGTTCCTCTGGAAAATACCTTAATCTAATCCTCTCCAAAGGAACCTGAATGTCAAAGGAAGAGAACATTCTTTAAAATGCTTCCCTTTTCCTCCTGAGGACCTTAAAACAACTTAGGGGATTTTTTGCATCACTGGCTTTCATTGGCTCTGGATTCCATGTAATGATGAGATAGCAAGACCCTTTTATCAGTTAATCAGAGAAACTGAAAAGTCTAATACTTTTATTTTAATTTGGGAACCAAGCTCTCAGCAGGCTTTCAAAAAAACTCAAACAAGCACTTGTACATGATCCTACATTAAGTCTCCCCCTAGGACAGTTCTTCAAATTATATGTCTCAGAGAGGAATGGGATTGCCCTGGGAGTCCTAGCCCAAGACCAAGGGCCTGAACAACAACTAGGATATTTGATCTGAGAACTGGACATAGTAGCCAACAGTTGGCCAGCTTGCCTTCAAGCAGTGGCAGTAATAGCCCTCTGATTTTGGAAGATGTTAAGAAAACCTTAGAGAAGGATCTTACTATTTTTACTTCTCATAATGTGGCTGGACTTCTGCCTTCCAAAGGGAGCTTGTGGCTCTCTGATAACTACCTTCTTAAATATCAGGCACTATTTTTAGGAGTAGCAGCTGTCCAACTAACATTCTGTTCCTCTTTAAACCCTGCTAGTTTTCTTCAAGAAGGAAATAAAACTTCAGATCATAACTGTAAACAGGATATCCTCCATAACTATACAGCTAGAGAAGATCTCTAAGATAATCCCATAGCTAACCATGTCTTAATGGTTTTCTGTGATGGCAGCTCATATGTAGAAAATAAGGTGTGAAAGGCAGGATATTCTGTGGTAACTGTACAGGCCACTCCTGAAAATTACTGTGTGACTCCTGGAATTATTGTTCAGCTGACAGAACTCATAGCCCTTACCAGAGCACTAGAGCTCAGTAAAGGCCAAGGAGTAGTATTTACATTGACTCAAAATATGCTTTACTAGTGTTGTATCCCCATGATACTACCTGGAAGGAAGAAGAATTCCTGTCAGCAAATGTATCCCCATTAATACCACAAGGAAATAGATATTTCTTATCCTCTATCTCCTATCTGAGGTGGCAGTTATACGCTGCTGAGTGCATGAAAAGGGAACAGATGAGGTCACACAAGGAAACTGGCTGGCCCAGCATCCAAGGCAGCAGCTTGAGAACCATTTCATCCAGAGCTCCACCCTTATTTTGGGGAAAAAAACCCCTGGGTGGTGCCAAGCCTAATTATACCCAGGCTGAGTCAGAATGGGCCCTATTGCAGAGATATCACCTCCTTGCTTCTAAGTGGTTTCAAATGGAGAATGAAAAACTACTCACTCCTGCAGCCTACCAATGGAAAATCATTAAAACTCTTCACCAGGTTTTTCACTTATGAAGGAAAAAACTTACCAAATGGCTCAGAGATTATTTATGGGTAAGGGACTCTTTCATAGCTATAGCTCAGCAAGCTGCACAAGCCTGTGACATATGTCAGGAAAACATCTTCCCAATAGAAGAATCCATAGAAGTGAGGGATATCCAGGGGAGGACTAGCAAATGGATTTCACCCATGTGCCCAAAAGTAATGGAATTCAGTATATCTTAGTTTGGGTAGATACTTTCACTAATTGGATGGAAGATTTTCTTTGCAGGATGGAAAATGATTCAGAGGTGATAAGGACCTTTACCTCTCGTAAGGATCTTTACATTTGGACTCTCTAGTAGCCTCCAGAATGATAATGGTCCCTTCTTTTTATTTTATTTTTTTACTTGAAAAAATGTCATTTTATTTGTACACTTAAAAAGTTGTACATAGAAACTTGTAAAACAGTTCTGTAAAACTGTCAGGGGAAAGGGAGAGTGAAATTTTTGAACACTGAAGAAATTAGAGAAATAAAACAAAAAACAGTAAAACGTTTAAAAAATTAACATTTTTTCCAAGTATAAATTTTATAAATACAAAACAAATTCACAAATTAGTCTGAATCCTAAATAAATATCTAGTTAATAAACTCAGACTTAATATGTCCAGCCAGCACTGGTACAGCACTTCAAGGGATATAAAATTGGATCCATTCATGTGTAGTTTTGAAAGAATGTGCTCATTAACAATTCTTAAGACATGTACACATTTTTCTAAAGTGTGCTATAACAGAAGACCCATCTGTGTAGATATTTGTCCCTTAATATCACAACTTCTAAAAAAATCAATGACAAAATAAATCATAGGGTGAAAAAATATTTTCCAAGATATCTGCACACATGAATGTTCTCAAAATGTACACAAATTTCTGTAAACCAGTATTATATCCATACATCTATCAAACTTATTAGATACTGAGTGCTTAATATTAAAATTGAGACTAGTGCAGGCCACAACTTCAAGTGGTCAATCAGTTGTTACATCTGCTTTAGAGCATGAGTTAATGTTCCATTTTCTTGAACAAATTTTTTTTCCTGAAATATATCCTTTAGAAGGACAAAAGTTAGATTTGTGACTTTTTTGCAGCTGGTGGTCCGCATTACTGGATGTGACATCGAGTCCAGGCTTTTGAGCCAGAATATGAAAAAATGCTTAAAGCCTGGTTCCAGCTTCTGTTTCACTTGTGTTATGAGGGTTGTACTCAAAGCAGTTCAAAAACATTAATTTGATATCATCAATAAACTCAGATGCTAATTTATATTCACATTTATTCATTCACTTTTTCACAAATTATATTTAAGGTAATGGGTTTTTTTAAATGATGTCATAGTAGTCTGGCACCTGGATTTTAGAGACCAGTTTCAAAAAAATGGTCCCTTCTTTAAGGCTACTATCACACAGGGAGTTTTCCAGGCTGTAAGAATTCAATACCACTTCCATTGTGCCTGGGAGTCTCAGTCATCAGGTAAAGTTGAAAAAAATGAAACCTTGAAGAGACATCTCTGAAAGCTCACCCAGGAAACTCATCTCCCACTTTGCTTCCCTTAGCCCTGATACAAATAAGAAATTCACCCCAGACACTAGGACTAAGTCTTTTTGAAATGTTACATAGACAAGCATTCCTAACCAGTGATTTCCTGGTTAATCTGGAAACTGCTTCCCAAATTAGGAATATTACAGCTCTAGCCAAGTTTCAATAGACTCTCCAACAATTATCTGAAGGATCCCTTAGAGAGACTAACCCTCCTCTGTTCCAGCCAGGGGACCTGATGCTGGTAAAGTTATTCCCCTCTCTTTCTCCCTCCCTAGAGCCAACATGGGAAAGACCACACAAGGTGATCCTCTCTACGCCAAGGCCCTCAAGGTACCCAGAATTAAGTCCTGGATACATTACTTTCAATTTAAGCCATGGAATTCCGATGCACCACTGGAAACTGAAGTAATGGATCAATACTCCTGAATCTTCCAGAGCTTAAAACTTTTCTTCAAGAAAATATTGTCAGACCCTCAGGAGATAAGTGATGATAAAGTGTTTTAACTCTTCCTGTTATACCTAATCCTGCTCTTGAAAATTTTCATTGTATCCCCTTTTATGAAATTCACCATGCTTGCTCCCAAAAGGAGTTGCTAAAAGATTCCCAATTAGGAGAGACATTTCCTTCACTCTTATACTCCCACCCCTTCTCCTTATCACCTATTCCATCCAATCTGGTGCCTATCAGTATCCCCTAGTTCTAGCCATTTCTTTTATCAAACAGCAAGGAAATTATTATTATAATTGCTAGATATCCCCACAAGGGAGAGCTTACCCCCAAATCCCGTTAGTAGTTTTTTTGCCTTTGTCCCTTGAACAGATTGCTACTGTCAGTATGTCCTGGCATCAATTTTTACCCTTAATCAGGACAACAGCAAACCCTTAGGAGTTAAAGCAAAAATTAGGGTGAGACAAGCAGTTGAGCTATGCAGAAATTCTGCCCTTTGCATTCAATCACATAAAGGAGCCTTCTGGGTAGGAGGACGATTATCACCTAAATTCTGTAAAATTATCTTGTTATTTTGACAGCACTTGGTTGTACCAGAAAGAAAATAGAACCTTTTATGGAAGTGCTGACTGGGGAGATTGGGCATCGGCCCCTGATATATCAAAACCCAGGTACTTAGAAATCCAATGGAACGAGTTCAGAGACTTAACTCCCTAGCCCCCATTGCCAGGATTAACTAATTACATTGGATACCTGCCATACGCTTGAGAGGTGTGAGAGACCTAGGTTATCTTAAGGGACTCCATTTTGTCTGAAATGCCCCAGTTCTGGTGGGAAACTGTCCTCTGAGAGGGTCTTATCTCATGTTTGTACTCCTGTGTGATGTTTCAGCACACCAGAAGTGCTAACCTCCATCATAGATAACAGAATGGGTGTTTGTATTTTATGAGGGCTGGTTTTACAACATGCACCTGGTGACCCAGATATGCTAACCACACATTCTTTCTCGCTTCTGTAGATATGCTTACTGCAGGGCTAGGGAGAGGGGAGGAGAGGGGAGTTTTTTTGTCTATAAAAAACGGACCAAAAGTTCAGTCTGAGGCCAGTCTCCTTGCACGGGATTTGGTCCCGGCCAGAAAATAAAGTTCTTTGCACACTTTACATCGTGTCATGACTCAGGTGATTGTTGCCGTCGAGAACCTAGTTCCAAGGTGTTTTAATTTTTCTCTCTTTATGTGCTGACATACCAAGTTTGTCATAACTCAGGATATTTGCAACCAGTCCCTCTATGCCTTTTACCCAGGAAACATTCTTTCAGAGCTTTTTTGAATCTTGGCTTGCTCTTATAACCCTCACCACTTTGTTTGCCTACACTGTACTTTTAATGGACCTTTCCTAAGGAAATATTTACATAGAGATCAATTGGGATTATCAAAAGAACTCTTTCCCTGAGATTGTTCTAACATAGGTAACCCTGGGGAATTCATAACAAATGAAACATTCTGTCTCCTGGAAATACTCAGGGTTCCCTCCCTTGAACAAATGGGATTATATATCTTATGCAGGACAGACTTGTATCTATTACTGCCCTATAAATGGAAAGGAGCTTGTAATGTGGTAGCAGGTATTTGGAAGATTAAGGTACTTAGTCTAGAGGAGATGGCCTCTTCAGTTCTTTTTAGAGCAGTCTCTGCAATCATAGCATTAAAAAGACACATCTAAGATGCCCTCTTATGAAGGACTGGAGAAATGGAATTGGGACAGATATGCACATGACAGCCCCATACTAGAGAGAAAAGATATAGTACATACAAATGCTAAAGGATTCCTTTGGTTTGCAGGCACTCCCCTACCAGAAAGATAATTACTGTTATGAATCAACAAGGTTGGAAAGACTCAGTGGTACCTATAGAATCTCAGAGTCTTTAAATTCCTTAGCTGAAATAGTCCTTCCAAACCAGGGCTCTTGATCTCTTTATGGCCCAAACTGGAAGGACTTGTGTACTAATAAACAAAACTTGTTGGCTTTGGATAAATAACTCACACCAGGTGGAGGCAGACCTTTAAGCCATAAAAGGAAACATCAGACTTATAGATGACCTCTCTGAGCAGGCAGGTCTAGGACCCAGAAATTGAAAAACTGAAATCCCTATTTCAATTCTTTAAGTATACACCTCGAATTACACCTTTTGTCTTTTCATTCTGGTACTTATGTTTGGGCCATGCATTCTCAATATCTTAGTGAAATTTGTTTCTTCTCAGCTAGAACTTGTCAAACTCCAAATGGTCATGGTCATGGTCATCTGAAACCAACGATTTTTCTGGACTCCTTTTACTGAGGTTCACTAGATCCTCTAAAGAGATTTCATAGCTGCTGAACTCCAATTTGACCTCTACTGAAGGCTCCTTACATTATTTCTCTGAAGAAAATCTTTGACTGCCATCTCTCCTACATTGACCCTTCTCAGCTTGAAGTAGCCAGATTTGGTCTTCACTCCTTCTCTTCTAATGGCAGTTAGGGACATTTCTTCAGAGGTGGGAATGTAGTAGCTTAGTTTAGTTATTATGAGCAGGCAGTTAGAGAAACCTAACAATAGGGCCAGCCCAATAAAAGAGCAAATTCAAGCAGTCAATTAAGAAAGCAGATGGTTATGCTTAGAAACGTTAAAGAAAACACATGAACAAAGGATAAAAGGTTGGGATGAGAATAGAGAGATAAGGACTCCTCCCTCCAGGAAGAAGACTCTTATCCAGGGAGTGCTAAGGTAGCTAACAGATTTAACAGCTCCTCCTTGCCTCCAGACCCTAGGTTTCAAATTGGACCTGGAGAGACAAATGTAAGATAACCAGTTTTCTCCCAAACTCCTTTGAATTTAAGCCCCTTCCTATGCTCTACTCATGCATATAAGATCAGGACAGGGATCCCCCATTTGGAACACCCCATGATAAACACCTATCACAAATTTTCTCTTATTTCCAGAAAAACTCTCATAACTTCCTCCTTTGGTTTGCAATTTCATTCTTCATCACTTGTGGAACTGCAAGTTTGGTTTGTACAGAAATTATGGTAACATCTCCACAGCCCAAGCTCCCTGCTGCTTAAACTTCTCTGATGCCCTGTGTGTCACTAATCCTTTCCCCTCTCTATAATCAATTCTGTGGCTGTCTCCCACCAAGTTATTGCATCAGGGTGTCCCCCATGGATCTTGAAGTGTGGCTGTTCTCTAACTGCTAATCCCTGAAATAGTTTTGTATCAAATAATATACCTTCTCTCAAGATGGTTTCTGGTTCAATCATTCCATGATTTGGCAGGTGCTGCAGAGGATTTCTTCTTTAAAGCCATGAAGTAAGAGTTATTTTCAGATTAAGTCCCCACAATTGGATTTACAGCTTGCAATAACCATGGGTTTCTCTTGCAACTAGGGCTTCCTGCTCTCTCTGGGCTTACCTTGTGCTTGCAGAGTTAGGTTGATGTCTCTTGAGGAGCCAGATTTGGGTTTGCAGATGGTTTCATATTTTCTTCTGTTATCTTTTTTCTTTCTCTGTGCCTTTTAGCTTTCCTGTTCCCTCTTTATTGATTTGTGGGCCTCTCCCTTTTTTAAAAAAAATTCTTGGAATAAGGTTCTCCTTTCTAACTCTTAACTCTTCTCAGTAGGAGATTCAAATGAAGTTTACTTCTAGTCCTGCATCTTACCAAGAACTCTTTAAATCTTTATTTTAAAGGGGCTCCATTTCAACAGGAATGTATTTTTCTTTGGGTTCTTGGATCACTTGATAGTCTAACAATATAACTTTTGTTGGGCTTTTTTTTTGCCATACTCACGGTGTGCTTCAGGGTGGATGCTTTGGGTTACCTGTCATCAGCTCACCTCTTAAAGAGACTGGAGACTGTGATCAGTCAGTCACAGGGGGCAGTGCTGAAGCTCCACTAAAATCTCTGGAAGCTTGGGTGTCCTTGTTTGGAAATAACCCATGAATATTGTCAGATATTGATGGTGGGGAAATAAAACTATCCAGATTTTACCAAGTGGGGACGGTGGAAGCTTTGTATTTGGTACCTTCTTGGACTCTGCCCTATGTCCTTTTTCTGTTTTCTAGTTCTAATCTGCTTTTTTTTTTTTTTTAGCTGCAGTAAGCAGTAAGCCTAAAAGTGTATTCTGCATTTCTAGCAAATTATTGAGTCTGAGTGATCTTGGGGATCTCTGGATTTGCAACTGGTCTCAGAAATAAGTGAAGCCCTGGGGATTACTGAAGTTGACATTAGCATCAAAAGGCAAGTGGTTCCAGAAACCTAGATCGGATGCCATTTATAGAACTGCCATAGATGCACTATCAAGGTCATTCCTTTATTTCTCTTCTTGGATATTTGTCACTTTCCTTGCTACTGTGAAATAGTTTCTCGCTTGGTCCTCTCACTGAGACATTGTTCAATACTTAAAATTCTGGGTGTAAACTTTTGATTGAAGGTTTGTGGAAAAAGCCTTAACAAATTGCTTTGACATTTTTGGATAACTCTTTTTTGAGACAGGGTCTCACTATGTAGTTCAGGCTGACCTTGAACTCACTAAGTAGCCTAGGCTGGCCTCAAACTCATAGCAATCCTCCTGCCTTGGGAGGATACTGGGAAATCTCATTTTATGATCTTGGGGTTTGCAGGTAAAGTTGTGGAGAAGCAAGATTACCTCATCAGCCCCATATTCTAGTCAGTACAGAAGCTTCTGGGAGCCATGAGTGAGCAGATCAATAGTAATAAGGAAATCCCTAATGGTCCAAAAGCCAAATGCACTATGCAGTACAGTGGTGGCTTTAGTGACTAAAACACTGAAGTGAGCCAAAGTTCACACCAAGGACCTCAGTCTTCCTTCCACTTATTCTTGGTAGTAGAGACAAAAGGATCTGTGGCTGCAGTTTCCTGTTCAAAGTCTAATTTAGAACACTTAAGAAACAGGACTACCAAGAAGTACACAGGGGATGACATTCATTCACCTTATTCTATGTTTTTGCCTCTCCTTACCCCAGCAACACTGAGAGCAGAGCTATAAAGTCAGTTTCAGTAGGAGTGGAGGATAGGTGAAGGACACTCAGAAGCTTGATAATCCTGGCTAATTGTTTTCTCCCACTATTATTCTCTTACTTTAAATGTAATTAATAAACTCTTTGCCAAATTGTTGTCATAAGAACTAAATAGGGCCCTATATGGCAAGGCCATTTCAAATATGAGGACTAGGTTTAGGCAAGCCATAAGCCTCCTCTAAAACACCATCAGGAGACTTTTAATATACGGAAAGGCCAGGGTTGATTTGTTCTTGGTGGAGGCCAACTCTGTAAGTTGCAATGAATCTCCTTTCTCCATTCTAGATCTGGCCAACTGGATCCACAACAAGGACACTTCTTTCCACCACTGAGCTCCAGAAGACTCTGAGTAAAGCACATTGAGAAGATATCATCTGCAACACAATGACTTTGGTGTGGCCTAAGGCCCCGTGGCCTCCTCCTGTTTGGTATCACCATTCTAGGACTCTTAAAAATTATACTTTAAATTCACTTACACACTATCCTCTGTTGGGTGGGGGAGAAACAGTAATTAAAGAAGGCAAATTAGAAACTTAGTAGAGAGGCAAGTGGCTCTCTCATCAGGGAATATATGGTGCTTTGTAATAATAGCAAGGGCAGGAAGGAGGTACGTGTTTAGAAGATAACTTTGTAAGTAGTAAAGTCATCTTTTATAATAAGAAATATGGATTTATTATGTAGACTATATTGAGAGTTTAATAATTCTTTTGGTGATGTGTTTAATTTTAAGGTACCTTAGGAGATAAATGGCTGTATCCCAGGATGTAAGACCCCTACCATTTGTCTTCCCACCTCTAATACTTTTGGCATGTAGTCAGGTAAGCCTCAGATTAGATACTGTTATTGTTCTCTGCAGAAGGTAACTGAGATTGGCTCCTGGAACCTGGGGGACCTAGAAATTGGTAAGATGCAGAAAAGTCTGCTAACAGTTGAGTCCTCCTGAGTTTGGTGGGGAGAGATGTCAGACTCTAGGGAAAAAGAAAAGGATGATGATAACAGTAGAGGAAAGGGTTAAATAAGGAGACGCAAAAAATGGAGAAATGGAAAGGTTAATGAATGGGGATTTTTAATATCATATTCTCCAAATCAGTGTGTCTGTGTGTAAGTTCCAAGAACTACACAGGTAGGGCTTACACTTTAACCCAGAAGCACAAGTATCTGTCCCCTCCCTGTTCTGCAGCTTGAAAAATTATCCAGGTCCTTTTATTAAATAAGTACTTTATTGTGTTCAGTGTTCAGTTGTTCTTTTTTTTTTTTGGTACTGGGGATCAAACTCGGGTCCTTGTGCTTGTACAGCAGGCTACGAAACCACTGAGCTAAATCCCTGGCCCGTGTGTTCAGTTGTTCTGTAGAAAGGCAAGTGAGGCAGTGCCAGAACAGATCCACTAGTGGGTCTCTGAAAACCAGCATAAAGATACCACATAGAGACCCAGGACCATGTACATGTACAAGGACCATGATGTACATGTACATCAAGGACCATGTACATGCAGGCCATACCATGACAGAAGAAACAGTAAGGTCACTCCACCCACTCTGAGGAAGAGATAAAGTATCTACCTCTGAGGAAGCAGGACCAAAGGCTTTAGGAAAGAAATTGGAGTGAGAGATTCCTCAGTGATATGGCCTTTGGCTGGGTTCAAATGACAGCTTTTAAGTTCTGATGAATGCCCATGTTAAGTATTGGACTTGTAGCTTCAAGAAAAAGGAGCAAGCTCAGGAATCGACCTTTAAATTTTATTAAAGTACCAGGTGAAATTAAAGACAATCCATCCATAAAGACATTTGAGGCTACAAAGCACTCCTGGCTACAAGTTAAAATTCAGTTCTTATGGTCTACTCTTCCAGAAAGGACATGTAAAGTCACAGAAAACCCATGGGATACCTGGGAATGGATAAGCAAGCAATGGCTGGGGTAAGCTGCCCTGAGTAGGCAAATTTTTTATTTGCAATTGATAAAACACACACACACATGTGTGCGTGCATGCATACACACACACACACACACACACACACACACACGAGCGCACACACACGCACAATGGCATGAGAGCTGTGCCTAAAGGTGTCTTTTTTACTTTTTATTGAACTCCATAAGTATCTTCATAAGGCTTTGTGTCATTACATCTTTTTTTTTGTTAGACAATTCTGACACTTGTTTAAAAGGGTCAAACAGTCAAACAGTAGAAACAAAAGAATAAATTGCCAAATGCAGAGCAGTAGGGGTAATCAAAATCACTGTTGCCTATTCTATTGATCCCAGCCCACCCTACCCCAAAGCACTAAAAAAATCACTATCTGCTTTCACATTAGAATTGTCAAAACTCTCTTGTTGGTGTCCTTAATAGATCCATTAAAGATATAGACATATACAGAGGGGGAGAAGAGAGAGAAAAAGTTTTATTTTTGTGTTAGGACTTCCCCATAGTGGGGGCCATAAAACATACCAGCAATATGAAGAGCAAATCCAGGCCTCACTGAATTCAGGAAAGGGGAACTCAGGGCCACATAGAAACAAAGAATTATACAGTTCTTGAGGATAGCATTGCTATGGGGACACAACATGTTTAGATACTGAGCCCAGAATTGACTTCCTGGCTCCCCTTTGGGCTAATGGCCACTGACTGGTATGCTTTTCTGCTATGTGGGGGCATTCCAATCAATGGAGAGCTAATTTCTTATTTTCACAAATTACTGGCATCTCCTAAGACTGTTGGATTATGTAAAGGAGAAGAGGGGAGTGATATCCCTGACCCTGGAGCCCCAGGGGTAAAGGACCCAGGGAGGGTAAGTAGATGTGAAGGCATGGCCAAGAGATGCTTTAAGCCCAAGGACTTTTCCAAGCATTCCCTCCTGATGTGCTTCCAACCCTAGGAAAATAAGACAAAGCTAAGCCTAATGAGGAGTAGTGGAAAGTAGGAAAAGGAATACAATAAAGAGAGGCCTGCACAGACACTAAAACACGCTCTGTTTGCCAAGGGGGTAAATTTTAACCTGGGTGCTGGGCACAAGGTTCCTTGCCAAGGAGGCTTATGTAGCTAAGCTTAAGTAGCTAGGTCACATGGTGGCCAGACCTGAGCCCTAGTTCTCTATTCAAATCAGGCTTGTCCTTGCCTTAACTTTACAATTCTGTTTTTTTGTGGGGGTTTTTTGTACTGGGGGGGATTGAACTCACGACCTTGTGCTTTCAAGGCAGGCACAGGCATGGTGCCACTGAGCTAAGTCACTAACCCTTAACTTTACAATTCTGACTTGCTGTGATAGAATGGAAGATTCAAAAGCTTGTAATTTGATTTCCACAGGGGAAAGCTTACCAGGGTAGGCAAGGCCTGGTCTGGGTCAGGAGGCACAAAGCAGTAAAATAATCACCTATGTTGAAGCCTTCATGGAACTGTGGCAGCTGCCTGGTAAAATGGGATCCTTTCACACTGAAGTCTTCTTCCATGGGATCCAAGACAGAGTCATAATCTCGATCCCTTGTTAGAGTGGCTTTCTATAGCAGGGCCTACCCTCACTTCTTTATACCCTATTCCTTGCTATTCAAGGTCTAACCAAGGAAAGGGCCATGTACAGAGGACAAATGGGTATTCCTATACTCATTGGGAATCCTGATTCTTTGTGGGAGAAGTTAGTGGAAAGCCTGGCAAAAATAATCTTGAGGGTAGTGTCTCTGCCTCAGATCCTTTGTCCTGAGGGAAATGTTCCCCTGGGCCCATCACTCACTGGCCTTAAGTGTTCTGGGATAGGAAGATGTTAGAAACAAGGCAATCTTCCAGTGCCAGAACTGCTTTGACTATGCCAACATCAGCAATTCTCCTGTGCCAAGAGGGCAAGAGAAAGAAGGAAGACAGAGAAAAAGAAAGGAGGGAGCCAGGGAAGATTGTCCATGCAATCTGCTAACAATGGGGGACAATTCACTTAATTGGGGTGGTAGGAACTAGAGGTACTGTATCTTGGATCAATGTTGTTTCTTTCCATGCCTATTTTACTGTCAGCCTTGGACTCTGTTCAGGTCAATAATTTGAAGGCAACTGATGATCTTGGTCAGGTGGGTTCTGGCTTGAATCCCTCCATAGACTCCTATCAATGTTGCCTTAAAAATCTGCAAATGGGAGCAGAGGTGACCAGAACACTGAACTGCTTGCTGTAGGGAGCCCTGCTTTACGTCTACTTGGTGCTTTGGGAAGGGCCAGAGATAAATCCCTTCCTTAGGAGACAGAGTCTCAGCCTCTGCTTCCAGTTCAGATCTTCTGTTGGGCTAGGGAGGCCAGGCCTAAGAGGAGACTCATAACAAAGGGAGTCTGAAGAGACTAATTGGTCCAAACTAATCCCCAGATGCAAAACTGCAATGACCCAGAAGTGCTGCAACATGAGGACTCACAAAAGTTAGAAGAAATAGTCCAAAGAAAAATATTTCCTGAACAGAACTCTTCTTTAGCATCATAATACTCTGATACTCCCTTGTTTCTTTTTGGTTTGGTATCCTTCCTCAACATCTAAAATACAGAGAAAGCAATAGAAATACCAAGCACTTATGTCACATGGCATTAAGGATCATGTCCTGACTAGCAGGACTTTGGACAGAGGATGCTGGGTAAAGGCTGTTCTGGGGAAACTGCAGGGCTACAGGAATATTCACAGATGATTGGCTGAAGGAGAGGAAATGGGGATTTTCCCTTTCCTCGGTGAAAAGTGAAAGAAAGAAATCCCAAACCCACCACACCAAATTAAAATCAAAAGTCATCATCATCTCTATTATCATGAAAGCAGAAAACCAATACAAATGCATCTATGGTAATAATAAAAAGTCAATGAATCATTCACATGGGAGCAAAGAGAGTATCTTAACAAGAAAAAGAACAAATGGAAATGTCAATCTCTGAAAGAAAAGAGGAAGGGAACAGGGTAAGAACTGTAAAGTTTTAAGAAGGGGTCACATGTTTGGAAGTCATTTGTACCTCTTCCTACCACCTATAGATTTCACAAACCAAAAACAACAGAAAACGTTTTTGGTCCTTCTCTGTGTGTATATGAGTGTGTATGTATGTGTATGTGTATGTATGTGTGTGGTATGTGCACACATATGTATGTACATGCCCACACAAGTGTGTGTGTGCATATACTCAAGGGTCTGTGTGTATACATATGTCTATATATGTCTCTATATATGTATATATGTATATATACACACACATATATTTTCAACAGTGTTTCTCCGAAAAAAGTCCATCTATAAATATAATTTTATTTAGTTTATTTTAAAATTATCTGCCTCCCTGTAGGTATTATTTTTTGAATGGGGTTAACCTGCTGAAGTTTTGCCAGAATGGTGACTGGCTGCGCTTGGGTTCGGTGAACTCAAAGACTTGCGATTGAGCGATGCCGTCGGGGACCAGGTACTGGCCCTGGTTTAACGGGTCCTGTGGTGGTGGGTAGGAAGGAGGAACAGAGCGGGCAGAGTTGACACCTATAGAGAGGAAACCAAAAAGAAAGGGCATAAGTGAAGTACCAAGAGGGTTCTCAAATTATCCAGTGACCACTCTGGGCAGAAAATTCAAGGTAGATTAGTTTACAGAGTTTGAACTGGTACAGATTGAGCATTCCTAGATTCAAAAAGTTTCATATATTTCCAAACATTTTAAAATTCAGACTTTCAGATTAGGAATGTTCAGTCAGGAATGTCTGTGAAATCTAAGAAACTCTGAAATTTGAAATTTCAAGCAATTTGAATAAGGGCTATTCAAAACTGTATTGCAAATCATTTCTCTCACAGATTTTGAAGTGGCATGGCTCTTTCTGAAATATTACATTCTTCTCTATCAAATCAATATCACTAAGAAATTTATGATATTACTATCAGCCATTTTACAAATGAATATACTGAAACCTAGAGATAAAAGTCATACTTTGGATTCCATGATAAGTTAATGACAAAGCAAGAGCTAGAACTCACATTCTTTGACTTCTCAGTTCAGAGCTCTTTTGAAGAGAGCATAATCCTTTAAGCTGATTTTGGTTCTGCAAAGAACTCAACAAGCTCCATTTAACTCCAGAAGATTTTGGATTTCTCCCTCTCCAACTACCCCTTGGAAGTGTCAAGAGTGTGGTTAAGAACTATTGACTTAAAAGCAGGTCTGTAGTTGGAAATGGTTTGTTAAAACACATAAAGCACAAGTGATTTAATGTTCTTCCCTGGGTTGAAAGCAATAAATCTGCAATTAAGAGGGACTTAACATTGGTAGTTGAGGAAGAAAGTAAAAGCGTCACCAGAATACATGAATCATGAAATCTGTGACTTTTCAAAAGGAAGGAACAGTTTCAAAGATTAAAAACCTTCTTGATTTTTGTGGCTGGGTTTGAAACCATCAAACAAAAGACCACATTGAGAGGATTCCAGGAACTAGGATAGGGGTGAGGGCTAAAGTCGAAGTTCAATTTTGATTTATATTCAAGGCAGAATAGGATGAGACACAAAACATATGATTCAGACATGAAAGAAAGGTCTCTCTGCTGCTTCCAAATACTTTCCTCATCAGCCAGCCAGTGTCTGAAATTCTAACATTAGAGCTTCTTTACTTTTGATGATTTGATCCCATTACTCTGGAGGCAGTATCATATTAAGCTATTATCAGCCATTGGCTCCTCAATGGGAAGGATCAGATTCTCTTCTAAGAGCCAGTTTTGAAAGGTAGCAGGTATCAGAAATATGAGGGTATGCTAAGCAATAACATGGAAATATTATGGAAGGAGGTCCATGTTATTGATATTTTATTTTGTTCTTCAAGCTTTTGGTGTCAAATTTAAGAATTCCTCTGCCTAACCCTAGATCCTGAAGATATTTTTTTCTAAGAGTTCTGAAGTTGTATATTCAATACTATGGTCAATTTTTATTTACCATTTGAACAGAGTATGGGTTTAGGCTGAGGATGTTTTTCCCCATGGAAGTCCAACTGCTTCAGCACCATTTGTTGAAAAGGCCTCTTTCTTTACTGAATTGTGTTCATGTATTTGTAAAAAATTAGACATATTCGTGTAGGTCTATTTCTGAGTTCTGTCCCATGATCCAATATGTATTTCCTTCTGCCAAAATCACATTGCCTTGATTACTATAGCTACATAATAAATGTTGAAATTGCATAAATTTATTAATCCCATTTTCTTTTTCAAAACTGTTTTAGTAATTATGGGGGATTCACTTAATTTTGAGCTAGCCCTAAAGCCTCTAGAGGTGGAGCCTGTGCTCATGGCCCTGGGGAGCTCTGTGGTGACAAACTCAATTGGGTTGGTGAACCAGGAATTAGCGTCTTAGTCCCAAGAAGTTATATATAATTCTTAAAAGCAAGGGAGTGTGAAAGGCAAAGGTAAAGTGGAAAGGCCTTTCTTAGAGCTAGACTGGTTTCTTTCTGCTATTTTCCCAGCCAGGTATCCCCTTCCCCAGGGCAGTAGCCTGAGTTGATAATGTCCCATGGTGTTTTAGATGGAGTTGGGAGCGGACACTAGAGTAACTACCCAACCAACAACATCTACATTGGTGAAATTTTAACAAAACCTCTCCATCATTTCTAGGGATGTGCTGTTAGAAGGATTAAGGAAGTTAGCTTCTGTGGATGTCTGAAACAACCTCTTCATGCTCTCCACATGAACATGCTATAACTACTGAATTACTGTTTGATAAATGCTTCCACATGTATGACCCTCTTGAGTCTCAGAAACATATAAATCACCACAGCCCTGCTCTTTAAGATCAGAAACAGAAATATGAGGGGAGATTCATAGGACTTCTGGGAAATTTAAAACTATATGAGTTTTTAAAACGATTTTGGAATTGTTTTTAAGATAAGAAAGCTGTTCAGACACTAACAGACAATAGTGGATCTAAAAGGGATAGCCTAGAGACTAGACAGGGTGAGAAAAGGAACTACCTTAAAGGTTTGGCATGAGCTATCAGGACTATCTTCTGAGTGGTCACGTTGTGGATGTTCCTGTTTGAAATATACTCAGTGAAAAGACTAGCCTGTAGAAGACACTCTTGAAGGTACCTGGGCTGGGATCAACAAGCATCATTCCATCATGGGAATCAGCGTGTTAGGGGTAGTGAAGGGAATCAAGGTAAGAGAAGCTCAGGAGATGAGAGCCTCCAGGAGATAGAGGCAGGCTGCTAGGGCAGTATCAGTCTTGCAGCATGAGGACTCTTTAGCTGGCTAGGGCTCATTTCTGCTCACATCTCCATCTGGGGAAAGTGACATTCACTCACAGAGTTCTGTTAATACAGATCAGTTCTCTACTGACATTAACTCTTCAGAGGTCACAGCTGATCTGAAAGATAGAAACTTCTTACATATTGTTAGGGGGTAACTCATGACCCTAGACCTCCATAGGTTAACTCCATGTTGCTTTGTAATTCTGTCTCTCACATAAGGAAAAGGTGGGCTGGGATTTAGCTCAGTGGTTCTGCCACCTGCTTCGCAAGCATAAGGTCCAGAGTTCAATTCCCGTTACAAAAAAAAAAAACAAACAAAAAAACCCCAAACAAACATAAGGAAAAGGTTAGGGGTGGCTGGCTTTATTCCCTATCTAAGGCAAATCATATTGCCACAGTGAAGGATGATCCAGTGAAGGCCCAAGAAGAGTAAAAATTAATAAGCAGTTAAAGTGAGGTCTAAGAGGTCCGACTTCTGGCGACAGTGAAAACAGCTGTCAGTAATAGAAATAGCTATCAGTAATTGATGTGAGAGAGTAAAGTGAGCTCTTTTTTTCCCTACAAGAGGCATCAAAAGGATTATGAATTGGAGAGGAGAAAGTAGTGGGCTTAGAGTCAAGCCAATTTTGTTTCAGTGTCACTTCACTGTGAATAGTCTCAGATTTTTTAATTTGAAAAATGGGGCTAATAGTGCTCACCTTCTTATGATTAGCACAAAGACGAAATGAAAAAATTTATATAAAGAGACCAATACTAGATAGACATTGTAGTAAACACAAGGTAACTCCTTCCTTTTGCTCAGCTGAGTATTTTAGTTTTGTTCTAGTTCATGAAAAAGAGAAAATAAAGCTTCATTTCATATTAAATTGATTCTCTATGTATTTACCTTAAGGCACTTTGGTTTATGGTTTGAAGAAATAAAGACTGTCTGAATCTTCTGTTTTGGTTCAGTTTGAGGTTCTCCATTTTGATTGGGGTCTTCTGATTTGGCAAGTGCCCTCAGGCCAGTGAAGGACAGCTGAACACATATATCCCTATATATTTATACTTAATAAATTATATATATTTACTGTTTTCTGTCTTTATTAGTAATGTTTCTCTAATTTGAAATAAAAATAAAGAGAATTTATTACAAGGTTTTATTTTGTGCTTGTACACAATGAGCTATCTTTGGACATAGCTACCCAATACCATTCACTCCTGAGCATTAACCCTTTATGACCATTTGCTTCCTGTTTTCAGGGACACCTGGGGAGCTGAGAACTATCCCAGAACTCCAAGTGAACACCAGCATGGAAAAGAGCCGAGAAATATGAAAGCACATAGTTTATGGCTTTCTAGTCTCACACAGAAAACAAGTGGGGTTGAAGGGATAAAAGTAGATTTACCTTTTTGTTTAGGGACTTTTCTCACAGTCATTGCAGCCTGCCTCTTCTGGTTTTCAGAAATTTCAAAGCCTAAGGAAAAAAAAATACAGGACTTTGTTAGAATAAACATATACTCTTTCTTGATGTATACATTAGTAGAGTTTTTCTGGAAAAAAGACTTAGTAAAGTGTATTGAAAGTTTTGAAATACAAGAAGGTCACTGCCCATGGCCCAGTAATTCCTTTCTAGGAATTTCACTAAGGAAATTTATTAAAAACTTGGATTAAAGTCTTAGCTACATTTTCTTTGGGTATATGCCCAAAAGTAGGGTTGATGGACCATAAGGCAGTTCTATTTTTAGTTTTTTGAGGAACTTCCATAATGTTTTCTGTAATGGCAACACTAATTTACATTCCTACAAACAATGTAAAAGAATTCCCTTTCTCGTACGGTTTTTATATACAATGGAGTATTACACTGCCAAAAAGAAGGATAAACTTGAGGCACTTTTAGGTAAATGGATGCACCTTGAGAACATAATTTTAAGTGAAATAAATCAGACACACATGTTTAAATATCACATTGTTTCTCTTGTGTAAGAAATCCAAAGAATAAATAAGGACCAAAATAGATTGATATTGAGAAGTAGGAAAACAGTGTTCAAATGGGAAGGAGAACAAGAGGGAGGGAATAGAGATTAAAAAATAAAAAAGAATGGAAAGGAAACAATAGAAACAAAGTTTTGTAAAGCGAGAGAGGCAGAAGAATTGAAGGGAAGAAAGAGGAATGGGGAAAAAAAGAATTAAGATATATTATGTACAGGTACTAATGCCTTATGATAAATGTGATCATTATGTATGTCAAGAGTATACCAATAAAATTATTTTTAAAAAAGAGTTCCCTTTCTCTGCAACCTTGACAGTATTTGTTATTTTTATTTAGATAATAACCATTCAAACTGGGGTGAGGTGATATTTCACTGTCATTCTGATTTGCATTTCTCTGATTATTAGTGACGTTGAACATTTTTCATATATTTATAGGTAATTGAAAGATCTCTTCAGAAACATCTGTTTGGATTTTTAGTTCATTGTTAATTGGATTATAATGTATTTGAATTGAACTCCTTATATATTCTGGATATAAATGCTTTGTTAGTTGTAGAATTGACAAATATTTTCTCCTGTTCTGTAGGTTGCCTTTTGCCTCTGTTGATTGTTTCTCTTGATATGAAGAATATTTTTGGTTTACACATCAAAGAGACACCAGCACTCTGTTTATTGCAGCATTATTCACAATAGCCAGGATATGGAGCCAACCTAAATGTCTGTCAGGGACTGAACAGTTAAAGAAAATTTGATCTATATGTAATGGAACACTATTCAGCTATTTAACAAAGCATGAAATTCTGTCATTTTTGACAAAATGGCTAAACCTGGAGGACCTTATGTTAAGTAAAATATTCCAGGCACAGAAAGACAAACAATGTATTATTTCACTTATATCTTAAAAAGTTGAGCTCATAGAAGCTGGGAGGAGAAAAACAGTTACCAGACATTGGGCAGAGCAGGGAGGAGGGAGGATGTGGAGAGGTTGTTCAGTGAGTACAATGTTACAATTAGATAGGAAGAATAAGTCTTGTGTTCTATGGCATAATAGGGTAAATAGTGTTAACAATAATGCAATGTATGTATCAAAATACTCAGAAGAGAGAACTTTGAATGTACTCACCATAAATAATAAAAGATTAAAATGAAGAATACACTAGTTACCAGGTAGTTGATCATTACCCAAATATATATGAATCAAACATCACATAGTACTTCATAAATATGTAGAAATATTGTGTCAATGAAAATAAAGCTAAAACCAAACTTAGCTACTAAGATGCAGATCACAGAATACAGGAGCAAAAACTTGAGAACATAGGCTATGAGAGAACATAGGTTAAATAGAGAATGTTTAAATAAAGTATCATTAGAATTTTCAGATCAAACACTTGAAATAATAGTTTTTTGAATAATTCCCAAATCAAGAGGTGAAATAACAAATTATGTAAAAGTGAATTTAAAAGGACACTTTATAAGATGCACTTAAGATTTAGAAATTTGTCCCCTGTCCTTGGGTTTGAGCCTACCCATGAACTTCCATTTTTGACTGTTGGACCTACAGACTTTAGATTGACTTAGCCAGCCTCTGCAATCACATGGGCCAATTTCTTAGTAGTTAAAGATTTCCTACTGGTTATGGTTCTTGGCAGAAGCCTGACTGAGGCAAAGAGTTACAACTAGATTCTTTATTCTTTACCTGAAGACTTAAGATAAATTAGGTTTACAAAAAAGAAAGTTGCAGAGCAGTATGTAGAATTTTGTAAATTAATGTGTATACATGTTTACATGAGCATGGGATAAGTATGGAAAGAGTTATGCCAAACTGTTAATATTCATTATTTCACAGAGGAATAGGAGTGACAAAGAAGGGGAAAGAATGCTAAATGTTCTTTATACATTTCTATATGGATTTAAATGGTTCTGTTGGTCATGTACTAATTTTATAATTAAAAAGTAAAAATTAAAAAATAAAATTATGGTAAATCGATAACAGCCATTAAAATAATGATTAAATATTAAATTGGTGAAAATGTTAATGATATAATATGTAGTAAAAATGAGAATACAGATTTATATCTATGCACCACAGAGAAATGGCTGGGTAGAGAAACAGTAAGATTTAGTTGTTTTTTTCAAAAATTTAAACACAGAAAACAAAGACTAGAAAGAAATATATCAAAATGTTTACAAAAGTTTACTGTGTTGTGTGATCTTTACCTTTATTTCATATATTTTTCTGTTTTTTATTCTCCCAAGAATCCTACAATGAAACTGATTTACTAATCATATAATCAGACAGAACCCCCCCCCCCACAAAACCTTAATATTTTAAAAGATGAACATAGGCCTGTCAGAAGATAATTTCTAGAAGTTTTCCTATTAGAAGCAGATTTTTTACTACATTTTATTAGGGCATTGGGTTGGGGGACATGATTTTGGAGCCAGAAAGAACGGCAGGGGACTTCTAATTGATTCAAAGTCTGCACTCAAAGACCATTCCTTTAATATAACAACCTAGAGTGGGTCAGTTGCTGCTGATGTCTATCACTGGGAGAAATGGCTAGCAACATTTCCATACCACTTCACACTATGTCTTAATGCAGTGCCCATATGCTAAAAGCAATCTGACTAATAATGAGACTCAAAGGGAGTATCAATGTGCACTCTGGAGAAGTCTAGGATCAATGTGTTTTTCAGTAGTTTTTTCTGACCATTTCAATCCCCAACATGTAAGGAGAGGAGAATACTTTTGCATAAGGAGTCAACGGGCAGGCCTATTTTTGTAGAGGGAGTTTGTACCAACTTGTGTATACTAGCTTCTTAAGGTACAATTCTATTCTTGTCTGGTTAAGGCAAAGACAGAAATTGCATATCTTCTCAGGAAATCACAAAGGTTGATTGCTTGGTATTTTTAATGACTGAAATGGGACCATGAACAAGAGATGTACTTTATAAACAACAAAGCTACACTGATGAGATCTAAATCTCACAGTTTAAAAGTAGCATAAAAATACTTCTAGCTCTGCTTGCTGCGCAAGCGCAAGGACCCAAGTTCGATCGCCGGCACCAAAAAAACCCAAAACAAAACAAACAAACAAAAAAATACTTATAGCTATATCCCGCAGTAAAAGGTAAACATTCTCTTCCAAGCCAATGTAAACCATATACACGGTCATGGTTTTAGACACTGTTATATTTTCTATAATTTACTTTAAAATAGTTCCACACAATATATGCATATAATTTTAATATATAGTCTAGGGACATTAAGATAATATCTGCAGTATGCTAATTGGGTATATATACTCCAAAGATGATTTGTTAATATGTTAAATACTCAAAAGCCTTTGCTCCAGATGCCAATACTACCAGAAGTCAAGCCACCTTAATGAAGAGAACTTAATTAGCCTACCATATGTTAGACATGAATTCTTCTTGTTAAAATGAATGCTACTAAATACATGTACTAGCCAATAATGTTTCATAAGCACATTAGCTCTTACAAGCATTTTATATAAGAATCTAGTGAGCCTCATAGCCTATCCCCTTCAGAAGGACACCTGAAGTTTGTGATTAAGAACAGATCCTTTGTCTTCGTACTCATTAAGATTGTGACACCAGGCTCTGAATAGAAAGTTGGCTAAGGGGCAAGGATGTAGCACAGCGGTAGAGTACTTGCCAGCATTCACTAGATACTTGATTCAATAACACCAGTACTACAAAACAAAATGAAAAAAGTTAGGAAAAGAGGAAAATTGATTGAATCTTACCAATATAATTCTACCAAATCAGCCCTGACTAACTCTTACACAGAAGATACTACCATGTACCTAAAGACAGAAAGCTGGGGCATCATAGAGACTACAGAACAGGATATGTGACTGATTTTGTGTTTGTCTACTAATAAATATTTGTGAGAATCAAATCTAAAGTTGGCTTTCTGTGGAATACTCTTTCATGGTAATGAGATTTTAGAAAAGTCCAAACTATAATTCCCACCTACCCCTGACTAATGGAAGCTACTGGTATTTATGAGGAATTAATAAGGAATCACCAAAGTGGCTCAAGTCAGTTTGCAACAGAAATCTTCCCTCTGATTCTAGAAAAATGAAAATAATTCAAACCTCTCTACATTCTTCATAGTCATATTCTTTTTCCTCTCAGGTCACTTACCGATTTTTTCGTCTTCCTGTACCATTTTCCTCTCTTCTCTGAAAGCCCTGAGCCAACGTATTTTCTCCTCCAGTTTCTTGGCAAAGAACAGATGTACTTCTTCTGTCTCCTTGTTGTGAAGCTTGAAAGCATTCTTCATGCTTACATTAAAGTCATCATCTCTGCCATCTTCAATATCAATTACCTCATATTTATCCATGTCAATACGGCCTTTGTAGTACAGGATATCTCTCCGGATTAAGTCCTAGATGAGAAGGAAGAGAAGGCTTAGTTGGAGGTATGTGAAAGTGAGTACCAGAAGAGCCGATATATGGGGTGAAGCAGGACACAAACATTGCCATTGTTTTGGAGTACCCACAAGGCTTGTTAAGTTCTAAATTTAGGCAAATTCGATTAGGTCCCCTAAAATATGTACCATACACAAAGACTCTCAAACCCCAGCATCAATTCTTGGGTGGGTTTACAAGCGTTCTCATGGGAAACAGGAAACAGTATGCCACAAAAGTACTGGTAACAGGAGCTTTTTCTCTTCTATAACACTGGTGAACCTACCAAAAGCATGAAATGAGCTGACTTGTAGTCTGGAATGCAGTGAGAAACCCAAACAAGCCAGTGAGACCACACTATCAGAGGAGGAGTTGAATGTAAGAGTAGCTGGGAGGCCACAGACTACTAGGCAGGGAAAATTACTTGGGGGTAGTTCTAACACTCAGCACTTGGGATTTTTAGAATAGGCCTAGTGTAGCAAGAAAAAAATGTGTTAATACTGTATTGAATAAAGAAGAGGTTCACATATCAGCATAGATGAATCTCATAAATATTATGTGAGAAAAGCAAAACTGTAGAAGGATACAAACAACATATTGCTTTTGTGTTATTGTTTTGCTCTCATATACACAGAAATGGACTGATGCAAATTCCAGTCAAGAAGATACTCCATCATTAGTACATGGATAATACTCTTATTTTTCTATTTATTAACTTATTTGCATTTTTAATAATGTAAGAAAACTGGTAAACCCACTATCCAATCCAAATTTTATGACCTCAAAGTTTCCTCCATCCTAAATTTCATATTTATCATTCCCCTAGTTTCCTTCTTGTATAGTTTTATCTCATTCATATCTCTTTCACTTAAAAACATATAAAACAATGCTACATAATGTTTAAAGATGCATATTGTGCACAAAAATTATAAAGCAGTATTTGACAATGTGTGCTACATTCAAGAGAATACCATGCAGAAAATGGGAAGCGGTGAGTGAGGAAGGAAAAGAAGAGAAGGCAAACAGAGAGAAGAATGCATTTGTAATGTATTAGTTCTTACGTTGGATAGTAAGTACATGAGTGTACATTATATTATTTTTATATTTTCATGAATGTCAAATATGGTATTTCATATTTCATAAGATAAAAAAGAAAATAGAGGTATAGATGGAATGACATATAGGCCTATGGGATATGAGCTCTAATAAATCTCCCACAGTGGCCTTTTAATCCCTCCTTCTCACGGTACTTGCTCCCATCCTCTGAGAGCATTATCTACTGCTAGGACATGTGATATAGCTGAAGATGGTCCCTGTGAGCTCTGTCCTGACAGACACTCTCTTAGTAACTGGGTTGCTTTCTGGCCAATTCTCCCTTCTCCTTGCTTATATCTGGCCTTTCAGTCAGGCTGACAGAGTCAGAAACACATCTTGATTTTTATTTAACATAGAAGGTGTGATAGCAATATATGGCAAATATTGAAATTTTAAAAAATGTATTAGAGTAATAGACAAATTGCCATTAAATTCCCCCTCAAAATACTCAATTTCACTTTGGACACACTTATCCCATTGTTCTTGGCACATTCTTAAACATTTCTGGAATTCCTCTTTTGTGTTTTACCAGGTGCGAGCAAAAATATTGTGAATACTGCTGCTGATTGCACCTAATGGATACAGGCTTGTAAAAACATTACAATGTTTTCATCCACCTTATTCACTAGATCTGGTATCATATGACTTCTGGCTCTTCCCCAATGTTAAAATGACCATGAAAGGTCATTTTATGACCTTAGTTTTTCAATTACACCTCATAAAGGTCATGAAAGGTTTTGAATTGATTCAGGACATCGAGGAAGACACGACAATGCAACTAGACATTCATGAAAAAGGAATTAAAGAGCTGCTTCAGAAAGTGGCAAGAATCATAGAATAAGTGTATTCAAAGCAAGAGGGGGGTATTTTGGGGGGGATTAATGGCAATGTGTCTTTTACTGTAATAAAATTTTTAAAAAATCTCAACTTTAGCCCTATTTTTTCAATTACACCTAATAATACATTTTTATTAAATTATTCTCATTCTTTTGAATTGTTTGACATGCTTTACTTTTCAGCTTTCAAAAACCTGTGAAGGATCTATCTGCCTCTGGCTACTCACATCCCCAATCCTAACTCTTTCCTATGGAAGACACTAGGCTTTTCAGTATGGCTAAAGAATGCGATCTTGAAGGATTCTCAACATAGCTCTTCTAATCTCAAAGCCCCAGATTGGGAAATACAGGCACTGTTGAATTGCCTTACAAAAAAAATCATCAAGCTGTTCTTTTTCCCTGTCATAATTATTGTGTATATAAAGAGGGACTACAGATGGGTTCTGATCCTTGGCTAATCCCGGCATCAAGCTTCCTTTACCATTTTCAAATATCATGAGTAAATTATAAGTCAAGGCAAAAGTAACTCTGAATATTTTTCAATTTACATAGTACCCTACTCTTGGAACTCTACACACTCCTTCAGGATGAGGGTATTTGGTAAGTGGCATCTGTCACTCATTCATCAAAATCACAGAGCTACTTTGCTTTATAATGTGTCCTCCCTGCCCCAGCCATATCTCCTATTTCAATCTTTCTAGCCTCCAAAGTCAAATTCGCATTTTCTTCTGCCCCAAAGAAGCCTCCTCTGACTGTACTTTCCAGCTCAAGCTGATATGGCTTCCCTTCTCCAAAGATGGCCCTTATAGACTACACACCTGACACTAAACCACTATACTGTTCCAAGACTTTTCTTTTATCTACTCATTTAGGCTATGTCCACCATTCTGACTTCTTTGATATTGCCTCAGTCAAGGATTGTCCCAGAGGTTTCTCTGGTCTTCTGCATGGCAAAGGAACAAAGCCTTCCCGGGACCTGGTTGCTTGTGGTCCTATTGGAACTGGGGTGGCCACATACTACTTATTAATGTTGGTCTTAGTGCCTTCACAGGGACATGGTGAGTATGTACCCTAAGCAGATGCTATTTGGACCATCACAGCTCCCCTGCCTAATGAAGTTATTATTTCTAATAAGATTCCAGCCTTTCTTCTTTTTTCTTTACACTTATCCATGTTGGAGAATATTAAGGAAAAGGAAGTGCTTCACCAGGAGGGTCTTGGCAGTCTTCAGACAGACACCTAGGCCCTAGTCCTAGCCTGTGTCTCCAGTAAGGATCCTGCCTTCTGCCCTGACATTGCATAATTTAAAAAGCTTTAAGCTATTTCAATTTGGCTTTACTAGGTATTCCTATGGTCTAGTAAGACATCACAGGACACTTTGTAGAAATGATGGATCCTGCAATCTAGAGAATACAACTGTTCAAGATTGCAGTCTGCTTCTCTTTTTTCTGTCGTTAAGATCTTCTCTGCTACTTTAGAAGATCTGGAACACTCCAATTTTTCCTCTAGGGGAAGGCATCTGAAGCCAGGGCTGAATTTATCTTGGTCACTTTATTACAGTATCTATAATACATACTTAAAACAAAATAAGAACAATAATAACAACAGCAAACACTTAAACAGTATATATTAGCCAGGTTCTATTCTAAGTGCTTTGCATTTATTAAATAATGCTCACAACAATCTTACAAAGTTGGCACTATTATAATTCCATTTGATGAGGACCATAGACATACAGCAATTAAGAAACTTACCCAGGAATAAAAGCTGTGAAGTGGCAGAGTTGAACTTTGAGTCTGTGATATATGGCTCCAAAATCTGTGCTTTTATTTAACCAATGTGCTACTCTCCCTTCTAATACAAATTTGCTGAAATAATGATCAGTACCACTGTGTATAGTGTAACAGTATAAATAGCTGGGCCGGGGATTTAGCTCAGTGGTTCTGGCGCCTGCCTCGCAAGCGCAAGGTCCCGAGTTCGATCCCCAGTACCAAAAAAAAGACACATACAGTATAAATAGCTAAAACTTTCAAAGTATTTACTATGTGCCATGCATTATACCTGCACTGTCTCATTTAATGCTCATAATATCCTTCCTTATAGATATTATTATGTTTTTTATTTTGCAAATGAGGGGATAATTATTGGCACAGGAGTTTTCCCAGTATCAGATAGCCCATGGGAGAAGGGGGGATAATGCTGTCTAGTATGGCCCTGTTACCCATGTTCTTAATATTATACTCCATTACTGTGTTGTATCTCAGGTGGTTCTTTTTCAGAGGTTTCTGAGATGAATTATATCATCAGTCTGATTTGACAGTGAGAAGAATACAAAGCTTAAAATCTGGCCTAAATTTCGATAAATTAGTAATAGATAGAGTCTAGTACCTAGGTATTCTGATTTTGAATTTTTACCTTCTTTCTGCTCTATTCTCATTTCTTGTTCCTACTGTTGTAATTGGGAAGGGCCCCAAATGGTTTGTCATCCCAATCTGAACCTTTGGTGTATGAAGAAATGGTATAAATGCAAAACTTTCCCTAAATATGCTCTGTCCAACATTATTACATGCTATTTAGTTATAATTCCTCAGAATATGGTAAAAGCAACAGAAATTTAGGGCAGTTGTGACACAGGGGAAAAGGAAGCATGTCCAGACTGGCACAATTGAGGGCAGAGGAGGCAGAAAAATGTCACTTTGAGGCAAATATAGTGCTATAGGAACATAATGGGTGGTGAGGAAAGGAGGAAATACTCTCACAGTAAATTGTATAAGAGAAAAAGGAAAGGGGAGTCCTCTCAAGCCATCAAAACAATTAAAAATATTCATATCAGGAAGAAAATAGTAAAATGTGCAAAACAAAATGACAAGGTAATAAGACAGCCAGCACAGAGGATAAGGAGAAAAAGGTTATCTGGATTTTTCAAAAGAAAAGTGATGATCATGTATAAATACCAAATAGTTTCTCTGGTGTGAGAAACTGAAAGTGTACATAAGGACTAAAATGTATAATAGGTAATGTGAAAGAGGAAGAAAAGGGGCAAAGGGGAAGGAAGTGGGAGGGCTAGGGGAAAGGATAGAAGGGAATGGGATTAATATGAGAAAATGGAAAAATAGGAAGAAAATCTTTGTAAATAGGGAGGAATGGAGGGGTGGAAGGGAGGGCTGGGCAAGGGTGAAAAATAAGAACCAAGAGAGACTATGTAAAGGTGCAAATTTCCAATGATGAATGTCATTATATTGTATACCTAAAATGTACCAATGATTAGAATGAATAATCGATAATGCAAAATAGGAAGAAAAGGTCCAAAGGGGTAGAGATAGTGGGAGGGTCAGGGGAAAGGAAAGAAGGGAAAGGAAAAATGATGAGAAATGGAAAAAATGGAAATAAAGTCTTTGTAAATAGGGAAGGGTGGAGGGGGTGAAGGGAGGGCTAGGAATGGGGAAAAAATAAGAACCAAGATGCATTATGTAAAGGTACAATTCCCAATGAGAAATGTAATTGTGTTGTATACCTAAAATGTACCAATAAAAGAATTTAACAACAAAAAAAAAGTGATGAGGAAAGAATGCACAGCCAAAATTAAAGGGGGTCACATAATTATAAGCCACTGATGTTTTCTCACATACTATAATTGTCATTTTAAAAGTATCTTCACACACACACACAGAGTCACACACAGAGTCACACAGAAATAAGGTACAAACTTCAAAAGCTTTTCAAGTTGCTGTGACAGGCTTATTCAATTTCAACTCCCAATATACAAAATGGGTAAGTTTTTTGCATACCTGAGTGAGAGACTCTTATCAGCTGGATGGGAATTTAGGCTTGGACCACATGATCTTGGATAGAGATCAGATAAGAGTATTTCAGTGTCTCCTATGCCATCTCTGGCAGGTAATCTTCTAGTCCATATTTGGGTACAACTAGTAATGGGGACTTTAGTACCCTATAGACTATTTCTTGTTGGAGGCAGGGGAAGATTAATGAACTACTACATGCTAGGCACTCTAACAGGCATTTTATGTGCATTGATTTCTGTGGGGACATTAGCCAGAGGTATGCAAAGATAAGGGACTTTTAGGTACGTAAGCCCCAAACCTCTTAGAATGCATGGTTAGAGATTAAAAGATAGCCTACAAAGCCACAAGTCCAAGTAGGATCAAAACACATTGCCTTAAGAAATGAATGTTCTGGCCCTGGTCCTCCCCATACTCTGATTTTTTACTTAGATTGGCCCTAAGGTCAGTCGTGTAACAGACTACCCTGACCTTACCCTGTTCTTCCCCTGTCCCCTACACGAATTCCTGCACAGACAACTTTCTTTTTTCCTTTATCCTTGCTTCTTGGTTCTATCAACAAAAAGCCACAGAAGATTCTGTTCAGCACTATCTTTATGAGACCCTCATGCTGAACGGTCATGGTTAAGGGCAGCCTCTCTGGGCCTTCTTGGAGTTTGAATGAGACATGGACTCCACATAATCTCTCATCCTTTGCACCATGCCACAGTCATGAACTGTGACAGGTTTCATTTATTGTTTGTAACCCACCTGTAGAATATCCTCTTTATTTTATGAAAGATATAATGGAAGCATAGGAAATTAAGTCACTTGCTTGAAATAACACAGTGGGTACTGTAATCAGGATCTGCACAATTCTCTGACTGCAAAGTTAATGCTTTACCTATTATTTCACATTTCTTCTCTCTGCAAGGAAATCATGGGAGAATGTGAAATGCCAGAATGAAATCCAGATACTTTCTGTCCACTTCAATCTTTCCATCAGCTAATCTAATTATTAGCAAAAAGAAGGAATGATGCTTTGTGGGACATAACTTGCTTTTAGGAAACCAACGCTGAGACATCATGGTCACTGCATCTCTTTCCAAATATTCACAAACGGTTACCCGTAATTCTGCCAAATTTACCTACAGCAATTCCATTGAAAACATGTGAGTTATTTAAATGCCCAGGCATGCTTATCTTAAAATTACACCATATTTAAATTTTATTAGACAACAAGGCTTATAAAGGCAGGTCTGGCTGGTACAGGGTAAGTACTCAAATAATTCAGAGTATTGATATGCTTTATTATAACCTCAGATCCTTTGTGCTTTAGTTCTCTTTTAGTCAGACTTACCCTCTCTTTGCCTTGACAGCTAAGGAACAGGGTAGGAACTCAAAAAATAACTCAGAGTACTGATGTGCTTTATTATAACCTCAAATCCTTTGTGCTTCTGTTCTCTTTTTGTCAGACTTATCCTCTCTTTGCCTTGACAGCTAAGGAATTTGTGTTCCTCTGTTAACACTAAACCATCTGCTCAGGCAGGGGACCGTCAGACTATCACTTATTTTTTTTATTTGAATATATCTTTGAAATTGTCTTGAACATTTTGAAAACTAATTTTGATTAAAAGATTCATGAAGCTATTTTTGTCAGTGCTATTAAATATAATATTATACGTAAAATATTATTTATATAACCACTTGCAAGGGGCCTTTATTTCCCCTTTTTGAAAGGTAAGCTCATTTGGAAAGCTTAAAGTAGTCACATTCAATTTAGCTTGTCCCTCCTCCTTTCTTTCTCGTAAAAAACTTACTGAGTTTTAGGGACTCCATCTGAACTGTGTCCCTGATGTGAGTGAAGTGAAGCCTTAAGGACTCACCTCACTCTAGTCTTGGCCCTTCCTTTCCTTTGACAAAAGGAATCTTTATCTCTGGGAAGCCTTATCCATTTCTCTCAGCTGTATTTCAAGAAGACAGTTTTTTATAGTAATGGCAAGAGGTCCCTAAATAATTTGACAAACAAAATATTTTGTCTCTTTATATTTTTTTTTACTCCCATTTGATGTCTCTTTATACTTTTTTTTACTCCCATTTGATGTCTCTTTATACTTTTTTTTACTACCATTTGATAAGTAGAAAAAAAACTGTTATAGATATCAAATGAAAATCCTCAACTGTAGCATCAACACAAACATTATTAATGGCCTTTGCAAATAAGGTAGCTTATTTGCTACCTTAAAATAAGCTGTAGCTGTTTATGCTCTGGGAAGCCAGTTAACGAAGACCCAGGTAGGTGGAGTTAGTAGCCTTTATATCCTAGACTCTACCCTGGCTTTGCTGTGGGGAAATAAAGCTACAGTTCTCACTAGATAAAAGCTCCCATGTGAATGAAGCTATGACTGCTACAATATTTCTCTTGTTTTCATCAATCCTGTTGCATATTTATCCCATGCAAACAGCTTGACTGGCCTGAACCTACAAACTTTCCCTTGACTTCTGGTTTCTTCTTAATCATTGGTTCCCACTTGGTTTAGTGTTGACTTGTCACTCTATCTTGGTCTTCTATTTTCCCTTGGCTCCTAAACTGAGTCTACTTTGTTTCAGTCCCTTTATTCCTAACCACCACCTCACTGTTTTGCAACCTGTCTCCTGGCCCTATCTTTATAGCCACTGCTTTCCAGAACTCAGTTTTACATTTTACTTAGAATAACTGAAGCCTTTGCTGATGTTCAAATTAACAGTGCTGGAAAGGGGCTCTAAAAAAATGAAGTTTTTAATTCTTTACTGTCTCTGTGACTAATTATTGTGAGTAATAACATACATTATTGGGAAAGATAGGCACATGCCTGTTGGTGAATGGCTAATATGCTAAGAATTCCCTAAATTAACCTTCAAAAGTTCTACCTTCTGATTGTGTGGAAGATCTGGTAGGGCTAGAGGAGCTGAAAAGGTATATTGTTTTGCTGAGATTTACAAAAGTTCTTTCTCTTCCAGAGTCAGCTTCAGACTGAGGTAGTTATTATCCTCATTAACCAGCTAGCTATGGGTTCCAGAGCTGGCATTCAGAGCTTATTGACAAACACTGGGGAAATATGAATCCAAGCTCAATTTGTTTGTTAATTCCACTGTCAAAGTCAGATGGATAATCATTTTTGCATGATATGGTACACATGCAGGTGCACACATACACATACAGATACACACACACAACAGGGGACTCAAAGCAAATGTGTGGTCCTTGTTCCAATCCAGAAAAAATAAGTGTTTAACATGGCATGTCATGATTTAGCATCACTCTTCAGATGCATTCACTAATGGACGAGGGAGAGGACAAAGGGACTGAATTATGGAGGAAGAATAAGGGTAATACAACAAATTTGGAAAGTCACTCTAAGTATTCTTTGGTTTCTCCCTCATCTTTTAGCTTCCCTGGTTCCAAATACTTCACAGACAGTCCTTAGAGACAAAACTGGTCTAAACTTCTCCTGAGAAAAGGATAGGGGGAATAGTATCTCATCATGATCCCTCAAGGAGGACCATGCTAAGCATATATGCTACCCCTCTTCACTAAGGAGAAAATTCCAAGAAACCAACATTCACAGACAATTCAGGGGTTAGTAAAAAGTACAAGATCTCTCTTTAAATGCATGATAGGGAAGAGAGAGTAGGGAAGAACATAGTTGGGAGTTGCAGGGAACTGGTGTATCTTGTGTAGGAAATAGGTAGAGGCACGGGGAAAATCCTGCATCACAAAGATACCTACCTGTCCTGTAGGCCCTTGTCAGTTTCTAGGTCAGGGAGAGGTGATGTACCCATAGACATTAGAATGGAAATGAGAAAAGGCACACAGGAAACTACTGTCTACCAAATGGCATAGAAATATTACAATATTTTTAACAAATGGTTAAAAACTAGCTAGCTATCATCTCTGGGTGAAGTGAGTGAGAAAGAGTAGTGTGAGAATCATGAGATCAAAGGTAAAACAAGATACCAAGACAACATGTGCCAACTTCACAGTTTCATTGTCCATTGTCTGTGATATTCATGCCACACCAGTGCTCCTGATGTAGAACTGCTGCCGATTTTCTACCTGTTTTATCCCCAGGAGTTTTATCTACTTCACTGGGACCTTAGGGATGATGAAGAGGAAGAAGCTGGTGCCCCATGAGGTGCCTATCTCCCTCAGGGAAGAAGAGGGCAGGGTTACCTTCTTGCAGAGAACCATCTGGTGGTCAAACAGGAAGAAGACCCGCTGCTGGTTGCGGCCATAGGGCTGGTAGATCCAGGCCATCTCCCCAGTGTAGATCAGCTCCGAGCTCCTGTCTAGGATATCCTCACCCTGTGAAGGACATGTGATGGTGAGAGGCTGCCAGGCAAGAGGGATGAACCAAAGCTGAGCATACACTAGGGTGGGAGGAGGCCAGAAAAGGCCTAATGGAGAAAGAGGGAGGCAGTAACTCCCAGGAATCCTCAAAAAGCTTTACAACACCATAAGTTGGGAAGACCCATTCACTCTGAGGCCAAATAAGCCCACTTCCCAGGACTGTCCCAGACTCTGGACTGTCATAGCTTGAAGTAGTAGAAGTCTCTTTGCTTTTCAGATGAGTAGAAGGGAACAGTGGAGGGTAAGAAAACAGATGATGAAGAAGGAAAGAGGATCCACTCATCATCCTCTTATAATTTTTTTCTTTCACCCCACAGTTCATTAAAATTTCTTGACTGAATGAGTCACTTCCCTATCACATGCTTCCTTTGTCTTTTATCCAGAAATCCTTTAACCACTTCTCTTCTTTGCTACATAGAGTCAGATTTTTTTAAAAGAAGCATCAAGGCACTTGACTCCTAGATAATTCAATTCTATATTGTTTCTAAGTCCTCCCTCCTTGTTTATGAAAACTCTGAAAAGTCACAGGTATGCTGTGATATTAATATCTGTCAGATGCCAATTCACCCTTGGTCCTTGTTTTAAAGGAATATATACATCTAGGTGGAAGAGATGAACACAGATGTGCTCAGAAATCGTGAAATACAGGGCAAACCACACCACAGCCAGGGACACGGGGATGAGTGTTCTAGGGCCTATGTGATTATGAGTGGAAAGAACAGTGGCCAAGGATGCCAAATTAATCTTACTTTAGCACCTATAGATCAGACATTGTGCTAGATACTTTTACTCTACCTCATCTGGGCCTCACAATACCTTTGGGAGGTAGATATTCTTGCTCCCTTTTTATAGTTACAAGTACAGAGAGGTCAAGTGATAAGCCAAGGTCGCTCATCCAGTTAGCTACAGATCCACAAACCAACTCTAGTCTCTGTAGTTCCAAAAGTGTACACTCAACTCCTTATTTTACATTATGCCATCTCTAGGCAAACAAGTCACTGTAAGGCTAGTCACTTCCTATTCCTGGGTCTCAGTTTTCCCTGTTGTTAAATGAGGACTATGAGAATGATCTTTTAGAGTTTCAGCTCTGATATTCTGACACTAAGATGTCAGCCTTACAGACAAAAGATTCAAGGCAAAATTACAGATAGAGGGCCCTCCATCTCCCCAGAAATAATCAGAGGAAAACAGTCCAGGCAGGGTAGTATGTCATATAAAAGGGCATCTGGAAATACTGTTCTTGAGTATACCATTTTTCTAGTCTAAGGGCTGGGAAGGAAGGGGGGAAGCTCAATAGAATTATATTCCAATAATAGAACTTGAAAGAAGTTCAGAAACAATGTTTCAACTCTAGGCTCAAGGCTTAACCTCAAGATTATCCAAAATCTAGGTAAATAATCCTTCTGGAGGGGCTCACATACTAGCACAGAACCTCTAGAGTTCTAGGGCTGGGATAGAACTGCCCTTAGGGTCAGGGAGTTGTGCAGGGCTTTATTGTTGGAGGGATGGAAAGCTAAGTGGTGCCAATCCACCACCCAACCTGATGCAGGTGAGGAAGATATACCACTTTGAATATGTATGAATTGAAAGAAAGTGATAAAAGGAGGCCAATGCTATAAAAAGATGCCAAGGATATATATATATTTTTTAAAAGTACCACTAGGGGCTGGGGATTTAGCTCAGTGGTTCTGCTGCCTGCCTCGAAAGCACAAGGTCCCAAGTTCGATCCCCGGTACCAAAAAAAAAAGGTACCACTTGCTAAACTGAGGATTATCAGACCAGGAGGACTACTGAGTATTATCTGGCCCCACTGTAGCATCCAAGTAAGTACTTGTCATATGTAACTCCAAGCAAAAATGTCTTGAAAAAAATATACCATTATGCTCACAAAGCTGATTGATTTTGGACAACTTAATTATTCTTATTGTACCTGAATTTCCTTATCCATAATAGGGATAATAACATTACTAACCTTATTCGGCTATGTAAATTATTGAAATTAGCATATATGAAGTGGTTAGGAAAGTACACATTACACTATAAGCGCTATATGTGATATTTATTATCTTGACTATTACTATGTGCCCCAGGTACTATATACATCCTGTTTTCTACTAATACAACAAACTAATAAGAGATACACAATTATTACACTCAAAGATCAGAGAAATTGGAAGTAATTTGTCTAAAGGAGCAGAATCCAAGCCAGACTCCCTCCAAAGCCCACACTCTTAATCACTAAACTGCATTAGAATGATGGCACCTCTCTGAATGAAAAAACCAGTTGTGATGAAAGGTTTCTGAGGTGAGAATCTGAGCTGGGTTCTGGGTTCAGTGCTGCTAGCACCTCACTTTGTGCCCTTGGAAAGTAGCTAAAACTCTCTCAACTTGTTTCCTTATTTAGAATGGGGCTCTCGCTTGTATCCATGGCCACTAGAGAGCACCAAAACAGTTTGTGCATGGGAAAGGACACGCTCATTTTTCAGAGCTCTCACTCTTGCCTGCTCTGGCTTATTTGTACCACATATCTATTTTTCTTGTTCCTCAAAGTGAAATCCCTTTCTACTACCCCTCATGGGCCTTATTTTCTATTCCTCCATGATTTTGCTCACACTGTTCCCTTTCCCAGGAATGTCCCTGTCCCGACTAGATGACCAAGGCAATATCTCAATCTCAATATCCCCAATGCCTACCACAGAGCCTGGCAAAAAGGAGAGACTCAAAACTGCATAGTTGCTCCCATCTACACTGAAAACTAAAGAAATACAGACATAATTTGAGTTTTCATTACTTCCCTAACACTCATTTGCCCTGACTCTACATTCCACTTATATAAATCTGGCCACATTAGTCTCCTTGAATACACACTCCCATACTTTCGGGCTTTTGTGTATTTTTTTCCCTCTGAGTAAAATGCTCCACCTCATTAGAATCACATGATTTGTTCTTTCACTTCTTTTCTCAAAAGTCAGCTCCTCAGGAATTACATCAGTATAGTCTTTTACTCTATTTTTCTTCATAGCCCCTTTTACTACCAGAACATATATATTAATTTTTTACTCTGTTCCTTACTAGAATGTAAATTCAAAAATTGCAGGAACTTTTTCATGTTCACTGAAATACTTCCAGAACCCATAACGAAGTCCAACAGAGTAGGTGCTTCTAATAGTCTAAAATGCTCTACAAAATTTTCATGTGTTTGGAAGGTGATTGGATCATGGGGGTGCTATAGTCATCACTAGATTTATCCAGATGAGTACATTACCTAAATGTGTTATTAGAGGTGAGGCTGGTAGGAGGTTTGTCACTGAAGGTATGATCTGGAAGGGTGTACAGCATTCTTGTCCCCAGATTTTCCCTTCTCTCTGCTTCCTAGATGTCATGGGTTGAGAACCTTTTCCTCTGCCATACCCCTCTGCTATTCTGTTCCTGCCTTGGAACCAGCCAGGCATGGACTAAAACAGTGAACCAAAATAAATCTCTCCTGTTTTAAGTCATGAATGTTGAGTATTTTGTCCCTGAGATGAGAAAATGACTAAGACAATACTCAATAAATGTCTAATTAATACATGCATCAATGGATATTGAATGAATAGTGTCACCAAAAACTACATAGAGCTTTTAATTTTAAAAATTAATTAATTTATTTATTCATTTATTTATTGGTACCAGGGATTGAACTCGGGTCCTTGCACTTGCAGGGAAGGAGGCAGAACCACTGAGCTCAATCCCCAGCCCTTAATTTTTATTTTTAAACCACTGTCTAGCACTTTCTTACCAGGTCAATCATCTGCCTTCTCTGAGGCCATAGCCTCAAAGAAGAGGCTTTACCCCATTATGATTAATTCAAATTCACCACATTCTGTCCTACTTTACTCCATTCTAATTACAGTCTGACTGATGTGGAGCTATGGCTCAAGGAGATCCAGCGAAAGAACAAGGGAAATGTCATATTTTTCATCTAGTTTATCTCCCATGTGCAGAGAAATAACAAATCCATGCAGCCTCACATTTGATCTCCTGGTCCCAGGAGTATGCTTTATCAAGTCACTTTAGTTTTAAAAAAGATGTTTGGCTGCCTCTATCATGTAGGCTTTTTGTGTTTACTCCAAGTTCTTTTGATTCAATCATCTAGTGGAAAACTGGAAAAGGTCCTTGAGTATTACATAACCAAACTAGGAAGGAGAAAATTATAACCATACACAATGAAGATCCTCAATGTGAGCTATAAATTTGGGCTCCTGCCAAACGTCTCCAGGGAAAAAAGGTGAAAAATAGGCTGTCAGTGATATTTTCCTTTCCTTTCTTTTCCTTACCTTTCCTTCCCAGTTGATTTGATGAGTGTGAAAGGTAACAAGGTGATAGCTCAACCAAATCTCAGCATGAGAGAAATTAGAAATGGAAATTTTCCATAAACTGTAGTTTCTGGGAATAGGTTCTTCTCCCTGCTCCTTTCTAATCTCCTATAATGTTTTATTAGTGGGATGAGTGATGCTCTAATTCATTTGTTCATTTTTCAGGAGTTCTGGAGTGTGGGGCAAAGGGAGGGTTATCTCAATAATTCTGGTCCCCATAGGATGGCAGGAGGCAGGGAGGGTAACTGAAGTTGGGCAAAGAGACTAGAAAATTCATGAAGAAAGGCTAGGGAAAAGAGACAGGCCTTGATGTCACATGAGGTTTCCGGCTCTCCAGTTAGATGCTCTGATTTACTGAGTAGGCATCAATTGCTCAATTGTCACCATTCCTCTAATTTATTTATTTATTTTTTTGGTACCAGGGATTGATCTCCGGTCCTTGTGCTTTCAGGGCAGGCGGCAGAACCACTGAGCTAAATCCCCAGCCCTCCTCCAATTTTTTCTTCAAGGGAGATTAAGCTCTAAAGATTTCTCCTATGATCCCAGTTTTTCATCTGATAAACAAAACTGAAATTACTATGTGGATGCTTTTGGCAACCATCTCTTTTGTTCAAACATCTGGGAGGCAAGGAGGTGGCAGAGACAGCAAAGCACTGCTTCTGCTTGATTTGTAAAGCTTGTCTACAGCAACACTCATCAATCTGCTTGTGCTCTCTTTCTCTCTCTTCCTCCACCCTGTCTCCTTTCTTTCTTCCTTCCCTGCCTCCCTCCTTCCCTCCCTTTCCCTCTTCCACTCCACCTCCCCTTCCCTTTTTCTCTCACTGTTCAACTTCTTAGACAAGTAGAATGTACACAGAACCTATACCAGGAAACCAGTTATATAACCAGTTATATAACCATGTGAAACCAGGTTATTTCACATATCTCTTGAGTCAACAAGCCATGGGATATCCATGACCTATGGCTTTCCGTTACAGACTCCTCAGCACTGATCCACCTGAATGGGATTTGGTTCTCTCCCTCTCCGAGATATTCTCACTGTCTTTACTGCAGAAACAAGTCACTAAAATATCACAAAAACCATCAACTGGGTTTCAAGAAGCAGAATGTTGAAAGACTATGTGGTACAGTAGTTAAAGGAATGCTATATATGGAATCAAGAGACTGGATTCAAGTTCCAGCTTATTTGCTGTAGCCTTGGTCAGGAATAGGCCTCTATCTGCTTCTAGTCTCCTACCATCATTACAGGGTATGAGGGTTAAGATTAACTCTCTCTACTTGACTCACTTGAAAGCTGCCTAGAGAATTAGTAAGGCACACTTTTGGGTGTGTCTGGATGTGTCATGGAGGCATGACCTTAAGTACTATATATTGATCCCTCATCCCTTCCTCTCCTGCACCATTCCCCTGCTCTGCTTCCCAGTCACCAGGAACTAAGGATCTTTGCTCTGCCATGCCCTTCCTCCATGACGTTTTTGACTTGGAGTTAGCTGATCATGGACTGAATCCCCGAAACCTCAAGCCATTAAACTTTTCCTCCTTTAAGTTGTTGATGTTGAGTATTATGTCTCAGCAATGGGAAAGCTGACTAATATACAAGATGTATGAGGGTGAGTGAGAATGTGTTTATGACTGTGTATGTGCACACAACCACAGTCAGGGTTACAGGGAGCATCCTCTAAGAGTGCTCGTTATTCTGACAGTCTGGAAGTTTTTAAGAAAAGATATGACATACATGACAGATATTTTAAAAACCCTGACCTCTGAAATGTACCCATACAGTCTTACAAGAGGAAAAATTTCCTAGATGGCAACCCCTCTAGAGCTATCAAGGTCCACAATGACTTCAGAGTCTGAAAAAGGGACCACTGGGGATATTTTTTTGGGGGGGTACCAGAGATCGAACTCGGGACCTTGCGCTTGCGAGGCAGGCAGCGGAACCACTGAGCTAAATCCTGGGCCCTGGGGATTTTTTTCTTACTGATTTATTATAGACAATGTTTGTGTTCTCCCAAAATTCATATATTGAACTGTAATCACCAATGCAAAGTATTTGAAAGTGAGGCCTTTGGGAGGCCTCCAGCACTATAATAAATAAATTTAGGTTGTTTATAAGCCTCCTAATCTATGGTACTGTTGTAGCAGCCTGGATGAACAATGACATCAATTTAGATGAAGAAGAGCTTCTGTAAACAGGAAAGGGTGAGCAGGCTTGGATGAGATTAGGGGATCAATCAATCACACTAATAAAGAAAATGTTAGAATTCCCCTTTGGCCTCCTCTGAGAAATATATAGGAAAAGCCTGTTGAGATGCTGAGTCTTCAAATCATAATTCGGTGCTACGAGCTTGTTTTAATGAAGCTAACTGGGTAAGCCAGGGGATTTCAAAGTATTCTTGTTATCCTATGCCCTCTGCTTCAGGGACTGGAGGCCTGGAGGCCCAGAACATGTGGAAGAATTAGAGGATCTTCTAGGTATTGGTAAGGAGAGAGATGTTCCAGGGAATTAAAAGACAACTGCTAAATTCCTTCTGGCTATCTTCTCTTACACAGAAATCTGCCAAAGAGGAAAAACAGGCCAACTAAGCAACCATAATTTCAAAGTGCCTCAGAGTTGATGGGCTTGTTAGAAATCATTTGGTCCAGTCTTCTAACTCTGACCAGGCAAGTGGATAAAGCAAAGAAGACACAAAGGGGGGAGAATCCATGATTTTCTAGTAAGTCTGGTCCAGTGACAGCTTTCTCTTATGAGCAAGAAGATCTGTTTACATAGATTCATTCATTTTTCTGCATTTCAGAGAATCACTACTGTTCCACTCTTTTATGGGGATACTATCCTTCAAATAGGACCCCAAAATGGAGCATCTGATCAGAACTGTGGTCTTTTTCAGCCTCCTCCTCCTCCTTCTTCTTCCCCTCTTCCCCCAGGGTTTGAGCTTATGGCCTTTGCACTGAGATACATCCCCAGTCTTTTCTTTTTCATTTATTTTGAGACAAAGTCACACTAATTTTCTAACTTATCCAAGCCAAGCTCAAACTTGCAGTCCTCCTATGTCTTAATCACATAAAGTTCACCTGAGTTGAGGCCAATGCAGTGAGGAGTTCACTCTATCTCTACATTGTGATCACAAAGCCTAAGATTGCTGCCTACTTCCTAGCAGCATATCCAGCTTCTTCCATCTTGGTTATAATTAGCCCGTGGACTATCATATTTACATAAGTTGGGCCTGCGAGATAAATATAAAATGCCATTACTCCAGGTTCACGTGATGGGAATCTAAGAAAAAAGGTTTGAGTGACTTCAGCCACACACTTTCTAAGTTCAGAGAAGTCATGAATGTCTGCAGTGGAATAGAGGGATGTCAGGGATTACAGTGGCAACTTGGTTCATGAATTTAATTCTTTCCATGATTCTCTTTGCAAGCTGAATTGGACGAGAACCAAATCAAATTTTCCCATAAGGTCAACATTAAACCCAAGCATTGAGTTTGCTTCAGTTCTCATCCAATTTAGTTTGTGACCAGAATTGTGGAAAAATTTATGAACCAAGTTTATGAACCAGGGTACCACTGTATTTTTAAAAGATTACACTACAATTAGAATGGGGTCTGTGGATTTGCTTGGGATAATAGTCATGACCTATAGTGTTCAGGCTTGGATAGACCTAGTAGATGTGTGGGAATGAGATGATTTCACCAATGGGAAAGTTATATTGGCTATCCTGCATATTAAATACAAGAGAACCAATCCCAGAGTATGTTTCCAAGTATATTAACACATACTACTTCTTACCTGTGTGGATCTTGTCATAAATCCAGTACTTCCAAGAGCTTTGAAAGATAACTGAGTCAACCAAATTGTTTCCTAGCAACACCAAAAGAGATGAATCTTTCCTTTCTTAATGAATTTTTGCCACAAAGATTTCTCAATTATTCCTAGGAAGCTATTAAGTACCCAATATCTGTCTTTAGCAGGAAGTTTTGTCTCAAGTCTAATTTAAATCTTTCTTCAAATCTAATTCTTCTTTGACTATGCTTGGTTAACACAAAAAGCTTTCACCAAGCTGCTTGGACTTCCCAACACCCCTGTTCATAAGCATCCTACCTCCCAGTCTAGAACAGAGGCCTGCCACTGGGCAATCTTGTCAATATTCTCCAAACGTCGCTTGCGTTCGTTGATCTGTTGAGTCACATTTCTCATGACAGCCAAAGCAGCTGCCACATATCTGTAGTCACTGTGAAGACATAAGAGTGCAAGGTGGATGAACCAATATGCCAAGGAACTACTATGTTGGATTCTAATCCTAATATCCACTTCCTCTTCCTACTTAGTAAGAGTACTGGTTTCAGGGCGGGGGATCTAGCTCAGTGGTTTCACCACCTGCCTCGTAAGTGCAAGGACCCGAGTTTGATCCCTGGTATGAAAAAAAAAAAAAAAGAGTACTGGTTTCAGATGGGAACACATGCCACCTAGAGTAGAAGACTACATTTCCTATCTTTTATTTCAGCAGGGATGAGTATGTAACTAAATTCTGTCCACTGATATATAAATATAAACAGATACTGGGGGAGGGGCTTCTGAGAAATCTCTTTTAAAGAAGAAAGCACACATTTCTTTAGTCCTTACTCAATTTTGATGCTTGAAATGTGCATAGATAGCTGAAGATAGTAGCCATCTTGGACCAAAGAGACAAGGTCCATACTCTAGGGGTAGGATAGCCTTAGTCTTTAATGACCATGGAACCACCATACCTAAACCATAGGCCTTCTATGTGCAGACTTTTCCCCATGGGAAATATACTCCTTTCTTTTTTACACCATTATGTATTATCACCTATTTGATAAAACTGAGCAAGGACCAAGAAGGGGACTTCACACAAGAAACAACCCAGACAATTTGACCATCTCTTCTACATCTATTTCTAGGGAGAGCTTTCCCAAAGTCACTGTGGAATAAAAATACCACTTTTGCTTCTGAACAATATCAAGATGGGATGCAGCATTAGTGGTTATTAACATAGAATCTGAAGCCAGAATCCATGAGTTCAAACCCCAGTTTTGTAACTGACTAATGTGAGATAAACTTTGGGAAGTTTTACTCATTCCCCATCTTGACTCAGTTTTATTTATATGCAATGAAGTACTACTCTGCCATAAAGAAGGGTAAATTTGAGTAATTTTTAGGAAAAAGGATGTATTTTAAGACCATAATATTGAGTCAAATAAATCAGACATGTCAGCTTAATTATTACGTGGTTTCTCTTATATAAGAGATCCAAAATACAAATAAATTAAAGAGCAAAATAAAAGATAGATAATTGGAAACAGGGAGATTGCAAAATGAAAAGGGACTAAGAGATGGAGGAAGGGGGGTTGGTGGGGAGAGGAAGGAGTTGAAAAAAGGAGTATGATGTGTTATGTACATGTACCAACTTTTCCTACAATGAATGTAATCATTATGTACTGCAGAAATAAAAATTTAAAATCACTTTAAAATTTTTTCACATTTGTAAAGTGGGGAGAATTACGGTAGTCTTTATTGAGTTTAATAAGCTGAATATAATCATTTATGGGTTTTTTGTTTGTTTTTGGTATCAGGGATCATTGAACTTGGGACCTTCCGCTTGGGAGGCAGGCCATGGCACCACTGAGCTAAATCCCCATCTCTATAATCATTTATGTAAACTGTTTTTCTCTTGGCCCATCATAAGTGTTATAAGTATTATTACTACAAATCAAACATCTCTGTATCAGAGACATCACATGGGATGCCTTCTCAAACCTAGCCCCAGAAGTACAACTTTCCATCTAGCTTCTTGGTACACCATATAACCATGTGCTAAGGGTTACACCCTGCTCAGTTTTGTCTGCTTGTCTGATCTTATCTCCATCTCAGAGCCTCCAGTGCAAGGCAGATTGAAAGTGATATCTCTACCATTGAATGGAGTTACAATAAACTGAGAAGGCAAGAAGGCATTTTACAGTTTAGTATTGATATTTTTCCTTAGAGAAGGTGAAAATGTCTTGAGGTCATTAACCTGTTCACTCTCCCAGCACCAACTAGAAAAACAAAGGAAGGAAAAGAAGATGCACAGCTACTGCCTTTTCCCCCCTGAATATATTGGAGATTGGCATGGTGGACCAAACATGGGCACAAGGAAGAGGTTTCGAACGGCCACAGCACATATTATATAGCATCTTTTCTCATTTGGCTTCCATGATTTCAATCTGTGCCCTGCATACTTGCCAGTACCATGAATTTTATCATCTCCAGTGTCAGGCCACACTTCCTAACCAGTTTATTCTGTCTCAACAAAGCTATTAGAAAAGACTTTTTTTTTTTTTCTTTTTTGGGACAAGGTCTGCCTATGTAGCCTAGGCTGGTCTCGAACTCATGGTGATCCTCCTGCCTCAGTTCCTGCTGGAATTACAGGCATGCACTACTATGCCTGGTAAAAAAGTCTTCATTATGAGCCTTATCAGTTTTTCTTTTGGATCTTACTAGCGTATACTGAGCTTATGACTAATATTTCCTAAGTCTTTTGAAAGCATGCTGTCTATAAGCTATATCTCCCTTGGCCTATCTCTGAGGTATTGATTTTTTAGTCCAACTGCAAAATTTTACATTTGTTTCTTTAACATTTCATCCTTTTTATAGTTACTTGTCCTACTCGGTGGGTGATCTTTTAGGCTCTATAACATTGTCAAAGTTTCTCCCTGGCAAGGTTTTATAAGTCTACCATTTATACACAGGGCAGGGCAATGACAGCACGGTTAGTTGCTATGAAGCTGCTGATGTAAATTAGTACTCCTACGCTTTGGGGCAAGTTTCTTGTTCCCTGGGCCTTTCCTTTATCTAATTTGAAGATATCAGTGCTTTAAGCCACTTTCTGAAGTAAAGCATAGAGACACACTGTCCAATATAGTAACCAGTAATCATATTTAATTAAAATTAAATAGGATTAAAAATTTAGACTCTCAATTGCACATTTCTCAGTTATCAACAGCTACATGTGGTCAGTGACTACTATACTGACAGCACAATATTTATATCACTGCAGAAAGTTCTATCGGACAGTGTTTAGATGAGAATGTTCATTACTGATGCCAAGTACCAGCTGACTCCAAGTCAATGTTCTGCCTGACCACAATTACTAGCCAGCCATGATGCCACTGTCTTGTACTATCTATATTTGTATTTTTTCAAGATAAATTACAAAGGTTTACTGCACCAAATGCCATAGAAAATGGATCAAAATAATACATGAACAAGTTTTAAGAAAAATTTCCCATATATTGACATTAGTATCTATTCAACTGATCAAAAATAGAAAGTCCTTATCAATTTCTCTTAATAAAGCTTTAATAGTAACATAATTTTCTGTTTTTAGCCACCACTGAAAATTAGGCATATTGTAATCTCAATTCCCAAATAGATGGCTCACCAAAGTTTGACATTTAAAAATTAATATTTAGAGAGGGCTGTTTGATTTAGGCAAAAATTATATTAAAATATCCTCTTTCCCCAAGCACAGGAAAAAAAAAACAAACATTAACAAAGAGAAGCTCAAAATGTGTCCAATTTAATGGCTAAAGTATGCATGAACAAAATACTCACCACACTGTATCACTAGTGGAAAACCCAGACATTTAAAAGAATTTGGGTGTCACTTTATATTCTTTATGTACAACCAACTTTAGTGAAGAACCTTGAAAGCTACAGACCATACTTTTATAAAATCTGAGGACCTAATTATAAGAGCCCAAACGACAGTTTAGTATCATTTAGTAAGTGGGGAATTTCCTCCTTCCAAAAAAGTTAATTCTGAAAAATATGGTTAAGTTTAAAAAGTTGCAGTGTGTAAACAGCAGTTACATGGGATGTGAAAAGATTATAGTTACTTTCATTAAAAAAAACAGCACATTTCAGAAAAATGGATTGAATCCTGTACAAAAAGCTATTTAACACTGATAGAAATAAAATACTTTGGAATTATGCACAAGTATGGAAGCTACATTTAAAATTTTCATTGTCATGTTTAAAATGTGCACAATTACCTTTACATTCATATCACTTACCAATTTGTTAAAAATAAAACTGCAACATGTTAGGAGAGGTCCATCACAGTAACACTGACATCCTTCTGCTCTGTCATGCCTTGCTAGCTTGCTCAGAAAAGCAAGACACTACGAAAGTTACACTCAACAGGTAAGACTCACAAGTTGAAGAAACCCTAAAGGTAAAATCTGTCAACTGAGGTAAATTTCTTTTTTTATTTTATTTTTACTTTTTCCCACTATGGGAATGGAGGAGGGTAGAGTCCCTTTCTGGCCCAGTGGCTGGGGCAGATGGAGCCTAGGTGTGTGGAGGTGCTAGTGGAAGCATCTCGACACAAGTCTACCAGGAGTTTTCTCTCTCACTTTTGGGAAGAGGTTGAATTTAAAACAAAGAAAACGTGAATTGCGGGTGTTTAGAGAAGGGCTACAGGGGCAGCAACATTCTTGGTCTGTTTTGTAGGTAACAGACATGAGGATCAGGCTCTTGACTGGAATCCTGCCACCAAGGCAAACCCCACATGTGACCTCAAGCAGCTCCCTACAGGCTTCTTCCCAAGAGGAGTCTGGAACATGGTAAGATTAGGGGCCAGTTTTCTCTGGTTTGGGGGGCTGGGCTAAATATTTTGTGCATGGAATTGAGAATCAGCCATTTAAAGCTTAGTTTCCCCGAGATGGGGCTAATTTCCACATGATCCTGGGTACACACCAGAACAGAACTGACTTTGTATTGTGTCATTTTCTCTGAAGCCCTGGGAAGAGAATGAGGTAAAGCGCCCACAGGTGTAAACAAGGAGAAGAGAGCTTGAGATAGGGGAATGCTCTAAGAGGTGGGAACCTGAGGGAAAGGCTGTGACTTCAGCTTTGAAGGCTTATTTACACAGAAGGGAAAGCAAATGCCTGGCCAGTGGAGCCCCAGGGAGGGTGCGTCCTCTTCCTGAAGCTTAACAGCAAAGATTAAAAACAACGGAAAACTTCAATTTTGTGAAAAACATCAAATAAAAGTTAAAAATCTTACAAGCTTTTGAGGCACCCACTGACCTTTTCATAGTGGGCAGAGAGGGAGCTAACAGCTCTGACCTGGTCCTTAGCAGTGCTGTGCCACCTGTCTCACCAGGGCAGCTGGCAGACTCTCTCGCACAAACAACTGACTTGTATTTGTAAAAGAACAGAGACAAACTTATGTCACTCGATGGTTAGGATCACAGTTTTATCAAAAGTCAAGTCTGAAGTCTTCCCAATGCCTGGGGAAAGCTCCCTCCTGTTCTCAGGATGAAGGACACATGAAATGCTACAGTAGTTGGCTTTACTAGATCAGTTCCTGCCTTTTCATACTCAGAGTCTTTTACTCTACTCTAGATGTGAGGACATAGTCTATTTCATGGTCAGCAAACTAAGTTTCTTTTACAGTAACAGAAAATTAAGGTTTTTTTTTTTAAATGAACTAGAATAATTATTCTTCACTTTGGTAAGTTTTATACGATGGCCAAGTGAATTTCTAGAAAGATATTTTGAAAAGGTCATAGGAATAAGAAGGTGCAGAGGTGATAATTTAAAAATTCAGATCAGATATGAATTGTTCCAAAATATTTAAAGTAACTGCACTCATTACTCACCGGAACGGCTGCAGATTTTCCTTCTTACCCAGCCAGCTGTGCCTCTTAAAGAGAAGTGGTCATTTGCAGCACTATTACAGGAAGACAGGGGCTGGCTGAGAGAACTCCCCACACACACTCCGGAGCACACAGCAACCCCTCTGGTAAGCAGCCTCTCCAGCAAAGGCTGCCACGCTCCCACACAGGGCAGGTGTCTGACCCACTCCACTGCTACATCATCCTCTGCCGGGCATTGGATGCTATATGGGTTCTTGGGTCTATTGCACCAGCAGTCCATCTCTGACCTCCCTTTTGCTGCATCTGAATCAAGCTGAGAAGAAAGGGAACATAGGGCCCCTGAGTACCCCTCTCTTCTCAACAGGAGCTGCTGCAGCCACAGAGCTGATGACAGTTGATGTGGCTTTTCCACCTTTCCTCTGTGGATCTGGCCCCAGGCCTTGTTGCCTGTCTCTCTAGAACAGCACACTCTGTTAGCTCCAGTGTGCAGTGCTCACACTCAAATCTGAAGACGTCTGTTCCTGGAATGTCTCACTGTGTCAACCCTGCCCCTTGCCCCTCATCCCCGCCCTGCAGCTCGAAGCAGCCAGTGCCCGCTGCTCAGCGCTCAGTGTAGTGCTATGTTCCCTCCACCAGCATATATTTGTATTTTTATCTGGCTGCCTGTCTTATGATGGTTAGTGGAGGAATGTTTCTGATTCTAACCTGTCCTACTAGCTTTCAAGCTAGTGGATATAAAAAGAGGCGAATACTTGTTGTACAGAGCCGCTGGGTTCTGGGCCCCAACTCTGATTGAGGAGAATATTGGAACCAAGAGTTTCAGGATCCAGACATGTCAGCTAACCCTATTTGTATAAAATCTTTATCAGTTTAAAGAAGGTAGGGTAGAGGAATTATGTCACTCTTCTATAAACAAAAGGAATACTATTTTCCATTAATCACATTCCATCTAATCCTCTTCCTCAGAGGTCATTCTGACTACCTTCATTTCAGACCTATCTATCTGAACAGGTATCTGACTAAGCCTCCAAGCTGGCATTAGCCTCTAATTGCTGTCAAATCCAAGAAACTATTAATATGTATGGCAGGAGTTGTCATCTTAACATAGCTTCCTGTGACCTCTAAAAATGATTTGGCCAAGTCCTAGGGATAGTACTGGGCCCAGGAGATCATTGCAAAGGAGGATAGAGGTGGATACAGCCTGCCACTGGCTTAGTTACAATTCTCTGTACTCTGGAGCCCGGGAGATGAGAGGAGAGAAATCAAGTACTCAAGAGGTCTTTGAGGCAGTCAAAAATTAAAAGAGCACAGAAATGGCAAAGGCTAGGCAGCTATCTTGTCTACTTCTATCAAACCCAACAAAGCCTTGAGGTTGTTTTGATGTAAACAGATGTTTAAAAATGGTCTTTCTGTGACTCATAAGATCAATTATGCAATATATAGTTTACTTAGTGAATATTATCTGTCAAGTATGACTGTTAGACCCTCCTCTTGGTTTCCATGGAATACAAGTAGGTCAGTAAGAAACTGTGATATAAAAAAAATTGAGAATTACTCTATCCAGGTTTTAAAACTACTGGCCTAAAGACAGTTCCACTGACATTCCAGTATGATAGTCACTATTTGTAGTCACTAAGCACCACTCAGTACAATTATGGATGTCATTTAGATGCACCAGAACTCAAAGAATGGCAGGTATAATCACTCACAAACTTCTCTGGGCACAAAAATTACTTACAGAACTATTTTAAAAGCTATATTATCAGATTATTGCTTATGTTTGATGACCCTGCCATTTACTCTGTCATTTTTCCCTTCTGGGCCTAAATGTTTTCAGCTAGAGGATAAGGAAATTGACTAAAAAATAGCTTTTCTATTCTAGGTAGCATACATATTTTCTATTTTTAATTTTCAAATAACTTAATTTTAGTGAGGGTTCTTCAATGTTCTTCTAGCCTTCATATAAAAAAACACATCACAAAGTCATTGATTCAACCCCTAGTATCACAAATACAAACAAAAACAACATATATCCATAGAAAATGTGTAACACAGTTCTGGCAATGAGCTATACTAAGTCTGTTCAAGTGGGGTTTAGTAGACTTCTAATTTTACATCTACTAAGTACACACACTGATTCCTGCCTAATAAACTGCCTCAGAGGAGAGGGAAACAGAGATATCCTTTGCAAAGTTCTGTTACACCTGCCTCCCTCATAGCCAGCAAATCTATCACTGACCTTGTTAATTATACAAAAAAGTTCACTGGTAACACATTTGGGTTAAAATATGAAATTTGCCACCAAAGCACATGACTCATAATTTATGAAAGCAGCAACATCAACTCCAAAATGAATCAAGATATTGGCCTAGAAGCTTGAAATACACCAAAACATCTGGCCCATAACCATTACCTTAGCACTTGAATTTGGAAATCAGCCCCAAGTAAACCTGCCAACAGAGCCAAATAAAAGCAGGAAGCAGGGCTAATAAGAGAGAGGACGAAAGCTGAAAGAAACTGAGCAAAGGCCTTCTTTTTTCTTGAGTGCTTAATCCAAGGAAGAGAGCTAAAAGCTGAGCCAACAAATCTGAGGTCAGGGATTTAACATCAGTTAAAAGCAGCCTAGACACAGGCTAGGGCTCTAAGTCATTATGTGAAAGAGTGGAGATGGTTTGCTGTTAGCCATCCCCATTATTCCGGATTACTTTCAGCATGTACCTTACTGGTAGGAGGTGAGGAGTATCTTTTCCATTCACAAAGAGATAATCTTGGGCCTTGTTGGATTGATCTTAGTGAAACTACTTAAAAACTATGAAAAAACTTCCAGGGAAGTCTCAGGTTTATTTTTCCCCAGGCATACTCTGGATCTATGGAAAATGTGGAATTGGGATGGGACAGAGAGGGTGGAAAAGTTAAAGGAAACCAGGGAGACTTCTTGGAGGAGTCTAGGGTCAGTACAAACCGAGCAGGCTATTACCAAAGCATTTGAATCTTACAAAAGTGGAATATACAGTTAAACACCTATTATATTAGGGTTGAGTCATGAGACTAAGTTCAGGACTAAGGAACGAGTTATGTACAGAGTCTGCCAAAACAATGCATATATGCTTCAGCAGTTTGCTGTACTAATAAATGTCTGGAAGATAATGGACATCACTTTGAGCACCTCTTGTAATTGTAGAGGCCAAAGATAACTTGTATTAATCTCATGATGCCTCAATAAATTTAGTATTAAAATATTTATACAAGGTTTTCTTTTCCTGATATATATATATATTTTTGGTGAACTCTGTATATAAGCTCCACTCTTTGAAGGTAGTTGTGAATAAGTTGCATAAGTTGAACAAGTTGTACAATAATGATGATGCATAGAGATTTTGTGTATATACTGATTATAACTTTACATGCAACTCTCAAAAGCATTCCTTCACTTTATACATGGCAGTCTTGTGAAGTAAACAAGAATACATCATTCTATTTTGCAGAGAAGCTGAAAGAAGATCAGAAATGGCAAGAAGAAATACATTCTTTTCTTTTTCTTTTTCTTTTTTCTGTACTGGAGATAGAACTCAGGACCTTGTGCTTGCCAGGCAGGCTCAGCACCACTGAGCTACATCCCTGGTTAAAGAAATACATTTTTAATAAGAACCAACATGTAAAAGAAACTCACTCTTGCCTCCCTTCATCCCTTACCTGTGGTCTTGGGCTGTATACTTGAGGAGCTCAGCCAACTGTAAGGGATATTTGCAGATCTTCTGCACTGGAGTCAGAAGGAAACCATCAATGGCAATGTCAATCATCTGCTGCAAGAGACGACAGGCCTCAAAGAAGTGCTGGTAGCGGCTGTCCTTCATCAGCTTGGAAAGCTCCATGCAGGCGTCCAGGTGGTTGTTACAATACTCAGAGTATATCCAGAATCCATCTTGCTGTGGAAAGAGAAAAAAAATGAAAAAGAAAGGCTACTAAAGGCCCCCAAAGAAGTACTGAATAATAGAAAAACAGGGCCAAGGATTAGCTCAGTGGCACTGTGCCTGCCTGGCAAATGCAAGGTCCCAAATTCAACCCCCAGTACCAAGGGAAAAAATGGATAGAACCCATTCTTGGGCAGCAATACCAAAATAATCCCAATTATTCTAAAACTGATTCATTCAATAATAAAGATTTCAAAAGAAATTATTTGGCAATTGGACAAACTAATTGAAAAGTTCATTTAGAAAAAAATAAGTAAGTAGGAACATTAAAGAAATTCTGAAACAGAAAGGTAATGAGATAATAGTGACAATAGTAACAATAGTAAAGCAGAGTTTGGCAAATAAAACACTGGTACTGGGGCACAAAGAGATAGATCAGAGATTTTACTTCCAGCAATAACAGATTAGATTGTTTTAGTATACCATGCCATTAACAGCTAGAAAATCTGAAAAAATAAAATATGTCTGAAGAAATCATCATCCAGAGCTTTAAGTTAGAGGTATTCAAGATATGTGCAACAGATATATACAGAGGAAACAAAATATAAGTGTGTGTGTATGTATGTATGTGAGTATATATGTGTATGGGGAAAGAGAATAGAGTTGAGAGGAGGGAGAGGACACTCAAATGATAAAATAAAAATGATGAAATGTTAACAGGTGAATCTGGGTAAATGCTATATATTTGTTTTGATCATATTTTTAACTTTTCTGTTAATTTAAAAGTATTTCAAAGTAGTTTTATTTAAATCTTAAAATTTTTTCTTATATATTGTTTAATATTCAACCAAAATAACCTAATGCATGAGAACATAAAGCATCAACAAAACACAAGAGAAAAAACAGGCAATAAGAATGGATAGACATAAAAAAAATGGATAGACAAAAATATTAAGATGAGTTGTTACTCATAGACTTCAGAAAACAAGAAAATAAAACCTAAAAAGAATAATACACCATAATTATGAAGAATTTATCCTATCTACTTCACTACATTCATTGATTAAAGGAGAAAAACCATATGATCATTTCAATAAACAAAAAAGGACTTGAAAAAACACATTTATAATAAAATCTATGCACAAACTAGGAATAGAAAAAAAAAAACTACCCCAATGTAACAAAGTGTATCCATGAAAATATAAAGCTAGTTTCTTTCTGAATAGAGAAATATTGAATGCTTGATCATAAAATTAGGAAGAAGACAAAGATATCTGCTTTCATCACGTCTGGTTAACACTGTACTGCAACATCCAGTTAAATAAGAAAAGAAAACAAAACAGATCACATGTAGATTGAAAAGAATAAAATTGTCTTTATTCAGAGATGATATGACTGTATAGGTATAAATCATAAGAAATCTATAAAAATTAGTGAATTCAGTAATATGTCAGGTTACAAGGTTAACATACAAAAGGCCACTTATTTCTATATAATACCAAATTATGCAAGGTTGAAATTTTTAAAAATACTATTTATAATAGTAGCAAAAAGCATTAAATGATTAGAAATCTATTTTTGGGTAGAAGACATTAACAAGATGGCACAGTAAGAGATGCCAGCCTTCCTTTTGCTCACAAAAAGCAAAAATTTGACAGTTATCCATGAACCAAAATAACCTGGAAGTATTTAGGAGTTCACCTAAGAATCCATGACAATATAATGGAAGAAAAAACCTGAGAACAATCACAAAAAAAAGAAAAATAAGAGTGTTCCTGTATCATCCCATCTGGCAGGTTTTCCAGCACAAAGGAACTCCCTGGCTCACAAATCCCCTTGTGGGGAAAAGAAGAACAGGGTAAACAACCAGTGATATTAGGGATTAAAGAAGTCGGATGGGCTCTTTTTTGGTCACTTTCTCAAAGCTAAGACACAATATCCAACACCCACAACTTAAAGGAGGTGAGGTCTGTTTTGCCTCATGTTCTTTAGAGGTTTCAGTTAATGGGTGGTATGCTCAAACACAGAAAATGGCATGGTAGAATGGACTGCTGAAGAGGAAAGGTGCTCTCATCATGGCCAGGAAGCAGAGAAAGAAAGAAAAACCCAAACAAGGAGATATACCCTTCCAGGTCACATCTCCAATACGTAGCTTTTTCCAGTCAGACCACAGCTCCTAACAAGTCAGCCATATCTCCTCTATGATTAAATCACCTTCCAAAATCCTTGTCTATAAGTACACGAGGCCTTTGGGAAGACATTCTCAATCTAAACCATAACAGGCAAGACAGTGAGAGTCACCATGTCTCACAGTGACCTACTTGTCATAAGAATTCAACACATGTCTGCTGAGGGGCTTAACAGCCCTGATGGCCACTGGGTATCACTCAAAGCTTTCACCAGAGAGAACTTCTCAGTGTTCAAGGTCACAGATCACAGTGGCTTGTTCTTCAGAGAATCCCAGTAGCTTTGAGGTCCCCCCGAAGCCTCATGTGGTCATAGGTGGGTTTTTCAGGGGTGACTGAATCTAGAGCTTGTGATGCTGGGATTAAGGGAATGTGATTATTAAACCAGTACACTCATTGGTTTGGCATCACCCTAATCCCAGTGGTCTGGATAAGATAAAAGGGGCAGAAATACACTCTTAAGTTTCCCTTGTTGCTTTTGATATCTTCTGGCCACCATGAACTGTTTCTCCTCTTCAAGGCCTACCTGTCATGCCACTCTGCCTTGGAGCCAGCCAATTATGGACTAAAGCCTCTACAAACTGTGAGCTAAATAAACCTTCCCATTTTATCTTTGGATGTTGGGTATTTTGTCTCAGTAATGAGAAAAGTAACACACCTTTTCGTATAACAGTGGCAGACTAGTCACTAGACCAGTCCCACTGCACTCTCTTCCAGTCTGATAAAATTGACAGTGCCTGGAAGTAAGGCAAAGGCAAAAAACCTCTGGCTGTTATACCCATAGGAGCACAGTTGAAATCTAGCGGAATTTTGCCTAAAGGGGGAATAAGCATCAGCTTCAGTGGTGTGTCTGGCTCACCTGTTCCTGGCAGGTAAGAAGTCATTTGTGAGAAACCAGCTCAAACCAGTTGACATATCAAACCAGTCAAAACCACAGAGAACTAGAGCTGAGCTCCCTACAAGTGCTGCAAGCCAAGGTCTCTCCATTTGTGAACTAAGAGGTAGGAGCATACTGATGAAATTCTAACTAAAGTACAAATAACATTAAGAGGTTCTTTCCTTTAGTTGTTTTCTCCTTTTTATCTGCCATTGCTTTTTGAAAGAGCTATAGGGAAGGGGTGTTTGTGTGTTAGTAAGAGTATAGGAATATGAATTAATGCTCTTACTAAGCTACGTTAGCTATTAGATTAGTCATAAATTGGTTTCAACCTTCCTATACCTTCTACCACACTGCATTTAAACTCCCTCCTCAACTTCCTGTTTCACACCTTCACCCTCTCAAATTCCCCCTTCCTCCCCCTTTATTTGGTCAACACACACATACATACAGACACACATATTTTCTGAGATAGAGTCTCACTATGTAGCTCAGGCTGGCTCTGAATTCACTATTTAATCTAGGCTTGCCTTGAACTTAGAGTGATCCTCCTGCCTTAATCTCCTGAACGCTGGGACAACAGGCATATACCACCATGCTCAGCTAACAATATATTTTTATTCCGTCTTTTCTTTCTTTCATTGGTATTGCTTTTAGTAAGTGCTAGGGGCTTGGCAGTATGCTAGTAACAGTGTAGGACTAAGTTAATGTTTGTGTCACTTTATGTAATTCTATAATCACATTAGGTTACCCATACCAAGGAGTGTTTCACACTGTTAGCTAAAATAGACTTTTGGTTTGGTCATAAATCAGACACAATATCTTTATGCCCTACATCATGCTCCACTTATTCCTTCCCCCACTACTCTACTTACTTTCCTTCTCACATCCTCTCAAATTTCCCAACTCCCTCCTGCTTTTACATAACAGAAACACTATCAGTACAATGTTTTTGTTTTTAATTTTTAATTTTTATTTTCTTTCTTTCTCTCAGAATATTTATGTGCAGTTTTTGCATATGTGAAATGGTGAATAAGAATTAATTATTGCTGCCGGGGATTTAGCTCAGTTGTTCCAACGCTTGCCGCGCAAGCACAAGGACCCGAGTTTGATCCCCGGTACCAAAAAAAACAACAACAACAAAAAAAGAATTAATTATTGCTGTAGTTTATACAGTATCTTTCATTGACATATCAGGTCAAACCTCACCAAAAATTATGTATGTAGATTCAAACACAAACTTTCTACTAACATATTAACTGGTTTCAATCAGTTAAAACTTCATACAACTTCCCACAATTTTTCCTGCTCATCCAAATAACTTCTCAAACATCCTCTTCCCCTCCTTCCATTCTAGATATAAAATAACATCACCAAAGTCTTATCACATTTTTTCATTTGCTTTTGTCTCTTTCTTCATTCCTTCTTTCTGAACTACTTTCTGACTTGTTCCTTCCATCATCTGTTATATCCTACTCCATTGACATCAGTACTATTTCACTGTCTCCCTAGGTTACAAAAAAAGTGTGAAATATTTAAAACAAGTTTTAAATTATATGTTGATATATGGTTGGTTTTGTATATGAAATATAACTATAAGTTGTTCTGTCCTTGCAAAATAGTCACAAGAATTAGAGGACTTGCAGGAAGATGGAGTGGTGAGCAGCAGAAAGAGAGGTTTAGTGTCCAGGCACTGCAATAAAGCAACATGAGGAAGAAAAGAACCAGGAGAGTGGGTCCCGGGGACCCAGGAAAGATCTGAAGTGACAATTGAAGCCCATAGGAGAGTGAAGAGAGTCCCTAACAAAGAAGAAGGTGCTAACAGGCAGTGCCTCCTCCCTAAGCCTCGACTTAACTCAGGGGAAGGGTAGCTTGCACCTGGAGACTGACTAACTGTGACTATGGCAACCCGAGACCTCCATGGTGAACCATACCAGTGGAGGAGAATGGTGGACACAGTGGACTGCAGTGGTTGATGAGGTGTTGGAGTATGGAAGACCCCCAGGAGAGGGGCCAATTGAGTTCAGAACTCAGAACAGCTGTGGGCTGGCTCTATCTAGTGGATTCCAATGTCAGAGTGTCAGAGTTCAAACAAGCAAGAGGTCAGAGAGCTCAGTATGAGCCAGCTGGGCGGGGATGGGGCAGGAGACTCCACAGATCTAGTTCCAGGCTCACAGTAAGAAACCAGCCTGAACTCCAGTAGAACTAAAGGTGAAAGCTTGCTGGGATTATCCACTACCCCTCTGTAAAGCTATAGCTGGCTTGCTGGGATTAATCAATTCAGATCTGTATGCTGCCCACACTGTCTACCAGTCACAGCAGAGACACAGCTTGAAGTGGACATTTTTTTCTTCTTTTTTTCATTTATCTCTTTTCTTGTTTGTTTTTGTTTTTTTCTTGATTATTCTTATTTTTATAGGAATTGAACATGGTGTCTAGTTTTTTGTTGTTGTTGTTGCTGTCTTGTTCTGTTGTTTTTATTGCTTTCTTCTCTCTTTCTGTCTTGTCTTCTTCATCAGTTTCCCAAAGTTGTCATGACCTTGCTTTGTTCTCTAGCCTTAATTCTAATCATTTCCTCTTCTTCTATTTCTCTCTTTTCTTCCCTAACTCTATTTAAATTTTCTCCTGGAATAGTAAATTCACTATATTGAGGGCTTATTTACTGCAAACATTTTTCTAGTTTGTTTTAGAATTTGTTATATAACCACAAATCTAGTTCATACAGTTAAAGGAGGCAAATTAATACTTTCCACAGTTCATCATTTTCTAAGCTATGCTTGATGCTATTGTTGATGCTGATTGTACTAATTTAGCCAAGGTGACATAATTGTTCTAATCACTTGTTCTTCCTGGTATACCAAGACTGAGACAGCAACTTCTCATGCCCAATAAACTGAAGAGGTAGGATCTTGCAACAGACTCAAAACTCAATAGCCAGCTATACCTGGAAGATACCTCTGACAAGTACTCATTTCCTAACGTTCTAAATACTAGCAACAAAGATATTCACCATAAGCAATCTACAAGCATCAACCCAGGAATTAAGCCAAAAACAAACAAAAAATAGAAATGAGAAGACACTTAAACAAGATGAAAACCCAGACTTTCATCTCACCAAAGCAAACCCAGGGGACAATGAACTGGAATAATCTGAAAGCCCTAAAGAGGTAACAATGAAAGTAACAAAGTAGATGAAAGAAGCTCAAGAAAAAAATCAAATCAGAAATAATTTCTCAGATAACTACAGAGATGTGACCAAAGTGAAAGAGATGATTAGTGACTCTAGAGCAGATACAGATAAAAAATAAAGTAGCTTAGAAAATGATGAAAACCATGTATGCCCAGCATATACACAATAGAATGCCCAATGTGAGGATCGAATATTAGATACAGAAGACAAGACTGTGGTAAGTGAACATGAAAAGAAAGATTTTTAAAAAATAGCGAACCAAAAGAAATCAATCCAACAGCTGCTAGATGATGCAAAGAAGAATAACAAGATTATTCGGAGTCAATGAAAAAGTAGGAGATAGCACAAATGGCATAAAAATACTGTTCACTGAAGTAATGGTAGAAAACTTCCCAAACAGGGAAAGAGAATTTGACATATAGATAAGTGAGGCATATAGAATTCCAATTAGCCATGATCAAAAAAAATCTACACTTCAGCATATAATACTCAAGATTCCAGAAATCCAACACCAGAACAGAATATTGAAAGTTGTTAGAGAAAAGAAACAAATCATATATAAAAGAAAGCCCATCAGAATCATTGCAGACTTCTCAACATGAACCCTGGAGTGGAGTATTTCCAGTCTCAAAAGAAAAGAATCTCAAGTCCAGATTGAAGTATCCTGCAAAATTATCTTTCAAAATTGATGGGAAAATTAGATACTTCCATGACAAAGAACACCTGAGGAACTTCATGAATGCCAAACCAGCACTCCAAAATGTTCTGAAGGACATTCTTGAAACAAATAAGGAGTACAATTTCATGAACCCCAAGAGAATGTATCCAGTGGTTAAGGCAAGTAATTAAACAGAGTGGGGAAAAATAGGCTAACAACAACTGGAAAATAACATGACAAAGAAAAGTAAATACATATCAGTTGTTAATGTTCTCAATTTACCAGTTAAAAGAAACAGACTGGCAGAATGGATCAAAAAGCAAGATCCAACAATAAGCTGCATACAAGAAACACATTTAATTTTTTAAAAAATCATAGACTGAAAGTCAAATGATAGAAAACAATACTCCAGGTGACAGGAACCTGGAAAAAGACAGGGGTAGCTATTCTATTTGCAAGCAAGTGGACTTCAAGCCTAGACTAATTAAGAGAGACTAAGAAGGTCACTACATCCTTGAAAAGATAACAATTTAAAAGGAAGAGATGACAATCATAAATATATATACACCAAATACTAGTCCACTGAAAAATATAAAACAAATATTAATGGACATGAAAAATCAAATAAGCACTAATATAATTTTACTGAGGGACCTCAATATCCCACTGTCACAAATAGATCAACTAGACAGAATTCAACAATGAAATATTAGAACTGAGCCAAACTTTTTAACAAATGGACTTAGTAGATGTCAACAGAGTGTTCCACCCCACAATATCAAAATACACATTCTTCTCAGCTACACATGGGACATTCTCCAAAATAGACCACATGCTAGCTCATAGAACATACTTAATTAAATGCAAAGGAATTAAAGTTATCCTATGCATATTATCAGACCATAGTGCAATAAAAATGGAGATAGATGGCAAAACAAATCACAAGAACTTCATAAACATATGGAAATTAAGTAACACCCTCTGGAACAAAAAATGGGCCACAGAGGTAATTAAACTAGAATTAGACAGTTTCTACAATTAAATGATAATGCCAACACAACATACCGGGATTTGTGGGACAAAATGAAAGTAGGCCTACAAAGGAAATTTATAGCACTGAATGGCCATATTAGGAAAACAGAGAAAGCTCAAATAAACAACCTAATGTTGAATGAACCTCAAGCTTTAGAAAAATAAGAGAAAGTCAAACCCAAAGTTCATAAAATGGAGGAAGTTATAAAATCAGAGCAGAAATTAATGCAGTGGAGACTAAATAAATCATACAAATAATCAATGAATCAAAGAGGTGGTTCTTTGAATGATTAAATAAATTTGACAAAGTCTTAATAACCTTATAAAAAATGAAAGAAAAGACTCAAATCCAAGCAATTAGGAATTAAAGGGATGAAGTCAACAGATTCTGCACAAATCCAGAGGATCATCAAAATGTATAAGAACTTGTATTCTAATAAGATGGAAAACTCAGAAAAAATGGACAGATTCCTAGATACCTATGAAATACCAGAGCAGAATCAAGAAGATATAACATTCTAAATAATTCAATATCAGTCAATGAAATTGAAAATATAATTTAAAAATTACCAACAAAGAAAAGCCCTGTCCTTGATAGCTTCACTGTTGAATTCCACAAAAAATTTAGAGAAGACCTAATGCCTGTAATTCTTTGACTTTCATGAAGTTGAAAAGCAAGCAGTATTCCCCAATTCATTTCTGAAAGCAAGCATTACCTTGATTCCAAAACCACAGATGGATCCAACCAAAAAAGAGAACTACAGGGCCAAGGATTTAGCCCAGTGGTGCTGCTGCTTGCCTCGAAAGTGCAAGTCCTGAGTTCGATCCCTGGTACAAAAAAAAAAAGAAAAAAAAACCAGACAGAGAGAGAGAGAACTACAGGCCTACCTCCCTAATGAAAACAGACAAAAAAAAAATCCTCAATGAGATACTGGCAAACAGAATGCAGCAGATCATCAAGAAGATTATACACCCTGTCCAAAGGGGATTCATCCTAAAGATGCAGGGATGGTTCAACATATGCAAATCAATAAATGAAATACACTATATTAACAGAGCCAATGAAAATAAAACATATGATCATCTCAATAGAGATAGAAAAAGCGTTTAAGCCCAACACTCATTTATGATAAAAACCCTGTAGATAATTAGAAGAGATGGTCTTTATCTCAACCTGATAAAAGATCTATGAAAAAACAACAGCCAACATCACACTAAGTGGGAAAAAACTGAAAACTTTCACTCTAAAATCAGGAACAAGAGAAGGATGTCCACTGTCTCCACTCTTGTTTAATATAGTTCTGGAAATATTAGTCAGAGCAATTATACAAGAGAAATAAGTAAAATAAATAAGAGTAGGAGATGGGCCAGGGATTTAGCTCAGTGGTTCTGGTGCCTGCCTTGCAAGCACAAGGTCTCGAGTTCGATCCTTGGTACAAAAAAAAAAAAAAAGAGTAGGAGAGGAAGAAGTTAAATGGTCATTATTTGCAGATGGCATCATACTCTCTACATAGAAGACCCCAAAAACTCCACCAAAAGACTTCTGGACTTAATAACCAAATTCAGTACTGTAGATAGATATAAGATCAACATTCAAAAATGAATAGCTTTCCTGTACTTGAATAATAGACTCACTGAAAGAGGAATTGGGGAAACAATACCTTTCATCCAAAAAATGAAATACCTAAGAATCAATCCAATGAAGGAAGTAACAGAACCCTACATTGAAAACTACCATACTCTGAAAAAAAAGAGGTTGAAGAGAATATCAAAAAGTGGAAAGATATCACTTGTTCTTGGGTAGGAAGATTTAATACAGTGAAAATGGCCATACTTCCAAAACTATTACACAGATTCATGCAATCCCAATAAAAATTCCAAAAGCCTATTTCACAGAATAAGAGAAAACAATCCTAAAATTCACTTGGAATCAGGAGAGATCAAGAATAGCAAAGGCAATTCTTGGCAACAAATGCAAGGCAGGGGGCATCACAATCCCTGACTTGAAATTATAGTACAAAGCTACTATGATAAAAACAGCATGGTACTGACAAAAAAAAGACCTAAAGATCAATGGAACAAATTAGAAGATGCAGAAACAACTCCAGACATACTCAGCCACCTCATCTTTGACAAAGGAACCAAACACCTTCACCAGAGAAAAGATAGCCTATTTAATAAATGGTGCTGGAAAAACTGGTTTGCAACTTGACAAAGACTAAAACTAGACATGTATCTTTCACCATGCACTAAACTAAAATCAAAATGGATCAAAGATCTAAATATTAAAACAGAAACACTAAATCTTCTCAAAGATGGGTTAGGTAGAACTCGGGAAGATATTGGCATAGGCAAAGACTTTATGAACAAAACCTGGTTTACATGGGAACTATCATGAATAATCAACAAGTACGACCTAATTTTATTAAAAAAGCTTTTGGACAACAAAAGAAACTACCGACAGAGTGAAAAGACAACCCACAATGTGGGAAAAAATATTTTCCCAGCTGTTCCTCAGACAAAGGACTACTCTCTAGAATATATAAAGAACTCAAAAAATCAGGCTCCCCCAAATTTAAAGAACCAATCTAAAAATAGGCGTCTGAAATGAATAGACACTTCTCAGATGAAGTAGAAACAGCAGATGAATATATGAAAAAAAGTTCAACATCACTGATCATTTGTGAGATGCAAATTAAAACAATTTTGATATTCCATCTCACTCCAGAAAGAATGGCTGCTATCAAGAAATCAAACAATAACAAATACTGGTGGGGTTGCTGGTGGAAGTGTAGACTGGTGTAACCACTGTGGAAAACAGTGTGGAAGTTCATCAATAAACTAAATGAAACTAAAGGTTTCATTTGAGCCAGCTATTCCCTTTCTTGGAATCTTCCTAAAAGATTTGAAAGCATCATACCCCAGGAACATATGCATACCCATGTTTATGGCTGAACAGTTTGTAATAGCTAAACCTTGGAAAGAGTCCAAATACCCATCAACCTATGAATGGATAAAGATGTGGTTTTTTTTTTATATGATGGAGGAGTACTCAGCCATAAAGAAAGACAAACTTGAGACATTTCTGGTTAAATGGATGTACCTTTAGACTATACTCTTAAGTGGAATAAATCTGACACACATGCATAAATACCACATTGTTTCTCTGGTGTGAGAAACTAAAAGTGTAAATGAGTGCCAAAATGTATATTGTGAAATGGAAACAAAATGTTCAAATGGGAAGGGAAACTAGGGAGGGAGACGGGAAAGAAAGGGAAAGAAAAAAATGAGGAAAAATGGACAAAAATGGAAACAGTGTTTGTAAATAAAGAGTGGTGGAAAGGTTGAAGGGAAGGAAGAGGAATGAAAAAAAATAAGAACCAGGATATATTATGTACAGGTACAAAGTCCCTGTGATGAATGTGATCATTATGTATACCTAAAATATACCAACAAACTTAATTAATTAAAAAAGAAAGAAAATAATTGATCCTAATAAATTGAGTAGAGTGACTTGGTGCATGAATATCAAAATATAACCAAAGCCAAGTTCAAATCACAAGGAAACATACACTAACTAAAAAGATTTCCATAGAAGCAACAGAATTTTCCATGATAACTGATCTTCATCCTTCAACACAGTCTTAATTTACTCTTGTTGCTGACACAAAATAATTGAAACCCAAAGTTAAAGGGAGAAAGGTTTATGTAGTCCACAATTGGCTGGCTCCAAGGCAGAGTAGCATGACAGCCAGGCCTTGCAGAGGAGAAAGGTCATAGTGGCCAGAAGGTAGCAAAAGCAACAAGAGTATCTTTCTGCTCCTTTTATCTTATCCAGACCACTGGGATTAGGGTGATGCCAAACCAGTCAGTGTACTGGTTTAGTAATCATATTCCCTCAATCCCAGCATCACACACTCTAGATTCAGCCACCCTTGAAAAAGCCACATATGACCACATGAGGCTTTGTGGGGACATCTAGGCCCAAACCCTAAAATTCTACCACTGGCCTTCCAAACACTCATGTAGATTCCTTTATGTAAAAGGCATTTAGTCCATCTCCATGAGTTGTCAAACTCCTAACAGTTTCAGCACTGCTGTAAAGTCCAAGTCCAAAGTCTCCTCTGAGATTGAAGACAAATTCTTAGCTGCAAGACCCTATATAAATGAAAAGAAAGTTAATCACTTCCAACATTCAATGGAAGAAGATAGACATTTCCATTTCGAAGGTTACAAAAAGGGAGATAGCAAAAACTGGGAACAAAGCAAGACTAAAATCCAGCAGGGCAAACATTAAATCCCACAGTTCTACTTCCAGAATCTGAAGCAATCTGTTGCAAGTTGTGAACTCCAAAGGGCTTGAGTAGCTCTGCCCCTACAACACTTCTGGTGGTTGTAGTTCCCATGGCTTCTCTTTGTGCTGGCTCTGCTCCCTCCTTGCAGTTTTCCTCACATGATCCACGTTTCTGGCTTATACAAACTTTTGGGCTCTCCACAGCACTTTCAGCTTCACACTCACAGCTTCACACACTGCCCTTTCAGGGGCACACTGCCTGGCCTCCCAGGTCTTCTGAAATCTGGGTGGAAGCCTTCCTGACCCCACAACTCTTGCATTCTACATGCACCTAAAACCAGCACCACATGGATGATGCCAAGGTCTACTGAAAGCTGGAGCAGTAGTCAGGCTTCCTTCTCTCCTGGTTGTAGGGGTACAGTGCCTATGAACCAAATTCCAAGAAACAACTTTCCTAGGTGGCTGACAGCTAAAATATAGTGCTTTGGGGCTCTCTTCTCAAAGCAAAGTCTTTCACTTTTGCAATTTTGAGGCTGCAAAGGTGGGAGTCTTACTGCTTCTTGTGATGCTCTCAGGTCATATTTTCTACTCTTTTTCTTTTTTCTTTTTTGGTTAAATCCTTTTATTGGTACATTTTAGGTATACAACACAATTACATTTCTCCTTGGGAATTGTACCTATACATGATGCATCTTGGTTCTAATTTTTTCCCCATTCCTAGTCCTCCCTTCACCCCCTCCACCCTTCTCTATTTACAAAGACTTTATTTCCATTTTTTCCATTTCTCATCATTTTTCCTTTCCCTTCTTTCCTTCCCCCTGCCCCTCCCACTACCCCTACACCTTTGGACCTTTTCTTCCTATTTTGCATTATCAATTATTCATTCTAATAATTGGTACATTTTAGGTATACAATATAATGACATTCATCATTGGAAATTTGCAACTTTAAATAATCTTTCTTGGGTCTTATTTATCACCCTTGCCCAGCCCTCCCACCCCTCCATTCCTCCCTATTTACAAAGATTTTCTTCCTATTTTTCCATTTTCTCATATTAATCCCATTCCCTTCTATCCTTTCCCCTAGCCCTCCCACTTCCTTCCCCTTTGCCCCTTTTCTTTCTATTTCATATTACCTATTATAAATTTTAGTCCTTATTTACACTTTCAGTTTCTCACACCAGAGAAACTATTTGGTATTTATACATGTGTGTCCTATTTATTTGACTTAAGAGTATTGCATCAATGTGCATCCACTTAGCTATAAATGTCTCTAATTTCTCATTTTTTATGGCTGAGTAGTACTCCATTTTATTAAAAAAACCACATTTTCTTTATCCAGTCTCCAGTTGATGGGCATTTGGGCTGTTTCCAAGTTTTAGCTATCACAAACTGTGTTGCTATGAACATGGGTGCACATATATCACTGTGGTATGATACTTTTAATTCTTTGGGGAAGATCCCCAGCAGTGGAATAGTGGGGTCAAATGGGACTTCCAGTCCTAGTTATTTGAGGCACCTCCATACTGATTTTCACAGTGCTTGCACCATTCTACACTCCCACCAGGAGAGGAGAAGGGTTCCTCTTTCCCCACAGCCCTGCCAGCATTTGTTATTGGTTGATTTCATGATAGCAGCCATTCTTTCTGGAGTGAAGTGGAATCTCGGCGTTGTTTTCATTTGCATCTCTCAAATGACCAGTGATGTTGAACAGTTTTTCATGTTTTATTTATTATTTCTACTTCTTTGTCTGGGACATGTCTGTTCATTTCAGATGCCCATTTTTGGATTGGGTCTTTAAACTTGGGAGGTCTGATCTTTTTAAGTTCTTTATAGATTCGAGATAGTAGATCTTTGTCTGAGGAAGAGCAGGTGAAGATTTTTTCCCACATTGTGGGCTGTCTCTTCACACTGCTGGTGGTTTCTCTTGCTGTGCAGAAGTTTTTTAATAAGAAGAGATCCCACTTGTTGATTGTTTGTGCTAGTTCACGGGCAACTGAGGTTTTGTTCATAAAATTTTTTCCTACACCGATGTCTTCAAGAGTTCTACCTAACCTCTGTTCCAACTGGTTCAGAGTTTCTATTTTAATATTTAGATGTTTAATCGATGTCGATTTTAGTTTAGTGCATGGCGAGAGCTACAGGTCTAGTTTTAATCTTTGGCAAGTTGAAGCCCAATTTTTCCAGCACTATTTATTGAAGAGGCTATCTTTCCTCCAGTGAGGGTGTTTGGCTCCTTTGTCAAAGATTAGGTGGCTGACTGTGTCTGGCCTTGTTTCTGCATCTTCTAATCTGTTCCACTGATCCTCAGGTCTCTTTCTTTGTCACTAACATGCTGTTTTTATCACAGTAGCTTTGTAGTATAGTTGCAGGCTGTCATACCCCTTGCCATGTTTCTGTTACCTAGAATTGCTTTTGCTATTCTGGGTCACTTCTTGTTCCAAATGAATGTTTGGATTGTTTTCTCAAGGTCCATAAAGTATGCTGCTGGGATCTCAATTGGAATTGCATTAAATCTATATAGCAGTTTTGGAAGTATGGCCATTTTCACTATATTAATGCTTCCTACCCAGGAGCTGGGGATGTCTGTCCATTTTCTGATATCATCTTCAATCTCTCCTTTCAGAGTGCCATAGTTTTCAGAGAAGAGGTCTTTGATTTCTTTCGTTAGGATGATTCCTAGGTATTTCAGTTTTTTGGATGCTATTATGAAAGGAATTAGTTGCCCTATTTCTTTCTCAGTGAGTCTGTCATTGGTGTAGAGGAAAGCTGTTGATTTTTGTTTGTTGACCTTGTAACCAGCTACTTGACTGAATTTGGTTATTAAGTCTAGAAGATTTTTGGTGGAGTTTTGGGGGTCTTCTATATAGAGTATCATGTCATCTGCAAATAATGACAATTTGACTTCTTCATTACCTATCTTTATTCCTTTTATTTCTTTCTCTTGTCTAATTGCTGTGGCTAATGTTTCCAGAACTATATTGAACAAGAGTGGTGATAGTGGACATCCTTGTCTTGTTCCTGATTTTAGTGTGAAGGATTTCACTTTTTGACCATTTAGTATGATATTGGCTGTTGGTTTTTCATAGATGGCGTCTATCAGTTTGAGGTAGAGACCATCTATTCCAATTTTTTTTCGAGTTTTTATCATAAATGCATGTTGGATTTTGTCAAATGCTTTTTCTGCATCTATGGAGATAATCATATGGCTTTTGTCCTTGGCTCTATTGATATAGTGTATTACATTAATTGATTTGCATATATTGAAACATCCCTGCATCCCTGGGAAGAATCCTACTTGATCAGGGTGTATGATCTTCTTGATATTCTGCATTCTGTTTGCCAGTATCTTATTAAGGATTTTTGCATCTATGTTCATTAGTGAGATTGGCCTATAGTTCTCCTTTTTGGTTGGGTCTTTTTCTGCTTTGGGGATCAAGGTGATGCTTGCTTCCAGGAATGAATTTGGGAGTATTGCTTCCCTTTCAATTTTATTGAAGAGTTTATCAGTAGTGGCAGCAGTTCCTCTCTAAATGTCTTGTAGAATTCGGCAGGGAAACCATCAGGGCCCGGGCTTTTCTTAGTTGATAAGTTTTCAATTACGTTTTCAATTTCACTGGTTGATATTGGGTTGTTCAGAATTTTTAGGTCTTCTTCATTCAACTTTGGTAATTCATATGTATCTAGGAATCTGTCCATTTCTTCTGTGTTGTCCATCCTATTGGCATATAGATTCTGGAAGTAGGTATTGATGATTCTCTGGATTTCTGTTGGGTCTGTTGTCATTTCACCCTTTTCATTCCTAATTGCATGGATTTGGGCCTTTTCTTTCCTTTTTTTGATAAAGTTGGCTATGGGTTTGTCAATTTTGTTGATTCTTTAGAAGAACCAACTCCTGGCTTCATTGATTTTTTTGTATCATTCTCTTAGTCTCCATTGCATTGATTTCTCCTCTGATCTTTATAATTTCCTCCCTTGTATGAGCTTTGGGGTTGTCCTGCTCTTCTTTTTCTAGAAGCTTGAGGTTCAGCATCAGGTTGTTTAATTGGGCTTGTTCTGTTTTCCTAATATGTGTATTCACTGCTATGAATTTCCCTCATAAGACTGCTTTCATTGTGTCCCATAGATTCCAATATGTTTTATTGTCCTTGTCATTTAATTGAAGGAACTGTCTGATTTCTTCTTTCATTTCCTCTGTGACCCATTGGTTATTCAGAAGTGTGCTGTTCAATTTCCACATGTTTGTGAAATTTTTTGAGTTTCTTTTGCTATGGATCTCCAATTTCATTGCACTATGGTCTGATAATATACAGGGGATAACTTCAATTCCTTTGCACTTAAACATGTTCTATGTGTGAGTATGTGGTCTATTTTGGAGAATGACCCATGTGCAGCTGAGAAGAATGTGTATTCTGATTTTATGGGGTGGAAGACTCTGTAAACATCTGTTCAGTTCATTTGTTCAAGAGTTTGATTGAGTTCTAGTATTTCATTACTTATTTTTAGTCTAGTTGATCTATCTATTTGTGACAGTGGGGTGTTGAGGTTCCACACTACAATTGTATTAGTGCATATATGACTTTTCATGTCTGTTACTATTTGTTTTATATAGTTGGGCACACTAGTGTTTGGTGCATAGATATTTATGATTGTCATCTCTTCCTCTTGGATTCTTCCCTTTACAAGGACGTAGTGTCCTTCTTTGTCTCTCTTAATCAGTGTTGGTTTGAAATCTACTTGTTCTGCAAAGAGGACAGCTATTCCTGCTTTTTTTCGGGTTCCCGTCTCATGGAGTATTGTTTTCCACCCTTTAACTTTCAGTCTATGAGTTTCCTTTTGAATTAAGTGTGTTTCTTGTATGCAGCATATGGTTGGATTTTGCTTCTTGACCCATTCTGCCAGTCTATTTCTTTTGATTGGTGAATTGAGACCATTAATATTGATGATTATAACTGAAACGTATTGACTTGTCATTGCCATGACTTTTTCTTTTTGTTGGGTTCTCCCCCTTTACATTTAATTTCTTGTCATGCCAGATGGGTACATTCTGCTTTGCTTCCTGGGGTTGTGATCCTCAATGTCTGTTCCTAGGATATTGTGTAAAATTCTCTGGAGTGGTGGTTTGGTATTCACAAAGTTCCTAAGGTGCTCTTTGTCATGAAAGTATCTCATTTCTCCATACATTTTGAAAGATAGTTTTGCAGGGTACATCAGTCTGGGTTGGAGGCTGTTTTCTTTTAGGGCTTGAAACATGTCACTCCAAGCTCTTCTTGCCTTGATGGTTTGTGTTGTGAAGTCTGCTGTCATTCTGATGGGCTTTCCTTTGTATGTGATTTGTTTCTTTTCTCTAACTGCTTGTAGAACTTTGTTCTTCTGTTGAGTTTCTGGAATCTTAACAATTATATGCCTATGTGTAGATTTTTTTGATCAAGGCTATTTGGAGTCCTATATGCCTCACTTATCTGTATGTCAAGGTGTTTTCCCCTGCTTGGGAAGTTTTCTGCCATTATTTCTGTGAAGAGATTTTTTATGTCATCTGCACTCTCTCCTGTTTCTTCATTGACTCCAATCAGTCTTATGTTATTCTTCTTTGCATCATCTAGCAGCTGCTGGATTGATTTCTCATGTTCCCTTTTAATTTTGAAGCAATTTTTCTTTTCCCTGTCACTAATTGCAATCTTATCTTCTATATGTGAAATTCTGTCCTCACATTGACTCATTCTGCTGTGTAGACTTTCAATGGAGTTTTTCATGTCCTGGAAATCTATTTGCATCTGTTTTATGGATTCCATTTGTTTCCTATGTTGGGATTCCATCATGTTCCTCAGCTCCTCTCTAGATTTATTAATCATGTCTTGCACTAGGAGCACAATTTCTCCTGTTATCTGATAAATTATTTCTGATTTCATTTTTTCCAGATCCCCTGTTGTTGCCAGTTCAGTGGCTCCAAGTGGTTGAGTATCAGAGTGTTCCATCTCATTTCCCTTTGGGGTTGCTGTAGGTGATCTAGAAGTCTGGTCTTGAGACTTATTTATGTGTTTTCTCATTTTGAGTTGGCAGAGGGTGTTGTTGTCTCCTGCACGGATTACCTCCTCTGAGCTGGGAGAGGTGGGACAGGGGCCACGAGCAGCAGTAGGGATGGTGGCCCAAAAGCCCTTTCCTGTGGGCTGGGAGCAGTTGAAGGGATGGTGGCTGGGAAGCCCCTTCCTCTGGACCAGGAGCAGTGGGATGGTGGCTCAGAAGCCCCTACCTCTGAGCCGGGAGTGGCAGGAGGTATGGTGGCCCTGAACCCCCTTCCTCTGGTCCAGGAGCGGCGGGACAGAAGGTGGCCCAAAAGCCCTTTCCTCTGGGCTCGGAGCAGCGAGACTGATGGTGGCCGGGAAGCCCCTTCCTCTGGATCAGGAGCAGTGGGACGGTGGTTCAGAAACCCCTACCTCTGGGCTGGGAGTGTCGGGACTCAGTACCGCAGTCTGGTGGTCCAGTGTCCTCTGCATCTTTGTAGTCTTCTATTCTTTTTCTAGTCTCCTGTTCCTTTTCAGCAATCAAGATGTCCTCTGCTCTATCTTTACAGGCTGAAACTTTACTGGAGCTTTCTTTGTGATCAAACTAAAAATATTTTAATTCATTCTGTTGAGCTCTTTGATCTTGATTCTCATCATAGATCTGCCTAAAAGCCCCTACACTCTGAATCTTCCCCAACTCTTCCCCTTTCCTCAAGCCAGTTCCAAAGTCTCTTGTGCCACATGGCCAGGTAATGTCACAGCACTGACCCCACTTCTCTGTTACCGAATTTCTGTGTTAGTTAATTTTTCTCTCATTGCTGTGACAAAATATTCAACACCCAAAGTTAAAGGGGGAAAAGTTTATGTAGCATGCAATTCATAGAGGTTTCAGCCCATAATTGGGTGGCTCCAATGCAGGATGACAGAAGGGCAACAGTTTGTGGTGGCAGAAGAAAGTAAAAGTATCACAAGATCTTAAGAACTTCTTCCTGCCCCTTTCATCTCTTTCAGACTATTGGGATTAGGGTGGTGCAAAACCAATAACTCACATGTCTTGGTTTAGTAATCACATGCCCTTAATTCCAGCATCACATATTCCAGATTCAGCCACCTTTGAAAAAGACTGCATAAGGCTGGTTTTGTGGGGACATCTATACACAAGCCACAAGAATTACATACACACACACACACGTGCGTGCACACACACACACACACACACACACAAACCTATTTCTGCACAGCAAAGGAAACATCCAACAGGTTGAAGAGTCAACCTATAGAATGGAAAAAAATTTGCCAGCTACTCATCAGAGAGGTAATATCTCGAATGTATAAAGAAGACAAACAGTTTTATCTCCCAAAATAAAAAAGCCAACCAAAAAGGGTCACTTAAAAAATTATCAGAAAAAGTGTAAATGGCAAATAAGTATATGAAAAAATGTTCATCATCTTTGCCATTAGGGAAATGAAAATCAAAATAACACTGAGATTCCATTTCTTCCAGTAAATATGTGTATCATCAAGAACTCAATAAACAACAAATGCTGGAGGCTATGGGAGGAAAAGGAATATTCTATATTGTTCGTGGGGAAGTAAACTAGTACAACTATAATGAAAATCAGTGTGAAGATTCCTCAAAAACTAAAAACAGAAATTCAAATTGACCTAGCTATATATCTTTTCTGAGTAACTTCCCGAAAGAGTTAAAACCATCATATTACTGTGATATTATACAAAACCCATATCTATACAGCTCAGTTTACAATGGCTACATTATATAAATAGCCTATATGCCCGTCATTATATTATATATAATATATATTACATTATAGTACATATATACATACATACATATATACATAATGGGGTACAGTATTACTAAGTCATAAAGGATAAATCTGAGTCATTTGCAAAAGAATGGATGGATCTGAGGACCATAATACTAAGTAAAATGAATCAAACAAAAAAGATTAAATATTGCATGGTTTCTTTTATATGATAAGCCTAAAATCAGATTAAAATAAAGGAGAAATGGTAGTCAATAGGGAGGTACACATTTTGGAGATGGGGAAGATGATATCAGGAAGTAGAGAGAGGTGAGGTTGGGAGAGCAAAAGAGATTAAAAAGTATCAAGATGCAATTTATATATGTATCAATTTCCCTAAATGAATGTAATTATTATGCTTACATGTACTAATACAAAATAAAAACAATTTTAAAAAGGAAATATCAGGGCAGAGATAAACCAGAGAATAGAAAAAGTTTTAGAAAAAAGTCAACAAAGCTGACTTGCTTTTTTGCAAAAATTCAGAAGCCTTTAGCTAAGTTGATACAAATAAACAAAATTTGAAATAAACTTGGAGACATTATAGCAGGTTCCTCAGAAACAAATAGAATCTGAATGGACTACTACGAACAAGAATATGCCAACAAATTGACTATTCTTGAGGAAATGGATCTATTTCTAGCAATACAGAACCTACCAAGATTGAATCAAGAAGAAATAGTCTGAATAGAAGAATTATGAAAAAATATATTGAAGCATCAATTAAAAATCTAAAGTACATACCAAAATTCTAACATCATTTTTCACAGAAATAAACACAGAGTTTATAAAATTTATATGGAATTATAATACCCTAAATGCCAAAAGCAATCTGGAGAAGGAAAAATGAATTTGGAGAAATTATACTCCTTGAATTCAAAGTATGCAAATCAGAACAGAAAAATATTGTTATAAAAACAGACCAATGGAACAGAATAGAGAGAAAAGAAATAAACCCAAGGAAATAGTCCATTAATTTTTGATAATAGAACCAAGACAGTGTGGAAAATATAGTCTCTTCAATATCAGTTCTGGAGAACTGACATCCACATATAAAAGAATGAAATTAAACTCACACCAAACACAAAACTCAATTCAAAATGGATAAGAGAACTAAATGTAAAGGTTGGAAATCATAAAACTCTTAGAGAAAATATAGGGTAAAAAATTCTTAATATTGCTAATTTAACTTTTTGATATGACACCAAAAGTACAAGAAACAAAAGCAAAAAGCTAAAAAAAAAAATGAACAAAATGAAAAGGCAGCCTATGGATTGGGAAAAATATTTTTAAACAATATATCAGATAAGGGGGCAATATCCAAAATATACAAAGAACTCACATCATTCAATAGCAAAAAAAAAAAAAAAAGCAAATAACCTGATTCGAATTGGTAAAGTGTATTGTCCACTTTCCTATTGCTGGGACAAAACACTCAACAAACACAACTTGAAGAAGGAGTTTATTTGGCTCATGGTTTCAGAGATTTTAGCTCATAGTTACGTGGCTCCAAAGCAGAAACATCATGTCAGAAAGTCTTGGTGGAAGAGCACTGCTCAGTTCATGGTAGCCACAAAGCAGAATAGGGGAGCAGTGCCAGGAAGCAAGAGGCAAGGGGCCAGATACAGACCTCAGGGTCACACCTCTATAACCCAATCAAACACATGGAGCAGTATGCTTTACTAATGCCCGGGGAAGCTCCCAAGACAATCAAGTTGACCATCTGCATTAACTGTCATACAAATATCTGAATAAATATTTCTCTGAAGGAGGTATAAAATGGTGAGAAGGTATAACAAAATGTACTCAATATCACTAATCATCAGGAAAATGCTAGTCAAAACCACAATGAAATATCACCTCATATGTGTTAGAATGGCTATTGTTAAAAAGAGAAGAGACAACATGTGTGGTCAAGGGTATAGAGTACAAGGGACTACTGTATGCTATTTTCAGCCATTTTGGAAAACAGTACCTTCAGGAGGTTCCTAGGAAAATTAAAAATAGAACTGCCAAATGACACAGCAATCTCTCATTTTAGTATATATCCAAATGAAATAAAATCACTTCACCACATCAAAAAGTTATTTGTACACCCATGTTCAGGGTAGCATTATTCACTGTAGCCAAAGTATGAAAAAATTTGAAGTAGATGGATAAAAACCAGAAAAAATAGATGAATAGATAAAAAAATCAATAAAACATATATACATGTATATATATACATATATAAATCATGATCAACACATAACATACACATACAAATATGCAAACATTTATCAATATGCACACAGTGGAATACTACTCAGCCTTAAAATGAAAGGTGACCCTGTCAGTGGCAACAGTATGAATGAACCTAGAGAATACTAAGCTAAATAAAATAATCCAGGCACAGAAAGAAAATGTTTCATGATCTCATATAGATATAGAATTTAAAGAAAAATTATAAACATAGAGAGAGAGCAGAATGATGATTGACTACCGGGGGTGAGAGGGTGGGAGGAAAGGAGAAAATGTAGGTCAAAAGGTAGCTACGTAGAATGAATAGTGACATAATATATATCATAGGCACTACAGTTAATAATATTGTATTATATACTAGAGTACATTTTAGATAATCTTACCACACAAAAAGGTAAATATGTGAGATGATGGATATATTAATTTGCTTGACTATAATAGTCATATACATATATATATATATCAAAACATGGTATTGTAACCTATGCTGTAAAATATTTTTGAAAATACAGTTTTAAAAATAAAGTGTTAAATACACAAGGAACACTAGAAAACAATCCTGGGAGGAATTTTAGACAATATATAAAGATAGATGTTCATCTACAGATTCAATGTAACCTCAGTCAAAACACTAGCAGAGTTTTTTCTTGTTCTTTGGTAGAACTTGGGAAGCTAATTTTTAAATTTATATAGAAATATAAACCACGTAAAACAGTCATGACTTTTTAAAAAGGATAATGTTGGAGGACAAGGACTATCTTATTTCAAGACTTGCTCTGAAAGTATACTAATCAAGATAGTGTTAATATAAGAATAGTTATATAGATCACTAGAAGAATAGTGTCTATAAAAATAGGTCCATACAGGTCAACTGATTGTTAGCAAAGGAATCCAGGTAATTCAACGTAGGGGGCAGTGAGGTTGGGGTGGCAGCCTTTTTTCACCAGATAATGCTGGAAAAATTGGATATCCATATGGAAACAAATCAGTTTTGACCCTTATTTTGTACCATATAAAAAATTAACAGAAAAGGGATTGAAGCCCTAAATCCATAAAATAAAGTTATACAACTTCTGTAAGAAAACACAGGAAGATACTGCTGTGATATTGAGTTAGCTAAAGATTTCTAAATAATTCAAAATAATGAACTATTAAAAAGTGATTAAATTGGATTTCAACAAAATTAAAAGCTTATACTTTTCAATGACAATGTTAAGAAAATGCAAGGCTCAATTGCAGATTGGGATAAAATCTTTACAAACAGCATGTCTGACAAAAGACTTGTAAAAATAATATACGAAGAACTCCAAAAAATGAAGCAATAAGAAAACAAGCAACTCATTTAAAAATTGGCAAAAGACATGAACAGATGTTCCATCGAAGATTTTATACTGATAGTATATAAACACATAGAAAATTGTTCATCATCATTACTTATTAGGGAATGTGAATTAAAAAAACAATATACTATCAAGAAAGACTAAGATAAAAATACTGATATTATTGAGTGTGTATAACTATCTGGAGCAATTTAAACTCATAATAGAATGCAAAGTGTTGTATCAACTTTGGAAAACAGTCTTTCATTATCACAGTAATAGATTAAAAAATAAAATCATATGATCATTTCAATAAGTCAGAAGTTCTTTTTGTCCTCCAGGGGACATTTGACAATACCCAGAGATAAATTTTGTTGTCACAATCAGGGTGTGGTGCTACTGGCATCCAAGGGGTAGAGATCAGAAACTCTGTTTAACACCTTACAATGCACAGGACAACCTCCCCATTGAGAGCCACTTTCTATATTCTACTTTTCCCAATCAAAAGTATATGATATTTGTACATTGCTATAAGGTACATATGTCTAGTCGGCTGTTTCTTGCTACATAATACCACATAGTAAATGTCTCCATGTGGTTCTTATCCATCTCCCTGGTGATAAATTCCTAAGTTGCTTCTAACTGTACTCTACTACACATAAGACTATCTTGCAGTCAACAGCCTTGTATATGCTTACTCTGGACCTCTGTGAGAATTTCTGCAGGATATAATTTTAAGAATAGAATCACAAGGTCATACACACGCTTAATTTTTATAAATAATGCTCAGGTATTTTCCAGAATGTCTAAATAACTTAACATACAGTACAGTGCCTAAAAACATTATATCAGACCTGAGAATGCTATCCTTAGAAAGGTCTGCTTGAAAGATTTGTCCTTGATTGGCATCTTGGAACTTGGATCTCAAGAGGGTTCCCCATTCCCTGATAAGACTAGTTTGCGCTGCCTAGTTCATCTGTAGAAACAAATATGATTTATGTTGAACACATGCTTTTCTTTGGAGAGTCTGGAATTTTGGTATATGCTAGGCAGAGAATGTCTATGAGACCAGCACCTCCCTAAATACCTTGAACAGAGAGCCTCTAATGAGTTTCCCTGTTAGAAAACATTTTACATGTTGTCACAACTAATTACTAGGGAAATTAAGTGCATTTTGTATGACTCCACTGGAGGACTCTTGGAACCTTATGCCTGGTTTCTTTTGGACTTTGCCACATATATTCATTTGGCAAATATTTTTGAGTCCTGTCTTAGTTATTTTTCTTGTTGCTGAGACAAAATACCTAACACCCACAAGTTAAAGGAGGAAAGGTTTATTTCAGATCACAGTTTATAGAGGTTTCAGTTCATAATCTGCTTGCTCCAAGGCAGGGTAGCATGGTAGTGGGGCATGACGGAGGAGAAATAGTTCATAACAGGGCAGGCAAGAGATAGCAAGCAGTGAAACAGCAGCAGCAATAGCAGAAGCAGCAGCCTGCCTTCTTTCTCTTTATATTGCATCCAGGCTGTAAGCCTATTGATTGGTGCCACCCATACCATGGGTGGGGCTTCTATTATCCACACCTTTAATCCCAGTATCACATCCTTAATCCATATTCACATACCCTTAATGCAGCTACCTTTGAAACTCCCCACCTATGATGCGTGAGGCTTTGTGCAGCCATCTAGCTACAAGCCATCAGTCTTTTCACTATAATATATCATAGCCATGAGTAAACTGTACATCATGAGTAAACTGAAAGTCCTAGCAACTTACTGAACATAAGAGTGGTCTTAGGGACTCCTTCAACACACATTCTCACAAGCAAAGCAAGAAAATTTCCAAAAAGACTTATTTGTAACTGCACAATTTGAGTATCACTTGAATATTTACCATGTGCTTATATTACATCTTTGAAAATACTTTATAAAAATGGTGAGGAATGTTGTCATAAAAACTAAGGTGGCCTGTGAATGAGACTCAAAATATATTATAGAACCACAGGGATCATTCACTGAAACCTCCTCATATTCTACATGACAAAATTGAAGCCAAAGAAGGTAACAGACTCAACCAAAGATATACAGACAGTCATCACAGACACAGGTCTCAAATCCTTACTGTTCTGTTTTAGTATTCCTTTCTCTAATTCCATGGCCCCATTTTTTTACATTAGTCATTTCACCTACCCCAGTGCTCAATGCTTTACAGGGGCCTACTTTTTTGTTAACCATGGTTCTTCTTATTTCTCAAATTTCCCTGTGTAGTCTATATGTTTGAGTTCCTCCCAAAACACTGGGTCTCATGAAAATGGAACTCAACAGAAAAAGAAAAGAGAAGCTAAAGAAAAATCCTGGGGCAACCCACTTTCCAGTCTCCTTTCTGTCTTTCTTAGGCAGAAGCTACCTTTCTCCCCCCAAATTTTTCCCACTCTTAACCTCTATTGTCTAGAATTCATTCTTTAATTTTAGAGAACACAAACTGGCATTCTGGATATCTAGCAGGTTTGGGAGTTACATCTCTTCCTCCTATATAATTTTGGAGGTCGTCCACCAAGATTACTGGTTGGAGGTAAGTGTTTGCTTTTGTTCCATAGGTTCTAACTTTGGTCTTTTTGCTTTATAGATGTAACTTTTGTTTCATAGGCTCTTGACATTTGTTTCATAGATTCTGGGTTTTATTTCATAAATTCTGGCCTTTGTTTTGGCTTTTGTTTCAAAAGTGTCTTAATTTTAAATTGTGTTTTAAATGTTTGCAAATTTCTTGTTTTTCTTATGCATCATATTTTGTTAAAATTATGTTTTACTCTTGTATATGTTGCATTTGGACTTAGTTGCTTAAAAATGCTGTAAAATGGGTCTCTTATAAAATTGTCTCAGATAAAGACAGTTCAGGCTTTTATCTGTCCCTTATAGAATGCCAAAGAGCGGTTACTCTACCAGCTAGTAATTGCCTTTAGGGCAGTTGCCACTCTCAAAGCAGAGGACAGGTTTCTCTAGTCACCCTCTGCTGAATCTCCACTCCCATTGATGCCAATAGTGGGTGGAACATTGACCAGATAGGCAACTGGGATCCTTTTGGAGACAGATCTCTGACTGCGTGGAACTAGTGGAAACTGAGGTGACAACTGAGGGGTCATGGCAAGACCTACTCTGGTAGATACCCAAAGGCCCCTCAGAAGAAACTAGTTCCCGACAGCTCATCTGGGTAATCAGCAGAAAATCTCCACATCTTGTCCCTATCTGGACTCCTCAGTGAGGTGAAAGGGGAACTCTGTCAGTGATCATCAGATATCCGCTGTCTCAGAGTGATCTGAAACGATGCCATCAGAGCCCTTTCTTAAGCCTCTGTTAAGAGTTGAGCTACAGGTTTGGATTGCTTTCTCTACTAGCAAGATAGGATCCTATGTCATCATAAAAAAAAATCTTTGATACATTAAAAACTACCTGAACCTTCTCTCCCCCTCCTAGGCATGGTCTTCATCATTTATGTGTTTAGGGGAGAGAAATACCTTTGCTGATAGGTTATGGACTTTGGAACTTTGACTGTGGACTTATAGAGTGGTATATGGTGATTTTTGAATGTTTAACCAGCTTGAGCTTTATTTGGACTTTTTCTCTCTGCTAATGAGTTAAAAACGCCTCTTAAAATTTTCTCCAAATTGTTGGGAGTTCATTTGAGAATCCCTTGTAGTCAGACTGCTCCTCCTTCCAGAAAGTCAGACTAAGGCAACTCACAACAATTGTTTTGTCTTACACTAGGGAAAACAGCAATTGGTAACTTGCATTTGTGTTTTTACATGCTAGCTAGAATATTCGACTATTTTGGTCAGCCTTTCTCTTTATCCTTGCATAGAAAGTTGATAAGAGTGCCTTTACTATGTAGATTGTGGCTGCTAGGAGGACCTATGAGTTTCAAATACTTAGTGAATTTGAAATGGACCTTAAAGGAGTAGCCTTGTCTTGCTAATAAAAGTTGCCTAAATGACTGGATAGACAACAGAAATTTCTGAGAACTTTCTCTGCCTTAGGGCCCATGGAAGAATCTCTGAACCATCTCTGGAGGTGATCTCTTTAGCAAGAAAAGTGCCCTAATTTGACTGTTGCCCTATTTTCCTCTCTTTCTTTCAATTAACTAAAAAGCAGTGGTTTAAATCTTTGGTGTGCTAGCAAAACTTCCTTTTCTAATCATGATTGTTATAGCTAAAGTCAATTGTAACTTGTGCTTTGAGAGTACCTACTGGAGTAAGGATATGAGTTACCTGAGGAAGATAAGATCATGCACTGGTAAAAGGGTAGATAGTCCAGTCCAGTTTTATTTTCTGAGTCTCTCTCCAGAGTCTAGGTCCCCACCCTGGAGTGGAATAAACCTTAGGGGACACCCTTGGGGGCACAGGAATCAAGCAGAGACTTATGGGATGCCATATTTGTTTGTCTTGTTTCAGATTGGGACTCCATGTCTGAACCTCTTACTCCTTTGGACTGCATTAAGGAGTAATTTAGTATTTCTCTACACCCTCCAGTGGTGTGCCTACCTCCTAAAGCCAAGTACACAGAGGAATTACTTTGAATTCTCACAATTAGAATTATAATGTAAAAGAGAAAATGGTCAAAATCATCTTATGTTGAGATTTTCTTTACATTAAGAAGCAATTCTTGCTTATTTTCAAATGTAAATGTGGTACACAGAAAAATGGGAGAACTCACCCTTAAAATATTCAGTAACTCTAAGCCTGAGGCTACTCCTCACCCTTTAGAACTTGAGAACAAAGTTTCCAAGACAACTTTAAGCCTTGACCACCAGGTGCTGAGGGTGGAATTTCTAGGCCAGCCATAATTAAAACCTCCATGAGGCTATATCCATCCTTAGCTAAGCTGTTCAGGCCCCTCAAAGATAACATCCCTTGCAGGAAGTAAATGGCAAATATGGGACTACCTGTGTTCATGTGTCTTTTTCTCTCAGTGATCTAAGACAGAACAAATGAGAACTAAGATTAAGTTTTCAGATGATTCTGATATGAACATTGAGGTCTTTAGAGGACTTACTCAGACCTATGGGCTAGATTAGAAAGATGCAATGTAGCTCTTAAATCAAATATGGATTTCTAATGAGTGACAAGTACTATCACAAGCTGCTACTACATATAGAGACAAATATTAATTTTGGAAACTCAAAAGACATGCAGCCAGGAGAACAACTGATTCCTACTGGAACACAAGCAGTTCCTATACAAGACACCTACTGGCCTGCCAATCAGATAGATTAAATAGAAGACATTTTCAGGCATGTATTCTTGAAGGTCTAAGAAACATGAGAACTAAGCCAGCCCTCCTGTTAATTTAAATTGTCAACTATTTACCAGGAAAAAGCTGAGAACATCTCTGGATCCTGATTTGGTAGGAAATCCTATAGTTTTCTCCAAGTCAGTTTTGGAATATGTAGATGGCATGCTGTTATGTGGCCTCTCAGAAGAGCTTTCTAGCCCAGATATCTGCTCTGCTGAATTCTCTTAACAGACAGGGGTTATAATGTTTCTAGATCTAAGACACAACTTTGCAGCCTTGAGGTAAAATATTTAGGCCTTATTATATCTAAGGGAACCCAAAGACTGGGATTAAAAAAGAATTAAACCAATTCTTTCCTTTCCATGGCCCAAGACTCTAAAACAGCTAAAGACATTCCTGAAAATGACAGGCTTTTGTGGCCTTCAGATAGCAGGATATGAGATTGTGTGACCCCTCTATTAGCTTATAGAAAAACCCAAGAGACAGACACCTGGGGAACCTCATTCCCAGACTGCACTCTACAAGTTCAAACAAGCACTTCTAAGTGCCTACTTGCAGGACAGCATTTCAGTTTGTATGTTAATAAAAGGTGAGCCACGGCTTTTGGAGTGTTTCTACAACATCAGGGAGCTGCTCAACAGCCTATAGGGTGTTTCAATCATAAATTGGATATTGTAGATACAGAGTAATTCATTAAAAGGGTAAGCCCTTGACAATATTGTTAGAATACTTTCATTCTCTTTCAAGAGGCAAAAAGGAGCCATTTGGGTTCTTTGCTTATTGGTTTGATTTTTCTGCTTGGCAATGCAGTGGGAGTCAACCATACCTTTTGTCTCTGGAGACATGTTTTGCTAAGGATTGCAGATGCACTCTGGAAAAGCTCCTGATCTTAATTGTCCTTCTACACCTGAGATGGTTAAGATTGTGTTCTTGTGCCATACTTAAAGGCTCTCTTTCATTCCTTCTTCACTGCCTTGCTCCTGAGAAATAATGAAGTTTGATTCAAGGTACTTCCCTTTTCTGTGGCTGCTGGATTTTAAGACAAAGCTTCCAGAATTGTGAGTTTCTCTTCCCTGGAATCCTTGCAGATTAAAACTGACCTTCATTTATCACTGGGCCATACAGAAAACTGGTCTAGGTTTAATCCTTAAACTCTCAAAAGATAAACATGAAAGTTTTAGTTCATATTTATGTCTTTGAGCCCTCAGGCAAAATTAGAGAATGGTAAAAACAGCTAACCTGGCTCTGGCCACTTCCTTGCACTTCTAGTCTGACACCACTGGACAAGATAAAGTCTAAGGGACACCTTAGATTGGGCACAGAACAAAAAGGATAGATGAATGCTTTCTTTACCTTTGTTTCTTTTTAAAATAAAAAAAATGTCATAGGTAGATACCTGCAGCACAGCAGGTTGGAGGCTTGGCAGGCCCTCTTCCCTCAATGCTTGGAATTCATAATTAGCTCCAAGGAGTGTCACCTAGTCTCTTTCTACACCTAAACCTGGCCAGAGTGCAACCCCACTGGAGATAGTTAAAATTACCTTTAAAAGTCTGTCCCTTTAGAGGGAACAATTACATGTGGCTAATGAACAACTGTGGCTATAAAAGCAACCATGAGAAACCTGTGTAGCTGGGTATTTCAGTCAATAGACTGTCAGCTTAGGGCCCATCTTAAAAATGTTTTTGCTTTCACAGGTTTAGAAGATTTTTATTCCTTTTGATTCTTATTACAAGAGATCTCTGTTAATTGATCTACAAAGTTCTGACTAGTCTTTTTTATAATTATAAAGCCAAAAATTATAAAGGCTGTTATACTTCAACTTGGACAAATACATCTGAGTGCACTCTCATTTATAAACAAATTGTCTATGTGTCTGTCTGTCTGTCTGTTCAATTTGTTACAACACATACAGCTGTTATGTTTGAGCTTTTTTCTTTTGGTATACTGGATTTTTTAACATGTTTACCTGTCACTCAAGTTGGCTTATAGATAAATATAATTAAAGACATGCTTCCCCCAGGTTGCCAGCTTATCCAAATAATGTCAACTCATTTTACAAATACATTATATACTGTTGACTATATATAATATCTCAGGAATCTTTCATTGATCAAAAATAATGTGCTAATTGAAGGCGCAGAGGACACCAGACCACCAGACCAAGGTACTGAGTCCCATTGTTCCCGGCCCAGAGGTAGGGGCTTCTGAGCCATCGTCCCACTGCTCCTGGTCCAGAGGAAGGGGCTTCCGGGCCACCATCCCTCCCGCTGCTCCCAGCCCAGAGGAAAGGGCTTTTGGGCCACCTTCTGTACCGCTGCTCCCGGCCCAGAGGAAAGGGTTTCCCGGTCACCATACCTCCGGCTGCTCCCAGACCACAGGAAAGGGCTTTTGGGTCACCATCCCTACCGCTACTCCCGGCGCCTGTCCGACCTCACCCAGCTCAGAGGAGGTAATCCGTGCAGGCGCTGACAGCCCCCCACCCCAGTCAAAATGAGAAAACACATAAATAAGTCTCAAAACCAGACTTCCAGATCACCTACAGCAACCCCAAAGGGAAATGAGATGGAACCTTCTGATAGTCAACCACCTGAACCCACTGAACTGGCAACAAAAGGGGATCTGGAAAAAATGAAATCAGAAATAATTTCTCAGATAACAGGAGAAATTGTGCCTTTAGTGCAAGACATGACTAATAAATCTAGAGAGGAGCTCAGGAACATGATGGAATCCCAACATAAGAAACAAATGGAATCCAGAAAACAGATGCAAATAGATTTCCAGGACATGAAAAACTCCATTGAAAGTCTACACAGCAGAATGAGCCAGTGTGAGGACAGAATTTCATATCTAGAAGATAAGATTGCAATTAGTAACCAGGAAAAGAAAATTTGCTTCAAAATTATAAGGGAACATGAGAAATCAATCCAGCAGCTGCTAGATGATGCAAAAAAGAATAACACAAGACTGATTGGGCTCAATGAAGAAACAGGACAGAGTGCAGACGACATAAAAAAAATCTCTTCACAGAAATAATGGCAGAAAACTTCCCAAGCAGGAGAAAACAGCTTGACATACAGATAAGTGAGGCATATAGGACTCCAAATAGCCTTGATCAAAAAAAAAATCTACACATAGGCATATAATTGTTAAGATTCCAGAAAGTCAACAGAAAAACAAAGTTCTCCAAGCAGTCAGAGAAAAGAAACAAATCACATACAAAGGAAAGCCCATCAGAATGACAGCAGACTTCACGACACAAACCATCAAGGCAAGAAGAGCTTGGAGTGACATATTCCAAGCCCTAAAAGAAAACAACCTCCAACCCAGATTGATGTACTCTGCAAAACTATCTTTCAAAATTGATGGAGAAATAAGATACTTTCATGCCAAAGAGCACCTTAGGAACTTCATGAATACCAAACTAGCACTCCAAAAATTTGACACAATAGCCTAGGAACAGACATTGAGGATCACAACCCCAGGGAGCAAAGCAGAATGAACCCATCTGGCATGACAAGAAATTAAATGTAAAGGGGGAGAACCCAACAAAAAGAAAAAGTCATGGCAATGACAAGTCAATACGTTTCAGTTATAACCATCAATGTTAATGGTCTCAATTCACCAATCAAAAGAAATAGACTGGCAGAATGGGTCAAGAAGCAAAATCCAACCATATGCTGCACACAAGAAACACACTTAATTCAAAAGGAAACTCATAGACTGAAAGTGAAAGGGTGGAAAACAATACTGCATGTGACAGGAACCCGAAAAAAAGCAGAAGTAGCTATCCTCTTGGCAGATCAAGTAGATTTCAAACCAACACTGATGAAGAGAGATGAAGAAGGACACTACATCCTTGTAAAGGGAAGAATCCAAGAGGAAGAGATGACAATCGTAAATATCTATGCACCAAACACTAGTGCACCCAACTATATAAAACAAATACTAACGGACATGAAAAGCCATATATGCACTAATACAATTGTAGTGGGGGACCTCAACACCCCACTGTCACAAATAGATAGATCAACTAGACTAAAAATAAGTACTGAAATACTAGAACTCAATCGAACTCTTGAACAAATGAACTGAACAGATGTTTACAGAGTCTTCCACCCCACAAAATCAGAATATACATTCTTCTCAGCTGCACATGGGTCATTTTCCAAAATAGACCACATACTCACACATAGAACATGTTTAAGTAAGTGCAAAGGAATTGAAGTCATCCCCTGTATATTATCCGACCATAGTGAGATGAAATTGGAGATCCAGAGCAAAAGAAACTCAAAAAATTTCATAAGCACGTGGAAATTGAACAACACACTTCTGAATAACCAGTGGGTCACAGAGGAAATTAAGAAATCAGACAGTTCCTTCAATTAAATGACAATGACAATACAACATATCGAATCTATGGGACACAATGAAAGCAGTCTTATGAGGGAAATTCATAGCAGTGTATATGCATATTAGGAAAACAGAACAAGCCCAATTAAACAACTTGATGCTGAACCTCAAGCTTCTAGAAAAAGAAGAGCAAGACAACCCCAAACCTCATACAAGGGAAGAAATTATAAAGATCAGAGGAGAAATCAATGCAATGGAGACTAAGAAAACGATACAAAAAATCAATGAAGTCAAGAGTTGGTTCTTTGAAAAAATCAACAAAATTGGTAAACCTTTAGTCAACCTTGTCAGAAAAAGGAAAGAAAAGGCCCAAATCCATGCAATTAGGAATGAAAAGGGTAAAACTACAACAGACCCAGTAGAAATCCAGATGATCATCAATACCTACTTCCAGAATCTATACACCAATAAGATGGACAACACAGAAGAAATGCACAGATTCCTAGATACATATGAATTTCCAAAGTTGAATGAAGAAGACCTAAAAATTCTGAACAACCCAATATCAACCAATGAAATTGAAAACGTAATTAAAAACTTATCACCTAAGAAAAGCCCAGGCCCTGATGGTTTCACTGCTGAATTCTACAAGACATTTAGAGAGGAACTGCTGCCGCTACTGTTTAAACTCTTCAATGAAATTGAAAGGGAAGCAATACTTCCAAATTCATTCCTGGAAGCAAGCATCACCTTGATCCCCAAAGCAGAGAAAGACCCAACTGAAAAAGAGAACTATAGGGCAATCTCACTAATGAACATAGATGCAAAAATCCTTAATAAGATAATGGCAAACAGAATGCAGAAGATCATCAAGAAGATCATACACCCTGATCAACTGGGATTCATCCCAGGGATGCAGGGATGGTTCAACATATGCAAATCAAACAAGGTAATACACTATATCAATAGAGCCAAGGACAAAAACCACATGATTATCTCCATAGACACAGAAAAAGCATTTGACAAAATTCAACATGCATTTATGATAAAAACCCTACAAAAAATTGGAATAGATGGTTTCTACCTCAAACTGATAGAAGCCATCTATGAAAAACCAACAGCCAATATCATACTAAATGGTCAAAAACTGAAATCCTTCACACTAAAACCATGAACAAGACAAGGATGTCCACTATCAACACTCTTGTTCAATATAGTTCTGGAAACATTAGCCACAGCAAGTAGACAAGAGAAAGAAATAAAAGGAATAAAGATATGTAATGAAGTCAAATTGTCATTATTTGCAGATGACATGATACTCTATACAGAAGACCCCAAGAACTCCACCAAAAATCTTCTAGACTTAATAACCAAATTCAGTCAAGTAGCTGGTTACAAGGTCAACACACAAAAATCAATAGCTTTCCTCTACACGAATGACAGACTCACTGAGAGAGAAATAGGGCAAATAACTCCTATCACAATGGCATCCAAAAAACTGAAATACCTAGGAATCATCCTAACAAAAGAAATCAAAGACCTGTTCTCTAAAAACTATGGCACTCTGAAAGGAGAGATTGAAGATGATATCAGAAAATGGACAGACATCCCCTGCTCCTGGCTAGGAAGGATTAATAGAGTGAAAATGGCCATACTTCCAAAACTCCTATATAGATTTAATGCAATTCCAATTGAGATCCCAGCAGCATACTTCATAGGCCTCGAGAAAACAATCCAAAAATTCATTTGGCATAAGAAGAGACCCAGAATAGCAAAAGCAATTCTAGGTAACAGAGACATGGCAGGGGGTATCACAATCCCCAACCTGCAACTATACTACAAAGCTACTGTGATCAAAACAGCATGGTACTGGCAAAGAAACAGGCTTGAGGACCAGTGGAACAGATTAGAAGATGCAGAAACAATGCCAGACAAACTCAGCCATCTCATCTTCGACAAAGGAGCCAAATACCCTCACTGGAGGAAAGATAGCCTCTTTAATAAATGGTGCTGGAAAAATTGGGCTTCAACTTGCCAAAGATTAAAACTAGACCTACACTCTCACAATGCACTAAACTAAAATCAAAATGGATTAAAGATCTAAATATTAAAATAGAAAGTCTGAACCAGTTGGAACAGAGGTCAGGTAGAACCCTTGAAGACATTGGTGTAGGAAAAGATTTTATGAACAAAACCTCAGTTGCCTGTGAACTAGCACAAACAATCAACAAATGGGATCTCTTCTTATTAAAAGGCTTTTGCACAGCAAGAGAAATCACCAGCAGTGTGAAGAGACATCCCACAATGTGGGAAAAAATCTTCACCTGCTCTTCCTCAGACAAAGGTCTACTATCTCGAATCTATAAAGAACTTAAAAAGATCAGACCTCCCAAATTTAAAGACCCAATCCAAAAATGGGCATCTGAAATGAACAGACATTTCTCACACAAAGAAATAGAAATAGCAAATAAATACATGAAAAAATGTTCAACGTCACTGGTCTTGGAGAGATGCAAATGAAAACAACGCCGAGTTTCCACTTCACTCCAGAAAGAATGGCTGCTATCATGAAATCAACCAATAACAAATGCTGGCGGGGCTGTGGGGAAAGAGGAACCCTGCTCCACTGCTGGTGGGAGTGTAGACTGGTGCAAGCACTGTGGAAATCAGTATGGAGATACCTCAAAGAACTAGGACTGGAAATCCCATTTGACCCCGCTATTCCACTGCTGGCGATCTTCCCCAAAGAATTAAAAGAATCATACCACAGTGATATATGTGCACCCATGTTCATAGCAGCGCAGTTTGTAATAGCTAAAGCTTGGAAACAGCCCAAATGCCCATCAACTGGTGACTGGATAAAGAAAATGTGGTTTTTTAATAAAATGGAGTACTACTCAGCCATAAACAATGAGATATTAGAAAAATTTATAGCTAAGTGGATGCACATTGAGGCAATACTCTTAAGTGAAATAAATAGGACACAGATGTGTAAATACCAAATAGTTTCTCTGGTGTGAGAAACTGAAAGTGTAAATAAGGGCTAAATGTATAATAGGTCATGTGAAAGAGGAAGAAAAGGGGCAAAGGGGAAGGAAGTGGGAGGGCTAGGGGAAAGGATAGAAGGGAATGGGATTAATATGAGAAAATGGAAAAATAGGAAGAAAATCTTTGTAAATAGGGAGGGCTGGAGGGGTTGAAGGGAGGGCTCGGCAAAGGTGAAAAACAAGAACCAAGAGAGACTATGTAAGGGTGCAAATTTCCAATGATGAATGTCATTATATTGTATACCTAAAATGTACCAATGATTAGAATGAATAATCGATAATGCAAAATAGGAAGAAAAGGTCCAAAGGGGTAGAGATAGTGGGAGGGTCAGGGGAAAGGAAAGAAGGGAAAGGAAAAATGCTGAGAAATGGAAAAAATGGAAATAAAGTCTTTGTAAATAGGGAAGGGTGGAGGGGGTGAAGAGAGGGCTAGGAATGGGGAAAAATAAGAACCAAGATGCATTATATAAAGGTACAATTCCCAATGAGAAATGTAATTGTGTTGTATACCTACAATGTACCAATAAAAGAATTTAATGCAAAAAAAAAAGATAATTAAATAAAGACTCTTGGGCTTAGGAAAACTTCAGAACAGGACTCCCCTTGGTAAATAAAGAAGCGGCTGCCTGGAAAAAATTTATTCCAGCCTTTTTTCACAAAGTGGACCCCAATAATTTCCATAGCCTCATGGGAAATACATCAGTAAACATATCGTTATGATATATATACATTGGTCATGTTCTAAGTTTTCATGGGAAAACAAGGTTTTATTTAAAATGCTCCTGGTACAAAACAAAATTAGGGGACAAAGGGTTTCATGTAACTGATACTCATTGTTATTTCATGGTATATATATTCATACCTTCCTGGTGTACAAGTCTTCTAGGATATTGTTTATGGTAATGATCTTTTTAAACTCAGTTATCTGCCTTTCTCTTGCACGCCAGCTACTTGTGATAAGAGGTACATGTCAAGCCAGAATGAGAGAATCAGTCAAATAATAGTTTTCTTAAAAACTTATGTGATATATGCAATATGTGTCACCACACTTAGGGATATTCAGTCACCAAACAGTTGAAACAACAGTTGAAACATGCTAAAATTAGAGGCTAGACATTATGAACTCCTAAGGTACATTTATGAACAATATGTATATTCTCTTTAGATGGCATCCTACTAAAGATAACAAATAAGAGTTTTCTTTATGTCATTTAATGTCTTCTGATTAGATGGAGGTGTTTCACTGAAAGACTGTTCCATACTAAGATGGACATGTAAGTGTTACAAAGAAAATGTCATCATGAATGTCATGTTAAAATACTATGTGCAGCTCTTGATCTTAAGTTTCTCTATAATATATAATCATTGTCTGTTAATATCCTGCAGGGATTCAACTACTAAAACAATCACGGCTGATAACAAATAACAGCCTTCTAACTGTGCTTTATACTTGAAAAGTGCTTGATGTTTTAACTATTGTAATAGTTAAGCTCACTATTCCTACTGAAATACTTATGTCACTGATCTTCTCTTCTGGGTGTTCAACAACTAAAGTTTGGAGACCAAAACTAGAAAGGTAACTGGGCTATGAGGACAGTCAATATTTTGGCCCCGGCCCCTCAAGATCAACAAAGATCTAGGTCACAAAGAAATCTTTCCTACAGGATCCTACATCTTTGGTAAGTCAATCAACCTCCTGAGCAGGGAGACTGCTGGGCACCAGAGGACAAATGTACCATGTGCCAAAGGAGGGTCACAAAGAGGAAAAAAATCTCCCACTCTTTCACTGAAAGAAACATGATCAAGCATGACCCATCCTGACAGCTGACACTGACAGAGGAGCTGAGAGGCTCTATGCATGGTTCCAAAGTAATGCCCAAGGAGACTTAACTGACCTTGATAGATAGCAAGAAGTTCATACTGATTGACACGTCTCACTTTAACTTGGTCTTAAACACCCAGCAGAAAAGAAGAAAAGAGGTATAAAAATAATGCCATAGTAATAAAGCTAGATATAAAAGGGGGCTCCAATTGCTGACTCTTTCTGGCAGTTTCCAGCTACACTGGTAGCTGACCATGGTTATGGATCATTAGGAAAAATCTACAGTAAAATCTATGAGCTCAGGTAGAGTTTTAAAATTCTTAGCGAGATTTGTTCAAATTGTCTCTTGTCTTCTTACAGCTAAAACTAGAGAGACTTATAACAAAGTATCAGACTTATAGATAACCACCATCAATAAAAGAGTCTAAGAGGTAACAGGTTACAATCACTCACTATTCCAGTATGTGTGTGACTTTCTCCCCAACCTGCCCTTTCATTCTCGTGTGCTCATGCTTAGATTTATCATGCTCTAATTTCTTAAAAGTTGTGTTTATTCTTGCCTAGAGGCTGCCAAACTCCAGTCATACAAATGGAACGTATGACAAATGTGCTAGACTTAGCAGTATCCACCAGATTGACCTCGTAATCAGCTCATAACTGCCAAACTATACAATACAACTTCTATGTTGGATTCTGAAGTCCCCTGGGCCTTCTTATCCTCTTTGTGGGAGGCTATTACTAGTTCCTCCCAGTGGAAACATTTATTGGCTATATTCATAGCAATCCTGCTGACCTTATAATCTGGCCTATGTACTCTTTTTTTTTTTTGGCCCATGTATTCTTAACTGTTTCTTTGACTTTGTCTCCTCCAGACACAAAGCTATACAGCTACCAAGATGACAATGCCTGGTGCCTATCAAAGGCCTTTAGATAGACTCTCTGTAGAGTAACTCTGACCGCTGATCACAACTATGACCCTCTTCAGCTGGAAGTAGCCAGAATGGTCTTCATTCTTTGCCACCCCCACAGCAGTTAGGGGTACTTCTTCAGAGGGGGAAATATTGCAGATAGGTAAGTTAATTAGATATTTTGTAGGCAGTTAGGCCAGTCCACAAGGAGCCAACATGGAGGACAGTGAAGATACATACACTGAAGGCCAGCATTGTAAAAGGAGAGAATCTACCACACCCATGTAGGGTGAATAGCAGAGATTGATATTCTAAACAGGTATCAATCACCTGGGTGGGGGGGCAAGGTCTTAACCCAGCCTTTCTGGGAAATATCCCTGACCCACCCTTACTGAAAATCCTTGTATGCTTGCTGCATGATTTGCTCCCCCAATTGACCTCCATTTAATCAATACTACCTGGGTGACTATACTTGTCATGGTTTTGCCCTACCTCATGCCCACCTTGTAAATTTCCATTGGGTCTTATAGTTTTGTTCCACTTTGTACCCACCTCACCACATGGCTTTGCTGTATAAAACAACTTTGAGAAGTGGGGTGGGCGGCAACCCACTTTCTGGTGCCCTTTCTGTCTTTCTTGGGCAGAAGCTTTTTTCTCCCAATAAATTTTTCCTACTCTTAAAAAAAAAGAAAAAGAGGGCCAGAGATTTAGCTCAGTAGTTCCGGCGGCCTGCCTCGCAAGCACGAGGTCCTGAGTTCGATCCCCGGTACAAAAAAAAAGAAAAAAAAAATCCTACTGGTAACTATCTAGAAGGATAGTGAGAGGGGAGTGAAAAGAGAGAGAGAATCCTAAGCCTAACCATAGAACCTTCCTAAGTCTTCATAACTTATTAAAGACCAAGTGTCAAAACCAGGGCCAGAGAGAAACTCATTACTCGCTGCAGAACAAAGCATCTTAATATAACCAGACATATCACAGGTTCCTTCTGTTTCTTCCTAATATCTCTCAAAAACCTCCCCAAAGTGGTAAGATGCTTACATGTTCTAGGAAGCAGGGTCCTATTTCGCTGAGGTGGGGGTCATCATTGTTGTACTGTTTCTCCAGGTCTCTCACAAAGCCCATCTGAAACCTGTAGATGTCTTCAATGTTCCCAAAGATGATCTTCAGTTGTTCATCACTGAACATGTCCCTTCTCTTCCGACACTGCTTCAGGTATCCCTGCAGCAAAGGAAAAGTCTAGGATGAGGATGACTCCCACTCCCAAGGAGCTTTACTGCTACTTAACCATTTGAGAGCCTCCTTTCAATTCCAAGAATAAAGCAGAAATTAATTATTTTCATTTGTCATGTGAAGAAACTGAGATTTAGAGAAGAATGTAATTACAATAGTAAATGTTTAAAGAAGGCTGGAGCAGCAAAGCTCTTCAGAGTATAGACTCCACAGAGCTGGAAATAGTGGCACATACCTATATTTCCAGCACTCAGGGAGGCTGAGATGGGAGGATCACAAGTTGAAGACCAGCATGAGCAACTTAACAAGACTCTGTCTCAAAATAAAAAATGGTTGGGGGTGTAATTCAAAAGGTCCTGAGTTCAATCCTCAGTAACACAAACACACACACACACCCCCCATTCCACACTGTCGGCCTTTTCCCACTATATATGCATGCTTGGGCATATTTTCATTTTAATATATATTGATTTAGTTGGCTACATCTATTCAGATCTCTGAAGTTCTAACCTTATAAGATAAACCCCAAAGTCTTAATAATATTGACAATAATCTGGCAACGGAGTTCAGGATAGAAAAATTTCTAATAAGGGAATGTGAATTGACATTCATTTTCTAAAGTTAATATCTCAGCTATCTAAAGTAGGCAGCCAAAAGAGATCATTTGGATAAGCTCAGCTAGCAAGCCCATGAATGCCTGGGTATGGTATTTCTAAAACTGTTTAGGACACATCTGTGAATAAAGGGATGAATTAATACAGCTAGTCCCAGATAAACGGAGAAAAGGGAATCAAAGAAATTCTTTGAGGGGCGGGGATTTAGCTCTGGTTTTGCTGCCTGCTGTGTGAGTGCAAGGGACCAGAGTTTGATCCCCAGTACCCACCCCCCCCAAAAAAGAAATTCTTTGATAAGACAGCACTGAAGTAATGTAAACAAAGTCAGGGCACATTATAAGTCTGCATAAAAAAAATCATAACTAAAACTAGGTCTTCCATTTTGAACCTATAGGTGTGGATTTTTTAAACATGATTACTGTCCTCATTGGAAATCATTAATACATAAAAATATTCTTAGTGAGAATAAATTACAGTCATTTGTTTTCATTTAAAAGTTCGGAGCAAATTTCTTAATTTGCTTCTTAAGTGTTCAGGAATCCTATAGAAGCTGATTTACCACATCGAGCCCTGTCTCTAACCCCACTTTTTCTCCCCAACATAGCAGTCAAAGAGGCTGTTGAGGCACATATCAGAAATATTGTCATCCCTGGCTTCAATTCTCTCTACCAACCTCAAACAAAATTTCAATTCCCTAACTCTTCTCACTTTCCAATTTGGCCATTAATAAATGGCCAAATTAATAAATTTGTCCTTCAACAGTTTGTAAATTAATAGTCTGTCTGTTTTGGCAACTATTTAACTAATGGCTATTGCCCTCATTGATATGTTCAAGAATTCTTACATTATTTTCACATCCAATTCTTGACTAGAAAGAAGATGCCCTCTATTTCCCATAATAAACTTTTGGCTTCCTTCCTTTTACTGAAGTATCTCCCAAAATTCTGTTTCCCTAGAAAACCTTCTTTCATGAATAAAGAGAGTGGCAATAAACTCCTGTTGGCTCCCTCCTTATCTAACATGTAATGGCCATGGCTTAATCTGTCTAAGGTGGTGTGTGCCTTTGTGTCTGCCTGTGTCTGTCAGTGTCTCTTTCTCACTCTACTCCCTTTGAAAGTACCTTATCTACAATCTAGCAGGGAGAGGGCCAGGGATTTAGCTCAGTGGTTCTGCTGCCTGCCTCGAAAGCACAAGGTCCCAAGTTCAATCCCCAGTACCAAAAAAAAAAAAAAATGGCCCAGGGATTTAGCTCAGTGGTTCCAGTGCCTCCCTCTCAAGTGCAAGGTCCCAAGTTTGATCCCCAGTACCAAAAAAAAAAAAAAAAAAAGGTAAAGAAAATCTAGCAGGGAGAGCAGTGAGCATACCATCACAACATTAAGCAGGGAGGCAGAGGCTTCCTCACTCCTGCTCCCACTTTTTCTCCCCAAGATAGGCCCAGGAGTACAGGGAGGAGGAAAAATTGGAAATAATGTTACACTTAGCATGTTACTTCTGGGTAAGCAGTACGTACTTGTGAGCTATCAAACTGAGAAACAGAAAAGTCCAGCCTGGACAGCTTATTCATCCCCTCAGAAGTCATTTCATAAAATGCTTAATAATTTTGTCTACTTGATCCATTTGAAATATTTTGGGAAGAAAACAAATAACATAAACCCCCTAAATGCAGCAAAGATGCTACAGTTCAACATCAGTATGGAATATAACAGAAATTTAAAAGGAAAAAAATGGTCTTTGGGAAAGAGAATAAAGTGAGATGTCAGAGCAGGTCCTAATTTCCTAAATAAGCTATTCATTCCATTATCAAGAACATTATTTTCTGGGCCAGGAATGTAGCTCAGTGGCGCCACACCTGCCTGGCAAGCACAAGGTCCTGAGTTCAATTCCTGGTACCAGAAAAAAAAGAACATTATTTTCTTTCTACTAGATTATACATATTGTGCTTAAGCTATATACTAAGAAGACTGTGACTGCCCACAGGATGGTGAGACTCTAGAGCAGTGATGATGAACCCTTTAGAGATCAAGTGCCCAAACTGCAACCCAAATCCCACTTATTTATCACAGTGCCAACATTGCAGTTGAACCTAAATATTCAATGCTTGGCTGCTGGGGTGACTTGGCTCACATGCTGACACAGAGGGTTCATCAACACTGCCCTAGAGTGTTTTATAAATAACTGTTCTTTAAAGCTAATACGAGATTATAAATGTATTCTGTTACATTTAGCTTGATGGAATACTATATAGTTATTAAAATGGATATAACACATGTATAGAAACATGGATGAGGGTTTATGATAGAATATTAAAAATTAGAACATAAACAACATATTACCATGATTACAACTCTTTAAATGCACACACATACATACTTATGACCAGATTTGAAGGAAATATAATAACGCAAAGCACAAAAAATTCTGTTGTATTTGGTGGATTTTATTTCTATTCTTAAACTTCCTCTAATCCTTTTTTTAATTGTCTTCATGGGTAAAAGTGAGAAAAAGTCTTTGTCAGAGAGTATAAAGAAAAGAAAATATAGCTATAAGGTTTCCTGAGTACAATATTATCAGTAAAGAGGAAGAATCCAATGTCTTCTCAAAATCTCCTCCAGCCCTAATGTTTAAGACATATAACATGCTGAAAGTATTATAAATAATATTTAGAAACTGGCTTTATCAAGGAAATAAGGTATGGGATACAAGAAAGAATTGAAAGTAGTCAGAGAACCCTAAATTTCAACCTCAACCCCTGTACCATACATATGTCCAAGAGGGATGAATAGTTTACTGGATTCTTGCTTTTATTTTTTATTCCTCCCCTTTTTTGGCTGGCCTGATTATCTAATTTTCCATAGCAGAGATCAACACAGGTTTGGCTTAGGACCCAAATCAATATTTATATCTTATTCACTTATTTTTGAAGTATATAAGTTTAAGATGATTTAGCCATAAAATGTGACTACCCAGAAACCTAATGTCATTTTAAGTTAGAAAAAAAAAGAAATAGATTGAGAAGCAAAACTGAGAGGTGACTAGAAGATAGTTACACTATTCAGGAGAGTAGCATTCAATTCTGACCCTCAATCTTCTCCCTCTTTCCAGAGGTAGATCAAGAAAACACTGCACAGCCAGAAGGAGCTAAGCAGATAAGTATAGAGGAGCCTGAAAAACAACACCATGAAGGATGATGGAAAGAGTCAGTTATGTTTATTATGTAGAAGATTCGGAGGCCTTCTGAAGACCTATCAGAGAGCAGAAAGGGAACAGAAGCAATCTATGGATCCTATCATCAGACATTCTTCAAAAACCCTCCAATCCCAGTCTGAATCAGTAAGACAGAATAGGGTGCTATGACACTAATGTGAACAGATTCAAGAGGGGAAATTTCCCAGAGCCTCATCACTGCCTCCCAGTGGGCATGGGAGAGAAATCAGGCCACAGAGTATTTGTGGATGTTATCAAATCAGTCACACTTGGCATGAATCAGCCATGGTATTGCTATGGTAGCAGTCAAGGAAGGTTGCTCATACATTTCATTTTGTTCTTAAATTCATAAGGGTGAATCTAGAAGTCTAGATCTAGTGTACTGATCTAGTAGTAGTGCCTTGATAAGGACTACAAACCATAGACAAGATTAACAGGGAAGAACCCCAAAACTGCTGGGAAATAGAGTAGATCAAAGAGCCTCTGGAACATATGGAGTTTGGAAATCCTTTAAAGAAGAGCCCTCACAAGTCTATACCTCAGAGTTTCCATCTCTAAAATGGAAACACCAGAAAATATTTCCTTGGCTCCTTTCAAGTCTGAATTTCTAGAGGTTTCATAAATTTTTTTGCCTGGAAGCTTAAAGTTTGGTAGGAGATCTCACAGACATGTTGAGGATGGTTTTTAAAAAATGAGGGTATAATGTCCATAACTATTGTATTCACAGCTGTATCTCCAGAGTTTAACACAGTACCTGCCATACAGTTGCTGCTTAGTATATATTTGTTTAATAAATAAGAAATGACTAGCTTATCCCATGTCAATGGTGGTAAGTAACTTAGAAGCAGGATGTTAAAATTGTTGGTTTTCATTATCTATTACACATGTGTATCCTACTTATTTCACTGAAGAGTATGGCCTTGATATACAATAGGAGGCAAAGGTTCAAAGGGGAAGGGGAAGTGAGGGGTGTGCAGGAAAGGACAGAAGGAAAAGAAAAAATATGAGAAAAGAAAGAAAAAATGGATACAAAGTTTTTGTAAATAGGGAGAGATGGAAGGGTGAAAAGGAGGGAAGGGGAATGGGAAAAAACAAGAACTAAGATATATTATGTACAGGTGAAAATTCCCAATGATGAATGTGATCATAATGTATACCTAAAATGTACCAATAAAGTTAATTTAAAAAATTATTGGTTTTCTTTTCTTCTTACTTCATTTGGGACAGGAAAACTTTTCTTCAAATAATATAAAATAATTTTAAAGCCCAGAGGATAAGAAGATATTTGCCACATGGAAAACAGATAAGTGAGCACAGTAATATGTGGACTATACAAGGAGAACATACAAATATGAGAGAAAGACCTGGATTGTCCAGGTAATCTAGTGGACAGGGTAAAAGGGTAAGGCCTGGGCAGATAGAACCCACTGGGTTAGGTACTTTAGGTTGATTATCTACCTCATATATCCTCATAAGCTATATAAACATCACCACTTTATACCATGTGTTATCATTTTTTATGCATAACAAGATGTAAAGATAATTGCAAAATACTGGGATAGGCAACATACAGAAGAAAATCCAAATGGCTAATGTCTGAAACTTCAGGCTTAAACATCAACTAAAAATAACTTGAAGCTACAGAATGAAATAACAGCATGACTTGAAGGGTTCATGATAAACTTGTTTAAACTTCCGGAAGAATTTCTTCATGGTTAAAAATATGAGACACTAATGCAAATGCCAGAGGAACAGTAGGTAATTTTCTCTGGAGGCATTTGAAGACAGTATTTACTCCACAGGTATGAGGTTACTGAGCTTATCTTCCCTAAAAGAGACAAGGAAGTCAGCTTTATAAGATATCTTTAAGGGGCCATGGATTTAGCTCAGTGGTTCTGCCGCCTGCCTCACAAGCGCAAGGACCCAAGTTTGAGCCTCAGTACCAAAAAAAAAAAAAAGGTATCTTTAGTTCTGCTTTGCCTATGCCTCAGTTTCCCTGATTGTAAAATGATTTCCAAAGTTACAAGAGACAGTGTCACCAACCACTGGTCACAGTGATCTGGAACTAAACTGAAGGTCTTTTATACTATCATCCATATTTAGAAAGAATGTGGTCTGTGGAGAATTCATTTAAAAAGATATTCCTTACTTAAGTGAAAGACTTTGATTAAAAGTCAGTTGATTTCCCACTTCCTCATTTGTAAAATGAGCGTTTTATGACTCAAACATTTGTAAAGCACTTTTACTCCTAGGAGTAAAAACAAATGATATTCTCTAATAGATAGTGTGACTTTTTTTATACTGAATACAGTGTCTCTTATTTTCCCCTCAATAAATGTAAAAGTGAAACATATTTAGAGCTCTCACTTAACCTACAGGAAGAGTAGGTTATGTATGTCATAGTAACACATTCACACTTGAGTAGGACATGCCCTGTGTCGCTTCCCCATCTCTCTAGTTCAGGATATTTACATCTTACAGTAACAGAGAGTAAGATTCAGAAATCACTTAAAGAATAACTCTAATTCACTCATTTTAGAGATGAGTAAAAGGTCCAAGGTGGAAGAGACTTTACTAAGGTTTCCTGGCCAGTGAGTGACCAAAAAGAAATCCAAACTCTGGATTTCCAATTCTAATTCTGGTATTCTTTCTAGTAAATCATTTTTTTTCCTCACAGGTTTTGGCTTAACACATTCCTGCTAGCCTCAACCACAGGTAGTATAAATGTATCTAATCACTTTTATTGGTCTTTTTACTGACAAAATTACTTTTAAAAGTCTATAAATGAACCAAATCTAGTTAGCTGCTTGAATTTGAATAGTTACTGACCAAATATAAATATTAATACTATTCATACAAATTAAAAATATTAATCAACAAATTTATTTCATTAAATTAAAAGAAATTTATTTATATTCATGAACAGTTTATTGATAATTAATTCTCTAAACTTTAACATGTAAAGCTTACAAGTACTCCATTGCTGGTGTATATAGTATTTATTTACAATGGCTGTACCACAAATTAACGGTATTATAAATTTTATATCATTTTAACATTTACCAAAGGAACTGTTATGATGACATCTGATCTGATAAATCAATGCCTTTCTTTGCATTACTGTAAACAAAGACCCCCCTTGAATAGTGGCACAAGTTTCCCAATGGAACAGTCATGAATGTACTACCAGTGGTTTAAAATGGTGGGAATGATCAAACTCAAAGTAGAGCCACCTGGCAGTGAGACATACTAATTATAGCCCTGTCATGAACATTTTAAAGGTGATACAACCCAGGGCTGAAAATTGTTCCTGGCTCACCTGGATACACATTTCTCTAACTGCCTTTCACATCTGTGGTTGCAAAATAGGACAAAGAAATAGTTTCTAACAATCTTCAGTAAAAGGTCTGATTACGTTAGTTGGATTGGGTAACCCTGAAAGCAAGGTTGTTATTTATATCCAGATGTCCTGTTAGCTTAATCCACCTCCCCACCACCAGCTTAACTTCTATTCTAGGTTTAAGACCACTTAACTTCTTCATTCCATTCCCCAGCCCAAGCTCCACTCCCTACCTCAGGTTTAAAAGCTGTTGCCCTGCCTTTCAGGGGTGGGCTGAAGACTCTCCTTTAGATCCCCAACATGCTGCTGTACATGTCATGCTAATAGATCTTTCTGCCTCCATCTGTCATCTCTAGGACTTAGTCAACCTAACATTTGGTGTTGAAATCCAGGAGGTCTTTGTGAGGGGACCAATCCATAAGGCCACCCTTACTGTTGCTGTCCTTCCACACAACACCAGCCATCCTCTCTGATCCAGGGAGTCATCTCCTTGGAATTGGGTGAATCTCTAGGTCTCCTCCAGAGGAACTTGCCATTTTCTTCTGTCTGTCCAAAAATCTAAGTACTAGGTCTTGGTCCTTTCTGGTCTGTGGAATTGTCTTCTTGGTCTGGCCCCTCAGGAGGCGTAGGATGCTGGTCTTCTGGTAGCCACCTTTACCAGGAACATAAGCAGAGATAGGGGATGCCTGTCTCTCTGTTGTTTTCTCTTCCATTTACCTAGAGACCCCACTCCATTACTGACAATTTCAATTTGGCCTATCAACTACCCAAAGACTCACCTTTGTCCTGTCTACTCAAGAACCCAAACACTCTCTTCCTGGGAGAGCATCACCTCCCCCACCACCACCAAGTTTAATAGATAATGAGTAACCTAAACACAGGACCTTCAACTTCCAAATTCTTTGAGACTTAAACAAATTTATCCACTGCAGTTTCAAGTGGTCCAAAGTTCCTTATGCACAGGCTTTCTTTTATCTTCTCAGTCAACTTTCTGTCAATCTTGTACTACTTTCCAAATTCTCCTTCTTCATGATCAACGTAGACTCAACTCTAACTCTGTCTTTGAACTTGAAATCAATACTGCTGACCATATACCCTCAACTCTATTCCACTCAAACCTTGGCCCCTTCTTCTTCACCTCCACCTTCAGAAAACTCCTCCCAACCTCCCTCCCCACTCTCCATCCCCTTTTTTCTTAGCCCACTATCATCTCTTATACCCATCAACTCCCTCCTAATCTGGAACTTTAGCTGGCCTCTGGAACAACTTAAAAAGATCTGTATGAAATCTGAGTGCTCATGGGGGACCCTCCCCCACACCGATGGCAGCAAAGACAGAGACTAAACTCCAAGCCCATACCAAATAAATGCAGAGGAAAAAATGAAATAAAATAAAATACCAATGCCAAGGGAAAACACTCCCACAAAGATAAAGATTTCTGGATTTCAAACTGGATTTCAACCTGCTAAAGATTAAAAATAGACCCATATCTATCACCATGCACTAAATTAAGATCGAAGTGGATTAAAGATTTAAATATTAAGACAAAACACTAAATTTGCTGGAAGATAAGTTAGGTAGAACTCTTGAAGACATTGGCATAGGAAAAGATTTTATGAACAAAACCTCAGTGGCATGGGAACTTGCACAAAGAATCATCAACTGGGATCTTATCTTATTAAAAAGCTTCTGCACTGCAAGAGAAACCACCAACAGAGCTAAGAGACAACCTACAATCTGAGAAAAAATTTTCAGCAACTGTACCTCAGACAAAGGACTGCTATCAAGAATATATAAAGAACTGAAAAAAATCAGACCCCCAAATTCAAAGACCCAATTCAAAAATGGGCATCTGAAATGAACAGACATTTCTCAGACAGAGAAGTAAAAGCAGGAAATAAATATATGAAAAAATGTTCAACATCATTGGTTATTTGAGAAATGCAGATGAAAACAACACTGAGATTCCACCTTACCCTCACAAAGAATGGCTGCTATTGAGAAATCATCCAATAATAAATTCTGGCAGGGGTGTGGGGAGAAAGGAACCCTTCTCCATTGCTGCTGGGAGTGCAGACTGGTGCAACCACTGTGGAAATCAGTATGGAGATACCTCAAAGAATTAGGCTTAGAGGTCCAATTTGACCCAGCTATCCCCCTGCTGGGTATCTTCTCAAATGAATTAAAAGAATCATACTACAGCGATATATGTGGACCCATGTTCATAGCGGCACAGTTTGTAATAGCGAAAGCTTGGAAACAACCCAAGTGCCCATGAACTGGAAACTGGATAAAGAAGATGAGGTTTTTTATAAAATGGAGTACTACTCAGCCATAAAGAACCAGAAGCTAGAGACATTTATAGCTAAATGGATGCATATTGAGGCCATCCTCTTAAGTGAAATAAATAGGCCACATATGTGTAAATACTGAGTAGTTTCTCTAGTGTGAGAAACTGAAAGTGTAATTAAGGATACACATTGATGAATTTGCCTAATAACATATTTCTTGGATTGTGTTTCCATCACATATCATATGGCTGTATCAAAATTTAAATTAGGGAGAAGCTTGGCTTATATGGAGTCTGCTAGCTAACGAGTTTTTTTCCAGGCCACTATTTGTTCAATGTTGGTTTTGGGGGATCTTTCTGAAACAAATCACACCCTCTGGTGTCTTGTTGGTGCTTGAGAAGCTTTTTTAAGTTATATGGAAAAATGTTTAAGTGCTTTTCAGTTTTGTTTTGGTTGAGTTCTTCTGTATTTGAATATTATTGTAGTTTTTTCCCTTTCATTTTTCTTCTTTGTATGGTTTTAATTTTTGTATGTGTGTGTGTTTGATAATAAAGTAAAAAACAAAAGATAAAGATTTCTTTAAAGGGTGGCCTAAAATACCAAACTGAGTTCAAACTAGAGTCTAAACCCAAGTTGGTATAGAAAATAAGTCAAACTACAAGGTCAAGTATCAGGGGAAAAAAATGGCTCTTGGGTTATACACAGCCTACACTAGGTCCTAGCAAATAACAACCTGATTGACTACTGTCTCAGGATGCCAAAAGATAAGACAACCTTCCTGATCACCCATAAAAAATGTAATGAGGGCCCATTAAAAAAAACAATGATTGGTAACATCTTAACTGATTAGTAGATTTACTTTAAATTCTGTAGTTTAAGTTAATATATTTGTCTGATCAATGTGCCTAAAATGTTTCTTATAAACAGCTTTGGGATGATTCTTAAACAACAATTATAGGGTTAATTTATTTTTTTGTTAGTTTCTGTATATAATAAGATAATTTGTCAGTCAAGGTCATATGAAGTCTTAAAGGGTTATCAGTCATAGCTAAAAGGTAACATCTTTCCTCTTCTTTCTTTCTTCTGGCACTAAGATCATTTATTGTTCAAGGTTGCTTAAAAATTTGTTATTCAGCTAGCTCTAATAAAATATAATACCTATAAGTTAACTCTGAGATAAAAAATACACCAAAATCTTTTAAAATACAAGCAGCTACTAGGTTTGTTACAGAGAAGGAAATATGAAAAACATTATAAATATAAAGCTATATGTTGATATGAGATTTTATGTAATAAGGTTTTAACCTACCAAGTTGGAAAAAGGAAAGGTAGTGACAAAACTCAGAGGTTCAAGTTTGTCAAAAGGACTAGGAAGGATGAGGCATTTAAAAGGAAATGTGTTTGGCTATTCTGCTTTTACTCTTGTTGGTTTGCTTAGGCCTAAGATCTGTTCTTTTTAAACCTCTTTGTTGCTGAAATGTGGCTGAAAGGACCTATGACATTAACTCCAAATCATCAATTACTTCCCTTCCAACATAGGACCAGATAAGACCAACATCTGGAAAAGCATCTCAGCAATGATTAATAAATAATAATCAACAATGCCTTCAGGACCAGAGGAGATACATTAAAAAAAGAAAAGCTGTCAAAATCAAAATGGAGTGACTTGCGTTAACCCTCCCAAAAGATAAATGGAGTTGAGAGGTTATAAGGAAGGGTTCTTATGCATAAGTGCCTGATTGTAACTATGTCATAAAAGATATTTGGCTCTGGCTTTCAAACTCTTTTTGGCAAAAATGGCTGATGATTATTCTTAATTTTCTTTGGTTCACATGCTGTACACTATCTTCATTAGTTTATTTCTTCCAGAATCCTACAGTTCTCAACAATGGGCCTCAGATCAATGCCTAAGCCCACTACAAAAACTCATTTATATCTCATCACTCAGTTTAGGCCTCAAGTCTAAGCTCAAAATCACCCTTACTCTGATGATCAGCAAACTCAAAAACAGCCCCTAGTAATGTCCCCACTCAGCTCAAAGCAGTTACAGATATGACCATTTTGTCCCTTGCCAATCATTTGACTTTGGTGATTTACAAGAAGAAATATGGTGACAAATAGGTTAAAATTCTCAGTACCCAAATTTCTTTGATAACACACTTTTGCCTAGTACCAACTGGACAGTCATAAAACACTACACTAATAGGTACTAAAAAAGTAAGATAAAAGTAAGTACAAAAACCATCCTTGCCTCCTCTGAGCTAAAGGCACTAGCAGATTGTCCTCAGACCTCTGGAAGCAGTGCTCACCATTCCAAATCCAAGGCCAAATTGGACTTGTCCTTTCCCAGTCTGCTAGGACTTGCTACTAACATCTAATTAGGCCCCAATTATTAAGATCCTGTGACCTCCAAACCCAGGATTTGACTAAAGGTAGCAGGTAAGTAAATCTCTTTTCTTTTGGATATGGGAATATTTAACAGAAATATGTGAGACATTTAGTCCCCTTCTTCATCTCTATTATGGGGGTTAATGGTACCACTCTGTAACAGACCTCTGTCTTATAACTTAAAAACAATTTTCATATATTCCTTTATAGCACACCCAACCTGTCTCACTCTATTAATGGGAAAAGATACACTTCCCAAATTACATTCCACCATTACCATCTAGAGCTCCCTAAATTTAGCTGCTCTTCTCCTTAGCCCACCACTATCCTCAACTGAGATTATACAAACCGTACCTCATATTCTATTCCAACAAGACAATCTTGTTGTGTGGGACACCGCCCTCACTCACTTCTCATCATACTATTAAGTTTACCCTCAAAGGCTGCACTTTTTTTCCCAAGAAGACACAATATCCCCTAAATTCACAGTCCACATGGGGACTACAATACACTATTTTCAAATTCCTCTTCACATGACTTACTTTTTTAAAAATCTTCCATTGGTACATTTTAGGTATACGACACAATTACATTTCTCATTGGGAAATAGTTTATATGATGCATCTTGGTTCTTATTTTTTCCCCATTCCTAGCCCTCCCTTCCCTATTTACAAAGACTTTATTTCCATTTTTTCCATTTCTCAGCATTTTTCCTTTTCCTTCTTTCCTTTCCCCTGCCCCTCACACTACCCCTGCACCTTTGGAACTTTCCTTCCTCTTTTGCATTATCGATTATTCATTCTAATCATTGGTACATTTAAGGTATACAATATAATGACATTCATCATTGGAAATTTGCACCTTTACATAGTCTCTCTTGGTTCCCATCTTTCACCCTTGCCCAGGCCTCCCTTCAACCCCTCCATTCCTATTTACAAAGATTTTGTTTCCATTTTTCCATTTTTTCATATTAATTCCATTTCCTTCTTTCCTTTCCCCTACCCCTCCCACCTCCTTCCCCTTTGCCCCTTTAAATCCTATTTCACATTACCTATCATACATTTTAGTCCCCATTTACACTTTCAGTTTCTCACACCAGAGAAACTAGTTGGTATTTGTACATGTGTGTCCTATTTAATTCACTTAAGAGTATCGCCTCAATGTGCATCCATTTAGTTATAAATGTCTCTAATTTCTCATTTTTTATGGCTGAGTAGTACTCCATTTTATAAAAAACCCACATATTCTTTATCCAGTCTCCAGTTGATGGGCATTTGGGCTGTTTCCGAGTTTTAGCTATCACAAACTGTGTTGCTATGAACATGGGTGCACATATATCAGTGTGGTATGATGCTTTTAATTCTTTGGGGAAGATCCCCAGCAGGGGAATAGCGGGGTCAAATGGGGCTCCAGTCCTAGTTCTTTGAGGTACCTCCATACTGATTTCTGCAGTGGTTGCACCAGTCTACACTCCCACCAGCAGTGGAGCAGGGTTCCTCTTTCCACACAGCCCTGCCAGCATTTGTTATTGGTTGATTTTATGATAGCAGCTATTCTTTCTGGAGTAAAGTGGAATCTCAGCGTTTTTTTCATTTGGATCTCTCAAATTACCAGTGATGTTGAACATTTTTTCATGTATTTATTTGCTATTTCTACTTCCTTGTCTGAGAAATGTCTGTTCATTTCAGATGCCCATTTTCGGATTAGGTCTTTAAATATGGGAGGTCTGATCTTTTGAAGTTCTTATACATTCGAGATAGTAGGCCTTTGTCTGAGAAAAAGTAGGTGAAGATTTTTTCCCACATTGTGGGTTGTCTCTTCACACTGCTGCTGGTTTCTCTTGCTGTGCAGAAGCTTTTTAATAAGAAGAGATCCCACTTGTTGATTGTGCTACTTCATGGGCAACTGAGGTTTTGTTCATAAAATCTTTTCCTACACCAATGTCTTCAAATCTTTTCCTACACCTAAGCTCTGTTCCAACTGGTTCAGAGTTTCTATTTTAATATTTAGATCTTTAATCCATTTTGATTTTAGTTTAGTGCATGGTGAGAGATATAGGTCTAGTTTTAATCTTTGGCAAGTTGAAGCCCAATTTTTCCAGCACCATTTATTAAAGAGGCTATCTTCCCTCCAGTGAGGGTGTTTGGCTCCTTTATTGAAGATGAGACGGCTGAGTGTGTCTGGCTTTGTTTCTGCATCTTCTAATCTGTTCCACTGGTCCTCAGGTCTGTTTCTTTGCCAGTAACATGCTGTTTTTTTCACAGGTTTGTAGTATAGTTTCAAGTTGGGGATTGTGATACCCCCTGCCATGTCTCTGTTACCTAGAAATGCTTTTGCTATTCTGGGTCTCTTCTTGCTCCAAATGAATTTTTGGATTGTTTTCTCAAGGTCCATGAAGTATGCTGCTGGGATCTCAATTGGAATTGCCTTGAATCTATATAGGAGTTTTGGAAGTATGGCCATTTTCACTGTATTAATCCTTCCTAGCCAGGAGCAGGGGATGTCTGTCCATTTTCTGATATCATCTTCAATCTCACTTTTCAGAGTTCCATAGTTTTCAGAGAAGAGGTCTTTGATCGCTTTTGTTAGGATGATTCCTAGGTATTTCAGTTTTTTGGATGCTATTGTGAAAGGAATTGTTTGCCCTATTTCTCTCTCAGTGAGTCTGTCATTTGTGTAGAGGAAAGCTACAGATTTTTATGTGTTGACCTTGTAACCAGCTACTTGACTGAATTGGTTATTAAGTCTAGAAGACTTTTGGTGGAGTTCTTGGGGTCTTCTATATACAGTATCATGTCATCTGCAAATAATGACAATTTGACTTCTTCATTTCCTATCTTTATTCCTTTTCTTTCTCTTGTCTAATTGCCGTGGCTAGTGTTTCCAAAACTATATTGAACAAGAGTGGTGATAGTGGACATCCTTGCCTTGTTCCTGATTTTACTGTGAAGGATTTCAGTTTTTGACCATTTAGTATGATATTGGCTGTTGGTTTTCATAGATGGCTTTTATCAGTTTGAGGTAGAGACCATCTATTCCAATTTTTGCAGGGCTTTTTTCATAAATGCATGTTGGATTTTGTCAAATGTCTTTTCTGTGTCTATGGAGATAATCATATGGATTTGTACTTGGCTCTATTGATATAGTGTATTACCTTGTTTGATTTGCATATGTTGAACCAAACCTGCATCCTTGGGATGAATCCCACTTGATCAGGGTGTATGATCTTCTTGATGATCTTCTGCATTCTGTTTGCCAGTATCTTATTAAGGATTTTTGCATCTATGTTCATTAGTGAGATTGGCCTATAGTTCTCCTTTTTGGTTGGGTCTTTCTCTGCTTTGGGGATCAAGGTGATGCTTGCTTCCAGGAATGAATTTGGGAGTATTGTTTCCCTTTCAATTTCACTGAAGAGTTTAAACAGTAGTGGCAGCAGTTCCTCTCTAAATGTCTTGTAGAATTCAGCAGTGAAGCCATCAGGGCCTGGGTTTTTCTTAGTTGATAAGTTTTTAATTACATTTTCAATTTCATTGGTTGATATTGGGTTGTTTAGAATTTTTAGGTCTTCTTCATTCAACTTTGGAAATTCATATGTATCTAGGAATCTGTGCATTTCTTCTATGTTGTCCATCTTATTGGCATATAGGTTCTGGAGGTAGATATTGATGATCATCTGGATTTCTGCTGGGTCTGTTGTCATTTCACCCTTTTCATTCCTAATTGCATGGATTTGGGCCTTTTCCTTTTTCTGATAAGGTTGGCTAAGGGTTTGTCAATTTTGTTGATTCTTTCCAAGAACCAACTCTGGGCTTCATTGATTTTTTGTATTGTTCTCTTAGTCTCCATTGCATTGATTTCTCCTCTGATCTTTTTTTCTTTATTTCTCCTCTGATCTTTATAATTTCCTCCCTTGTATGAGCTTTGGGGTTGTCCTGCTCTTCTTTTTCTAGAAGCTTGAAGTTCAACATCAGGTTGTTGAATTGGGCTTGTTCTGTTTTCCTAATATGCGTATTCACTGCTATGAATTTCCCTCATAAGACTGCTTTCACTGTGTCCCATAGATTCCGATATGTTGTATTGTCATTGTCATTTAATTGCAGGGACTGTCTGATTTCTTCTTTAAGTTCCTCTGTGACCCATTGGTTATTCAGAAGTGTGTTGTTCAATTTCCAAGTGTTTATGAAATTTTTTGAGTTTCTTTTGCTATGGATCTCCAATTTCATCGCACTATGATCGGATAATATACAGGGGATAACTTCAATTCCTTTGCACTTACTTTAACATGTTCTATGTGTGAGTATGTGGTCTATTTTGGAGAATGATCCATGTGCAGCTGAGAAGAATGTGTATTCTGATTTTCTGGTGGGGAAGACTCTGTAAACATCTGTTAAATTCATTTCTTTAAGAGTTCAATTGGGTTCTAGTATTTCATTATTTTTTGTCTAGTTGACCTATTTGTGACAGTGGGGTGTTGAGGTCCCCCACTACAATTGTATTAGTGCATATATGACTTTTCATGTCCGTATTTGTTTTATATAGTTGGGTGCACTAGTGTTTGATGCATAGATATTTATGATTGTCATCTCTTCCTCTTGGATTCTGCCCTTTACAAGGATGTAGTGTCCTTCTTCATCTCTCTTAATCAGTGTTGGTTTGAAATCTATTTGATCTGCAAAGTAGACAGCTACTCCAGCTTAGTTTTGGGTTCCTGTTGCATGGAGTATTGTTTTCCAGCCTTTAACTTTCAGTCTGTGAGTTTCCTTTTGAATTAAGTGTGTTTCTTGTATGCAGCATATGGTTGGATTTTGCTTCTTGATCCATTCTGCCAGTCTATTTCTTTTGATTGGTGAATTGAGACCATTAACGTTGATAGTTATAACTGAAATGTATTGACTTGTCATTGCCATGACTTTTTTTTTTTGTTGGGTTCTCCCCCTTTACATTTAATTTCTTGTCATGCCAGATGGGTTCCTTCTGCTTTGCTTCCTGGGGTTGTGATCCTCAATGTCTGTTCCTAGGCTATGTGTCAAATTCTTTGGAGTGCTGGTTTGGTATTCACGAAGTTCCTATGATGCTCTTTGACATGAAAGTATCTTATTTCTCCATCAATTTTGAAAGATAGTTTTGCAGGTTGCATCAATCTGGATTGGAGGCTGTTTTCTTTTAGGGCTTGGAATATGTCACTCCAAGCTCTTCTTGCCTTGATGGTTTGTGTTGAGAAGTCTGCTGTGATTCTGATGGGCTTTCCTTTGTATGTGACTTGTTTCTTTTCTCTACCTGCTTGTAGAAACTTGTTCTTCTGTTGACTTTCTGGAATCTTAACAATTATATGCCTATGTGTAGATTTTTTTTGATCAAGGCTATTTGGAGTCCTATATGCCTGACTTATCTGCATGTCAAGTTCTTTTCCCCTGCTTGGGAAGTTTTCTGCCATTACATCTGCAAAGAGTTTTTTATGTCATCTGCACTCTGTCCTGTTTCTTCATTGACTCCAATCAGTCTTATGGTATTCTTCTTTGCATCATCTAGCAGCTGCTGGATTGATTTCTCATGTTTCCTTATAATTTTGAAACTATTTTTCTTTTCCTGATCATTAATTGTAATCTTATCTTCTATATCTGGAATTCTGTCCTCACATTGGCTCATTGTACTGTGTAGACTTTCAATGGAGTTTTTCCTCTCCTGGAAATCTATTTGCATCTGTTTTATGGATTCCATTTGTTTCCTTTTTTGGGATTCCATCATGATCCTCAGCTCCTCTCTAGATTTATTAATCATGTCTTGCACTAGGAGCACAATTTCTCCTGTTACCTGAGAAATTATTTCTGATTTCATTTTTTCCAGATCCCCTTTTGTTGCTAGTCCAGTGGGTCCAGATGTTTGAGTAACAGAGTGTTCCTTCTTATTTCCCTTTGGTGTTGCTGTAGGTCATCTGGAAGTCTGGTTTTCAGACTTAATTACGTGTTTTCTCATTTTGACTGGGGGGACAGGGGGCATCCTGTTGGTGCCCGTGCGGCTCACTTCCTCTGAGCTGGGAGAGGTGGGCCAGGGGCCGAGAGCGTCGGTAAGGATGGTGGCCTAAAAGCCCCTTCCTCTGGCCTGGGAGCAGCAGGATGATTGGTGGCCTGGAAGCCCCTTCCTCTGGACCAGAAGCAGTGGGATGGCGGGTCCGAAGCACCTACCTCTGGGCAGGAATTCTTTAAATGCTGAGAGCTTGATTAGCTCCAGTACAGTGGTCTGGTGGTCTGGTGTCCTCTGCATCTTTGTAGTGTGGAACCAGGTGGCTGTACAGAGAAGATGCCAAAGGAGCGGGGGGTGGTCCAGTTGATTGCTGCTGGGCGCAGGCTGATTCGGTGTTTTCAGCCTGACTGGAGACCTCGGACCCTGTCCACAGACCTGCCTGTCTGCAGCGGGCTGATTCGGTGTTTTCAGCGCGACTCCCTCTTCACATGATTTCTTAAACTCACCAGTTCTCCTTATAACACTCCTATCTTAGGTATTAAAAAACCACATGGAACCTATTATCTAGTCCAGAACCTACACACTATCAATGAAACCTCCCTAATCACTGTCACCCTATTGCCTAATTCAACTCACATTCTTTCCTTAATATTGCCAGATACTTCTCATTTTATAGTTCTTAATCTCAAAGTTATGTTTTTACTATCCCTCTTGACCTCATTTCCAAAAATCATTTAACCTTTACCTTGATGGATTCTGACACCAAAAACTCCCAACAACTCACTTAAAATCATCCTTCCTCAGGGATTCTGCAAAAGGCCACAACTTTTTAGACAACACTAGCCAAGGAACCCTAGTCTCTTTTCCCCTAAAACTCTACCTGCTTTATCTAATATGTTGATAAACTTTTTGTTGTTGTTGTTGTTGATAAACTTTTATTGTACAGCTTTTCTCTAAACCTGTGCATAACAGACACTGTTTAATTACTTAATTTCCCAACAACAAAGGGATACTAGGTATCCCCAGATAAGGGCCAGTTCTTTCAGACTGAGGTACCTTGGACTTCATAAAGGAATCACACAGAGCCACAAAACCCTCATCCTCTTATCCCAATCAAAATCTGATATCCTTTCCTTTTCAGAGCTCACTAATTACTTTTCATTGTAGATCTCAAACTTTAGTCTCATAGCTCAATCCCTATATGAGGCTGTCTCGAGAGACCCCAGTCACCACTTACCCTCCTTTTCTCTGTCTTCTGCTTTCAACTAACTCAAATCAGTCCTCACTCCTGTGTCAGCACTCAATCTCCAGCCCAAATAAATCTTTCCATCTGTATGTAAATGCCAAAAAAGGGATTCACTTTTGGCATCCTAGTTTAACTTCTTGATGCAAAAGTACAGCTTATAGACTATTTCTCAAAACAGTTAAGATTGTCCTGGGTAGCTGAGTTATCTCTACATGTTAGTGGCAATGGCTCTGCTAATTATAAAAAGCTCTAGGCTCATTCTTCTAACATCTTATAGTCCATGTGTCTCATTCTTTACAGCCTATACTAATTCACCAAACTCATGCTACAAACCCAAAAGACATGTATGCTAGCCCCCAACACACCCCAACTCCTCAGCCCATTCTAACTGATGTATGAGCATCACTCTGTTCTTTGCAACACTCCCCTCCAATACATCCACTTGCAGAGACTACCTCCCATTGCTCTTCCAAATTTGCCAATTTCTGAAAAATTTTGTTAAACTTCACTCTCAAAACCTGAAGATAACCCCTCTCCCTCATCAACCATGCCAAAAGATAGAGTCTACCTCAAAACCCCCAACCCTAAATCCTTACTGTCAAAATGACACAATCCTATACAGTTACCCTTATTATACAGGTAGCCACAAAACTTTTGGGTTTTTCCTTTTAAAGCCATTTCTCCAGATTTTAGTTTTAACTTGTCTCAAAAAAAAAGTCTTATACACACGTGAAAATTCCAATTCTTTACTCCTATATCTCTCAGCCTCATAGTCATCCAAGAAAGAACTGATCAACAAAATCAACTGATCAACTGACCAAACCAATGAACCATGAACTAACCCATGACCAGTCCCAAAATACTTTATAATCTTATTCTATTACTCTTCAAAGACTCCCAACTTGGAGATTTCATAGATTTTTCTCCTGATAACTTCCCAGCCTGACTAAAGGATCATCTATACCACTGAGTCTCTATTCATCTACCCCCAAACTCACCATACTCTACCCAATCTTCATACCCACCACTTCTTTTTCTTGATAACACTGGCATTCCATAAAAGATTTATTTCTAGCCCAACATTTAGTACACTTCTTCAATCTCACCTTCAACCTTTAATCAGGATAAATTCCTCTCTGGCCCAAGACTGTTGGATGTAGTGGTCTCTATCATCTTTAGCTTACATGGCAATCCCCACCCCCAAATCTGCCTGGATAAATGCTCAGACACAAATTTCTCTACAAAAGAGACTTAGGCCCAATGTTTAAAGATCAGACCAACACCCTCCTTAAATCATACCCCACAGCCTTGGCAGACAGGAGCACCATATTCTTTCAAACATATTTCACTAACTTCTCTAAATTTTCTACATAGCTCACCAAAATGTTGTTCCCCTGACACTTCCCTCTCATATCAAGCCTCCTTTACATTTACTGTGAGCCAACATTCAACAGTCCCTTCATAGAAAAAATTTCTCAATGTAACCAAACCATTGCTGTCAAGGGCCTCCAAGACTATCAATGTCATCAGCTCAATTATGACATCTCATCTAAGACAAATGAAAAGTTCATTCCCACTATCCTTTTCTCTGGACCACCCACAATCTCAATCTCTTCCTTAGGCCTAATTACAAATAAGCCCTCTAAGCACTACTCATGGGATCTCATTAACATCCCACTCTCAAATAACTCTAAATTAATTCAACCTATAATGGGAGCCTCCTTGACTGGTTCCATCTTAACCTAGAAAAGTGAGCCAAGGCCTTTAATTCCAGGGACCTCTTCCCACTATACCGTATGACTTGCCTTTTCCAATTGGGAATCTTTTTCCTTTGTGATCAACAATCTTATTAATTAGACACGGACATATATCTTAGCCTATCTGTCCCCTAATATTAATGTGGTCTGCAATAACCAATCCCTTCCTTCCTCATCACTGACTGCATCCAGCAAAAGAGGGCAGTTACAATAATCCCCCTTTTAACAACATTAGAAATACTATATAAGTGGCCACTGGGGTGAGAAAACTGATCACTTCTCTCACCTTCTAGCTAAACTTATCACAGAATCTATAGGTGAGCCTCAGTGAAATTTCAAAGCATCTAATAAAGAGCCACAACCAGTGGGACCATTCCTGTTCTGCACCATGAAGGGTTTCATCCAATCAACAGTCCAAAATGTCACCATTGCCATGTGGAAAACAACCTTCTCAAAAACGAAACAAAACACCCCAAAGAACATAACCCTAAGCAATGCCCCAACACAGCAAAAAGTAGCCAAAAGAGTGTGAAGGTCCAGCCCATTTCCAATCTTCCCTTCCCTGTCCCCAACACAAACCCCACTTATTTATTTTTTAAATTTTTCTTTCTTTTATTTTAAATTAAATTTATTGGCACATTTCAGGTATATAATATGATGACATTCATCATTGGGAATTTGTGCCTTTACATGATATATCTTGATTCTTATTTTTTTTTCCCATTCCCCTGCCCTCTCTTCAACCCCTCCACCCCTCTCTATTTACAAAGATTTTGTTTCCATTTTTTCCTTTTCCCATATTTAATCCTTTCACTTCTTTTCTTTCCCCTCCCCCTCCCCCTCCCACTTCCCTTTTGCACCTTTTCTTCCTAATTCACATTATCTATTACACATTTTGATCCTTATTTACACTTTCAGTTTCTTACACCAGAGAAACTTTTTGATATTTACACGTGTGTCCTATTTATTTCACTTAAGAGTATGGCCTCAATGTGCATCCATTTAGCTATAAATGTCACTAATTTCTCATTCTTTATGGCTGAGTAATACTCCACTTTACAAAAAACAAAAAAACACATTTTCTTTATCCAGTCTCCAGTTGATGGGCAATTGAGCTGTTTCCAAGTTTTAGATACTACAAATTGTGCCACTATAAACATGGGTACATATATATCACTGTGGTATGATTCTTTCAATTCTTTTGGGAAAATACCCAGCAGGGGAATAGCTGGGACAAATGGGACCTCTAATTCTAGTTTTATGAAGTATCTTCATACTCATTTCCACAGTGGTTTCACCAGTGTACACACCCACCAACAGCAGAGAAGGGTTTTTCTCCACAACCCCACCAGCATTGGTTATGAGTTGATTTCATGATAGCAGTCATTCTTTCTGGACTGAGGTGGAAACTCAGTGTTGTTTTTATCTGCAAATCTCAAATGACCGCCGATGTTGAACATTTTTTCATATGTTCATTTGCTGTTTCTAGTTCTTTGTCTGAGAAATGCCTGCTCATTTCAGCTGCCCATTTTTGGATTGGTTCTTTAAATTTAGGAGGTCTGATTGTGTTGTTCTTTATATATTCTATATAGTAGACCATTGTCTGAGGAACAGCTGGTAAAATATTTTTCCCACATTGTGGGATGTCTCTTTACACTGTTGGTGGTGTCTCTTGCTGCGTTGAAGCTTTTTAAGAAGATGAGATTCCAGTTGTTGATTCTTTGTGCTAGTTCCTGTGCAACTGAGGTTTTCTTCATGAAATCTTTTCCCATGCCAATGTGGTCAAGAGTTCTACCTAACCTCAGTTACAGCCAGTTTAATGTTTCTATTTTAATGTTAAGATCTTTGTTCCAGTTCCATTTTAGTTTAGTACATGGTGAGAGATATAGGTATAGTTTTAATCTTTGGCGAGTTGAAACTCAATTTTTCCAGTGCCATTTATTAAAGAGGCTATCTTTCCTCCAGTGAAGGTTCTTGGCTCCTTTGTCAGGATGAGTGGCTGAGTCTGTCTGGAGTTGTTGCTGCATCTTATAATGTTTCATTGATCCTCAGATCTGTTTCTTTGCCAGTACCATTCTGCTTTTATCACAGTAGCTTTGTAGTATAGTTTCAAGTTGGGGATTGTGATACCCCCTACCTTGTCTTTGTTGCCTATAATTGCTTTTGCTATTGTAGGTCACTTTTTGTTCCAAATGAATTTTTGGATTGTTTTCTCAAGTTCTGGGAAACATGCTGTTGGAACTTCAATTGGGATTGCATTGAATCTATATAGTGGTTTTGGAAGTATGCCCATTTTCATTATATTGGTTCTTCCTACCCAGGAGCAAGGAGTGTCTTTCCATTTTCTGATATCCTCTTCAATCTCTTTTCTTTTTAGAGAGCTGTAGTTTTCAGAGTAGAGATCTTTGATTTCTTGTTAGATTAATGCTTACATATTTCATTTTTGGGGGGTGCTATTGTGAAAGGAGTTGTTTCTGCAGTTTCTCTCTCAGTGAGTCTTGTTCGGGTATGAGAATGCTATTGATTTTTGTGTGTTGACCTTGTAACCAGCTACTTGACTGAATTTGGTTATTAAGTCTAGAAGACTTTTGGTGGAGTTCTTGGGGTCTTCTATATACAGTATCATGTCATCTGCAAATAATGACAATTCAACTTCTTTTTTTCCTATCTTTATTCATTTTATTTCTTCCTCTTATCTAATTCCTGTGGCTGTTTCCAGAACTATATTGAATAGAAGTGGTAATAGTGGATATCCTTATCTTGTTCCTGATTTTAGCATGAAGAATTTCAGTTTTTGACCATTTAGTATGATGTTGGCTCTTGGTTTTTCATAGGTGGCTTTCATTAGTTGAGATAAAGAGCATCTATTCCAATTTTTTGTAGCATTTTTATAATGAATGCATAATGGATTTTGTCAAATGTTTTTTCCCATCTATTGAGATGATCATGTGGTTTTTGTCCTTGGCTCTAGTAATACATTTTATTACATTTCTTGACTTGCGTATGTCGAACCATCCCTGGGATGAATCTCACTTGGTCAGGTTGTGTGATCTTCTTGATTATCTTCTGCATTGTCTTTCCCAGTATCTTATTGATGATTTTTGCATCTATGTTCATTAGGGAGATTGCCCTAACATTCTCTTTTTCGGTAGTCTCTTTCTCTGTTTTGGGGATCAACGTGCTGCATGGTTCCAGGAATGAATTTGGGAGTATTGCTTCCCTTTCAATTTCATTGAAGAGTTTAAACAGTAGGGGCAATAGCTCTTCTCTAAATGTCTTGTAGAATTCAGCAGTGAAGCTATCAGGACCCGGGCTTTTCTTTGTTGGTAAGTTTTTAATTACATTTTCAAATTCATTGATTGATATTGGGTTGTTTAGAACATTTAGGTCTTCTCTGTTCAACTTTGGTAATTCATATGTATCTAGGACTCTGTCCATTTCTTCTGTTTTTTTCCATCTTCTGGAATATAGGTTCTCAAAATAGGTATTGATGATCCCCTGGATTTTTGCTCAGTCCATTGTAATTTCACCCTTTTCATTCCTACTATTTATAAGAAAAGGCTGAAATTTTAGATTAAATCTCCTCCTTGCAGCCTAGCTTCTATTCTAGGTTTAACTTCTTCATTCCATTCCCACACCCAAGCTCTTCCCCCTACACCAGGCTTAACAGCTGCTGACCTGCCTCTTGGGGAAATGCTAAAGTCTCTACTTCAGATCCCCAGTGTGGTTCTCTATGTGTCACCCTAATAAATCATTGTGCCTTGATTGGTAGTTCCTGGTTCTTAAACCAAGCTAATAGCTGCTCCCCCACTCATACAATCCCAGGCAAGACCGTCATAAGCTAATTGGATTAAAGAGTCATCATGGAAGGAAGCTCCCCCACCGCCATCCCAAGCTCCTAGGGCAGAGAAGCTGAGCTTGTCCCAGCACCCAGAAGGAAGCTCCCCCGCCACCATCCCAAGTTCCTAGGGCATAGAAGGTGAGCCTGTCCCAGCACCCAGAAGGAAGCTCCCCCACCAGCATCCCAAGCTCCTAGGGCATAGAAGGTGAGCCTGTCCCAGCACCCTGAAGGAAGCTCCCCTACTGGCATCCCAAGATCCTGGGGCATAGAAGGTGAGCCAGTACCAGAACCTGGAAGGAAGCTCCCCCGCCGCCATCCCAAGCTCCTAGGGCAGAGAAGCTGAGCTGGTCCCAGCACCCAGAAAGAAGCTCCCCCGCCACCATCCCAAGCTCCTAAGGCAGGGAAGTTGAGCTGGTCCCAGCACACGGAAGGAAGCTCCCCTGCTGCCATCCCAAGCTCCTAGGGCAGAGAAGGTGAGCTGCATGGGTGCCAGAAGCACCGCCCCCACATGGAAATAAGAAGACACGTAAAAAAGCCTCAAAAACAGACTTCTGCATCACCTACAGCAACCCCAAAGGGAAATGAGATGGAACAATCTGATACTCAACCACCTGGAGTCTCTGAACTTGCAACAAAAGAGGATCTGGGAAAAATGAAATCAGAAATAATTACTCAGATAACAGCAAAGATTTTGCTCATGGTACAAGACATGATTAATAAATCTAGACAGGACACAGATAAAAAAATAGAAGATCTGAGGAACATGATGGAATCCCAACATAGGAAACAAATGGAATCCATAAAACAGATGCAAATAGATTTCTAGGAGATTAAAAACTCCATCAAAAGTGTGCACAACAGAATGAACCAATGTGAGGATAGAATTTCAGATATAGAAGAAAAGATAGCAATTAGTGACCAGGAAAAGAAAAATTGATTTAAAATTGTAAAGGAACACGAGAAATCAATCCAGCAGCTGCTAGAAAATGCAAAGAAGAATAACATAAGACTGATTGGAGTCAATGAAGAAAGAGGAGAGAGTGCAGATGACAAAAAAAAAAACTCTTCACAGAACTGATGGCAGAAAACTTCCCAAGGAGAGGTAAAGAACTTGACATACAGATAAGTGAGGCATATAGGACTCCAGCTAGACTTGATCAAAAAAAATCTACACATAGGCACATAATAGTTAGGATTCCAGAAATCCAACAGAAGAACAAAATTGTACAAGCAGTGAGAGAAAAGAAACAAATCACATACAAAGGAAAGCCCATCAGAATCACAGCAGACTTCTCAGTGCAAACCCTCAAGCCAAGAAGAGCTTGGAGTGATGTATTTCAAGCCCTAAAGGAAAACAGCCTCCAACCTAGACTGATGTACCCTGAAAAACTATCTTTCAAAATTGATGGAGAAATAAGATACTTTCATGATAAAGAGCACCTCAGGAACTTCATGAATATCAAAGCGGCACTTCAAAAAATTTTAGACAATACCCTAGGAAAAGATAATGAAGATTACAATCCCAGGAAACCCAGCAGAATGAATCCATTGGTCCTGACAAATTAAAGGCAAAGGGGGAGAATCCAACAAAAAGAAAAAGTCATGACAATGTTTTCAAAACTTTTAACTTTGTGCCCACAACCTACCGAGGTCCCCAGTCCCGCGGAAGATGCCGAATCAGCCCGCTGCAGACAGGCAGGTCTGTGCACGCCCTACCAAGGTCCTGAGTCACGCGGAAGACGCCAAATCAGCCCACTGCAGACAGGCAGGTCTGCCCACACCCTGCCGAGGTCCCCAGTCACGGGGAACACACGCCGAATCAGCCCGCTGCAGATGGGCAGGTCTGTGCACGCCCTACCAAGGTCCTGAGTCACGCGGAAGACATCGAATCACCCCACTGCAGACAGGTAGCCACCTGATTCCACATTACCAAGGCGCAGAGGACACCAGACGACCAGACCAAGGTACTGAGTCCCAGTGTTCCTGGCCCAGAGGTAGGGGCTTCTGAGCCATCGTCCCACTGCTCCTGGTCCAGAGGAAGGGGCTTCCTGGTCACCATCCCTCCCACTGCTCCCAGCCCAGAAGAAAGGGCTTTTGGGCCACCTTCTGTCCCGCTGCTCCTGGCCCAGAGGGAGGGGCTTCCGGGCCAACATCCCTCCAACCCACCCACCCCCGGCCCAGAGGGAGGGGCTTCTGAGCCACCATCCCACTGCTCCTGGTCCACAGGAAGGGGTTTCCCGGTCACCATCCCTCCAGCTGCTCCCAGCCCACAGGAAAGGGCTCATGGATCACCATCCTGACCGCTGCTCCTGGCCCCTGGCCCACCTCACCCAGCTCAGAGGAGGTAACCAGTGCAGGAGCTAGCAGCCCCCCACCCGAGTCGAAAAGAGAGAACACATAAATAAGTCTCAAAATCAGACTTCCAGATCACCTACAGCAACCCCAAAGGGACATGAGATGGAATCCTCTGATACTCAACCACCTGGACCCACTGAACTGGCAACAAAAGGGGATCTGGAAAAAATGAAATCAGAAAAAATTTCTCAGATAAGAGGAGAAATTATGTCCTTAGTGCAAGACATGATTAATAAATCTAGAGAGGAGCTCAGGAACATGATGGAATCCCAACATAAGAAACAAATGGAATCCATAAAACAGATGCAAATAGATTTCCAGGACATGAAAAACTCCATTGAAAGTCTACACAGCAGAATGAGCCAATGTGAGGACAGAATTTCAGATATAGAAGATAAGACTGCAATTAGTAACCAGGAAAAGAAAAATTGTTTCAAAATTATAAGGGAACATGAGAAATCAATCTAGCAGCTGCTAGATGTTGCAAAAAAGAATAACATAAGACTGATTGGGCTCAATGAAGAAACAGGAGGGAGTCGTGATGACATAAAAAAATCTCTTCACAGAAATAATGGCAGAAAACTTCCCAAGCAGGGGAAAACACCTTGACATACAGATAAGTGAGGCATATAGGACTCCAAATAGCCTTGATCAAAAAAAATCTACACATAGGCATATAATTGTTAAGATTCCAGAAACACAACAGAAGAACAAAGTTCTCCAAGCAGTCAGAGAAAAGAAACAAATCACATACAAAGGAAAGCCCATCAGAATCACAGCAGACTTCTCAACACAAACCATCAAAGCAAGAAGAGCTTGGAGTGACATATTCCAAGCCCTAAAAGAAAACAGCCTCCAACCCAGATTGATGCACCCTGCAAAACTATCTTTCAAAATTGATGGAGAAATAAGATACTTTCATGACAAAGAGCACCTTAGGAACTTCGTGAATACCAAACCAGCACTCCAAAGAATTTGACACATAGCCTAGGAACAGACATTGAGGATCACAACCCCAGGAAGCAAAGCAGAAGGAACCCATCTGGTATGACAAGAAATTAAATGTAAAGGGGGAGAACCCAACAAAAAGAAAAAGTCATGGCAATGACAAGTCAATACGTTTCAGTTATAACCATCAATGTTAATGGTCTCAATTCACCAATCAAAAGAAATAGACTGGCAGAATGGATCAAGAAGCAAAATCCAACCATATGCTGCATACAAGAAACACACTTAATTCAAAAGGAAACTCATAGACTGAAAGTTAAAGGGTGGAAAACAATACTCCATGCGACAGGAACCCGAAAAAAAGCAGAAGTAGCTATCCTCTTGGCAGATCAAGTAGATTTCAAACCAACACTAATTAAGAGAGACAAAGAAGGACACTACATCCTTGTAATGGAAGAATCCAAGAGGAAGAGATGACAATCATAAATAGCTATGCACCAAACACTAGTGCACCCAACTATATAAAACAAATACTAACGGACATGAAAAGCCATATATGCACTAATATAATTGTAGTGGGGGACCTCAACACCCCACTGTCACAAATAGATCAACTAGACTAAAAATAAGTAATGAAATACTAGAACTCAATCAAAATCTTGAACAAAGGAACTTAACAGATGTTTACAGAGTCTTCCACCCCACAAAATCAGAATACACATTCTTCTCAGCTGCACATGGGTCATTCTCCAAAATAGACCACATACTCACACATAGAACATGTTTAAGTAAGTGCAAAGGAACTGAAGTTATTCCTTGTATATTATCAGACCATAGTGTGATGAAATTGGAGATCCAGAGCAAAAGAAACTCAAAAAATTTCATAAACATGTGGAAATTGAACAACACACTTCTGAATAACCAATGGGTCACAGAGGAAATGAAAGAAGAAATCAGACAGTTCCTTCAATTAAATGACAATGACAATACAACATATCGGAATCTATGGGACACAATGAAAGCAGTCTTACGAGGGAAATTCATAGCAGTGAATATGCATATTAGGAAAACAGAATGAGCCCAATTAAACAACCTGATGCTGAACCTCAAGCTTCTAGAAAAAGAAGAGCAGGACAACCTCAACCTCATACAAGGGAAGAAATTATAAAGATCAGAGGAGAAATCAATGCAATGGAGACTAAGAGAATGATACAAAAAAATCAATGAAGCCAAGAGTTGGCTCTTTGAAATAATCAACAAAATTGATAAACCTTTAGTCAACCTTGTCAGAAAAAGGAAAGAAAAGGCCCAAATCCATGCAATTAGGGATGAAAAGGGTAAAACTACAACAGACCCAACAGAAATCCAGATGATCATCAATACCTACTTCCAGAACCTATACGCCAATAAGATGGACAACAGAGAAGAAATGGACAGATTCCTAGATACATATGAATTACCAAAGTTGAACGAAGAAGACCTAAAAATTCTAAACAACCCAATATCAACCAATGAAATTGAAAACGTAATTAAAAACTTATCACCTAAGAAAAGCCCGGGCCCTGATGGCTTCACTGCTGAATTCTACAAGACATTTAGAGAGGAACTGCTGCCACTACTGTTTAAACTCTTCAATGAAATGGAAAGGGAAGCAATACTCCCAAATTCATTCCTGGAAGCAAGCATCACCTTGATCCCCAAAGCAGAGAAAGACCCAACTGAAAAGGAGAACTATAGGTCATTCTCACTAATGAACATAGATGCAAAAATCCTTAATAGAATACTGGCAAACAGAATGCAGAAGATCATCAAGAAGATCATACACCCTGATCAAGTGGGATTCATCCCAGGGATGCAGGGATGGTTCAATATACGAAAATCAATTAATGTAATACACTATATCAATAGGGCCAAGGACAAAAACCACATGATTATCTCCATAGATGCAGAAAAAGCATTTGACAAAAATCCAACACGCATTTATGATAAAAACCCTACAAAAAATTGGAATAGATGGTCTCTACCTCAAACTGATAGACGTCATCTATGAAAAACCAACAGCCAATATCATACTAAATGGTCAAAAACTGAAATCCTTCCCACTAAAATCAGGAACAAGACAAGGATGTCCACTAGCACCACTCTTGTTCAATATAGTTCTGGAAACATTAGCCACAGCAATTAGACAAGAGAAAGAAATAAAAGGAATAAAGATAGGAAATGAAGAAGTCAAATTGTTATTATTTGCAGATGACATGATACTCTATACAGAAGACCCCAAGAACTCTACCAAAAGTCTTCTAGACTTAATAACCAAATTCAGTCAAGTAGCTGGTTACAAGGTCAACATACAAAAGTCAATAGCTTTCCTCTACACGAATGACAGACTCACTGAGAGAAATAGGGCAAATAACTCCTTTCACAATAGCATCCAAAAAACTGAAATACCTAGGAATCATCCTAACGAAAGAAATCAAAGACCTCTTCTCTGAAAACTATAGCACTCTGAAAAGAGAGATTGAAAATGATATCAGAAAATGGACAGACATCCCCTGCTCCTGGGTAGGAAGGATTAATACAGTGAAAATGGCCATACTTCCAAAACTGCTATATAGATTCAAGGCAATTCCAATTGAGATCCCAGCAGCATACCTCATAGACCTCGAGAAAAAAATCCAAAAATTCATTTGGACCAAGAAGAGACCCAGAATAACAAAAGCATTTCTAGGTAACAGAGACATGGCAGGGGGTATCACAATCCCCAACCTGCAACTCTACTACAAAGCTACTGTGATAAAAACAGCATGGTACTGGCAAAGAAACAGGCTTGAGGACCAGTGGAACAGATTAGAAGATGCAGAAACAATGCCAGACAAACTCAGCCATCTCATCTTCGGCAAAGGAGCCAAACACCCTCACTGGAGGAAAGATAGCCTCTTTAATAAATGGTGCTGGAAAAATTGGGCTTCAACTTGCCAAAGATTAAAACTAGACCTGTATCTCTCACCATGCACTGAACTAAAATCAAAATGGATTAAAGATCTAAATATTAAAATAGAAACTCTGAACCAGTTGGAACAGAGGTCAGGTAGAACCCTTGAAGACATTGTTGTAGGAAAAGATTTTATGAACAAAACCTCAGTTGCCTGTGAACTAGCACAAACAATCAACAAATGGGATCTCTTCTTATTAAAAAGCTTCTGCACAGCAAGAGAAACCACCAGCAGTGTGAAGAGACAATCCACAATGTGGGAAAAAATCTTCACCCGCTCTTCCTCAGACAAAGGTCTACTATCTCGAATCTATAAAGAACTTAAAAATATCAGACCTCCCAAATTTAAAGACCCAATCCAAAAATGGGCATCTGAAATGAACAGACGTTTCTCACACAAAGAAGTAGAAATAGCAAATAAATACATGAAAAAGTGTTCAACGTCACTGGTCTTGGAGAGATGCAAATGAAAACAACGCTGAGATTGTACTTCACTCCAGAAAGAATGGCTGCTATCATGAAATCAACCAATAACAAATGCTGGCAGGGCTGTAGGGAAAGAGGAACCCTGCTCCACTGCTGGTGGGAGTGTAGACTGGTGCAACCACTGTGGAAATCAGTATGGTGATACCTCAAAGAACTAGGACTGGAAATCCCATTTGACCCCGCTATTCCACTGCTGGGGATCTTCCCCAAAGAATTAAAAGAATCATACCACAGTGATATATGTGCACCCATGTTCATAGCAGCGCAGTTAGTAATAGCTAAAGCTTGGAAACAGCCCAAATGCCCATCAACTGGAGACTGGATAAAGAAAATGTGGTTTTTTAATAGAATGGAGTAGTACTCAGCCATAAAAAATGAGAAATTAGAGACATTTATAGCTAAGTGGACGCACATTGAGGCAATACTCTTAAGTGAAATAAATAGGACACAGATGTGTAAAATACCGAATAGTTTCTCTGGTGTGAGAAACTGAAAGTGTAAATAAGGACTAAAATGTATAATAGGTAATGTGAAAGAGGAAGGAAAGGGGCAAAGGGGAAGGAAGTGGGAGGGCTAGGGGAAAGGATAGAAGGGAATGGGATTAATATGAGAAAATGGAAAAATAGGAACAAAATTTTTGTAAATAGGGAGGGCTGGAGGGGTTGAAGGGAGGGCTGGGCAAGGGTGAAAAACAACCAAGAGAGACTATGTAAAGGTGCAAATTTCCAATGATGAATGTCATTATATTGTATACCTAAAATGTACCAATGATTAGAATGAATAATCGATAATGTAAAATAGGAATAAAAGGTCCAAAAGGGTAGGGGTAGTGGGAGGCACAGGGGAAAGGAAAGAAGGGAAAGGAAAAGAATGATGAGAAATGGAAAAAATGGAAATAAAGTCTTTGTAAATAGGGAAGGGTAGAGGGGGTGAAGGGAGGGCTAGGAATGGGGAAAAAATAAGAACCAAGATGCATTATATAAAGGTACAATTCCCAGTGAGAAATGTAATTGTGTTGTATACCTACAATGTACCAATAAAAGAATTTAATACAAGAAAAAACAACTTTTAACCTCATCTCCCTAATGAGTGTATAATTCAATCTTGTTATTGTACTGATTAGTATTTTTCTGATTCTAGAGTTGCATACCTTTCCTTGTGCTATACTGGGTATTTATCATCTTATGTCTACTTTTTAATTGGGTTTTTCTGCTCATAGGTTACATGCATTGTAAATATGGTCTGTTTAAGGACTACTTTTCATTTTAATGATGTCATTTAAAGTACTAAATTTTGATGGAATCTCATTTATCAATTGTTTTCTTTTATACATCATGTCTTTTGTATACTAGGTAGTCCTTGCCTAACCTGAATCCATAAACATTTTCCCTTATAATTTCTTCTTAAAGTTTTATACTTTTAGGCTTCCATATTTACGTTCATAGATCCCTTCAAGTTATTTTCATGTATGGAAATAAAGGGTTGAGGTTAATTTTTTATGTACGGATACCAGGTGTTCTAGTGACATTTGCTGAAAACGCTATCTCTTCCTTGGCTCTTGAATTGAGTTTATATTCTATAAAATGCTAATGTTAAATAATCTTTCAAAACTCAGTGGACCATATATGCATGGTTCTATTTCTAGATTCTCTGTTTTATTTAAATGATCTATATGTCTTTCCTTACACCAACACTGCCTTGATTACTGTAGCTTTAGAAGAAGTCTTAAAATTAGGCACTAAACGTCTTCCAACACTGTTTTTTTTTTAAACTTTTCTAGCTCCTTTGTACTCCTACATAACTTTTAATTTTCAATACCCAATTCTTCATTTATAGCAAGTATACACAGACCTGAATTTTTATATATACCTTGTGTTTTCCAATCCTGCTAAATTCAAATACAAGTTCTAGGGGCTCCTAGAGATTTCTTAGTATTTTCTCTGTAGATGATCATTTCATCTACATATAAAGATTTTGCTTCTGCCATGCCAATCCTATCCTAGTTGTGTCATTTTATTGCCAGACTATTTTGGTGGGAACTAGGTTTGAAAGTTTAATGCACAGATAAAAAGTAAGCATATCTGCCCTTGTTCCCCAGCTTAAGGAGAAAGCATTGTATCTTCTCCATTCATATAAGGCATTCTCACTGGAAGTATGGAGTACATGTCTTTAACCTGTTGAGAAGGTTCTGTTCTACTTCTAGTCTCCTGATAGCTTTTACCATGAACAGCTGTAGAATTTAGCCCAATACTTTTTCTTCAACTAGTGACAGGATCATATGGCTTTTTCCTTTCCTCTGCTAAAATGATGACTTTTGGGGGTGGATCTTCCAATGCTGAACCAACACTGCCATCCCTATAACAAAACCACTTTCTACATACTGCCACATCTGACTTCTATTAGCTTTTTTGTTAAACAAATCTCTATCTGTGTTCATATTTTTTTCGTCTATTATCTTTATCCAGTTTTAGGATTAGCACAATGTTGATTTCCTAAAATGAGGGTAGAAGTGTTCCTTCTTTTTTCTGCTTTGTTTGATATAATTTATCAGTTAAAATGTATATGAGCCTGCTGTTGTCATATAGGTAGGTTTTCAAGCTAGGAATATACTTTCTTTAATAGATGCTATTCAAATTTCATATTTTCTCCAGAGTTAGTTTCATTATCTTCCAAGGTACTTAGAAGTTGTCAAATTTATTTAAAAACAGATGTTTGAAATATGTTTTCTATATCCTTTTAAATTCTGTAAAATCTGTGGTAATGTCTCCTAGATCTTGATAGTGTAATATAAAAAATATATAATTGATATTGTGTAATAGGAAGAAAAGTTCTAAAGGAGCAGGGGAAGTGGGAATATTAGGGGAAAGGAAAAAAGGGAAAAGAAAAAATATGAGAAAAGGAAAAAAATGGAATCAAAGTGTTTGCAAATAGGGAAGGGTGGAAGGGGTGAATTGAGGGCAAGGGAAGGGGAAAAAACATAAGAACCAAGATACTCATGTAAAGGTACAAGATCCCAATGATGATGTAACTGTATTTTATACCGAAAATGTACCAATAAACTTAATGGGAAAAAAATAAATAAAAAAATACTCATCATGGCTGAACTGTACTTAGGAGATTGGGTCTACTCAGACGAGGAGTCACTGTGGGCATCAACAGAAAGGTTATAAGTCCCTTCCTGGCTCTTTAACTCTTTTTTGTGGATACCATGCTATGAGCGGGTTTCCTCTACCATGCCATACCCTATGCCATGCCATCCTGTCTTGGAGCCAGCTGATATCAATAAAAACATGGGCCAAAACAAACCTCTCCTCCTTTAAGCTGTAGTTGTCAGGTACTGTGTCCCAGGAATGAGAAAGTGACTAAAACAGATTTTGGTACCAGAGAAGTGGGGTCATTGCCAGGACTACATCTGCCCATATGGTTTAGAAACCTTTGGAACTAGTTTGTCAGAGGAGTTTGAATAATTTTGTAAATGCTGCCTGGAGAAGAATTCCTAAAAATTGTGTAAGACAAGCTTGATGGGAGATTCCGGTTGGAGCTCAGAAGACCAGAATACTGACAGAAATGTAGTCAGTTAATGCCAGGCTTGTGAGGTTTCTGTTGGGAACAAATAATCCAGTGATAATTGGACTTGAGGCCATATATGTTATGCTCTGGCAGAAAATTTGTCCACATGTTACTCATGTCCTGAGACTTTGCAGGAGACTGAGATTATGGTTGGTGGACTAATTAATCTAGAAGAGGAAATTTCAAGGCAACCCAGCATTCCTACTGGGCTATGGAATGGGTACTGTTGGGTGCATTTAGTCAGTGTTATATTGAGAACAAAGAGCACACAGCACAGCTGAGTGATTTTAAGTTTTGAGTTTCACCAGAAATTAAGGTCATGTAAAGTTAGAACAGAAGAGAACATAGTTACTGAAAAGATTAGGACAATAGGAAAAACGGCTCGAGGACATGTCAGGAAAGAGCAAGACCTTGCCCTTTGGCCTTCAAAAGTGAAAGACTTTGCTTAGAGAAGAGAGCCCCAGAGCACTCTATTGGAGAACCAGTGCCCTCTATTGGAGAACCAGTGCCCAGAGACTTGATTCCCCAGGATTCAATTTACTATGCTCAGCCTCACTCAGAGACCTCTGCAAACATCAGCAAGATGTAAAGGAGCCTTGTCACTACTCCAGCTAGCAGCAGATCTTGGCATGTAACACTAGATTTATATACATAAAGAATGCAAGAGTTATGGGGTCATGGAGACTTCCACCTAGATTTCAGAGGGAGGCCTGAGGGACCAGGCAGTGTCTTCCTGAGAGGATACTGAGTAAAGCTATGAAAGTGAAGCAGAAATTACAATGGAGACCCCAAGAAGTTGAAGAAGCCAGAAATGTGGAATGTCTGTGGAAAGCCACAAGGAGTGAGCAAACCCAGCCCAAGGGAGAAGCTATGAAGGATACAATCACTGGATATGCCTTCTGGGTGGGGCTATCCAAGCCCTTTGGAGTTCATATCTCACTACAGCTTGCCCTGAATACTGTATATGAAACTATGAAATTTAATATTAGCCATGCTGGTTTTTGGTCTTACTTTGGTGTGATTTCTTCCTATCTTACTATTTCTCCCTTTTGAAATGGGAATGTTTACCTTGTGCAATTGTATGTGGCAGTGTTTAACTTTATTTTTACAGAGGCTCACAGCTAAGTGTTTTCTTTAGCCTCAGAGGAGATTTTGGGCTTGGACTTTTCAGCAATGCTGGAACTGCTGAAAATTTGGCAACTCTTAGAGATGGACTAAATGCATTTTACCTAAGGATATGCACATGAGTCTTTTTGGGGCCAGGGGCAGAATGATACGGTTTAGATCTAGATGTCTCCCTAAAGCCTCATGCAATAATAGGCAGCATTGGAAGGTGATTGGCTTATGGGGACTTTATAATAACCTGAATTGCTGTTAGAAGATGGAGGCCTGGTTGGAAGAGGAGCATCACTGTAGGCATGATCCAGAAGGCTATATCTCCCTTCCTGGCTCTTCCCTTGACTCTCTGGTTTTTGAAGCCAATGATATGAGTAGCTATTCCTCTGTTAAGGTCCTATGCCATGCTGTCCTTCCTTGCAAAACCACCTAACTATGGACTGAAACTTCTCCTCCTTTAACTTGTCCAGTATTGGGTCGCAATGACAAAGAAAGTGACTATGACAAAGGTCATAGCTCTACTCCTTCTGGAAAGATGGATATTTCCACTATGGTGTCCCTGTAGGAAGAAACCAAAATGTTTGGCTGTTGGGAACAGATGACCTTCTAAGAGGACTAAAGGACTCCCACTGGGCCAGTACCTGGGAACTGTAGGAAAATAATTTTGCTTCCTAGAAAATACAAATAACAATGACAACTGTTGCCTTCACTGAAGAGCAAATGGCATATAGTATGCATGTACTTTGTCCATCAAAGTGGTACACACATGAAATAAATTATATTTAATTCTGATATTAAGCAATACTTAGCATCTACTATGTGTCAGATACTGTGCTAGGGGTGATACATCAGTAAATCTAAAGATGAACAAACTCATGCTCCTCATTGAACTTATGTTCTAGTAGGGGTGATAGGCAACCAACAAAATATATATGAAAGTAAAATATATGTCAGATAGCCATAAGTGTAATTACACTGCCTTAACTGTGAAGGAGGAAAGGAAGAGAGGCAATGCAAGATTACAATTTGAAATGGAATGGTTAAGAAAGACTCAAGGAGCAGGTAATATTTGAGTGCCAGACTTGAAAGATATGAGGAATTCAGCTATGTAGATATCAGGAGGAGTGCTCTAGGTAGAAAAAAAATTGTTTCAAAATATCTCAAGGATAAGCATGTCAGGCATGTTGAAGAAAGACCAAGGAGGTTGGTATATTGGGACAGTTAACATGGGGAAAAGAGGGCTGGGGATTTAGCTCAGTGGTTCTGACGCCTGCCTCGCAAGCGCAAGGACCTGAGTTTGATCCCCAGTACCAAAAAAAAAAAAAGAAACAAGGAGAAGGAGATTAAGTCAAAGAGGTAAGAAGGGATTCACTACACAGCATTTTGTAAGTAATGAGAATTTTTTAGCTTTTACTTGGAAGAGAAATGGTGAACTATTGGAAGGTTTTGCACAAAGAAGTAAAATGATCTGATTTAGGTAGGGGAGAAGAAAATCAGAGCACTTTCATCACTGCACAAAGTTTTAATGAGCAGCACCACTCTGGAGAAATAAGAATTTTGAAAAATGTTAAAGCTTCCTCCTGATATCAAAGTGGGCCCTGGGCTAGGGGACAGACATATGACATGACCTATTCTTTGAAAGGAAGGAGATGAAAGGATCCAAAGAAGAGTTTTCTGTGGGTGGAGTGGAAGGCTATCATTGTGTATGGATGTATTTGTGCCTGTCTGTGTCTAATCCTTTTCTCCATTTTCCATTGTTGATCTGTTTAGTAAAATGTCATTTTTAAAATGCCAATTTAAGTCCACTCTGCTCAAGAGAATGTGAGGGTAAAGGCTCTCCTCTTCTCTAAATGGGGTTATGAAATGTAGAAAAACAGTTCCTGGGAAGCAAAGTGACATATTGAAAGGCCTGAGGGTCGTTCATCTAGCCTTAATCTGTAAATTCCTTCCCATAAGCATTTCCTTGCTCAAACCAACAAGTATTTTCCAAGTGAGGGAAAAAGGACCAGAAGCATCAACATCACCAAGGATGTTCTTTAAATTCATAGATGCTTATAACCTACTCCAAACCTGATAATTTATAACTTGTGTGGCAATGGTGAGGATTCCGGGATCTATATGCTTAACAAGCTCCCCAAGGGACTCTGATCCACATTCAAGTCTGTGAATTACTGGCTTGGAGGAAGCTGTGCTTTGTTTTAATGAATGAAGTTAGGCCCTGACGTGAGCAACTAGATCAGAAACCAGAAGCCTTCAGTCAGAAGCCCTTGCAAACAGAATGCCAGATCTTGCTTTAAGGTAGCTTCCTGGCTATGTGCATAGGTCTAATTCACCCTAGATCCCTGGTGACCTATCTGTGAAATGGAAGATGTAAGGTGTGACTAATTCATTTCTAAGAGGCTTCTTGGCTAAGAGGAAAAGGGTAGAGATTTAAAGGAGAGAAAGATTCAGGGAGAGAGAGAGTGGGGACAAGAAAAGAGAGAAGAAAAGAGAGGGTGAGGGAAAGAGGGGGAAGGAGAGAAAGAGGGATAGAAGGTGAATAATAATGAATAAGGTTACAGAAAAGGAGAGAAATGGAGAAATTAAGAGTCTCAAGGGAATAGTTTCACTCCACTGAATAGAATCTAGGAAGTAGTCCAGCTGCCATTTTCAACATCTTGGGACTCTCAAAGCCAGGCCGATTAGAGCTGGTGATTTTTCATAGAAGCGTCCTCTATCCCACCCTGTGTGCAACCACATGCACCATGATGTCTACCTCACAAATGTCCTTGAGGTGCTTGATATAGTGACGCTCAGTGCTCATAATCTCATTGATGACATTGGCCCGCATCTGGTCCCGGTTCTGGAGTGGTCGGCCCAGGCACAGGCAGTCTGAGTTGGGGTCCAGGTGCCCATTCTGCACGTCACTGGGCCCTTCCTCTACCCCATCCTCCTGGTTCACCCAGAGCTGTGGAAATAGGCAGAAAAAAATTAATGTGTTAATCTTCTGTGAGGAGTTTCCAGTAAAATAGTAAAAGGGTAAATTAAAACATTTGGGTACCCAAAGAGCCTTCACTCAGAAGCCCTTGCAAACAGAATACCAGCCCTTGCTCTGCTGTGGCTTGCTGGCCCTGAGCAAGTGTCTAATCCTCTCTAGGTCCCTGGTGACCTCTCTGTGAAATGGAAGATGTGAGGTGTGACTAATTCATTTCTGAGAGGCTTCTTGGCTAAGAATATCTCCAAAGATAGAAAAGTGATTGCAAGCAAAACTTGTTCATAGTGATGCATATCTAGGAAGCACAGCAGGATCAAGAAAAGAAAAATTTAAACTAGATATCTAAGTATGATAGCTACATTACTGTCAAAACACTGCATTTAAGTACCTACAATTTGAATACCAAAGTTAAATGCTGGAATGGATGTCTTAACAGCAAGGTTTTTAGTACTGATTTCCACCATAGGATCTATAATAATCAAAATTTGACTGTAAATTCCCTGAGCATGCAAATATCTCTACCTCCTCAAAGTTAGGATGAAGATGGCAGAATATTTCCCCACCACATAATAACAATTGCTATTGATTAAGCACTTATTATACACCAGCCATTGCTGTAAGAGCTATCAAGAAACTTTATTCAGTCCTGCTAGATAAGTATCATCGTTAACACCATTTCACAGAAAAGGAAACCAGGGTTAAAAAAAGCTAAGAAATATGTCCCAAGTCACATAGTTAGGAAGCAGGGAAGCTTGGGATAAGACCCAAACAGTCTTAACTCTACAGCCTAGGCTCTTATACACTATGCCAGCATGTGAGTGTCTCTGGCTGTAAGGAAGACAAGAAGAGAAAAGGAAAAGGTTTGGGCCAAATGGGTTGACAATTATTAGAATCATGAAAAATAGATACAGTTGGTAAAGACTGAAAGACTGAGACTGTCCATTCCAAATCATGAAGTTGAAGGGAAGCAAAAAAAAAACCCTCCTTTGGATAAGATATTTTTGGAGATCTTGGGTGATTTAGCTTGCAAGATAGCCCATTTACTCTCAGTCCTAGAAAAGACAAAACTATAGACACTGGAAGAAAAAGAAGGTGCCACCTCTAGGCATGGTGACAAAATCTTTCTGAGGCAATTTGTCAAGGACCTTGCCAGTTGTCTCAGGAAGATTAATCAACTCTTCATATTTCCTCTCCTTATTTTCTAGGGTTTTCCACATCCCTGACTTAAGAAGCTGAGATCAAGCAACTTAGATGTATCCCCCTTTCTGCCATCAGAAAAGCCTGTTGGTAGATGGTTTCAGAAGCTTTGAGTTGAAGCAAAAAGAACAGCAGTTACAAAAAATACTTAAAATAAAAAGAAAAATAAGAATAGTAGCTACTTCCTAACTGTGTATATTCTTCCTTTTCACATTCCTTCTTAGAGGATGGGGAGTATAGTTATCACCCAGTGTGCCTAGAAATGTTACCTACATATATAAATATTTACTACAGGCCACAGCACAAAGACATCACTCTGTTTTAATGCATTTTGTATATAAAACCAAATGTGCAGTTTATTTCCACCCAAAACCTATCGTTGTTTGCAAATTCTCTATTGTAATCTCTTTCAAAAGGTCAGCTTTGTACCTTTAATATGCTAATAACTGCCCTTTAATACAACTGAGAGGCAATATTAGGGATGATTATTCAAAGGAATAGACCTGTTCAAGAAGTGATTCTAAGGCATTGAAGCAAATATCTTATATACATGATGCTGCTATTTGTAATAATGGAAACCTCCTCTTCTATCAGTCTATTAGCTTTTTTGTGCTTCTCACAAAAAAGCTAAGTCCTGATAAGAAAAGGGTAACATAGGCAAGCTTTTAAGAGATAAGAACCACTGCACCTGCTTTGCAAGCACAAGGTCCTGAGTTTGATCCCTGGTACTGGAAAAAAAGAGAGAGAGATAAAAACCATTCCTTTAATTCTCAGGGCAAGTCAAGTCAAAATGTTGCCTTTTCAGTGGTTGGGATAAGATGAATATTTGAAACACTTCCAGTGGGAAGGAGTATAAGATGTGAGTACAAGAATAGAAGGAGACTTAGATTCACTGCATACTCCATGATATTGTAGTTGCAAATAAGAGAAGCAAGAAAGGCAACTGCATCTCAAGAAGAAGTAGTTCTCATACCCCAAATTTGGTGGGAGAAGTCCCTTCTAGCTACAACTAAAGGTCTGAGTAGTAGGCCCTCTATAAGGGGCTTCTGAAAAGATATCTTTACTTCATTGTAACAACCCCAGATGCCCATTCTTTAGGCTAAGATGCTTTCATACAAAAAAAAAAAAACGCTGTCAAGATTCATTAATTCATTAAATCTATATCAAGTGCCTACCATATGTCAGATACTGGAAATACAGTAGCAAAGAAAATAGAAACCACTGATCTTCATGGATCTGGCATTGCAGAGACAAAGTTTTTTAGCCTAGAAAAAAAGTGCCACGCAAAGCCCAAATTATTGTGCCCTTGATCTCACGGTTACAGAAAAGATCGCCTGGGCCTGATGATACAATTTTCTAATCAAATCCCTAAATTCCCTGTTCTTAAAAGTTTCCCCGTTCTGTGCAGATGAAGATCCTAGTCTGCTTGCATGTTAGAGTACAATGATACAGGTCATCCTAGGAGCTTATCTTCACTGGGTGACATCCTACAATGCCATATCAACCTTTCCTAACAACCTGTGCAGGCTCAGGTGTAACTTTTCACTAGTGTTGTTCACTGATACTGCAATTAGTGCATAGCTTCCTGGTGACAAGTAAGAAGAACAATACCAGAGCCTGCCAGGTTGCAAGACTTACCTAGAAGCCCTCTCAGGGTACTTAAAGGCTGATTTCCCCAGCTTTCATTGAACTCTGAAGCAAGGGGAATTAATGAAGATCAATTTAACAAGTATCTACATTGGACCTATTCTTGGTCTAACTACTAACTTCTTTTCTTTTTCTTTTTTTTTTAACTACTAACTTCTAACTGTGACAGAGACATGGGTGAGCAACACAATTAACTCCTCCCCCCTTCCCTCAAAACCAAGGAGTGCTCTCCAAATGAGAGATGATCTCTGGTCCCTATCTCTCCCTTTTTCTTTCCTCTGCCATTTCCCTCAATAGTGAAAGACTGAATGATTTCATTGTAGTCAGAAATGAAAAAGAATACCTGATCTCATCACTTCTATTTGAAATTGTACTGGGGGTTTTAGTCAGAGAAATTTGACAGGAAAAAGAAGTAAAAGGCATTTAAATTAGAAAGAAGTAAAACTATATCTATTTACAGAACTTATGATCTTACATATAGATAGTTCTAATGAATTAACCAAAAGAAAAATCTGTTATAACTAATAAATGAGTTCAGCAATGGTATAGGTCAATCAATATACAGTTGGATATTACATACACTCTCAATGAACAATCTGAGAGTGAAAATAAGAAAAAAATTGCATTAAAATAGCAATAGAAAAAATAAAATACTTAAGAATAAATTTAATAAAAGTAGTGCAAGACTTATGCAGTGATATCTATAAAATAATGCTGAAAGTAAAGATGACCTAACTAAATGAAAAGACCTCTCATGTTCATTGATTAGAAGACTTAATATTGCTAAAATGGCAATACTCTCCAAATTAATTCAGATTCAACAAAATCTCTAACAAAATCTTAGCAAACTTATTTGTGGAAATTGACAAGCTGATTTTAAAATTCATATAGAAATTGAAGGGACCCAGAATAACCAAAACATTTTGAAAAGTAATGAAGTATGAGGATACATGTTTCCAGGTTTCAAAACTTACTACACATATACACCAACCAAGAGTTTGGCATAGATATAAACAGAGATAAAGATTAATAGAATAGAATTGAGATTTCAGAAATAGATCCCACACATATGATGATTAATCTTTGTCAAAAGTGTTCATATGATTCAAGAGGGAAACTACAGACTTTTCAACAAATGGTGCTTGGACAAACTGGGTATCCCATATGCCAAAGAATAAACTTGGACCCTACCGCATAATATATGAAAAATTAACTCAAAATGGATGAAAGTCCTGAATATAAGAGCTAAAATTATTAAACTCTCTAAAGAAAACATAGAGAAAAATATTTGTGACTTTAGGTTAGCTAATAGTTGCTTAAATGATAACTAAAGCATAAGTAACCAAGAGAAAATAAACTGGGCTTTATCAAAAGTAAAAGTATTTGTGCTTTAAATTATACTATCGGTAAACCAGGCACAGTGGTGCATGCCTGTAATCTCAGCTACTCAAGAGGCTGAGGCAGGAGGATCACAAGTTCAAGCCCAAACTGAGCAACATAGGAAGACCCTGTTTCAAAATAAAAAATGAAAAAGGCTAGAGATATAGCTCAGTGTGAAGGCCCTTGGTTCAATTCCCAGCACTCACACCCCACCCAAAAAAAGAAAGTGAAAAGAGATAATGGGATAAAATACTTGCCTATGATATACCTACTAAGGATCTAGTATCCAGAAGATATGTAACTCAACAATAAAAAGACAATTAACACTTAAAAAGGGCAAAATATTTCAATATGAATTTCTGCAAAGAAGAAATATAAATGGCCAACAAATACATGAAAAGATACTATCATTTGCTTTCAGAGAAATGCAAACCCAAACCACTGCACACTGACTAGGATAGCTATATGGATCATAAACAAAAAGTTCAATAGCAAGTGTTGAGGACGATTTGGGAAAATGTGAACCCTCACTTCATACACTGTTGATAGAAATGTAAAGTGGTGCAACCATAGTGAAAACATTTTGGCAGTTCCTCAATAAGTTAAACATATAGTTATTGTATGACCCAGCAATTCCACTTCTAGGTATATATTCAGGAGAATTGAGAACCTATGTTCACACAAAACTATTACTTATAATATTCAAAAACTAGAAATAACTCAAATGTTCAACAAATGATAATAGATAAACTATGGCTTATCTAGTCAACAGAATAGAGCAGTACAAAGTAATGAAGTACATTTTAACATAAATGAACCTTAAAAAATAGTATTCTAAGTAAAAAAAGCCAGACACAAAAGTCCACACATATAGTATTCCACTTAGAGAAAATGGAAATGTCCAGAATTTAATAAAATCAAACTAATGGTTTCCAGGAGCTGGGTTTGGGAGAAATGTGAAAAGTTTGGTGAAAGAGTCTAAAGCTTAACTTAGAAAAGAATATATTCTGGAGATCTGTTGTACAATACAGTAAATATGGTTAATAATAATGTATTGTATAGTGGAAACTTGCTAAAAAAGCAGATTTGAAATGTTCTTACCATAAGAAATAATAAGAAAGTCTATGAGGTACTGCATGTATTAATTTAATTATTCATATACATATATAGATATTAACACACATATTTATATAGAGATACTCATGAATACATTCACACAAATATACATATGTATTGATATTTATTGTTATATATATATATCTCCCAATTTTTTAAAATTACTTTAAAAAATGTTCTCTGGGTGCATATCCAAAGGAGATGAATCATTATACTAAAAGAATATTGCACTCTCATGTTTATTGCAGCATTATTCACAATAGCTAAATCCCAGATGCCATTCAGTAGGTGAATGGATAAAGAAAATATTGCATATATACAGAATGGAATATTATTTGGGGACAATAAAAGAATAAAATCTTGTCATTTGTAGCTACATGAATAGAACTGGAGGTTATACTGTTAAGTAAAATAAGCCAGATACAGGCAAATATCACATGTTATCACTCATTTGGAGAAACTAATTATTCAATCTTACAGAAGAATGGAATGGTACAGAGACTGAGAAAGGCATAAGAAGAGGATGGAAAGAAGTTCAATAAAGGAGCACCAAAACAGAGTTAAAGTGGAAGAATTACTTCTGGTTTTTTAGAATAGTACAGCAGGGTAACTACTATTTCAAAATCACTAGAAGGGTACAAAATGAACACATAAAAATGATTATTGTTTGAGGAGATAGAAATTCTCATCATGTTGATTTATTACATACTCTATATATGTATTGAACTACCCCATTAAAATATCTCATTAAAGACGTGCAAATATGAAGTGTGATAAAAAATACAGTGACTAATTTTTTTAAGTTATTACAGTAAAAAAATACATGCCCATTATTTTTTCAAATATATTTATTACCCTATACTTTGAGCTCACTATTCACATCATTCTTTCAATTTTCTGAAGCAGTTCTGGAAGTCTTTTTTCATGAGTGTCTTTAGTTGTGCTATTGATGTTTTGAATCAATTCAAGAAATCTATCTTTCAGGAGTTAAAATGATTAAAATGAATAACTGATAATTTGAAATAGGAAAAAAGGTCCAAAGATGAAGGAGTGAAGGGAGGGGAAGGGGAAAGGAAAAGAGGGAATGGAAAAACTATGAGAAAAGAAAGAAAAATGGAAATGAAATCTATGTAAATAGGGAAGGGTGGAGGGGGTGAAGGGTGCACATGGTAATGGGGAAAAAAATAAGAACCAAGATATATCATGTACATGTACAAACACCCAATGATAAATGTAAACGAATTGTATACCTAAAATGTACCAATAAAATGTACCAATAAAATTAATTTAAAAATAAAAGAAAAAGAAATTTATCTTTCGTGATGATTTTGACTTTGAGGAAGAACTATAAGTCACACAGTTTCAGAACTAGTCAGACTGATGAGCACACACTTTAATGTTTTCACACACCCGCCTTTCTATCAGATGGCACTTGGCAGGAGCATTCACCAAACTTTTGATCATGCCTCAAAGACACACACTGGAAGAAGTCTTTCAGAAAGTGTCATGCACAATGAGATGAGTGTGCTTAAAGACAGAGGGGTATTTTTAGGGGGTTTATTGGCCAAGTGTCTTTCATTGTAGTAAATTTTAAAAATATAAACTAATAATATATTTGGATCATACCTCATATTATATCTCAATAAAATATAATAAATAAAACATACAGTTTATACAAGGAAAATATGGTTCTACTATGTGGAAAGATTCACTAAAGTTTTAATATAAAATGTTTAAATTACAAAAAAGGAATAAATGAAATGCTGTGGAAATACACAGTAGTGATAATTGCATAATCTTAAAAATATACTAAAACCCTCCAAAATCACAGAAAACGTTTAATTTTATGGTATATGATGTCTCTATAAAAAATATAAACAGTTAAAATAGTGTAAATTAAGTGACAGTTTTACTTTGAGTGCTCCCTATTCTTCACATATTCCTCCTTTCCTGAAGAAAACATGGTTATAGATTTTGTTTGCAAAAAAACTTGCATTTACATACCTATATGCCTACTCCAGTAGACTAGCTATAGTTCTATATATTAAATTGATGCTCAAAGCAGAGCAAACTCAAATAAATAACATAATTTTGAACCTCAAGCTTCTAGAAAAAGAAGAGTAAGTTAAACCCAAAATGCATATAAGGGTTGAAATGATAATGATTCGAGCAGAAATTAATGAAATTGAGACTAAGAACACAATACAAAGAATGAATGAATGAAAGAGCCTGTTCTTTGAAAAATTAAATAAAATAAACAAATCCTTAGCCAACCTTATCAAAAAATAGGAAAGCGAAGACTCAAATCCATGCAATTAGGAGCGAAAAGGGTGAAATCACAATGGATCTTGCAGAAATCCAGAAGATCATCAATATCTACTTAGAGAACCTGTACTCTAATAATGTGGAAAACACAGAATGGACAGATTCGTAGATACATATGAATTACCAAAGCTGAATCAAGAAGATATAAAAATTCTAAATAACCCAGTATCAGTCAATGAAATTGAAGAAGTATTTTAAAAAGCTACCAACAGAGAAAAGCCCAGGTCCTGACAGATTGACTGCTGAATTCTACAAGAACTTTAAAGAAAATCTAATGCCACTACTCTTCAGACTATATAATTAAATTGAATGGGAAGTAATACTTCCAAATTCCATTACTAGAAGCAAGCATTACCTTGATACCAAAACCAGAGAAGGATGCAAAGAAAAAAAAAAGAGAACTACAGGCAAATCTCAGTAAGAAACATAGATGTAGAAATCCTCAATAAGATCCTGGCAAACAGAATGCAGCAAATGATCAAAAAGATTATACACTATGACCAATTAGGATTCATTCTAGGGATGAGGGGATGGTTTAACATATACAAATCAATAAATGCAATACACCTCATTAACAGAACTAAGGACAAAAACCACATGATCATCTCAATAGATCAGAAAAAGCATTTGACAAAGTTCAACACTCATTCATGATAAAAAAAAAAACCCTACAGAACCCTATCTCAATCTGATAAAAACCACCTATGACAAACCAACAGCCAACATCACACTAAATGGTCAAAAGTTGAAAGCTTTCTCTCTAAAATCAGGAACAAGACAAGGATCCCCACTATCACCACACTTATTCAATATAGATCTGGAAATATTAGCCAGAACAATTAGACAAGAGTAAGAAAGAAAAAGAATAAGTACAGAAAAGAAAGAAGTTAAATTACCATTATTTGTAGATGACATGATACTCTACATAGAAGATTCCAAAAACTCAATCAAAAGACTCCCAGATTTAATAACCAAATTTAGTAGCATAGTAGGATAGAAAGTCAACCCTCAAAAATCAATAGCATTCCTGTATACAAATAACAATCTCACTGAGGCAACAACACATTTCAGAGTAGCATCAAGAAAAAATTAAATACTTAGGAATCAACCCAATGAAAGGAGTAAAAGACTATTACAGCCAAAACAACAGCATTCTGAAAAAGGAGATCAAAGAGGATATCACAAAATGAAAAGATAGCCCTTGTTAATGGATGGAGAAAACCAATATAGTGCAAATGGCCATACTCCCAAAATGGTTACACAGATTTAGTGCAATCCCAATCAAAATACCAATAGCATACCTCAGAGAACTACAGAAAACAATCCTAAAATTGATATGAAACCAGGAGAGATCTAGAATAGCAAAAGCAATTCTGGGAAACAAAGGCAAGGCAAGGCAGGGGCCATCACAATCTCTGACTTGAAATTATACTACAAAACTACCATGATAAAAACAGGATGGTACTGGTCGAAAAAAAAAAAAAAGACTTGAGAATCAATGGAACAAAATAGAAGATGCAGAAACAACTCCAAACACACTCAGCTACCTTATCAAGGACCAAACACCTTCACTGGAAGAAAGACAGCCTCTTTAATAAATGGTGCTGGGAAAACTAGCTTTCTACACACCGAAGATTATACCTAGAGCCATGTGTCTTATAACATACTAAACTAAATAAAAATGGATCAAAGATCTAAATATTAAAAAAACTTGATATGCTGGAAGATGGAATATGTAAAACCCTTGAAGACATAGGTGTAGTCAAAGACTTTATGAACGAAACCTTGATTGCACAGGAAATATTACAATAAATTGACAACTGGAATAATACCATATTTAAAAACTTTTGCACAGGAAAAAAAACACTAACAGAGTGAAGAGACAACCAACAGAGTGGGAAAAAAATTATCAACTATTCCTCAGACAACAGACTAATATCTAGAATATATAGAGAACTCAAAAAAATCAGACCCCCAAAATTTGAAGATCTAATCCAAAAATAGATATCTTAAATGAATAGATACTTCTCAGATAAAGAAATACAAACAGCAAATAAACATATGAAAAAGTGTTCAACATCACTGGTCATTTAAAAAATGCAAATTAAAACAATACTGAGATTTTACCTCACTCCAGAAAGAATGGCTATCATCAAGAAATCAACTAATAGCAAATGCTGGTGAGGATATGGGGAAAAGGGAACCCTTCCTTACTGTTGGCTGGAGTGTAAACTGCTGCAACCACTGTGGAAATCAGTATGGAGATTCCTGAAAAAACTAAAACTAGAGGTTCCATTTGTCCCACCTATTTCACTTCTTGGTATCTTCCCTAAAAATTAAAAGCATCATACCACAGTGATATATGCACATCTATGTTTATAGCAGGAAAATTTTCAATAGCTAAATCCTTAAAACAGCCCAGATGCCCATCAATGGATGAATGAATAAAGAAAATGTGGTTTTTATATACAATAGAGTACTACACTGCCATAAAAAAGGATCAACTTGAGCCATTTTTAGGTAAATGGATGCACCTTGAGACTATATTTTAAGTGAAATAAATCAGACACCCATGTTTAAATATCATATAGTTTCTCTTATATGAGAAACCCAAAGTGTAAATAAGGGCCAAAATGGATGATAGATATTGGGAAGTAGAAAGAAAATGTTCAGATGGGAAGGGGAACAAAGGAGGAGGGATGGAGAAAGGAAGGAAGAAAAAAGGAAAAAAAATGGAAACAAAGCTTTTATAAAAGAGTAGGGGGAGAAGGACTGAAGGGAGCAGAGGGGACTGGGGAAAAAGAATCAAGATATATTATGTACAGGTACAAATTTCTTACGATGAATGTGATTGTTATATATATCAAAAGTAAATTAATTGATGCTTATACAGCCCATTGTACACATTCTTCCACATCTTTAGTAGCACCTCCCTCCAAATGAACTGGTACTTCTAAAAAGAGAAGTGTTCTAACATTCATCCAATAGCTCCTTCATGAATTCAATAAAGGCTTAAGGAATGTCTTAGAAAATATTCTATTCCTGGCTCCAGCAATGTGATGTTTCTGTTAAGAGAATAGCCAAGGACTATTGTCTAAATCCTACCTTAATATTTTCAGAGGCCAGATCTAGCCAGCAAAAGGAGTGAAAAGTAAGCCATCCTCTGCGAAAGTGAGGGTTTATTGCCAGTCATATTAAATAACAAAATCCCAGGGTTAGAGAATAAGAATTATAAAGGAGATGTAAGGTCAGCTAGGCTCAAACCAAACTCTGACCCTTTATCAATACATGAACTCCCTTGAGAACATCTCTTGTCAGCAATTTCCCAGCTTCACTCTTTGAACATAATCAGTGATGAGAAAGGAAATCACTGTCTCCAAATGTAACACTTTCCATTTTTAGATAATTCTAATCACAAGCAGAATCCTGTTTTGCCTCTGTTTGAATGAAAATACAAGGCATAAATCTCAGCAAACACTGCAAAAGGGCAAAATACAAACAAGAGAATGGGATTAGACAGAATGTAAACTCTCCTATAGCAAAAGTCACCAAATACCTTTTTCTGTCACCACAGTGAAAAGAAATGGCAAAGTGGGGCTGGGGATTTAGCTCAGTGGTTCCGCTGCCTGCCTAGCAAGCACAAGGTCCCGAGTTCGATCCCCAGTACCAAAAAAAAAAAAAAGAAAGAAAAATGGGCCAGGGATTTAGCTCAGTGGTTTCGCCGCCTGCTGCGCAAGCGCAAGGACCCAAGTTCGATCACCGGTACAAAAAAAAAAAAAGAAATGGCAAAGTGTAGGTACAAAGATGGATGTGAATATAGACTGAAAGAAACCTGATTGACTGAGGGCACAGATCTCATTCTGTACACACACACACATGTTTTGGAGCCTTAATCCCAGTTTCTGGTTGTATCAGGCATGCTTTAGAGATCCTTGAGCCTGCATGCTAGGAAAAACTTAGCACAGAGACAATCAGTGCAATTTGTATAGTCAGGCACAGAAACCATTTTTTGGTCCCTCAAGGAAAAGAGATTTAATAACTGTCACTAATTACACAAAAGATCATCATAAGAAGGCTGATAACAAATTGTTCTCTGCTTCCAGCACATAATGAGAAATAATGAGCTTCAACCAGAACAATGAAGATTTTGGTTATATTACAAACAAAAAAGAAGGAAAAAGCAGAATAGAGGAGTGAAGAGATGAAGAAAGACATATAGGAACACTCAATCTTTGCATTCATGGCTTTCCATCAACATTTTAGGCCGGACTTGGGCCATTAAGTTCCACTGTACCCCAACATATGCCCATGACCTCAGCCTGGCCATGCTTTCAATTCATTCTAATAAATCCTGTTTATTCCACTTCCAAATCTTTACATCCTTCTACTGTGCAAACTTACCCTCTCTCCAAGAAGGCCTTACTTATTCTTTTCTATTATTCTTTTGTTCTTGGCTTCCTTGAAAATCTAGCACTTTTCCACAAACTCTTACTTAGGCTTTGAAATGGTTCTGCAAGACAGGCAATGCAAAGCTTATTATTCCCACTTCCAAGATGACAAAGCCAAGGTCTGAGAAGGGGATGCCTCACAGTAAACAGATTTCAGTCAGGACTGAAGCTAGGTCTCCAGACTCTTAGGCAAAAATTAGGAGAAACTATATATGACAGAGATAAATGGTAGAGGCTTTAGAGTCTTGGCAATATAGATGATAGATAGATAGATAGACAGATAGATAGATAGATAGATAGATACATGATAGATAGACAGATAGACAGATAGATAGATATAGGTTGTACAATTGCCTTGCCATGGAACACACAAGATGTTACTTCTCTGATCCTCAGTTTCCTCATTCTTCATCTGTGAAACAGAGAAAAATATAAATATGTTTCATGGGTTACTACAAGGATTAAATAAGGTGATGCATGTCAAACTCTTAGGTAATGCCTATAAAATAGTTCCTTACACAAAGTATTAGCTCTGCTTCTTATTACCCCCCTACATTGACTCTATCTGCCCCCGGAATGATGAAAAAACAACCAAGGTGAACTGCTTTCTCTAGTAAAGAAAGGGTTTTAGAAATTAGTTGATGGGAGTGAAGACTGATGCAACCATTATGAAAATCAGTGTGTAGATTCCTCAAAGAAATATGATTAGAGGTCTCATTTGACCGAACTATTCCCCTGCTGAGTATCTTCCCAAAAGAATTAAAAGCATCATACCACAATGATATATACACACCCATGTTTACAGTGACATAGTTTGTAATAGCTAAATCTTGGAAACAACCAAAATGCCCATCAACCAATGAATGGATAAAAAAGATGTGGGGTTTTTTTATACAATGGAGTACTACTCAGGTACAAAGGAAGATGAACTTGAGATATTTATAGCTAAATGGATGCAACTTGAGACTACACTTCAGTGAAATAAATTGGACACGTGTGTAAATACCACATTGTCTCTTTGGTGTGAGAAACTGAAAGGGTAAATAAGGACCAAAATGTATAACAGATGATATGAAATACTAAGAAACTGTTCAAAAGGAACAGGAAACTGTGAAGGGAGAGGAGGGAAAAGGGAAGGGAAAAGAAAAAAATTGAGAAAAGAAGGAAAAAATGGAAATGAAACTTTTGTAAATATGAAGGGGAGGGAGGGTTCAAGGGAAGGGGATTGTGAGTAAAGAGGAATCAAGATATACTATGTACAAGTACAAATTCCCTTTGATGAATGTGATCATTATATACATTTAATTTGTACCAATAAAATTAATTTTAAAAAATTAGTTGTGCAATGCTCATATAATTTTCACTGCATTTCATACTCTATATCTCTCATACTCCAAATAACACCTCCTTTACAGCAGAGTTATAAAAGCCCCCTACCACCACAAAGAAGACTGGGCTGGGGAGAACATCCTTTGCTCACTAAAAGGCTTCCTAATGTACAAGGTCAAATCAAATGGTGGGAGGGTTGGGGTATAAGAAAAACCTTTCACAGACAACACAGTTTCCTTACCAGGGAAGAACATTAGATGAACTATCATTTACTTCTAAGGTGAACTATATTCCACTCTATCCCTCAGTCTTCCCTTTCATTGCTTTCCATGGTCTTATTTTGCTTAGTCCATGATAGAATTAGGTTTATTAGTAAAATATCCACAAAAAGGAGTGCTATGATAGGACCTTTAAAAGTTCATTTCTTCTTTATTTCCTTTGATTTGCTTTGTTTGAGCTAAAGGAAGAAAATGTTTCTATTTAAGCTATCTAGATACGGAAATACAAAGCCTTGCCCTACCTAATTTTGGGATGAAAGCCACAATAAGAAAGTTGAAAGCCAAGCTAATTTGGATTACTTATCTCCTAGAAAACTTTCAATTATTTGAAAGATACTGAGAAATGAAAAACAACACAAAACTAAAAATTCTATGGAGTAGTAGCCTGGAAAAGCACTGGCTTTGGAGTTAGACCTTGAGGTTTCACCATAGAAAAACTTGTCATGGGCAAAGGACAACTACATTCCCAATCTAGGGTGTGTAATTTTCTCTTTGGGTTGGGGTTAGGGGGCTTTGAAGCTTGGCTGTGAAGAAAGTAACACTCAGAGTATGACAGATTTGGGAACATTATAAGAGCAATTATAAAATACTTTCTAAAACCCTTCCTTGATTTGAGAGGGAAGTTTTTTACAGACATTTGCTTGTGGCTCTCTAGCCAAAAGATGCCAAGCCAGGGGATAATAACAATGTAAGGGACCTTGCTTAGGTTATGCCATCTAGGTAAGTTTGACAAGGTCTCCTTCATTATCTTGATCCTCCAAAGCTCTGCAAGTGTTCCAAATTTAGATTGTTCCATATTGAAAATTCTGCAACATATGCTTAATATTTTTAACATCTTTTATTTTCTATTGAAGCTGAGGCATTCATGGCTATTTAGATATATGTTTCTTCCTGACCTCAACTCCTACTGAATCACATCTCTTCCCTAATTATCTTCTGTCTTCCATTTGCCAACTTGTGTGCAAAACATTATGGAGTCCAGGGGCTGGAAGGAAGCAGTCATGGAGAGTGAATGATAATGAGTATGGGATTTATTTGGGGTTGATAAAAAGTTCTGCGGCTAGATAAAAAGTGATAGCTACAGAACATTGCAAATGTACTGAATTGTATATCACAAATAATTCAAATGGTAAAACTTATATTTATCTTACCTCAATAAAAAAATAAAGTAGGCTAAAGAGGTTCATGGAATTTATCTGGCCCAACCTTTCTATCTTCAGGAGAGAAAACTGAAACCTAACAAAGGGAAAGAATTTCACTCAAATTACAGTGCTTAGACAAGTCACCTCCAGTATTAAGTTTTTATTTCTACTATCTTCAGATTCTTGGAGAATGGTCTAAAATATTTCTGTAGCCATTTAAAGATCATTTGTTCAATGAATGAATTTATAACAAAGTCTTTTATTCTATAGATATGGAAATCATCTTCACTGCACTCTGCCTGCCTCTGGATTCCTAGTTACTATACTTTACCTGCGTATCAATGTGCACTCAATAACTTGATGACCCACTAATAATAACTATTTTCCAGGACAACAAAGCCACACTCTGTATACTACCCACTGATGCCATACTCTTATTGGGGTGAAATGTCTCACAACATTTGTGTTTGGGAAGGTCTTAACCCAATCCATACCTTTAGACTATCTAATGCTACATGGGAAGATGAACTTCGAAGGATTTGCCCAATACACAATTTTATCTGACTGCACTATAATTTCAGAGCTACCATTGGTCTTGTCCAACAAATAAGATCATTACTAAATGTGCCCTTAAGAGTAATATATGCTAAAATATAGCCTCCCCGGGAATCATGATACCTGAAAAACAACAACTTGGTGAAGAAAAAAAATGCACATCTCTGGGAATCAGGATGAAACTAACAAGAAAACTGGAAACTACAAAAAAGCTGGAGAAATTGAGTACAATTTAGAGAAAAGAATGAAGCAGTTTTGAAAGCTGACCTGGGCTTCAAGGGAGAAAGACCTGTTTCTGCTTACACAAGGTAATCCCAGAGAGGGTCAGCAGTTCCTAGGAGTAACAGCAGACCAGGCCAGCAGCACTGGCCTGAAGAAGAGCCCACAGCTATTGTTAACTGAAAAAAGTGTGGGCTTTTATTCTAAAAGTAACTTATTCCACATGGCAGGCTAGAGTTGGAGAAGAAATTCAGCACAGAATCTACCACATTTGATAGTGTTTAATCAGGAGTCATTTTTGGGAAGAGTTAATTGTTGAAGACTGAGCCACAGACAACTACTGAAATACTATACTTTAGGGTTTCTTGTGTCACCCTACCCCAGTGACTGAGTGAGAGATAGCCACAAGAGACAATCATGGAGAAGGTGTAGGCTAGATGTAGACACCTCTGAGAAGTTTAGGCTCAGGCAAGGAAGGACAATGGGGCCCCATCTTCTGCGGTGAGAACCAGGCTGGTTCTGTGAACCTTGCAGAGGAAGCTGGGTCTTAAAATGCTAGTATTAAGTCTAGCAACCTGCTTGACCCACTCCCCACTACCACCACCTGGTTGCCCACATCCAGCACACAACTCAGTGATGTTTACTGTCTCATCTGCCAACATGAACAAGGACATGCCTTGCCTTAGACAGATGCCATAGCCTGGAATGTAAATACAGAGGGGCTCTGGAGCTGTGTGGGTAGGAGGCACCTCACAAACCTACAGGCTATAAAATAGCCATGACTTGGTGCACAGATCAACATGGGAACTGGGAGCTGCCAGAGCAAGTACAGCCCTCTTGTAGAAACTATTGACCAATCAAACTCAGAAGGAAAAATGGGACAAGATTCAGCATTTACACACAAAAACCTAAGTATAGAAACAAAATACATCTCAGCAGCGACTCACTATCCCTCCCCCAGATATGGTGGATTTCCATACTCAGACCCTGGAACTAAACCACTCTTTAAAAAACAGGAAATGATTTTTTAAATCATTTCTCTTTTTCTTCATTGACTTTTGGAGATTTTCTTTTTCTTCTTTATATTTTAATTCTGTTTTTCACTTTATTTTGCTCTGTGTTTTATTTTCCTTGTTTGTTCTTTTCTGTTATTTTTATCTAATTCTATCAGTTTACTTTTAATTCTTAATAGGATCCTTTATCTAAATGTCTCTCATCCTTCTCATCTTCCTTTTCTTTATTTTTCAAATTTTATTACTGTGATTTTCCCTTCAAAAGTCTTACATATTTATTAGTATTGCTATTAAGTATAAGAATAGATCTCTTTTTTATGGTTAAAGGTGGTACAGTGGTAGACTCTACTGGTTCTTATGGTGTGTCAATATTCAGTCTGTCTTTGACTCTGTTATTGCTGCTAATTTTGTTGCTACTACCAAAATAGCATAGTTGTTGCTATTATTTTAATTTTACTATATGCCAATATCTGGTTTGTCTTTGTATCATTAACAATAGTGCAGTTTATTTCCAGAGAACTGAGTGCTGGGCCAATTACACTACACCCTTCCCTCCCCAAATTTATAAAGGTGATTAGATCTTGGGACAGAGGCTAAGGCTCATCCAGAGTGTGTCACTAAAAAGTAGAAATGAATTACAAAGTCTCCATACTAGCAACAAAGACTTTCCCCTATACTCAAACAAAAATATCTCAGAACACATGGATGTGTACATACATACACACACACAAATACAAACATGAAAAGACAAGTCAAAAAAATGCTTCCCAAAACTCCCAATTCCTTCAAAGCTGATTCATCAAGTGTCAAAGGGAAGGAAATCAAAAGCCAAACAGGGGAATTAAATGAAATAATGAAAGAAGAGACAAAAATTAGATTAATAAGTTTCTCAGTGAGCTCAAAGATGAGATAATGGACTTAATAAACAAAATCATCAGTGATCTCATAGAAGACACTAATAAAAAGCTACCTGAGCTAAACAAAGTGACACAAAATATGAATGACCAGTTTAAACGAACAGAGTTCATGAAAAGGTACCAAGCAGAAAGCCAAGAGAATAAAAATGCTATTGAGTGTATGAGCAGCAGAATCGACTGATATGAGGACAGAATCTCACCAATAGAAGATAGATCTGATACAGGTGACAATATACTCATATATATCATAGAAGAATAAGAGAACATAGAACATTGATCCAACAGCTGCTAGATGATGGAAAAAGGGCTAAGATTAATTGCAATTAGTGAAAAGTCAGAAGACAGTATTAATGTCTTAAAAAACCTGTTTAAAGAAATAATAGCAGAAAACTTTCCAAACGTGGGGAAAAAATTTAACATGCAGATAAATGAGGCATATAGAATACCTAATAGCCATGATCAGAAAAGAACTCCATGACACATCATAGACAAAATCCCAGAAGTCCAACACAAAGGCAAAATCTTAAAAGCTGTTAGAGAAGAAACAATAAATCACTCATAAAGGTAAACCCATTAGAATTAAATCAGACTTCTAAATACAAACCACACAGGCCAGGAGAGCCCTAAAAGAAAACAACTTTCAATACAGACTGATATATCCTACACAGCTTTTGTTCAAAATTGATGAAGAAATAAGGTATTTTCATAACAAAGAGAACCTTAAAAATTAATGACTACTAAACCAGGACTCTAAAAAAATTTTCAAGGACGTCCTAGGAAGAGACAATAAAGGCAACAATGTCAAAAAGGCTAATGGAATGAATATACCAGGCAGAGTGAGCAGGTAAGCAGAAGTGAAAAAAAAGGATCAGCAACAGTAAAATAATGCAATGACAGGAATAAGCTAATATCTTTTAGGAATAACTCTCAATGTGAATGGTGTCAATTCCCCAAACAAAAGACAGATTGGAAGACTGAATCAAAATACAAAACCCAACAGTATACTGCATATGAGACAAATGGAATCCAAAATGGAATACATAGACTAAAAGTAAAATGATGCGAAACAATATTCCATGCAGTAGGACACCAAAAACAAGCAGGAGTAGTTATCTTACTTTTAGACAAAGTGGACTTTAAGCCAAAATGTATCAGAAGAGGCAAAGAAGGTCCCTACCAATTGGTTGAGGGAAAAATTCAACAGAAAGGGATAACAATCATATATACACGGAACACTAGTGCACCCAACTTCATAAAGGAAACATTAATAAATCAAGTAGATATCAACACAATTCTAGTGGGGGACCTTAGTACACAACTATCACTAATATACATTTCAAGCAGCCAAAATATCAACAAAGCAATATCAGAGTTGAACCACACCTTTAAACAAATGGATCTAATAGCTATAAAGATCAAGAAAGAAAGTAATAAAAGTGAGACCAAAAAATTTACAAAGAATCAATGACTCAAAGAGGTGGTTATTTCAAAGAATGAAAAATAGACAAACTCTTAACCAGTCTTACTAAGAAAAGAAAAGAGACCAAAGTCAATGCAACTAGAAATGAAAATGTTGAAATTATCATGGACACTGCCAAAATCTAGAGTATTAGTAAATACTGCAAGAAACTGTATTCCAATAAATTGGATAATTCAGAAGAAATGGATATATTCCTAGATAAATATGAATTCCTAAAACTGAGCCAGCAAGATATAACAATCTAATAATAGGCAATGAAGTTGAAGTACTAATTGAAAACCTACCAACCTTAGCCCAGGACCAAATTAATTCACCACGACATGTCACAAAAACTTCAGGGGAGATCTAATGCCAATATTCCATTAAATCTAATGAAACTGAAAGGGAAGGAATACTCCCAAAATCATTACTGAAAGCTAACTTTACTCTGATTCCAAAACCAGACAAGGACCCAACTGAAAAAGAAAGCAACAGTCCATTCATTTTAAAGAATATAGATGCAAAAATCCTCAACAAGATACTGGCAAATAGAATGCGGCAAGTCATCAAAAAGATCATACATCATGACCAAGTAGGCTTCTTCCCAGGGATACAAGGAGGATGGTTCAACATACATAAATCAATAAATGTAATACTTGATATAAGGAGAAGCAGCAGAAAAATTGTTTCATTATGTCAGTAGAGTTGACAAAGTCCAACATCCATTCATAATAAAAACTCTGAGAAAACAGAGACAGAAAGACCTAACCTCAGTCTGATAGAAGCCACTCATGACAAAACTACAGCCAACATCATATTAAATGAGGAAAAGTTGATAGCTTTTGCTCTAAAATCAGGAACAAGACAAGGATATTCACTATCTCCACCATTGTTCAGTAGAGTACTTGAAATATTAGCTAGAGTAGTCAGGTAAGAGAAAGAAATAAAAGGGATAGGTATAGGAAAAGAAGTCAAATCATCATTATTTGCAAATGTCATGATCCTTTACATAGAAGACCCAAAAAATTCCACCAAAAGACTCCTAGACCTGAGGAACAAATTCAGCAAGGCAGCAGGATACAAAACCAACACACAAAAATCCATAACATTTTACCAGTAATGAACTCACTGAGAAAGAAATTAGGATAATAATACCATTTACAATAGCCTCAAGAAAAATTAAATTCTTAGAAATTAATTAAAGAAGGAAGTGAATGACCTCTACATGAAAACTATAGTATTCTGGAAAAGGAAACTGAAAAGGACATCAGAAAATGGAAAAATATTCTCTTTTCATGGACAGGAAGAAGCAGTATTGTCAAAAAGGCCATACTGTCCTGTTACAAAGATGTAATCTTAATTAAATATCAACTATTAAACACTATAATAAAGCTTCCATGTCTAAAAAAAACAGGCCATACTTCCAAAATTGATATATAGTTTAAATGCAATCCCAATCAAAGTATCAAAAGTATTCCTGAGAGCATTATATAAAATTTACATGAAACCAACAACAATAAAGCAAGAGGCATCCAAATTCTAGGTTTCAAGTTATACTACAAGGGCACAGTGACAAAAACAGCATGATACTGGTACAAAAACTGACATACAGATGAATGAAACAGAGCAAAGATGCAGAAACAACTCCATTCAAATGTCTGATTTTTGGCAAAGGGGCCAATGAAAATATGCTGGAGTAAAAATAGCCCCTTTAGCAAATGGTGCTAGGAAAACTGACTGTACACACGTAGAAGATTGAATCTAGAATCATTTCTCACCATGTACTAAACTAAAATCAATAGATTAAAGATGTAAGTATTAAAACAAGAATATTTAAGCTGGTGGAAGATAAAATGGGTAAAACTTTTAAAGACATAGGTATAGCCAAGGACTTTCTGAACAGAACCACAAGTGTACAAGAAATAAAATCAATAAACAATAAATGAGATTATATCAAATAAAAAACCTTTTGCACAGGAAAGAAAACAACCAACAGAGTGAAGACACAATCTATAGCATAGGGAAAAATTTTTTTGCTGCTTATGCCTTGGACAGAGGGCTAATATCTTAAATATATAAGGAATTAAGAAAATTAGACCCCCAAAATAGGGGAAAGTGAAATGAATAGACACTTCTTAGAAGAAGGAAAAACCCATAAGTACATGAAAACATGCTCAACATATCTGGCCATAAGAGAAATGCAAATTAAAACAATACTAAGATTCCCTCTTATTCCAGAAATGATGGCTCTGGCTCTCATCGAGAAATCAAATAAATTCTGGTGAGGCTGAAAGGCAAAGGATCACTTCTACATTTTAGTGGGAATGCAAACTAGTGCAATCATTATGGAAATCAGTATAGAGATTCCTCAAAAAACTAAAAACAGAAATTCCATTCAACCTAACAATTCTTTTTCTAGGTTTCTTTGAAAATGTTAAAGACATCATATTACAGTGATACATGCATATGTTTATAGTGGCACAACTCATCATAGCTAAATCTTGGCAGTGGCCTATATGTTCATCAACAGATGAATAATTTTTTTAAAATGTGACATTTATACACAATGGAGCACTACTCTGCCATAAAGAAGGATAAATTTGAGTCATTTGAGTCTGTAGGAAAATAGATGCCCCTTGAGACCATAATGCTACATAAAATAAATCAGACACACAAACTAATATTGCATGGTTTCTCTTATATGAGAAACCCAAAGTATAAGAAAATTAAAGAACAAAATAAAAGGCAGATAATAGGATACAATGAGATAGATTTTTTGCCAAAGGGAAGAAGAGATGGAGGGAGGAAGAAAGGATGGGAGAGGAATGGCAGGAAAGAAAAGAATTAAGAAGTGTTATGTACATGTACTGACTCTGCATTATGAATGTAATCATTATGTGCTGCAAGCACATATGTATGTATGTAACTAAAATTTCAAGGCTTTTTAAAAAGAAGAATAACCTGGCCAGGAATGTAGCTCAGCAGTACAGCACCTGCCTGGCAGGCATGAGGCCCTGAGTTCAATTCCTGGTACCAGAAAAAAAAAGGAAAAAAAAAGAATAACCTATGCTTTCTTACTGTAAAATTGAAAATAGGGATGAGGTTGCCTCACCCATGTCCCTCAGGCCTGAGTCCCACTGACCAACAATGTCAATAAACTCACTAGCTTAATAGCCTATTAAAACAACAAAAGATTTGGACCAATGCGCAGAATGTATAGGTCAATTAGTATGATTTTTTCCCCAAATACATCATAAAAAAGTTGTTTTCTAATCCATTCTTGGCCTCCTGTGTATAGCACACCATTCCACCATCTATTTGCTCATAATTGAAAAGTAACTGCTGAGCTACCATAGCAGTAATACTTTGTTACTTGATAGAGGCTAGAGCAGCCAAGAAAGCACATTGTTCAAAGACATGTTCAGCAGGCTCAGTAGTTATAACATCATTCCTATTAATTATGAAAACTTGGCAGTATCATCATGTAGAAGTTTCTGTGTAGCCTATGTCCTCATACAAATGCATGAATGGGATGGAACAGAAGCCTTATGTGCCCAGATGCCCTCAACCTAGTCACATAGACATAAGAGCAGCAAGAAGCTGATGCAGGTGAAATGATTCATCCAAATGAGGAGTAAAAGATAAAATTCCAGAAGCCTGGAGAACAGGAGAAGATTGGCACACCTGGTCTCACACTTCAGACCCCTGGTCTCACACTTTCAACCTCTGAAGGGCTGCAGAAATAGTAGAGTCCATGTCATTAAAAGTTTGCTATCATTAGTATTATAATTAAATGCCCTCTATATGTCACTTGAACATTTTCTGTATGTGATGACCACTTGGGAAGCAAGAAAATTTTAGAGGTGCTCAAATATCAGCAAGATAACTAAATCAGGTGATTTAAGACATTCTCCGAGACCTAAAGTTCTCTAGCTCTATTAGTCAACAACAATCGCTCACAGACCATCTTAAGAAGGATAAACAAATTAAGGCCTTTACAGTTGGATCCACATCAATCAAATGCTAACTTAGACAAGAACCTCATTCCATAAAGAGTGCATGAGTAGTCACCTAAAATTAATTTTGGAGCATTAATACTGACAACATATGGTTAACATATCAGTGCTGATATTTCTCTTTGAGGATCCATAGTGGCAAAAATGACAGGTGCACAAGATATCACTTGCATAAGACACTACAGATACAATATTTATGCTACTTAAAAGAAAAATGTGTTTCTAATGATTTTCTTTTTCTATTAATTTTATTGGTACATTTTAGGTATACAATATAATGACATTCATCATTGGAAATTTTTATCTTTACATAATCTCTCTTGGTTCTTAATTTTTTCCCCATTCCCCTACCCTCCCTTCAACCCCTCCACTCCTCCACATTTACAACGAGTTTGTTTCCATTTTTTTCATTTTCTCATATTAATTCCATTCCCTTCTTTCCTTTCCCCTATCCCTTATTTCTAATGATTTTCAAACAGAGCAATAACACTGAGCCATCAAACAGAAGTACAGAATTGGAGCTTGGCTCTGCCCTGCAATTCTAAATACTTACAGGGCCTATATGGATCATATCACAATTTGTAGACTAAATTCCTTCACCTTATATCTCTAATGAGGATGGAAAAGGCCACCATGGGTTCCATGAGATAGAATATGTCGAATAATAATATATAAAGGTAAAGGGGGAAAATAAAAAAAAAATAAAGGTAAAGGGGAAGGAGTGATGAGGAGGTGGAAGGGAAAGAGGGGCATGAAGACAGGAAAACCTAGATCCCCTAAATGTCTTAAATGACATTCTAACAAAGAACTCTAGGTTTCAACTACTTCAAATGGATTTCTCATCATATAAACTGCATCTCTGCCAACAGAGAAGGAAGAAAACAAAGTTAAACAGAACTAGCTATTTATGAATTTAGAAAGGTTTTATTTCACTTTTAAGGAAATCACCTGTGGCAAGGGCTTCACCTGCACTATCCCTATAGAAGGATCAAGAGGATGGGGCCTGAGCCTGGTGCCATCTTGGATGTTCTGTTATATAAAACCCCATCCCCTGCCTCCTTCTGAATATCTTGTATATATTAGTCAGATTTTCACTGTTGTGGCCAAATATCTGGGGAAGTCAACTTACAGGAGAAACAGTTTATCTTGCCTCATAGTTTCAGAAGTTTCACTGCATGGTCAGCTGGCTCCAAGTGAGAAACATCATCATGGAATGCCATGCAGGAAAGTTGTTTAACTCATGTAATTTGGGAAAAAGAGAACAGAAGAAGGGACTAAGAAGAGATAACCCTTCAAAGGCAGGGCTCCAGGAACCTACTTCTTCCAACAAGTTCCCACGTTCTAACAGTACAGTGAACTTGGAACTCAACAGAAGATTAATCCATTGATGAGGATAATACCCTCATGATCTAATCATTTTCCAGAAACCACATCTCACATGAGCTTTTGGGGGAGACATTTTTTATTCAAACTGTAACACTTTATTATCTCTCCAAAGACATCTATAACAGTCAGGTATTACATGAGAAAATAAATTAAAGTGACTGAATCAGGCTGGTAGCTTTAGTTGTTTCTGTTCAGAGCTGAAGGGTGTGTTTCAGAACAGAGGGTAGGGCAAGTAGGGAATGGCCCCTGGCTATTCAAATCAATAAAGAGAAATGGAGCAGCACAGAGGAAGGGGCTTCTGGGCTGCCATTCCTTTGCTCCCAGCCCACAGTAAGGGGCTTCAATGCTGCCATTCCACCACTCCCAGTGCAGAGAAAGGGGCTTCTGGGCCACCATTGCCAGCCCAGAGGAAGGGGCTTCAGGGCCGGTGTCCCACCACTCCCAACAGAGAGGAAGGGGCTTCCAGGCTAGTGTACCACCACTCCCAGCCCAGAGGAGGGGGCTTCGGGGCCGCCATTCTACCAGAGAAAAGGGCTTCTGGGCCACCATTGCCAATTCAGAGGAAGGGGCTTCAAGGCCGCCATTCCACAGCTCCCAGCCCAGAGGTAGGGGCTTCCAGGCTGGTTTCCCACTGCTCCCAGCACAGAGGAAGGGGTTTCCAGGCTGGTGTCCCACAACTCCCAGCCCAGAGAGGGGCTTCCAGGCTGCCATTATACCGCTCCCAGCACAGAGGAAGGGGCTTCTGGGCCAGTGCCCCACCACTCCCAACCCAGAGGAAGAGGCTTCTGGGCAGCCATTCCACCTCTGCCAGTGAAGAGGAAGGGGCTTCCAGGCTGCTTTTCCACTGCTGCCAACCCAGAGGAAGGGGCAGAGGAGGTGAGCCACATGGGCGCCAACAGCAACCCCCTCTTGTTGAAATGAGAAGGCATGTAAACAAGTCTCAAAACCAGACTTCTAGATCACCTACACAAACCCCAAAGGGAAATGAGAAGGAACACTCTGATATGCCACCACCTGGACTCCCTGACCTGGGAACAAAAGAGGATCTGGAAAAAATGAAATCAGAAATAATTTCTCAGATAATAGCAGAGATTGTGCCCATAGTTCAAGACATGATTAATAAATCTAGAGAGGACACAGATAAAAAAAATAGAGGAGCTGAGGAACACAATGGCATCTCAATATAGGAAACAAATGGAACACATAAAACAAATACAAACAGAATCCCAGGAGATTAAAAACTCCATTGAAAGTCTACACAGCAGAATGAGCCAATGTGAGGAGAGAACTTCAGATATAGAACATAAGATTGCAATTAGTGACCAGGAAAAGAAAAATTGCTTCAAAATTGTAAGGGCCCACAAGAAATCAATCCAGCAGCTACTAGACAATGAAAGGAAGAATAACATAAGACTGATTGGTGTCAATGAAAAAACAGGAGAGAGTGCAGATAACATAAAAAAACTGTTCACAAAAGTAATGCCAGAAAACTTCACAAGCAGGAGAAAAGAATTTGACAAACAGATAAGCGAGGCATATGAGACTCCAACTAGCCTTGATCAAAAAAAATCTACACATAGGCATATAATTGTTAAGATTCCAGAAACCCAACAGAAGAACAAAGTTCTAAAAGCAGTGAGAGAAAAGAAACAAATCACATACAAAGGAAAGCCCATCAGAATCACAGCAGACGTCTCAACCCAAACCCTCAAGGCAAGAAGAGCTTGGAGTGACATATTACAAGCCCTAAAGGAAAACAGCCTCCAACCCAAGATTGATGTACCCTGCAAAACTATCTTCCAAAATTGATGCAGAAATAGCTTACTTTCATGACAAAGAATATCTTAGGAATGCCAAAATACCAAACGAGCACTCCAAAAATTATTAGATAATATCCTATGAACAGACAATGAGGATCACAACCCCAGGAACCACAGCAGAATGAATCCAACAGGCATGACAGTAAATTAAATGTAAAGGGGGAGAATCCAACAAAAAGAAAAAGTCATGACAATGATAAGTCAATATGCATCAGTTATAATCATCAATGTTAATGGTCTCAATTCACCAATCAAAAGAAATAGATGGGCAGAATGGGTCAAGAAGCAAAATCCAACAATATGCTGCATACAAGAAACCACTTAATTCAAAAAGAAACTCTTAGACTGAAAGTTAAATGGTGGAAAACAATACTCGATGTGACAGGAACCCAAAAAAAGCAGGAGTGGCTATCCTTTTTGCAGATCAAGTGGATTTCAAACCAAAACTGATTAAGAGAGACAAAGGACACTACAACCTCGTAAAGGGAACAATCCAACAGGAAGTGATGACAATCATAAATATCTATGCACCAAACACTAGTGCACCCAACTATATAAAACAAATACTAACGGACATGAAAAGCCATATATGCACTAATATAATTGTAGTGGGGGACCTCAACACCCCACTGTCACAAATAGATAGATCAACTAGACTAAAAATAAGTAATGAAATACTAGAACTCAATCAAACTCTTCAACAAATGAACTGAACAGATGTGTACAGAGTGTTTTACCGCACAAAATCAGAATACACATTCTTTTCAGCTGCACACAGGTCTTTCTCCAAATAGACCACATACTCGCTAATAGAACATGTTTAAAGAAGTGCAAAGGAACTGAAGTTATGCCCTGTATACTATCAGACCATGGTGTGATGAAATTGGAGATCAACAGCAAAAGAAACAGGAAAAATTTCATAAACACATGGAAATTGAACAACACACTTCTGAATAACCAATGGGTCACAGAGGAAATTAAAGAAGAAATCAGACAGTTCCTTCAATTAAATGACAATGACAATACAACATAGCAGAATCTATGAAACACAATGAAAGCAGTCTTACGAGGGAAATTCATAGCAGTGAATACACATATTAGGAAAATAGAGCAAGCCCAATTAAACAACCTGATGCTGAAGCTCAAGCTTCTAGAGAAGGAAGAGCAGGACAAACCCAAAGCTCATACAAGGGAGGAAATTATAAAGATCAGAGGAGAAATGAATGCAATGGAGACTAAGAGAAAGATACAAAAAAATCAATGAAGCCAAGAGTTGGATCTTTGAAAGAATAAACACAATTGACAAACCCTTAGCCAACCTTATCAGAAAAAGGAAAGAAAAGGCCCAAATCCATGCAATTAGGAATGAAAAGGGTGAAATTACAACAGACCCAGCAGAAATCCTGAGGACGATCAATACCTTCTTTGAGAACCTATATGCCAATGAGATGGAAAACACAGAAGATATGGACAGATTCCTAAATAAGAATTAACAAAGTTGAAAGAAGAAGACCAAAAACTTCTAAACTACTCAATATCAATGAAATTGAAAAGGTAATTAAAAACTTATCAACTAAGAAAAGCACAGGTCCTGATGGCTTTACTGCTGCATTCTACAAGACATTTAGAGAGGAATGACTGCCACCATTGTTTAAACTCTTCAATGAAATTGAAAGGGAAGCAAGACTCCCAAATAAATTCCTGGAAGCAACCATCAGCTTGATCCCCAAAGCAGAGAAAGGCCCAACTGAAAAAGAGAACTAGAGGCCAATCACACTAATGAACATAGATGCAAAAATCCTTAATAAGATCCTGGCAAACAGAATGCAGAAGATCATCAAGAAGATCATACAACCTGACCAAGTGTGATTCATCCCAGGGATGCAGGGATGGTTCAACATATGCAAATCAATCAATGTAATACACTATATCAATAGAGTCAAGGATAAAAAACATATGATTATCTCCATAGATGCAGAAAAATCATTTGATAAAATCCAACATGCATTTATGATAAAATCCCTACAAAAAATTGGAATGCATGGTCTCTGCCTCAAACTGATAAAAGCCATCTATGAAAAACCAACAGCCAATATCATACTAAATGGTCAAAAACTGAAATCCTTCACACTAAAATCAGGAACAACATAAGGATGTCCACTATCACCACTCCTGTTCAGTATAGTTTTGGAAACATTAGCCAAGGCAATTAGACAAGAGAAAGAAATAAAAGGAATAAAGATAGGAAATGAAGTCAAATTGTCATTATTTGCAGATGACATGATACTCTACATAGAAGACCCCAAGAACTCCACCAAAAGTCTCCTAGACTTAATAACCAAATTCAGTAAAGTAGCTGGATACAAGGTCAACACACAAAAATCAATAGCTTTCCTCTAAACGAAATGACAGACTCACTGAGAGAGAAATAGGGCAAACAATTCCTTTCACAATAGGATCCAAAAAACTGAAATACCTAGGAATCATTCCAACGAAAGAAATCAAAAACCTCTTCTGTGAAAAGTATAGCACTCTGAAAAGAGAGATTGAAGAGGATATCAGAAAACGGAAAGACTTCCCCTGCTCCTTGGTAGGAAGAATCAATATAGTGAAAATGGTCATACTTCCAAAACTGCTATATAGATTCAATGCAATCCCAACAGAAATCCCAGCAGCATACTTCATGGACCTCGAGAAAACAATCCAAAAATTCATTTGAAACAAGAAGAGACCCAGAATAGCAAAGGCAATTCTAGGTAACAGACACATGGCAGGGGGTATCACAATCCCCAACTTGAAACTATACTACAAACCTACTGTGATAAAAACAGCATGGTGCTGGCAGAGAAACAGACCTGAGGACCCGTGGAACAGATTAGAAGATCCCGAAACAACTCCAGACACCCTCAGGCATCTCATCTTCAATAAAGGAGCCAAATACCCTCACTGGAGGAAAGATAGCCTCTTTAATAAATGGTGCTGGAAAAATTGGGTTTCAACTTGCCAAAGATTAAAGCTAGACCTATATCTCTCACCATGCACTAAACTAAAATTGAAATGGATGAAAGATCTTAATATTAAAATAGAAACACTGATTTGTAATAGCTAAAGCTTGGAAACAGCCCAAGTGCCCATCAACTGGAAATTGGATAAAGAAGATGTGGTTTTTTAATAAAATGGAGTACTACTAAGCCATAAAGAATGAGAAACTAGAGACATTTATAGCTAAATGGATGCATATGGAGGCCATACTCTTAAGTGAAATAAATAGGACACACGTGTAAATACCGAATAGTTTCTCTAGTGTGAGAAACTGAATGTGTAAATAAGGATAAAAATGATTAAAATGAATAATTGATAATTTAAAATAGTAAAAGGTCCAATGGTTTGGGGGTGGCGGGAGGGGAAGGGGAAAGTGAAGAATGGAAAGGAAAAATTATGAGAAAGAAAAAAAGTGGAATCAAAGTCTGTGTAAATAGGAAGGGTGGAGGGGTTGAAGGGTGCACAGGTAATGGGCGAAAAATAAGAACTAAGATACATCATGTTCAGGTACAAACACCCAATGATAAATGTAAATGTATGTTATACCTAAAATGTACCAATAAATATATATAAAGAAAACAGAAACACTGAATCGGCTGGAACAGAGATTAGGTAGAACTCTTGAAGACATCGGTGTAGGAAAAGATTTTATGAACAAAACCTCAGTTGCCCGTGAACTAGCACAAACAATCAACAAGTGGGATCTCTTCTTATTGAAAAGCTTCTGCACAGCAAGAGAAACCACCAGCAGTGTGAAGAGACAACCCACAATGTGGGAAAAAATCTTCACCTGCCATTCCTCAGACAAAGGTCTACTACCTCAAATCTGTAAAGAACTTAAAAACATCACACCTCCCAAATTCAAAGATCCAATCTGAAAATGGGCATCTGAAATGAGCAGACATTTCTCAGACAAAGAAGTAGAAATAGCAAACAAACATATGAAAAAATGTTCAACATCACTGATCATTCGAGAGATGCAAACGAAAACAAGGCTGAGATTCCACCTCACTCCAGAAAGAATGGCTGCTATCATGAAATCAACCAATAACAAATGCTGGCGGGGCTGTGGGGAAAGAGGAACCCTGCTCCACTGCTGGTGGGCGTGTAGACTGGTGCAACCACTGTGGAAATCAGTATGGAAATACCTCAAAGAACTAGGACTGGAAGTCCCATTTTGACCCAGCTTTTTCCCTGCTGGTTATCTTCCCCAAAGATTTAAAAGAATCATACCACAGTGATATATGTGTACCCATGTTCATAGTAGCATAATTTGTAATAGCTACAACTTGGAAGCAGCCCAAATGCCCATCAACTGGAGACTGGATAAAGAAAATGTGGTTTTTTTTAATAAAACAGAGTACTAATCAGCCATAAAAAAGAAGAAATTAGAGACAGTTATAGCTAAATGGATGCACACTGAGCCGATACTGTTAAGTCAAATAAACAGGTTATACATGTGTAAATACTGAATAGTTTCTCTAGTGTGAGAAACTGAAAGTGTACATAAGGACTAAAAGGTATAATAGATAATGTGAAATAAGAAGAAAAGGGGCAAAGGGGAAGGGGAAGTAGGTGGGGTAGGGAAAGGAAAGAAAGGAATGGAATTAATATGATAAAATGAAAAAATGGAAACAAAGTCTTTGTAAATAGGGAGGGATGAAGGGGTTGAAGGGAGGGGAGAGGAAGGGGGAAAAACAAGAACCAAGAGACATTATGTAAACATGCAAATTTCCAAAGATGAATGTCATTATATGGTATACCTAAAATGTACCAATAAAATAATATTTAATAAGAGATTGAAATGGAGCAAATATAGGCTAGAAGCAAATTCCCTATTAAAGGGAGAAAGGCAAGAGGGAAAAGCATGGTTATTATGACCCCATTGGATGGCATGACTGTCCAATCTTCTGGGATCATCCAGATTTTGCAAGGATTTCAGGGCGGTATCCTACCTGGATCCAATAAATGCTTCCCAAAAATCAGTCATAGCTCTTTGTGATTTTCAAAGACTCAGTACACACCCTTTGCTCTGGGCTACAGTGGCCCTAACTTAGCTCATGCCTGAGTTTAGTACCCAGTTTGGCTATAGTCCAATGACTGAAAAGTAGTAAGACCAAAGACAGGAAGGGAATGTAAAAGAGAAGTATGCTTGAAAGCCACACTTGGTAGACCCAGAAATTTCATAGCCTGAAGCTATTCTGAGGGAGTCAAAAAAGGGAGAAGTTGGCCTTAGAGGAGACATGAAGATGCTTGCAGACTACTGCAGACTAGCAGCCTAACCAATGTGACCAAACAGACTGGCTCTTAAATGGCTTGGCCAGAGATACTGTAACTTTGTTTCAAGGCCAGCACAGAAGCATGCCATCAGTAAATGGTAGCTATGAAGTCTACTCATTATAGAACTGGAACTTAAGGACAGGTAGGAACATAAGAGAGCTGCCAGGTCTAGGTACAATCATCTGGTCCTCACAGTAGCAGTATACTCCTTTGCTGTATAGCAGCCCTCTGCATTGAACTGATCATCTGGCTTATCTGCAGACAAAGTAATGCTCCAGATTCCCTCTCAGAGGAAAAAAAAGCATAATTTCTCATGAAGGCATAGTCTTCAGACTTGCTAATTTTCTTTCATACTCACCAGCTACTTTGAGTACCACAGTGGTCCAAGGGCATAAGAAAGACATTTAATTGTGAGCCCCAAGAAGTTCAGGTACTACTCTTTCTCAATTACCTGGTCTCCAGAGAAGATAGTCTCTCTATTCTCTATATTTCATCTGTAAACAGTGATTGAGCCTTTCTGTCCTCCTCTGGTAGCCTTCCAACTCTATATATTAGGGAGGGCAAATTGCAATGTGTTTGCAAAAGCCCTATCAAATTGTAGCATTCTATTCAGATGTCAGGATCTGATATTTGAGAAAACAGCAGGATGCATTGTCCCATTTTACAGGGAAGAAAATAAAAGGTTCAAAGATATGAAAAAATAAGTCAAAGATCATACCATTCACAAGCATTAGATAAAAGATGTGAAATCAATTTCATCTGTCAGGCCAGTCATCTAAAGTTCTTAGCACTTTCTATGAGACATAGACCCTTAGGACATAGTTGTCCCCAAGCAAATGGTGGTGCTAGAAAAATGCTTTCCAGTCCTCCCTCCCATGGTCTTTTTGTCCATTTTTTTTCCCACTTACTTTGTTTCCTCGCTACCCTCAAGGACCCTTTTTACCTTCAAATCACTCTCAGGCAAGGATTTTACATCAATCATTTACATTTCAGTATAAATAGGCTAAAGCTAATACAGATTTTCTTTAGTTACCATGGGTTTCATTCTAAGAGAGCTAAAGCAAAAAATATCAGTTCTCTCATTCAATGTAAAGACATCCCAACTGAAGGCTCTTCAGAAAAGACTCACTTCTAAAAACCATAAAATACTTAACTGCTTCTGAGTACTATCGTTCTAGTAACCCTCCAATAAGTAGGACAGGAGGCCTGGGAGTAAGCATCTCAAGGTACTCTTAGCACTTGTCTATCCTGCTCAAAGAGGTGGCTGCTGCTAAGTGCTAGACAGTTACTGTTGTTCTGGGCTTAGTAAATTATGTTGGTAAGATAATAATAACATTTAATATTAAGAAGCCATTAAGAAAGAAAGGAGGTTTCTTTTTCTACTTGTAATGATAACTATGTTGACCAAAAAGGAAAAAATATAGTTTCGTTGATTTTCCAAACTTCTTTACTATCCAAGGCACCACAGAAACAGACCTCATCTTGAGGCATGTAATCATGGTCCAATTCTCTTCATCACCAAGGCACCATACACTATCCCCTAATTAACCCAGTGGTTGACTAAATAGGGAAAAGAAGACCAACACCTCAGGTCATAACCTTAAACTCAGGTAGCCAACTCAGGTCACAAAGTCATGCTATAGTAGTTAAGCATAGAGGCACATACCTATAGTCCCAGGACTCTGGGAGACCAAGGCAAGAGGATCACTTATACTGAACTGACTGGGGATGTGGGTTCAACCCTCAATAACCCAAACACATATACACATAAATACACACACACACACACACACACACACGCAAGATACAATGGGCCGATCTTGAAAAGAAAGCTCTACTATTTGCCAGGTGTGGTGGTGCATGACTGTAATCCTAGCACTCTGGGAGGCTGAGACAGGAGGATTATAAGTCTGACCCCAACTTGGGCAACTTATCAACTTGAAACTCAATGTGAAAGCCCTCAGTTTAATCCCTAATACTCCAAAAAAGAAAAGAAAAGAAAAGAAAGACTCACTACCTAGAGAACAATTTAGCATTTCTCCTACTGGTGCCAGCTCTTAAATATCACCTCTCTGGTGCAAAAGCAACATCTTTCAATAAATTCGCTTACACCACAGTATAACACTAACAGCTGGAAACAAGAAAACAGTTCAGGCTTGACTGACAGATGCTGTCAGGTTCTCAAAATTCAAGGTGATTTAGAAATGGTGCTGCCTGCAGGGGGAGGATAAAGTACATGACTCAAGATTGATTTCAATTTGGGGTTTCTGAGAAAGGTCTACAGAGTGATCTATTTTTCCTGAATTGAGAATAATCATCTGAGTCATGAAACAGCTAGAAAGGTTTTCTCTGAGCTGGAAAGGGTTCCATATTTTTAAAATTCACCTCCAATTAACCAAATATTGTAGTAGATATTGTAATCCATAGTATGTGCACAGCGAGAAGGCACTAAGATGGATCTCGTGAATGAAAATAAGTACTAATAATGCCATTTCAAAGTCTAATGTATGGAAAAAATCTCTATAATCCAGAGAGAAAGGGCCTCCCACTAATATCAGCCTTAAGTCACAGAACCTATAATATGGCACCTCCAGGGCTTTATAGCAGGCCCTTCTGCATAGATAGTTAAGGTTAGAGGCTTATGACCACTTGAAGCTTGAGTGGATAAACAAGGGCTGGCATATCTAAACTCATCCAAAGTTTGGCAATGCACATTTCCAGCTGGACATAGGCTCCCACATACTCCTTGAATCAGACTATTTCATTCAGAAAAATGACTTGCCTGGCTGCTATAAACACCTAAGTTGGCCACCCCTGGAAAAGGTAGGTCTTTCTAGTTCTAAACCCACAGTGAATGAGACTAGGGTTTCATATAGATGAAAAGCTTTTCCCAAGGCCTTTTATGGCTGCAAAAGGAGACATTATATAAATAAAATCCAAGTAGCATTTTAACAGTGGTCTTCCCCACAAACAGAAAAGGTTGAATTTCTGTGAGATCTTGTCTGTACAAAGGCAAGGAATGAAACTAATAACCTTGTATGGTTTTATCTCCATACCTCCAGGCAAACTAGAAACCAAAGAAAAGCACAATTCTTTTTAGAAAATCAAGAAAAAAATATATATATATTTCCTGACGGCATCTGAGCAGGATCCTTATGTTTTGACCAAACAAGTTTTGTAACAAAGGCCTCAACTGCCATGTGTCCTGAATGCAACTTACCTTCAAGTAGGCTGCAAACTCTCCTCAGGCCATGGCCCAAAGTCAAAACAAAGGTTCCTCTTGTGCACAATGACAAAAGAAAGGAGTCTGAGTGACTTAGAGTTGAAGCCCAGCAGGGAAAAGGAAGCCTACAACAAGGATGTGATTTTCTACTTAGAGATAGAATCCGATCCCACCAGACAGTTCTCAGCTCCTAGCGGGGAAACCAGCCCAGGAAAACAGATAGAGATGTTAACAGATTAGATAGAGACTAATATTCAGCAAGCCGTAATTCATTAAACCTGACTGACTACTGGGAAGGTACATCAACTCCTGCTATTATAAAAGGGACATCCCCAGTATATAAGGGAAAAGAAGGTGAAAACACACTCACAAACACACATAGGAAAACATGAAATTCTAAACAATGAGGAAGGCAGATTTGACTGTGTAGAAGACAATATACCTGGCAATTTCTTATGTGGAAAACAAAATGATAGCATAATTCCCATTCATGTATATTTGGCATATCACAGATTACAAAGCATTTATACAATACCCAGTTATCCCCATTTTACAAACAAGAAAACTGAGTTTTGAAGATACATAAGATGCTACTCAGGTGTGTATCCAATGACAAAACTGAGCCAAGAACCTAGGTTTCTCTGATTTTACATTTGTCTTTAACATAACAGGTAGGGCTAGTGTAGACAGAACAACACTAACAAGTCTTGATCATACATCCCAAGGCTTGAAGGTTTACACAGAAATGAAGCTTTAAGACAAGAAATGGAGTCGCTCACCAATGTGACCCAACATTCTTTAAAGGTATACAGTTGGTATAGAGTCATGTTAAATATTTTCCTTGTTATTATATGTGCCTGCTATATGCCAAATAGTCTAGGGATAATGTTCCCAAGATAGAACTAAATCTCATCTCAGGGTGAGTCTGGATAAATAAAGCAATGTAAAGGTACAATATTCCAGGAAAATACCTATTCACCTACCAACTTTATAAGCACTAATTTAGCATGACCCATTTCTATGTCCTTCCTAGATATGTCAGAACTTGAACAGATTCTGGAGTGCTTCAGAAATAAAGGAGAAAATAAAAGCCCATGATCATATGAATGTTAGAATCATGATTAAAAATCATGTCTGCCATTTCTTAATCTCATAGCACTGTTTTCATAATATTATTCTTTTCTCTAAGCAAAGACAATGTAGAACAGAGATAGCATTTCCATTTTTTAAAGTCTATTTAAAAAGAGCCTTTATAACTTCTATCATGCAATTCCTCGGCTATTACAGAGTCTTATTACAAATGTAAACATAAATACTCATTCATGAAAATTGAAAGATCTACCTTGAAACCAATATTCATATCATTCATTCAACAGCTCAAGGGCTGGGGATTTAGCTCAGTGGTTCTGGAGCCTGCCTCACAAGCACAAGGTCCTGAGTTCAATCCCCGGTACCACAAAAAGAAAAAAAAGAGTCAACAGCTCAATATAATTTATTTTACCAGTAACACCATAAAAACTGGCCCCTAAGATTCCTTGGTACTTTTCTTTAGTGATCTAAAGATCATTTAAAACAAACAAAAAGGTTCACAATGATTAAATAAATACTGTAAATATAGTATAAGGCAACATGGAATATATCTTAGCTTTTCAAGTAATAAACATTGCTATAGCAGAAAGAATATGGGAACTCTGAGTTATGACTTAGGCATTATTACTGCTCCAGGTTTATGATCACAGTATTTATTGCAAACTTAGATGTGTGCTGTTGATATAGTAGCAACTAGTCACAGAAGGCTACTGGGCATTTAAAATGTTGCTAGTGTGAATTGAGATACTACACACCAAATTTCAAAAACTTAATATTAATAATTTTATGTTTTATAATATCAATATATGGTGTTACAAAATATTTTAGATATATTGGGCTACTATATGTGAAAATTAATTTCACTTGTAACTTACTTTTTACATGTGATTATTAGAAAAATTTAAATTGCATTTGTGACTCTTGCTATATATTCTATTATCTGACAAAAATGCAGTGCCTCTTAACCCTGGCTGTACAGTAAAATCTTGCAGGAACTAGGTTAAAAAAATTAATTTCTGTGTCTTATCTTTGAAGATTTTTATTGAATTAGTCTGGATTCTAGGTTTTAGCCATTTTTTTCTTTGCTTGTTTGCTTGTTTTTTTAGAGGGTTTTCTTTTAACTGGTTCCCAAGTGATTTACTTTGTTATACAGCCAGAGTTGAGAACTACTGGTCAAGATTCTATAACAAGTGGCTGCTGGGGTTGTATGCCTGGAGGATTACTCCTCTTAGCTTTGGACGTAGGAACATCAATAAATGGTTACATAGATATTCTGAACCCTGACTCTGCCCTTTGCCTCCCCACAGCATCCAGGCTTACTCAGTCACCCCCCACCCCAATCCCTTGATTTACTATATATTATAAAAGTTATATTTTCCTGGAAGTAAAATGCATTTAGATTTGAGTGTGATTTAATCTTCCTTTAAAGAGACAGTGGTCTATCAACACAAGAGACATAAGCTGTATGTGTACAGAACCTTACACTAGTCCTGAGGCTCATGGTTATTGATATGCTCTTTCTGCCTACACTTAGAGGTCTGATTCATCAACTGGTAAAGCTGATCTGTGACACAGATAGCATTTTGCAATGTTGACAAAACATGGTACATATACAGGGAAGAAAGAATTGGATATATCTTTAAGTATAGAAGGGGATGGGTGTTCATTTTGTTTACTTCTCCCTTTTGGTCAATGCCCTCACCTAATTCATCCCAATCAGATAGTAGTACTTTCCAGTTTTGTATCCTTCCAAGAAAGGAAGCCTCTTTCAACCCCTAGGACCAACCTTGGAGCTAATTTCTTAGAGCTAATAAGGTGGTGGTGATGATAATAATAATAATAATTATTATTATTATGACAATGATAAAACAAGTTACCATCTTCCATGTACCTTCAAGTATCAAGTACTATGACAGATATTTTACTTCCAGATGTGATCTCATTAAATCTGTATCAAAGTCTGGTAGCCCTATTTTTCAGATAAGGAAACCAAAGATCAGGGAGATTAAAAATTTTGTCAAAAGCCATGGAGGCAAGAGGTAGTAAAGCTATATCTCAGGTTATCTGATTCCAAATACCCTGCTCCTTCCCTCATATCACTCTGCCATAATGTAACCCTTGAGACCCTTCAATCTCCAAGAGTCTTTTGTTTGTGGTCTAGAAGACTCAGGCCTCATTCTACAAGGGAAATTAACAAAAAGTAATAGGTTATAGTGAGGATAGTCATAACACACCCTCATGTTCCTTTGATATTTGCCTTGACATGAAGCAATTTTCACATTTTATCCTATTCACTGTGACATCCCATGGCATTAAAGAATTGCCAGTACCATTTTGTAGATGGAAAAACCTAAGCTTATAAGAAAGAACAAATTCCATCTCACAATCTCACAGAAGGCCAAGAGCTGGGGCACCTATCCAGTGTTCTTCTCCCACAGCACCCTATAAATTAGTGGCCCAGAGGGAGAAGAAACTCCTGGAAGCCCCCTCCTGAGAGTTCCTCTGTTATTGGCCAGGTGCTTCGTGGTACAAATGCCAAGGCCTTGTAAGCTCTTGCAGGCTTCCTGCTTACCACACCTGGCACATTTTAGATCCTAACCATTTGACTTTGTTTCAAAAAGTAATGTATACAATCAGTAAGCCTAGCTCAAGGAGATGAGGCAGGGCATATATACTCTTACAGTAAGAGTCCTATAATACACAGGCGTATTCACGCTTCTCTGAATGAAACAAGGTAAATGAAACAGAGAAAAAGGAGAGGAGGGAAATATATGGGATGACAGAGCAGAGAGAAGAAGAGAGCAGAGAAGATGGGCAGGATCTGCAAGAATAAATAATAAGGGCCGGGGATTTAGCTCAGTGGTTCCACCACCCGCCTTGCAAGCGCAAGGTCCTGAGTTCGATCCCCAGTACCAAAGGAAAAAAAAAAGAATAAATAATAAAAGAGAGAAAACATTAAAAAGAAATATAAGAAAGGCAAAAATGTTTATAGAATATACACTTAAATGCACCATCAAATCCACCCAGGCCAACCTCAGAAGGGAAAACTAAGGCCCAAATGATGAAAGTGATTTGAACAAAGGTAGGAAGTGAGGAGGGTTATTAAAATAAACAAGAAACACAAGAGACAAAAGAAACATCTAAAAATTAGAAAGGTGAAGATGAAGCCAAGGTCCTAGGTAGGGGACAAAAAATAAAATAAAACATAAAAAATATGAGAAAAGCCACTAGGAGAGGATTGAGCAGGATAACAGGGGCTGGTGAAGGGTAAGCCAGGAGTAGGCAGCCAAGGAGAGAGGAGAGGAGAGTGAAGACGGACACTCACCCTCACAAAGCTGGCAGGAAACCATCCCTCCTCATCGTCGATCTGGCCCCACCACCAATCCTTGTTGGAAGCATCCAAGACTTTGATGACATCGCCAGCCTTAAATGCCAACTCCCGGTTGGCCATGGTGACGTGATCCCATACTGCCTCAGCACTAACGATGGAATCTCCAGTGATCAGCTTAGGAGACAAAATAAGAACGTGTTCAGTCCACATAGCTGGCTACTTTTCTTGTTCCTTCCCCCACCCACAGAGCTCTACTACTTAGGGAAAATCTTATACATTCTCATGATAGGGGTGGGGTTAAGGGGAGTGGCAAGCTCTGTTGGACTACAAGATAATTCTGTCAACTCTCCATTAGCCAAAGCATAGAATGATCCAACGTGTGGATATAGACCACACATATGTTATCCTACTCATGATCTCCCATAGAGAAGAAAGCTCTATTTCATCTCTCTTTGGTTCATCTCTCTATGAGTCTGGAATCTTCCCAGCATTAAATCAATAGCTAAAATGAGGTTCATGCATATTAACTTTCAATTATCTGTGCTCTTTCCCCTTTCTATTTTCTTGTAACTGACCAATTGAGAGTTGATGGTACCCCATTGAACCCCTCTCCCTGGAATAACAGATCATGACACTCCTCACACACAACAGACCCCAGTGCTTCAGCCTCCTGCCCTCACTTATGCACAATGCCACCAGAAAGGTCATGGGTATGAAAGACTGATTTTCTGTGATACTCTGTCCCCAAGAAACTCAACTTTGGCACAGATTAATTTAATGATTTGTACAACCACCCTGTGAGATAAATATGGGGGTATTGGTTGACTTCTGCATTTAATGGATATCAAAACAGGGCAGCAAAGAAATTGAGAGATGAGCTAAAGACCATCCAGCAAAGCAAGGGAGGGTATGCACCCTAACCCAGATCATTAGACTTCATGGAAAGCAAGACCCAGTCTGCAAACAATAGCAGAAAACATCTATTCTCCCACCACATGAACAAATGCACATATTCAGGATACTCATCTAAGCACAGTGATAAGGATGGGAGCTAGGGGTCTTCTCAGCATTTGGAGAAACACATTCTAGAATAGAGAACATACCGCCTGTCAGGGAAAGAGACTTAAGCACTCTCTCCCTAGCCCTGAATTCCTGAATATGTCTTTAGAAGTTAGCTTTTCCATCAGTCTGCTTAGGAAGGACTGATTCCTCTAAGCAATCATGGAACCCTAAGATTGAAGGCAAAAGAGTTCAGACAACAGACATCACGTGGCAATATGTATCCCTTCCCACAGGTCATCCCTAGAACATACACACCTATGGTCATGACATGAATGCACCACATATCACACACATATGAACATATATATAACCATAACATTTTGACTTAAAGTTGTACTTTTCATCAAGTCCTAACTAAAACATAATTCATTGCTCAGGATTCCAGCCTTGGCACCTCCTTCAGAAAATAAGGTGTGAATTAATCTCCTCACCATGGACAAAAGATTTCTAGCAAGACTTTTTATAACACCATATTTCAATTGCTTTATGTTTTACTGTTTTAAAAGTGTTTACATATCTACTACATCACTTGATCTTTACTGAATGACTTACTTACTCACTATTACTTACTCACTATTATAAAGATGAGGAAATAGGCTCATAGAAGTTACTTGGTACTTCAGCCAATAACATAAGGAATAAATTGTGCAGCCAAGTCTTTTGACTTCATATACTTTTAAAAAAATTTTTAAATTTTTAATTAGTATTTGTTTATATTATATAATGTTTACATTCCTTGTGGGCAATTGATACATGTAAAATATATATCTTAATTCCTTTTTTATCCCATTTTCCTTCTCTCCTTCCACTCTCCATCCATCTCTTGATCCCTTTCTTTTTGGGGAGACATGTGTGCAATAAATAATGTACATATTTCCTGTGTTGAGTTGGTACATGTTCATAACACATCTTGATTCCTATATCACCTTTCCCTCACCTCTATCACCCCTCCATCCATCTCTTGATCCCCTTAACCTTTGAGAAAGATACATCTCCCTATTTCCTATTATCTTTCTTTTATTTTGCTCATATACTCTTCAATCTATCAAAATGTACTGCCAATGGGATTCTGGGAAGATGGCAGGGCAGTAAGTAACAATAAATTAGCTTCTCCAAGATTTGGAATACTGACACTGGAAAATAATATGGGAAAGAAAAAGAGAAGTAGAACCCAGGGACACAGGAAGGATCCTAAGGGAAAATTGGAGCCTACAAAGAAATTGAAGAGTCAGACCACAAGGCAGAAAAAGGAAGACGCAATCTGCACTTTCTTCCCAGCTCCTACCTTGTGGCAAGAAAAAGGAAGATTGAATCTACAAAGACGCAACGAAGGCGGATGACTCCAGAGGTCTTCAGGGACAAATGCTCCAGTGGGACAAATGCTCCAGTGGAACAGAGCAGTAGATGCCATGAACTACAACAGCTGGTGAGTGAAACCAGCCCAAGCATTTGCCGTATCCCCTGGAGAAGATGCCTTGTCGAACACCATGTTAGGGTGGTGCCAACCGAACCTGAGACTCAGAGGAGCCACAGGTTGGCTTCATCTCAAGGCTCCCAGCGTTAAACTCCCACATTGACTGGGTGAGGGAGATCCATGGGAGATGTCCATGTGAAGGAACCATGGTCAGGCCAGTAAAAGACATCAAGAATACTATAAGCTAAAGAACTCAGGCCTCATCACCATGACCAGAGGCCAGATTCAGCCTGAATTTCTGTGGAGTTGAAAGTACCAAACTAGCACACTGACCTAATTCTACTGTCAGCTTGCAGGAATTATTCAGCAAGGATCTAGGCTCTGATTGACTCCCTTGTCTACTAGCAAGAGCAGAGTCGTGCCTTGAATTGGACACTACCACAAAACTGTATACCAGAAGATAGCCATAGGATTGAAATCATGAGAATTTTTTTTTCTTTCTTTGCTATTGGTCTTTTTGTTGTTGTGTTGTTGTTCCTTTGTTTGGGTTTTGTTTTCTTTCTTTCTTTTTTTGTTTTTGATTGTTATTTTTTGTGAGTGGGAATATTGGTTTTAGGGGGTTTATTATTTTGTTTTGTTCTTGCTTTGGTTTTCTTCTTTCCTTCCCTCTTGTCTTCTTCAGTAGCTTCCTGAAGCTTGAGTAATATTCTTCTGTCCTTCAGCCTTGCTTCCTTTTTTTTATCCTTTTATTGGTACATTTTAGGTGTACAATATAATGACATTCATCATTGGAGATATGCACCTTTACATACTCTCTTGGTTCTTATTTTTTCCCCCTTCCCCTGCCCTCCCTTCAAACCCTCCATCCCTCCCTATTTACAAAGACTTTGTTTCCATTTTTTCATTTTCTCATATTAATTCCATTCCCTTCTTTCGAATCTATAAAGAACTTTAAAAAATCAGACCACCCAAATTTAAAGATCCAGTCCAAAAATGGGCATCTGAAATGAACAGACATTTCTCAGACAAAGAAGTAGACATGGCAAATAAACATATGAAAAAATGTTCAACATCACGGGTCATTCAAGAGATGCAAATGAAAACAACACTGAGATTCCAACTCACTCCAGAAAGAATGGCTGCTATCATGAAATCAACCAATAACAAATGCTGGTGGGGCTGTGGGGAAAGAGGAACACTGCTCCACTGCTGGTGGAAGTGTAGATTGGTGCAACCACTGTGGAAATCAGTATGGAGATACTTCAAAAATCTAGGACTGGAAGTCCCATTTGACCCTGCTATTCCCCTGCTGGGTATCTTCCCCAAAGAATTAAAAGCATCATACCACAGTGATATATGTGCACACATGTTCATAGCACCACAGTTTGTAATAGCTAAAACTTAGAAACAGCCTAAATGCCCATCAACTGGAGACTGGATGAAGAAAATGTAGCTTTTTTATAAAATGGAGTACTACTCAGCCATCACAAATGAGAAATTAGAGACATTTATTGCTAAATGGATGCACATTGAGGCAGCCTTGCTTATAATGTCCTTTTCTTCTTTCATTTCTCTATATTTTCCTCTTCTCATTTTAAAATTTTCTCCCTTTATGGTAAAATTGCTATGTTGAGTGAACATTTACTATATATAATTTTCTGATTGGTCTTAGATTTTGTTATATGATAATAAATATTGTACCTAAAGTTAAAGGTGGCAAATTATTAGTCATCACAGTTTGTCATTTTTCAGTCCGTGTTTGATGATATTGTTATCACTGACTGTAATACTTAAACCAACATGACATAGTTGTTGTGATTAATTGGTCTTAATTGCATGCCAATTCCTAGATTGTCTGGGGGGGATCATAGAAAATATTACAGCTCAGTACCAAATAACTATGTGCTAGGCCAAACAGGCTGCAAAATTTCATCCCTTATAAATAGAAAAGACAGGATCCTGGGACAGACTCAAAGGCCAAAAGCTTAGAAGACATCTCATTTCCTTAGTAGATCTCAATATTAGTGAAAAGCCACCTACCATAAGCAACTTCAAGCCTCCATGCAGAAAACAAATAAACAAAAAAACCAGAAAATAAGAAAAAAATGTAATCAAGATGCAATCCAACACCCACAACACACCCAAGGAAAATCCAGCAGTCACTGAGTTGAAAGAAACCAAAAGCCCCCCAGCTAACCTTGCTGAAATGGTAATAGCAGTCTACGGCCATACCATCCTGAATGGACCCAATCTCGTCTGAAATGGTAATAGCAGAAGTAACAAAATGCATGAATAACTCTCTTGACAAAACTAAAAAAAAAAAATTACATGGATAAAGTGATGATGATCCTAATGAAAAAATGGTTAGAGATGCTAGAGTAGATAAAATAGAAGAGATTAGGAAAGACAGGTAAACCACAAATGCCCAACATAGGAAAGAACTGGATACTATAAAACAGATTCAAATAGATATATGAGATTAAAAATTCTATTGAAATTATACATAATCAACCAATGTGAAGATAGAAATTCAGATCTAGCAGACAAACTTGCAGTTGGCAATCATCAAATAAAAGACTTCCTAAAAATAGCAAGGAACCATGAAAAAACAATCCAAAAACTGTCAGACAATGCAAACAATAATATAAGATTAATTGAAATCAATGAAATATCAGAAGATAGAACAAAAGACACAAAAATATTGTTTACAGAAATAATTTCAGAAACTTTTTTCCAAGGATGAAAAAAGAATTTGACATACAGAGAAGTAAGGAATATAGAACTCCAAATAACCATGATCAGGAAAAAAAAATACACCAAGGCGTATAATAGTCAAAATTCCAGAAATTCAACATAAGAACAAAATTTTAAAAACTGTTAGAGAAAATAAACAAATCAACTATAAAGAAAAACCCATCAGAATCACACCAGACTTCTCAACAAAAACCATCAAGGGAAGGAGAGCTTGAAGCAAAGTATTTCAAGCCCTAAAAGTAAACAATCTCCAATTCGGATTGATGTATCTCACAAAGATATCTTTCAAAATTGATGGAGAAATAAGATATTTCCATAATAAAGAAAATCAGAAGAAATTCATGATTACCAAACCACCACTCCTAAAAGTTCTGTAGAATATTCTAGAAAAAGACAATGAAGTTAAGAATTCCAAAAAGCCCAAGAGAATGGCAAGGCAAACAATTCAATAGAAAGCAAAAAAAAAAGGAAGCAACAACAGGAAAATAATGTAGTGACAAGAATAAGTCCATACCCAACAGTTATAAACATCAAATTCACCAATCAAAAGAAACAGAATGGATCAAGAATTAAGATCTAACAATATGCTGCATAAAAGAAACATATTTAACTCAAAAAGAAATTCATAAACTGAAAGTCAAAGGATGGAAAAAAATAATTCATTCAACAGAAACCAGAAAAAAAGCAAGGGTAGCTATTCTCTTTGCAGATAAAGTGGATTTTAAGCCAACACTGATCAGAAGAGACAAAGTAGGTTACTACATACTTTTTAAAGGAAAAATACAAGAGGAAGAGATATCAATAATAAATATATATGCACCAAATACAGGTACAACAAATGATATAAAAATTAATGGATATGAAAAATAAGATAAACACTAATACAATTATAATGGGAGACCTCAATAATCAGTCACAAAAGGCAGATCAATTAGGCAAAAAATTAACAAAGTAATATGACAGATGAACTAAACCTTTGAACAAATGGACTTAGTACATATCTACAGAGTGTTCCACGATACAAGAACAGAATACACATCCTTCTCAAGAACACACAGGACATTCTCCAAAATAGATCACATAATAACTCATAAAACATGCTTAAGTAAATGCAAAGGAATTGAAGTTATCCTGTACATATTATTAGTTCACAGTGCAATGAACTGGGAAAATAGCAAGCAATCCACAAAAACTACTTCTATAAAAATATAGAAGTTAAATATATAGAAGTTCAATAATACCCTACTGAATAACCAGTGGGTCACAGATGAAATGAAAGGAGAAATTAGACAGTTTCTACAATTAGACAATAATGTCAATATGACATATCAGAACTTCTGTGATGAAATAAAAGCAGTCCTATGGAGAAATTTATGGTGGTAAACTCCCACAAGAGAAAAACAGAGTGAGTTCAAATAAATAATCTGATGCTGAAGTTCAAGGTTCTAGAAAAAGAGCAAGCTAAACCTAAAGCTTGTACAAGGAAGAAAATTATAAATACCAGAGCAGAAATTAATGGACTTGACAGAGAAAACAATACAAAAATCAATGAATTGAAGATTAAATGAATTAGACAAACATTTAGCCAACCTTATAAAAAAAGACACAAATCCACACAATTAGGAATAAAAGGGCAAAATCACAAAGGATCCTGCAGAATTTCACAAGATCATCAGTACTTACTTTAATAAGCTGTAGTTTAATAAGAAGGAAAATGCAGAAGAAATAGACAGATGTCTAGATACATATGAATTATCAAACCTGAATCAGGAACATATACAAATTCTAAATAATCCAACTTTCAATGAAATTAAAGATGTAAAACAACTTCAAAAAAGAAAAGTGCAAGTTCTGATAGATTCACTGCTGAATCCTACAAGAACTTTAAAGAAGATCTAATGCCACTCCTCCTCAAACTCTTCAAAGAAATTGAAAGGAAAGCAAAACTCCCAAAGCCATTCTTGGAATGCAAGCATTACCCTAATATCATAACCAGAGAAGGAGCCAACCAAAAAGAGAAGTGCAGGGCCTATACATTTAATGAACATAGATGCAAAAATCCACAAGAAGACACTGCCAAACAGAATGCAGCAAATCATTAAAAAGATAACACACCATAACCAAGCACAATTCATCCCAGGAATGCAGGAATGATTCAACATATGCAAATCAATTAAGGTAATACAACATATTAACGGAAAAAAGACAAAAAACACATGATCAACTAAATACATGCAGAAAAAGCATTGGGCAAAATAGAACAGCAATTCATGATAAAAATGCTACAGAAAATTGGAGCAGAAGGTCTTTAGCTCAATCTGAGAAAAGCAATCTGAGACAAACCAATAACCAAACTCATACTAAATGGTCAAAAACTGAAAGCTTTTACTCTAAAATCAGGACTACAAAAAAAATGCCCAACATAAACACTCTTGTTCAAACTAGTTCTGGAAATATTAGCCAGACAGAGCCAGTCCCAGTGCCAAAGAGAAGCCTTCCCCCAGTGCCATGGAGCAGAGCCATCCCCAGTGCAGAGGAGTAGCATTCAGGACCGCCATAACACCACCCCCAGTGCCCACGAGCACAGCGACCCCCATCACTGAGGAGTTGAGTCCCAGGGCCACCAGCAGCACACACACACACTCACCCCATTGAAATGAGAAGACAGTTAAACAAGTCCCAAAAACAGACTTCCAGATCACTTAAAGCAACCACAAAGGGAAATGAAATGGAACAATCTAATACTCAATGACCTGGACTCCATGAACTGGCAACAAAAGAGGATCTTGAAAAAATGAAATCAGAAATGATTTCTTAGATAACAGAAGAGATTGTGCCCATAGTGTAAGACATGATTAATAAATCTAGAGAGGGCACAGATTAAAAAAATAGGGGAGCTGAGGGACATGATGGAATCCCAACATAGAAACAAATGGAATCCATGAAACAGATGCAAAAAAGAATTTCAAGAGAATAAAAACTAAATTGAAAGTTTACACAGCAGAATGAGCCAATGTGAGGACAAAACTTCATATATAGAAGACAGGATAGGATTAGTGAGCAGGGAAAGACAAATTTCTTAAAAATAGTAAGGGACCACAAGAAATAAATCCAGCAGCTGCTAGACAATGAAAAGAAGAAAACATAAGACTGATCAGAGTCAATGAAGAAACAGGAGAGAGTACAGACAACATAAAAAAAGGGTTCACAGAAGTGATGGTAGAAAACTTCCCAAACAGGGGAAAAGAACTTGACATACAGATAAGTGAGCCATATAGGACTCCAACTAGCCTTGATCAAAAAAATTCTGCACATACGCATATAATAGTTAAGATTCCAGAAACCCAACAGAAGAACAAAATTCTAAAAGCAGTTAGAGAAAAGAAACAAATAACATACAAAGAAAAGCCCATCAGAATCACAACAGACTTCTCAATGCAAACCCTCAAGGCAAGATGAGCTTGGAGTGATGTATTCCAAGCCCTAAAGGAAAACAGCCTCCAATCCAGATTGATGTATCCTGCAAAACTATCTTTCAAAATTGAAAATAATGCTGAGATTCTACCTCATCCCAGAAAGAATGGCTTCTATCATGAAATCAACCAATAACAAATGCTGGTGGGGCTGTGGGGAAAGAGGAACCCTGCTCCACTGCTGGTGGGAGTGTAGAATGGTCCAACCACTGTGGAAATCAGTATGGAGATTCCTCAAAGAACTTGGACTGGAAGTCCCATTTGACCCAGCTATTCCCCTGCTGGGGATCTTCCCCAAAGAATTAAAAGTATTATACCACAGCGATATATGTGCACCCATGTTCATAGCAGCACAATTTGTAACAGCTAATTCTTGGAAGCAGCCCAAATGCCCATCAACTGGACACTGCATAAAGAAAATGTGTTTTTTTTAAATAAAATGGAGTACCACTCAACCATAAAAAATGAGAAATTAGAGACATTTATAGCTAAATGCATGCTCATTGAGCCAATACTCTTAAGTGAAATAAATAGGACGCACATGTGCATATACTAAACAGTTTCCCTAGTGTGAGAAACTGAAAGTATAAATAAGGACTAAAAGGTATAATAGATAATGTGAAATAGGAAGAAAAGGGGCAAAGGGGAAGGGGAAGTGGGAGGGGTAGGGAAAGGAAAGAAGGGAATGGAATTAATATAATAAAATGAAAAAACAGAAACAAAATCTATGTAAATATGAAGGGGTGGCAGGTTTGAAGGGAGGGCAGGGGAATGAGGAATAAGAATGAAGAGAGATTATGTAAAGGTGGAAATTTCCAATGATTAATGTCATTATATTGTATACCTAAAGTGTACCAATAATATTCATTTACAAATTTAAAAAAAGAAACATTAGCCAGAGAAATTACACAAGAAAAAGAAATAAAAGTAATATGGATAGGCAAGGGAGATATTAAATTATCATTATTGGCCGATCATATGATCCTCTATGTAGAAGACCCCCAAAACTCCACCAAAGACCCCTAGAATAAATAACAAAATCCAGTAGAATGGCAGGATACAATGTCAACACCCAAAAATTCATCGCATTCCTGTACACAAATAAACTCACTGAGAGAAAACTTGGCAAAATATCATCTTTCAAAGTAGCATCAGGAAAAATGAAATACTTAGGAATCCATCTAATAAAGGAAGAGAAAGACCTATACATTGAAAACTACAATACTCCATAAAAAATTGAAAGGGATATCAGATAATGAAAAAGATATCCCCTGTTCTTGGATAGGCACAAGTATTATAGTGAAAATGGCCATACTTCCAAAACTGTTATGCAGATTTCATGGAATCCCAATAAAAATACCAATAGCATACCTCACAGAACTAGAGAAAGCAATCCTAAAATTTATATGGAACCAAAAGGGACCTACAATAACAAAGCAAATTATGGGCAGCAAGTGTAAGGCAGAGGGCATCACAATCCCTGACTTGAAATTATACTACAAAGCTACCATGATAAAAATGGCATGGTACTAGCAAAGAAAATGACCTGAGGACCAATGGAACAGAAAAGAAGATGCAGAAACAACTCCTGCCACACTCAAGTACCTTATCTTTTAGAAAGGATCCAAACACCTTCACTGGAAGAATGATAGCCTCTTCAGTAAATGGTACTGGGAAAACTGGCTTTCCACATGCTGAAGACTGAACTTGGGGACCCATATCTCTCACCCTGTACTAAACTAAAATGAAAATAGAAAAAGGATCTAAATATGAAAAGAGAAAGACTTAATCTGCTGGAAACCAGGAAAAGAAAAATTCTCAAAGATATTGGTATAGGCAAAGACTTTATGAACAAAACCTTGATCACACAAGAAATATTATGAAGAATCAACAACTGTGACCACATCAACTTAAAAAGCTTTTGCACAGTGAAGAAAACTACCAAGAGAGTGAAGAGACAACCTACAGGATGGGAAAATTTTTTTACCTCAGGCAAAGAACTAAAATCTAGAATAAATAAAGACCTTAAAAAATCAGACCCCTCCAAATTTAAAGTCCCCATCCAAAAATGAACATCTGAAATGAATAGACACTTCTCAGATGAAGAAGTGCAAACAGCAAATAAATATATGAAAAAAATGGTCAACATCACTGATCATTCAAGAAACACAAATTAAAACAGATTTCATCTCACACCAGAAAAAATGGCTATCATCAAGAAATCAACTAATAATAAATGCTGGAGAGACTCTGGAAAAAAAAGGAACTCTACCTCATTTTTGTTGAGAGTGTACATTGGTACAACCAAAATGGAAATCAGTATGGAAATTCCTCAAAAAACTAAATCTAGAGTTTCCATTTTTCTAAGTATCTTCCTAAAAGAGTTAAAAGCATCATATCTCTGTAATATATGCCTATCCATGTTTATAGCAGCACAATTTATAATAGCTAAATCCTGGAAACAACCCATATGCCCATCACCAGATGGACAAAGGAAATGTGGTTTTTATATACAATGAAGTACTACTCTGCCATAAAGAAGGACAAATGAGTCATTTTTATGTAAATGGACACATCTTGAGATCATGTTAAGTAAAACAAATCAGACATACAAGTTTAAATATCACATTGTTTTTGTTTGAGAAACTCAAAGCAAGCAAAATGGAGGATAGATATCCAGAAACTAGGAATAACATCTTCAAATTGGATGAGGAACAAGGGACAGCAGAGTTGGAAGGGAAGGGGAAAGAGATAAAAAAGAGAATGGAAGGGCAAAACTGGAAACAAAGCTTTTGTAAATGGGGAGAGGAAGAAGAGTGAAGGGAGGAGAGGGAAATGGGAAAAAAGAATTAAGACACATTATGTGCAGTTACAAATTCCTTATGATGAATGTGATCCTTATGTATGGCAAATTTGTACTAATGGGAATTTCTAAAAAACAAAAATCAAAATCTCCACCCAGAAAAAGATGTCTCCTAGTCTTAAGGAATGCTGAACAAGGAGATTTAGAAAGCCATTGGTCACTGCCTCTGAGGAGTTTCATTTTTATGTTGCACTTGTTTTTTGTTTTTGTTTTTGTTTTTTTCCTTTCAAAGAAAGAGTCAAATTCTCCTGCTCTGGCCTCAGTGGGCAACGAGAATTTCTGGTCACTGGCCTCAACAAAATAGATTTTTATAGAGAATTTCCCCCTCTCCTGCCAAAAATGTAACCCAATTGGGTGTTGTTAGAGCTAAATAAGCATAGACAGCCCCAACCTAGAGGATCACAAGGGCTCACAGTTTAAAGTTGTATTTAAGACTTTTAATCAAGGGTCAAAATATTACTGATTTCTAGGACCATGAGGGCTCACAGTTAAAAGTTGATCAAACGTCAAAATAGTACTGATTACTGACACTCTGTTCAGGAACTACCCTGGATAAGGCCTATTCAGAACCTAGTACTCATAAACCAAGCCAGGGTCTTAGAATTCATGGCTTTCAGAATTTGTTAGCATTTCAAAGATCATCGCTTTCAAGCACTTGGAGATCAGGTATAACATAAAAGTGATTTGCCTACAGTTACCAGATGGCCAGTGTCTTGGACCAGTGTTTTGTTGTATTTTCTCCCCAACAAAACATCATAGAAAAATGAACACCTGGCTTTAAGACCTTGCTTTAATATTTACTAGAAGTGTAATGATAAAGATGATTTTAGCTAATAGAATATTTGCTATGTGTCAGGTACTAAACACTTTATACACATTTACTCATTTAAGTTTTATAGAAGTCCTTTAAGAAAACACTGTTAAAGGCTGAATATCTCTAATCCACAGATCTAAAATCTGAAGTACTCCAAAATCAAAAACTGAAATTTAATATTTTGGATTTTTAAATTAGGGATAAAACATATAATTTATTCACATATTTTGCTATGGCTTGTACCTAGATGCCCCCCCCAAAAGCCTCAAGCCTTCAAAGGTGGAGCTGTTCGGAGATGACTGTGTCTAGGGTATGTGAATGTGGATTAAGAGTGTGATACCTGGATTAGTCCACTGATTGATTTAGCATTTTTCTGGGTGTGGGTTATGAGAAGCCCCACCCTGGGTATGGGTGGACCCACTGGAGGGCAGACTGCTGCTTGTTGCTTTGCTGCCTGGCATCTGCCTACCACACCATGAACTATTTCTCCTCTATGATGCCTCTCTGCCATGCCACCCTGCCTTGGAGCCAACCAACTATGGACTGAAGGCTCTAAAACTTTGAGCTAAAGTAAACTTTTACTCCTTTTACTTGTGGGTATTGCATATTTTGTCTCAGCAACAAGAAAAAAAATAAGTCAAATTTTGGTTCCAGGAGAGGGTTCACTGCTGTGACATTACCAGGCCATGTGGTTCAAAAGCCTTGGGAAATGGCTTGTGGGAAGAGTTTGGAAAGCTTTGGAGATAGCAGCTGAAGAAGCAGCCCTGGAATGTTGTAAGCAGAACTTGATGGGAGATTCTGGTCAGACCTCAGAAGACCAGAATATGGAGGATTTGGTTAGGAAAAGGACTGCACTGCCTGTTGGATTCCAGACCATGTGTGTTATGCTTTGGCAGAAAATTTGTCTGCATTTTGTGTCCAAACACTTTTCAGGAGACTAAGTGCAGTGGACTAATTTAGTGGAAGAAATCTCAAGGTAACCTAATGTTTAGGTGGTAGCATGGCTACTGGTGGGTGGCTTTTTGGCCAGATCTATGTTGAGAAACAAGAGCAAAGACCCCAGGAGAATGATTTATTTTTGTACCAGGGATCGAACTCAGGGCCTTGAGCTAAATCCCTGGACCTGGGGAATGATTTTGAAAGTTTTGAGTTTGGCCAGAAAGGAAGCTCCAGTAAAGTTATGGTCTGCAAAGTTGGAGCAGGGGAGATCCTGAATACTGAAAATGAACAGGACAATAGAAAAGATTGCCTAAGGGCATCACAAGAACCACCAGGATTCTACCCTATGCAGTCTCAAAATTGCAAAGGTGAAAGACTTTGTTTTGTGAAGAAAGACCCAGAGCACAATGTTCCAGAATGGTGGAGTCCTAGGGAAGTTGTTCCTCCGGTTTTGGTTCATAGTGTTCAGCAATCCAGAATTGGAACCCTACAGTAAAGAGAGTAGGAAGCTGATGACTGCTCAAGCTGGCAGCAGACCTTGGCATCATCCACATGGTGCTCCTTTTAGGTGCATGCAGAATGCAAAAATTGTGGGGTCAGGAAAGCTTCCACCCTAATTTCAGAAGAATGCCTGGGAGGCCAGGCAATGTGCTCCTGAGAGCATAGTGTGAAGTTGTGAGTCTGAAGCTGAAGGTACTATAGAGTTCTCAGAAGATTGGAGAAGCCAGTAACATGAGTCATCTGAGCAAAGTCCCAAGGAGTGAGCAAAGCCAGCACAAAAGAGAAGCCGTGGGAGCTAAAACCCACTGGCAGTACCATAGGGGCAGAGCCACTCAAGCCCTCTGGAGTTCATATGTTGCCACAGATTGCAACAGATGCTGGATATGGAATTATGGGATCTAATGTTTGCCTTGCTGGATTTTAGACTTGCTTTGATCCCTTTCCTTTCTACCTCCCTAGCTTTTGAAATGAGGATGTTTATCTTATGCCATTGTATTTTGGAAGTGTCTAACTTTCTTTCCAATTTGTTTAGGGGGCTTACAACTAACAGTTTGCCTTAAATCACCGAAGAGACTTTGGACTGAGTACTTTTCAGTAGTGCTGAAATTGTTAGGACTTGGAAATTCTCAGATATGGATTAGATGCATTTTGCATAAAGGGATATGCATGAGTTTTGGGGATCCAGAAGCAGAATGTTATGGCTTGTATCTAGTTTTCCCCTCAAATCTTCATGCACTCATAGGCAGGGCTTTTGTGGAGGTGGCTAGATCTAGGATAAATGAATGTGGATTAAAGATGTGATACTTGGATTAGGCTAATGATTGATTTAGCATGGTTCTGGGTGTGGATGATAAGAAGCTCCACCCTAGACGAGGGTGGTACCACCCAAAAGGCTTGTAGGCCTGATGGAATAAAAGGGACAGGAGGATAGGCTGCTGCTTGCTTCTTTGTGGCTTTCTACCTGCCACACCATGAACTGTTTCTCCTCTATGATGCCCCTCTGCCATGCCAACTTGCCTGTGACCTAACCAACTATGGACCAAAATCTCTACAAACTGTGCGCCAACATAAACCTTCCTCATTTAACTTGTGGGTGTTGATTGTTTTGGGTTACCAAAGAGAAATTTAACTAAGACACATTTCAAAGTCTAAAAATCTGAAATCTGAAATATTTCTGGTCTCAAGCATTTTGGACAGGGATACCCAACCTGTATTATTCCTATTTTTAAAAATGAAGAAGTTGAAAATTAGAGAGGTTGAATAATGTGCCCAAGTCCACAGAGCATCTAACTATTGAAGCCATAATTCAAATGTAGACATAATCTTGATCTAGAGACTCTGCTTTTATATATCTTGTCTCTGGGTCTAAGTTTTTCCACATATAAAAAGAAAATAATTCTGTACTCTCACTTGTCTCATGAACTATAAAACATAGAGTCAAGATATGTGTGAAAATATATGAGGACTAATTCAGGAGAGGCTGGCAGCTGTATGAGCCTCCTGTGCTCTTCTATCACTAACACTAGCAGGAGCAAGAAGATGTCTCCCTCCAATCCTCTTAGTTGTTTTTAAAAAGTTAACCAAATTTGGTCTTAACACCTATTCCAAGTCTTCCTTTTGCATACAAAATTAAAATTTAACTTACTACTAGATTTTCTAACATAGGTACTTTGCTCATTTACTTCCATCCAACATTCATTGTATGCAAGGATCTGCTCACTATGGTTGACCTTTGCTCCTTATCTGAAGATCATAGGGCCTTCAGGCACCAACCAATAACAAATGTGGTTCAAACAGTGTGCAAAGTGAGTTAAGAGCAAGCAACCCTACCTTCAGTTCTGAGCTTAGTTACTTTAAAGAGTAGCAGTGACAAAAGGAGTGAGGACTAGAAGAGTCAAAGGGACAAACCAAAATAGAACTGTTAATATGTAATGAGGACACCAAAGAGTACAATTTTACAAAAGCCAAAGACAAGAGTTTCAAATTGTATAACCTTAGACCTCAGTCTCTTTATCTGCAAAATGGGATATTTGCCTCATAGGCAGAGTTGTAGGTAGAGTAATCTGAAATGGTAGGTATACTGTGTTTAGTAGTATCTATCATATGCTGGTCTACTATAAGACATCAAAGAAAGGAAGGATTATAAATGGCTATTGGTTTCTAGGAAAGGTTTTGTGGGGCACTGAATATAGGATTTAAAGAATAATATGATTATAACAGATACAGAAGGGAATGGAAGGGTAGTTGAGACAAACAAAATTAAAATTTGAGAGGTGAAGACAATAGAGATTTGATGGTGGTGAACTAATGAAGTTTGAAGAGGTTAAAGTTGGGAAAGCAAAATGTAGGAACGGCTGTAAATATGGACTGGAAGTATGTATAAACAGTCTTGAATCTAGTTTGAAGAGAAGGAGATAGTCAAATTTAATTTTGAGGAGGAAGAATCAATCTTATGTGTGGTCATTAAAGTGTAAGGACATATTAGGAGAAAATAGTGACATTGAAGAAGAGATTATAAAATTTTGCTCTTGAAAGTATTAAATGTAGGGAACCAATAGGACATGCAAATAGGTTTAAACCTCAAGTGGAATAAAGGAAGACAGATATAAATAGGTTTGGGAGTCAGTGGCTCAGGAGAAATTATAAGGAAGATTTCCCAGTAAGAAATAGCAAAGAAAAAAGGTCACGTACTTTGGGAAATAGTGATAATAGGTGAGGCACAGAAGAAGCAGAGAACCAAACCTAAATTGAGTTGTCAGTACATCATTAGCATACCAAGGACTATAATCTCACAAAAGCCAAGGACAAGAGTCTCAAGCAATAGAGGCTGATCAACACTACCGAAGATATAGAGCTGTATAAAGAAAGCCAAGAAAAGATCTTTCAGAAGTGGCTATAACAATTGTCAAATTTTCTATTGCCAACCTAATTTATGTCCCTCTTATCACCAAAAGCCCTAATTCCAGCCTATACCCACTCTTTATACTACAGGCCCAACATAAAGCCAAGACTCGGTGCTTGGTTACTCTGGCAAGTTTCACAAATAGCTCTGGGCCACGGGACAACACTATTGTGACTTCTAACACAGTAATTTCCAACCACCAGGGCAACTGGGATGCAGGGCCAAATATATGTTGGCTCTTATTCAGAATTACCAATGAGTGAGGCAAACATTGTTTCTCACTCCCAATGAAAAATACTTCTGGTATGAATAAGAAGGGTTATATTATGCTTAAGACAGAATAAGATCATATTCTTTTTTATCCAGATTTTCCAAAATAGTCCTAATTTCAAATATTTTTTCCACAAATAGATACATTTGTTAGCATAGCCATGTACCCTGATTTTTAACCTGATAATGTAATCACAATAATCCAGGGACATGGGGAATTTAAAATCTAAGACTGCTCTCTGACAATAAGAAATGTGTCTACAGATAACTTTAAATGAATGGCTAGTGGGTGCTTTGAAGGAGCAGACAAAAGGAGAAAAGGAAGAAGAGAAGGAAAAGAACAAAGAAGAAAGAGGAAGGAGGAAGATAAACATATTCATTGAAAACACATGCTAGGCATTGATTTGGGGCCTTCCTTTTATGACTGTAAATCTCTACAATTCTCCAAAGTAAGCATTAACATACCCATTTCTTCTCAAGATAACCTCTGAAGTTAAATAAGCAGCTCATAGTCACCCAGTTAGTGGGTACTGGAGCAGAGTTCAATCTCAAGCCAGCCTTATTCAACAGCTTTGCTTCTGCTAATCCTGCAGTGTCTCTTAAGAAAGAAGAGATAGGTAGCCCACCCTGTAATGACTTATAGCAGTGGTGCTGAACCTATGCCACATGGGCTACAGCAGGCACACAGAGCCCTCTGTCAGCATGTGAGCCAAGTCACCTCAGCAGCTGAGCATCAGATATTCAGGTTTAATTACAGTGTTGGCACTTTGTGGTAAATGAGTGGGTTTGGGGTTGCAGTTTAGGCACGTGGTCTCTAAAATGTTTGCCATCACTGCCCCCAGGGTTTTTATTTGGTAGCTCTGAACTGGGACTAGAGATCTTAACAGATCCCAGCTAATGCTGATGGTCCAAGGAGCACATTTGGGAGAGTCAACGGCCCTACATCAGTGATGGTGAACCTCTTAGAGCTTTTAATGATACACACAAAGTGCTGCAGCATGCATGCCACAGGTTTGCTACTACTACCCTAGATAATTTTCCTACTCTAAGTTATACCCTTTCATCTCCTGATACTCCATTCTTCCCAGGGATCCCCATGCTATCATATACATTGGACTCCAGGATTCTAGTACTACCTATTTTTAATGTCTTCTGCAGCTGTTAGTGTCTGTCTTAGAAAGGGTATTTGGGGTCATGTAATAAGCACACTCAATTGCAGACTATGCCAACACAAGAGAAAATAGCTAGGGTTACAACCCACAATTGGTTTTCCAGAGCTATGCCATTTGTATTCTTCTTCTTCCTCTGGCCCACTATCTGTAAAGTACCAACCCCTAAAAATACCCTTAATTAGCCTGGGTGGTTGCTACATATATTTATTTGAATATCAAGAAGCAGAAGGGGTATTTTTGTTCAAAAACTGAACCACTATGTGTTGTACAGAATAGCAAATGTGCCAACAGCCATGAAGTTAGCTGACCTTTGCTTGCCTTCCAAGAAGAATAATAGAAGGACAAGGAGGGATATGAGCTTAGAAAACCTCTATGAGGTTTTCTGAGTTTGACATCTGTCCCTTTCTTCACAGAATGACCTCTTTCTCAACAGCTATCATGGACAAAAGCAAAATTCCTTTTCCTTTTCCCTTTAAACATATCTAAAACAAGTTGAATTTTATATTCTCTTCTGAAGTAGCCCTATAACCTTTTAATACAGCCTTGGAAAGTGACTCTGGCTATCTTGTCAAAAGTGTTAACACATAACAATCCTCCATTTCTGGAAAAGTGTGACCTGGGCTGTTCCAACAATAGCTAGGAAGCACCATGGTATAAAGCAATGGCTCAAACTAACTACTGGAAGAAGTTCTGTCAGTAAGTTACTAAATGATATTGGACAAGTCCCTTTCCTTGCATTAAACTATTTCTTTATCAGTCAAGTGACATATTAAAACCAGACATTTGGTCCTGGCCCAGAGGAAAGGGATTCTGGGCCACCATCCATTCCACTGCTCCCAGGCCAGAGGTAGGGGCTTCCAGGACGGCATCATTCCCATTGCTCCTGGCCCAGAGGAAGGGGCTACTGAGCCACTTTCCCACTGCTCCCAGCTCAGAGGAGGTGAGCCATGCAGGCGCCAATGGCAACCACCCCAAGGTTGAAATGAGAAGACACATAAATAAATCTCAAAACCAGACTTCCAGATCACCTACAGCAATCTCAAAGGGAAATGAGATGGAACACTCTGATACTCAACCACCTGGAGTCCCTGAACTGGCAACAAAAGAAGATCTGGAAAAAATGAAATCAGAAATAATTTCTCAGATAACAGGAGAAATTGCGCCCCTAGTGCAAGACATGATTAATAAATCTAGAGAGGAGCTCAGGAACATGATGGAATCCCAACATAGGAAACAAATGGAATCCACAAAACAGATGCAAATAGATTTCCAGGACATGAAAAACTCCACTGAAAGTCTGCACAGCAGAATGAGCCAATGTAAGAACAGAATTTCAGATATAGGAGATAAGACTGCAATTAGTGACCAGGACAAGAAAAATTGCTTCAAAAGTGTAAGGGAACATGAGAAATCAATCCAGCAGCTGCTAGATGATGCAAAGAAGAATAACATAAGACTGGAGTTAAAGAAGAAACAGGAGAGAGTGCAGACAACATAAAAAAAAAAATTCTTCACATAAGTAATGGCAGAAAACTTCCCAAGCAGGGGGAAAGAACTTGACATACACATAAGTGAGGCATATACAACTCCAAATAGCCTTGATCAAAAAAAATCTAAACATAGGCATGTAATTGTTAAGATTCCAGAAACTCAACAGAAGAACAAAGTTCTACAAGCAGTTAGAGAAAAGAAACAAATCACATACAAAGGAAAGCCCATCAGAATCACAGCAGATTTCTCAACCCAAAACCTCAAGGCAAAAAGAGGTTGGAGTGATGGATTCCAAACCCTAAAGGAAAACAGTCTCCAACCTGGATTGATGTACCCTGCAAAACTATCTTTCAAAATTGAGGGAGAAATAAGATACTTTCATGACAAAGAGCACCATAAGAACTTCATGAATACCAAAGCAGCACTCCAAAAAATTTTAGACAATATCCTAGGAACAGACAAGGAGGAACACAACAGCAGGAAGCACAGCACAATGAATCCATCATGTGCAACAAGAAATTAAATGTAAAGGGGGAGAATTCCACAAAAAGAAAAAGTCTGACAATGATAAGTCAATATGTATCCATTATAACCATCAATGGTAGTGGTCTCCATTCACCAATCAAAAGAAATAGACTGGCAGAATGGGTCAAGAAGCAAAATCCAACAATATGCTGCACACAAGAAACACACTTAATTCAAAAGGAAACTCATAGACTGGAAGTAAAAGGGTGGAAAACAATACTCCATGTGAGAAGAACCCCAAAACAAGAAGGAGTAGCTATCCTCTTTGCAGAACAAGTAGATTTCAAACCAACACTGATTAAGAGAGACAAAGAAGGACACTACATCCTTATAAAGGGAACAATCCAACAGAAAGAGATGACAATCATAAATATCTATGCACCAAACACTAGTGCGCCCAACAATATAAAACAAATACTAACTGACATGAAAAGTCATATATGCATTAATATAGTTGTGGTGGGGGATCTCTATACCCCACTGTCACAAATAGATAGATCAACTAAACAAAAAATAAGTAATGAAATATAAGAACTCAATCAAACTCTTGAACAAATGAACTTAACAGATGCTTAGAGAGTGTTCCACCCCAAAAAATCAGAATACACATTCTTCTCAGCTGTACATGGGTTGTTCTCCAAAATAGACCACATACTTGCACATAGAACATGTTTAAGTAAGTGTAAAGGAACTGAAGTTATCCCCTGTATATTATCAGAACATAGTGTGATCAAATTGGAGATCCATAGCAAAAGAAACTGAAAAAATTTCATAAACATGTGGAAATTGAACAACACACTTCTGAATAACCAATGGGTCACAGAGGAAATTAAAGAAGAAATCAGACAGTTCCTTCAATTAAATGACAATACAACATATTGGAATCTATGGGACACAATGAAAGCAGTCTTTCAAGGGAAATTCATAGCAGTGAATGCACATATTAGGAAAACAGAGCAAGCCCAAATGAACAACCTGATGCTGAACCTCAAGCTTCTAGAAAAACAAGAGCAGGACAAACCCAAAGCTCATACAAAGGAGGAAATTATAAAGATCAGGGCAGAAATCAATGCAATGGAGACGAAGAGAATGATACAAAAAATCAATGAATCCAAGAGTTGGTTCTTTGAAAGAATAAACAAAATTGACAAACCCTTAGCCAACCTTATCAGAAAGAAAAAGAAAAGGCCCAAATCCATGCAATTAGGAATGAAAAGAGTGAAATTACAACAGACCCACCAGAAATCCAGAGGATCATCAATACCTACCTCCAGAACCTATACGCCAATAAGACGGAAAACACAGAAGAAATGGACAGATTCCTAGATCAGCATGAATTACCAAAGTTGAATGAAGAAAACCTAAAAATTCTAAACAACCCAATATCAACCAATGAAATGGAAAATGTAATTAAAAACTTATCAATTAAAAAAATCCCGGGTCCTGATGGCTTCACTGCTGAATTGTACAAGACATTTAGAGAGGAACTACTGCCACTCCTGTTTAAATTCTTCAATGAAATTGAAAGGGACTCAATACTCCCAAATTCATTCCTGGAAGCAAGCATCACCTTGATTCCCAAAGCAGAGAAAGACCCAATTGAAAAGGAGAACTATAGGCCAATCTCACTAATAAACATAGATGCAAAAATCCTTAATAAGATACTGGCAAATAGTGTGCAGAAGATCATCAACAAGATCATACAACCTGACCAAGTACGATTCATCCCAGGGATGCAGTGATGGTTCAACATATGCAAATCAATCAATGTAATACACTATATCAATAGAGCCAAAGACAAAAACCATATGATTATCTCCATAGATGCAGAAAAACTAGTTGACAAAATCCAACATGCATTTATGATAAAAACCCTACAAAAAATTGGAATAGATGGTCTCTACCTCAAACTGATAGACGCCATCTATGAAAAACCAACAGCCAATATCATACTAAATGGTCAAAAACTGAAATCCTTCACACTAAAATCAGGAACAACATAAGGATGTCCACTATCACCACTCTTGTTCTGGAATCATTAGCCATGGCAATTACACAAGAGAAAGAAATAAAAGGAATAAAGATAGGAAATGAAAAAGTCAAATTGTCATTATTTGCAGAGGACATGATACTCTATATAGAGACCCCAAAATCTCCACCAAAAGTCTTCTAGACTTTATAATCAAATTCAGTAAAGTAGCTGGATACAAGGTCAACACACAAAAATCAATAGCTTTCCTCTACACGAATGACAGACTCACTGAGAGAGAAATAGGGCAAATAATTCCTTCCACAATAGCATCCAAAAACTGAAATATCTAGGAAACAAACTCTGAAAACTATAGCACTCTGAAAATAGAGATTGAAGATGATGTCAGAAAATGTACAGGCATCCCCTGCTCCTGGGTAGGAAGGATTAATAGAGTGAAAATGGCCATACTTCCAAAACTGCTATATAGATTTAATGCAATTCCAATGGAGATCCCAGCAGCATACTTCATGGACCTTGAGAAAACAATCCAAAAATTCATTTGAAACAAGAAGAGACCCAGAATAGCAGAAGCAATTCTAGGTAACAGAGACATGGCAGGGGGTATCACAATCCCCAACTTAAAACTATACTACAAACCTACTGTGACAAAAACAGCATGGTGCTTGCAAAGAAAGAGACCTGAGGACCCGTGGAACAGATTAGAAGATGCAGAAACAACTCCAGACACACTCAGCCATCTCATCTTCGACAAAGGAGCCAAACACCCTCACTGGAGGAAAGATAGCCTCTTTAATAAATGGTGCTGGAAAAATTGGGCTTCAACTTGCCAAAGATTAAAACTAGACCTATATCTCTCACCATGCACTAAACTAAAAACGAAATGGATTAATGATTTAAATATTAAAATAGAAACACTGAACCAGCTGGAACAGAGGTTAGGTAGAACTCTTGAAGACATTGGTGCAGGAAAAGATTTTATGAACAAAACCTCAGCTGCCTGTGAACTAACACAATCAACAAGTGGGATCTCTTATTAAAAAGCTTCTGCACAGCAAGAGAAACCACCAGCAGTGTGAAGAGACATCCCACAATGTGGGAAAAAATTTTCACATGCTGTTCCTTAGACAAAGGTCTACTATCTCGAATCTATAAAGAACTTTAAAAGATCAGACCTCCCAAATTTAAAGACCCAATCCAAAAATGAGCATCTGAAATGAACAGACATTTCTCAGACAAAGAAGTGGAAATAGCAAATAAATACATGAAAAAATGTTCAACATCACTGGTCATTTGAGAGATCCAAATTAAAAAAACGCTGAGATTCCACTTCACTCCAGAAAGAATGGCTGCTATCATGAAATCAACCAATAACAAATGTTGGCAGGGCTGTGGGGAAAGAGGAACCCTGCTCCACTGCTGGTGGGAGTGTAGACTGGTGCAAGCACTCTCGAAATCAGTATGGAGATACCTCAAAGAACTAGGACTGCAAGTCCCATTTGACCCCGCTATTCCACTGCTGGGGATCTTCTCCAAAGAATTAAAAGAATCATACCACAGTGATATATGTGCACCTATGTTCATAGCAGCACAGTTTGTAATAGCTAAAACTTGGAAACAGCCCAAATGCTCATCAACTGGAGACTGGATAAAGAAAATGTGGGTTTTTTTTTATAAAATGGAGTATTACTCAGCCATAAAAAAGGAGAAATTAGAGACATTTCTAGCTAAATGGATGCACATTGAGGTGATACTCTTAAGTGACATAAATAGGACACACATGTACAAATACCGAATAGTTTCTCTAGTGTGTGAAACTCAAAGTGTAGATCAGGACTAAAAGGTATAATAGAAAATGTTAAATAGGAAGAAAAGGGGCAAAGGGGGGAACTGGAAGGGGTAGGGGAAAGGAAAGAAGGGAATAGAATATGAGAAAATGGAAAAATGGAAATAAAGTCTTTGTAAATAGGGAGAGATGGAGGGGTTGAAGGGAGGGCAGGGGAAGGGGGAAAATAAGAATGAAAAGAGACTATGTAAAGGTGCAAATTTCCAATGATGAATGTCATTATATTGTATACCTAAAATGTACCAATGATTAAAATGAATAATTGAGAATGCAAAATAGGAAGAAAAGGTCTAAAGGCATAGGGGAAGTGGGAGGGGCAGGGGAAAGGAAAGAAGGGAAAGGAAAAATTATAAGAAATGGAATAAATGGAAACAAAGTCTTTGTAAATGGGGAAGGCTGGAGCGGGTAAAGGGAGGGCTAAGAATCGGGAAAAAATAAGAACCAAGATGCATCATGTAAAGGTACAAGTTCCCAATGAGAAATGTAAATATGTTGTATACCTAAAATGTACCAATAAAAGAATTTTTGAAAAGTAAAATAAAAAGCAAAACCAGATATATCACCTACCAACTCCCCTCTAGTTATATAATTCTATTGATCCTAATATTTCAGCCCTACAAAGGGCAGATATTACATTAATGCAGCTTATTTCTTCTGTCTTTTGTTCTTGATAGGATGTTTTTATTCTCTGTTGAGGAAAATGAGAAATTGGAGCTGACTAGTCCATTCCTAAAGATAATGCACCCAGGCTGGTAATATATTAAAGCATAGGCTATTGCCTGTGATTTCCCAGAGCTTTTTGGAAGACTGAAGAATGGGTTGTCCACTTTAGCCCTTGACTGCCCCATCAAAAGTGAATAGGGACCTTTGCTTTTTGTTCTCTACACTTAGTTGCCCAGAGAAATCCTTTTTTCTATAACATTAGCCCTCACTTGCCTATAGTCCCATACTTCCAACTTCCTACAGCCCCATACTTCCAATAAAGAAAATGGGTTTTTTTTTTTTTTATAAAATAGAGCTTCTTAATGATGCCTTTCTCAAAAATTTTTTGCTGGTGTCACTCTCTGTGCTTAAGATATCTCAATAATTCCCCAATCATACCAAATCTCTTGTCTAGTCCCATCTATGAGTACAACCTATGCCACCTCTAAGTAGGCAAAGACATCCTTGACATCCTCCTCCTCCTCCTCCTCCTCCTCCTCGTGTGTGTGTGCATGGGGGGGGGTGCTGGAGAGAAAAACCAGGGCCTCACACATTCTAGACAAGCTCTCTAACACTGAGCTACACCTCCAGCCTAGATCTTCCATTTTGAGCAAACCAAAATAGGCAGATGCAATCCCATCACTGTGCTTCTGATTCAGTCATACCCTTAGACTACAGTTAGGTGTAGAAACACTGGAGTCAGGTTTCTTCTTTCTACCTATGTGATCTTAGCCCACCTATTCCTTAATCCCTTCCTTTACGAATCCAACCTGTATCCTGTCTCCCTAGACTTCTTTCAGTAATTTTTACTTAGAATAAAAAGACAGCAACAACTTAGAGAAATTAAAGTTATTAAAAAAGTATTATTCTCCAAATAACCACAGTGTATGCTTGTGAATGATATACATAAAACGTGTGCTTAATCCACAATGAACAACATGTTTTTAAACTCTGTTAAGTTCTATAACATGAACCCTAAAACCAGGAAAGCTCTAAGGAAGATTAGAGCAACAGAGTTAGTGTCTCTGTAAGGTTGCAGAACATTCTATATGGCCAAAGCAATTGTCTATATAGTATGTTCACCAAAGAAAGGAACAGAGATGCCAGCTATGAAAAATTCCACTAAGAATATGAAAAGAATTAAAAGCATTGCTATTTATTTTCACCAGGACCTAACAGTTGATATCTAGTTGTTTCCAGCTCCAATCTGAGTGTTGCTGTCTCTCATAACTAAATAATTTTGTTTTTAGCAGAATAATTAATGTACTCAATTGATAGCCCTAGATATGCTTAAAGAAAGTATTCAAATATCTCTTTTCATGACAATTTTTTCTAGTTTGGGGATTTGATTTATGATTCATTAGGCATCAGTTTGTTCAATGTCCAATTATACTATCTTTTACTTTAATAAAATGAAACATCTACTGATGGCTTTGGCTACACGTAGCAGAAGCAATACTCAGCCAGACTGGCTTGATTTGAAAAGGTAAGCCTAGACGGGACTCAGGCTCATCAAGAGAAAGACAAACCACTTGGTCTAAAAATCAATATGCAAACTGGTCACGAGCCAACTTGTACCTTCCAGGACCTAAAAGCTTGGAAAACTCAGCCCTGTCGGGTATGACGCCTCTCAGGACATTTTCTCATTCATTCCAGGCCTATAGTAAAGGACTTATTCCTGTACCTCTTTCAAAAGAAGTTGTAAGTTTACCTTAGCTATAATGGTGATCAAATAGATGAGGGAAACAGAGTTCTTTGATTGGTCTAGATATTAGCAATAGCTTCTGGTATTGCAAATACCAGATAAACTCAGCCACTAGCTTAGTGATGACAAACCTTTTAGAGACAAGTCCCTAAACTGCAACTCAAAATGCACTTATTTATTGCAAAGTGCCCACACTGCAATTAAATCTGAATACTGAGGTTTTAGTTTAGAAAAAACAACTCATGCATTAACATCTTTTGTCTTAAAAGAAAAACAGATTGGGCCAGGGATTTAGCTCAGTGGTTCTGCTGCCTGCCCCGCAAGTGCAAGGACCCAGGTTCGATCCCCAGTACCAAAAAAAAAAAAAAAAAAAAAAAAATGACACTCATGCCATAGGTTCGCCACCACTGCACTAACTCAGCCTAATGGATCCAGAAATTTCTGAGTTAAGATCCAGTTGCTGCCTCAAAGTTCACACTGTTAAGAGCCTGGTATTGTCATGGGAGAGAATACTATCCTCCCAAAAGAGTGAAAGACATCATATCACAGTAATAATGCATACCAATGTTTATAGTAGCACGATTCCTAATAGCTAAATCTGGGAAGCAGCCTATATGTTCATCAACAGATGAATGGTTAAAAAAAATATGCTATCTATATATAACGTCTATATAAGATAAATGGTTATTTGGTTATGTAAGATAAATTCAAGACACTGGTAATAAAATGGATATATCTAGAAAATAAAATGTTAAGGGAACTAAATAAATGCGCTTAAACACCATATGATATGTCTCATTTGAGTAAGGCAAAGTGCAAATAAAAAGCAATATAAAAGACTGGTAGACAGAAACAGTGAGATACATCTTTTGCTAATTGGAAAGAGTCAAAGAGACTGAGGGTGAGAGGGGAGGGAGAGCGAAAGTAAAAAAATTTAAGATGTATCATGTACATATACCAAATGCCCCCAATGAATGTTAACATTGTATGTCGTAAACATGAACTAAAAATAATAACAGTAACCATGAAAATGTGGAAAGGGGATCTAGAGATGGAGGGAAGGAGTGAGTGGGGAGTGAATATATATATATATATTCCCAAAGATGAATGTAAACTTCATGTACTGCAAAGATCTACTAATAAAATAAAAAATTTTAAAAAAAGAAAATTTAGCCAAATGGGTCAAGGTTACACATAAGAGAGAAAAAGATAATCTTATGGAATACCAGTCATTAGCCACTTGACTAGATAAAGCTCCCACACCACAGCAGCTCCCAACTGATAAATATTAGCTTATACCTTCAAAACATCTTAGATAGGAGTTATGCCAAGTTGTTATGGGGCTGTCTGACACCTCTCAAGCACCTCTGACCCATAAGACAGTCACAGAAAGGCAAATACACTAGAGATCCTTAATTTGGGCCCCCTTTCAAATTATGCTCAGAATTATTCCAAGAATTTTAATAAGCAGCCCCAGTGATTCTAATCATTTATATTGAAATCAATTGTCTTAAGCTTTCTGGGGCTAAGAGTGTATTGTAAGAATTTCCCCTTATTGCAGTGGACCAGTCACAAGAAACTAGAATCTCTGAAACTCCACCTCCAGGTTTGTCCTTCTCACATAAGGTTCCAGGAAGACTGAGGAATGAAAGAGAATTTTCCCAGCCTAAAGAAACCATCTATATTTACTCTGATCTTCCTTCATCCCTGTCCCTCAGCACTGATGTCACCACTAGCCCTAATACAGTGTCCTAGCATCATCTATAATCTATACTCTGTTTCCTAGAGCTGTATATAATCTAAGGCAGAAATATTCTAAGAGACAAATTATTAGTATAATAACAACAATAACAACAGACTCAGCAATTCCACTCTTGAAAATTTGCTGAGTCAAAAGTATACCATAACAAACAAAAAAAGTATACCATAACAAACTGAAGGTTATCTCTAACACTTTCCTGTCTATTAAGCAAGCCTGGGCCCTATACCAAAAATGTTCCTGCCCAGGGCGTCATGCCCTTGGGCTGGATACTAAAGCCCCAACTGGGGTCTCTTGCTGCCTTCATTCCCTGAGATAAGAACACACCAGGAGAAACCTAGAGAAGCAGGGGAGCTCAAAAAGCCTCAAGTTCCTGAGATAAGCTAAATCTACCTTAGTTCTTGAATTTTTTCCTGTGATTCCACTGGGACCACTCCTAGAAGACTTCATTTTTCTTATGACTTTAGGCCTAGCCTTGGAGATTCCTAGGCAGGGTGGGGGTAGGGTTCCTCTAGGTTTCCAGAATGGTAGGAGGAGGGGGCTAAAACTACATGAAGAATCTGTCCTCCGTCCCTCCCACATGCATAGTTCTATACTCATCAACACCAGAGGGTGGGTGGGCAAAGCAAAGAGAAGGAAAGTCATTTTTTATTCATTTGACAGATGCCATGTTAGGAGGGTTGTAGGTGGGGGGAGGAGCAGGGGAGGAGACAGGTTGGAACTAAGGGTTCTAATGTCTAAATGTGGCCATCTGATCTAAGGTGATGAGAACAAAAACAGCATTTAGTCAGGAGCACTGTGACCTCTCCTGTCTGGAGAATAGGAAGGAAAAATATATTTTAATCAACTTATACCACCATCAAGTTTCAGTATGCACCCAGGATACAGGCTTGCAAAGCTGCGGGCCTTGGTATTCATTTCCAAAGAGAATGTAAGTGTCTCCATGGGACTCATTACGCCCCAGAGAGGAAATCTGCATCTAAATAGCCCATCAGAAAATAGAAGATAGTTTTTAGTGTTTCATTGACCCTCTCCCGGTTGGCTCACAATAAGAGAAAAAGTCATTCAGCCAAGGCCAAGACACCTAACAGTGTTTCTAGTCCCTAGCAGCTTTTTGTGTTCAAGAGTGAACCATGTTTCTCCTGACAAAATCTTTCACAGTCCTGAGTTCCCAGCAGACATTCATTAAATGGTAGATGAATGGAGGGCAGGGGCATTCAGTGAGCAAAACCTGGATCTCAAAGTGAGCCACTGACTCAAACTAGATGATTTGGCCTCCTCTTAGACATTGTTTTAAAGACTTCGAGAGACACAACATCTAAATTCAGGCTTCCAGACAGGACACAAGAGACACAAAATCAGGTCTACCCTCAGGGTCCTGGAGGGATGGCACCAGGTCTCTGTCTGCAGGAAATGTGCTTGTGCCTGTAACAAAAGAACTTCAAGTAGGTTACTCAAGCTTATATAAAGGAAGCTTCCTTCTGTCTGGGCTAGTAGAGGATGTGGGGGTGGGAAGGGAGGGGAACTCAAGGCAGCTGATTGGGAAAAAAGCATCCAGTAAGTGCCAGGGTTTGAAGCTACTCTTCTTTACTCCGTCCAGGACTGAAGAGCCTGAAAGATAATGGATTGTTTTACTCAGAGGTGATCAAGATTGGAGACTCAAAAGAGCTATCACAACTAGTTCAGTCCTCCGTTTTACATGTAAGAAAACTGAGGCTCTAAGAAAAGTTGCTTAAAGTATTAATCTAGTCAACACCAGAGCTAATATTAGAAACCAATCCTACAGTCTTTTAGAAGGATGTATGTCAATTGTTTTTGCACCCTACACTATTTTCAAAAACAAAACACTTAGATGCCGTTTTTCTTTATAAAAAAGTAACTGTGCAATGATAGATGTCCATTTGTTTCCTATCAGTGAAAAATAAAGACATGAGAATTGTGGCTGGAGGCACATCTGATGGAGGCCAGGCTCTCCTAAGGAATAGTAACTTGGAATTATTCCATAATTAACACCACCTGGCCCAGTAAGTCCAGATAGATATCAGTCACCCAGGTGGGTGACTAGAGCATCTAGACTCATGCCTTCCCAAAAATGTCTTTGTTCTTTACATGTACCCTTGCAATGTGACTCATTTCCCTATTGGATCAATATTAGCTAAGCAGCTATACTTGTAATAGTATAGGTTCATGGCAGTTTGTGACCCACATTGTACCCACATTGTGACTTTGCTGTATAAATTACCCCTGACAAAGGGCCTTGGTGGCAACCCACTTGAGACCACTCCTGTCTCTCAGGAGCTATCTCTCAATATAAACTTTTCCTACTCTTAACTTCCATTGTTCCTTGAATTCATTCTTCAATTTCAAGGGACACAAACTTGGCACATCTGACATGTAGCAGGTTAGGAGTTATATTTCTCCCATATTACTACATCATTTGTAAACCTCAAATATAAATAATAACACTTTTAATAAACAAGAAAATACTTATCCCAGTATTTAAATACTAATATAATATGTGCTTTATACAAATTGCCACACAAATATAAATTTTAAATTAGTACTATTAACAATTTAATGCAGAAAGAATTTCTGCAATTTTCCCCCTGAGCTTTACTGTACAGAACATTGTTTTAGATATTTCTGGTGCTCTTTCCTCCTGCAGCTCTACAGACATTATTCCTTCAGCACTAAAACCAGAGCTTGCTACTAGTTCTTCCCTAAGGGTTCCAACGTGGTCTGACCTATCTGGGGAATTAAAGGAAAAGAACAACTCAGAATGATGGCTGAGTAGAGACACTTCCAGAATCATTCTCATCACCAGATATCTTTGCTTGAGAATCTCAAATTCAAATCCAAACTAAAATGTAAATGCTAGTAGAAAACACAATGGCATAGGAAGTCTGGACTCTAAGCTTGGGTCAATTACTGACTTCTTGTTAGGAGCTCAGAGAGATCTAGCTCCTTTCTGAGCTAGCTGAATTAGGTCATTTTAAATAGAAAGATAGGTGAAATAAATCAGACATATAAGCTTAAATACCGTTCTCTCATTTGAGTAATGTAAAGTATAAATAAAGAGCAAAATAAAAGATTGATAAAAGGAATTAGGGAGATAGATCTTTTGTAAATGGTAAGGGGACCAAGAAACCAAGAGTGAGGGGAAAGGGGGATGGAAAGGAATCTTAAAAAGATTTACGATGTGTTATATACATGTACCAAATACCTACAATGAATGTAAACATTATATGTCACAAACATGAACTAAAAATTTGACAGTAATAATACTGAAAATGGGGAAAGGGGATCTAGAGACAGAGGAGTGGTAGGAGCATGAGGAGGGGAAGGGAAATTAAAAGAATCAAAATATGTTAAGTACATGTACCTACTCCCTAAGATGAAGACAAATTTTACGTACTTCAAACATGTCCTAATAAAAAAAAAATGAAACATTATTTTTGAGCTATGCTGCTGCCTTGGTTTTTAAAAGTTTTTTTTCCTTTGTTTTGTTTTTTGCACTGAGGATTGAACCCAGGGCCTCACACATGCTAGACAAGCACTCCACCTGATCTACATCCCTCATCCTTTTTAAGACAGGGTCTCACTACATTGCCCAGGCCTTAAGCTTGTGACATCCCCTACACTCCCCACATCTGTCTGTCTCTCTAGAAGCTGTGATTATAAGACTGCGCTACTGTGCTCAGCTCTGAAAGTAGGTAGACTTTGACCTGAGGAGAAATAGTATCCAGTACAGAGATGGTTTTGGGTTCCACTAGCAGCAGCAAAAACAATACCTCCTCCAGCCAATTCAGGCCATTGAGTTCAAATGACCCAAAGTATCTTCTCACAAAAATTTAAGCAGGACCTCTTCTATGTGTTTAGCATATTATAGTTTCTAAATTGTATTCACACTTATGAGCTCATTTGATTCTCTCAGCAATTCTGAGATAAGCAGAGAAAGAATAGGTTGTTCCATTTTAAAGATGAGGAAACAGGCCTGGACAAAGGAAGTTACTTAGCTACACTAAAAGCAAAGGCCAGAAAAAAAAAAACCAGATCTTTTAACTCATGGTCCAATATTTTTTTCTCAATAAGAAAAAAAAATAGCTAACATTTATTGAATGCTTAAGATGTATAAGAGATAAACCTAAGGTTTTACATATACTAACATTTCATTCCAGTTTAAAGATGAGGAAACTAACATTCAGAGATGAACTGACTGATGAAGGTCACACAGGGCCAGAATCAGAACTCAAGAAGTTTTACTCTCAAACCAGTGCTCCTAAACGCTGTTCTCCACAACACATCCTCACACCCCTGGTAGATATGATTCAATAAAGTTTAGTCAAAGAATCTCTTATAGCAAGGTAGAGAACAGTCTGTATAGTATATCACCCTAAAAAGTTGAGGGTAATACATTATATTTGCTTATATATCCATAAAATATTTTTCTGGAAATATTCATTGGTGATCTGCAGAGAGAAGTTGGGTTGCTAGAGGGCAGGAGTAGAAAGGAAGACTTTTTACTACGTACTCTCTTGTACCTTTAAAACTTTGAACTTTGAATATGGAACTATTCAAAACTAAAAATTTTAAATGAGGAGTCTAAGGTCAAGTGAGCTGAGAAAATTGCTTGGCTGTTTCTTGGTAGGGCTGTGGCAGCTAACCCTTCTCTATTTACCGCTCTGCTTTCTCAGACTTGAAGAAAAAAGGGGCACCTGTCCCCTGTAATCCTCCAATCCCCTCTTACTTACCTAATCCTTTAGATGGGTCAGTACTATAGACATTCTGCAGTTTTTAACAACACAAATGGAAATAACAACAGCTTATGCTGGGCTTCACTAGTAAATCAGTGGAAATCGAAAAATAATGAATTGGGAGCAAGAAAGATGAAAAGATACAAAAGGCCTTTAACTTCAACACTTAGTACCCAAAGCCTGACCTCCAGATTCCCTTCACCTCTTTTTTATCATTCTGACTTAATGTGCCTAGCCTCCCCTCTCCTGAGTTTAGAATGGCAGAAATAAACAAGCTATAAAGGCTCTATGAAAAGAGAAAAAAATAAGCCCAGCTGGATTTTAATCTTCACATTGCCAGGAAAGAGTCAGCTCATATGGTCTCTAAGGCCTCTCAGCTTTGGTTCTTGGATTTCCACAATCTTATCCCTCCCTCAAGAGTTGGCAAAATCTTCCAAAGATCAACCCTCAAACATAGTTTCTTCTGGCCTACCCTTAGGCAGGTCAGCCCCACATGGCTTCTGTACCCAGCAAGCTGTGATGAGGTGGGTGGGCAAGGTAGATGAAGTGCCTCATGGGATTCTCCACAAGAGGCTTAAAGAGGCAGCACAATTCTCTCTCACAACAGCTTAACATGGTTCCTAATGCTTCACTGTTTCCAACCTACAAGAAATGAGTGGGACAAGTGAGATATGAGCTGCTGTGGCAGGGAGAAAGGGTTAATCAGTGTGCCTCCTACAGGCAACCAGGAAAAACCCAGAGGAAGGTCTAGATCTGATGATCTATGGTAGGCTTGGCACATTCTGACTTTTCTCACTGCTTCCTAGATTTTATTGAGAAATAGTGTATGGTACCTTCATTCCAGCTCCAGCCTTTGGTACCAAGGGCCAGAAAGGTTTCCCCAGGACACCATGACCTGGTTTCTAGCTTGAGAAATTCTAAATATAGCAGCCATTCATTAGTGGGGCCAGATAGCCCAAGCTGCTGTGCCTAGGGGCTGGGTTGTGGTCATTAAGGACATGTCTGGTCTCTCAGTCCACTACTAACACAGGAGAGGCTGGGCCACTGCCAAGTAGGGTACCCCTTTAGGCATCTTAACACTTCCCCTCTAACACATAATTTAGATATTATTTCTGTTATTTCATTCCTAAGGAAAACAAAATTTAATATTCAATTACTTCAGATTTTGTAGGATATTGCTTCATAATCATATCACTCCCATAATGGTTTGTAAGTGAAATGAAGAATGAAAGAGTAGGCTCAAGATTTCTGCATTGATCAGTACAAATTTGCTTCTTCATTCTTCTACATCTGCCTGTTAACTCACAGGGCTCACATCTGAGGGCTTGGATCTGAGCCCTGTTTGTTTGTCTCGTGAGTCTGCTACAATAGCACTTTAGCATCCATTTTATTACTGAGTTCACAGACCTGATTTTAGGATAAAATGGGCCAGAGAAAACTGATGGAAGGCCACCAGCTGTGGCCAGTTCCCTATCATACTTACAAGAAATAGATAGCTGACCCTATGGGTAGGATATTTTCTGCATAGAGCTGTCTGGAGCCTGTGAATATGTCACAGAGATGTGTTCAAGTGTGTTTCAAAGGCAGATTGTCATTCCTTCTTAAGTTGATTCTTAAGAGTATGTCTCAGGGATAGGATTGTGTACCCTGGAGCTAAGAGCATATCTGAATGTGAATCTCAGTGTATCTCTTGTATATATGAGTATATAATTTTGCCTTATATACATCCAGGTGTGTTCACCCATGCAAATGTGTACAAGCATGCCTCGTGTGTGCCACTGTATATATTCCCTGCTTATGCTGTGAATGTTTGAGTGTACTGCATTAACTAAATGTGCTTCAAATTTGTCAGCGTGAAAACATGCCCCACCTGTGTATGCTTGATGTGTCACAAACACGCTCCACATGTCTGAATGTGTTGTGTATATTATATGTGACTATAGCACGTATAGTGTGTGTGGGTGAAGAGCATGAACAGGCAACAAGGCTAAACCAATTTTCCTCCTTAAGAACTTGTTCTTACCAGCTAGCATTCCTTAAAGTCATGTGGATCAGTCTGCACATAAGCAGGACAAAAAAAAACTCAGTTCAAATTGTGTTTTTTCTAAGAGCTAAATAGAAAAGAGAGAAGACAAGGACAAAAAATCAACTAACTTTAAGACTTTGGATGAGTCCTTGCCTCTCCTTATGCCACAATTTTCCCAGCAATACTGTCAGGGAGTGAATTCAATGTATGAGATCTTTCTTACTCTCATCTAGTTACTTCTCACTTTAAGTACCATGAATTAATTGTCATTCCCCCTCACCACCAAAATGTCTGTGCACAGATGTGTACATGTGGATTAGTACCTGCAGATGACTCATCCTAGCTAGGCCCTCTCTAGGAAGCTACTGGTTGCCTTCCTATACTTGTTGGTCATTCCACACTCATTTTCCCAGTGGCCTGAGCCAAATGAAATAAACCTGATAAACATACAGCCTTAAAGACATACAATCTTCACCAAGGCCCAGGCAAAACAATATGTGGTTTATCCAATCATTCTTCCTCATCCTATGGAAGGACTGTGGTAAGGGTAATGAGACAGCTTTTAAACTCAATGTCTACTCTTTAAGAACCAGGACAGATAAATCTACAAAGAGAAAATATCCAAACTAAGCAGGGCACAAAGGACTGCAGAATTTAAGGTCACTTTTTAGCACTGGCAAGACCTCTCATGGGTTCCTAGACAATATTATATCCAGATAGACTTATTATAGATCTAGTAGATGCATCTGAAGTGCTCACTTATGGTTCAGTGATAACCAGGCTAGAGTTATCTAGTGGCATCTGTCTAGATCCCTCTTCCATCTTAAAAAAAAAAAAAAAAAAAAGATCAGCAGAATGTGGTGGCACAGGCTCCTAGCACTCTGAAGGCTGAAGCAAGAGGATTGCTGTGAGCTTAAGGCCAGCCTGGACTGCAAGCAGGACCCTGTCTCAAATAAACAAACAAAAAAGACCAAGTTACAGATGTCACATTCAAAATGAATTATTTGCTCAAAGTCAGTTGGTACTGATTGGAGTAGCAAACTCCATATGCTAGGCTCTTCCATTGTCTATTAAGCATGTCTCTGTCTATTAAGAAAGAGCACTAATCTGAGTCAATCAAACCAATTCTTGAGAATAATCTTAGCATTGCCCAACTCACAGGATCATGGAGAATAGACCAATGTGTTAGGAACAGAAACTTTTACATAGTTTTTTTTATCTTCTTGCCCAGTGCAGTGAGTTTCCAAACAAAAGGATGCAGATAAAGGTAAAGACGGTCAACTTGTTCCATGTAAGCCAGTGGCCAAAAACTTTTAATTTTCTAAATCAACTCTTCATCATACCATGAAAATCCAGAAATATTCATTAAAAATACTAACCAAGGATTTGGGGGCCAAAACAGATTTTTAATTCCTAACTGCTTAGGTGGTTCTGGTTGATGGACTTGAAAAGGTGCTAAATAAAAACACAATTAATGTTGGCTTTCTTACAAGCTCTTCTTTTAGTTTTGCAAGCAATAGGAAGAGAGAAAGCTAGCTTGTTATTCATACCAACATGTATGTGACTCCATGGGGAACGGAGCTAGAAGTAAATAAAAGCTCCTTGTTAAAAAAAAAAAAAAGTCCCAGCTTTCCACCAAGTACTCAAAGCATGGGGCAGTCACAGGACTTTTCTCCTTCCTAGGTAGAGAAGAGTACTCTGGACTACAGTGGAGACTGAGACATAAAGACAATGGGATTTTTTCAAGGTTACTCACTTCATATTTGCAGCCCCTTTTTATTTTTATAGAAAGTCTACTGAATGTCAGAGCAGACTCCTGCACAGTAGCAATTACGTGTAGATTTTTGTCTCAAAGAATTCTGAGAGATTGTAAACCCCAATTTACAGAAAACCAAGTCAGAGACTGACTTGCCCAAGGTCACAGAACTGAAAATGATAAAAACTTGTAGTTCAATGACGATCTGATTTCCATCATACCATATTGATTTCCCAAATTACTCCTGAAAAGTCATAGTGGCTTGCACATCTTATAGGTTCAAGGACTCATCCCTATCAGGCAGTGTTCTAGTTCCAGCACTACTACCAATGCATTCTAATCTTTTGAGCAAGTAATTTTCCTCTCTAGGCTTTGTTCCCCAGCTTCTACAATGAGAGGATCAGATCCAGGAGTTTTAGCATCCTTTCTATAGAAGATAAAGCTGCCTGGAATGATTTATATGGCAGTGTAACTTCCATAGCTTCATCCCAGAAGAACTTGCTGGAAACAGCTATATGACAATGAATCTTTGGGCTTAATTTTTCTCACGTGTAAAATGGAGATAATACTTCACAGGGCCACAGGAAAGATCCAGTGAGCAAGACAACATATAAACCCACTGAAAAGTGTATGCAATGTTTAAGAGGGAGAGTCAAGAATTGAGTATCTACTAGTCCCGAATGCTTTTCTCTAGATTCAAGGAGAGTGTACATGTGTTCTGTCCAATAAATATTTTTGAGTCCTCTTGTGCAGTTCAATCTGGATTTGCAACACAAACATCTTAGTTGGTTGCAAGGTCCAAAGTAAATTAACTAAGTACAAAGCAGTCTTATCATTTTGCCTTTGTTCTGAGCCTTGTCACCCTAACAGAATTATCAGGGCCCCTTCTCCTCTTAAAGACACCTACCTCCTCCTGGGCCCCTATCCCAATGCCAAGGCACCCACTGCACAGCCCTTGTCAGCCAGCACAGTTCACACAGAGAGGTGGAAGAGAGTCAGTGGAGGAGAGGCTGTGGGAGGTTCAACTAAAAGTAGATGCTGCCTTTAGGCACCACACTATGAGGGGGTGGGGGTAGGTTCTTAGCACATCCTTCCTGCAGCCAGCTGGGCATGGAGGTGTGTAGTTTCGCCTCATCTAATGAAGGCAGGCAGGCAGAGAAATCAGCTGCCAGAACCATTCCCAGAGCTGCCTATGGATGTACAATGCTGACCTCTTTTGGGCCCTGAGGGCAGATGGCTACTCAGCAAAAGGCTGCATCTACAGCTTCCTTCCTCAGGAGAGTTAATGTGGACTAAAGAAGACTGTATTCTCCTCACTCGCATCCCACTGCCTGCCACTCCAAGGGCTGCTTACATAATACTCTTATTCTTCTCTTTTAATTCTTACAGACTCTTCTCAGTTCACTTGCTCCAACTAAATCTGAAAAAGTATTCAAGTCTAGCCAAGTGAGTACAGAACCCTATAAGGAAGGTAGCAACTGACAGTGAGAAAAGGCCTGAAGAGTGAAAATCACAGGCCTGTCACTGTAACCTTGGATCCCATTTCCCCTTAGTTTCTTCACCTGTAAAAAACGGGGTGGGGTGGGGGGGGTGATGAGGACAGTGTGCTGCAGACTGCCAGGTGTTTTAATCTCTACCCTTAAGTGATTCTCAGGGAAGCCTGGCCACTTAAACGAAAGACCCTCCTCCAGTCCATCCCTGGATGTCCTATCTCTCAAGCAGTTTGGCTGATCTAGACAGAGCCATCCCCATTCTCCTAATTCCAATTCCCCTACTGAGTAAAGTCTATATTGACAAGATGGTTGCCTGGAACTTTAGATTCTGTCCTCCAGAAGTTTCATTTGAGAGCATGGTTCTGGTATAGAAACCACTTCTCACTTCAGTGACACAGAAACTGAGGTCCAGGTAGAAAAGGCCTTGACCAAAATCTGGCAGAAAAAGAATCAGGGCTTAATCCTAAGGCTCTTGAGGCCTTTTCCAGTGGGTTTTTTTTTTTCCTACTCTACGCCTGCCTTCTATATGCAGGTCTTTCTACCACACTGTTAGCAACTCTTGACTTTGGTGTTCAAATTTCAAATGATCAATCCCTGTCAAGGGCCTGCAACTAGTACAGAAAAGTGCTACAGACAAAAAAGATCTAAACTTAGATATGTCCCACTCTTCTCCTCCAATTTGCTCCCATTATCCTTTCTTAAAGCTTCCTCTTGGGTTTTGCTCCATGTCAGTGGACCTCTTCAATTCTGAGTCATGACTGCATCCTGACCACAAATCTACAATGCAGGCTACATTACAGTAAATGGTGACAAAAGTACTGAGTTCTAGGTCAGTCATTACCACTTCCTACTGTGTAACCTTGAGAATGTCATTTAATCTCTCTAAGCCTGACTTTCCAAATCTACTTTTAGGCTTGGAAAAGGAGCTAAAGAAATAACTAGGAAACTTTGTTGAAATTCTTATTACTATTAATAGTAGTAGTATTAACTAAGTGAATGACTTCTAAATACCACAGGAAGGGACTCAGGGCTGTCAAATCAGCTAGTTCCTTACCTGCTAGGCTTCCTCAGATCTAGGATACTGGTTCCGTATCAATATGAGGCAATTCTCAATTATTCAAAAGACATGTTTCTTTAACAAGTTGAATCCTATACTGGTATGCTGCTGCTATGTGACTCACTATGGGGCTCCATTCCTTGCTTGGTAGCTACAGTTCAACTGTTATAGAAGAAACCTAGGCCAAACATATTTAAGAAGGCCAATTTATTACCCCAGAATCACTCTGATTCTAAATCTAACAGAAATCTTTGGATCACCTGCTGGTTTTGTATAATATATATGATCATTTTGATCATTAATGTTAATCATAAAGCAAATTATTAGAGCTTGAATAAATCTGTGAAAACATCTAACCTACCTATCCTATTTTGCAGATGAGGAAAATACATTTCAGAAGAAAGAAATAATTTATCTGAAATTACTCAGCAATGAATAGAATATTCACACAAATGTGAAGGATTTTTTTTCCTGAAGGGTTCAAGCCATCTCACAGTTGATTAGCTATCCTTTGGTGTCTGTGGGAGACTGTATCCAGGACTCCTTTTGGATACCAAAATATGAAGATGCTCAAGTTCCTTATATAAAATAGTGTACTATTCACATATAATCTATGTACCACCTTCTTGTATACTTTATTTCTAATTTTCCTTTTTATTTCTGTGCAAGAGATTGGACCCAGTGCCTTGTATATGCTAGGTAACGGCTCAACTCCTGTATACTTTAAATCATTCCTATTTATAGCACTTAATACAATATAAATGCTATGCAAATAGTTTTCATACTGCATTAGTTTTTAATATGTATTTTCATTTAAAATTTTTTTTCAAATATTTTCTATCTGTGGATACAGAGGAACCTGTAGATACAGGGTCTCTTTGTATTTTAAATCCAAATAAGTATCAGATTATTCATTCTCTAGGGTTGAGTCCTTTTAAGAGTGGGCACAAGTGTCTAGAACTCATCAAGGCCCCCACAACTCCTAGAATAAAATCTCACCACCTGCAAAGCCTGCCAATTCACATGTGTGATAAACTACACTTAAACTGAGATATTATTTACTTTGAAACATTCCATAGCAGTTATTCTCACCCCTGGCTGAGCATTCCCAGTACCTCCAATGAGCTTTTAGAAAAATACTGATGACCAACCATGACCAACTCAATCAATTTCCCCAAGAAAGTCTAGGAATCGTTAGTCTTGTTAACTCCCCCAGGTGATTACAGTGTGCAGCCAAGGTAGAGAACCACTGGGCTAACAGAAACAATTCAGACAAGCAATGTAATCCGAGCTACTTGGGAAGCTAAAAGGCAAAGGCATGAGGATCACAAGCTTCCTTAATGAACCTGTCTCAAAATTTTAAAAAAGGGGGTGCTGGGTATGTTTCTCAGCACTCCCTGGTTTCAATCCCCAGTACTGAAAACACACACACACACACACACACACACACACACACACACACACACACAATACATCCGTCAGGCTTTTCCAAGAGAAGAAAGGAAAATGAGACACAGAAACTACAGTTGTGGCACTGACCCTCAGCCAAATTGGGCACTGAAAGAAAACAGAGCTTTGGAGCCTGTAAACACATTTACCAGAAGTAAAACACCAGTTTTAATCCTTTTTCTGATGGGACCATCAGTTTGGTAGATGATAGCTATAAACCTAGCATATCCTGATGCCTACAAAACATGTAAAAAATCCCGTAGGATGTTATCCTCATTAACACATTTGTAGGATAGATGACAGCATAGCCCCATAGAGTCTGCACTGCTTGACTAAACACATACAAAAATTAACAGCTCTGTCTCCAAGAAGTTCTGGTGAAATGCCCGAGGAGCCAGACTAACCTCATCATATTAAACATTTCTTTGAATCAACAACTTGATACTCAGTTTTGAAATGCTGTAATGTTATAAAAGATTGCTAATCTGTTGTGAGACATGAAGAAAAAATTTAAAACTCAAGAAAGGCTAAAACAATAGGCAAATCAAAATAGTTTATCTGATACAAACTAGAAGAAACTACCAATTTCTTGAACAGTATGAAGAAAAAAAAATTTAACCCATACAGAGCTAGAATAATGGACCAAACAAAAACTAAAATTTAACAAGTTTGATTCAAAAAAACCCAAACTAGTTCAAAATGCTAACTTCACAAGAGAAGAGTGGACCAGATAGGAAAGAGTTTCAATCTACAAGCTCAAAAGGCTAATGCAGTAAAGTGGCTCTTAACCCTGGTTGCATATTTTAATCACTTTGGGAGCTTTAAATTAAAAAAAAAACCACCATATTCCTGAGACCTATCCCACGCCAATTAAATCAGAATCTCTCAGAGCAGGGACATGGAATGGGTATTTTAAAAACTTCCCAAGTGATCTGAATATTCAGTGAGGGCTGAGAACCAGTAGAAGGCTGTATTATTACACATTTCATGGATGGATTAAGTCCCTTTTTACTTAATCCTGATCAGGTAGCACTTGGCGTAGCACGATCAGTCTCGGGTAGTACATTTTTAAAGAAATAAAGAAAAATATATACAGTAGTACCACAGTTCACAAACTTAATTATTTTCCATGCTTCTGGTCACAAAAGGAATCAAACTTCCCCACAAGGCAACACTGAACCTAACCATTGAATTTGATTTGGTTCTCATCCAATTCGGTTTGTGACCACAATTGTGCAAAAAATTAAGTTTGTGAATCAAGGTACCACTGTATGCTTCAAAATGAAGGACGATTACATGGAAATTGCAAATTCTTGAAAAACATTCTGTATTTTAGGCTTTAGACGGTCATACTGGTTCACCTTTAAGTCCCAAATAGTGATTTTTTCATAAGACTAATGAAAGGGTACTCTGATGCATATTCAAGACAAAAGGTAGCATTTTATAGATAAGAATTTTGTGTAAAAGTGCTATATAAAGAAAAGATATTAAAAAGTACTAAAAATGTAAGCAAGTAAAGATGAGGAAGCCAGTATGACTTTAGGCATGACTCACACACACCTCCCTCCCCACCTGACCCTTTCCAGCTTCACACTCGCTGGAAATGATCAACTCTTGAGTCTCCCACATCTCTATTGGAAATGCAGACCCACTCTCATCCTACCAATCTCTCTGACCTTTATTCTCATCTGTAAAACTGAAATAGCAATCATCAGTCCCACTTCACAAGGCTGATGTGATGTTCAAATTAGAAAGGATGTGAAATCACTTTTTAAACTTTATAGGCCCATGCACTGACAAAAAGTTATTATAATGCCATTATGGACTATTTCTCAAGCTTTCTCTCTCCTTGAGTCCTTTCCCTTTTCTAGCTTTTTTCCATTTTGCACTTTGATGCCAGGGCAAAGCACAATGTATTAAATATTTTAGAGAGCTAGATCCACCTATGGACAGGAGACAATCTGGGCACGTATTGGAAGACCTAAGCTTTAACTGAGGATTTTTGGAAAGCTAGATGCTCAGTTGGAGCAGAGTTGGAAATATGGACTAGAAAAATCTAAGATTCACCTCCATTCATTTTTTGTGGAAAAAGCCACTGGAGCTAGGTCCCGATGCCTTGTATGGGGTCTTTTGGTAAGGCAGTTATTTTAGGGGGGGAAAAGGCTCAATTCTCATGTCCCTGCCCAGAGCAAACACTTTGAAAGCCAAAAAGAGACCACAGGCTGAGATGGCAGAAAAGCTAAAGAGAAGGAGCATCCTTGCAACTATCAGTGTGTCTTCTGGTCACAGCCAAGCACTCTTACTCTGGGCCTCCCCACAGGGCACTAAAACCCCTCACCCATAAGCTTTCTGGCATCCACCAGCTCCCTAGAAGTGTAAACATACAGGTGGGAAGAGAATTTCAACCAGCCCTGTTCACTAGCTCTGCAACAAATTGTCTCTTCCATCTTGCCCAACCTTCCCAATCCTAAGTTACTGAATCATATAAAGAATCTGCTCTGATTATAATCAATAATGCAAAATAGGAAAAAAAGGTCCAAAGGGGTAGGGGTAGTGGGAGGGGCAGGAGAAAGGAAAGAAGGGAAAGGAAAAATGATGAAAAATGGAAATAATGTAAATAAAGTCTTTGTAAATAGTGAAGGGTGGAGGGGGTGAAGGGAGGGCTAGGAATGGGGAAAAAATTAAAAAAAATTAAAAAAAAAAAGAATCTGCTCTGAATTCCACACTGCAGCTGGGCTGGGCAAGGACTCCCAAGCCACAAACAAAATTGGGGCTAACTACATAAGTAAATGTTGCAGGTTCTGATAGATGGAGACTATCTTTATGAAAAAGAAAAATGCTGTGCAGTTTGTTCCTACCAAGTTATCACTTCACTTTTTTCCTATCAAAGCCAATAGTCTGAGTGAAAAAAAAAATATTTTTCAAGACCTGGAGACTTGGCACTAAAGCTAGGTAGTTGAAGTGGTCCAGTTAATCTCAGGGAGAGGGATTTGACCCTGTGAGTCTTCTAATTAACATTTCCAATAGCTAGACAAAGCTAGGCTCTGTATGTCTGCCGTGGATATATTTTCTAGGTATTTGCAAGCAAGACTGTTATTTCTTATCTCCTCCCCAAAATCATCTCCCCAAGCCCCAGTGGGCTCCATCCCTTGTTGTCCAGTCACAGTGCTGCCTGGGTCTTTAAAGGGTTGCTTCTGGAGCTCAGTTAGCATTGAGTGACAAAGGAGTTGCTAGGATACTAGTAGAGGGCATTTTCTTTAATTCCTTGGTGAAGAGCTAAAAGCCAAAATTCCTGAGCAGGGATATTGCCCCCCGCCAGTAGAAAAAGCTTATTCTCTAATTAAAGGAATGACAAAAGAGAATAATGAGCTTTACTAGGAAAAGTTGGGGCAAATCAGGGAGGAAAACCCCTCTTCCTTATTTTTCATCCACTTAGAGTGTGTGTGTGGGGGGGTGGTAGCAGGGGAGGGAGGAAAGGGAAAATGCGAAGGATTAAGAGAGAAGGCAGGAGAGGAAGAAAAACAACAAAATACACAGGGTTCCACTCCTCTGGACTGCATTTATCATTTTCTCCCACTTTCTCTTTTTGCATGCCCTCACATATCTGAAGGAGAAATGCCAAACGTTTAGGATTCACACAAGTAAAATGTCACATTTTCACCCTTTGTTCTCTACTCCTCAAACTCCCTTCTGGCTGCTCTAAAGTGACCTGACATCTCGCTATGCCTCTTATTCATCTAGGTAAGTGAATTTGGAAGGTGTGAACTATCACAGCTAAATTACTGATGGGATGGCTCACTGAAACTACTTCTTTAGCCTGAAGGGTATCAGATGGTGGGAGGAGGACTGTCATGGGTGGCACCCATCCATCCTAGCACCATTTAAATTCTCCTCACAAACCCTAGCACAAGAGGCCATTCAGAACTGTGGAAATCAATGCTGTCTTTCCCCATTCCTATCATCACCACCCTCAGGAGTGTGCACACACACCCACAAACATACTGCCACACAAACATTTCTAAAGGCTTTCTGGCAAGGGTTTGCCAGGCACCCAGAGGGGAAGGCATTTCATGATACAACTTAATCATATACCTGAGTCAAAGACTAGCCTTTTAGGCCCCTTGTGCTCTTAGTGAAAATGAAAAAAAAAGTCATTCTAGTGGTATAGTCCCCATTTCCTTACCACACAGCTAGGCCAAAAATTTCTTAGGTAAAACTTCTCTAGCTATCAGCAATCAAATATCCACCTGCTTCTCCCATCGTCCCTTAATTATCATTTTATTTTCCTTTTCACTTGTTTTGAGTTTATCCCCTTCCAACTTCAATTCTACTGGGTGCTCCAAGTTCTAGAATGCAAGAACTTGGAGTTACCTTAGCCAAACATTTTAAAATGCCAGTGTTTACAGGGAATCTCAAACACACTGAGGAGGAAAAAATTGCCCAAGGTCAATCATTTACTGAGTGGAGAAAAATCAGATCTGCAGCTGCCTGGCATTGAGCTTTTCCCCTCATCAACACTGTCTCAAAACAAGGTACCAAGGCAAGATACATGATCTAATGCTTAATTTAAATAATATCTCTGGTGAGGTACTGAGGATTGAATCCAGGGCCTTCATACTGAGCTATATCCCCAGTCCTTTTTTATTTTGTATTCTGGAGAGGGTCTTGCTGAAGTGCCCAGCCTCGGCCTCCCAAGTGCTGGGATTACAGGCATGTGCTACTGCACTTCGTAGATTCTCCTTGAGAAGAAACAAGTTCTTTGGTCCACCCACACAGGACCAAAGACTACTAAGAATCAGTGCCAGTAAACTTCCAAGATCATGCTTATACCATGGTACCAAATGAGAAAAACAAACACACCTCAGCTTCTCACCCATTAAGACAGCTGGTTTTGAGGTTCAAAACCTAGACTGACATCATTAAATAATACTCTGAGTCCTGTGGTCAGGATAATATGAACATGCCTCTCCCCTTCACATCCCAGCTTCTTTCGTAATCATTTCCAAAGAGATTGAACAGGACACAGAACTTGACAGCATAATGCCAGCAGATCTGCACATCACACAGGAGCGGCCGCCTACATGAGTGCTGGGGGAGCATGTGTGTATGTGTGTATGTGCCCTGATTCATTGCTACATGAACAAAAATAGCACTATTTCAAAACAGGTAAGCAACACAAGTGAGGAAGATCTGTCTACATCAGCAAGGGAGAAAAAAGTATTATGCACAGTGGAACCACAGTCAATTTCCTAGCTTTCCCAAGAGATTTCTCAGCAGAAATAAAAATAAAAATAATAACAATAAAAACAGCAACCATCACTACCATATGATACACAAGGAGACATATCTCAAATAGGAATGTTGCTTCCAGCTCATGTTTCCCAAGCTCTCATCCGATTCCATCCAGACTTTTTCTTGGTGCTCAAAACTCTTAATTTAACACATTACATACTTCCAGTTATAGGGATTTTTCAATTAGAGAAACCTCTGCTCTTAAAGCAACAACAAGAATGCAAACAATAACACCACCACTTTCTCACAGCACTATCAAGTTCTTTAAAAATGTAGTTCAAGAACATGATTACAAATGAGACTACCGCCAAAGGAGCATATCCAACACAATGATTCCCAAAGTAGGTAAAAAAAAAAAAAACACTGGCTTTTGTTTTCTGGATGAGCCATAGAAAAATCTTCAAACTCAAATCCAGGGGTACAATCTCTGGGAAATGGAGTTCAAGGTCTCTTGTCAAAGTCCTCTCTTGCCAATTCAAAAAATCAGAGAATCCTTTTAGGTCCCATTCCATGATTCCAAAGAAATTGACATTTAATACTGTAAAAAATGTTTTAATGGCGGCTTCTTTTCAAATTGGAAACTGTGAACCCTGCACTGTAAACTGAAATTCGAAGGACACAGTCACCAATTGCCACCTCAAGGAACCCCACTGCATCACTTCCCAACTTCTTGCCTCTCATTAGAGAATAAAAAAAATTCTCCTAAATCCATTTATTACATTGATATCTACCCCTCTAAACATCTAGTACAAGACTGCCTTTCTTGAACACCAAAATTTCATCATGCTCTTCCACAAACTCCTTCCTTCACCCCCACCCCAAACAAACCCAAATGCACTCTTGTTGGCAAGAGAGAAATTTTGACTAAAATTCACTAATGGAATTTAAAAGTATTCTCAAGAAAATGTAGACAAGACACCACAGAGAAGTCACTGTTAAGGAAAGCAGAGCTTGCTGTATGAACGTCACATAGATGGAGAATGCACACAGGCATGCACACTTAAATAGAAAACATTTCTTTATCAATAATTTCACTCAAGCAATTATTCACAAGGCATACTTAAAAGACAAGACAGGACAAAAGATTTAGGGAGAGATAATATACCAACGTCATACATATCACAGCGAGGCCATGTTGAAGCTCAAAACGTTTCCCCCCAGTAAAAAAGCTTGTTCTTTCTCTCCCTCTCTTCCCTGGTCTCTCTCTCTCTCCCTCTCTCCCTCTCTCTCTCTTTCTCCTCTCTCTCTCTTTCTCCTCTCCTCTCTCTCCCGACACCCCCCCCCCCCCCGGCGATGGCTCTCGGGATGAAATCAAAGCGAGAGTTCGCGACAGCTCAGGTGGCTGTACTCCATTCAGCGCGTTCCCAGGAAAAACATGAGTATGACATTGACAAGCAGGAGGACTACAATCACGGCAAAAACGACTACAGTTTGCACATCCAGGGTCATGGTGCAATGCAGAACACTGTAGTGTTCCAGGTGGGGGGCTGGCAGATTGGGAGATGTCAGTCTCTGTTCTGTCAGACTGTCCATACAGCCACCATGCTAGAAAGGAGAAGAGGAAGTCGGGTGGTTAAGGAAGGGTTGGGTTTGGCGCCCGAGTTCGTCGGGGAGGGGAGGGAAGGGGGATGGGGACAGGGGCACTTGCTTCCACCCCCTCCCCCCTCAGGATTGAGCTGATCTTTTCTTGCCTAGCTGCGAAATCTTAGCTTGTGCTGAAGACGGCAGTCCAGCATTCTCTCTCGGGCGCCACGGAAAAAGCAAAATCCTGGTTTTCAAAGGGAAAGGCGGGAGGAACCTATCAGAGGTTCTCCAGCGCCGGCTGAGTCTGTCTGTCCGGGCGTACGTCCGCCTGTCTGGCTACCGGTCAGTCTCAGTCTCCTCTATTCTCTCTAGTTCCCTCGCTTTCCTACGCTGCTCTCTTCGCTGGGTTCCAGGCTGCCAGGCACGCTTTCCAGCCCTTCCTCGCTGGTCTTCTCCCTCTCCTCTCCCCACCCCCACCACATCCCGTAGGCTGCCTTTTTATTCTGGGAGAGACTGTGGGCGCCTGCGTGAGGCGGGGCCACAGTCACTGACAGACTCACTGGTCAATAGCAGCTTCTGGAGAGACCCGTTCACTGCCGGGGGTGGGACTTGAGCTGGCGTGCTAGCCCCAGCAGCCAATCCAAGGGCCCAACGCTCCAGGAACTGGCTTGCTGTATTCAGAACAGAAGAGCGGGAGACGCCAGTAGCTAGGTTTTGGCGTGGGGGAAGGGAGCTTGTGGGGGTGGGTTGAAGAGGATGTAGGCTGATTTCTGGAAGAAGAAGACTTTGAGAAAGGGAGGGGGCCCACCAAAGGGGATGTAAAGGAGCTGGCTTGGCAGAAGGGAGAAAGGAGAAAGGAGGGACAGAGGAAACAATGGGAGAGAGAGAGAAAGAGAGAGAGAAAGAGAAAGATGGGAAGGAGGAAGAACTAGGAGCTATGATAAAGAAAGGGGAGGGATGGGAAAACAGGATAGGTAGGTAAAGCAAAGGCCTGTACTTTGGGTAACCACTTTGGAGCCTGGGCCAAGAAGAAAGCAAAAGTGCCTTTGGCCACTGTCCAAAATGTATACATGCAATTCACAGTTAGCTGTAAAAAATTTCACGAACTGGTGCTGTGGACAGAAGCACAGGAACACAATACAAAATATTCAAAATTCAATTTTTTTTTTTAAAGTTCAATTCTATTTGGCGTTCTCTGATATGGCTGCCCATTCCTAATTAGCTTCTTCACAGTATGACAGTTAACTTGCATTCTTTCAGTATGGTGGGTACTAAGAAGGGAAGCCCGCTAGAGTTAAGTATTCAACATGGGTAAACATCTTTTTAAAATTTTAAAAATATTTTAGTACATGTTAGCAATTCATGCAGTTTATAATCATCTTGGGGAGAGGTTACATGTGCATACCACAGCTTGTTTTTTTAAATCCCCTTCCCTTTCCCTCCCTCTCCCTCTCTTCTCCTCCAATTCCCCTATCCCATTTTTCATTCTTGTTGATATTTTTTATCTTAGCCCTTGTTATGGCATATAATGTTTACATTAATTAAGGTTATTAGGGTCCTGTACATGGAATATCTTTATTCTACTTACTTCTCCTTCCCCTCTTTACCCCTCGTGCTTTTTCCTTGGGACCACCTTCCTATTGCAAGAAATCAATCCCCTTGTACTCTTTTTTTTGGTACCGGGGATTGAACTCGGGTCCTTGAGCTTGCACAGCAGGTGGCCAAACCACTGAGCTAAATCCCTGGCCCCTCCCTGTACCCTTCTTTCCAGCCTTCATTATTCTCTTTGTACTTTGCCTCACTCAAATGAGAGATACTGTACAGTATTTAAGCTTGTGTGTCCGGTTTATTTCACTCAACATATTTTCCAGGTGCATCCATTTTTCTGCAAATATCTCAAATCTGTCATTCTTTATAGCAGAGTAGTATTCCATTATATATAATACCACATTTTCTTTATCTGATTATCTGTTGATGGGTATACAGACTATTTCCAGGATTTATGATTTATGCTGCTATAAACATTGGTATGCATGTATCCCTATAGTATGATGTCTTAAGCTCTTTGGGGAAGATACCTAGCCAGGGAATCTCTGGGTCATAGGGAATTTCTAATTTCAGTTCTTTGAGAAATCTCCATAGTAACTCCCATAATGATTGTACTAGTTTGCATTCCCACCAGCAATAAAGGCCACAACCACAACAGCATTTGTTATTGTTTGATTTCTTCAAGATTCCCATTCTTTCTGGAGTAGGACAGAGTCTTAGTGTTGTTTTAATTTGCATTTCTCTAATGACCAGAGATGTTGAGCATTTTTTCATGTATATTTGTTGACCATTTGCACTTTTTTCCTCTGTGAAGTGTCTGTTCATTTCTCTTGCCCATTTCTTGACCAGATCTTTAATTTTAGGTGGTTTATTTTTTTTTCTTTTTTTAAGTTCTTTGTATATTCTAGATATTAGTCCTCTGTCTGAGGAGTAGCTGGCAAAAATATTTTCATTCTGAAGTTTGTCTCTTCACTCTACTAGTGGATTCTTTTTATACAGCAGCTTTTTTGTTTGTTATAATCCCATTTCTTCATTATTGCTGTTATTTCCTATGAAATTGAGGTTCTGCTTAGAAAATCCTTTCCTATACCTATGTCTTCAAGTGTTTGGCCTATTTTATCTTCCAGTACATTTAATGTTTCCATTTTAACGTTTAGATCTTTGATCTGTTTTGATTCTAATTTAGTATATGATGAGAGATAAGGGTCCAGTTTCAATTGTCTGCACACAGATAACCAGTTTTCCCAGCACCGTTTGTTGAATAGGCTGTCTTTCCTCCAACATATGCTTTTGGCCATTTTGTCAAAGGTCAAATAGCTGAATGTGTCAGGGGACGTTTCTGTATCCTCAGTTCTATTCCACTGAATCATGTATCTGTTTTTGTTCCAGTACCATGCCATTTTTATCACTATTGCATTGTAGTGTATCTTGAAGTCAGGTATTGCTATGCCTCCTGCTTTGCTCTTTTTGTCCAAAATTTATTTTGTTATTTTGGGTCTCTTCTTGTTCCATATGAATTTTAAGATTGTTTTTTCAAGATCTGTAAAACATGCTATTGGTATTTTCATTGTGACTGCACTGAATATGTATAACAGTTTTGAGAGTATAGTTATTTTGACAATATTGTTTCTGCCTATCCAGTAGCAGGGGACATCATTCCATCTTCTGATACCCTCTTCCATCTCTTTTTTCAGAATACTATAGTGTTCTTTGTAGAGGTCTTCCACTTCCTTGGTTAGGTTAATTCCTAGGTGTGTCATTTTTCTTGAAGCTACTGTGAGTAGTATTGTTTTCATAATTTCCTTCTCATTCCATTCATTCATTGTTGGTGTACACAATGCTAATGATTTTTGTCTGTTGTTTTTGTATCCTACTACATTGCTGAAATTGATTATTCTAAGAGTTATTTTGGTGGAGTTCTTTGGGTCTTCAGAGTATCATGCCCTCTGCAAATAATGATAATTTGAGTTCTTCTTTTCCTACATGTATCTTTTATTTCTTTCTCTTGACTAATTGCTATGACTAATGTTTTACGTACTGTGTTGAATAGAAGAGGTGATAGTAGACTTCCCTGTCTTGTTCCTACTTTTAAGAGGAATGCTTTTAGTTTTTCTCCATTTAGTATGATGCTGGCTATTGTTTTATCATATATAGCTTTTATCAAATGCAGGTATGGTCTTTCTATACCTGTTTTCTTCAAGATTTTTATAATGAAGGTGTGTTGGATTCAGCATGGATAAACTTCTGAACAACTTGTAATCTTTGTCTTGCTTAAAGTTTGTGACCCAGTGTCTAGAGCTTCCAGGGTCAGTGGGAGCTGAATAAGAGATCAGAAGATTTCAGATTTACTTCCATCCCTGTACTTTTTAACTTTGGGGAAACTCTTTACTCCTCTCTGGCCCTCTATCTCCCTGCAGTCACATGAAGACTTAGAATTAACATGAGAATTCAGTGAAACTTCAGAACCCTCACCTCAGAAAAGTACATACAATTTCTGCTGCTTCTTAGACCCTATAGAGAAGCTCTCTTAGGGCTTTTCAGCCTCTTACCATTCTCTAACTCTATGAATGAACAGATAGATAATGGTGGAAAGTGGCAAGAAACTGGATAAATGAGGCATAGAATAAATTAAGTTCTGGAACTGCTAGGATACCATGGACTATAAGAGGAATGAAATTGGTTTTTTATTATCTAGGAACACTTGAGGTTCAGATAAAAGACTTGTCCATCATAAATAGATTATTGGAAAATGTGAACAAAATGATCTCTGGCCCTATAAGATATAATACATTCCAACTAATTCCCCACTTCACAAATTTGGCTCATAATATAACCAGTACTAAAATAAAGAACTTTAAAACAGATTTTTTTCCTTTTAGAGATAAGAAACTTTTCCAAACTTCCTCCAGCTGCACCTTTAACCAACACTTCTCCACTCCTCAGCACAAAAGGGAAGGAATATGAAGATATTTGCTCCAGGAGGCCAGGGCCCAGTTTCCTTTCCAGAAGAAAGAGGAGAATGAGCTGAAGTTCCCTGGAAGCTATAAAGCAAGTATGGAGATCTGCATTATCTCTCTTTGTTTCCTTTTCCCCTGTTCTTTATTATAAAAGACCTTTACACACCTGTACCTGGCGAGATGTTGAATTGAGGCAAATAGGGCCCTCTCTCATTGGAGCTATCTTTAAATAAATTCCTGTTCTTTTTTACTAAAATAAATATCCTCCTTTGATTTGGTCAGTGTGAACAGATGAGCATATGGACCTGAGTAGCTGTTAACAATAGCATCACTTGTGAATCATTCTTGCCAAAACAACAGAAAACTTTGAATCAGGTCAAGCTTCTACATCCAACTCTCAATTTATAGAACACACAGAGGAGAAATAGTTAAACTGTAATGCAGGGATTCATGTTATAAAAATTCCCACTATAAAACCAATAATCTAGTCCTTTAAAAATGCATAGGAAGAAAATAAAGATTAATTGATGAGTGGAATTTGAACATACACACACATATTTGTGGCATTTATGAAACAGCTGAAAATTTGAGCACAAACCAGATATTTGGTGATATTAAGGAATTAGTATTAACTGTTTAGATGTGATAATAATGTTGTGACTAAGTTTAACAACAGGGAGGAATGAATTTGGTTTCTTAAATATGACATGAATACACCAACAACCAAAGGAAAAAATAAATTACACTTCATCAAAATTAAAACTTTTGTATTTTAAAGGACACCATCATGAGTGTAAAATGTCAACCCAAAGAATGGAAGAAAATATTTATAAGTAATGTACATGATACGAGAATTGTATTTAAATATATAAGGAACTCTGAAAGCTCATAATAACTATAATCCAATTTTAAAATCATCAAAGGTTCTGAACAGACCTTCATCCAAAGAAATGTTTGATAAAGCACATGAAAAGATATTCAACATAACTAGCCATCAGAAAAACTTTAATCAAATACTGGAAAGGCAAATGTAGGATATTCACTACAGTGTTTTTTGTAATAAGATACCACTTTATGCCCATTAGAATGGCTAAAATCAGAAAACCAGATAATAACAAGTGTAATGGAGGCTGTGGAGATATTAAAATCCTCAAAATACAGCTGGTAAGAATGTAATATGGTGGAGCCCCTTTGGAAAATAATGTGGCAATTCCTTAACAAGTTAAACATGGTTACTGCTTGACCCAACAATTGCATACTTAGTGTGTACCTAAGAGAAATACAAATATGTTCACACAAAAACCTATATATGTATATTCATACCAGCATGGAAAAAATGTGGTATATCCATACAGTGAAATAATTTTGAGCCACAAAAAGGAATGAAGTACTGACACGTGCTACAACATGGAACTTTGAAAATATGCTAAGTGAAAGAGGAAGATAGTTAAGGCTTTTGTATGATTTCCACTTAAATGTAATGTCCATATAGCAGGATACTTTTCTGTGAAGCATTTATTTCAGTTAGTAAATAGTGATATAAAATGTACTCTTTATAGTTGGTAAAACAGTTTGAAGGCACTCTTCTAGGTTATTTTAAAGATACTAGCTATCACGACAGTACCATAATGTAAGCAACTAGAATCTTTCTCCTTCCCTTTGAAAGTTCAATCTTATCCTGTCACTACTTCCTATCTTTTGACCCCAACCTACTGCAACTTGGCTTTACTCGCATCATCCCATAGAAACCAGAAACTCTCATGAATATAAACAAATGACCAACTTGTTGCTAAATCTTATGACCAAATTTCTATCTTTATCTTTCCTGACTTCTATGCCATCTAACTCCATTGATGCCTTTGTCTTTCCTGCAATGTTGGGGATACCATCCACATGACCAGTCTTCACTTCTTGCCTCGGTTCTTCTTCATCCTGTTAATGTCATAATTTCTCAGGATTCTTCTACTTTCAGGCCCCTTCCACCTCTTTTGTTTTTATTCTTTTGTTTGTTTGTTTGTTTGTTTTACCAGGGATCAACCTCGAGACGAGGCAGGTGGTGGAACCACTGAGCTAAATTCCCTGCCCCTTTTGTTTTTATTCTACACTTGCCTGAATGGAGTCATCTACACCAAGCTTGAAACTACCACCTACATTATGCACTGATGCACCTCCTTTCAACAAAGTTACTGGACACTAGTGAAGAAGAAAATAAATATAAGCTCTTGCTTGAAAGTGTGCAGAGAGCTTATGTCTCTGCTAATGACGCCTCTCTTGAACTGTGGAGATGAATTTCCAACTGCTTTCTGAATATCTCTTCCTGAAGAATCTCACAAACATCTCAAACCAAATAAATCTACAATTGAAATAATTTCCCTCTCACACCCCTAACAGTTTTCTTCTTCCCCTGAGTTCTTTCTTTCCCAGGAATGGCAGTCACACACTGAACTAGCCAAAAGATATGCATAAGCCCTGCCTCTTCTTTACCTCACCAAAGCAAACCATGTGCTGTTGATTCTCTTCTCCCTTAATCTCTTTTTCATTTATCCTTCTCTCTCTCCCTGTTGCCAGTACCTTTAAGCAGTTCCGCATCATCTCTGATCTATTAACATTCATTACATGGATTTTTTGTGCTACTCCCCATCCCCAATTAAACCCCTATTCTCCTGTCCTGTCCAAATTATCTTTTTCAAAGGCAGTTCTCTCATCAATCCTGTGGTGGATAGTATGGATTGCTAGTTAAAGATCTGTGCCACTCATTTTCTACCTGCATTCCTATATTGCTTAAAAGCCAAAAAGCTAAAACAAGTACAATCATTTGGTATCTCTGAGACTCCTTAGCAGACAGTGTTGTAGATATGATTAAGTTCTGCAATCACCTGTACATGCCTAGTATCTGGAAGAGGTGGTCAGGCAAAAAGCCGTATCTCTGCTGCTTCTCTTAACCAGCATAATGGTGGAGGTGCTAGGGTTTTCTATGGTTGTACCACTATATATCTTAGTGTCTGGTCAATAACTCAGAGTAATTTGAGAGTCAGAGAATGGAATTTTTTTTTTGCCCTGAAGATTTGGCAGATATGATGATACTCCAACCAATAGTTAGGGTAGTAGCAGCTTCTTGATTCCTAGATCACAAATAAGGTAGAGTGCTCCCTCACTTTTCTGTAGCAGAGATAACACTTAGTTTGATGTTGTTCTGGGTGTCATTCCTGAGAATAAAGCTTGCTCCTCCAGCCTTTCCACCAATTTTGTAAACACTTTATTTTCTGGATTAAAATGCAGTTTGTTTTTGTTTTTTGTGGGCGTTTTTTGATACCAGGGATCAAACTCAGGACCTTGCACTTGTGAGGTAGGCAGCAGCACCACTGAGCTAAATCCCTGGCCCTAAAATGCTTTTTGCTGCAAAGCACTAGAGTGCTTTATTCTCTGCAACTGAAACCTGATTTACATAATTCCTCTGTTTGAATGCCTTTGTCTTGGTTATTTTCTCATTGAAGAGACAAGATACCTGATACCCACAAGTTAAAGGAGGAAAGGTTTATTAGCACTCACAATTTATAAAGGTTTCAATCCATAGTCATTTGGCTCCAAGGAGAAACAGCATAGCAGCGAAGGATTACGGAGAAGAAACAGTTCACAGTGTGGCAGGCAGAAGGCACAAGCAGAAGCAGCAGCAGCGGTGAGCCTGCCTTCCCTCTCTCCATTATATTTTATCCAGACTGTAAACCTATTGATTGGTGCCAACCACACTCAGGATGGGGCTTCTATTATCTACACAATCCCAATATCATACCTTTAATCTCAGTATCACAGTCTTAACCCACATTCACATGCCCTAATTGAGCTACCTTCAAAACTCCCCATCTAAGACAAAAAGACGGTTTATGGGGGAATCTGGATACAAGCCATAACATTCTACCCTGGCCCCCAAAAGACTCATGTGCATCCCTTTATGCAAAAGGCATTTAGTCCTTCTCCAAGAGCTGGCAAAGTCTTAGCAGTTTCAACACTGCTGAAAAGTCTAAGTCCAAAGTCTCCTCTGAGATTTACCTTAGCTGCAAGCTGCTTGTACAAATTGAAAAGAAAGTTAAGCGCTTCCAAAATACGATGGCCCAAGATAAACACTCTCATACCAAATGGGAGGACAGAAAAGAATAAGACAAAAGCCAAGTCCAAAATCCAGCAGGGCAAACATTAAGTCCTATAGTTCCATGTTCAGCATCCAAGCAGTCTGTGGCAAGATGTAAATTCCAAAGGGCTTGGGTGGTTCCACCCCTGAAGCACTGCAGGTGGTTGCAAGCCTCATGGCTTCTCCTTGAGCTAGCTTTGCACATTCTTTGCAGCTTTCCTCAGACAATCCATGTTCCTGGCTTCTCCAACTTCTGGAGTCTCCACTGCACCTTTGGCTTCACATTTACAGCTTCACAAATTGCCCTCCTAGGGTCACACTACCTGGCCATCTAGGCCTTCTTTTGAAATCTGAGTAGGGGCCAGGGATTTAGCTCAGTGGCACCACACCTGCCTCAGAAGCGCAAGATCCTGAGTTCCATCCCTGGTACAAAAAACGAAATCTGACTGGAAGCCTTCCTGACCCCACAACTCTGGCATTTTGCATGCACCTAAAACCAGCACTACTTGGATGTTGCCAAAGTCTGCCTCCAGCTGGATCAGTAGCCAGGCTTCCTTCTCTCTTGTTTGTAGGAGTAGGGTGCCTGGATTGCTGAGCATTATGAACCCAATCTCGAGGAACAAATTTTCTAGGCTGCCACCATTCTGCAACGGTGCTCTGGAGCTCAATTCTCAAAGCAAAGTCTTTCACCTTTGCAACCTTGAGGGTGCAAAGGCTGGTGTCCTGCTGGTTCTTGTGATGTCTTCAGGCCATCTTTTCCATTGCCCTGTTCCTTCCTTTTTTTTTTTTTTTTAAATGATTCGGTTTTTTTTTTGGTATCGGGGATTGAACTTGGGTCCTTGCGCTTGCGCAGCAGGTGGTGAAACCACTGAGCTAAATCCCTCCCCACCCCACCCCCACCCCTACCCCTGGTCCTGCCCTGTTCCTTCTAAGCAACCAAATTTTCCTCTGCTCTATCTCTGCACTCTGCAGCTTTACTGGAGTTACTTTTCTAGCCAAAGTTAAAGCTTTTGAAATCACTCTTCTGGGGTCTTTGCTCTTCATTCTCAACATAGGTCTGGCTAAAAGCCCCCAACTGTAGTCATGCCATTTCCTCAACATTAGACTGCCTTGCAATTTCTTCCACCAGATTAATTAGTCTACTACCCTTCATCTCAGGAAAATTCTTTGGACAAGAGCAAAATGTGGACAAATTTTCTGCCAAAACATAATACACATGGTCTGGAGTGCAACAGCCAATGCAATTCTTGTTCCTAACTGAAACCTCCCGAGCCTGGTCTTCACTCCATGCATTTCTATCAGCACTCTGCTCTTCTGAGCTCTGAGCAGATTATCCCATCAAATTAAGCTTACAGCATCCCAGGGATGCTTCCAAACTGTTCCAAATTCTTCCTGCAAGCCAGTTTCAAAGTCCCTTGAACTACATGGTCAGGTATGGTCACAACAACTACCTCCCTTCTCTGGTACTAAAATCTGTCTTGGTTACTTTTCTCATTGCTGAAACCCTATACCCAGCTCCCACAAGTTAAAGGAGGAAAGGTTTATTTTGGCCGGCAGTTTACAGAGGTTTCAGTTCATAGTGGTTTGGCTCCAAGGCAGGGCTGCATGGTAGAGGGGCATAGCATGGCAGGCAGGTGACAAGCAGCAGCAGCAGTGAACCTGACTTACCTCTCTCCATTTATATTCCATACATGCTGTAAGCCTATTGACTGATGACACTCATACGCAGGGTGGGGCTTTCATTATCCATACCCTTAATCCCAGTATCACACTTTTAATCCCAATATCACACTTTTAATCCACATTTACATACCCTAGTCCAGCCACCTTCAAAACTCCCCACCTATGACCACATGAGGTTTTGGTGGGATATCTAGACACAAGCCATAACAGCCTTGAATTATTCCCCACTACCCTTAAGGCTAATTGTATGACATACAATGTACTGCCCCTATGGTGTCCTTTGGCCTCTCTAACCTCACTTGTTGCCAGTGTCCTCCCCTTCTCTATTCTTTAGCTATCCAGAACCTACAGAATGTTGGTAAACTTCTGCTCTCCCTCTCCAGGCCCTTTCTTCAAAGCTCAGCTCAGGTGCCACCTCCTCCGGAAAGCTTTCTCTGATGTTCCACTATAAAAAGTATTCTGGATTATAATCCTCTCACATAGGTTGCTCTATTGTATTTGACTATGATGGAATACTTATTTGACTCTATTGTGATTTTTTTTTTTTTTTGGTACCGGGGATCGAACTCAGGACCTTTCACTTGTGAGGCAGGTGGTGGAACCACTGAGGTAAATCCCCCGCCCTCTATTGTAATTCTTTCTTCATTGTATCTTTCACTAGACTGTGGAGCTAGGAAGACAGAAACCATATCTGTCTTGCTGACTTTCTCCCCTGTGGCAAGCACATTTAACCGGAGGTTCAAAACAGCTGTTGAATGCATGAATATTTCTTTTACCTACTTGTCTTCACTCAAAGAATCATATCTTCCAACCAGAGAAAGCAATACCTTATGGGACCAAAAAGAAAATCTAAACCCCCATGTACCAGTTTCTCAGAGAAAATAAGCAGTCTGTCCAAGATTACAGAGCTGAATGTTGGCAAGACCTTTGTATCTTAAGTCTCAAAAGTACTTTTGAGAAATTTTATACTATGAACATGGCATTTGATCCCAGCCCTCTCTGCGCATAGTTAGCTTTCTGAATTGGACACCATCCAACTATTCTTGAAATCCCCCCAAAATTACTAATTGCCCACATTTTGAACAGCAATACCACCACTCCAGATCCAGCTCTTCTGCTACAAGAATCAAAGAGTCAGAGGATCTCTTCTAGCACAATCCCAATTCCATTCCTCAATTCCTTCTGCAATGTCTTGATTATCTCATCTCAACTCCAATACCTTCAATAACGGAGAGATTCTTCCTCCCAAGAAAGCCCCTTAATCTTTGAAACAATCTCATTTGGCCAAAAAAATTCTATCTTTTTGAGACAGATGTTACAGATGTTATCACTACTTCTACCACAGCTGCAGATGTGAAATTTATCACTCCATAAGAGGGCCTGGAATACAAATATTCCAAAATTCACACATTTCTCAAGACCTAAAGGAAGCCCAGCAGATAATGATAATAATGGCAAACACTTATAAAGTAGTTACTCAGTTCTAGGGACTGTTCTAAATCCTTTAAATTTATTAACTCTGTTAATCTCCACAATAACCATATTCAGTATACACTATCATTTTCTTTGTTTTACAACTGAGAAATCCAAGGCAGAGTAAAGTGAAGTAACTTGCCCAAAGTCAAATGGCTATAAGTACTGGAATCCAGATGTGAGCCCAGTTTGGCTCTAGAGCCTATGCTCTTATGCCTTTAAACACTATGTTACATGAATGCCAGTAGATGACACATCTCCTCTTTCAATAGTATTTGATAAGATATGTCCTGAGTCATAGGAATAAACTGTTTCAGTGTCCTGACCTGGTCTGCAATGTTCAAACTCCAAGATCTATGATCTCTAGAGCTGAAACATTTGCCTTCTGTCAGAGAAAAAGCAATTTCTGACTTTCCTATGCTTTTCATGTTTCAAACAACTCCCAAAGTCCCACTTTTGTCAGGAAGCACTCCCAAAGAAAGTTCTACTTTGTATCCTAATACCTCCTGGATTGCTACTCACTTCTTTACCATTCAGTCCTCAACCTCAGCCACCCCATTAGTTCCTGATGCCTGTCACAGGCACTCTGCAGATACTGAATCCAATTTGTTCATTGTTTTGTCTAATTATGTGATTAAATGCTCTTTCATGTTAAAGCATGTCAGCTCTATTTAAGAGAATTAGATCCATGAGGACAAGGACTACTGTTTGATTATTCAGCACAGAGACCTCTACTCTTCCAAAATCCGGTCAATTCAAAAAGCACTTATTTTGACAGCTAACAGGTACAGAGAGACCCTCAAGAACCTTACAGTTTAATGAAGGAGACAATAAATGATGCACATAAAGTCATACAACAATCAGATAATAAAACTGTTCGTGATTACAGAATAAATCACAGAATTTTATGTTCAAAGGGGAAAACAAGATTATCTTCTCCCAATGTCCATACATGATATTTTAATTACTTTTCTAATTGCTGGGACAAAATATCAGACACACAGAAGTTAAAGGGGGAAAGGTTTATTTCAGCTCACAGTTTGTAGAGGTTTCAGGTATTTTTTTCCCAGCAACGTGAGAAGTAACTAAGACAGATTGTGGTACCAGAGTGGCATTGTTGCTGTGATGTTACCTGGCCATGTGGTTCAGAAACCCAGTTGTGGGAAGAGTTTGCAAAGATTTGGACTGGCTGAAGAAGCATCTCTGGAATGCTGTAAGCTGAAATTGATGGGAGATTCTGGTCAGATTTCAGAAGACAATAATGTTGACTGCAGTGCAAGTGGAAAACGCCAAGCTTAAGAAATTTCAACTGGGAAGAAGGATCTAATTTGCAGTTGGAATCCAGATCACATGTTATGCTCTGGCTTAGAATTTGTCTGCATTTTGATCATGTCCAGAGACTTTGCCTGAGATAAAGAGCAGCATACTAATTAATCTTGTGGAACAAATTTCAAGACAGTCTAATGTTGAGGCAGTGGCATGGCTACTATTGAGGGCTTTTAGCCAGCTGTACCTTCAGAATGAAGAACAAAAGGCCAAGCAGGATGATTTTAAATGTTTTAAATTTGTCCAGAAAAACAAAACTCCAGTAAAGTTGCAGACTACAAAGATGGAGCAGAGGATAATTTGGTTGCTGAAAAGGCATAAGACAATAGAAAAAATAACCTGAGGACATCACAAGAGCAACCAAGTCTCCACACTGTGCAGCCTCAAACTGCAAAGTTGAAAGACTTTGCTTTTGAGAGAGTCCCAGAGTACCAGGTTCCAGAATGGCTGCAGCCTAGGGAATAGGTTCCTTTGGATTGGGTTCATAGTTCTCAACAATCCAGGCACTCTACTCCTATTGCCAAGAGAGAAGGAAGCCTGATGCCTGCTTCACCTGGTGGCAGACTTTGGTGACATCCATGTGGTGCTGGTTTTAGGTACATGCAAAATATAAGAGTTGTGGGGTCAGGAAGGCTTCCACCCAGATTTCAGAAGGCCTGGGAGGCCACACAGTGTGCCTCTGAGAGGGCAGTGAATGAAGCTGTGAGTGTGAAGCTGAAGGTGCAGTGAAAACTCCAGGAAGTTGGGGAAGTCAAAAACATGTATTATCTGAGCAAAGTTGCAAGGAGTGAACAAAGGTAGCCCAGGAGAGAAGCCATGTGCAACCACAAAACATGCCATAGGGGTGGAGCCAATAACACCTTTGGAGTTTACTTCTTGCCACAGATTACACCAGATGCTGGATATGGAACTATGGGATTTAATGTTTGCCTTTCTGGATTTTGCATTTCCTTTGGTCCCTGTTATAGCTAGTGTGCAGATGTCCCTGCAAGGCCTCATGCGGTCACAGGTCAGACTTACCAGAGATGGTTGGGTCTAGTGCGTGTGATGTTGGAGTAAAGTGTGTGATGCTGGGATCAAGGGTATGTGATTGCTAAATTAGTCCACTAAATGGTTTGGCATAGTTCTGGGAAGGCCAACCCTGGGTGTGAGTGTGTATCCTGAGTAAAATATAATGGACAGAAAGAGGGCTGTAGTCATTGCTTGTTGTTTCATTTATTGGACTGCTTGCTGCTTTCTGCTTGCTGCTTTTGCTGCCTTCTGCCTGCCATAAACTGTTTCTCCTCTAGGATGCCTCTCTGCCAGGCCACTCTGCCTTGTAGCCCACTGACTGTGCACTGAAACCTCTACAAACTGTGATTCAAAATAAGGCTTTCCTTCTTTAACTTTAGTTGTCGAGTATTTTGGCTCAGCAATGAAAAAGTAACCAGGATAGATTTTGGTAACAAGAATGGAGTCCTTAATGTGACTATACTTGAACATGTGGTTCATGAGCACTTGGAATAAGCTTGTGGGAAATATTTGCAAAGGTTTGGAGATGTCAGCTGAAGAAGCAGCCCTGGAATTTAAGTTGTACTTGATGGGACTTTCTGGTCAGAGATCAGAAGGCCAGAATGCTGAAAGAAATGCTGCTGGTAAAGGACAGGCTCAGGAGGTTTCAGGTAAGAAGGACTACATTGGCTGTTAGATTCCAGATGATGTGTTATGCATTAGCAGAAAGTTTGTCTGCATTTTCGTCATGTCCAAATACTCTGCCTGGGACTGAGATTAAAGGCAGTGGTCTAATTAGTCTTGTCAAAGAAATTTCAAGACAGTCTAACATTGAGACAATGACTTGGCTACTGTTGCAGGAGTTTAGCCAGATATATGTTTTTTTTTTATTTTTTGTTAAATTCTTTTATTGGTACATTTTAGGTATACAGCACAATTACATTTCTCACTGGGAATTGTAACTTTACATAATGCATCTTGGTTCTTATTTTTACCCCATTCCTAGCCCTCCTTTCATCCCCTCCACCCTTCCCTATTTACAAAGATTTTATTTCCATTTTTTCCATTTCTCATCATTTTTTCCTTTCCCTTCTTTCCTTTCCCCTGCCCCTCCCACTACCCCTACCCCTTTGGACCTTTTCTTCCTATTTTGCATTATCAACTATTCATACTAATCATTGGTACATTTTAGATGTACAATATAATGACATTCATCATTGGAAATTTGCACCTTTACATAATCTCTCTTGGTTCTTATTTTTCACCGTTGCCCAGCCCTCCCTTCAACCCCTCCAGCCCTCCCTATTTACAAAAATTTTGTTCCTATTTTTCCATTTTCTCATATTAATCCCATTCCCTTCTATCCTTTCCCCTAGCCCTCCCACTTCTTTCCCCTTTGCCCCTTTTCTTCCTATTTCACATTACCTATTACACATTTTATTCCTTATTTACACTTTCAGCTTCTCACAACAGAGAAACTATTTGGTAATTATACATGTGTGTCCTATTTCTTTCACTTAAGAGTATCATCTCAATGTGCATCCACTTAGCTATAAATGTCTCTAATTTCTCATTTTTTATGGCTGAGTAGTACTCCATTTTATAAAAAAAACCCCACATTTTCTTTATCCAGTCTCCAGTTGATGGGCATTTGGGCTGTTTCCAAGTTTTAGCTATCACAAACTCTGCTGCTATGAACATGGGTGCACATATATCACTGTGGTATGATTCTTTTAATTCTTTGGGGAAGATACACAGCAGGGGAATAGCGAGGTCAAATGGGACTTCCAGTCCTAGTTCTTTGAGGTATCTCCATACTGATTTCCACAGTGCTTGCACCAGTCTACACTCCCACCAGCAGTGGAGCAGGGTTCCTCTTTCCCTACAGCCCTGCCAGCATTTGTTATTGGTTGATTTCATGATAGCAGCCATTCTTTCTGGAGTGAAGTGGAATCTCAGCGTTGTTTTCATTTGCATCTCTCGAATGATCAGTGATGTTGAACATTTTTTCATGTATTTATTTGCTATTTCTACTTCTTTGTCTGAGAAATATCTGTTCATTTCAGATGCCCATTTTTGGATTGGGTCTTTAAATTTGGGAGGTCTGATCTTTTTAAGTTCTTTATAGATTCGAGATAGTAGACCTTTGTCTGAGGAAGAGCAGGTGAAGATTTTTTCCCACATTGTGGGCTGTCTTTTCACACTGCTGCTGGTTTCTCTTGCTGTGCAGAAGCTTTTTAATAAGAAGAGATCCCATTTGTTGATTGTTTGTGCTAGTTCATGGGCAACTGAGGTTTTGTTCATAAAATCTTTTCCTACACTGATGTCTTCAAGAGTTCTACCTAACCTCTGTTCCAACTGGTTCAGAGTTTCTATTTTAATATTTAGATCATTAATCCATTTTGATTTTAGTTTAGTGCATGGTGAGAGATATAGGTCTAGTTTTAATCTTTGGCAAGTTGAAGCCCAATTTTTCCAGCACCATTTATTAAAGAGGCTATCTTTCCTCCAGTGAGGGTGTTTGGCTCCTTTATCAAAGATGATATGGCTGAGTGTGTCTGGCATTGTTTCTGCATCTTCTAATCTGTTCCACTGGTCCTCAAGCCTGTTTCTTTGCCAGTACCATGCTGTTTTGATCACAGTAGCTTTGTAGTATAGTTGCAGGTTGGGGATTGTGATACCCCCTGCCATGTCTCTGTTACCTAGAATTGCTTTTGCTATTCTGGGTATCTTCTTGCTCCAAATGAATTTTTGGAATCTTTTCTCGAGGTCTATGAAGTATGCTGCTGGGATCTCAATTGGAATTGCATTAAATCTATATAGCAGTTTTGGAAGTGTGGCCATTTTCACTGTATTAATCCTTCCTACCCAGGAGCAGGGGATGTCTGTCCATTTTCTGATATCATCTTCAATCTCTCTTTTCAGAGTGCCATAGTTTTCAGAGAAGAGGTCTTTGATTGCTTTTTTTAGGTTGATTCCTAGGTATTTCAGTTTTTTGGATGCTATTGTGAAAGGAATTATTTGCCCTATTTCTCTCTCAGTGAGTCTGTCATTCATGTAGAGGAAAGCTATAGAGTTTTGTGTGTTGACCTTGTAACCAGCTACTTGACTGCATTTTTAGCCAGATATATTTTGAGAATGAAGAGCAAAGACTCCAGAAGAATGATTTAAAATGTTGTAAGTTTTGATCAGAAAGGAAGTTACAGTAAGCTGTGCAGTGAAAAGATAGAGCAGGGGAGGGCCAGGGGTTTAGCTCAGGGGCCGGGGCTTTAGCTCAGTGGTTCCGCCGCCTGCCTCGCAAGCATAAGGACCTGAGTTTGATCCCTGGTACCAAAAAAAAAAAAAAAAAAAGGAGCAAGGGAAAGCTTGGTTGCTCAGAAGGAACAGGGCAATGGAAAAGATGGCCTGAAGATATCACAAGAATCATCAGGACACCAGCCTTTGCAGCCTCAAGGTTGCAAAGGTGAAAGATCTTGCTTTGCCAAAGGAGCCCCAGAGCACCGCATTCCAGAATGGCAGGAGCCTAGAAAATCTGTTCCTCAAGATTGGGTTCAGAGTGCTTAGTGATCCAAGACCTGGATCCCTATAGCCAAGAGAGAAGGAAGCCTGGCTACTGATCGAGCTCTTTTCATTTGTATAAGGGCTTACAACTAAGAGTTTGCCATAAATGTCAGAAGAGTATTTGGACTTGTACTTTTCAGCAATGCTAAAACTGTTAGGACTTTGGGAACTCTGAGAGATGGACTGAATATCTTCTTCATAAAGGGATGTGCATAACTCTTTGGGGGGCCAGAGGCAGGAAGTTATGGCTTGCATCTAGCTGTCCCTCCAAAGCCTCATGTCCTCATAGATGGGGCTTTTCCAAGCTGGCCTGATCTAGCACGTATGATACTGGGATTAGGATGTGTGGTACTAGATTAGGCCACTGATTGGTTTAGCATAGTTCTGGGTGTGGAACAGTGCAAAAGGGCTGCTATGTATTGGAAATCTGAAGGATGCAATCAAAGGCTTGGAGCTCACTGTAGTGTCCTATGCAAGTCCATATCATGAGGTGGAAGGGTCTTTGATGGAAGGCTGAAGAGTCCCCCCTGGAAGCCAGAAGACAATGTCCAAGGAGAAGGTGAAGAATGGAGCTCCTCTGCAGGAACAGAACCAAGCCTTCCTTCTTCATTTCCCTTTTATTCCATTCAGGTGACAAGCCTATTGATTGGTGCCACTCACACCAAGGGTGGGTCTTCTGTCTTCAGTAAATGCTTTTGACCATACCCAGAACTATGCTGATCCAATTATTTGAGCATTTCTTACTCAAACTGACATAATCAGTAAAGTATCACACATAGGATTCCTCTCTACAGTATATATAATTAGGGAGAAGGAGGTAGAGACAGAAATACTTTGGCCACACATGGTGCTAGGCCTTTAAACATACTATTTTATTTAATTATTCAAAGAAGTCCAAGAAGAAGAATTGTTACTGCTATTTTTAAAAGTATAAAGTGAAATAAATAAGACACACATGGGGAAATACTGAATTGTTTCTCTGGTGTGAGAAACTGAAAGTGTAAATGAGGACCAAAATGTATAATTGATATTGTGAAATAGGAAGAAAAGCTTCAAAGGGGAAGGGGAACTGGGGGGGGGTGGAGGGGAAAGGAAAGAAGGGAAAGAAAAAAATGAGAAAAGAAGGAAAAATGGAAACAAAGCTTTTGTAAATAGGGAAAGGTGGAAGGGAGGGAAGGGGAATGGGTAAAAACAAGAACCCAGATATATCAGGTACAGGTACAAATTCCCAATGATGAATGTGATCATAATGTATATCTAATATTTACCAATACTTAATGAATAATAAATAAATAGTATGAAACAGATCAGAGTATTAACATAATTTACCTATAGCCATACAGATAGGATGTAGCAGTCACAGGATATGAGCTGAGAACTATTTTTAAAGCCCACCCCTTTTCTCCACTAAGTCTGAAAAGTTTTCCCTAGCAGCTGCTGCAATACTTTCACTGACAGGAAATTCACTCTGAAGCTTCCAAAACCTTTATTTATTTTGAGCTGAAATTTACTACCCTATGGTTTCTGCCCATTTGTTAGGGTGCTACATTCTGTACCATGGAAAAACAAAAACAAAAGCCAAGTCATTGTAAGAAAATAGTCCTTTTAAGGGCTTGAAGACATCTATTGTGGGTTTGTAGGGGAAAGGGAGTCTCTAGTAGGCAGAGACAGCACAGGAAATAGCCCAAAGAAGAAAGAGGAAGTGGAAAGGAATGGTTGCAGTTGCTTGAAAATAAAACCAAAATGTTAAATGTTAAATGTTCAGAGCCCAGGTGGCTGCTGGTGTAACCAGGCAGCCTGCAGCAGTTGGGTGACACAGAACCTATCCATAGCAACAGCCTAAAGACCAATAACAAGCTGTTCCCCCCAAGATTGAGGGAGGGGTTGAAGAGGAACACATAAACCATAATAAAAGCAATCCATAGGCCTCACTATTGGAGGCCTTCCAGCTCTGGAGCCCCTTTCTCTTCAGAGAAGTCTGTATTGTTTTCTTTATAATTAAACTCACTTTCACTTGACAACCTCCTTGGACTCCTTTCCTTTATTTCTATACTGAAGTAGACTGAGAATCTGGACTCAGGAACATCATAAGCTTGGTGGCTGCACCCCAGACATGACATGTGGTGGCTCACTCAGAATTGGGAAAAGACCACCAAGAAGGTCACTACACCTCAGCCCAAATGGGGCAAAGATAAGGAGGAATGACAGTGAATGTCTGGTGCCCTCCTTTAGCTTTGGTTCTTGGAGGTCCCCTTGGCCATGATTAGCATGGCCAAATCTTCAAGGCTGTTTTCTATCTTCTCTCTGGTGTCAAGGGATCTTATCCTGGGGTGGAGGTAATATTATATGCTTGGTGGTGGTCTGTGAGAATCCTGTCAGTCTTGAAACTGACTTGCTACTCCTGGTGACCTAGATGAGGGGTGATATATAGACCTTGCTATCCCAAGAGAGTGCCTTCTCTCAGATAGTCTTGGTCAGTGATGACAAAACTTTTGGAGACTGAGTGCCGAAACTGCAACCCCAAACTCACGTATTTATGACAAAGTGCCCACACTATCATTAAATCTTAATGCTCAGCTGCTGGGGTGATACTGGGGTGACTTGGCTTACATGCTGACAGAGAGGGCACTGTGCTGGAGGCAGCACACATGCCACAGGTTCACCACCACTGGTCTAGGTGGATTCCATCCTGCAGGGCAGAGGGAATGAATGAAAAGAGACATTGTCCCTGAATTTATCTCCTTTGCCCACAGACCCTAGGACCCACCCTTTTAAGGGACATTTTTTGATGTCTACTGGACACTCAGTCATAGTTCTTGATCCAGAGGTTGGCTCCAACTTCTGAAAATTACCCCTCTGCTTCTACACCTCCATTCAATCACTTTCAGTCACTGTCTCTGATGACACTTTTTGATCTAGAGAGGGATAATTGGCATGATCCATCTGAGATTGTCTCCAGGTTCAAGCCTCAATTTCTACTAAGCACCATGTGCATAAACATGCGCGCGCGCGCGCGCACACACACACACACACACATACTTGCTTCCTGTAAAGATAAACATGGCCTTTTTAAAAGTTTTTGCACTTGTGACATAGTTTTCAGTCAGTCCCTTCCCTAGGCTAGTTGCTTACAACTCTTAGGACACATATCTAGATATTTATGCAGAATTAACAATGGGGAGTAGAGTGGGGTTGTCATCTCCTTTATTCTGAACACCAGTCTTCCTGTTCATGCACCCTTAAGAAGAGTTATCTGTGAGCTATTATTTATAGAAAATTGATGATGTATGAAGGTGTTGCTGTGTCCCCACAATGCTTTGAGCTCGTGGAAAAATGAAAAGAAAAGTGGATAAATGTTAAAGCTTTCATTTGTAAGTGCAACCTGTTTCTTGGTAGCTGTGTGACTTTGACCTTCAAGAAGTTTCGTAATTTTGCTAAAGTTTAAAAAGCTGTATATTGTCTTCAGTTTCAGCTTTAAATAAAACATTGTTTTCATCTCCAACAGCCTTGATGAAGATGTGATAGGCATGGAGTTGGACCCAGGCAGTGCCTTAAACAACAGACTGTGAGTTTTTAGTTTAAATGAAAGAATTAGATGGTGGTGGTATAGAGTTTTTAGGGGAAACTCAGACAAATGAACTTCACTCCACCTGAAGACTTCTCCTGCTCTCTACAAATTTAGATCTTTCCTCAGAGTCCTTTCTTGACTACTGCCTCTAACACTGTTCCACTATATTATTCCCCCTTATTCTGCTTTTCGCACATAGCCCTTATTGCTGCTTGAAATATTATATAATTCTTTGTTTATTGCCTTATTATCTCCCTTTGTATAAGTGAGTTCCATGTTTAACAGTCAGTAAATATATGTTTAATAATTAAATGAGTTAATGAATGAAAACCAAGACATAGTTATGCTGACTCAATGTAGGATGTAGAGGAAGTGTATCATGGAAGTACTCTTCTCTGTACCCTACGGATATCAACCTTCGCCCTATTCCATTCTCCAAAGGCCTTGGTTTGTTAAGAACTCCAAAAGAGACTAAAAGGTCTAGATTATAGTCTGAGAATTGTAAGATCTCTTTAGTTTTCTGCTTCCTGTTGGCATAGACATCATTCTGTAAAATACGGCCCAGAAGCCTTCCCTCAGGAAACACTGCCTATACTGCCCTCTCGTGGCCAATGGCTCAATAAATATCTAAAGTATTCAGAAACAGCAGTTCCCTCTTGTTTTTTTGTATGGGTCTATTTCAGGCTGATTTCACATTTATTTTGATCCTGTTTCAGTTCTATTTCAAACAAGCTAGTGGGCCAAACCATCTGTTCACACTCACGGTAGAGAGAAGACTGGAAAAGAACAGCAAGGGTATAAAAGCCCCTTCAGAGAAAGTACAATGGTTTCCTGTGAGGCTTTGGCTCTTTCTGGAGCATCCAAACCCAATCACGCATCAGTTGGAGGCTGAGATAGGCAGTGAATGCTTCTCTCTCAGGGCTAAGTGTTTAGTTTTGGAACCCAATTTCCTGAATAGTTTCATTCTTGGGTTTCATGAGTTAGCTATACCCTCTGACTTCCATCCCCAAGTTTTACTTATCTACAGGCTTTATTTCATCTGCAAATCACTGGAAATTAAGAACACTAAGCACTCATCATCAAATTAAGCATGAGGCTTTGCTTATAAAACATGCTTAACAAGAACTACATAGATAAACAGATAAATTGGTAGATAGCTAGATAATGAGAGAAATAAGTTGAAATTGTAATAACAGGAAAAGGGTTAGTTCAGCTGATGAGTTTATAACAAATTAGATTATGTGTCAGAGGGATATTGTATTTTCTGTAGAAGTCCAAGACAGGACACCAGTGATATTCTGAATAAAGATGTTAAGAGAGGTCTGAACAATACCAGAGCTTGGTAAAGAGAAATATGCTGGAATCATGGATGGAGGCTTTAGAAATTCATGAGGGAGCAATTAGGAGCTGCTGAAGCTCTCTGAAGATGGATAGGAAGAGATCTCAAAGATAAACTGTGTGAAAATGGTAAAATGAAGAATAGTATGTATATGACCTTTGGAACAAAAAAGCAGAAATGAGAAAATATATTTGTATCTGTTTATATATGTACTTAAAAACAGAAAAATACACAAAAAGCTATGAAGCTAGCTAGTGACTTCTGATGGGTGGATAGAGAAAATCCATTACGAGCATTTTTATAGTTTGGTTTGTTTTACCATGTGAATATATTATCTATTCAAAAATTAACCTTAAGAATGTTAAATTTGCTGTATGGTCTTCATAAGTCAGGCTCTTCTTTTCCTTTCCTTTCCTTCCCTTCCTCTCCTCTCTCCTTTTCTTTTCTCTTCTCTTCTCTTTTCTCTTTTCTTCTCTTTCCTTCTTTCTTCTCACAAACCCATGTCTGGTTTTCATCACACAATAGCTCAAGGGGTCTGGAAAAGCGAAGTGTGGGGAATATTCATCATTCCTATTTTACAGAAGGGGAAGAAAGTGACTTAGGACAGCTCTCACTGCTTCATGGGAATGGAACCAACCATAGATTAAAAGCCAGAAGGCCCAGTTCTGGGAAAAATAATTTGGAATCTGTACAGTTTTACATATTTGGAATTTTAAGAGACTGTCATACCAGGACCAGGCCTACAATATGCCTTTCCCATCCTCCAGAACAGAGCTCCTGTTGGTTTACCACACTGATGATAGAGAAGGGAACAACAAATAAGAATCTAAAGAAAATTATCCCCTAAGAATAATTAACTCTACCTTATATTTAAGTAGCAATTCACAGCTTCCCAAATACTGTGGCCTCTTATTGCATATCAACCTCATGGCAACCTTGTGAAAGAAATGCAGCAGGAAGAAGAAATCTAAAATATTAACTACCCACACACATTCCTCTTCTTTGCTGTATTTTTTTCTACTTAGCTCTAACATGCTTGCTGAATATTTTATGTAATCATTGCCTTAGTATGTATCTTCTCTATTAGAATATCTATTCCAAAAGGACAAGATTTTTGTCTGTTTTATTCTCCATTCAGTGCCTAGAATAGTATCTGCTACATAGCAAGTGAGCAATAAATATTACTAAAAAAGTGAATAAGCCTAAGCTTGCAAATGTGGGGAGAGAGAAAAGCCCAATTTTGCATATGAATAAGCTGGTATCCAGAGGGTTTAAGTAATTTTCTAAGGAAGAACTTCTGAAGTTTTTTGTTCCAGTCTACCTTCTTCAATTCACTGCCTGCCTGATTCAGTTGCATCTCACCTGGTCCAAAGGAAACATTTACTACAGATGCCTCTGCCCTCTCTTGAGGCCAGCTTCAGACTTTGTGGCTACAGGTAGTGTAGTGTTCACCCCTTCATCAGTTCATTCATACATTCCACAGTTACAGAATGCCTGCTGTGTTTTCAAAAAGGACTCTACCAGGCCTCATTGCCTTTACATATTCAAACACATGTTTATCACAAACATTCAAAGGGCTTTCTTGAGTTATCATCCTCTTTAGAATGCAGACTGGTGGTGAAGGGGAAAGGGTAGGAAGTTAAATTTGAGTCCTCTCAGCAGATAGCTGAAAGGTCCCTCTCTTCCACATCCTACCTGGCAATTTCCTAGACTGGAGAATTCTGTTTATTTGATATAATTGTTAGAAAGATTAAATTAAATACACACGCAAAATACTTAGAACAGTATCCGGCACAGAATAAAACTGGCTTCGTAAATGTAAGCTATTATTCCCAAGCCTTAGTGCATTCATAACCATATTGTTGGAGCACAGCACCTTTGGAATGAAGGAGGCTGGGAAAATATCCATTCCTGGCAATGAGGATGGTGATGCCCAAGGAGTTCTGATGGGAGTTGCACACCTTTTTTATCCTGGCTTTGTTTGGCAGTAGCTGTGTTGAAAAGATACTTCACCTCTTTCAGCCTTTACTTTCCCTAGCTTTAAAGTAGGAAGGGTGTTGTGAGGATTCCGTGAATTCCTGAATGTGAAGGTCTGAGGATTATTATATATTGAAATAGTAAAGGCTATCACTAATTGAGTCCTTCCAATGTGAAGAACACTGTACCAAGTATTTATATAAATTACATTATTTCATATCCACAACAATCCTAATGATGAGGTAGTGCCATTTTTCCAGTTTCACAGAAAAATGTGATGGTTGATTTTATGTGTCAACTTGGTGCCCAGATCTTTGATGGAATATTATTCTGGATATTTATATGAAAGTGACTTTGATATTTACTTTTAAGTGAGTTTCTTTTAATTGTTTCTTTGTCATGCTGGAAATCTAACCCAGGGCTTGCTACACCTCTAGCCGGAGATTTATATTTAAATGGATAGACTTTGAGTAAAGCAAATTATTCCCCATATTACTCCCAATCAGTTGAAAATAACAGTGGATCAAAGACTTACCTCTCCTGAGAAAGCAGGAGTTCTGCCAGTAGACTGCCTTTGGACTCAGACTGCCATTCTTTCCTGGCACTCTACCCTGCCAACATATCCTGCAGATTTTGGACTTGTACCATCACAATTACATGGGCCTACTCTTTAAAATTAATCTTCTCTGTATATATGTAAATATCCTGTTGCTTTTGTTTCTCTGGAGAAGCCTGACTAATAAATAAGAAAACTGAAACTTAAAATGGAAACTGACTCTAATATTTTCTTCTCCCTGTCCTTCACCTCTCAGTTAATCCAGGATCAGTCTTACTAACTGAATCTTCAAACAAGATATCAGTTTATATCTTTCTATCCTACTCTACCCAATTCCACTGACTATATTTCTGCATCAGCCCCTCAACTGAGCTCCCCACCTATACTTTCATTCTCTTCAATCCATTCTCCATAAAGCCTGCAAAAGTCATCTTCTCAGATAACAAGGAAAGTCCTTTCATTCTACTGCTTCAAATACTTTCTATTGTATTAGAATAAATAGCACTTACCACGTGCCAAGTGCATGGTGTGAGCAGGTTAGCTTGTGTAATACACACAATAACACCATGGACAGTACCATTACTATCCCCATTTTTCCAAGGGCATAACTGAGGCACAGAAGGATTATGTAACATGTATAAGATTACATAGCTAAGAACTGATGGAAGTTACAGTTTGAACTGAGACAGTCTGTTTCTAGAGCGCACGCTAGTGGATACTTAACAGCACTGCCTTTTGGTTCAGCCAATAGACACATTTTCTGGGACTACAAGGTTCTATGTGAGATGGCTCTCGTCATGTAACTCACCTCCCTCTCTTCCTGTGTTCCAGGGACACTGGCCTTCTTTCTACCCCTCAAGCATGTCAGGTTGTTTTTATATGATGACTTTTGCATGTACTATTCCAGCTTTTTCCTTTCTACTCACCAACCTTACTGTCTCTTCCTTTCTTTTTTCTTTTTTTTTGGTACCGGGGATCGAACTCGGGTCCTTCCGCTTGCGAGGCAGGCGGCGGAACCACTGAGCTAAATCCCCGGCCCCTCCTTTATTTTTTCTTGTCATCCAAATGTGTCAGGATCTTTACCCAAATCCCTACACAGCTGGCTCAGCTTAAATGTCACTTGCCTAGTATGCCAGGCAGGCCCTTTGACAGGATATCTCCTTATGACAATGAATCTTCTTAGAGAAAGCTAGATGCATTTTTCTTCCCCAATGTCTGGTTTCCAAAAATTGCAGCTTAATCAGCAACTAGTCATAAAACACACACACACACACACACACACACACGCACGCACATGCACAAAACAAAAACACCATGATATGAAAAACTTTTAAAGCAATGAGATTCTGAGAAGTTCATCTCATCATCACATGGGGCTGTTTGAGGGTCTTTCCTAGGCTCTCCTTGAGCAGAAAATCTAGAAGGCCTTGGGTGGAGTCAGGAAAGATTGTTTCTTATGAATGAAATTCCTGTTGGAACTCTTAACACTCAAAGAAAATGAATACTCGGTCTGTTCTACTGAGGTCTGAATTTAGGAGAGTGGGAAAGGTCTTACTCCAGCCACCCAAGTGTATATCCCCTCTGGGCTGTCAGTAAAAATAATTGCTCCCCATATAGGTGCAGAGCAGCATGGTTTACACAGCCCTTTCTTGTCTTTGTCTGCTCATGTAATTTTTTTTTTTTTCAGTACCGGTGGTAGAACTCGGGACCTTGCGCTTGTGAGGCAGGGGCCAGAACCACTGTGCTCATGTCATTCTCATAGCAGAGTTGGAAGACAAGTGGGGCTATGTGATAGATTTAATATATCAAGATGACTGGGTCACAGGGTGCTTATGTATTTGGTAAAACATTATTCTGAGTTTGTTTGGCTATGATTAATATTTAAATCTATAAACTGTGTACAATAGATTGTCCTTCACAATGTGGATGGGCCTCATTCAATCATTTAGACCTGAATCCAATAAAATGGCAATAAAAGAAAACTGCTTGAGCTAGTACATTGGACTTTTCTGGCCTTCAGAATTTTTCTTCTTTTTTTATTAGTACATGTTTGCAGTACACAATTTACATGTATCATGGAGGAGTTTGTACCTGCACATGATACATCTCAATTCTTTTTTTGTCTCCTTCCTCTCCCATCCTTCCCTGTTCCCTCCTGTTCTTGTTCCTTTTCCTATTTGCAAAAGTTCTATTTCCATCTCTTGTTCCCCTTTCCATTCCTCAAAAAACAAAAAATAGAAATTTGATTTGACTTAGCTATTCCCCTTCTAGGTAGCTTCCAAAAAGAGATAAATTCATCATATTACAGTGATACATGCATACCATGTTTATGGCAGCACAATTTATAATAGCTAACACTTGCAAACAGCCTATATGTCCATCAACAGATCAATGGTAAAGAACATGTGTTTATACCCAATGGAGTACTATTTTGCCATAAAGAAAGATAAACCTGTGGCATTTGTAGGTAAATGGATTTGCTTTGAGACCATAATGTTAAGTGAAATAAATCAAAGACAGAAGTACGAAAAATCTCGTAATTTTTCTCATATGAGAGGCCCAAAATACAAGTAAGTAGCAAAATAAGAGATAGATAAAAGTAAGTAGGGAAATCTTTTTCAAATGGCCTTCAGACTCAACTAAAACATCATTTTTTCCTGCCTAATCTCCACCTCACACCAACTCTGCTATCCGAAAGGTTTATATATATATAGCTTAAATACCATTTCCTCTTGGAAGTTCTGCCCAACCCTCTGAAATCTTATCTCCTTGTGCTTTTGTTCCTCTGTAGTCCCATACCATCTTCTTGGTGCTTCCCATAACATTTAGCCCAGACAGGTCTTATTTCTTCCCTACTCAATCAAAAGATCCTTGAAGGCATAAACCACATCTTGGTTTGACTTACCCACACTTCAGTAGAGTACAGTGCTGTGGAAATCATAGCTGCTTAATAAATACTCATTTTCTTTAAATGACCTGTAAAATTTACTGCAATGTTATTTATCACGCCTAATGACTGGTGACAACCTAATTATCTATCAATAGGATGCAAAAGAGGATCTTATGTAGTTATATAAAAGAGGGATCTCCGCATGTACTAATATATAATAACCTCCAAGGCATATTGTTAATTGAACAAGAGGTAAAGTCTAGAGCTATTAGAATATGCTGCCAAATATGAAGTTTAAAAATGTGTGTGTGTGTACATAGTTGTATTCTTATAAAAGCAAACAATATCTCTTCATGAACACTTAAAAGACTGATGACAGTGGCTGACTCTAGAGTAAAGAATTGGATGACAGGACCAGGGGTTGCTCATATCACAAAATATTTTTTCATTTTGCCCTAACAATTAAAAATATAAAAAATATTCTTAGCTTCTGGGCTAGATTTGGTCAGCAGGCTATATTTTACTGGCATCTCATCTACAGAATTGGGCAAAATTATCCCCAAGATTATCTAACTTGGTCATTATAGCTGAGGCAGCCAGAAACAACATGAGCACTGCAGAAAGTAAAGCCTGGAATTATAGTGCTACCTTGGAAGTTCTGGAATATAGATAACTAAATGGTATACTCTAGATTAGGAGACCTCAAAAAGGAGAAGACTCAAGTTCTGTTCCCACCTTCTCCAGGCTGAATAGCATTTTAAATGCTTAGTAGTTCATCATCTACTCTCAGAACAACTGTCACAATGCTTTCCAATGTCCTCTGAGCGTCATATCTAGATACGTCTCTTTTCCAGACCCTCTCCAAACATTTTTCACGCCTTCATTTTGCATTCCTTACCTCAGTGAAGGATATTGTGGTCCACTTTTTTTCACAAAAAGATTCTGTCACTAGAAGGATAGGAGGACTAGAGTGTATCAAGTCTTCACTGATCCTTCCCCTGCTTTATGGTAGCATCTTTAATATTAGTAACTTCTATCAGGGGATGGCTCACAATCTAAAGCTGAGGGTCAAGCCCTCTGTGTTTTTACACTGGTAGACATATAGGTTAACTAAATGTGAAAATGACTGCAAGCTGTCTCCCACTAGCCCATTCTTGCCTTGCTTCTTTGTATCAGAAACCGCCACCCACCATTTTGGGTGTATACACTACCACCTAGTTTAAATTACAGCACTGCTTAGCTTCCCTTGCAGATGGGAGTAGCCATGACTCAGATCTTCAATGAGATATAAGTAGAAGTATTAAATAAGACTTCTGGGAAGACCTCTTAAAAAGGAAGGGTCCTTTCCCTCTTCTTTTTCCCTTCCAAAATGTGGGTGCTAGTAAGTTTTTTTGGGAGTTCAGCAGCCATCTTGGAGCATAAAAATTGGAAGCCAAATGCTAGGTATGATGAAGCAGAAAAGTTCCTTTAAAATTTCTGAAACTGCCACACTGGCCCAGGTTTGCTTATCTTCTGATGTGTGTGAAATAATAAAACATTCTGTGTTTTAACACAGTGTGGATAGATTTAGGTTAGAATATGTTGAACTTACAAGTTGGATATTTCATCTTGCCTGTGTAGGGACTGCCACACCTCATATGTTGTAATTCTTACAAAGATCAAGTGGAATTTGACATGGGATTAGTCCACAAATCTATTTTCTTCTCTGGCAATGAGAAGGGAGAACCCTGAGTGCAGGCAATAAAAGAATCCACAATTCTACAGAGAATTTTTAAAAGACTAAAAATCAAATGTTTTTATTATCACTATATATTAGCAACTGTAAACAATTTCAGTTATAAAACTCTCCTTCAAAAATGTGTCGGTCAAATTTCAAAACAATTTTTGTGGTGACTATCAACTTTTAATATACATATGAAGTTCCAACTTAGTACCTCTTATTACTTGCCCTTTTATCAACATTGTAGTCTACATGGAAGTTGACTCACAGAACTCCTAGTTATAGTTAGCCCTGACACACACAGATTTAACTACATTTGTTCATTCAGTTATTTCACTTTATAAAAGGTACAGAATCATTCAAGTTAGTTCTAAGTATTTTGTATCTACAATTCCTCTGGTACTGTATGTTTGAGCATGTAAATAGAAGGTTTAAAGTAAAAAATGCTAGAATAGTGTTTGTAAAGATAAAAAATGACAATTCTGTCACTCTGTGTGACCACTGGAATTTTTATTTGTGCTTAAAATAAACAGCAAGATAATTCCAACTGCCAGGTATATTTTTGTTCTGTGAATGCACATCTTACTTCACACATAAGTTATTAATTCAAATTCCTCAAAATAGGAATTTGTTCTTTTTCATTGTTTAAAAATTAAAGAACAAATCAAGAAAATTAAGAATAGTACTGATTACTACATGAGTAATACTAAAAATAAAGGACATAGTTAAAAGTTATCAACTCCAGATATTATGTATGCTAGGTATAAAACATTCTCAAAGTATCAATAATATACTTAATCTTCTCAGAATCTGGAAAGTAGGAGGATAATTCATTGGTAATCTACATGGGACCACCCTTCAATTAGTCTCACTAGTGGCTAACAGTCCAAAGCAGATCATTAAATCACTGAGTTGAAATGTCCTTGAAAGCATACAGCAACTCTTTGTTCTTTCTAGCTCCACTCTCAGCTGTCTGAGGATCCAAACAGATAATCAGAAAGAAAAAAAGACATAAAGCATCTACAAACAATGCTAGGTACAGCCCTTTCATCATACAGATCATCTCCACATTATCACCAAGATCTAAGACACCATTATACTTAACCTGGACTGGACTATTGTAAGAGACTTTTCACAGCTCTTGTCTTCACTCTAATACAATCTATTTCCCTTAAAATTTCACACAGACTATGTGCCCATATCTATTCAAAATCTTCCAATGGCTCCCCATGTCAGTCACATTAATTGTCCTATAAAATTGGTCCATTTTCTCTCTGATTTTAACTGCCATTTTTCCACTAATTCTTCAGCCTCACAGCATTGTTCCTCAAATCAGTCGTGGTCTTTCTTGGTGTTCCTTATACCTAGAACCCACTTATTTTGAACATACACATGCCTCTTAACCCTTCATTTTCTTCACACCTCTTTACAAACATCCTTTGAGGCTCTGGCTGATCTATCTAATACATCATCCCACTCCTTATCACTTTCTGTGGTCTTACCAGTATTTTTTCCTTAGTGTTTAGCACATCTTGGCATATTGTATACTCATTTGTGTGATTGTTTAGTGTTTCTCCACATGCTAGGATGTAAGCTCCCCTCAAATAATGATTTTTTTTATTGTTCACTGCTGTCTCATCTACATCTACACCCATGCCAATTCATACTGGATACTCTATATTTTTAAAAAATAAATTAATGACCTCTAAGTACCTATAAGATAAGACACTTTATTCCTATTTTATGGATGAGAATACAGAGGGTGAAAGAAGCTTGGCAAATATTTCAGAAATGGAAAGTATAAAAGCCAGCCCTAAACCTTAGACTTGTGACTCAGAAGAGTGTTCTTTCCACTCTAGGCACAGTGTCTAGTCCAGTGCAAAGTAGCATTAGAGGCAGATGTTATGAATAAATATCCTGAACAATTTATCATTCAATGCGAACTCAGTTTAACATCCCCCGTCTACCAACTCACAGTGTAACATCCTCTATCAAGAGAGATTTTATTCTGTAAAATCTTGAACAATGTTTTATGTTCAAGGAATATGAGTAACACGTTACACTTGAAATAAGTTGTAACGGTCAAACATTCTGAAAGGAAATCTCATTATTATACTAAAAAACTCAAGTGTATATTTTAGGTGTCTTGCAAATGAAAGAACAAAGAGGGAAGACCTCTTGACTAGCCACATTATAAAATGATGGCAAGATATACACTCCTTGTTTTTCCTAATAATCTATTAGTTAACTTTTATCTAAAATTTACTCTTAGGAATCTTAGAAACTCAGGCCTGGAAGGAATTTTGGTGATCATGAATAGCCTAATTTAAAGGTACTTGGAAATCTGAAGCCCAAAACATTCTCCACAAACATTTAATATTTGGGCCAAGATTAGAGGTTTCCTGTCTCTCAGGCTAAAACAGAGTTTATTATTCCTGTCTTTTGAATTCTGGAAAATGCTAACTAATGCTTCCATCATGTAATATTTACTGCTTCAATTCTAAAAAAATATAATAATGAAGCTGGACATGGTGATGCATGACTGTAATTATAGTGCTCTGAGAAGCTGAGGGTTCTCCCCAGCCTGCAAAACATAGTGACTTAGTGAAACCCTGCATCAAAATAAAAACAAAATAAGAATAAATATAAGAAAAAGAAAAAAATGGAAACAAAGTCTTTGTAAATAGGGAGGAGTGGAAGGGTTGAAAGGAGGGCAAAATAAAAAGGGATAGGGATGTAACTCAGTCTGAAGACCCTGGGTTCAATCCTTAGTACTATAAAAAATTGAGATTATCCCCATTAATTAATATTTAATTTGTTAGTCTTCACCAGATGTCTGCAACTCTATTCTCTCTCACAAATGCAACTGGCAAAACTTCAAATTTCTCCATTATTTAATACATTGTCAGTAGGTAGTTCAGGGCCTCTAATGTACTACAATATATGTGGAAGAGGTAGAAAGTCTCACCCAGACTCAGCTGCCAGAAATGCCAACACTGGCATGGGATTTTTCAGGCAAATTTTATGGTATTTGTTCATATTTGAAGAGGGTCTTTTCCTAAGATCATAACTACTTTGTGCATTTCTGCCTCTCTCAGAACCATTTGAACAGTTTATTCTGTGAAGCAGTGGTGAAGGACAGTAGGAGAGTCTGGAGTCAGGTGCTAGACTCCAAGTGTTTATAGCCTTGAGCAAATCTTTCTCATTCTCTGGGTGTTAGTTTTCCTGGTTGGACCAAAAGGACTCTACTATTTTTTACCTGCTTTAATCTTTTTGGATTCTACAAACACCTGATGTAGTCTTAATGGGACTCCTGAGAAAGAATGAGTGTGTGAAGAAGGGTCTCTTGAAGCCTTTGCATTAGACACATAAAACCGATGCTTTTAAGAATCAATGAAACAGAAACCCTGAGACAAACCCCGAGGAAGGGAAAAGGACAGTTTCTCTTAATAAAGTCTCTTAATAAAGACTTTATTATTCTTTTCCAGAATAGGAGAAAAAGGAATTAATTATCAATTTTTGCCCAATCACTTCAGGCTACTTTGTGTCAGCTACAGGTTGTGGGTGGCAATGCAGAAGTGGGGGCTGTCATTGCTATCAGTACCTACTGACCCAACTCAACTCTTCTCCAAGACCTTCTTGTCCTTGTTTTCTGTCTGAGGACAAAGTCACTGTGATCTCTCACTCCCCAGAGCACCTGACCGGGCTTCAGTCAGTGAAGCATCAAGATGCAGGCACCACTTCCTCTCTGCAAAGGGAAGTCATTCCAAGGTCTCCAAGTAGCACCACGGCATAAAATAGGAGGAGGATGTTAAACACACACAAGAACACACAGGGCAGGGGGGCTCTGCCAGTTGGATATGACTCAGAATGGGGGTTTCTTTAGCTATCACAAAGCTCCAAGTATGGACACGGTGACCCAGCCCTAGGAAGGAAGGATTGAAGGGCTCTCCCAGGCAGCTTCCCCCAGAATGGCTTTCTAGTCCTTACACTCTGGGACTGGCCAGAATCAGGGGTACAGGGAGCCTAGTTCCTGGGATGGGTTAGGTGCAGTTCCCCAAAGACCCCCTCCATAATCCAGGCTTTCTCAATGCACCCCTCAACCCCTTACCAGCTTGTCTGCCTCCCTTGAGAGTCACTGCTCTCAGAGAGCCCCTCTGTCAGCCCCCTTGCCTCTCTGACCTCCCAGGTGATTCCTGAGCTGTTCCAGAACGTCTCCTCTAGCTCCCACCCCCATTTCACCCCAATCTCAGAGGGCAGCAGAAATGCGGAGGGGGATGGGAGGGGGCTAGCCTTGGCCAGCGGGCCTGCATGCGCTCTTAAAATGGCCACAGCAAGCTCATTGGAGTCTCAAGGATGGCGGCAAGGGCGGTGGGCAGAGGTGAGGGGGGTCGCTGCGTGGACGCTGGTTGGAAGGACTGGAGGTGGGGCTCAGGGACTAAGGCTCAAGCAGGGGAAGCCAGGGAAACGTGCACTCACCAGTTCAGATCCTCCCCTAATCCACTGCATGGTGCCTGATAAATCCGGCTTCTCTGAGGCCCGGTTCCTGACGCGGGTTGTCGCGGGCTGGCTAGGAAAGCTGGGCTGGAGGGAAAGAGAGCCCCAGCGCCCCCTCCGCCTCCCGTCCTCCACAGCCCTACAGCCCAATCCCCTCCGCCCTGACCTTGCCTTCAGTCAGGTTGTTTCAAGCCCGCAGCCAGGCTCTGCCTCTCCGCCCTGCTGTTGGGGGTGGGGGCTGCTTGGCCGCGAGAAGCACGAGGGCGGGGGCGGGGGGGGGAGTGTCCCAGTGGACTGCCTTTATTCCTTATCCAGACTTGAGAACTGGAGGTAGGATGCGGCCAAGAATGGGAGTGAAGACTCTCCACCAGGGAGAAGGCACCAGCCACCTCTGCCTGTCCTCTTTTGCACTGGTGTTAGATGCTGTTTATTTGTGGGGCTTCTCATTTGTGTTGAACCAGGGAAAAGTCCTCTTCAAAATTACAAAAGGTATTGAGTCAATCTCTGAATAAAATTCTGTCTCAGTGAAAGCATGCCAGTGTTCTAATGTTTCCTTCCCTCAAGTTCCCTGTGTGCATACTCCCCTGGGGTCTTTCTACTAGAGTGCGCACTCTTTGTTTTTTGGGTTGTTTTTAGTCCACATTACTTTCACTTAGAACAATCCTGTGGAGGCAGGCATTAAAATTCCCACTTTACAGATAAATAAATGGAGATCTGGAAGAAGGAAGGCATGTGTATAAGGTCACATGAAAAAGGTAAAGTTTGACTTTATCCGCTGCCGCTTTCCACCCTGCCCTCCGTCTACACACACACACACACACACACAAACACACACTCCAGGTTTTTCTGTCATAAATCAAGAACATGAAAGGTGGTTTGATGATGGATGAATTTTCCATTTGCTTAGTTAGCTGAGAATGAGTCAAATATACATCAGCAAAACAGGCAAATGGAGGAACAGCCCAACTCTTCATGATGCAGTCAACTCTAGTCAGCACAACCCAGGGTGGCCCATTTGCATCTGCTGAGAGTTGATGTTGTCAGTCACATTCACATCATTATTTCATATAATGCTAACAATAGCTAACTGTACTGTGAGGTGGATACAACAGAGTGTTGATGAACCCCTGACTGAAGACATGAACACTGAATCCCAAAAGGTTGAAGAGATGATAGCCAAAGTAGCACAAAAAAACAAGACAAGAATCCAAAACTCCTGCCTCAGTCAAGACGGGAATTGCAGAAACAGAGCTAGCAACAACAGCAAGAGAAAATGATATCAGAAATAAATTCCTGGAGATGATTGACATGAAGTCATTACTGGCATGGTATGCACACAGCCCTATTGTCCTCTGCTTCTTAGCAAAACCTCCCCACTTTATTTTTTATTTTTAAATTGTATTTTATTGGTACCTTTTAGGTATATAATATAACGACATTCATTATTGGAAATTTGCACCTTTACATAGTCTCTCTTGGTTCTTATTTTTTCCCCCTTCCCTTCCCCTCCCTTCAACCCCTCCATCCCTCCCTATTTACAAAGACTTTGTTTCCCTTTTTTCATTTTCTCATATTAATTCCATTCCCTTCTTTCCTTTCCCCTACCCCTCCCACTTCCCTTTCCCCTTTGCCCCTTTTCTTCCTATTTCACATTATCTATTATACCTTTTAGTCCTTATTTATACTTTCAGTTTCTCACACTAGAGAAACTATTCTTCTGTATTTACACATGAAACTGAAAGTGTAAATAAGGATTAAGAGGTATAATAGATAATGTGAAATAGGAACCTCCCCACTTTATACAAGCTGTTATTTTGACCAGACAGAGCTGGCCAAAGATTGAAGCCCTGTTCAGTTCCCAATCATGTGAGGTGAAGCTGAATGGCCATTTAGTGAGGGATTTCTGAATCAAATGGGAGGTTGGCCTGGGTGTTCTTTTAACTTCCTTCCTTGGTAGTCTAGGCATCTCACTTTCCCACCTCTGGGCCTTCATTCACTATAAACATACTGGATGCACATTTCCTGCCAAACAGTCCATTTAAACTAGCATGACTCTTTAAGATATGGCACTGGCCAAACCACCTTTAGAAAGCTTTCTAGGAATACCTCCAGGCCTTAGTTTTATCATTTTTCATCTAACTTCTAATACAGTCTCATTTAATCCCCTCAATTGAAAAGGTTCACTGGTTATTAAAAGCTTAATTTTGCACCCCCTCCTGTTCGTATGTTGAACTTCTAACCCCTAGTACATTGGAATGTGAATGTATTTGTAGTATAGGTTCTTTAAAGAGTTTAGGTTAATTAGGTTAAAATGAGAACATTAGCATGGGCCCTTGACTAACGACCCTATACAAAGAGGAAATTTGGACAGGTAGAGTGAAAACTTTGTGAAGACTCTGGGAGAACAATTATCTACAAGCCTAGGAGAGAAACTTCAAAACAAACTGGCCCTCATGACACCTTGATCTCAGATTTATAGCCTCTAGGATTATAAGAAAATAAATTTCTGTTAAACCACTTAATCTGTACTATTTCCTGCTACATAAATAGAATTACAAGACTTTTTTATTTCTTGTATTTTGAAAGCAGTAACAATGAATTACACACCTTAGTGTCTTCTACAACAGTTACTGGCACATAGAAGATACCAGATAAAACCTTGGATTTTCTCATGTGTGTATTTATTCAATAATATAGGGTGCCTATCTGCTAAGCATCAGGACAGATAGGATAGAAGACAAAGTCTTTTCTGGAACTTACAATCTGATAGCAGTAAGAGATAAAGAGAACAGATAAGTAAATAAATAAGATAAATATTATGTTTTGTCAGATGTAAACCAGTTTATGTGACCTGAGCACTCTGGGATTATATAAAGTGTATCAATCAGGAAATCAGGAACTACCCTAGAATTTTCTCCCCCTGGAACATTTAAACCAAGAGAATTTAATACTGGGAGCACATCACACTTGCACAGCAATGAAACCAAACAGGAGATGATGAGGCAACCCAGTATTTAGCAGTCACAGAAAGCTGCTACCATTCCTATAGATGGATGGATAATGGGAGAAGGTAATGTTATTTGAACCCAGAAACAGGTGCTGTCATTTTAGATGCTAAAAGAATAGTGAGGCAGCCTGTTAGAGGCAGGCACCATAAACGGAAGACTTATTCAACCAAAGATGGAGCCATGGAGGAATAAAACTATCACAGGTAGTGGGGAAAGTGCCTTGGCTTCTCCTTTCCTTCTGCCTGTTGATCTCTTGAAAGTGTCTCTCATTGGAAAAAAGAAGTGAGAAAGCAAAAGAGACTAAGAAATGTAGTTTAAAGAAGAGTAGAAAATGGATCTGAAAGTAAATGGGCCAGTGTTAATACAAGATACGATCAAAATATACAGGAATGCTTAAATTTTAAAAAATTGATTATACTAAAAGACACATTGCAATTGTCTTTTCTAAAATATTCCTCCATATTTTGAACACATTTATACTATCATTCTTGCCACTTTTTGAGGCAGTACTGGAAAGTTACTTTCATGAATGTCTTTACAAGGTGTGATCAAAAATACAGTGAATGATGTTGTCAAGTGCCATTGAAAGGAAATGCAGGCCCATAAAAAATTATAGTATGTCCTCATTCATCTTATGATCTAGCACTATGACTTCTAATTCTTCCTCAAAGTCAAAATGACCATGAAAGGTACACATTTTGAATCAACTCAGGACACCAAGGCTACCAGGACAGTACAACTGAAAAACAAAAAAGTGCAACTAAAGACAGTGAAACTAAACACACTAATGACCCTCTAAGAAGAGGTAATTTAGACACAGGTAAAAACTCAGGGAGAACACAGTTATGTAGAACTGCTTCAGAAAGTGGCAAGAATGATGAAATAAGTGTGTTTGAAGCAAGGGGTAGTATTTTGAAGGTAATTAATAGTACTATAACTTTTACTGTATTATTTTTAAAAATTTAAACATTAGCTGTATTTTAAAAGTAATTTCATTGGCACATTTTAGGTATACAATATAATGACATTCATCATTGGAGATTTGTACCTTTACATAATATATCTTGATTCTTATTTTTCCCCCTTCCCTTCCCCTTCTTTCAACACCTCTATGCCTTCATATTTACAAAGACTCTGTTTCCATTTTTTCATTTTCTCATATTATTTCCATTTCTGTCTTTCCTTTTCCTACCCCTCCCACTTCCCCTTCACCTTTGACCTTTTCTTACTATTTCACATTATCTATTATAGATTTTGATCCTTATTTACACTTTCAGTTTCTCACACCAGATAAACTATTCAATATTTAGACATGTGTATCCTATTTATTTCACTTAAGAGTATCGCCTCAATATTCATCCATTTAGCTATAAATCCCTCTAACTTCTCATTATTTAGGGCTGAGTAGTACTCCATTTTATTTTTAAAAAACACATTTTCTAAAAAAACCAAAAAACCAAAAAAACACATTTTCTTTATCCAGTCTCCAGTTGATGGGCATTTGGGCTGTTTCCAAGTTTTAGCTATTACAAACAGAGCTGCTATGAACACGGGTGCACATATATCTCACTGTAGTATGATTCTTTTAATTCTTTTGGGAAGATACCAAGCAGGGGAATAGCTGGTTCAAATGGGACCTATAGTCCTAGTTCTTTGAGATATCTCCATACTGATTTCCACAGTGGTAGCACCAGTCTACATTCCCACCAAGAGTGGAGAAGGGTTCCTTTTTCCCCACAGCCCCACCAGCATTTGTTATTGGTTAATTTCATGATAACAGCCATTCTTTCTGGGGTGAGGTGGAATCTCAATGTTGTTTTCATTTGCAACTCTTGAATGACCAGTAATGTTGAACATTTTTTCATATGTTAATTGCTATTTCTACTTCTTTGACTGAGAAATAACTGTTCATTTCAGATGCCCACTTTTGGATTGGATCTTTAAATTTGGGAGGTCTGATTTTTTTTGAAGTTCTTTACATATTCTAGATAGTAGATCTTTGTCTGAGGAACAGCTGGTGAAAATATTTTCCCATATTTTGAGTTATCTCATCACCGTGTTGGTGGTTTCTCTTGCTGTGCAGAAGCTTTTTAATAAGAAGAGATCCCAGTTGTTGATTCTTTGTGCTAGTTCCCATGTGACAGGTTTTGTTCATGAAATCTTTTCCTACTCTAATGTCTTCAAGAGCTCTACCTAATCTCTCTTCCAGACAATTTAGTGTTTCTGTTTTAATATTTAGATCTTTGTTCCTTTTCAATTTTAGTTTAGTGCATTGTGAGAGATATAGTTCTAGTTTTAATCTTTGGCAAGTTGAAACCCAATTTTTCCAGCACTGTTTATTAAAGAGGCTATCTTTCCTTCAGTGAGGGTGTTTGTGTCCTTTGTCCAAGATGAGGTGGCTGAATGTGCCTGGAGTTGTTTCTACATCTTCTAATCTGTTCCATTGTTCCTCAAGTCTGTTTTTTTGCCAGTACCATGCTGATTTTTTTAAGAGTAGGAAAAATTTATTGGGAGAAAGAAAGCTTCTCCCTAAGAGAGACAGAAAGGGGACTGGAAAGTGGTTTGTCCACCCATCCAGCTTTTCAGAGATGTTTTATACAGCAAAGCCATGTGGTGAGGTGGGTACAAAGTGGGACAAAACCATAAGACCCAATGGAAATTTACAAGGTGGGCATGAGATGAGGCAAAACCATGACCAATCAATAAGATTACAAGTAAAGTCACCCAGGTAATATTGACTAAATGGGGATCAAATGAGAAGACAAATCACATACAAGGAATTTCCCATTTAGAATATCGATCACTGCTATCTATCTCTGGGGGAAGTATTACTTCTTTTCCTTTTTATAATGCTAACCAGTGAATGTGCCTCAGTTGTTCACCATGTTAGTTCCTTGCTGTCTTGGCTCCAGCAGGGCTGGTACCTTAAGGGAGTCCCTGTCTAACTGCCTCACAATAGCTTTGTAGTATAGTTTCAAATTGGGGATTGTGATACCCCTTAACTTGTCTTTGTTGCCTAGAATTCCTTTCGCTATTCTAGGTCTCTTCTGGTTCCAAATGAATTTTTGGATAGGTTTCTCAAGGTCTGTGAAGTATGCTGCTGAAATTTCAATTGGGATTGCATTGAATCTGTATAGCAGTTTTGGAAGTATAGCCATTTTCACTATATTGGTTCTTCCTCTTCAGGCGCAAGGGATGTCCTTCCATTTTCTGATATCCTCTTTGATCTCTTTTTTCAGAGTAGAGGTCTTTGATTTCTTTCATTAGGTTGATTCCTAGTTATTTCATTTTTTTGGATGCTATTGTGAAGGGAGTTACTCCTCCAGTTTCTTTTTCAGTGAGTCTGTTGGTCGTGTAGAGGAAAGCTATTTATATTTGTGTGTTGAACTTGTATCCAGCTACTTTACTGAATTTGGTTATTAAGTGTAGAAGACTTGGTGGCATTCTTGGGGTCTTCTATATAGAGTATGTCATCTGCAAATAATGACAATTGGACTTGTTTCCTATCATTATTCATTTTATTTCATTCTCTTGTCTAATTACTGTGTCTAATGTTTCCAAAACTATATTGAACAGGAATGGTGATAGTGAACATCCTTGTCTTGTTCCTGATTTTAGTGTGAAGGATTTCAGTTTTTGACCATTTAGTATGATATGGCTGTTGGTTTTTCATAGATGGCTTTTATCACATTCAGGTAGAGACCATCTATTCCAGTTCTCTGGAGAGATTTTTAATCATAAATGCATGTTGGATTTTGTCAAATGCTTTTTCTGCATCTATTGAGATGATCATATGGTTCTTGTTCTTGGTTCTATTAATATAGATAAATACATTTATTGATTTGCATATGTTGAACCATCCCTATATCCCTGGGATGAATCTCACTTGGTCAGGGTGTATGATCTTCTTGATGATCTTCTGCATTCTATTTGTCAATATCTTATTAAGGATTTTTGGAATTATGTTCAATAGTGATATTAACCTATAGTTTCTTTTTCAGTTGGGTCTTTCTCTGCTTTTGGTGATGCTTGCTTCCAGTAATGAATTTGGAGGTATTGCTTCCCTTTCAATTTCACTGAGGAGTTTAAACAGTAGTAGGAATAGTTCTTCTCTGGGCACCTGGAAGGAAGCTCCCCCGCCTCCATTCTATGCTCCTAGGGCAGAGAAGCTGAGCCGGTCCCAGCACCTGGAAGGAAGCTCCCCTGCCAACATTCCATGCTCCTAGGCCAGAGAAGGTAAGCTGGTCTGAGCACCTGGAAGGAAGCTCCCCCTCCTCCATTCCTTGCTCCTAGGGCAGAGAAGGTGAACCGGTCCCATCACTCAGAAGGAAGTTTCCTCATCGCCATTCTATGCTCCTAGGGCAGAGAAGGTGAGCCAGTCCCAGCACCCAGAAGGAAGCTCCCCCGTTGCCATTCCATGCTCCTAGGGCAGAGAAGGTGAGCTGCATGGCACCCACATGGCTCCAGAAGCACCCCCCACCATGGAAATGAGAAGACAAGTAAATAAGCCTCAAAAACAGACTTCCAGGTCACCTATAGCAACCCCAAAGGGAAACAAGATGGAACAATCTGATACTCAACCACCTGGAGTCTCTGAACTGGCAACAAAAGAGGATCTGAGAAAAATAAAATCAGAAATAATTTCTCACATAACACCAAAGATTGTGCTCATAGTGCAAGACATGATTAATAAATCTAGACAGGACAAAGATAAAAAAAATAGAGGATCTGAGGAACACGATGGAATCCCAACATAGGAAACAAATGGAATCCATAAAACAGATGCAAACAGATTTCCAGGAGATTAAAAACTCCACTGAAAGTCTGTGCAGCAGAATGAACCAATGTGAGGATAGAATTTCAGGTATAGAAGAAAAGATTGCAATTAGTGACCAGGAAAAGAAAAATTGATTTAAAATTGTAAAGGAATACGAGAAATCAATCCAGCAGCTGCTAGAAAATGCAAAGAAGAATAACATAAGACTGATTGGAGTCAATGAAGACACAGGAGAGAGTGTCAGATGACATAAAAAAACTCTTCACAGAACTGATGGCAGAAAACTTCCCAAGAAGGGGAAAAGAACGTGATGTACAGATAAGTGAGGGATATAGGACTCCAGCTAGACTTGATAAAAAAAAATCTACACATAGGCATATAATAGTTAGGATTCCAGAAATCCAACAGAAGAACAAAATTGTACAAGCAGTGAGAGAAAAGAAACAAATCACATACAAAGGAAAGCCCATCAGAATCACGGCAGACTTCTCAATGCAAACCCTCAAGCCAAGAAGAGCTTGGAGTGATGTATTTCAAGCCCTAAAGGAAAAAAGCCTCCAACCTAGATTGATGTACCCTGAAAAACTATCTTTCAAAATTGATGGAGAAATAAGATACTTTCATGATAAAGAGCACCTCAAGAACTTCATGAATACCAAACCAGCACTCCAAAAATTTTACACCACACTCTAGGAAAAGACATTGAGGATCCCAACCCCAGGAAGCCCAGCAGAATGAATCCATTGGGCGTGACAAATTAAACACAAAGGGGGAGAAGCCAACAAAAAAGAAACAGTCATGACAAGGCTTTTAAAACTTTTAACTTCATCTCCTTAATGAGTGTATAATTCAATCTTGTTATTGCACTGATTAGTATTTTTCTGATTCTAGAGTTGCACACCTTTCCTTGTGCTGTACTGGCTATTTGTCATCTTCTTATGTCTACTTTTTAATTGGGTTGTCTATTAATGAGCTGTAAGAGTCCTTTATATATTCTAGTCATAGGTTATATGCATTGTAAATATGGTCTGTTTAAGGACTACTTTTCATTGTAATTATGTCATTTAAAGTTCTAAATTTTGATGGAATCTCATTTATCAATTTTTTTCTTTTATACATCATGTTTTTTGTATCCTAGGAAGTTCTTGCCGACCCTAAATTCATAAACATTTTCCCTTATAATTTCTTCTTAAAGGTTTATACTTTTAGGCTTTCATATTTAGATTCATAGATCCCTTGAAGTTATTTTTATGTATGGAAATAAAGGATTGAGGTTAATTTTTTTATATATGGATACTAGGTGTTCTAGTGCCGTTTGCTGAAAATGCTATCTTTTGCTCGGCTCTTGAATTGAGTTTATATTCTACAACATGCTAATGTTAAATAATCTTTCAAAACTCAGTGGACTGTATTTGTGTGGTTCTATTTCTAGATTCTCTTTTTATTCAAATGATCTATATGTCTTTCCTTACACTAGCATTGCCTTGATTACTGCAGCTTTAGAAGAAGTCTTAAAATTAGGTACTAAACGTCATCCAACACTGTTTTTCTTTTTGTTTGTTTGTTTTAAACTTTTCTTGGTCCTTTGTACTCCTACATAACATTTAAATTTCAATATCCAATTCTTCATTTATAGCAAGTACACACAGACCTGAATGTTTATATATACCTTGTGTTTTCTAATCCTGCTAAATTCAAGTACAAGTTCTAGGGTTCCTAGAGATTTCTTAGTATTTTCTTTTAGATGATCATTTCATCTACATATAAAGACTTTGCTTCTACCTTGCCAATCCTATCCTAATTGTGTCATTTTATTGCCAGACTATTTTGGTTGGGCCTAGGTTTCAAACTTTAATGGACAGATAAAGAGTAAGCATATGTGCCCTTGTTCCCCACCTTAAGGAGAAAGCATTGTATCTTCTCCATTCATATAAGGCATTCTCACTGGAAGTATGGAGTACATGTCTTTAATCTGTTGAGAATTTCTGTTCTACTTCTAGTCTCCTGATAGCTTTTACCACAAACAGCTGTGGAATTTAGTCCAATACTTTTTCTCCGACTAGTGACAGGATCATATGGCTTTGTCCTTTCTTCTGTTAAAATGATGACTTTTGGGGGTGGATCTTCCAATGCTGAACCAACACTGCCATCCCTACAACAAAACCACTTTCTGCATCCTGGCAGATCTGACTTCTAATAGTTTGTTTTGTTAAACAAATTTCTACCTATGTTCATAGGTTTTTCTTCTATTATCTTTATCCAGTTTTAGGATTAGCACAATGCTGATTTCCTAAAATGAGGGGAGAAGTGTTCCTTTTTTTTCTGCTTTAAATGTTTGATATAATTATCAATTAAAATGTATATGAGCCTGTTGTTGTCATATAGGTAGGTTTTCAAGTTATGAATATACTTTCTTTAATAGATGCTGTTCAAATTTTTTATTTCCTCCAGAGTTAGTTTCATTAATTTGTCTTCCAAGGCACTTCTTAGCAGTTGTCAAATTTATTTCAAAACAGATTTTTGAAATATGCTTTCTATATCCTTTTAAATTCTGTAAAATCTGTGGTATTGTCTCCTAGGTTTTGATATTTTAATTTTAAAAAAGGATAACTGATATTGTGTAATGGGAAGTAAAGGTCTGAAGGAGCAGGGGAAGTGGGAGAGGTAGGGGAAAGGAAAGAAGGAGAAAAAATATGAGAAAAGGAAAAAAATGGTAACAAAATCTTTGCAAATAGGGAAGGGTGGAGGAGGTGAAGGGAGGGCAGGGGAAGGGGAAAAAAAAGAACCAAGATACTCATATAATAGTACAAGATCCCAATGATGTATGTAAATGTATTTTATACCTAAAATGTACCAATAAACTTAATGGGGAAAAAAATAGTTCTTCTCTAAATGTCTTGTAGAATTCAACAGTGAAGACATCAGGGCCCAGGATTTTCTTAGTTGGTAAGTTTTTAATTATGTTTTCAATTTCATTGATTGATATTGGGTTGATTAGAGTTTTTCAGTCATCTTTGTTCAACTTTGGTAATTCATGTATATCTAGGAATCTGTCTATTTCTTCCCTGTTTTCCATCTTATTGGCATATAGTTTCTCGAAGTAGGTATTGATGATCCTCTGGATTTCTGTCCATTGCAATTTCACCCTTTTCATTCCTAATTGCATGGATTTGGGTCATTTCTCTCCTTTTTTTGGATTAGGTTCACTAAGAGTTTGTCAATTTTGTTTATTCTTTCAAAGAACCAACTCTTGGCTCATTGATTTTTTGTATCATTCTCTTAGTCTCCATTGCATTGATTTCTGCCCTGATCTTTATAATTTCCTCCCTTGTAGAAGCTTTGGGTTTGTCCTGCTCTTCTTCTAGAAGCTTGAGGTTTAAAGTCAGGTTGTTTATGTGAGCTTGCTCTATTTTCCTAATATGAGTATTCACTGTTATGATTTCCCTAATAGGACTGCTTTCATTGTGTCCCATAGATTGCAACATGTTGTATTGACATTGTCATTTAATTGTAGGAATTGTCTGATTCCTTCTTTAATTTGCTCTGTGACTCATTGGTTATTCAGAAGTGTGTTGTTCAATTTCCATGTGTTTATGAAATTCTTGTGATTTCTTTTGCTATCGATCTCCCATTTCATCTCATCTCACTACTGTCTGATAATATACAGGGGATTACTTCAGTTTCTTTGCACTTACTTAAACATGTTCTATGAGTGAGTATGTGGTCTATTTTGGAGAATCATCCATGTGCAACTGAATATAGTGTGTACCATGATTTTGTGGGGTGGAACACTCTGTAAACATCTATTGAGTTCATTTGTTCAAGAGTTTGATTGGGTTCTTATATTTCATTGTTTATTTTCAGTCTAGTGGATCTATCTATTTGTGACTAGGGAGTACCAAGGTCCCCCACTACTATTGTATTAGTGGTTATTTGATTTTTCATGTCTGTTAATATTTGTTTTATATAGTTGGGTGCACTAGTATTTGGTGCATATATATTTATGATTGTCATCTCTTTCTCTTGGATTTTTCCCTTTAATAGGATGTAGTGTTCTGTGTCACTCTTAATCTGTGTTGGTTTGAAATCCATTTGACTTGGAAAGAGGATAGCTACTCCTGCTTTTTTTTTCAGTTCTTGTCACATGGAGTATGGTTTTCTACCCTTTAACTTTCAGTCTATGAGTTTCTTTTCAAATTAAGTGTGTTTCTTGTATGCAGCATATTGTTGGATCTTGCTTCTTGACCTAAGCTGCCAGTCTATTTCTTTTGATTGGTGAATTGAGACCATTAGCATTGATGGTTATAATTGATATGTATTGACTTATCTTTGTCATGATTTTTTCTTTTTGTTGGATTCTCCCCCTTTGCATTTAATTTCTTGTCATGCTTGGTGGATTCATTTTGCTGGGCTTCCTCAGGTTGTGATCCTTATTGTCTTTTCCTAGGATATTGTTTAAAATATTTTGGAGTTCTGGTTTGGTATTCATGAAGTTCCTCAGGTGTTCTTTGTCATGGAAGTGTCTTATTTCTCCATCAATTTTTAAAGATAGTTTTGCAAGGAACATCAATCTGGATTGGAGGTTGTTTTCCTTTAGTGCTTGAAATATGTCACTCCAAGCTCTTCTTGCCTTGAGGGTTTGTGTTGAGAAGTCTTCTGTGATTCTGATGGGCTTTCCTTTGTATGTGATTTGTTTCTTTTCTCCAATTGCTTGTAGAATTTTGTTCTTCTGTTGCGTTTTTGGAATCTTTGTTTTTTCTTTTTAATTCTTTTGTTGGTACATTTTAGGTATACAATACGTTTACATTTATCATTGGGTGCTTGTACCTGTACATGATGTGTCTTAGTTCTTATTTTTCCCCCATTACCTGTGCACCCTTCACCCCCCCCCCACCCTTCCCCATTTACATATATTTTGTTTCCATTTTTTATTTTCTCATAATTTTTCCTTTCCCTTCTTCCCTTTCCCCTTCCCCTCCCACCACCCCTACACCTTTGGACCTTTTCTTATTTCAAATTATCAGTTATTCATTATAATCATTTAAATCCTTATTTACACTTTCAGGTTCTCACACTAGAGCAACTATTTGATATTTACACATGTGTGTCCTATTTATTTCACTTAAGAGGTTGGTCTCAATATGCATCCATTTAGCTATAAATGTCTCTAGTTTCCCATTATTTATGGCCGAGTAGTACTCCATTTTATAAAAAACAACATCTTCTTTATCCAGTTGCCAGTTCATGGGCACTTGGGCTGTTTCCAAGCTTTAGCTATTACAAACTGTGCCGCTATAAACATGGGTGGACATATATCACTGTGGTATGATTCTTTTAATTCTTTGGGGAAGATACCCAGTAGGGGAATAGCTGGGTCAAATGGGACCTCTAGCCCTAGTTCTTTGAGGTATTTCCATCCTGATTTCCACAGCGGTTGCATGTCTAGGTGTAGAGTTTTTGTTATTATGGCTATTTGGAGACCTATATGCCTCACTTATCTGTATGTCAAGTTCTTTTCCCCTATTTGGTATGTTTTCTACCATTACTTCTGTGAACAGCTTTTTTATGTCATTTGCATTCTCTCCTGTTTCTTCATTGACTCCAATCAGTCTTATGTTATTCTTCTTTGCATCATCTAACACCTGCTGTATTAATTTCTTATAGTACCTTATTATTTTTAAGAAATTTTTCTGTTCCTGGTCACTAATTGCAATCCTGTCTTCTATATCTGAAGTTCTGCCCTCACATTGGCTCATTCTGCTGCATAGACTTTCCGTGGAATTTTTAATCTCCTGAAATTCTGTTTGCATCTGTTTTATGGATTCCCTTTGTTTCCTATGTTGGGATTCCATCATGTTCCTCAGCTCCTGTATTTTTTTTTTATCTGTGTCCTCTCTAGATTTATTAATCATATCTTGCACTATGGGCACAATCTCTGCTGTTATCTGAGAAATTATTTCTGATTTTATTTTTTCCAGATCTTCTTTTGTTGCCAGTTCAGGGAGTCCAGGTGGTTGAGTATCAGAATGATCAATCTTGTTGCCCCTTTGGGGTTGCCTTAGGTGATCTGGAAGTCTGGTTTTGAGACTTATTATATATCTTCTCATTTCACCAGATGCAGCCTGCTGTGCCTTTGTTGAAGCAACATTTTGCTCACCCAGTGGTCTTCAATTCTCAGCAAGCCACTGAGAGACCTTTTCTCTGCTCCTCACCCCTGTGCCACTTTCTGGGTTCATAATGAGGGCCTTCTGGGTCCCTGTGCTTCCCTGTTGTCTAGGCTCGGTTCTGGCTGGGGCCTGTGCACACTTGGGATGGTATCTGGATGTGCCTCTGGCTAGGGCTTGCCCCCTATGTAGCTGTTTTCTGGGCAGGCCTTTGGCTGGGGGCTGTGTACCTCAGTCACTGGTGTCTGAGTGGGCTACTGGCTGGGCTCTGCATGCACTTACCAGTGGTATTGGAGCAGGCCTCTTGCTGTTGCTTGTTTTCCTTTGCAGCTCTTTTCCAGGCAGGGCTTTGGCTGGGCTTGTGGGTCTGAGATGCCTGGATTGGGGTGGGGCCCTGGCTAGTACCTGCCTGCAAATTCTTTGCTCTGGCCCACATGGGCTTCTTGCCGAGATCTCTGCACATTAACAGTTGGAATCAGCTGTATATTTTGATTACACCTCATACCTAGAGACTCCTGAAGAATAATGTGTGTTGATTCCAGAGATCTAATTAGATGCCATTAAACCAATATATTATACTAGTTGAAACCTTGCAATAGTGTATTATAGAGGGAGGAAGTAGGGAGGGAGGTGATAGAGGGTTAAAATGACCAAAGTATGTTATGTGCATGTATAGGTCTGCCAAAATTAAGCCCATTAATGTGTATATAACTCATATACACTAATAAAAAAGATATAACACAAAAAGGAGTTAAAAAATTCAATATGTCTAGAGCACCTATTGCCTAGAGCCATGTGAGCAGTTAGAGGTGATATAATGTGGTAAGTAAGGTTATAGATTCTGGAGCCAGAAGTATTTGTATTCGGTTATTGGCATGGCCATTTAGATTATTTCATGCTCTGTGCTTCAACACTTCATATGTGAACATGTTATCAAGGTTGTTATAAATATTTGATGAATTTATCCAAGGAAAGAACTTAACACAGTGCTTGGCAATAGTCAGTACTCAGCACAAAATAATTGAAATTTGGAGTTTCCACAATCTGTGTTCCAAACGTTTTTACTGAAGGTCTGTGATCCTTCTTGAAGCCTATTTGGTACCTAACCTGGTTCCAGATTTCAGTGGTCAAAGGACAAATATTGCCTCTTTTTGGCCATGAGTAGCATGGGGAGAAAGGTAATCTTAGGTATGGTCCCAGTCTGGCACATTCTCTTTAGTTTAGGCCATATTAATTCTGGGACCCCAGATATGGGGTCTCTGAGGGCAGAAGTTCCAGCCTAAGCTGACTCTTATCTGCTGTAGGTGTGGTTTTGTCCTGAGTTGAGTCAAGGGCTAGATTCACTATTGATGGGTAGCCTGAGACAAGTACCCAGCTTTCCTATGTCTCAGTTTCTACACTTATGTACATAGAGTTTTAAGCAATCACTGACACATAGATATCAGAGTTCACAAAGATCTTAAAGATTATCTTCTCCATCATTCTCATTTTACTGTTGAGATAATACAGTCACATGGAATGGAAGAAACTGTCAAAGCCACAAAGTAAGTTAGTGGCTGAGCATGAATAAAAACTCAAACCCTGATTCTAGATAGTGAGTGGAGTATAGCAGTGAAAAGGGGTAAAGTTTAAGGTACAAACTACTATAATTCTAATATTAGTAATCCAAGGCTAACATCTAAATTATAATCTGTGTTGTCTTAGCAAACCAATATTTTATATACATGTATTACTACCTATTCTTACTCATTCAAAAATTCAATAAATGTGTGCCTACTATGTGCCAAGCACAGTGTGTTAAGTCCTGATATTATAGCAGTGAACATAATGGATACAGTTCATGTCCTCATTTGATTTAAACAGATAAGTAAATAATGTAATAAATATATTAATATAGATGATCATAAGTGCTATGAAAGAAAGTGAGAAGATATAGGGTAATTCTGTGGGAGGAAAAAGAGAGGATAGATATGGAAGTTTCTCCAAAAAGATGGCATTAAAGTTGAGGCCAAAAAGCTTAAAGTGATTCAGGCATGTAGAAGGTAAGGGGAATATATTCCAGGAGTAGAAAACAGAAAGTACAAAAGTTGAAAGAATTAAATAGGATTGCAATGTACCAAGAAGTGAAGTGGAAGCACAATGAGGTGGAAACCTAGAGAGAAAAGGGAAAAGTGGTAGGAGACAAATTTGGCATGTACTTCAAGAAGTCAGGGTGGTGAAGACAGAAGGGAAAGAAATCAGAAACAATAGATATTATCCCCAGAAATCTAAAAAAGGAAATAATGCAAGATTCAAGTGCAATGGAAAGTGTAAAGGTACACATATAATGTTGGACTTTGAGAAGAAAAGCCCAACTAAACAGATTCTCAAGGTCATCTAGCCCCTTGCTACTAGTCAAAGTGTAAGCCTCAGACCAGCGTTGTCCATCATTTGGGAGCTTATTAGAAATGCAGAATCTCAGATGAACCAGGACCTATTAACTCACCATCAAAATTTTCACAAGATCCCCAGTGATTCACATGCACTTTATAGTATAGAAAGGACAGCTCTAGCTCAAACTCCTGTCACTTTATTAAAGCCATTAAGGTAACTTTGTCCAAAAATAAATAGGAAACATCTTCATCTATATTTCTAAGTATAACAGGCAGAATGGCTGAGGACAGCCTGGTTCCTTGATTTGGGTAAGAAGGTTTATTGGGCATGTGGGCTCTCATTTCCTCTGTTGGAACATCAACTAGTCAGTCCCTGACTACGTATGTCCCTGAGAACATAATTCCTCCTTCCCAAGTTTCCCAAGCAGCAATTTGACCTTGAAGACTAACTTACTCTCCCTAACTTTCTCAAGCAGCTCTGTGATCATGTAGACTCGGCAATAGAAAAGAACCAGAGAATTCCAGAGGCACTTTAAGCAAGCTCATAGAGCAGTGTCAAGCAGCTAGGGAAGAGCAGGGAGGAAGTAGTCACATTTGTTTTCTTTCAGGCCACAGCAGGCAAAGCCTGAAGACAAAGTAAGATGTTGCTCATCAAGTTGCTGCAGAAAGCACCATCCTGGAATGTAGGGAATCTCAGCTTAACAGTCTCCCTTAGGCCTCTCCAGCTTTATCATAAGGGACTGGCCAGATAAAATACTTGTTCTTTCCATAGATATGAATCCATTATTTACCCTCCTTCTCTAAGCTCACCATAGGCTTTCTACTCTATTGTATAAATTAAATAACTTTGCCTCTTCTTAGCATCCACCCCTTTTCTCTTCTCTTTCTCCCATACCATATGCTCACCCTTGGTTTCCTGTCCACTAAAGAATTTGCTTTCCAGCTCACTATCCACTTTCATGAAAAAAGCAGGAGCTGAAATAACAGTAAATAGTTTCAATTAGATGAGCATATTTAACCTCCATCAACTTGAGAGGATCCAGGACTTGCAAAGCCTATAAATATTATGTATCTGGTCAAAGATTCCCTGGCAGGTCAAGCTCATAGGTTAATATGAATCTTTTATAAGTCCCATAACTAAAAGCATCCAAACAGAATCTGGAGAAGTGTGGGAGATTGTAGAATTTAGTTATCTAGTTGTAAGAATTGACCATGAGAAATTAGTTAACTGAGAAAATTAAGAAGTCATTTCTGGGAATTTCCACAAGTCTGTTTGTTAAAAGAATTCCAGGAAACTTTAAGAGATGTTGTAAAAGTTTTATGGGAGAAAAACAAGTTTTCCTAGTTTTCTTATTAACCGTTATCCAGGGTCAGAGGACTACGACCCAATGACTCTATGGGTGGTGAGAGAGATACGATTCACTATGTACATCTGTGATGTTTGCGGTGGGCTGGTGGGCTTGACTTCTGCTGAAGTCACCCTGCTTTCTTATCATCTGATAAGAAGGCTGTGGTGTGCTCTTAGATGTACAGATTGGTGAACGGAAACAAGGGACATGTAAATTCACCTGTAGCTTTTATGAGTCACTTAAAGTCACTTGTTATCACCAGATGTTAAAACCAGAAAGATAATAATCAGAATAACTAAGCTGCTTTCCTACATGTATAAAAACCTTACTTCTTTCCTTTGTGATTGTCGAACAGTGTCAGGAGAATAAACTGCTGTTCATCCCCCAGGCTGTCTCCTTTTCTTTCTTTAAAGGTCGGTGCTCTCCGGGGTCTCCGGTCTCCCTCTAGAGAGACCACCCACAGAGAAGTACCTGCCAGAGATATAGAATGCTATAGAATGAATCCTTCATTGATAGAATGCTGTGCTAGAGAACCACACAGAGAAGCCAGTGAGCCAATTTGAGAAGAGCCCTGGAATAGAAGTCATGTGACTGTCAAATTGCTGTGTAACCTTGGATAATCTACTCAGTCACTTCATCTGTTAAATGGTGTGCAAACAGTCTCAATGCTTTTTGACCTGCACTTTAGTACAGTGTAGGGAATGTCCTGCAGAGGATACACCTTCTATCTTCTCCTAGGGAACATGTGGTAAGGTAAGTAGGAAGAGCTCTGGGCCCACTTTAAGCATAGTAGTTCTCCTTTAACTGTTTTAAAATTAAGCTTCCAGATAAGATTGTGATTAAACAAATAGTCCCTGCTCATATAAATAAACATATCTACCCAGACTGTATAAGAAGCTATAAACAAAATATCTGGGTAATAACCTTGATTTATTTGCCCACTACAGTGTTTAAACATTTGATGGAGGTTAAACTATGATAATTCATTTAAAAATCTGTACTCCAAGCTTCTCTTGAAAAGTCTAGCAGCCCTAGACTGGTATACCTACCTTACAACAATCAGCCAGAGCTGAGTGGCAGCTGCCTCCCTTAGAGCCAGAATCCCTGTCTATTGGTCTCTGAAGGTTTCTGAATGGTGTTCCTTGCCCTGAAAGGCTTTCTGACTTTCAGCTTCTTTATCCTTCCACATTTCTAGCAGAATAGTTGCTCTAGGAATGACTGTGACTATAAATGGAAAGTGTAATTTCTGCAGAGCAGTGCTTCTTTAGTTTGAGACAGGGTCTAAGTTGCCCAAGTGGAATTTAAACTTGTGAACCTCCTGTCTCAGCCTGGGATTACAGGCATGTACCACCACACCTGGCCAACCAGTGCAAAACTGGTGCACACACTGGAAAACCAGTGCTTTTTAAACTTTAATGTTCATGAATATTCTCTTTAAAATCAAGATTCTAATTTTGGGTGAGACTTGAGGTTCTGTATTTCCAGCAGTTGCCTAGGTGTGCTGCTGATTCATGAGACACACATAGAAATAAGAGATGGACCAGTAGAAAGAGGAAAGAAGTGAGAAAGCAAGAGCCCTGGCCTCTGGCCCCAGCATTCACTGACTTTCAGTGCACAGAGAAAATTGCTAAACTTTCTGTTCAATGGGCCTACTAAGACCTTCTCCAGGGAGATGATGAAAAGACAAGAAGAGAATCCTGTGGTGAGAAGAGTCTCAAACAAAAAAAAAATACAGTATAAAGAAAGCCAGCATGGCATCTGTTTATTGGGAGGTGGATATTTTTCCAGGCTATTAGCCATTCTCTCTGACTGGGGATGGCTTGGATCACATCTTTGTTTTCAGATGTTGACTTCCAACCTCAAATGGAATTTGTTTTGCTGATTAAGAGCTGAGAGAGTCAAGGGACAGAACAGAGAAGAGATGGAAGGAAAGGAGAAAATGGAAAAAGAGGATAAAGACAAAGGAAAAGAAGGAAGAGAGAGAAGAAGAGAATGAGGAAAAAATGGTAGGAAAATAAAAGAGGATATGATGGTGGATAAGGAGGAAGGAGGCAAGGGAAAGGAAAAAAGAAAGGGGAAGAATGGAAAGGAAGAAAGATAGAAAAAAGGTGAACTCCCCAGGTCAAGGCTTCTTTGTTGTTCAAATCCATCATCTTCAATTGGCCCCTCTTCATAGACATCCTCATAGCAGGGTTCTAAGGTCCCTTTCTGGATCTAAAATTCTATGATCTTCTGCATGCTATGACAACAGCACAAACTGACTCCATTGGTCTGCCTGTGATTAACTGCTTTCTCTTCCTGACCCATCATACAGCAGGAACCACTTATCTGCACACATGCTCCCTTACCTTAGTATGTTGTGGAAACTCTGGAGGGGGAGTAAATTAAGAAAGAGGAGAGAAGACATCAGGGATGAAGGGAAAATTGAGATGGAAGAAAGAATACAGACAATTAGTTGTCAAATCCTGTAGCTTCCACTCCTGTGGCACTTCTGTGTATCTCCTCTCTATAACCATAACCATTACCCTAGGTCAACCCCTCATTTATATCTCTCTGGGAACATCACATCAGAACTAGGACTGGAAGTCCCATTTGACCCTACTATTCCACTGCTGGGGATCTTCCCCAAAGAATTAAAAGAATCATACTACAGTGATATATGTGCACCCATGTTCATAGCAGCACAGTTTGTAATAGCTAAAACTTGGAAACAGCCAAAATGCCCATCAACTGGAGACTGGATAAAGAAAATGTGTTTTTTTTATAAAATGGAGCCATAAAAAATGAAAAATTACAGACATTTATAGCTAAGTGGATGCACATTGAGGCGATACTCTTAAGTGAAATAAATAGGACACACATGAATAAATACCTAATAATTTCTCTGGTGTGAGAAACTGAAAGTGTAAACAAGGTCCAAATGTATAATAGGTAATGTGAAATAGGAAGAAAAGGGGCAAAGGGGAAAGAAGTGGGAGGGCTAGGGGAAAGGATAGAAGGGAATGGGATTAATATGAGAAAATGGAAAAATAGGAACAAAATCTTTTTAAATAGGGTGGGATGGAGGGGTTGAAGGGAGGGCTGGTCAAGGGTGAAAAATAAGAACCAAGAGAGATTATGTAAAGGTGCAAATTTCCAATGATGAATGTCATTATATTGTATACCTAAAATGTACCAATGATTAGAATGCATAATCGATAATGCAGAATAGGAAGAAAAGGTCCAAAGGGGTGGGGTAGTGGGAGGGTCAGGGGAAAGGAAAGAAGAGAAAGGAAAAATGCTGAGAAATGGAAAAAATGGAAATAAAGTCTTTGTAAATAAGGAAGGGTGGAGGGGATAAAGGGAGGGGTAGGAATGGGGAAAAAATAAAAAAAATGCATCATGTAAAGCTACAAGTTCCCAATGAGAAATGTAGATGTGTTGTATACCTAAAATGTACCAATAAAAGAATTTAAGTAAAAAAAAAAAAAAAGGATAAGGATGTTCCTGAACTTTTACTGAACAGTGAATGGTGAAATGGACTGATTTGAGTGGTAAAATAAATGAAGTATTTCCAGATCATCATTGTTTTCTTTAACAGAAAAGAAGATATCAAATTACAAAACATGTAGTAAGGGTATTATTTTATGAAAAGTTTGTTTTAATTTTCTATTAGTTATGATATATTGTCTTAGTTATTCTTCTCTCATTGCTGAGACAAATACTCAACACTCAAAGTTAAAGGGGGAAATGTTTATTTAGCTCTCAGTTGGTAGAGTTTTCAGTTCACATTTGGCTAGCTCAAAGGCAGAGTGGCATGGCAGACAGGCATCACAGAGGAGAAACAGTTCATGGCAGGCAGAAGGTAGCAAAAGTAACAAGGGACAAGACAAGCCTCTTTCTGTTCCTTTTATTCTATCCAAGTTATCTGGATTAGGGTGGTGCCAAACCAATCAGTGGACTGATTTAGTAATCACCCACCCTTAATCCTAGCACTCTTAATCCTAGCATTGCACCACGAATCAATCAGACACTCTAGATTCAGCCACCTTTGAAAAAGCCCCATCTACAACTGCATGAGGCTTTGGGGAACTTCTAGATACAAGCTATAACACATACTTTAACATGGGTCCCAGTCAGAACAGTTTGAAATATGGTATTCTAACAGCAAGATAGACTTTAAAAAATTTATCAGTACACGTTTGCAGTACACAATTATTACATTTATCATGCGGGAGTTTGTACATGTACATAACACATCTTAATTCTTTTTTCACCTTCCCCTATCATCCCTCCTTCCTCCCTTCAACTCTTGCCCCCGCTTCCAATTTGCAAATGCTCTATTTCAATTTTTCTTAAACTCTCTTTTTTAATCTTTTCCACTTCCTTCACTTCCCCCTCCCTCCATCTCTTTTTCTCTTTCTCATTTGAGAAAGATCTAATTCCTACTATCTTTTATTTTACTCTTTATTTATTTTGAACTAGTTATTTTACCTCTTTCAATCACAGTTTCCTCATCAGAAAAATAGAAGTAATAATAACACCTATATAAAAATTGTGAACACTAAACAAATGGATGGATGTAAAGTTTTACATAATACCTGGCAAATATTAGCTCTGATAATGATTATCTATGGGGTGAAGGCAGGAGTAGGATTGAGGAGATTTCAGAAAGGACCCCTAGTGATGGTAAAGGACCTTGCCAAAATTGATGCAGACCACATTATTCTAGGTGAAAGGAATATCCAGCAAGGCCTTAAGGTTGGGTGTACTCGCTGACTCTAAAGGAGAGTGAGAAGGTCAGTGTGGCTGGAGTGGAGTGGAATGCAATGGAGAATGTAATAAGAGATGAGGTCACAGAGATAATGGAGCCCTAATCATACAGGGTCTTGGGGAGCATTAAGAGGATTAAGCTTTTGCTCTTAGTGTCATGAAAGTCAGTCAATTAAAGCATATTAAGCAGAGTGACATGTGATATGATCTGAATACACTTAAGTTTTAATACACTCTTAAGTTTTAATACACTCATTCTTGTGACTGTATAGAGAATTAACTGGAAGAAGTTAATGGAGGAGGAAACAGAGTAATAAGAAGGCCACAGAATAATGCAGTATTCCTAGTGCAAGATCATGGTGGTTTAATAAATGATGATAACATGGGAGATGATGAGAAGCAACTGATTCTAAAAGTGTTTAAAAGATGAAACCAGCAGGATTTCCTGAAAAATTGAATGTGGGATGTGAGACAAAATGAATCATTAAGGACTTTGTTTGGTCTGAGCATCTGGAAGGAAACATCTGGAAGTTGTTTTTAACTGAGTTACAGATCAGTAAAAAGCAGATATGGGTTTTTACCTCAGGAGTTCAGGAGTTCTGTTTAGGTCACAGTAAATTTGAAATGTCCATTGGTTATCCAAAAGAAATGTTAAGTAGACAGTCAGAAATATGTGTTGAAAAATAAATCCAGGCTGGAGAATTTGGGAATCATTAATGTATAAATATTGTTTAAAGCTATTATACTAGATGTGGTCACCAAAGAAGGAAATACAAATGGAGAAGAAGTCCAGCAATTGAGCCCTGAGTCTTGCAACATTTAGAGATTAAAGAGATAAGAAAATAGCAAAGAAGTTTGAGAAGGAACAATTAATAAGATATGAGTAAAACAAGTAGAGTATGGTGTCCTGGAAGCCAAGGAAAGAAGAGTTCCAAAGTGGGGAAAGTGGCCAGTTTTGTCAAGTGTTACTGAGAGGGGTACTTTTCACAGTTGAGGAGACCAGCCTTATGGCAAGCTGATGTAATGGTAGTTTATTTTCTCATAGAGAGAGGGAAGGTTTTATCCCTAATTTATAACTCCTTGAGTGGCCTATACAAAGGCAGTGTGGTATCAAGTTTCTTGCATGAGAGGAAACAAGGACCTGGGCTGGATTGGCCAGAAATCCTACGTGATTGCTATACAATCTGAAGTTTTTAATACAGAAAGGAGAGCAGAGGGAGCAGTGAGCCACTAGAGAACCTAGCCCATTGATCACAGATGAAAGGGGTGTGCCCACTCTCATATGGTACAATCAGAAGCACTACAGACAGATATCCCTCCCCAAACATACTTCACCCATTCCTTCTAGGCTTTCTTATTTATTCAGTAAACACTTATTTGTAAGCCACTGCCTTAAGCACTTATATATAATAACAGTGAATCCTTACAGTATTATGAGGTAAATTCTATAATTACCCTCTTTTATGGATGAAGAAACAGAGACAGTAGAAGCTACATAACTTACTTGTTCAATGCACAGAATTATTAAAAGGAGGAGCCAGGATTCTAAACCTTCTATCTCCAGTGTCCATGCTCCTGGCCTCTATACTTGAGATGTGGGTCAAATCCTGGCTGGAGTCTGCTGCTGTACATTTTTATACATTTCTATAGAGCTGTTACAAGAAAGAAAAATATACAACATGAGCCTAATGTGTCTTACATGCCTAAAACATTTACTATCTGAACCTTCACTGAAAAAGTTTACCGGTCCCCACTAATTCTATAAAATGGGAAAGATAATGCCTCTAATTGCATTTAATGTAGATCAAATGATATAATTTATCTAAAGCACCTAAGAGATGTTCAATAAATAGTATTTTAGTTTTTATGATTAACTTCATACTCCAGGGTTTTGAATGTACCTCACTGGTAGATTGCTTGCCTAGCATGTGCAAGGCCCTGGGTTCAACATCCAGCATATATATTCCTTGTGCTAACAGCTCTCTGCTTCCAAAACACTCTCCTAGAGAAATTCTTCCTAGATTTCACTCATTCTAAACCCCTATTTTACCCCAAACATTGCTGAAAAGTTGCCAGAACAAATTGAGGTAGACAGCCCTATTGACTGAACTTTACAAATAAGCTAGTAGCACTTTCAATAGACTTAAAATTCCTAATTAAATAAAGCAAGTAAGTTCTATGTAAGAAAATCTTGACAGTAAATGGCAAATAGGTGACTAGAAATTTTTCCCAAATGGCAATTCTAAAGATAGTAAGTAAATATATAATATACTATGTTTCCTAAAAACTGAAATATGAAATAAGTATCTAGAAAGTTTTAGGTAATCTTTCATTTAGTTACTACATATAAGGAACAATTTAAATTATAGAACATTAGAGCTTTAAGACTCCAAAGAAATTGTCTAGTCAAGCACCCTAATGTTCACATGGGAAATCTGAAGCACAAAGGAAGGAAGATACTTGCACATGGTCATATAGTAAATATGGAGCTAGAATCCTGTCCTCTTAATGCAGTACCCTTTATATTACACTAGTGATTGGAAACCAGTGACCTAGGCCTTGATTCTATGTTTATTTTTTTCTATATTGTTGCACCCAGCGAGAAAGAACCAACCAGAGACCGATATTAAATCCACACAGGAGTTTATTACCGGCCGGACCCGAGCCGAGCATCGGACTTGAGTCTCAACTGGGGGGAGATTAACATATTTTATACACCTTTGAGGCCAGCAGTTTCTAGGCCCCGCTATGGGATAGAACTAGTAAAGCAAGAAAAAGGTACAGAAGCAGAACGTCCTGCTGTTAGAACATTTGTAAAACAATAGTTGATTAATTGTTGTTTCTAAGAGACTCTAAGGGGGGGAGGTTTCTAAGCTTCCTCCTTTTGAGTTCATCTAAAGGGCAGGCAGGTGGGTCATTCAGCAGCAATATGGAGTCTGTCTTGCTAACTAAGGTCCTTCATATATAATATAAGAGAAAATTTGATCCAACATTCACAAAGCGTAATATTACATAAGTAAATCTTGGTTTCCAGATTCCATAGGGAAAAAAAATCAGAAGTTCCAGACAAAACATTTGGAGCTGGAACTGGGCAGTGGCTACCTCTTTTACACAGGATATATGCTCTCCAGTTTGTCATACTCCCTGTAACTCTCAAACATATCCAACTTCCAATGTCTTTCATGTAACTTACCAACCAAGCCCCTATACAAATTTGTGTTTTACTTCATCTGTTCTACATTTTGCTGCATTCTTTCAAATAAGGGGTACAAGGTCCCTTCCTAGGGTTCCCAGAAGGGCCATGGAATGAGGGAGCAGAGCCATGGGACTGTAGTAAAAGGTGAATTGTGTACTCTTGGAAATTGTGGGAGAGAGACTACCAGTTACCTATTTAAAAATCCATTTTTCTGAGTAATAATATGCCAATTTCCTTTGCTACTATGAATGGCAAATAACAGATCAGTGGAAGCTCTTAGGTGGGGCTTCCAAAAAGCTACTCAAAGTAGCTATGGCAGCTGGCATGTGACATTTTTGTCCTTGCCTCAGTTTTTAAAATTAATTTTATTGGTACATTTAAGGTATACAATATAATGACATTCATCATTGGAAATTTGCAAATTTACATAACCCATCTTGGTTCTTTATTTTTTGTTTCCATTTTTTCTTTTTCTCAAATTAATTCCATTCTCTTCTTTCTTTTCCCCGAACCCTCCCACTTCCCCTTCCCCTTTGCACCTTTTTTTCCTATTTCACATTATCTATTTTACCTTTTAATCCTAATTTACACTTTCGGTTTCTCACACCAGAGAAACTATTCAGTATTTACACATGTGTCAAAGTTATTTCACTTAAGAGTATTGCCTCAATGTGCATCCATTTAGCTATAAATGTCTCTAGTTTCTCATTCTTTATGGCTGAGTAATACTCCATTTTATTAAAAAACACATTTTCTTTATCCAGTCTCCAGTTGAGGGGCATTTGGGTTGTTTTCAAATTTTAGCTATCATGAATTGTGCTGCTATGAATGTGGGTGCACATATATCATTGTGGTATAATTCTTTTAATTCTTTGAGGGAAATACCCAACAGTAGAATAGCTGGGTAAAATGGGACATCCGATCCTAGTTTTTGAGGTATCTCCATACTGATTTCCACAGTTTTTGCACAAGTCTATGCTCCCACCACCAGTAGAACAGGTTTCCTCTTTCCCCATAGCCGCACCAGCATTTGTTATTGGTTGATTTCATGATAGCAGTCATTCTTTCTGGGGTGAGGTAGAATCTCAGCATTGTTTTCATTTACATCTCTCGAATGATGAGTGATGTTGAACATTTTTTATAAGTTTATTTGCTATTTCTACTTCTTTGTCTGAGAAATGTCTGTTCATTTCAGATGCACATTTTTGGAATGGGTCTTCAAATTTGGGAGGTCTGATTTTTTTAAGTTCTTTATATATTCCAGATAGTACATCTTTGTCTGAGGTACAGCTGGTGAAAATTTTTTCCCAGATAATGGGTTGTCTCATCATGATGTTGGTGGTTTGTCTTGCTGTGCAGAAGCTTTTTAATAAGAAGAGATCCCACTCGTTGATTCTTTGTGCTAGTTCACATGTAACTGAGGTTTTGTTCCTAAATTCTTTCCCTTTGCCAATGTCTTCAAGAGTTCTACCTAACCTCTTTTCCAGCCGGATTAGTTTCTGTTTTAATATTTAGATCTTTAGAGGAGATGAGCTGCTCCCAGCAACCAGGAGGAGGCTTCTGGGCTGCCCTCCCACCCTCCTCAGCCCAGAGGAGGTAGCCACTCCCAGCACCCAGGAGGAGACTTCTGAATGGCCATACCACCCCCCTCAGTGCAGAGGAGGTGAGCCACGTGGTGGCCAGCAACACCTCCTCACCCCGTCAAAATGAGAAGACATGTAAAAACGTCTCAAAACCAGACGTCCAGATCACCTAAAGCAATCCCAAAGGGAAATGAGATGGATCACTCTGATACTCAACGACAGGGACACCCTGAACTGGCAACAAAAGAGGATCTGGAGCGCACCCCCACCCGACACTCTCAAAGCTGGTGATCAGCAACCAGCCCCTGTGAGACAAGACAAGCAGCTTGGGGTTCCTGTGGTCCTCCCGGGCCACGCCCATGGCACAGTGAGGTCCGCTTAGCCGCGCTGGTGCCTCCAACACTCAGTCCCCCCAACACTCAGTCCCCCCGTGCACCACCTACCTTCTGGCTTTACTGCTACCTGGTCCCACACTACAGAGGCACAGGAGATTATAAAGACCCTTGCCCTGAGTGCCACAAGATAGAGCAGAAGTTAATAACAGAAAGAGGGCTTCTCAGGCTTCTGGAAGAAAACTGAAGCTCAGCAGAAAAGTAAGGAGAACCTCTACAATAAAGGCACATCAGACCACTGTACTTGGTCTGCTGCTGGCTTGCTGAGGCTCATTAACTTGTGTATGCACAGGAATTCCTACGTTTCCTACTGTGACAACAGAGACGTACCCTGAAGGAGGCCCATAATTTCTATTGGTATTTGCAAAAAAGAAAAAAAATTTTTTTTCTTATTTTTAATTCTTAATTTTTACTTTTTTTCCTACTCTTCAAAGTTTTACTTTTATTTCTTTTCTTTCTTTTATTTTTTCTTTCTCTCTCTCATTCTCTCACTGTCCCACATTGCCCCTCATCTCCCCATTTGTTCCTTTCTGCACTGAATTTGGATTTCTCCCTTACTGTAAGGAAAGTAAATTTAGTATCTAGCATCCCTGTTGCTGTTAGGTGGTTCTATTCACATCTTTTTTATTTCATTCTGCCATTTGCTCTTGCCTTTAACAACTTAGAGTTTGTGTGATCTTTCTGTGTCTTCTGGCCTCAATGCTAATCTTACCTGTTCTTTCTACCTGTCCCTCCCTCCCCAACTCCTTTTAGCTCCCCACCCCAAAGGGGAAAGATGCTATATTGAAGAGTTTATTCATTATAAACTTACGCCAGGTTGGTCCTTGATTTTAATTTAACTCACATAGTTAAAAGTGATAGATTAATAACTACCACAAAGTGTCATTTGCTAAGCTGTGCTTGATGCTATGGTATTGCTGACTATATCATTTGGGCTAACATGTTGTGATTGATCTAATTAGTTTTCCTTCCTGGTATAAGAAAAATATAATAGCTTCAGAGTCACTAGAGTCTCAAAACCCAAACACAAGCCTTATCTAGAACATATCTGAAAAGCAATCATTCCACAAGGGTTTTAAACACAAGCAACAAAGATACCTACATTAAGCAATCTTGAAATATCAACCCAGGAATTAAATCAAGGACAGTACCAACAATAAAAATGAGAAGACACTTAAACAAGGCACAAACACAGGCTTCCATGCCAAAAAAAGGAAATTCTGGGGGAAATGAGGTGGAAAACTCTGATAAGCAACCACTTGGACACCCTGAACTGATAGCACAGGAAGTAACAAAGCAGGTGCGTGAGGCTCTAGAAAATTTCAAAACAGAAATAATCTCCCAGATAAATACAGACATGGTGAGAAGAGTGAAAGATATGATTAGAAGCTCTAGAGCAGAAACAGATAGGAAAATAGATGAGATCAGAAACATGCTGGAAGTCATGAATGCCCAGCATAAGAACGAAATGGACAACATGATCACCCAACATAAGAAAGAAATGGAATTCATGAAACAGATTCAAACAGATATTCAGGAGATTAAAAACTCCATTGAAAGCATACAGAGCAGACTAAGAGAATCTGAAGACAGAATATCAGATATAGAAGACAGGTTTGCAAGGACCATGAAAACAGAGATTTCTTAAAGATAGTAAGGGACCATGAGAAATCAATCCAACAGCTGCTAGATGATGCAATGAAGAATAACATAAGACTCATAGGAGTCCATGAAAAAACAAGACAAAGTACAACAGACATAAAAAAACTGTTCACAGAAATAAAAGTAAATAACTTCCCAGACAGAGGTAGAGAGTTGGACATACAGATAAGTGAGGCATATACAACTTCATCCAGCCATGACCAAAAAAAATCTACACCTAAACATATAATAGTCAAGATCCCAGAAACCAAACAGAAGAACAAAATTCTACAGGCAGTTGGAGAAAAGAAACACATCACCTACAAAGGAAAGCCCATCAGAATCACAGCAGATTTCTCAACACAAACCCCCAAATCAAGGAGATCCTTGAGTGAAGTATTTCAAGCCCTAAAAGAAAAAAACTTCCAACCTAGACTGTTGTATCTGGCAAAATTATCTTTCAAAATCGATGGGGAAATTAGCTATTTCCATGACAAAGAACACTTGAGAAATTTCATGAACACCAAACCAGCACTCCAAACAATTTTAAGCAATATCCTAGAAAAAGACAATGAAGGTCACAACTCCAGGAGGCCCAACAGAGAAAAGGCACCACGCAAGGTAAGACACTAAAGCGAAAGGGGGAAAAATAAAAAAAGAGCCAACAACAGTAAAACATCATGACAAGGAGGAGTCAATATCTGTCAATTATAACTATCATTGTTAATGGCCTCAATTCACCAATCAAAAGAAATAGACTAGCAGAATGGATTAAGAAGCAAAACCCAGCAATGTGCTTTATACAAGAAACACACCTAACTCAAAAGGAAATCCATAGATTGAAAGTAAAAGGATGGAAAACAGTTCTCTATGCAACAGGAACCCAGAAAAAAGTAGGCATAGCAATCTTATTTGCAGACAAAGTAGATTTCAAACCAAAACTAATTAAGAGAGACAAAGATGGTCACTACATCCTTGTGAAAGGAACAATCCAAGAGGAAGAGATTACAATCCTAAATATATATGCACCAAATAACAATGCTCCCAACTATACAAAACAAATATTAATGGACATGAAAAACCAAATAAGCACTAATACAATTGTAGTGGGGGACCTCAACACCCCTCTATCACAAATAGACAGATCAACTAGGAAAAAAATTAACAATGAAATTCTAGAACTAAATGAAGCTATTGAACAAATGGATTTAATAGATGTTTACAGAGTATTCCACCCCACAAAATCAGAATACACATTCTTTTCAGCTGCACACGGGTCATTCTCCAAAATAGATCACATGCTAGCTCATAGGACATATCTAAGTAAATGTAAAAGAATTGAAGTTATCCCCGGTATAGTATCAGATCATAGTGCGATACAATTGGAGATCAATAACATAAGAAACTGCAAAACTCCCACAAACACATGGAAATTGAACAACACCCTCCTGAACAACCAATGGGCCACAGAGGAAATTAAAGAAGAAATTAAACAGTTTCTACAAGTAAATGAAAATGCCAGTACAACATACAGGAATCTGTGGGATACAATGAAAGCAGTTCTACACGGGAAATTCATAGCAGTGAATGCCTATATGAGGACAACAGAGAGAACTCAGTTAAATAACCTAATGCAGAACCTCAAGTTCCTAGAAAAAGAAGAGCATAACAAACCCAAAGCTTGCACAAGAAATGAAATGATAAAGATCCGAGCAGAAATCAATGCAATGGAGACTAAGAGAATGACACACAAAAAAATCAATGAATCAAAGAGTTGGTTTTTTGAAAGAATAAGTAAAATTGATAAATCTTTAGCCAACCTTATCAAAAAAAGGAAAGAAAAGGCTCAAATACATGCAACTAAGAATGAAAAAGGCAAAGCCGTAACAAATCCAGCAGAAATCCAGAGAATCATCAATACCTACTTTGAGAACCTGTACTCTAATAAAATGGAAAACACAGAAGAAACGGACAGATTCCTAGATACATATGAATTGCCAAAATAAAATGAAGAAGATATAGAAATTTTAAACACCCCAATTAAAATAAGTGAAATTGAAAATATAATACAAAAACTTACCAACAAAAAAAGCCCAGATCCTGATGGCTTCACTGCTGAATTCTACAAGACATTTAAAGAAGAACTATCACCATTACTATTTAAACTTATCAAGGAAATTGAAAGGGAAGCAAGGCTTCCAAATTTATTCCTGGAAGCAAGTGTTACTTTGATTCCAAAACCAGGGAAAGACCCAACCCAAAAAGAGAACTACAGACCAATCTCCCTAATGAACATTTATGCAAAAATCCTCAACAAGACTCTGGCAAACAGAATACAGAGTGTCAGCAAGAAGATCATACACCCTGACCACGTCGGATTTATCCCAGGGATGCAAGGATGTTTCAACATCCATAAATCAATAAATGTAATACACTATATTAACAGAGTCAAGGACAAAAACCACATGATCATCTCAATAGATGCAGAAAAAGCATTTGACAAAATCCAACACCCATTCATGATAAAAACTCTACAGAAAATTGGAATAGGAGGTCTTTATCTTCACCTGATTAAGGCTATCTATGAAAAACCAAAAGCCAACATCATTATAAATGGTCAAAAACTTAAAACTTTCACACTAAAATCAGGAACAAGACAAGGATGCCCACTATCACCACTCCTGTTCAATATAGTTCTGGAAACATTAGCCATAGCAATTAGACAAGGGAAAGAAATAAAAGGAATAAAGATAGGAAAGGAAGAAGTGAAACTGTCATTATTTGCTGATGATATGATACTTTACATAGAAGACCCAAAAAACTCAGTCAAGTCTTCTAGACCTAATTGACAGATTCAGTAGAGTAGCTGGATACAAGCTTAACACTCAAAAATCAATAGCCTTTTTATATGAAAATAGCAGACCCAATTGAGAGAGAAATTCGCGAAATAATTCCTTTTACAATAGCATCTAAAAAAATGAAATATGTAGGAATCAACCTAACAAAGGAAGCAAAAGACCTATACACTGAAAACTACAGCACTCTGAAGAAGGAGATTGAACAGGATATAAGAAAATGGAAAGATATACCTTGTTCCTGGATAGGAAGAACCAATATAGTGAAAATGGCCATACTTCCCAAACTACTATATAGATTCAATGCAATGCCAATTCAAATTCCAACAATATACTTCACAGAACTAGAGAAAACAATCCAAAAATTCATTTGGAAACAGAAGAAACCTAGAATAGCAAAAGCAAATCTAGGCAACAGAGACATGGCTGGGGGCATCACAATCCCCAACTTGAAACTATACTACAAAGCTACTGTGATAAAAACAGCATGGTACTGGAAAAGAAACAGACCCAAAGATCAGTGGAATAGATTAGAACATGCAGAAACAACTCCAGACATACTCAGTCACCTCATCTTTGACAAAGGAGCCAACCACCCTCATTAGAGGAAACATAGCCTATTTAATAAATGGTGTTGGAAAAACTGGATTTCAACCTGTCAGAAATTAAAACTAGACCCATACCTATCACTGTACACTAAACTAAGATCTAACTGGATTAAATATCTAAATAGTAAGTCAGAAACACTAAAATTTCTGGAAGATAAGTTAGGTAGAACTCTTGATGACATTGGCATAGGAAAAGACTTTATGAACAAATCTTCAGTAGCACGGGAGCTAGCACAAACAATCAACAACTGGGATCTCATCATATTAAAAAGCTTCTGCACTGAAAGAGAAACTACCAACAGAGCTAAGAGACAACCTGCAATGTGGGAAGAAATATTTAGCAGCTGTAGCTCAGACAAAGGTCTACTATCAAGAATATATAAAGAACTGGAAAAAATCAGACCTCCCAAATTCAAAGACCCAATTCAAAAATGGGCATCTGAAATGAACAGACATTTCTCAGACAAAGAAGTAAAAACAGCAATTAAATATATGAAAATATGTTCAACATCACTGGTCATTCGAGAGATGCAGATGAAAACAACACTGAGATTCCACCTCACCCCACAAAGATTGGCTGCTATGAAGAAATCAACCAGTAACAAATGCTGGCAGGGCTGTGGGGAGAAAGGAACCCTTCTCCATTGTTGATGGGAATGTAGATTGGTGCAACCACTGTGGAAATCAGTATGGAGATACCTCAAAGAACTAGGACTACAGGTCCCATTCAACCCAGCTATCCCCCTACTGGGAATCTTCCCCAAAGAATTAAATGAATCATACCACAGTGATATATGTGCATCTATGTTTATAGTGGCACTATTTGTAATAGCTAAAGCTTGGAAACAGCCCAAATGCCCATCAACTGGAAACTGGATAAAGATGTGGTTTTTTTAATAAAATCGAGTACTACTCAGCCATAAAGAATGAGAAACTAGAGATATTTATAGCTAAATGGATGCATATTGAGGCCATACTCTTAAGTGAAATAAATAGGACACACATATGTAAATATCAAATAGTTTCTCTAGTGTGAGAAATTGAAAGTGTAAATAAGGATGAAAATGATTAAAATCAATAATTGTTAATTTGAAATAAGGAAAGATCCAAGGGTTTGGGGATGGTGGAAGGGAAAGGGGAAAGGGAAGAAGGGAAAGAAAAATATTATGAGAAAAAAAAATGGAATCAAACTCTGTAGATAGGGAAGGGTGGAGAGGGTGAAGGGTGCACAGGTAATGGTAGTAAAAATAAAAACTAAGATGCATCATGTTCTGATACAACACCCAATGATAAATGTAAATGTATTTTATACCTAAAATGTACATATATATATATATATATATATATATATATATATATATATATATTTAAAAAAGAACAAGATGACTTCAAGCTCAGGCAGAAAATACAGTTTACTCTCCTGTAATGTTCAGGGGCTTGAAGCTCCACTAAAAACCTTCAGCTGAAACTACACTGGTGGGCTTCTTCTCCCCTCACTCTAGCTTGTAGGTCTCCTGCTACTGTGTACTAACCTTATCCTTTTTCCTCAAGATGTAACTCCTCTGGAGAAAATGGATGCTGATGATGTGTAATTCACAAGTCCTCCTAGCTCCTAACCTCCCATCTCTATTTTTAGTATTCTAAGAGAAAGAGAGCTTCTTTCAATGTCTTTCCACTAGCATGCATAAATCAACTCCAAAGAAGAGCTCTTACCTGCATCATCAGTGTACCTGCTTACTCCTGTTACTTTTTCTAAGAAAATGGATATCTTGGTTGGAAAGGTGTTTATGAAATGCCTCTCTCTTGGCTACATTGGCTACATGAGGTATTGAGATATTGTAACTAATCTGTATGGTAATATTGGAGGGAGTGAAGGTATCCAAAAGAATATAAGGTGGACAATCTTAGAAAAAGACAACTGATTATTCTCGTGTTCCTAGAACCAAAACAGTATTTGACCAATGATAAAATCTAATACATATATGAGGAATTGAATTAAATTAAACAGTATTACATTTTGACCTTCCGTATTATATTAAAATCATTCTAGTACAAGCACAGTACAAATTCAAGCATAAGTAATGATCAAGAGCTTCGCTTTGGAGCCAACTGACGGGGTTTACATCTCGGCACTATTTTAGTTTCTTCATTTATAGAATGGAATAATAAAATATACTTGCCATTTAGGGTTCTTCCCTAAAAGGGTATATACAAACAAAGCATCTTGTGCCACATATAAGCACTCAAAGGAACATTAGTTATTGTATTCATTTGATTTCATTGTGTGGTGCATAAGTGTTTATGTTGTATATAAATACACAGATTTTCTTAAATGTATGTATATATAAAAGTGTCTGTATGTATTCACATATACTTACATATATTTGTCAATTAAAAGCTTACATATGTTATTTGTAAAAAAAAAAAAAGGATCTGGAAAAAATAATATCAGAAATAATTTCTCAGATAACAGCAGAGATTGTGCCCATAGTGCAAGACATGATTAATAAATTTAGAGCAGACACAGATCAAAAAATAGAGGAACTGTGGAACACGATGGAATCCCAACATAGAAAACAAATGGAATCCATAAAACAGATGCAAACAGATTTCAAGGAGATTAAAAACTCCATTGAAAGCTTACACAGCACAATGAGCCAATTTGAGGACAGAATTTCAGATGTAGAGATAAGATTGTAATTAGTGACCAGGAAAACAAAAATTGCTTTAAAATTGTAAGGGATCATGTGAAATCAATCCAGCAGCTATTAATTGATGCTAAAAAGAATAACATAAGACTGATCAGAGTCAAGGAAGAAACAGGAGAGAGTGCAGATGAAATAAAAAACTGTTCACAGAAGTGATGGCAGAAAACTTCCCAGGCAGGGGAAAAGAACTTGACATACAGATAAGGGAGGCATATAGGACTCCAAATAGCGTTGATCAAAAAAATCTACACATAGGCATATAGTTGTTAAGATTCCAGAAACCGAACAGAAGAACAAAATTGTACAAGCAGTGAGAGAAAAGAAACAAATCACATACAAAGGAAAGCCCATCAGAATCACAGCAGACTTCTCAATGCAAAACCTCAAGGCAAGAAGAACTTGGAGTGACATATTTCAAGCCCTAAAGGAAAATACCCTCCAACAAAGAATGTTGTACCCTGCAAAACTGTCTTTCAAAACTGATGGAGAAATGATATTTTCATGACAAAGAGCACCTGAGGAACTTCATGAATACCAATCCAGTGTTTCAAAAAATTTTAGACAATATAGGAAAAGATGAGGATCACAACCCCAGGAAGCCCAGCGAATGAATCCATTGGGCACGACATGAAATTAAATGCAAAGGGGGAGAATCCAACAAAAAGAAAAACTCATGACAAGAAGAAATCAATATGTATCAGTTACAACAATAAATGTAAATAATGTTCTCAATTCAACAACCAAAAGAAATAGACTAGCAGAACGGGTCCAGAAGCAAGATCCAACAATGTGCTGCATATAAGAAACACAATCAAAAGGAAACTCATAGACTGAAAGTTAAATGGTGGTAAACAATACTTCATAAGATAGGAACCCCCCAAAAAGCAGGAGATGCTACCCTCTTTGCAGAACAAGTGGATTTCAATCCAAAATCTGAAACATTTCTGGTCCCAATAATTTCAGATAAGGGATAGTCAACTTGTATGTACAAATATATTGTGAACGTGTGTTTTCATTCCTCTTACATAAAAACTTAAGAACAAAACTGTTGGTTCTTAACAGTAATACAAGAAATTTTTATAAAAATTTTGTATCCATTTTTCCATTTTCTCATATTAATTCCATTCCCTTCTTTCTTTTCTCCTACGCCTCCTACTTCCTCTTCCCTTTGCCCCCTTTTTCTCCTATTTCACATTATCTATTATATGTTTTAGTCCTTATTTTCACTTTCAGTTTCTCACACCAGAGAAACTATTTGGTATTTATACATGTGTGTCCTATTTATTTCACTTAAGAGTATCACCTCAATGTGCATCCATTTAGCTATAAATGTCTCTAATTTTTCCTTTTTTATGGCTGAGTAGTGCTTCATTTTATTAAAAAACCACATTTTCTTGATCCAGTCTCCAGTTGATGGGCATTTGGGCTGTTTCCAAGTTTTAGCTATTACAAACTGTGCTGCTATGAACATGGGTGCACATATATCACTGTGGTATGATTCTTTTAATTCTTTGGGGAAGATACCCAGCATTGGAATAGGTGGGTCAAATGGAACTTCCAGTCTTAGTTCTTTGAGGTATCTCCATACTGATTTCCACAGTTGTTGCACCAGTCTACACTTCCACCAGCAGTGGAACAGGGTTCCTCTTTCCCCACAGCCCAGCCAGCATTTTTTGTTGGTTGATTTCATGATAGCAGCCATTCTTTCTGGAGTGAGGTGAAATCTCAGCATTGTTTTCATTTGCATCCCTCAAATGACCAAAGATGCTGAAGATTTTTTTATACGTTTATTTGCCATGTCTACTTCTTTGTGTGAGAAATGTCTGTTCATTTCAGATGCCCACTTTTGATTGGGTCTTTAAATTTGGGAGGTCTGATTTTTTAAGTTCTTTATAGATTTGAGATAGTAGACCTTTGTCTGAGGGACTGCTGGTTAAATTTTTTTCCCACATTGTGGGTTGTCTCTTCACACTGCTGGTGGTTTCTCTTGCTGTGCAGAAGCTTTTTAGTAAATAGAGATCCCACCTCTTGATTGTTTGTGCCAGTTCACGGGCAACTCAGGTTTTGTTCATAAAGTCTTTTCTTACCCCAATGTCTTCAAGGGTTCTACCTAACTTCTGTTCCAGCCAGTTTGGCATTTCGGTTTTTATATTTAGATCTTTAATCCATTTCGATTTTAGATTAGTGCATGGTGAGAGATATAGGTCTAGTTTTAGTCTTTGGCAAGTTGAAACCCAATTTCTCCAGCACCATTTATTAAAGAGGCTATCTTTCCTCCAGTGAGGGTGTTTGGCTCCTTTGTCAAAGATGAGATGGCTGAGTGTGTCTGGAGTTGTTTCTGCATCTTCTAATCTGTTCCACTGGTCCTCAGGTCTATTTCTTTGTCAGTACCATGTTGTTTTTATCACAGTGGCTTTGTAGTATATTTTCAAGTTGGGGATTGTGATACCCCCTACCGTGTCTCTGTTATGTAGAATTGCTTTTGCTATTCTGGGTCTCTTCTTGTTTCAAATGAATTTTTGGATTGTTTTCTCAAGGTCTATGAAGTATGCTGCTGGGATCTCAACTGGAATTGCATTAAATCTATATAGCAGTTTTGGAAGTATGGCCATTTTCACTATATTAATCTTTCCTACCCAGGAGCAAGGGATGTCTTTCCATTTTCTGATATCCCCTTCAATATATTTTTTGAAAGTGCTATCGTTTTCAGAGAAGAGGTCTTTGATTTCTTTTGTTAGGTTGATTCCTAGGTATTTCAGTTCTTTGGATCTTATTGTGAAAAGAATTGTTTGCCCTATTTCCCTCTCAGTGAGTCTGTCATTGATGTAGAGGAAAGCTATTGATTTTGTGTGTTGACCTTGTAACCAGCTACTTGACTGAATTTAGTTATTAAGTCTAGAAGACTTTTGGTGGAATTCTTGAGATCTTCTATATAGAGTATCATGTCATCTGCAAATAATGACAATTTGACTTCTTCATTTCCCATCTTTATTCATTTCTTTCTTTCTCTTGTCTAATTGCTGTGGCTAATGCTTCCAAAACTATACTGAACAGGAGTGGTGATAGTGGACATCCTTGTCTTGTTCCTAATTTTAGTGTGAAGGATTTCACTTTTTAACCATTTAGTATGATATTGGCTGTTGGTTTTTCATAGATGGCTTTTATCAGATTGAGGAAGAGACCATTTATTCCAATTTTTGTTGGGTTTTTATCATAAATGCATGTTGGATTTTGTCAAATGCTTTTTCTGTGTCTATGGAGTTAATTATATGTTTTTTGTCCTTAGGTCTATTGATATAGTGTATTACATTGATTGATTTTTGTATATTGAACCATCCCTGCATCCAAGGGATGAATCCCACTTGGTCAGGGTGTATGATCTTGTTGATGATCCTCTGCATTCTATTTGCCAGTATCTTTTTAAGGATTTTTGCATCTATGTTCATTAGTGAGATTGGCCTATAGTTCTCTTTTACGAATGGGTCTTTCTCTGCTTTGGGGATCAAGGTGAAGCTTGCTTCCAGGAATGAATTTGGGAGTATTGCTTCCCTTTGAATTTCATTGAAGAGTTTAAACTGAAGAGTAGTGTCAGTTGTTCCTCTCTAAATATCTTGAAGAGTTCAGCAGTGATGCCATCAGGACCTGGAGTTTTCTGAGTTGGTAAATTTTTAATCACATTTTCTCATCCTCTTCATTCACCTTTGGTAATTCTCATGTATCTAGGAATCTGTCCATCTCTTCTATATTTTCCATCTTATTGGAGTAGAGGTTCTCACAGTAGGTATTGATGAACCTCTGGGTTTCTGCTACGTGCTTTGTAATTTCACCCATTTAATTCCTAATTGCATACAGTTGGGCTTTTTTTCCCCTTTTTTTGATACATTTGGCTAAGGGTTTGACAATTTTGTTTATTGTTTTGAAGAACCAACTCTTGGCTTCATTGATTTTTTGTATCATTCTCTTAGTCTCCATTGCATTGATTTCTGCTCTGATGTTTAAAATTTCCTCACTTTTATGAGTTTGTGTTTTTCCTGCTCTCCTTTTTCTAGAAGCTTGAGGTTCAGCATCAGGTTGTTTAATTGGGCTCGTTCTGTTTTCCTAATATGCGTATTCACTGCTATGAATTTCCCTCTTAAGACTGCTTTCATTGTGTCCCATAGATTCTGATATGTTGCACTGTCATTGTCATTTTAATTGAAGGAACTGTCTGATTTCTTCTCTAATTTCCTCTGTGACCCATTGGTTGTTCAGAAGTGTGTTGTTCAATTTCCCTGTGTTTATGAAATTTTTGCAGTTTCTTTTGTTATGGATCTCCAATTTCATCACACTATGGTCTGATAATATACAGGGGATAACTTCAATTCCTTTGCACTTCCTTAAACATGTTCTATGTGTGAGTATGTGGTCTATTTTGGAGAAAGACCCGTGTGCATCTGAGAAGAATGTGTATTCTGATTTTATGGGGTGGAACACTCTGCAAACATCTGTTAAGTACGTTTGTTCAAGAGTTTGATTGAGTTCTAGTACTTCGTTGTTTATTTTTTGTCTAGTTGATCTATGTGTTTGTGACAGTGGCATATGGAGTTCCCCCATTACTAGTGAATTAGTGCTTATTTGATTTTTCATGTCCATTAGTATTTGTTTTATATAGTTGTGTGCACTAATGTTTGGTGCATATATATTAATGATTGTCATCTCTTCCTGTTGGATTGTTCCCTCTACAATGATGTAGTGTCATTCTTTGTCTCTCTTAGTCAGTGTTGGTTTGAAATCCACTTGATCTGCAAAGAGGATAGCTTCTCCTGCTTTTTTTTTGGTTCCTGTCATATGGAGTATTGTTTTCCACCTTTTAACTTTCAGTCTATGAGTTTTCTTTTGAATTAAGTGTGTCTTGTATGCAGCATATTGTTGGATTTTGCTTCTTGACCCATTCTGCCTATCTATTTCTGTTGATTGGTGAATTGAGACTGTTTACATTGGTGGTTATAACTGATATGTATTGACTTATCCTTGTCATGAGATTTTCTTTTTGTTGGATTCTTTCCCTTTGCATTTAATTTCTTTTTGTGCCTGACTGATTCATTCTATTGGGCTAAGTGGGATTGTGGTCTTCATTGTCTTTTCCTAGGATATTTTCTAAAATTTTTTAGAGTGCTGGTTTGGTATTCATGAAGTTCCTAAGGTGCTCTTTGTCATGTAAGTATCTTTTTTCTCCATCAATTTTGAAAGATAGTTTTGCAGGTTACATCAATCTGGGTTTGAGGTTGTTTTCCTTTAGGGCTTGAATACTTCAGTCCATGCTCTTCTTGCCTTTTGGGTTTGTGTTGAGAAGTCTGCTGTGATTCTGATGGGCTTTCTTTTTTTATTTCTTTTCTCTAACTTCTTGTAGAATTTTGTACTTCTGTTGGGTTTCTGGAATCTTATCTTTTATATGCCAATTTGCAGATTTTTTTGATTAAGGCTAGTTTGAGTCCTATATGCCTCACTTAACTCTACATCAACCTCTTTTCCCCTATTTGGGAGGTTTTCTGCCATCACTTCTGTGAACAGGTTTTTTTAATGTCATCTTGCTTCTGTTTGCAGTAGAGATATGGCAGCTGAAGCTCCAGCAGGCACCTTGTGACCTCCAGGATTGCTTACAGTTTGAATGTGGTTTGAATGTCTCTCAAGGTTCCATGTGTTGAAATTTGATGCCCATTGTGGGGAAAGGAGAGGGTAGAAACTTTGATTATGGTGTTCAGAGCTGAATTCTTTGGGAAGTGATTAAAATTAGGAATTTTCCTTAGGGTACAGCCACCATGATTGAAACTGTTGCCTTCACAAGTATAAAGAGAGTGGACAGACAGACACATAAAGACATATGTGCATTCCCTGTTTCTTGCTATATAATTTCCTGCCTCAGAACTCTGCCAACAAGAATACCATCACTAGATTTGACCCTTTCAACTTCCACTTTCAGAGCCACAATCTTCTTTTCATTAAAATGAACCCATATGTGTGTGGTGGTGCATACTTGTAAACACAGCCATCTGGGAGGCTGAATCAGGAGGATTGTGAGTGTGAGCCCAGCCTGGGCAACTTAGAGACTTAAAGAGACTCTGTCTCAAAATAAAACAGAAATTTTAAAAGGTCTAGCCATGTAGCTCTGTGCAAAGTTCCTGTGTTCAGTCCCCAGTACCAAAAAACAAAAAACAAAGAAAAAGCTTGTGGTATTTGAAAATGAACAAAATACAAGGATGAAACTCATGTTCTAAGGATGACAAAGTCACCATACCAACCCTGAATAGCATACCTCTAAATCCTTAATAAATAATAAAAATTAAATGTCTGTCTTACAGAAGCCACTTTTATGTTAGAGCTCTTGACTTGGGGGTAAATATAAATGCTGGGGGGACCACACCACAATTTTATTTATTTATTTTGATATGTTTGTAGTACATAATAAATACATTTGTTGTGGGAATTTGCACATATATGTAACACAACTTGATACTTTTTGCTTCCCCTTATCCTTCCTTTCCTTTCATTTCTTCCCATCCCCAGATCCCCTACATTATCTCCATAGTCTATCTCCCTATTTTTATCATCTATCTTTTATTTTCTCTTTAAATTATTTAAACTTTGTGTCTCTCATATAAGATAAACTACGAGATATTCAACCTGTTGCATCTGATTTAGTTTCATTTTATCATTATGGACTCAAGGTACATCCATTTCCCTCTAAATGACTCCAATTTATCCTTCATTATTGTTGTGTAATACTTCATTGTTTATGTATTCCATATTTTGTTTATTCATTCCTCTGTTGATGCCCATATAAGCTGCTTCTAAGATTGAGCTATTATGAGTTGTGCTGACATAAATGTGGATATGCATGTATCACTGTACTATGATACCTTTAATTTGTTTTGGAAGATAGCCAGAAGAGATATACTGTAGCTGGGTCAAATGTCTCTTTGTGAAATGTAAGTAGTGCTATACTCTGTATTTCAGAAGAGTATTAAATGAGTTTGATATATGTAAAGTACTTAAAATAGTGCCTGTAGCATGGCGTGATAGTCAAAATAAAGGTTCTCCAAACATGTTTATCTCTTAATCCCTGGAACTTCTGAATGTTAGGTTACATAGAAAAAGGAAACTAAGGTGGTGGATGGAATTAAGGCTGCTAATCAGTGACTTTAAAATAGGGAGATTACCCTGGATTATCCAGGTTAACTCATTGTAATCACAAAGGTACTTAAATATGGAAGAGGGAGGCAAAAGAGTTAGTGCCAGAGTAATGCACTGTGAGAGACACTCAATGAGTCATTGTTGGCTCTGAAGATGGGAGGGATTTGTGGGTCGTGGAATACTTCCAGAAGGTGAGAAAATAAAATACAAGAAATGAACTCTCCTCTAGGGTCTCTAGAAAGGAATGCCATCCTGCTGACATCACAGTTTTAGCCAGTGAGGCCCATTTCACATTTTTACTTTCAGTACTATAAGATCACAAATGTTTGTCATTTTAAGCCAGTGGTAAGAAACTAATACACATGATAAAGGATTTTAAGTTTGTATTTATTGAAAAACTGAAAACATTTTTCATTTGGTCATTTCATTTCATTTTTCAAAGTATCTCTATTTTGCAGATCGGGAACCTGAGGTTCACAAACAAGTGATTTTCCTAAATTCAAGTGGTACCTAGTTGCTGTCCCCTTGCTATGCACAGCCACCTAACTGCTCTCTTTCTTGTCTTCTCAGCTTCAGCAGTGGCAGTTCTACAGATTCCCACATGTGCTGTAGCTAGAGTGTGGTAATCAGTTTCTAAGCTATATAATCAGTTGCTAGACTCCCTTCCCTCTTTTGGCCTTAACACACTTCAGCAAGTGGAAGTTAATAATCTTCCAGCAAATTAAATTTAGTGAAAAGATAAAAAAACATGCTAATTGGGAGCCAGTTAATCTAAGCTCATCTCAGAGGATTCCCTGACCTTCTACCAAGTACATCCCCTGTGTGGGCTGCTGCTTTTCCACCAGATGTATGCACTCCTGGACTTCTCTAAATCTAAAAGGAGATGTAGGCTTTTTTGAGCTGCTAATGAACAACTTCATGCCTTTTCTTGAGCATTTCTCCCTGCCTCAAATGCACTAAACTCATGTTTCCCAGAAGATTGTAGCTAAGAGTACTTATAGGTAGTAGTGGCCTTATTGCATAATGCAGATGTTCTCACCCCTTGATGTACATGAGAATGGCTCAGAAAGCTTTGCCAGAGACTCAACCTGGAGATTCTCATTTAATTGGTTTGGGTGGGGCTTAGAGATGATTATTGAAAAAAATTCCCCAGTGACTCTCACATGCAGTCAAGAGTGAGAAGCTGTAATATATTAGATCAGTGTATGGACCTAGAGCTCAAAGTAGAGCTATTTAATGTTTGTGCAACTCTGGTTAAATTGCTCAACCCCTCCTGGCTACAGCTTCCTTGTACACAAAACGGTGAAGACAATACAGTACATCATAGGTACTTTGCTCATAGTAATAACTCATAATTTTTCTCATTCTCAATTTCTTTTTGACAAATGAAGATTAAAAACAAATATTCCCTGCCTGAAACCCAAGATTATTTTGAAGATTAAATACATGATTTATGTGTAATGCATGTTATCACAATGCCTGACACACAGTCAGCACTCAACTCAATTAACCTCAGAAAAAGATATTAGTGAATGTAGTAAGCCAGGATCATATGAGAGATGAGCCACACAAGGCCAGAAAATGGACTCTGGATCCCGACAAGGTGGGTTTTAAATCTTTATCCTAGTATTTATTAGTCCATAAGATCTTGGGCATTTTATGTAACCTCTCCATATTTCATTTATCTCATGAGATGGGGATAGTAACAGACAAATGTACCTGTATAGGTTATCTGGGAGGATTAAATGAGTTAATGTTTATAAATTGCTTAAAACAGTGTTTGGAGCTAAGCATAGTGATTCAGGCATGTAATCTGTTTTACTCCAGAGGCTGAGGCAGGAGGATTGCAACTTTGAGGCTAGCCTGGGCAATTTAGTGAAACTTTGTCTCAAAATGAAAGAAAGAAAGAAGGAAAGAAAGAAAGAAAAGAGACCACTGGCTGCCAGTTTGGCCTTGCAGTCAGACGTGGGTTGTTGTACCCTGCTCCATCTGGCTTGCCCCGCCCACTTGCATCCAGGAGACATGAGGACCCAACCCTCCCAGCAGGTCCACCAGCCAGCAGCTTGGCCACTTGGGCACCTGTAACAATGGCCAACCCCAACCCACCCCCTGAATCTGGCCTCTTGGCTGTGCTGGTTCAATACTACAGAGGCACAGGGGGACTTAAAGGCCATTGTCCTGAGTTGCAGGAGTGAACAACAGACAGAGGGCCTCTCAAAGGCTTCCTGATGAAAACTGAAGCCCACTGGAAAAGTGAAAAGAATCTCTGCAATATAGTCACACCAGACCACCATACTTTGTAAGTTGGAGGGATCATCACCTCCCATTTGAACCTGGACTATTTTCAGGAGAAAGACAGCTGGCACCTGTAATAAAACCTTCAAGAGTTCAACCCTGCAGGAGGACAGGGAGCTCAATTTGAGACTTGCAGCCAGAAATCTGCCTGAATTTCACAGGTCTGTGACTGGCTTACTGAGCCTCATTGACTTATAACTGACAGTACAAAAACAAAAATGAGAAGACATTTAAGCAAGTCACAAACTCAGACCTCCACCCCACAAAAGGCAATTTCTGGGGAAAACGAGGTGGAAAAGTCTGACAATCAACCACCTGGACACCCTGAACTGATAGCACAGGAAGTAACAAAATAGATGAATGAGGCTCTAGAAAGATTTAAAGCAGAAATAATCTCCCAGATAACTACAGAGATGGTGAGAAGAGTGAAAGATATAATTAGAGGCTCTAGAACAGAAACAGATAAAAATATAGATGAGCTCAGAAACATGCTGGAAGCCATGAATGCCCAGCATAAGAAAAAAATGGAAACCATGATCACGCAACCTAAGAAAGAAATGGAATCCAAGAAACAGATTCAAACAGATATTCAGGAGATCAAAAACTCCACTGAAATTATCCACAACAGATTAAGGGAATCTGAAGATAGAATATCAGATATAGAAAACAGGATTGCAGTGAAGGACCATGAAAACAGAGATTTCTTAAAAATCCTAAGGGACCGTGAGAAATCAATCCAGCAGCTGCTAGATGATGCAAGGAAGGATAACATAAGATTGATAGGAGTCCACAAAAAAACAGGAGAAAGTACAATTGACATTAAAAAAATTGTTCACAGAAGTAGTAGTAGAAAACTTCCCAGACAGAGGTAGAGAATTGGATATACAGATAAGTGAGGCATATGGAACTCCAACTAGCCATGATCAAAAAAATCTCCACCTAGACACATAATAATCAAGATCCCAGAAACCCAACAGAAGAACAAAATCCTACAGGCAGTTAGAGAAAAGAAACAAATAACCTATAAAGGAAAGCCCATCAGAATTATGTCAGATTTTTCAACACAAACCCTTAAATCAAGGAGAGTCGGGAGTCAAGTATTTTGAGCCCTAAAAGAAAATAACTTCCAACCTTGTGTGTTGTATCCTGCAAAATTATCTTTCAAAATTGATGGAGAAATTAGACACTTTCACAACAAAGAAAACCTGAGAAATTTCATGAAAAGCAAACCAGCACTCCAAATAATCCAAGCAATATCCTAGAAAAAGGCAATGAAGATCACAACTCCATGAGGCCCAACAGAGGGAAGCCACCAGGCAAGGTAAAACACTAAATGGAAAGGGAAAAAAAATAAAAAAGCCACCAATAGTAAAACATCATGACAAGGATGAGTCAATATCTATCAATTATAACTATCAAGGTTAATGGTCTCAATTCACCAATCAAAAGAAATAGACTGACAGAATGGATTAAGAAGCAAAATCCAACAATATGCTGTATATAAGAAACACACCAAACTCAAAAAGAAATACATAGACTGAAAGGAAAAGGATGGAAAACACTTCTCCACAGCAAGGAACCCAGAAAAAAGCAGGGGTAGCAATTTTATTTGCAGACAAAGTAGACTTCAAACCAAAACTAATTGAGAGAGACAAAGATGGTCACTACAGCCTTGTGAAGGGAACAATCCAAGAGGAAGAGATGACAATCATAAATATATATTCACCAAATAAGAATGCCCCCAACTATACAAAACAAATATTAATGGACATGAAAAACCAAATAAGCTCTAATACAATTGTAGTGGGGATCTCAATACCCCATTATCATAATTTGACAGATTATCTAGACAAAAAATTAACAACAAAATTCTAGAACTGAACCAAGCTATTGAACAAATGGACTTAATAGATGTTTACAGAGTGTTCCACCCCCAAAAATCAGAATACACATTCTTTTCAGCTGCACACAGGTCATTCTCCAAAATAAACCACATGCTAGCTCATAGGACATGTCTAAGTAAATGTAAAAGAATTGAAGTTACCACCTGTATATTATCAGATCATAGTGCAATAAAATTGGAGATCACTGACATAAGAAACTGCAAAACTTCCACAAACAAATGAAAATTAAATAACACCCTCCTGAACAACCAATGGGTCACAGAGGAAATTAAAGAAGAAATTAGACAGGTTCTACAAGTAAATGATAATTCCAGTACAACATACAGGACACAATGAAAGCAGTTCTGCATGGGAAATTCACACCAGTGAATGCTCATATCAGGAAAACAGTCTGAACCCAAATAAATAACTGAATGCAGAATCTCAAGCTCTTAGAAAAAGAAGAGCATGACAAAACCAAAGCTCATACAAGAGAGGAAATTATAAAGATCTGAGCAGAAATCAGTGCAATGGAGACTAAGAGAAGGATACAAAAATTAATGAAGAAAAGAGTTGGTTTTTGGAAAGAATAAATAAAATCAATAAACCCTTAGCAAACCTTATCAAAAAAAGGAAAGAAAAGGCGCAAATCCAGGCAAACAAGAATGAAAAAGGTGAAGTCACAACAGATCCAGCAGAAATCCAAAGCATCATCAATACCTACTTCGAGAACCTGTACTCCAATAAACGGAAAACACAGAAGAAATGGGCAGATTCTCAGATACATACGAATTGCCAAAGTTAAATGAAGAAGATATAGAAATTCTAAACACCCCAATTATGATGAGGGAAATTGAAAATGTAATAAAAAATTTACCAACAAAGAAAATCCCAGGTCCTGATGGCTTCACTGCTGAATTCTACAAGACATTAAAAGAAGAACTACTGCAATTACTCTTCAAACTCATCAAGAAATTGAAAAGGAAGCACAGCTTCCAAATTCATTCCTGGAAGGAAGCATTACTTTGATTCCAAAACCAGGGAAAGACACAACCCAAAAAGAGAACTACAGGCCAATCTCCCTAATGAATATTGAGGCAAAAATCCTCAAGCAGATATTGGCAAACATAATACAAAGGGTCATCAAGAAGATAATACACCCTGACCAAGTTGGATTTATTCCAGGGATGCAAGGATGGTTCAACATCCATAAATCAATAAATGTAATGCAGTATATTAACAGAGTCAAGGACAAAAATCATATGATCATCTCAATAGATGCAGAAAAGGCATTTGACAAAATCCAACACCCATTCATGATAAAAACTCTACAGAAAATTGGAATAAAAGGTTTTTATCTCAACTTCATTAAGGCTATGAAAAACCAACAGCCAACATCATACTAAATGGTCAAAAACTGAAAACTTTCATGTTAAAATCAGGAACAAGACAAGGATGCCCACTATCACCACTCCTGTTTAATATATTTCTGGAAACAGCCACAGAAATTAGAAAACAGGAAGAAATAAAAGGAATAAAAATAGTAAAGGAAGAAGTTATACTGCCATTATTTGCTGATTATGTGATACTTTACATAGAAGACACAAAATACTCTGCCAAAAGACTTCTAGACTTAATTGACAGATTCAGTAGAGTAGCTGGATACAAGGTCAACACTCAAAAAACAATAGCCTTTTTATATACAAATAATAGACTCATTGAGAGACAAGTTAGGGAAATAATACCTTTTACAATAGCATCCAAAAAATCGAAATATCTAGGAGTCAATCTAACATAGGAAGTAAAAGACCTCTACACTGAAAAATGTAGCACTCTGAAAAAGGAGATTGAGGAGGATATAAGAAAATGAAAAGACATCCCTTGTTCCAGGATAGGAAGAACCAATATAGTGAAAATGGCCCTACTTCCAAAACTTTTATATATGTATAATGCAATGCCGATTGAAATTCCAACAATATATTTCACAGAACTACAGAAAACAATCCAAAAATTCATTTGAAACCAGAAGAGAACTAGAATAGCAAAACTATTTTAGGCAACAGGGATATGACTGAGGGTATTACAATCCCCAACTTGAAACTATACTGCAAAACTACTGTGATAAAACAGCATGGTACTCACAAAGAAACAGACCCAAGGTTCAGCGAATAGATTAGAAGATGCAGAAAAAACTACAGATAGGCTCATCCACCTCATCTTTGACAAAGGAGCCAATCACCTTCATTGGAAGAAAGATAGCCTATTTAATAAATGGTGTTGGAAAAAGTGAATTTCAACCTGCCAAAGATTAAAACTAGATCCATACTTATCACCATGCACTAAACTAAGATTGAAGTGGATTAAAGATTTAAATATCAACACAGAAACACTAAATTTGCTGGAAGATAATTTAGGTAGAACTCTTGAAGACATTGGTATAGGAAAGGACTTTATGAACAAAATCTCTGTGGCACAGGAACTTGCACAAAGAATCAACAACTGGGATCTCATCTTATTAAAAAGCTTCTGCACTGCAAGAGAAACCACCAACAGAGCTAAGAGACATCTATAATGTGGGAAAAATTTTTTACCAGCTGTTTCTCAGACAAAGGACTACTATCTAGAATATACAAAGAATTGAAAAAAATCAGACCCCCAAATTCAAAGACCCAATTCAAAAATGAGCATTTGAAATGAACACACATTTCTCAGACAAAGAAGTGAAAGCAGCAAGTAAATATATTAAAAAATTTTCAACATCACTGGTTATTTGAGAGATGCAGATGAAAACAACACTGAGATTCCACCTCACGCCACAAAGAATGGCTGTTATAAAGAAATCATCCAATAACAAATGCTGGCAGGGGTGTGGGGAGAAAGGAACCCTTCTCCATTGTTGGTGGGAGTGCAGACCAGTGCAACCACTGTGGAAATCAGTATGCAGATACCTCAAAGAACTAGGCTTAGAGGTCCCATTCAACCCAGCTATCCCCCTGCTGGAGGTCTTCCCAAAAGAATTAAAAGAATCATACCACAGTGATATATCTGTACCCATGTTTATAGTGGCACAGTTTGTAATAGCTAAAGCTTGGAAACAGCCCAAGTGCTCATCAACTGGAGACTGGATAAAGAAGATGTGATTTTTTAATAAAGTGGGAATACTACTCAGCCACAAAGAACCAGAAACTACAGATATTTATAGCTAAATGGATGTATATTGAGGCCATTCTCTTAAGTGAAATAAATAAGACACATATGTGTAAAGACCTAATAGTTTCTCTAGTGTGAGAACCTGTAAGTGTAATTAAGGATACACATTGATGAAATTGCCTAATAACATATTTCTCTGATTGTGTTTCCATCGCGTGTCATATGACTGTACCAACATTTAAATTAGGGGGAAGTTTGGCTTTTGTGGTGTCTGCTTGCTAACTGGAGTTTTTTTTTCCAGACCACTATTTGTTCAATGTTAGTTTTGGGACTCTTACTGAAACAAATCACATCCTCTGGTATCTTGTTGGTGCTTGAGATGTTTTTGTAAGTTATATGGAAAAATGTTTAAGTGCTCTTCAGTTTTGTTTTGGTTGAGTTCTACTGTATTTGAATATTATAGTAGGTTTTTCTTCCCTTGCATTGTTCTTCTTTGAATGGTTTTAATTTCTGTATGTGTGTGTTTGATAATAAAGTTATTTTTAAATAAAAAAAAGAAAAGAAAAGAAAGAAAGAAAGTAAGAAGCTTTAGCTCAGTGATTGACTGTTTGCCTACCATGTAGGAGGCCCTAGGATCAATGCCCAGTACATACTACAAAAACACAAACAACCCCCCAAAACTGTTTGACCCATAACAAATGGCCCAACAAACACAACAATTAATTTCACCCATAAATATTAGCAATTATCATGATTGTTGCTGTCTGAGGCATGTCTGCCGAATTCTACTGAGTCTGATTGTATTTGTCCTTTTTGTAACCTCATAGATTCAGGACTCTTATAGATGCAACTGATTTCATCTATCCATCATTCTTTGGAAATTTGTGTGTGTTTGTATGTGTAGGGGTGAAGCAGGAAACAGTGAAGACTCTGGCTCAGGTAACTCTTTAACATGAAGATAGGAAGAAAAAGCAGCTTTTAATGATGCCAGTGTGTCAGAAGCAACGCTACATAATTTTAGGGTGAAATCATTTTGTTAGCCTAGTTCTCCTGCATACAGCCCAGCTATGGAATTCTGAGACATAATTCCATTTTGGCCTCTGGTCACAACTGAGACCTCAATGATCTGGTGATGCTGTGATTCTCCAGGACAAGGTTACACCAGCTGAAGATATCCTGGGAGGAAGAAAATCTTCAGCTACTCAGTTCCTCATTGTTCTTGGATTGTTACATCTTGTTTACACGGATGTACTGAACTCTCTGCAAGTCATTTGTTACATTTGTTTCTCCCGATGTACTGAATAAAAGGTGCAGTAAGCTGGGGGCTTTCGTCTTTGCTGCCCAGAGCAGCACTGATCAGACCCAAAGCTCAGCTTCTTCTCAAAGTCTCATTTTTCTACCTTTCCTGTAATTCACCTTGTGCTCCCATGGCTCACAGGAGACTAAGACTTACTGCAGAGGTTCTAGTAACATCCCCTTTCCCTGTTCCCTACACCAGTGCCTCAGTGAGTGACTCCTGTCAGTCTCGAGAGCCCCGAATAGAAGTTTGTGCTTTTTTATATACCTCTTTTTACATCTATGAAGCTTAATTCCATTGAAGTTTCCCTGGGAATATAGCAAGCAGGATTTACACAAAGCAGAGCAGTGGAGAGGGGGAGAGCAAAGAGTTCTGGCAGGACTTTCTGAGTTCCTTACACTCCTTTGGTGATAGATTACAGAAGTTGTCATGGCTACTCAGGTACATTCTACAAAGAGCATAGTTACCTAGTTAACCCACAGTTGCCTAGTAACACAGTTAACTCATAGTTGCCCAATTCCATATGGAATGGTGGTCTCCTCTCTCGGGAAGGCATGTGTAAATTTTCACTAGTCATTACTCTACCAGGAAGAGGGCTTTTCAGCCTGGATTAACTGTCATTAAACAGCCGCATTACCTTATACAACTCTGAAAAGGCTTCCTGAAAGCATCTAGTATAGTGGTTTACAAGCATCCATTCCACTATCTAACTAGCAGGGTTAAAATTTCAGATCTGCTAATTACTTACTAGCTATGTGGCCTACAGCAAGTGACTTCATCTGTTTGTCCATCAGCATCATCTCTGTACAGCACAGATAATGATGATGATGGTGATGATGGTGATGATGATGATGATGATGATGATGATGATGATGATGATGATGATGATGATGATAGTACTTACCTCTCAGGGTTGTTGTGAAAATTGATTCACATAAAATTTTCAGAATAGCACTTGACATGGAGTAATACTATATAAGTATCCTCAATCATTATCAAATCACCTAGACTAATGTACTCACACGTGTACATCACTTTAAAATTTTTTACTTACTTTGACATTCATCATCACATTTGAGTTATTCTATAGTCCTGTTGGATAACCAGGGAAGGGATTATCAATTCTAATTTAATGGAAGAAGTTGAGACTGGACTAGACTATTCCTTGTATGTAAAACAGGGAAGACAATACATCCTAGGTGCTTTGGTTATATTAATAACTCAAATAATCTTTTTCATTCTGCTTTTTTGTAACAAATGGGGATTTAAAAAATTTTCCCCATTTACATTTCTGATACTTTACATAGACATTTCTTGATTTTTTATAAAAATCCCAAAATTCCAACACATATTATATGTTACTTAGCATAATGATATCTTTTTAAATATTTTAAACCAACAAATTAGCTATGACTCCTGTAAAGGAAAATTGCTAAATAAAATCAGCTCTGACCTTATTAAATATCAGCTGCATCCTACATGAAAGTGATAAGTTGTAAAAATCAATAGTAACACAAAGCTGTGAAACAATTCACTGTCAGAGACATTAAAAGTGTAAAAGAGACATCCAAATATCAACCAGAACACAGCTTTGTGTCAGCCTTCACAGATAATCTGAGACATCTAAGCCACTAAATAAAAGCTACCAATCTTATCCACACCTTAATTTCCCCAGTTTATATTATAGCTACAGCTAAAACCACATTACAACATAGCCCCATGGAAATTGCCCATGTTTATTGTATCCCATTTTCAGTGCACTGCATCTTCTCTTAATAAGGAGCAGATGAGTTCTCTTGATTTGTTCTTTCTTATCCATTTGGTCCCTCATCTCAGGAGCTATACAGAGTAACCATTATTGTATTGCACAGATGAGGAAATAGAAGCCCCCTAAAAGAAACCTGTACTGGAGAAAAATCTAAAAAGTGCCTGATTAGTATGTGTTCAATAAACATTTGTAAATGAGTGCCATTTCATAGGTGAGAAACTAGGGCTTGCAGAACTTAAGTGGTTTGTTCAAGATTATGAGGTTAATATGTATTAGAATCAAGGTTTGAACCATGGTCTGGAGAATATGCTCTGAGAAATGAGAAACTTATATATCTCTCACAATCATATTATTTATTCATGTAACAAACTACTTCCTTTCCTGTGGCCCTAAGACTGTGAATTTGGTCATTTGTTTACTGCCAAGGCCCTTTGTCTTAAGCTGCAGATAATACTTTTTCCTTGGCGTTGGCTGTAGTGATGCTTTTAGGCTTTTCAGGCTCAGATTTTGCCTGCTGCCATCTCACTATTTTTACCTGCTAATCCTTTGGGAACTCTTCCTAGTTGTGCATCATCTCATCCTTGGACTCCTGAGAAAAGAAAAAATGGCAAGAGCAGCTTCTCATTTCCACTCTGGACCCCTTCTTGCCTTGTGACCTTGGGTTAGTCAGTTCTCAATTTTGATATCTCCAGCTAAACACCTAGGAAGCAGTCAGGAAAAAGAGATTTGTTTCCAGATATAGTAACACAGGATATAAAAATGATTACTTTTGTAAACTAAGTAAAAGCAGAGGAGAAAAAATATCCTTCATTTCAAGGAAATTAAAAGAAATATTCAAATGAATCTGTTCAGAATGAGGATGGCCTAGAGAAGTATCCCCCACTAAATGCCTAAGGAGCTTCTGCTATAAAGCCATCTTGATATTAAGGTCACCATGCATTTTTTTAATAAATCAGGTTTCGACCTGCATTGATCTCCGAGCCTCTTGCAACCTACTGCTGAGCTGCTGCTGCTAAATAGGGAGAGCTTATTTTTCCTAATTCCCTACCAGCTTGCTGAGAAGTGCTTGCTTAGTGTGGTGAGTGCTAAGCAGCTGACATGCCTGGTCTATAAGCTGACCCAATTTAGAAGGTTTTGTTCCAAACCCAAGAGGACTGCTTTGTTTTTTTTTTGAGGACTGCTTTTGATTTTGCAATTTAGCACTGCACAGAAAGACCACAGCAGCAAGCTTCAAGGCTTTTTAAATCACTCAACCAGTATTTCTTGGGTACCTGTTGTGAGCCAAACATCAAGTAGAACATCATGATGAAGATTTAGACTTCGTATTAAAACAATCACATTGTGTTAGAGTTGTGTGGGAGGGTAACAAAGGAGATAATGCATAACTATACAGTTCTGATGGTAGAATATGTTAAGGATTATTGAAGAGGTATAAACATAGCCCAAGGGAAGAAGGTCACATATCATGATAAAGAAGCTTTGTGAAGACCCTTTCAGGTAAAAATCTAAACAAGTGAATGTAAGGGGAAGATATAATGGAGAGCAGGTTTGGCACAGGATAAAGTTAAGAGATGGTAAAGAGCTGCTTCTGAGGATGAGAGCCATTGGAAAAGCTTTGCTTGAAGATGGTGACTCTTTTATGCCAGGGAGAGGGATGAAGTGAGAGGCAGGGAGAGCAACTGGTAAGTTATTGCAACCATCCAGGTGCGAAACAATGAAGGTCTTCAACTAAGACAGTGGCAGAGGAAAAGCAGGGGAAATTGAACACAGATACACATACAGGAAGAGCACCATGTGAAGATAAATGAGATCAGAATAATGTGACAAAGCCCAACCACATGTAACATACTAGGACTCCCTTTTCCCATTTCTTTTAAGCAAGGTTGATGATGGTAACCCTTACCATCAACTAAGTTATTTTTTCCAAGTTTACAGGCACTGTGGAGTTAGTTGGCCTCTCTGAAGTCACAAAATAAATTTGTTGCTTGGCCAGGACTAGAATTCTAATTTGCTGAGGGATGTAAGAGAGAATCTGTCCCACACATTTCTCTTAGCTACTGGTGGCTTGATGGAAATTTTGAGTATTCCTTGGGTTCTGCTGGATCACTCTGATCTTTGCTTCCATCTTCACATGTTGTTCTCACTGTGAATATGTCTGTGTTCAAGTCTCATCTTTGTATAAGGACACTAATCATACTGGATTATGGGCCTCGATGGTGGCCTCATCATCACTTAATTAATAAAAATCTGTAATGAAGTTAGGATAAAAATTCAACAAGAAAAATTGTGTGTACTTTGGGGGGTTAGTTCAACTCCTAACAAATACTATTAATATTACTTTGCTACTTTATATTCAGGTCTATGTATAAGCTATCTGCTGGACTAGTCCATTTACATGTTCTTATATAAATATGCTTTCCCTACTACCATTGCTAAAAACTCACCTAAACATATCATTTTTCACGAGAGATGTTGGGTTACTAGCTTTACCATTCTCCCAATCATGTAGCTAGAAGAATATCAGTGTCTTCTGTGACTTTTTTCTTTTCCCTGCACTCTCTATAATCATTTTTCAAGTCTTGTAATGTAGTTTTATCTTGTCTGATTTATGCATCATTCTGATCTCATTCAAAGTGTCATCTGTTCTTGCTCTGATAATCTGAGATGGAACTACATATTTACTGAGATCTTATGCTCTCCCATACACTGAATTCTACATTCTCCCTACTTCTAACCTTCCTTGAACATTTTCCTAATTCTCTTTTTGATTCCCCAATTGCTGTAAGGTGCAGAGACATCATAGATACTACCTGCAATAATTTTCAGTTACTTCAAGTTGGCCTACAGCCCCTCCAAGTCCAGATCTCCTTCACTGGGGACACTATAGGAGCAGGGCCTCAGTGGCCTACTGAAAGCAAGACAAGGTGAGGACATTGCCACACAGCTTTCATTTTTAAAAAAATTAAATTCTTTTATTGGTACATTGTAGGTATACAATACAAATACATTTCTCACTGGGAATTGTACTTTTATATAATGCATCTTGATTCTTATTTTTTCCCCATTCCTAGCCCTCCCTTCATGCCCTCCACCCTTCCCTATTTACAAAGACTTTATTTCCATTTTTTCCATTTCTCATCATTTTTTCCTTTCTCTTCTTTCCTTTCCCCTGACCCTCCCACTACCCCTACCCATTTGGACCTTTTCTTCCTATTTTACATTATCGATTATTCATTCTAATCATTGGTACATTTTAGGTATACAATATAATGACATTCATCATTGGAAATTTGCACCTTTACATAGTCTCTCTTGGTTCTTGTTTTTCACCCTTTCCCAGCCCTCCCTTCAACCCCTCCAGCCCTCCCTATTTACAAAAATTTTGTTCCTATTTTTCCATTTTCTCATATTAATCCCATCCCCTTCTATCCTTTCCCTTAGCCCTCCCACTTCCTTCCCCTTTGCCCCTTTTCTTCCTATTTCACATGACCTAGTATACATTTAGTCCTTATTTACACTTTCAGTTTCTCACACCAGAAAAACTATTCGGTATTTACACACGTATGTCCTATTTATTTCACTTAAGAGTATTGCCTCAGTGTGCATCCACTTAGCTATAAATGTCTCTAATTTCTCATTTTTTATGGCTGAGTAGTACTCCATTTTATAAAAAAAACCCATTTTCTTTATCCAGTCTCCAGTTGATGGGCATTTGCGCTGTTTCCAAGCTTTAGCTATTACTAACTGCGCTGCTATGAACATGGGTGCACATATATCACTGTGGTATGATTCTTTTTATTCTTTGGGGAAGATCCCCAGGAGTGGAATAGCGGGGTCAAATGGGATTTCCAGTCCTAGTTCTTTGAGGTATCTCCGTACTGATTTCCACAGTGCTTGCACCAGTCTACACTCCCACCAGCAGTGGAGCACGGTTCCTCTTTCCCCACAGCCCCGCCAGCATTTGATATTGGTTGATTTCATGATAGCAGCCATTCTTTCTGGAGTGAAGTGGAATCTCAGCATTGTTTTCATTTGCATCTGTCGAATGACCAGTGATGTTGAACATTTTTTCATGTATTTATTTGCTGTTTCTACTTCTTTGTGTGAGAAATGTCTGTTCATTTCAGACACCCATTTTTGGATTGGGTCTTTAAATTTGGGAGGTCTGATCTTTTTAAGTTCTTTATAGATTCGAGATAGTGACCTTTGAGGAAGAGCAGGTGAAGATTTTTTCCCATATTGTGGATTGTCTCTTCACACTGCTGGTGGTTTCTCTGGCTGTGCAGAAGCTTTTTAATAAGAAGAGATCCCATTTGTTGATTGTGCTAGTTCACGGGCAACTGAGGTTTTGTTCATAAAATCTTTTCCTACACCAATGTCTTCAAGGGTTCTACCTAACCTCTGTTCCAACTGGTTCAGAGTTTCTATTTTAATATTTAGATCTTTAATCCATTTTGATTTAGGTGAGAGATACAGGTCTCATTTTAATCTTTGGCAAGTTGAAGCCCAATTTTTCCAGCACCATTTATTAAAGAGGCTATCTTTCCTGCAGTGAGGGTGTTTGGCTCCTTTGTTGAAGATGAGATGACTGAGTGTGTCTGGCATTGTTTTTGCATCTTCTAATCTGTTCCACTGGTCCTCAGGTCTGTTTCTTTGCCAGTACCATGCTGTTTTTATCACAGTAGCTTTGTAGTATAGTTGCAGGTTGGGGAATGTGATACCCCCTGCCATGTCTCTGTTACCTAGAATTGCTTTTGCTATTCTGGGTATCTTCTTGCTCCAAATGAATTTTTGGAATCTTTTCTCGAGGTCTATGAAGTATGCTGCTGGGATCTCAATTGGAATTGCATTAAATCTATATAGCAGTTTTGTTAGTATGGCCATCTTCACTCTATTAATCCTTCCTACCCAGGAGCAGGGGATGTCTGTCTATTTTCTGATATCATCTTCAATCTCTCTTTTCAGAGTGCCATAGTTTTCAGAGAAGAGGTCTTTGATTTCTTTTGTTAGGTTGATTCCTAGGTATTTCAGTTTTTTGGAGGCTACTGGGAAAGGAGTTATTTGCCCTATTTCTCTCTCAGTGAGTCTGTCATTGGTGTAGAGGAAAGCTATTGATTTTTGTGTGTTGACCTTGTAACCAGCTACTTGACTGAATTTGGTTATTAAGTCTAGAAGACTTTTGGTGGAGTTCTTGGGGTCTTCTATATAGAGTATCATGTCATCTGCAAATAATGACAATTTGACTTCTTCATTTCCTATCTTTATTCCTTTTATTTCTTTCTCTTGTCTAATTGCCGTGGCTAATATTTCCAGAACTATACTGAGCAAGAGTGGTTATAGTGGACATCCTTGTCTTGTTCCTGATTTTAGTGTGAAGGATTTCAGTTTTTGACCATTTAGTATGATATTCACTGTTGGTTTTTCATAGATAACGTCTACCACTTTGAGGTAGAGACCATCTATTCCAATTTTTTGTAGGGTTTATATCATAAATGCATGTTGGATTTTGTCAAATACTTTTTCTGCATCTATGGAGATAATCATATGGTTTTTGTCCCTGGAAATATTGATATAGTGTGTTACATTGATTGATTTTCATATATTGAACCATCCCTGCATCCCTGGGATGAATCCCACTTGATCAGGGTGTATGATCTTCTTGATGATCTTCTGCATTCTGTTTGCCATTATCTTATTAAGGATTTTTGCATCTATGTTCATTAGTGAGACTGGCATATAGTTCTCTTTGTCAGTTGGGTCTTTCTCTGCTTTGACCATCAAGGTGATGCTTGCTTCCAGGAATGAATTTGGGAGTATTGCTTCCCTTTCAATTTCATTGAAGAGTTTAAACAGTAGTGGCAGCAGTTCCTCTCTAAATGTCTTGTAGAATTCAGTGGTGAAGCCATCAGGGCCTGGGCTTTTCTTAGTTGATAAGTTTTTAATTACATTTTCAATTTCATTGGTTGATATTAGGTTGTTCAGAATTTTTAGGTCTTCTTCGTTCAACTTTGGTAATTCATATGTATCTAGGAATCTGTCCATTTCTTTTGTGTTGTCCATCTTATTGGCGCATAGGTTCTGGAAGTAGGTATTGATGATCCTCTGGATTTCTGCTGGGTCTGTTGTCATTTCACCCTTTTCATTCCTAATTGCCTGGATTTGGGCCTTTTCTTCCCTTTTTCTGACAAGGTTGGCTAAAGTTTTGTCCATTTTGTTGATTCTTTTGAGGAACCAACTCTTGGCTTCATTGATTTTTTGTATCATTCTCTTAATCTCCATTGCATTGATTTCTCCTCTGATCTTTATAATTTCTTCCCTTGTATGAGCTTTGGGGTTTTCCTGCTCTTCTTTTTCTAGAAGCTTGAGGTTCAGCATCAGGTTGTTTAATTGGGCTCATTCTGTTTTCCTAATATGTGTATTCACTGCTATGAATTTTCCTCATAAGACTGCTTTCATTGTGTCCCATAGATTCTGATATGTTGTATTGTCCTTGTCATTTAATTGAAGGAACTGTCTGATTTCTTCTTTAAGTTCCTCTGTGACCCATTGGTTATTCAGAAGTGTCTTGTTCAATTTCCATGTGTTTATGAAATTTTTTGAGTTTCTTTTGCTATGGATCTCCAATTTCATCGCACTATGATCTGATAATATACAGGGGATAACTTCAGTTCCTTTGCACTTACTTAAACATTTCTATGTGTGAGTATGTGGTCTATTTTGGAGAATGACCCATGTGCAGCTGAGAAGAATGTGTATTCTGACTTTCTGTAGTGGAAGACTCTGTTAATATCTGTTAAGTTCATTTGTTCAAGAGTTCGATTGAGTTCTAGTATTTCATTACTTACTTTTAGTCTAGTTGATCTATCTATTTGTGACAGTGGGGTATTGCGGTCCCCCACTACAATTGTATTAGTGCATATATGACTTTTCATGTCCATTAGTATTTGTTTTATATAGTTGGGTGCACTAGTGTTTGGTGCATAGATATTTATGATTGTCATCCCTTCCTCTTGGATTCTTCCCTTTACAAGGATGTAGTATCCTTCTTCATCTCTCTTTATCAGTGTTGGTTTGAAGCCTACTTGATCTGCCAAGAGGATAGCTACTCCTGCTTTTTTTCAGGTTCCTGTCACATGGAGTATTGTTTTCCAGCCTTTAACTTTCAGTCTATGAGTTTCCTTTTGAATTAAGTGTGTTTCTTGTTTGCAGCATATTGCTGGATTTTGCTTCTTGACCCATTCTGCCAGTCTATTTCTTTTGATTGGTGAATTGAGACCATTAATATTGATGGTTATAACTGAAACATATTGAGTTGTCATTGCCATGACTTTTTTTTTGTTGTTGGGTTCTCCCCCTTTACATTTAATTTCTTTTCGTACCAGATGGGTACATTCTGCTTTGCTTCCTGGGGTTGTGATCCTCAATGTCTGTTCCTAGGATATTGTGTCCAATTCTTTGGAGTGCTGGTTTGGTATTCACGAAGTTCCTAAGGTGCTCTTTGTCATGAAATATCTTATTTCTCTATCCATTTTGAAAGATAGTTTTGCAGGATACATCCATCTGGGTTGGAGGCTGTTTTCTTTTAGGGCTTGGAATATGTCACTCCAAGATCTTCTTGCCTTGATGGTTTGTGTTGAGAAGTCTGCTGTGATTCTGATGGGCTTTCCTTTGTATGTAATCTGTTGCTTTTCTCTGACTGCTTGGAGAACTTTGTTTTTCTGTTGAGTTTCTGGAATCTTAACAATTATATGCCTATGTGCAGATTTTTTTTTGATCAAGGCTATTTGGAGTCCTATATGCCTCACTTATCTGTATGTCAAGCTCTTTTCCCCTGCTTGGGAAGTTTTCTGCCATTATTTCTGTGGGGAGATTTTTTTATGTCATCTGCACTCTCTCCTGTTTCTTCATTGAGCCCAATCAGTCTTATGTTATTCTTCTTTGCATCATCTAGCAGGTGCTGGATTGATTTCTCATGTTCTCTTATAATATTGAAGCAATTTTTCTTTTCCTGGTCACTAATTGCAATCTTATCTTCTATATCTGAAATCCTGTCCTCACATTGGCTCATTCTGCTGTGTAGACTTTCAAGGGAGATTTTCATCTTCTGGAAATCTACTTGCATCTGTTTTATGGATTCCATTCGTTTCTCATTTTGGGATTCCATCATGTTCCTGAGCTCCTCTGTAGATTTTTTAATCATATCTTGCACTAGGGGCACAATTTCTCCTGTTATCTGAGAAATTATTTCTGATTTCATTTTTTCCAGATCCCCTTTTGCTACCAGTTCAGTGGGTCCAGGTTGTTGATTATCAGAGTGTTCCATCTCATTTCCCTTTGGGGTTGCTGTAGGTGATCTGGAAGTCTGGTTTTGAGACTTATTTATGTGTTTTCTCATTTCGACTGGGGCAGGGGTCTGTTAGCCCCTGCACGGATTACCTCTTCTGAGCTGGGTGAGGTTGGGCAAGGGCCGGGATCAGTGGTAGGGATGGAGACCCAAAAGCCCTTTCCTGTGGGCTGGGAGCAGCGGGCGGGTTGGTGGCCTTGAAGTCCCTTCCTCTGGACCAGGAGCAGTGGGATGGTGGCTCCGAAGCCCCTCCCTCTGGGCTGGGAGCATTGGGAGGGATGGTGGCCTGGAAGCCCCTTTCTCTGGGCCAGGAGCAGTGGGACAGAAGGTGGCCCAAATGCCCTTTCCTCTGGGCTGGGAGCAGCAGGAGGGTTGGTGACCGGGAAGCCCCTTCCTCTGGACCAGGAGCAGTGGGACGACAGCTCAGAAGCCCCTACCTCTGGGATGGGAACAGCGGGACTCAGTACCTTGGTCTGGTGGTCTGGTGTCCTCTGCATCTTTGTAGTGTGGTACCAGGGGGCTGTCTGTCTGCAGCGGAGTGATTCAGTGTCTTCTGAGTGACTCAGGACCTCAGTAGGGTGTGCACAGACCTTCCTATGTGCAGCGGGCTGATTCGGCATATTCCATGGGACTGGGGACCTTGGTAGTGTGGGCAGACCTGCCTGTCTGCAGCAGGCTGATTCAGTGTGTTCTGTGCGACTCAGAACCTCGGTAGGGAGTGCATAGACTTGCCTGTCTGCAGCGGGCTGATTCGGGATGTTCTGCATGACTCAGGACCTCAGTAGGGCATGGGCAGACCTTCCTGTCTGCATCGGGGTGATTCGGTGTGTTTTGCGTGACTCAGGACCCCACTGTTAGTCATTTCATATGGATAATAAAGTACCATAAACTAGGTGACTTATAGGCAAACAAATTTTTTTTCATAGTTTTGTATTTTAGATGTCTGAGATAAGGTGCCAACTTGGTTGAGTGCTAGTGAGGTTCATTCTTTGGGCTGTAGATAATCAATTTCTCATTATTTTCTCACATGATGATTCTCTGGGATTTCGTGTATATGGGCATCAATCCCTTTCCTGACTTAAATTACCTATCAAAGCCATCACCACCAAGTACAATAAAATTGAAAGGCAGGATTTCAACATATGAATTTGAGAAAAACACATTTAGTCCATAGGAGTCTCCATTTTGCAATTGACAAAAATGAGGCTACAGAAGAGGAAGTGAATTGCCCCAGAAAGGAAAAATAATTTGCACAAGGTTATATGTACAGTAAGTAGCTCAGCAGGATTTGAACTCAGGACTGTATAACACCAAAGAATCTTCAAAATGGTCTTCCTACCACATACTCCTACTAATTGTAAGAGCCTCACTTTCCTCATTTTAGGACATAAAATACCAGAATCTGAAAAGAAGTTCTCCTGATTTCAGGACTGGTGAGGCTGGTTCAGTACTCTCAGAATAGCTACAGAATATTTCCTGTGTATTGTATCTTGTGTATTTCCTGTGTATTGTCAGTTTTCCCATTGCCAGTGAAAAAATACCTGACACACACAGTTTAAAGGAGGAAAGGTTTAATTTGGCTCACAGTTTCAGATGTTTCAGTCCATAATTGGCTAGCTCCAATGTTGGAACATCAAGGTGGGAGGATATTGTGGACCAAAGCCACTCACTTCATGGTGTGCAGGAAGCAGAGCATTCGGGAAGACTGCCAGCAAGAGACATATCACTGAAAGGGATGTTTCGAGCAACCTACTCCCTTTGGCTGGATCCTGCCTCCTAAAAACATATTCAGTTAGGAACATTATTGGATTAATCCACTGAGGAATATAGGATCCTGTTCATCTAATAATCTCTCTAGGATTCTCTTAATCCAGTCAAGTCAACAATTAAGACTAACTGGAACATTTAGGAGAAAATTCTCTACTATAAAATAAAATAGGAGGTTGTCCAATGGTGGGGCTACATGCAAGATGATCTAAAAGATCTCTATTCATAAGTGGTAAGAGGTGGGGTGAAAAGGAGAGGTTAGGAAGAAAAGAAGTAGAGAAGAGAGAATTCTAGTAAACTGGTGAATACATAGTAGCTCACACTGATACAGGACCACATGCCAAACACTGTCCTTAGCACTTTAGATTTACTCATTTTATTATCAAAACAAATCTTTGCCATTTTCATCCTTGGCTTATGTATAAGAAAACTCATTGTCAGAAAGTTTAAATAACTTCTGTAATGTTTCACAATTAATAACTATCAAGCAAAGCATTTTGGCTCCAACTAACTTCATGTAGTTTGCTTTTCTCTGAACAACCCAAGCACAGTGCCACACTGTGACTTGTATGTTACCTCATACAACTCATGCTAAAATGCACTGTGTCTCTTTTAATCTGCACAACATTCACATGAAGTAACCATATGATCAATACTTTGTGACAGCAAAGAAAATGAAGAATCAGAGAGGTCAGATGAAATATCTAAAGTTAAACAATCACAACAGACCAGAACAGAGATTCCAACATAGTTCTGGCTTACACCAATGCTAAGAAGCTCTGTCTCATTGCTTCAAGGTTGCTGGCTCTTTGATTAATCCAATCCTGACAAGGTGAGAAGGCAGATAACAAGTGTGATTGTATCCATGATATATTTGTAGTTTAGCAAGTATTCCTGAAAATACAAATCCTTCCCACAGTGTATAGATTTGTCTTAGAAATTTCAACCCTTTGAGTATGTTAGACTGCTTAATAGCACACAGACACTAAGCCATCTCTAAATTCAGTGTGTATCTGTTTGTAAGCTGGAAGAAATTTCTATATACATTCACACTAGTTCACTTGTTTTTTTTGTATTTTGATTTTGTGGGGTGCAACAGTTTGTAAACATCTGTTAAGTCCATTTGTTCAAGAGTTTGGTTGATTTCGCATATTTAATTGTAGATTTTTTTTCTAGTTGATCTATCTGTGACAGTGGGGTATTGAGGTCTCCCACTACTATTGTATTAGTGATTATTTGACTTTTTCTGTCTGTTAATATTTGTTTTATATAGTTGGGTGTACAGGTATTCTGTGCATATATATTTATGATTGTCACCTCTCCCTCTTGTATTATTTCCTTTACAAGGATGTAGTGGCCTTCTTTGTCTCTCTTAATTAGCCCTGGTGTGAAATCCATTTTATCTGGATAATAAGATAGCTACTCCTGCTTTTTTTAAGGTTCCAGTCATATGAAATATTGTTTTCTACCCTTTAAATTTCAGTCTATGAGTTTATTTTGAATTAAGTGTGTTTCTTGTATGCAACATTTTGTTGGATCTTGCTTATTGACCCATTCTACCAGTTTATTTTTTTTGATTGGTGAATTGAGACCATTAACATTAATGGTTATAACTGATATATATTGACTTGTCCTTGTCATGACCTTTACCTGCTATTGGATTTTCCCCCTTTTTATTTAATTTTTTGTCTTGCCTGATGAATTCATTCTTTTTGGCTTCATGGGGATTTGACCCTCTTGTCTTATCATAGGATATTGTTTAAAATTTTTTAGAGTGGTGGTTTCGTATTCATGAAGTTCCTCAGGTGTTCATTGTTGTGAAAGTATCTTATTTCTCCATTGATTTTGAAAGATAGTTTTGCAGGGTATATCAATCTGGGTTGAAGACTTTTCTTTTAGGGCTTGAAATACTTCACTCCAGACTCTTCTTGACTTGCGGGTTTGTGTTGAGGAGTCCGCTGTGATTCTGATGAGCTTTCCTATGTATGTGATTTGTTTGTTTTCTCTAACTGCTTATAGTATTTTTTTCTTGTACTGGGTTTCTGGAATCTTGACTATTATATGCCTAGGTGTAGATTTTTTTGATCATGGCTAGTTGAAGTCCTATGTGCCTCACTTATCTGTATGCCAATTTTTTCCCCCTGCTTGGGAAGCTTTCTGCCATTACTTCTCTTAACAGTTTATGTCATTTGCACTATCTCCTGTTTCTTCGTTGATTTTAATCAGTCTTATCTTATTCTTTTTTGCATCATCTAGCAGCTGCTTGATTGATTTCTCATGGTCCTTTGCTACTTTTTAGAAGCCTTTCTTTTCCTGGTCACTAATTGCAATCCTGTCTTCTGTATCTGAAATTCTGTCCTCACATTGGTTCATTTTGCTGCATAAACTTTCAATGGAGTTTTTTATCTCCTGGATATCTGTTTGAGTCTGTTTTATGGATTCCATTTTTTCCTATGGTGGGATTTCTTCATGTTTTTGAGCTCCTCTAATTTTTTATCTGCATCTGCTCTAAAGTTATTAATCATGTCTTTCACTATGGACACCATCTCTGTTGTTATCTGAAAAATTATTTCTGATTTTATTTTCTCCAGATGTCTTTCACTATGGACACCATCTCTGTTGTTATCTGAAAAATTATTTCTGATTTTATTTTCTCCAGATCCTCTTTCATTGCCAGTTCAAGGAGTCCAGGTGCCTGAGTTTCAAGTTGTTATATCTCATTGCCTCTTGGAGTTGCCTTTGGCGATTTGGTTTTGAGTCTTGTTTAGGTTTCTTCTCATTTCAACTGCTGCAGTCTGATGCACCTTTATTGAGGTGACTCCTCTCCCAGTGTGCTTCAATTCTCAACAAGTCTTAGAGAGGCCTTCTCTCTAGTGCTCCCCACTGTGCCAATTTCATTCTGAGGCCTTGACCTCAGAATGACGACCTTCTGGATCCCCACACTATGCTGTTGTACAAGTGGCCTTCTGGCTGGGTCCTGCACATACTTACTGATAGTATCTGTGTAGGCCTCTGGCTGGAGCCTGTGCACCTGCATATCTATGGTCCCAGCTTGCCTTTGTCTGGGCCCTGTACTCCCAAGCTGCTCTTGTGTGGGAGGGCTTCTGGCTGGGGTCTGTGTGCACTTACAGATGGTGTCTGGGTGGCCCTCTGGCTGGGGCCTGGGTGCCTGTTCAGCTGTTGTCAGGGTGGGCTTCTGGCTAGGGTGTGCCCTTTCTTTCTTTCTTTCTTTCTTTCTTTCTTTCTTTCTTTCTTTCTTTCTTTCTTTCTTTCTTTCTTTCTCTCTCTCTCTCTCTCTTCTTTCTTTCTTTCTTTCTTTCTTTCTTTCTTTCTTTCTTTCTTCCTCTCTTTCTTGTCATGCTAATGATTGAACCCAAGACCTCATGCACACTGGGAAAGCACTCTATCACTGAACTATATCCCCAGCCCTATAAGTGGTATCTCAGATACCTTATTTTTATAAGTTTTATTTTTCATGCTTAATTTTCTTATTACTTTTAACATTTTCTCTTTGCTCTGTTATTTTATATCTGCCAATAATGAAAACTTGGTCTTTATTTCCCATTTCCATGACACTTAAAAATTCTTTATTGTGTTTGGTAGAAACTGTATACTATGTGGAACAGTATGGTAAATAGTAGGCATGATCTTGATCAAAATCTTAAATAAGATTTTATTTATAGTTTCTCTATTAAGTATTTTTTTCTGGCTTTTTGTATATAACAAGGTTGTATATTACAAGGTTAATAAGGTTCCCTCTTATTTCTAATTTGCCAAGAAGTTGGTTTTGTTTTTGTTATCATAAATAGGATTTGAATCTAGTCAAATATTTTCCTGCATCAACACAGATAACCAGATTGTATATCTCCTTCCATATATAAATAAGGCAAATACATGTAATAAATCTAGAATGGAGTCTAGGAATGATGTTAGTTTCCTTTCTCTCTCTGATATGCCACAGACCAACTTTTTCAAACATATGTTCACACATATTATCTTAGAGCAACCATGTTTTATTTACCAAAATCCCTCCACATATTCAAAATAACAATTAACTTCCTCTTCAGACACCAAGTTCAGCATGTTCCAAGAAATGGCTTTCAGAGATACACCTTTCTGTGTCTTCCAATAGTTGCCACTGTAATCTGGGCCTAAACAACTAAGGCAAATGCTATAGTGACAAGTGGCTTCTAGCTTGCCTACTGGCTGCCAGCATTTCTCTACTTCCATTTTTGGTCTACCCAATCTTGTATTTTTAAAGTATTAATGTCTTTACATTATTCATAGTCTAGAATCTGACAATGTTTCTATCACTTGTGCCAATAAGCTGAACTGTATTTTTCTTGCTTGTGGAACCCTAGCTGCCCTATCCATTCTTTTTCCTTTTGGGTCTGGAAGTACTGGTTAAATACCTCCCTTCTATCCTCAATGTAAATCTGATCATTCCTGTCTCTATGTTTGCTTATCCTATTATTCCACCTAAAATTTCTTTGCTCATTAAAATCCTGTCCATTCTTCAAGCTCCATCCAAAGAGAAATTCTTCTGTTTCATTCTCCCATCAGAACCTGCACAGTCAACTACCTTACTCAATGTGCTTGATATAGCTTGTGCAATGCCTGCCACTCTTGCTAGACTGTGAACATACTGAGTGCAGGCCTCAAGGCTTTCTTATTCACTGTTATATTCCTAGTGTCTAGCACTGTTCCTGGTAAAAATGAATCACACAGCAAATATCCATTGAAATAAATAGATTCAAATATTTGAGTCCCTCTGTGTGTATAGAGGCCAACAATTCTGGACTTCAGAGCTTATGATATTTCTTCAGTATAGACAATATGTTAATAGCAACTCAATTGACACTGAGCATCTCAAAAAATTATGGGCTTCCTTGAATGTCAAAGCAGTGTCATATTCCTCTTTCTACCCTAATAGCATAGCACCTAGTTCAGTCCTGACACACACATTGCTTGATTTTTAGTTTATATAAATTGCTTTCTGGACAGTTTTCTTGAATGTAGTTTGTCAAAGATTAGGTTACTGAATGGGTCTGGGTTGTTTTTCCATCCTCTGTTCTGTTTCATTGACATCTGTTTTTGTACCAATACCATGCTGTTTTTATCACAATAACTCTGTAATATAATTTAAAGTCTGAGATTATGCTGCCCCTGCTTCGCTCTTGTTGCCCAGGATTGCTTTTGCTAGTCTGGGTCTTTTCTGGTTCCATATGAATTTTATGATTGCTTTTCCTTGTTTTGTGAGGAATGTCATTGTTATTTTGATTAGGATTGCATTCAATCTTTATATCAGTTTTGGAAGTGTGATCATTTTGACAATATTGGTTTTGCCTACTCAGGAACAGAGGATATTTTGCCATTTTCTGATAATCTTTTTCAGAGTTCTATAACTTTCCTTATAGAAGTCTTTCACTTTCATAAGTTAATTCCTAAGTATTTAATTTTTCTTGAAGCAATTGAGAATGGTTTTGTTTACCTAATTTCTTATTTGGTGATTTTATTATTGGTGTACAAAAACACTATTGATTTTTATGTGTTCATTTTGCATCCTGTTACAATGCTGAATTTGTGAATTAATTCTACCAGTCTTCTGGTTAAATTTTGGGGTCTTCTATATAAAGGATCTGCAAATAATGATAATACGATTTCTTCCTTTCCTATATTTATCTCTTTTTCTTGCCTGATTGCTCTGGGTAATTTTTCAAGTATAGTACTATATTGAACAAGAGTAGTGATAGTGGAAGTCATTGCCTTCTCCCTGATTTGAGAGGGAATGCTTTAATTTTTTCCATTTAATATAATTGGCTATTGGTTTGTCATAAATGTCTTTTATCAGATTGAGTTACCTATTTTCTTCAGGGTTTCAATCATGAATGTGTGTTGGATGTTGTCAAAAGCTTTTTCCTGCATCTGTTGATATGATCATATGATTTTTGTCTTTGCTTCTGTTTATATGGCATACTACATGTATTACTTTGCATATGTTGAACCAAACTAGTAACCCTGTAATGAAACCTACTTTGTCATGATGTATGATCCTTTTGATATTTGTTGCATCTATTTGCCAATATCTTCTTGAGAATTTTCGCATCTATGTTTATTAAGGAAATTGGCCTGCAGTTTTCTTTTTTAGTTGGGTTTGGTTTTGGAATCAGAGTAATGCTGGTTTCCAGAAATGAGTTTGAAAGCACTCCTTTCCTTTCAATTTTATTATTTGCTTTTTTTTGGTACAGGGGATTGAACTCAGGACCTTGAGCTTGTGAGGCAGATGATGACACCACTGAGCTAAATCCCTGACTCTTTTCAGTTTTGCTAAAGAGCTTGAAGAGAATTGGTGTTATGACTTCAAAGATGCTCTTGTAGAATTCAACAATGAATCCATCAAGTCCTGAGATTTTTTTATTTGGTAGGAGCTTTTATTACTGCCTGAATTTCATTGCATGTTATTAGATTGTTCAGAATTTTTATGTCATCTTATTCAGGTTTGATAATATATATATTACATATATATTATTATTATTACATGTAATATATATTATATATATATATATGCATCTTTCTATTTCTTCAAGATTTTCCAATTTGTTGGAGTACAATTATTCATAATAGTGACTAAAAGTCTTCTGTATTTCAGTGGAGTCTGTTGTGATTTCATATTTTTCATTCCTAAGTGCATTAAGATGAGTCTTTACTCTCCTTCATTTGGTAAGTTTGGCTGAGGATTTATCTATTTTGTTTATTCTTTCAAAGAATTAGCTCTTCAATTTGTTAATTATTTTTGTCTGTTTCATTAATTTCTGCCCTGATCTTTCTATTTCCCCTCTTAAATGAGCTTTGGATTTGGGCTATTGTCTTTCTAGTATCTTGAGTTTCATCATTAGATTATTTATTTGAGCATGCTGTTTTTCTAATGTGATCACTGACTGCAATAAACTTCCCTCTTATTATCATATGATTCCAGAAATTGTTTAATTTCTTCCTTGATTTTTTTTCTGTGAGCCATTGACTATTTAGGAGTGTGTCATTAAGTTTCCACGTCTATAAATTTTGTTTTTTCTCTCATGATTGATTTCTTGTTTCAATGCACAATGACCTGACAGTACACATGGAGTGATTTCAATTCTTTTGTATTTATCCAAGTAGGATCTGTGAATTAGATGTGGTCTATTTTGGAGAAAGTTAGAAAGTGCTGCTGAGAAGAATGTGTATTTTGTTGTAGTAGGGTAGAATACTCTATAGACATCTATTAAGTCCATTTGTTTGAGGGTGTGATTTAGTTCTGATATTTCTTTGTTAATTTTTTGTTTAATTGATCTGTCCCTCTGTAAAAGTATTGTGGTCACCAACTACGATTGTACTGTGCTTATTTAATATTTTAATTCCAGCAGTATCATTTTATGAAGTAGGTGCTTTCATATTTGGTGCATATATATTTGCAATTGTTACTTCATCCTGTTGGATTACTCCTTTAATATGTAGTGAACTTCTTTGCCTCTTCTGATCAGTTTGAGCTTGAAGTTTACTTTGTCTAAGAATAAGATTGCTGGCAGGGCCCGCCCCCTCCGCCTGAGTGTGGGGCTTTGCAAGAGTCACAGGTCTGGGTAGGGGTGCCTGGCACGGGGGCGGGGCAATGGGGTCTATTGACAGTCCACCTCACCTAATCCAGGCACAGCCATTGGGGGCAGCTGGCAGGGGTAGAAAGGGGCTAGCTCCCAATCCGCTTCCATCCAGTTCTCCCACTGCCCCCCTGTCCCAGGAGCTCTGGTGGGACAAGGAGCATCAGGAGAGATACTTAGCTCCGCAAGGCACCCCTCCCCAAGATGCCCAAGAGGAAGGTCAGCTCCGCTGAAAGGACCGGAAAGGAGAAGCCCAAGAGCAGATCTGCGAGGTTGTCGGCTAAACCTGCTCCTGCAAAAGTAGAAATGAAGCCAAAAAAGTTAGCAGGAAAGGATAAATCTTCCGACAAAAAAGTGCAAGCAAAGGGGAAACGAAGACCAAAAGGAAAACAGGCCAAAGTGGCTAATCAAGAGAAACTAAGGAAGATTTACCTGTGGAAAATGGAGAAACTAAAAATGAGGAGAGTGCAGCCTCTGATGAAACAGGAGAGAAGGAAGCCAAGTCTGATTAATCACACCGTGTCTTATCAGTGATCCCTGTCTCCCATCTTGTACAATCCAGAGGAATATTTTTTATCAACTATTTTGCAAATGCAAGTTTTTTAGTAGCTCTAGAAACATTTTTTAAAAGTAGGGAATCCCACTTCATTGCATTTTCAAAGTGTAAATGATATTTTTAGAGGTGGAAACATTTTCTAGTTGTTTATATTTTGGTACAACCAGAAAATTGTGGGATATTGAATTATGGCAGGCTTTGACAGTCTTGGGTGTCAGCTTAACATAGGTTGGGGTTAATTTTATATCCTGCAATATAAAGCATACTAAATGGCAATTTGGAGTCACAGGCATGCATTTAATATGTCTTGGATATTTTAAATGACTTCTATTCCCATGTTGTTTTAGTACAATTGCTTCCTAAAGAAAACTACTTCTTGATCGTTGCCCTGTCAGAATCGTGTACGCTCTGTAACATCTTTTTTGCTTGTGCTAGGTCAGTTTGCCTAATGTACTGCAAAATATCAAAAATTTGAGTAGGTAGTGTATATGATATGAAATTGTGAATTGATGGGACTTAAGTAACACTTTATCAGCATTCGAAGATGCTGGTACGTAATCTTATTATGGAAAATTTGGATCCAAATTTGAAGCTGGAAAGTCACTGGGATAACTGAAAAAGAAACAATACATGTCTTTTTAGATTTTCAGGATGCAAGTTATGAATTGTGTACAAAATGAAATGTCTGTACTGATCTTCAACACAGCCAATAAAATCTCAAATATGGAAAAGAAGAATAAGATTGCTGGTCCTGCTTGCATTTGAGGTCCTAGGGCATGAGATACTGTTTTCTATCCTTTGATTTTCACCCTATGCACTTCTTTTGGATTAGATGAGTTTCTTAAATGCAACAGACTGTTGGATTTTGTTTTTTTACCCATTATGCTAACCTATGATTTTTAATCTGGGAATTGAGGTGATTTACAATGACAGCTATTACTGAAAGGTATTGATTTATTTCCTCATTGAATTCTTTTTCTGTTGATTCTTTATTTTTTCTTTTTTGTTTAACCACTTGTCTTGATTTTTGTATTTATTCTGTCTGGATATTTTGGCTTTGTTTTCTCTGTCTATGATATTCTTGAGTAATTTTTACAGGGCTGGTTTGGTGTTCATGTATGTTTTAAGGTTTTCTTTATCATGAAATGTCCATATTTCTCCATTAATTTTGAAAGACCTATTGTATATATTAGTCTCGGTTGGAGGTTGTTTACTTTTAGAGCTTGAAACACTTCACTCTAAGCTCTTCTGCTCTTTAAAGTTTATGTTCAGGGATAAAGAAGATGTGGGGTTTTTGTTTACAAAATAGAGTACTACTCAACCATAAAAATGATAAACTAGACATTGATAGCTAAATGGATGCATCTTGACGCCATTCTCTTAAGTGAAATAAATAAGACACATGTATAAATACAGAATTGTTTCTTTGGTGTGAAAAACTGAAAGTGTAAGTGAAGACCAAAATGTATAATACACAATGTGAAATAGGAAGAAAAAGTTCAAAGGGAAAGGGGGACTAGGGGGGTGGGGGAAGGGAAAGAAAAAAATTAAAAAGAAGGAAAAAAACAGAAACAAAGTGTTTATAAATGGGGAGGATGGAGGTGTGGAAGGGAAGGAAAGGGAATTGAGAAAAAACAAGAACCAAGATATATCATGTACAAGTACAAAATCCAAATGATGACTGTGATCATAATGTATACCTAAAATGTACCAACAAATTTAAGAACAATAAAATAAAATAAAGTTCATGTTCAGAAGTCTGCTGTTATCCTGATGTGTTCACCTTTGTACATAATTCTTTTCTTTTCTCTGATAGATTTTAATGTTCTCTGTTTTTGTTGGACAATTGGGATTTTGAGTAAAATGTGTTCTGAAAAGCTGTTTTCATCATAGTTAGCTGTTGTTCTATAAGACTTGTTTGCCTATATGTTAAAATCTTTCCTCATACTTGGAAAGGCTTCTATTATTATTTCTTTCAGAAAATGTTTTTATTCTATGTGTATTGTCTTCTAATTTCTGTCTAACTTCAGTTAGCCTAGGGTTATTCTTCTTAGTAGCTATTTTATGACTTTTTCTTCTCTTCTTAGCATTTTTAGGTCTTTTAGTAATTCCTTGTAATTTTTCCATTTTGATAATTTCTGAAATCTATAAATTCTATATGATATTTATCTCTGGTATTGCTTTCTGACATCATTTCATGGAGTATATATCTTTCGTAAATTTTTCATTCATGTTTTAATTCATTTTGGTCATCTCTTCCAATTTTTTTTTTCTCCCATATCCACATTTCCCATTAGGTATGTTAGCTCCATTATTTGGGGCATCTTGTCCTCTTTGAACTCACCAAATTTATTTGACTCTTCCTTAATCAGTTTGCATAGCTCCACTAACTGGTAGTTATTTTTCTCCCCACCAGTACCACTTGAATCTGCTTTAGGAGACTTGGGAGGTCCAAGGTTCTTTTTGTAGCCTTATTTTCTCATGTTCCTTTTCCTTTCTAATGTTGTTTTCTCATTTCCCTGCCTTGTTTTCTCATGTTTCTTTTCTCATAATAGGAAGATAGATATTTCCCCATTTATGCTGAGTGTTGTGGCTAAATAGATTGAAGAGATATTGTCAGTAATATGAAGATCTCTTAGTTAGAACCAGTTTTCCAGCCGTGTGTTCATGGCTTTATTTGTTTGAATGTATTGTTTAGTTCCACAAGCTTTTCCACTTAATTAGGTTGGACCCTATCACTATGTTGTGTGGAGAGAATTTCTATTTGTTATAACAACGTTATCGGAATCAAGCATACATCAGTCATATAGATTAAAACTTGTCTTCATAATTTCACATTTTTTTCAATACCCCTTACATAGTACATTGTACTAGGATGTGTGAGGTAAAGAGATTTGGAGACAGATAAGGTAGTGTGTAAATGTAAAGGGATATGTCAATAAAGGGGATATGTCAATAGAAAGACTGGAAGACAGCAGATATGTCAACAGATTAAAAGAAAATATCAGAGTCTGTTGGAGTTGCTTTATGGCTGTGTTAAAAGGCTGGTGTAGAGAGGGTTTGGGAAAGTGTTTGTGTACCCAGGAGGAAACATGCATATGGGTCACAGTATGTTTAGAGATTGCAAGACTGTGAGTTTGATAGTACCTGTTAATATGATTGTTGGTAGTTTTGTTTGGTTCCTCTAAGAACAGTAAGGGAGCAGAGAGCTGAGAATAGGAGGAAACAGAGGGAATAGTTAACAAAGGACTCAAGAGTTGTGCTGAAAACACAAAATCAGCCCACTGCAGACAGACAGGTTTGTGGACGTGGTCCTGAGGATGCCAGTAGCACTGAAAATACCGAATCAGCCCGCATCCTGGCAGCAATCCACTGGACTCCCCCACCGCTCCTTTGGCCTCTTCTCTGTACAGCCACCTGGTTCCACACCTCAAAGATGCAGAGGAAACGAGACCACCAGACCACTGTACTGGAGCTAATCAAGTTCTCAGCATTTAAAGAATTCCTGCCCAGATGTAGGGGCTTCTGAGGCACCGTCCCACTGTTCCTGGTCCAGAGGAAGGGGCTTCCAGGCCACCAACCATCCTGCCACTCCCACCCCAGAGGAAGGGTCTCTCGGGCCACCAACCCTACCACTGTTCCCGGCCCATGGCCCACCTCTGCCAGCTCAGAGGAGGTGAGCCATGTGGGTGCCAACAGCACCCACCTGGCCCCCCAGTAAAAATGAGAAAACATGTAAATAAGTCTCAAAACCACACTCCCATATCACCTACAGCAATCCCAAAGGGAAATGAGATGGAACACTCTGATACTCAACAACCTGGACCCACTGAACTGGCAACAAAAGGGGATCTGGAAAAAAAGGAATCAGAAATAATTTCTCAGATAACAGGAGAAATTGTGCCCCTAGTGCAAGACATGATTAATAAATCTAGAGAGGAGCTCAGGAACATGATGGAATCCCAACATAGGAAACAAATGGAATCCATAAAACAGATGCAAATAGATTTCCAGGAGATGAAAATCTCCCTTGAAAGTCTACACAGCAGAATGAGCCAATGTGAGGACAGGATTTCAGATATAGAAGATAAGATTGTAATTAATGATCAGGAAAATAAAAATTGCTGCAAAATTATAAGGGGACATGAAAAATCAATCCAGCAGCTGCTAGATGATGCAAAGAAGAATAACATAAGACTGATTGGAGTCAATGAAGAAACAGGAGAGAGTGCAGATGACATAAAAAAATCTCTCCACAGAAGTAATGGCAGAAAACTTCTCAAGCAGGGGAAAAGAACTTGACATACAGATAAATGAGGCATATAGGACTCCAAATAGCCTTGATCAAAAAAAAATCTACACGTAGGCATATAATTGCTAAGATTCCAGAAACTCAACAGAAGAACAAAATTCTACAAGCAGTCAGAGAAAAGAAACAAATCACATACAAAGGAAAGCCCATCAGAATCACAGCAGACTTCTCAACACAAACCATCAAAGCAAGAAGAGCTTGGAGTGACATATACCAAGCCCTAAAAGAAAACAGCCTCCAACCCAGATGGATGTACCCTGCAAAACTATCTTTCAAAATTGATGGAGAAATAAGATACTTTCATGACAAAGAGCACCTTAGGAACTTTGTGAATACCAAACTGGTACTCCAAAGAATTTGACACAATATCCTAGGAACAGACATTGAGGATCACAACCCCAGGAAGCAAAGCAGAAGGAACCTAGCTGGCATGACAAGAAATTACATGTAAAAGGGGAGAACCCAACAAAAAGAAAAAGTCATGGCAATGACAAGTCAATACATTTCAGTTATAACCATCAATGTTAATGGTCTCAATTCACCAATCAAAAGAAACAGACTGGCAGAATGGGTCAAGAAGCAAAATCCAGCAATATGCTGCAAACAAGAAACACACTTAATTCAAAAGGAAACTCACAGACTGAAAGTTAAAGGGTGGAAAACAATACTCGATGCTATGGGAACCGAAAAAAAAAGCAGGAGTAGCTATCCTCTTTGCAGATCAAGTAGATTTCAAACCAACACTGATTAAGAGAGATGAAGAAGGACACTACATCCTTCTAAAGGGAACAATCCAAAGGAAAAGATGACAATCATAAATATCTATGCGCCAAACACTAGTGCACCCAACTATAAAAAACAAATACTAATGGACATGAAAAGTCATATATGCACTAATACAATTGTAGTGGGGGACCTCAACACTTCACTGTCACAAATAGATAGATTAACTAGACTAAAAATAAGTAGTGAAATACTAGAACTCAAACTCTTGAACAAATGAACTGGACAGATGTTTACAAAGTGTTCTACCCTGCAAAATCAGAATACACATTCTTCTCAGCTGCACATGGGTCATCCTCCAAAATAGACCACATACTCACACATAGAACATATTTAAGTAAGTACAAAGGAATTGAAGTTATCCCCTGTATATTATCAGACCATAGAGCGATGAAATTGGAGACCATAGCAAAAGAAACTCGAAAAATTTCATAAACATGTGGAAATTGAATAACACACTTCTGAATAACCAATGAGTCACAGAGTAATTAAAGAAGAAATCAGATGGTTCCTTCAATTAAATGGCAATGACAATACAACATATCAGAATCTATGGGACACAATGAAAGCAATCTTATGAGGGAAATTCATAGCAGTGAATATGCATATTAGGAAAACAGAACAAGTCCAATTCAACAACCTGATGCTGCACCTCAAGCTTATAGAAAAAGAAGAGCAGGACACACTCAAAGATCATACAAGGGAGGAAATTATAAAGATCAGAGGAGAAATCAATGCAATGGAGACTAAGAGAACAATACAAAAAAATCAATGAAGCCAAGAGTTGGTTCTTCAAAATAATTAACAAACCTTTAGCCAACCTTGTCAGAAAAAGGAAAGAAAAGGCCCAAATCCATGCAATTAGGAATGAAAAGAGTGAAATTAAAACAGACCCAGTAGAAATCCAGAGGATCATCAATACCTACTTCCAGAACCTATACGCCAATAAGATGGACAACACAGAAGAAATAGACAGATTCCTAGATACATATGCATTACCAGAGTTGAATGAAGAAGTCCTAAAAATTCTAAACAACCCAATATCAACCAATGAAATTGAAAATGTAATTAAATACTTATCAACTAAGAAAAGCTCGGGCCATGATGGCTTCACTGTTGAATTCTACAAGACATTTAGAGAAGAACTGCTGCCGCTACTGTTTAAACTCTTCAATGAAATTGAAAGGGAAGCAATACTCCTGAATTCATTCCTGGAAGCAAGCATTACCTTGAGCCCCAAAGCAGAGAAAGACCCAACTGCAAAGGAGAACTATAGGCCAATCTCACTAATGAACATAGATGCAAAAATCCTTAATAAGATAATGGCAAACAGAATGCAGAAGATCATCAAGAAGATCATACACCCTGATCAACTGGGATTCATCCCAGGGATGCAGGGACAGTTCAACATATGCAAATCAATCAATGTAATATACTATATCAATAGAGCCAAGGACCAAAACCGTATGACTATCTCCATTGATGCAGAAAAAGCATTTGACAAAATCCAACATGCATTTATGATAAAAACCCTACAAAAAATTAGAATAGATGGTCTCTACCTCAAACTGATAGAAGCCATCTATGAAAAAGCCAACAGCCAATATCATACTAAATGGTCAAAAACTGAAATCCTTCACACTAAAATCAGGAACAAGACAAGGATGTCCACTATCACCACTCTTGTTCAATATAGATTTGGAAACATTAGCCATGGCAATTAGACAAGAGAAAGAAATAAAAGGAATAAAGATAGGAAATGAAGAAGTCAAATTGTCATTATTTGCAGATGACATGATACTGTATATAGAAGACCCTAAGAACTCCACCAAAAGTCTTCTAGACTTAATAACCAAATTCAGTCAAGTAGCTGGTTACAAGATCAACACACAAAAATCAGTAGCTTTCCTCTACACGAATGACAGACACTGAGAGAGAAATACAGCAAACAATTCCTTTCCCAATAGCATCCAAAAAACTGAAATACCTAGGAATCAATCTAACAAAAGAAATCAAAGACGTTTTCTCTGAAAACTACAGCACTCTGAAAAGAGAGATTGAAGATGATATCAGAAAATGGACAGACATCCCCTGCTCCTGGGTGTTGGGAGCAATGCTACATAATTCTAGGGAAAAATCATTTGAGTAGGCCTAGTTCTCCTGCCTACAGCCCAGCTAGGACATTCCAGACATAATTGCTTTTTGGCCTCTGGTCACAAGTGAGACCTCAGAGATCCCTGGATGCTGTAATCTCCAGGACAAGACCATACCTGCGGGAGACGCCAGGGAGGAACCAAATCTTCATCTGCATAGTTCCTCATTGTTCTTAGATTTCCACTGCCCCCCAGCCTTTTGTTACACCTTGTTTATCCCAATGTGAACTACTGAACTCTATATTTCACTTGTTACATTTGTTTCTCCCGATGTACTGAATAAAAGGTGTGGTAAACTGGGGGCTTTTGTCTTTGCGGCCCAGAGCAGCACTGATCAGACCCAAAGCTCAGCTTCTCAGTCTCATTTTTCTACCTTTCCTGTAATTCGCTGTGTGCTGCCGTGGCTCGCAGGAGACCAGGACTCACTGTAGAGGTTCTGGTAACGTCCCCTTCCCCTGTTCCCTACACCTGGGTAGGAAGGATTAATATAGTGAACATGGCCATACTTCCAAAAGTGCTATATAGATTCAATGCAATTCCAATTGAGATCCCAGCAGCATACTTCACAAACCTTGAGAAAACAATCCAAAAATTCATTTGGAGCAAGAAGAGACCCAGAATAGCAGAAGCAATTCTAGGTAACAGAGCCATGGCAGGGGTATCACAATTCCCAACCTGCAACTGTACAACAAAGCTACTGTGACATAAACAGCATGGTACCGGCAAAGAAACAGACCTGAGGACCAGTGGAACAGATTAGAAGATGCAGAAACAATGCCAGACACACTCAGCCAACTCATCTTCAATAAAGGAGCCAAACACCCTCACTGGAGGAAAGATAGCCTCTTTAATAAATGGTGCTGGAAAAATTGGGTTTCAACTTGCCAAAGATTACAACTAGACCTACGTCTCTCGCCGTGCACTAAACTAAAATCGAAGTGGATTAAAGATCTAAATATTAAAATAGAAACGCTGAACCACTTGGAACAGAGATTAGGTAGAACTCTTGAAGACATCAGTGTAGGAAAAGATTTTATGAAGAAAACCTCAGTTGCCCATGAACTAGCACTAACAATCAAAAAGTGGGATCTCTTTTTATTAAAAAGCTTCTGCACAGCAAGAGAAACCACCAACAGTGTGAAGAGACAACCCACAATGTGGGAAAAATTCTTCACCTGCTTTTCCTCCAAGGTCTACTACCTCAAATCTATAAAGAACTTAAAAAGATCAGACCTCCCAAATTTAATGACCCAATCCAAAAATGGGCATCTGAAATGAACAGATATTTCTTAGACAAGGAAGTAGAAATAGCAAATAAATACATGAAAAAATGTTCAACATCACTGATCATTCGAGAGATGCAAATGAAAACAATGCTGAAGTTCCACCTCACTCCAGAAAGAATGGCTGCTATCATGAAATCAACCAATAACAAATGCTGGCGGGGCTGTGGGAAAAGAGGAGCCCTGTTCCACTGCTGGTGGGAATGTAGACTGGTGCAAACACTGGGGAAATCAGTATGGAGATACCTCACAGAAGTAGGACTGAAAATACCATTTGACCCAGCTATTCCACTGCTGGGGATCTTCCCCAAAGAATTAAAAGAATCATACCACAGTGATATATGTGCACCCATGTTCATAGCAGCACAGTTTGTGTTAGCTAAAACTTGGAAACAGCCCAAATGCCCATCAAGTGGAGACTGGATCAAGAAAATGTGTGTGTGTTTTTTTTTTAATAAAATGGAGTACTACTCAGCCATAAAAAATGAGAAATTACAGACATTTATAGCTAAATGGATGCACATTGAAGCAGAGAAATAAATAGGACACACATGTATAAATAGAGAATAGTTTCTCTGGTGTGAGAAACTGAAAGTATAAATAAGAACTAAAATGTATGGTAGGTAATGTGAAAAAAGAAGAAAAGGGGCAAAGAGGAAGGAGGTGGGAGGGGTATGGGAGAGGAAAGAAGGGAATGGAATTAATATGAGAAAATGGAAAAATAGGAACAAAATCTTTGCAAATAGGGAGGAATGGATGGGTTGAAGGGAGGGCTGGGCAAGGGTGAAAAATGGGAACCAAGAGAGATTATGTAAAGTTACAAATTTCCAATGATGCATGTCATTATATTATATACATAAAATGTACCAATGATTAGAATGAATAATTGATAATGCAAAATAGGAAGAAAAGGTCCAAAGGGGTAGGGGTAGTGGGAGGGGCAGGGGAAAGGAAAGAAGGAAAAAGAAAAATGATGAGAAATGGGAAAAATGGAAATAAAGTCTTTGTAAGTAGGGAAGGGTGGAGGGGGTGAAGGGAGGTCTCAGAACGGAGAAAAAATAAGGACCAAGATGCATCATGTAAAGGTACAAGTTCCCAATGAGAAATGTAATTTTGTTGTGTACCTAAAATGTACCAATTAAAGAATTTAAGAAAAAAAAAGACTCTTGAAACTTAAAGTGTTTTAATCGTCTAATACCAATAAAGAAAACCTGAAACAAAGAGGTGTAAGAAAAATGAAAACAGAATACAAAGAAAAAGAAACCGAATCAATGATGAGAACCAGCCAGAATAGCCCAAATCCAAAAACTGAGGTTACAACAAACTACAGTAGCCAAAATAACCACAGAAATAAGAGTAAAAACCTTTCACTATTGATGAAGCAATAACCCATTTCACACAGCTACCTCTTTAGTAGTGTCACTATCTGGTTTCAATTAATAATGCAATTTCCTCCTGTGGAAATAAATGCCTGTCCAAAGCCTTTGGGACTATTGCTCCCTCCTAACTTGTGTCCTGGTTTTGAGCTCTGGGCATGGCCCCTTGCAGACCTCTGTGGATTTGATTCTCTTGATCAATTTAGAAGGTGTGTAAAGAGGACTTCTCTGTGTTTCCTTTTGTAGGTTTTTCTTGACTATAATGTGCCCTAAAGGCCACTATCCCTATTTCTGATTGTTGTTATCTGTTGCATTTCTGCTGACAGAAACCACAAAAGGGCACTGTTTTTGTCTCCTGGCTCCTGGTGGTAGTGCTGTCACTGAGTTGTTTTTTGTTTTTGTCAAAGAACTGAAGTTTCTTTCAGCCCTTCTCCATGGGTGTCCTCTCCTTCCATGGGAGGCCAGAAACAGTCATGCATAGGGTGCTGAAAGTTCCAACTACTGCACGCCCATTGTATATGGGGGAAATAAGAAACTTATTATTAGTAGTACTATTTTTAAAAATTATGTTGGGAGAGCTCCCACTGGGAGTCTCTCCCAGTGACTTGTGCCTGTTGGCTCTGGGGATAGGAGCACTAGTGCAGAGCTAGTGACATTGTAACCCATTTATTTTTTGTTTGAGTTGCTGTGTTGGAGTTCTCTAACTTTACTATGCCCAGAGTAAAAGATAGCTTGCCTGTGGATTTGTTTAATAATTCAGACTGTCCTGAGGAACTACCTTGCTTGATACTTAGGCTAGTCTTTTCCCAAGATGGGTGGGTCCTGGTCTGGTATGGGGGTAAGGTGCTGTGTTCCAGGCATGGGGTGGTTTCCATTCTCCCACACTCTAAACCCTGAATGTTAGTACAGCTGGGCTATCTTTTGATTTATTGTCCTGTATCAGACTTTATTTTTCACTTGGGCTTCAGACTATTTGCTTTTCTTCAGCACCAAGTTGGAGGTACTCACCTTCATTGATGCTCCCTGTTTTCCCATCTGTTGTGGTGAAATCTGACTCACAGTTTGAGGTTGACAGAGTCCCAATATAGAGAACAATGGTGATGTGTCCTCCTCATCCTCCTTCTCCTCTTCTCCTCCTAATCCTCCTCCTTCTCTTTCCTCACAGAGTGGCTGTTATGGATTGTGTGTACATGCCCCAGCCCTTCCGCCAAAGCCTCATGTGCTCATAGGTGGGGCATTTTGGAACTGGCTGGATCTAGTGCATGTGATACTGAGATTAAAGGTGTGTGGTACTAATGAGTCCATTAATTGGAATGAGCATCATTCTGAGTGTGGATAATGGAAGCCTCACCCTGGATGTGGGTGGCACCAATCAATAGGTTTATAGCCTGGACAGAATATAAATTATAGGGAGAATGGGAAGACAGATTTGCTGATTCTTCCTGCTCCCTTCTGCCTGTGCTGCCATGCCATGAGCTATTTCTCCTCTGTGATGCTCCTCTGCCATGGCCCCCTGCCTTGGAGCTAGCTGACTATGGATGGAAACATTTACAAACTGTGAGCTGAAATAAACCCTTCCTCCTTTAACTCTGGGTGTCAGGTACATTGTCTCAGCAACAAGAGAAAGTAACTAAGACAGTAGCTATAGTAATCAAGGAAAGTAATGTCATTGAAAAGATCCCATCCATTTTTATACAACAAATAATAAACATTTGTTGAGAATAGTTGAGTAGTCTGTGACAGATATTCTGAATGCTTTTTTTTAACTTTAATTAATTTTATTCTGAAATATTTATACATATTGATCTCTATATTAATTATTGTAAATTTTCAGTAGTTGCTGTTGGTATCATCCCAAATTTAAGGCAGATACTATTATTGTCATCCTAACTTTAAAGGTGATAAACTCAGGCACAGGTATGTGACTTGTCCAATGTCCCATACCCAATTAACATCGAGTCAAAATTTGAACTGACTAATGCCAGGCTCAGAGTTTGCACTTGCAATTGCAAACCTTTAAGACTAACAATTGCACAAGCTGTCTGCATTAGTACTAAATCCATCAATATGAGGAAAATTGCTCTGAACTTGATAGAAGAGACTGGTCAGAGCTCAGAAGACCAGAATGCTGATAGAAATGCATTCAGTAAAGACCAGGCTCAGGAGACTTTAGTTAGGAACAAGTACTACATTGGCTGTTGGACTCCAGATTATGTGTATTATGCTTTGGCAGAAAATTTGTCTGCAGTTTACTCATGTCCAGAGTCTATGATTAAATCCAGTGGACTAATTAAAATGGCAGAATAAATTTTAAGGCGGTCCAGTGTTGAGGCAGTGACATGACTACTACTGGGGGCTTTTAGACAGCTGTACCTTGAGAATCAAAAGCAAAAACCCCAGCAGATTGATTTAAAGAGTTTTGACTTTGGCCAGAAAAGAAGCTCCAGGAAAGTTTCAGTTTTCAAAATTGCAACAGAGAACTTGCTTGCTAAAAAGATTAGCAATAACAAGCCAAGTATTTCAGAAAAAGAAAACAGAAAAGATGGCCTGTGTACATCACAAGAACCAGCAAGACTCCACCAGTTGTAGTATCAAAATTGAAAAAGTAAAAGACTTTTCCTCTGAGACAACAACCCCAGAGTACCTTGTTCCAGAATGGTGACATCCTAGAACAGTGATGCTGAAACTTTTAGAGACTGAGTGCCCAAATTGCAATCCAAAACCCACTGATTTATTTCCAAGTGTCAAAACAGCAATTAAATATGAATATCAGATTCTCCATTCCTGGAGCAATGCTATGGTAACTTCTCTTGCATGGCAACAGAGAGGGCTCTGCATGCCAGCTGTGGCACACATGCCATAGGATCACCACCACTGGCCTACAGAATTTGTTCCTTGGGACTTGGTTTATAGTTTTCAGCAATCCAGCCACTCAAACCCTACAGTCAACAGAGGAGAAAGACTGGCTACTGCTCACTGCTTGAGCTAGCAGAAGACCTTGACATCATCCATGTGGTGCTGGTTTTAGGTGCATGCAGAATGTAAGAGTTGTGGGGCCAGGGAAGCTTCCACCCAGATTCAGAAGAAGGCCTGGGAGGCCAGGCAGTGTTCTCCAGAGAGGCCAGTGTATAAGGCTGTGTGAAGCTAAAGATGCAGTGGAGACCTCAGAAGCTTCAAGAAGCCAGTAAAATGAATCATCTGAGGTAAACTGCAAGGAGGGAGCAGAGCTGGCCCAAGATAAAGGCAATGGAAACCAAAAGCATGGGCAGTGATGTCGAGGCAGAGCCATCCAAGCCATTTGAAGTTCATATCTTGCCAAAGATTACCCCGGATGCTGGAAGTGGAACTACAGAATTTAATGTTTACCCTGCTGGATTTTGGTCTTGCTTAGGTCCCATTCCTTTCTGTCCCTCTATTTGTACCTTTGTGAATAGAAACATTTATCTTGTGCCATTGTATTTAGGAAGTGCTTAACTTTCTTTACATTTCTAAGGGGCTCACAGTTAAGAGCTTGTCTTAACTCTCAGAGGAGACTTTGGACTTGAACTTCTCAGTAATACTGAAACTGTTAGGACTTTGGCAACTCTTAGATCTGAACAAAATGCCTTTTGCATAAAGGGATGCATATGAGTCTTTTGGGGGCCATGGATGGAATGTTATGACTTGCATTTAAATGTACCCCAAAGCTTCATGTGCTCATAGATGGGGCTTTTCAGATGTGGCTGGATCTTGGGTCTGTGATGCTGGCATTATGCATGTGTGATAAATAAATTGGCTTTACATAGTTGTAGGTGTGGATAAAGGAATCCCACCCTGGGTGTTGGGGGCACCAATCAATAGGCTTATAGCCTAGATAGAATATAAAGGGGAAGAAAGAAGGCAGGCTTGCTGCTGCTGCTCACTGCTGCCTCCTACCTGCTCCATCATGGACTGTTTCTCCTCTGTGATGTCCCTCTTCCATGCCACCCTGCCTTGAAGCCAGCTAAGGATTGAAATCTCTCAAACTGTGAGCCAAAGTAAACCTTTCCTCTATTAACTTGTACATGTTGAGTATTTTGCATCAACAGTGAGAAAATTAAATAAAACAGTTTCCAGACTACATACTACAGTAATGCAATAATAATAATTAATAATAATAATAATAATAATAACAATAACAATAATAAAAGTGAGACATTTTGTCACAAAATTTGAGGATAATGTTTAGACTGTAACCCATGAGTTATCTCTGGGTAAATGCTGCAGTTCCAGTCCCACCAGTGAGTATTGTTTAGGCAAATGTGAAATGGGTTTATAGGTAAACTAAAGTCAAATGGAGTTGTCTGACTTTCACATTATAGCTCTTAGTACTTTCTTGGCACATCATAATTTGTAGATGTTTCTCCACACATTGTCTTTGCTTCCTTTTAGTAAACCTAGGATCTAAGGAGGAAGGGAAGTTGCATCACATCCACCTTATTGATGAATGAGGAAGTTGAGGACAAGAGAAGAGATGGTCAATGCCCAAGGTCACACATTCAGGGGCATGTAGGCCCAGGGGGAATACAAAGACAGAATTCTACCCTATTTATTGGTCAGACAAGTAGGGAACTATTACCTTTATGTGGGTCTACTGTGTTCCACTCCAGACTGCAGGTAAGAGATTGTGATTCCTGACCAAGATTCTACAAGGCTATAGGCTGACTTTATCTGTGTGATGCCTGCCATAGATTTCACAAGGAATGAATGGACATGAGATTATCTACACTGTCCAATGGCCAACCCAGGAGAAGCTTTTAAAAAAAGACAAATGTGGCAGCAACAAGACCTGAAACTTAAAGTAAATCATATTGGTTCAGATTTTACATTCAGGAAGCTATTTACTAACTAATCAAAATTGCCTGGTGGAATGAGGGAACCATCAATTAGAAAGTCAAAAGATACAAGTGACCAAAAGGCTCAGCTTCTCTGTGACACTGGCCCAGTTTTGGCCCTACTTGGAACTCAAGTTCCTTCTCCTGTTACATGAAAAGTTTGATCTTAATTGTTGCTAAATTTCCCTGTAGAATAGAAGTGTTTAACTTGTGGTCTAATTTTAAAGTTCAGGGGCTAACATGACTGAGAAAAATTTATATCTTTATTTTCACTAACCACTAAAATTTTCTATTTTCTTCAAGTATGAATGTTGGTATCCAATCATAGTAGTATTATCATCATAAATATTTTGTGTCATAATAAAATTGAAATGTATCACATTAAAGATGAAAATGTTGAAGCATCATTTAAACTCATCACTATTATAGACTTGTGCTAGTTAATAACCCCCTAGAGGTAGCACCACTCTCAGTGCGGAGGAGGCTCCTGGGCTGCTGTACCACAGCTCCCAGTGCAGAGGAGGTGATCCTTGAGGGTGCCAGCAGCACACACCCCACTCATAGAAATGAGAAGACATGTAAACAAGCCTTAAAACCAGACTTGCATATCACCTACAGCAACCCCAAAGGGAAACTAGATGGAACACACTGATTATCAACCACCTGAACTCCCTGAACTGGCAAAAAAGAGGATCTAGAAAAGACAAAATCAAAAATAATTTCTCAGATAACAGCAGAGATTGTGCCCATAGTGCAAGACACGATTAATAAATCTAGAGTAGACATAGATTAAAAAAATAGAGTACCTGAGGAATATGATGGAATCACAACATAAGAAATAAATGGAATTCATAAAACAGATGCAAACAGATTTCCAGGAGATTAAAAACTCCACTGAAAGTTTACACAGCAGAACGAGCCAATGTGAGCACAGAATTTCAGATATAGAAGATGAGATTGCCATTAGTGACCTGGAAAAGAAAAATTGCTTTAAAATTGTAAGGGACCATGAGAAATAAATCCAGCAGCTGCTAGACGATGCAAAGAAAAAAACCATAAGACTGATCAGAGTCAATGAAGAAATGGGAGAGAGTGCAGGTGACATAAAAAAACTGTTTACAGAAGTGATGGCAGAAATCTTTTCAAGCAGGGGAAAAAATTGACATACAGATAAGTGAGGCATATAGGACTCCAAATAGTCTTGATCAAAAATTCTATACATAGGCATATAATTGCTAAGATTTCAGAAACCCAACAGAAGAACAAAATTCTACAAGCAGTGAGAGAAAAGAAACAAATAACATACAAAGGAAAGCCCATCAGAATCACAGCAGACTTCTCAATTCAAACCCTCAAGGCAAGAAGTGCTTGGAGTGACATATTTCAAGCCCCACAGAAAAACAGCCTCCAACCCAAATTGATGTACCCTGCAAAATTATCTTTCAAAATGGATGGAGAAATAAGATACTTTCATGACAAAGAGCATCTGAGGAACTTCATGAATATCAAACCAGAACTCCAAAATATTTTAGACAATATCCTAGGAAAAGACAATGAGGATCAGAACCACAGGAAGCCCAGCAGAATGAACTCATCAGGCACCACAAGAAATTAAATGCAAAGGAGGAGAATACAACAAAAAGAAAAAGTCATGACAATAATAAGTCAATATGTATCAGTTATAACCATCAATATTAATGGTTTCAATTCACTAATCAAAAGAAATAGACTGGCAGAATGGGTCAAGAAGCAAGATCCAACAACATGCCGCATACAAGAAACACAATTAATTCAAAAAGAAACTCATAGACTGAAAGTTAAGGGGTGTAAAACAATACTCAATGCTACAGGAATCTGAAAAAGAGCAGGAGTAGCTCTCTTTGCAGATCAAGTGCATTTCAAACCAACACTGATTAAGAGAGACAAAGAAGGACACTACATCCTTGTAAAGGGAACAATCCAAGAGGAAGAGATAAAAATTATAAATATATATGCACCAAGCATTACTTTGCCCAAAATAATACTAGAACCCCATCAAACTCTTGAACAAATGAACTTAACAGATGTTTACAGAGTGTTCCACCCCACAAAATCAGAACATGGTTCATTCTCCAAAATAGACCACATACTCACTCACAGAATATATTTAAGTAAGTAAAAAGGAATTGAAGTTATCCCCTCTATATTATCAGATCATGGTGTGATGAAATTGGAGATCAATAGCAAAAGAAACCTCAAAAATTTCATAAACAGATTCATTAGGGGAGGACTGGCATCCCAGAATTGCCCTGTCATTGCTCTTCTCTGTATGCCAGAACTTATGGTGGGGACTGAGGTTACTCAAATGGGAAACTTAAGGTCAATCAGTTTAATTGGATCCCAAAGTGGCAGGGGTGAAGTGGAAGCACTTAACCATCAAGGTGCATACACTTACCATAACAGACAACAGAAGCAGAACAATAATTGGAATGGTCTTACATATGTAAATAGATCTATGGTGTTGGCTGATTAGCCAGTGTGCTCTCAAAAGTGAAATAGATGGGAAGGCTATTAAATTTTTACTAGATTAATATAATTGAAGAAAATTTAAGGTCAAATGAACAGAAACTTACCAAAAATTATAGTAACAGAAAATCATATCTCCTCAAAGAGTTCCTAAATTTGAGCCACTTCACAGACTTTAAAAGGGTATCCAAGTCCCCTGGAGGAAGGACTCTTGTGGGCCACCAAAACTTTATATGTCTAATCCTTCTGCCATCCTTCCCCAATGCTTTCTAAGGCCTTTACCATGGTAACTGTATTGAGGGAAGGGGAGAGATCAGGCATTTTGAGGAATACTGGACACTGGTTTTGAACTAACACAGATTCCAGTGGATCCAAAATGTCATTGTATTCCTCTGGTAAGAGTACAGGCCTATGTAAGTCAGGTGACAAAGGTCCAACTCACAGTTGGTCCAGTAGGTCCTCAAATCCATCTTGTAGTCAATATTTTTGTTCCACAATTGTGGAATTAATTGTGATGGATATATTTAGTACTTGACAGTCCTCACATTGGTTCCTTCACCCATAGTGTAAGGGCTATTATGGTTGGAAAGGCCAAACATAAATTATTAGAGTTGTCTTTATCTGGTAAAATAGTAAAGAAAGAACAATATCACATCCCTAGAAGGATTGCAGAGATTAGTGTAACTATCAAGGACCTCAAGGATGCAGGTGTGGTGGTTCTCACCACATCTCCATTTAATCCTTCCATTTGGCCTGGGCAGAAGATGGACAGGTCTTGGAGAATGACAGTGGATTTGGACCTATCAAGAACTATCAAGGATCTCAAGGATGCAGGTGTGGTGGTTCTCACCACATCTCCATTTAATCCTCCCACTTGGCCTTGGCAGAAGATGGACAGATCTTGGAGAATGACAGTGGATTTGTGTAAATTGAATCAAGTGGTGATTTCAATTGCAGCTGCTGAATCAGATGTGGTTTCCTTGCTTGAGCAGATTAACACATCTCCTGGTATTTGGTATGCAGCTATTGATTTGGCCAATGCCTTCTTTTCCATATCTATTCACAAGGCCCATCAGAAACAATTGCTTTCAGCTGGCAACGCCAGCAGTACACCATCACTGTTCTTCTTCAGGGTTATATTAACTCTGAAGCCCTGCATCACAATTTAGCTCACAGAGATCTTGATCACTTTTCTCTCCCACAAGTTATCACACCAGTCCATTATATTGATGATATTAGGTTAATTGTACAAAGTGACTAGGAGGTAGAAACCACTCTAGATTTGTTGGTAAAGCATTTGTGAGCCAGAGGATGGGAAATAAAACCAACTAAAATTCAAGGTCCTTCTATCTCTGAAATTTCTAATAGTCCAGTGGTGTGGGGCATATAGAGATATCCTTTCTAAGGTGAAATATAAGTTGTTGCATCTGGCTCCCCTTAAAACCAAAAAGAGGCACAATGCCTATATTTGGAGTTTGGAGGCAACACATTCCTCAGTTGGGTGTTTTGCTTTGGCCCATTTATCAAGTGAATCAGAAAGCTGGTAGGATGAGTGTAGCCAAAAAAAAAAAAAGGAATGTCACCTGGAGGAAAAAAATCTCCCATGCTTTTGCAGAAAGCAACATGGTCAAGCAAGGCTGTGACATATCCTGATGGCTGACACTGACAGAGGAGCTAAGAGGCTCTATGCATGGTTCCAAGACAGTGCCTGTGGAGACTTAATTGACCTTGTTAGATAGCAAGAGATTGACTTTATTTAATATAGGTCTCACTATAACTTGGTCTTGAACATCCAGTAGAAAAGTATAACTGAAGGCAATATTTATTTGAATTCAACAAAAGTTTAAAATTTTTTAGCCAACAATGTTTAAAAAAATTATTAGATTTTTAATCCTTTTACAGCCCCAATTAAGGGAAATTATGCTTATTATAGACAGCTAAGCCAGTCAAAAACACTGTAGATCCTCACAATACATAGGGACAAGCCATTGTTGGGTGTGCTCGCTTTTCCTAAAAACACCTTCACATAAAACAAAAAGAAAAGGAGATATGTCGGGAGCAATGCTACATAATTTTAGGGTAAAATCATTTGGTTAGCCTAGTTCTCCTGCCTACAACCCAGCTATGGAATTCTGAGACATAACTCCATTTTGGCCTTGGGTCACAACTGAGACCTCAATGATCCAGTGATGCTGTAATTCTCTAGGACAAGAAACATCCTGGGAGCTGAGAACATCCAGGGAGGGACAAACATCTACTCAGTTCCTCCTTGATCTTGGATTGTTACATCTTATTTACGCAGGATGTACTGAACTCTCTGCAAGTCATTTGTTACATTTGTTTCTCCTGATGTACTGAGTACTGAATAAAAGGTGCAGTAAGCTGGGGGCTTTTGTCTTTGCTGCCCAGAGCAGCACTTATCAGACCCAAAGCTCAACTTCTTCTCAGTCTAATTTTTCTACCTTTCATGTAATTCACCTTGTGCTGCTGTGGCTCACAGGAGACTAGGACTTACTGCAGAGGTTCTAGTAATGTCCCCTTTCCCTGTTCCTTACACTATGGTTTAAGGAAATGTGTCTGGTTGTCAAGTTGACAAGGGGTGGTTTGTGATAGTTAACTGTTGTGTAAACTTGAGCAAGAAATGCCCAAACTAATTGGATTAGCATAGTTCTGAATGTGGCTGAATGGATTCACTGAAGAAAGAAGGCCCATCCTGGGTGTGAGTGGCACCAATAGGCTTGTCATCTGAATGGAATAAAAGGTGGTATGAAGAAGGAAGCCTTGCTTCTGTTTCTTTGGTGAAGCTGCAGTCTTCACCTTCACCTTGGATGTCATTTCTTGGCTTCCAAAAGTTTCTTCGGCCCTCCAGCTCAGACTCTTTAGCCTTTCATCACACATCTTTGGCCTCCTGATATGAACTTGCACAGAACACTACAGTGAATTCCAGGTCTTTGACCGTGACTAGACCCTTTTGATCTCCAGTGCACAGACAACTCTTTTACACTCTTCCACACTTGTCTCTGAAGCAGACATTGTAAGCCTACCTTGTAAATCCTTATATATTTATATATCTTTTATTAAATCTATTTCTTTAGTGAGCACTAACTGACACACCTGCTGAGGACACTCCTGAAATCCAAGTTTCCGAAAGCCAATGAAGGAAATATTTTCAAGAATTCTTATAAAACAGAACAGTATAAAATTGGTTATACTAACACATTTTTGCAGAGTAATATAATTGTCTTCTCTTTTGATGGTCCTGGAAATTAAACCAAGGGCCTCACCCATGCAAAGGAACTGCTGTGTCACTAAGCTAAAGACACAGCCCTTTCTAAAAGAAATTATTTTGTGACAGGGTCTTAGTAAATAGCCTAGGCTGGCCTTGAAATTCCATTTCTTCTTTCTCAGCTTCCCAAGTACATGGAACTACAGTTGTGCTGCCCCTGGTAGTCTTTTTATTTTAAGTGTCCCCTTATTTAAAATTGCTTAATCTTTGTCAAAATGTAGTATATCTTTTTATTCAAACTATTTCTCTTCTATTTGGTGATTATCATCACAGATTAACATGAATATATGTTTATTGTTTGTTTCTAATATATTATTTGTTTTCTATTTGTCCAACCTCTTATTTTTTCCACTTTTCTTCTTTATTATATTCTTTTGGGTTACATTTTCTTCATGATTACACTTTATCTCCTCTGTGGGCTTATTAGCTAAAACTCTGTCGTGTATTTGTATGTGTGTTTAATGCTTGATTTAGAGTTTATGAAATATATTTTTAACTTATAACAGTATAGTTTCAAGTGCTTTTGTACCATTTCACATACCACATAATAACCTTCGAAACTTGCATGTGTATTTCTTCCCTTCACATCTTTCTTCTATTATTTGAATAGTTCTTCATGTTAAAAACTGCAGAACATATTGTTTAATTTCTCATTAAATAATTATATTTTAAAGAGATCTATACAATGATAAAATAAATCTTGTATTTATGTACATAATTGACATTGCTGATGGTCTTCATTTGTTTGTATACATCCACATTTCCATGTGATATCATTTTACTTACACCTTAAGAAATTTCTTCAAAATTTTTGTACTGTGGGTTTGATATTTAAGAATTCATTTACCTTATGTATATCTGAAGAAATATCTCTTTTATTTTTGAAAGATGTTTTTGCTGGGTACAAAATTTAAAATTGGCAGTTTAGTTTTTATAGCACTTTAAAGATGTTTGTCCAAAATATTTTTGCTTGCATTGTTTCTTCTAAATAGTCTCCTATCATTCTTTGTACTTTTGTATTCAGGTGGTCCTTTGTATTTGCTTGCTTTAAGAGTTTCTATTGCTAGTGTTAAAGAAATTTTTTTATAATGAACCTTATTGTAATATTATTCATGTTTCTTGTGATTAAATTCCACTGAGCTTCTTGGACTTATGGGTGTATTATTTTTAGGAATTTTGAAACATTTTGATCAGGTTTTCAAATAGATTTTTGGTTTATCTTTACTCTCCTCCAATTTCCATATCTTATTGGGTTCTAATTACATGTACATTAGCCAACCTGAAATTGTCTCATGGATCACTGATACTCTTTTTCTCTTCAATCCTTTCCCTGTCTGTGTTTCATTTTGGATAGTTTACATTATTTTATCTTCATATCTACTACTATTTTCTTCTGTAATTTCTAATTGGTTCATGTCATGCAGCCTATTTTTGTCTCAGATGTTTTAGTCTTCAACTTTAGAAAATTAATTTCAGTCACTGTTTCATGTGTACTCATTGTGTTCTATATGTTTTCTATTACTTTCTATTACTTGCAATATGTCACAGTGTTATAAATGTTGTAATAGCCTTGCATACTAGCTGTATCATTCTTGTAAATTCTGTGTAAATTCTAATTAATTTACTCCACATTATATAAATTTTACCTTCTTTGTAAGATTTGTAATTTTATGAATTTTAATTATTTGTTCTTTATATCTTATATTTTTATAGTCTTGATTTTTATTTAGAAATATTTTGTTACCTGGAAATCCATATACTTTCAAGTCTCAATTTTAACTTTGTTGGGAAGTACCAGAGCATCACTTAGCCTGTAGTTAACTTTTCCCCATAAAGTGGGTAATATTTTTTATTATCCTACATAATGCCTTGTATGCTTTATGGATTTCTGCTGTAACTGGTGGAAGAAAGAGCACCTCCATGAACAGTGTAAACCCCAGTGTCAATTTTTCTCATCTTGAGGGGCTTTTTTCTTAATTTTTCAGTTTTTTATATTCTTGCACAGATTAGTACTCTGCTAAATACTAGGAGACCCCATGTGAGTTCTTAATTTTCCACAGATTTAATTTAAGCAAACATTCTGTTTTCAACAAGTACAATAGAATACCCAATGTTAGAATTGCAACAATCTTAAAGATAATCTAATTTAGTGTTATTATTTTGCAGACAGAAAAGCTAAGTCACAGAGTGGTTGAATTCTCTGAGGCAGTTCAATCATATATTGCCTGGAAGATCTAGAAAAAAAGGACCGATTTCTCAAATCTTAGCACGATGTTGGGTTAACTAATATCAACAATTCTTTGTTCAAGATATTTTTAAAATTCACCCTTTTCCAAATTCAAATTCTTTTTAAAGGCAGATAAAAGGCTTTCTTGTAAAAGGATCACCACTGAAGGCCCAGGAGGTTTCTCACAGAAATATATACTTGGGATATCTTGAATTGCATATAAAAATTCACGCAAGTATGCATATGAGTAGAGACTGTTTGGGTAAATACCTCCAGAGGAGGCAATATTTGCAAAAGAATTGTTACCTGAAGCTATATAATGAATTTTGGAAATTATAAGTTCCTTCATATTGAGTGGGCAGATACCCATGCTTAGAAGCTTGAATTTTAGTCTATAAGAAAAATGACTCAGTGAATAATGGCAATAACTTAGCTAGATTTTGTGGACTTCAATAAAATGGAAGAATAAGAAATTTAAAATCTCATCTTTCAAATATATCAATTTCGGTAATCACTTATAGAAGAAAGTACATTTGTGGGACAGAGAGTATTCAGCTTAGAGGACCCAGCACCTTACTGGAGCAAAATATCTGGGTAGAGATACATTGAAGAGGGTGATAAGAACACTTGCACTTTACTCTCACAAACTTTCCCCAAAGAAAACATAACTCAGTAGAGAGAGAGATCTCTTTGACCTAAAATTCCTCCCATGAGAAAATAGAATGTACCATCTATCTTTTGCAGCCATATAAAAGGCCCCAACTCTTTCCTCACCCATGTATGACACTAAAAAAATCAGCACAGCTGAGTATGCTGGAGGCTGCAAGGAGTAGAGAAATAAAGCAGACATCACAACAATAAGAACACAAAGCTCAAAATAGAGCCACTGTCTCTACCAACCACTGTGTGGGCTCTGCCAAGATGCTTATTTATTAACCTCAGAGGGTGTATGATGTGTGAACATATCCAACTAGCCTATGCATGTGTCCAGTGCCCCATGTGTACCACTGAGCACATGAGCCACTCTGAATGGATAATAAACTGATGCTCATTGATAGGTAGCTTGAATGTACTGGACAGGAAAAAAGTGCTTGATTTTAAATACCTAAGGGCACTTCTCTAAAGAAAATCAACAGGACGATTTAAGAACCTAGCATGGCTTTATGGGATCAAGAGAAGGCATATAATCATAAACATTTCAATTCTCAAAGAGAGAAGAAGAATACAGGAGTCACTATATCCATAGGAAAAGTTTGAAAAACCTACGGAATTCTCTGCCAGTATGACTGGTGAAGATCACTTTTTCTGGTTGATAGTAAGTAATGAGTAGAGAAGGTAATTGTTTCTTCAAATTTGAAAACAATACAAGACTTCAAGAAATATAAAAACTCAAGAAAATATGACGTCACAGGGAACACAATGATATATATGTAAATTACTTTAGCAAATAGAGATCTATGAGTTGTTTGACATGTTTCTCCTCATTGTCAGAACTGATAGACTCCAAAACACAAAGTTAAAATTCAAGTTATATAACATCTGCCATTACCTACCACAGGAAGAGCTCACCCACTGGGCAAAAGGCACTATAGAGGATCACCACCATCCTTACATGCCAGAACAGTTACTCATCAGCAAAATGGAGATCAAAGAATGTAGCAGAAATTTTTCTTCTTTTCTTTCTACTTTACTCTTTCAATGTTTAAAGAAAATGGTTAGAGAGGCCCACCTGGACACCATCAGTAAGGACACAAAGGGCCCAGCCAGAAGCCTACCCAGACAATAGTGGTGTGGGCACACAGGGCCCAGCAAGAAGCCTGCCCAGATATTGTAGGTAAGTGCACCAAACTATATAAAACAAATACTAATGGACATAAAAAATTATATAAGCACTAATACAATAGTAGTGGGGGACCTCAATATCCCACTGTCATAAATAGATTGATCAACTAGACAGAAAATAAACAATGAAATACTATAACTCAAACTCTTGAACAAATGTACTTAACAGATATTTACAGAGTGGCCCACCCCTCAAAATCAGAATACATGTTCTTTTCAGCTGCACACAGGTTGTTCTCCAAAATAGACCACATACTTGCTCGTAGAATATGTTTAAATAAGTGCAAAGGAATTGAAGTTATCTCCTGTATGTTATCAGATCATAGTGTGAATGAATTGGAGATCAATAGCAAAAGAAGCCACAAGAACTTCATAAACACATGGAAATTGAACAACACATTCTGGAATAACCAATAGGTCACAGCAGAAATTAAAGAAGAAATTAGACAGTTTCTACAATTAAATTACAATACAAATACAACATACCAGAATTTATGGGACACAATGAAAGCAGTCTTAGGAGGGAAATACATAGCCATGAATACTCATATTAGGAAAACAGAGCAAGCTGAAATAAATAATCTAATGCTGAACCTCAAGCTTCTCTAAAAAGAAGAGCAAGACAAATCCAAAGCTTATAGAAGGGAGGAAGTTATGAAGAACAGAGCAGAAATAAATGAAATCAAGACTAAGAAAATGATACAAAAAATCAATGAAGTGAAGAGTTGGTTCTTTGAAAGAATAAACAAAATTGACAAACCCTTAGCTAACCTTATCAAAAAAAAGGAAAGAAGGCCAGGATTTAGCTCAGTGGTTCCACTGCCTGCCTCACAAGTGGAAGGACCCAAGTTTGATCCCCGGTACAAATAAAAAAAAAAAAGGAAAGAAAAATCTCAAATCTATGCAATTAGTAATGAAATGGGTGAAATTATGACAGATCCAGCAGAAACCCAGAGGATCATCAATATCTACTTTGAGAACCTGTAGGCCAGTAAGATGGAAAACAACAAATGGACAGAGTTTGAGATACACATGAATACCCAAGTGAAACAGAGAACTATAGGCCAATCTCCCTAATGAACATAGATGCACAAATCCTCAGTAAGATACTGGCAAATAGAATGCAGAAGCTCATCAAGAAGATCATACACCCTGACCAAGTGGGATTCATCCCAGGGATGCAGGGATGGTTCAACATATGCAAATCAATAAATGTAATACTCTCTATTAATAAGGCCAAGACAAAAACCATATGATCATCTCAATAAATGGAGAAAAAGCATTTGACAAAATCCCACACCAATTAAAGGTAAAAACCATACAGAAAACTGGAATAAATGGTCTTTACCTCAACCTGATAATACCCATGCATGAAAAACCAACAGCAAACATCATACTAAGTGGTCAAAACCTGAAATTTTTCACACTAAAATCAGAAACAAGAGAAAGATGTACATTATCACCACTTCTGTTCAATATAGTTCTTGAAACATTAGCCACTGCAATTAGAGAAGAGAAAAAAAAATAAAAAGAATAAATATAGAAAAAGAAGAAGTGAATCTGTCATTATTTGCAGATGACATGATGGTCTATATAGAAGACCCTAAGAACTCCACCAAAAGTCTTTTAGACTTAATAACCAAATTCAGTAGAGTAGCTGGATAGAAGTTCAAAACTCTAAATTTAATAGCCTTCCTGTATACAAACAATAGACCTTTTGAAAGAGGAACTGGAGAAACAACTCCATTCACAATAGTATCCCAAAAAATGAATTACCCAGGATTCAGTCTAATGAAAGTAATCGAAGGCCTCTACTCTCAAAACTATAGCAGTCTGAAAAAAGATATTAAAGAGGACATCAGAAAAAGAAAAGACATCCCTTGCTCCTCGGTAGGAAGAACCAGTATAGTGAAAATGGTCATAATTCTAAAACTGGTATTTGGAGTCAGTGCAATCCCAATTGAAATTCCAACAGCATATTTCAGAGAACTTGAGAAAACATTCCAAAAATTCATTTGGAGCCAGAAGAGACCTAGAATAGCAAAAGCAATTCTAGGTAACAAAGACAAGGTGGGGGTATCACAATCCCCAACTTGAAATTATACTACAAAGCTAGTGTGATAAAGACAGCATGGTACTGGTAAAGAAACAGACCTGAGGATTAGTGGAATAGATTAGAAGATGCAGAAACAATGCCAGACATACTCAGCCACCTCATCTTTGACAAAGGAGCCAAGTACCCTCAGTGGATGAAAGATAGCCCCTTTAATAAATGCTGCTGGAAAAAATGGGTTTCAACTTGCCAGAGATTAAAACTAGACCTATATCTATCACCATACACTAAGCTAAAATCAAAATGGATCAAAGATCTCAATCTTAAAACAGAAACACTAAACCAGTTGGAAGAAGGGTTAGTTAGACCTCTTAAAAACTTTGGCATAGGAAAAGACTTCATGAACAAAACCTCAGTTGCACATAGTTAATAACTGGGATCTCATCTTATTAAAAAGCTTCTGGACAGCAAGAGAACCACCAAAAGAGTGAAGAGACAACTCACAATGTGGGAACAAATTTTTACCAGCTGTTACTCAGACACTAATATATAAAGAACTTACAAAAATCAGACGTCCCAAATTTAAAGACCCAATCCAAAAATGGGCTTCTCAAATGAACTGACAATTCTTAGACAAAAAAAAATAGGAACAGCAAATATACATATGAAAAAATCTTCAACATCACTGGTCATTCAAGAGATGCAAATGAAAACAACACTGAGATTCTACTTCACCCAAGAAAGAATGCCTGCTATCAAGAAATCAACCAATATTCAATTCTGTTGAGGTTGTGGGGGAAAAGGAACTCTTGTCCACTGGTGGTGGGAGTGTAGACTAGTGCAACCACTATGGAAATCAGTACGGAGATACCTCAAAAATTTAGGATTATCACTATATTGGTTCTTCCTACCCAGGAACAAGGGATATCTTTCCATTTTCTTAAATCCTCTTCAGTCTCCTTCTTCAGAGTGCTGTAGTTTTCAGTGTAGAGATCATTTGCTTCCTTTGTTAGGTTGATTCCTACATATTTCATTTTTTAGATGCTATTGTAAAAGGAATTATTTCCCGAATTTCTCTCTCAATGGGTCTGTTATTTGTGTATAAAAAAGGCTATTGTTTTTTGAGTGTTAAGCTTGTATCCAGCTACTCTACTGAATCTGTCAATTAGATCTAGAAGACTTTTGACTGAGTTTTTTGGGTCTTCTATGTAAAGTATCATATCATCAGCAAATAATGATAGTTTAACTTCTTCCTTTCCTATCTTTATTCCTTTTATTTCTTTCTCTTGTCTAATTGCTATGGCTAATGTTTCCAGAACAATATGTAACAGGAGTGGTGAGAGTGGGCATCCTTGTCTTGTTACTGATTTTAGCTTGAAAGTTTTGAGTTTTTGACCACTTAGTATGATGTTGTCTGTTGGTTTTTTATAGATAGCCTTTATCAGGTTTCGATAAAGACCTCCTATTCCAATTTTCTGTAACGTTTTTTATCATGAATGGGTTTTGGATTTTGTCAAATGTTTTTTCTGCATCTATTGAGATGATCATGTGGTTTTTGTCCTTGACTCTGTACTACATTTATTGATTTATGGGTGTTGAACCATCCTTGCATCCCTGGGATAAATCCGACTTGGTCAGGGTGTATGATCTTCTTGATGACCCTTTGTATTCTGTTTGCCAGTATCTTGTTGAGGATTTTTGCATCTATGTTCATTAGGGAGATTGGTCTGTAGTTCTCTTTTTGGGTTGGGTCTTTCCCTGGTTTTGGAATCAAAGTAACACTTGCTTCCAGGAATGAATTTTGGAAACCTTGCTTCCCTTTCAATTTCCTTGATGAGTTTAAAGATTAATGGCATTAGTTCTTCTTTAAATAGTGAAAATGTCCATACATCCAAAACTACTATACCGATTCAATGCAATGCCAACTGGAATTCCAACAATATACTTCACAGAACTAGAGAAAACAATCCAAAAATTCATTTGGAAACAGAAGAAACCTAGAATAGCAAAAGCAAATCTAGGCAACAGAGACATGGCTGGGGGCATCACAATCCCCAACTTGAAACTATACTACAAAGCTACTGTGATAAAAACAGCATGGTACTGGAAAAGAAACAGACCCAAAGATCAGTGGAATAGATTAGAACATGCAGAAACAACTCCAGACATACTCAGTCACCTCATCTTTGACAAAGGAGCCAACCACCCTCATTAGAGGAAACATAGCCTATTTAATAAATGGTGTTGGAAAAACTGGATTTCAACCTGTCAGAAATTAAAACTAGACCCATACCTATCACTGTACACTAAACTAAGATCTAACTGGATTAAATATCTAAATAGTAAGTCAGAAACACTAAAATTTCTGGAAGATAAGTTAGGTAGAACTCTTGATGACATTGGCATAGGAAAAGACTTTATAAACAAATCTTCAGTAGCACGGGAGCTAGCACAAACAATCAACAACTGGAATCTCATCATATTAAAAAGCTTCTGCACTGAAAGAGAAACTACCAACAGAGCTAAGAGACAACCTGCAATGTGGGAAGAAATATTTAGCAGCTGTAGCTCAGACAAAGGTCTGCTATCAAGAATATATAAAGAACTGGAAAAAATCAGACCTCCCAAATTCAAAGACCCAATTCAAAAATGGGCATCTGAAATGAACAGACATTTCTCAGACAAAGAAGTAAAAACAGCAATTAAATATATGAAAATATGTTCAACATCACTGGTCATTCGAGAGATGCAGATGAAAACAACACTGAGATTCCACCTCACCCCACAAAGATTGGCTGCTATGAAGAAATCAACCAGTAACAAATGCTGGCAGGGGTGTGAAGAGAAAGGAACCCTTCTCCATTGTTGATGGGAATGTAGATTGGTGCAACCACTGTGGAAATCAGTATGGAGATACCTCAAAGAACTAGGACTACAGGTCCCATTTGACCTAGCTATTCCCCTACTGGGAATCTTCCCCAAAGAATTAAAAGAATCATACCACAGTGATATATGTTCACCCATGTTCATAGCAGCACAGTTTGTAATAGCTAAAACTTGGAAACAGCCCAAATGTCCATCAGTTGGAGACTGGATCAAGGAAATGTGGTTGTTTTATAAAATGGAGTACTACTCAGCCATCATAAACCAGAAATTAGAGACATTTATAGCTAAATGTATTCATATTGAGGCCATACTCTTAAGTAAAATAAATAGGACACACATGTGTAAATACCGAATAGTTTCTCTAGTGTGAGAAATTGAAAGTGTAAATAAGGATGAAAATGATTAAAATGAATAATTGATAATTTGAAATCAGAAAAGGTCCAAGGGTTTGGGGATGGTGGAAGGGAAAGGGGAAAGGGAAGAAGGGAAAGAAAAAATTATGAGAAAAAAAATGGAATCAAACTCTGTGTAAATAGGCGAGGGTGGAGGGGGTGAAGGGTGCACAGGTAATGGGAGAAAAAATAAGAGCTAAGATGCATAAAAAAACCCCTTATGATTAGAGGTCTCATTTTACCCAGCTATTCCCCTTCTGCATATTTTCCCAAAAGAATTAAGAGAATCATACCAGAGTGATATATGTGCCCCCATGTTTATAGTGGCACAGTTTGTAATAGCTAAAACTTGGAAACAGCCCAGTTGCCCATCAACTGGCGCCTGGATAAAGATGTGTTTTGTTTTTTTTTTTTAATAAAATAGAGTACTACTCAACAATAAAGAATGAGAAACTAGAGACATTTATAGCTAAATGGATGCACATTGAGATCATACTCTTAACTGAAATAAATAGGATACACATGTGTAAATACTGAATAGTATCTCTGCTGTGAGAAACTGAAAGTGTAAATGAGCATAAAAATGTATAGTAGATAATGTGAAATAAGAAGAAAAGTTCCAAAGCAGAAAGGGAAGTGGGAGCAGCAGGGGGAAGTAAAGAAGGGAAAGGAATAAATATGAGAAAAGGAAAAAACAGACATAAAGTCTTCATAAGTAGGAGGAGTGGAAGTGTTGAAGGGAGGGCAGTGGAATGGGGAAAAGCACAAAACAAAATAAAGACACCAAAACCGAAAATGGATATATGCACAGAACACTGTGCAGTTTGAAACTTGTTCTTGCTGGATTTTTAATAAGCATTTGTATCTCAGAACTTCAACAATTTTGGTGTTTTCTGCATGGACTGTGTGAAAGAAGGTACCTTGCATACTTGCTACACTGCATCATCATCTTACTGAAACTGTGAAATGAAAAGGATTATTGTACATTGAAATGTTTCAATGTAGCTGAAAGCAAAAGATGATACACATTGTGGATGGTCTTTCCATTTATGCTGGTACTTGCCTCTTTGATATATGTCATTAGTAGTTGGAGGGTGAGAGCTGAATATAAGAGCCATAAATAACATTTAAAAAATTTAATACTTTTGCTGTAATAATCTTTTTTGTTCAGAGCAATATCAGCTTCATTGTAATGATCAGAAGTGGTTATTTTTAAAAATGTACAACCATGGGAAAGAAAACTTAAAAAAGCATCTCATTGTAGTCATTCTTGCCTCATATTTTACTGTGGCATGCCTTTTTCTAGAAACTAAGTAGTATTTCTGTACACTTACAAGAAACTACTCAAAAAAGAAATTAAGAAAATAATTGCAACTATAATAGGTATAAAAATAAAAAACAAATAAATTTAACCAGTGAGGTGAAAGATTTCTACACTGACAACAATAAAGTATTGATGAAACAAATTGAAGACAAAACTAAAAAGATATATCTCATTTTTGTGGATTGGGAGAATCAATAATCTTTAAATGTCCATGTCATCTAAACTAATTTACAGATTCATTGTAGTCTCATCAAAATTCCAAAGGCAATTTTCATAAAATTGAAAATCCTAAAATTCATATGAAACTATAAAAGGCCTCAAATACTCAAAACAATCCTGAGCAAAAAGAACAAAGAGGGAGCATTACAATCACAGATTTTAAAATCTATTACAAAGCTATAGTAATAAAAATAGCTGGCTACTGGATTAAATAAAACATATTGAGCAATAGAAGAGTGTCCAAGAATGCATCCATATATTTACATCTAATTGATTATTCACAATGGCAAGAATGCAAAATGGGGAAAGACAAGTCTCTTTTAAAAATGGTGGTGGGAAAATCGAATGTCCATTTGTAAAAGAATAAAAGGAAATCTTCATCTCATGCTACATATAAAAATCAACTCAAAAATGGAACAGAGATTTAAATATAAAGATTGATCTCTGCATCTCTTCTCCTAGCCACTATGTATGAAGACTCACAAAGTTAACACTCCATACATTTTCAGAAGCTGGACAGAGCTTATGAATGTTCACAACATAACCAAAATCAGCCAGCTGGGAAATTGGATCCTTGTCTCTTTGAAGCAAGAAATTCAAGGGGAAGATCTCAGGCTAATTGCAATCCCACCTCAGGTTCCATTGCAAAGAAACACTGGGGAAGAATTTCCTACAGTTATTCAAACTTCTCTTTCAGTAACATGAAATCTTGTGGCCTGTTCCAGGTAGAAATAACATGGTTGGAGGCAAGGCTCACTTTCCTACTTATGTTGTCTGGGGGAGGGACTGATAACAATATGGAATTTTTAGCTCTACAATCCAAATAACCTGTGAAAGTGTTGATTCTCCTATGAAGATCATTCCTTTACAAAGTAGAAGATGGAGAAGAAAGGCCATAGAACCATTCCTGGTCAGTGAAGCTCATGCTGTCAGTAAATATAGGAAACCTGTATGAAGTGTAGAAAATTCAGAATTCATTATGTGTTGAGTATGGCCTAAGAATCAACATTTAATAAGCAGCCCAGGTGACTAAGGTGCTTATCTTAAAAGGATATATACTCTATGATTCCAATTAGATGGCATTCTGGAAATGACAGAACTATGGAAAGCATAAAAGGTCAGCAGTTGTCAGGGACCCTGTGGAAGACAGGGAGAAGGAGATTAATAGGTTGGGCACAGAAGATTTTTAGCCCAGTGAATCTATTTTGCATGATTCTGTTAAAGGTGGAAACATGTCATTGAACACTTGTCAAAACCCACACAATGTAGAATACAAGAAGGAAACCCTAGTGTAATTTTGGACTTAAAGTAATAATAACTGCTGGTTCATCACTTGTAACAATTATACCATATTGCCAGAAACTGTAAGTGATAGGGGGAAACTTTGTGTAGGCAAGAAGAAAGGGGAACACAGACACTGACTGTACACAAAAGAAATAAGAAAAATAGCATGACAATGCTAGACAAGGTGCATAGCATGAGCAAGGGCACGATGTTTGTTATAGATATTGAAGATTTCATCTACATTAAAAAATGAGAAAAAAGATTAGAAAAATGAAGTTGGGCCAAATTTTGAAGGATCTTTAATACTGGGGAAAAGAAATTTGACTTTCATTTGTTAGGTTTTAGTGGTTTATGAAGAATAATTTGTCACTGTAACTTTCTTCAACAAAGATCTCTTTTTGTAATATTTTCAACAAACAATACAAATGGTATGATAACAAGTATAAACATAACTTTCAATTTTTCAACATGTAAAATAAGGTTACCAGGAAAGTAATGTTTTCCTTAAACCTAAAATAAAATCCAGGAGTAAGTGTGGAAGGATCGTTTTCCTTTCAATTTCATTTAAGAGTTTGATAAGTAGCAGCATTAGATCTTCTCTAAATTTCTTGCAGAATTCAATCCATCAGGGTTTGGGCTTTTCTTTGTTGTTAGGTTTTTAATTAGATCTTCAATTTCATTGACTGGTATTGGTTTATTCAGAATTTTTATATTTTCTTGATTCAGCTTTGAAAATTCATATATATCTAGGAAATTGTCTATTTCTTCTGTGTTTTCCATCTTATTATAGTACAGACTCTCGAAGGAAGGTATTGATGATCATATGGATTTCTGCAGGATCTGTTGTGATTTTACCCTTTTTATTACTAATTGCATGGTTTTGAGTCTTTTCTTTCCTTTTTTTTGATTGCCTAAGATTAAAAAGATTGAGATTAAGATTGCCTAAGGCTTTGTCAATTTTATTTAATCTTTCAAAGAACCGATTCTTTCATTGAGTCTTTCTATTTTTTTCTTAGTCTTCATTGCATTAATTTCTGCTCTGATCTTTATAATTTCCTCCCTTGTACAAACTTTGGGATTGACTTACTCTTCTTTTTCTAGCAGCCAGAGGTTCAAAATCAGGTTGTTATTTGAGCTTGGTATGTTTTTCTGATATAGGAATTCACCACTGTAAATTTCCTCATAGGACTGCTTTCATTGCATCCCATAAGTTCCAGTATGTTATCTTAGCATTATCATTTAATTGTAGAAATTATCTAATTTGTTCTTTAATTCCATTTGTGACAAATTGTGTGTTCATTGTTATATAATTTCCATGTGTTTATGAAGTTCTTGTGGTTTCTTTTGCCATTGATTTCCAATTTCATTGCACTGTGGTCTAATAATATGCATGGGATAATTTTGATTCCTTTGCATTTACTTAAGCATATTCTACGAGCTAGTATGTGGCCTGTTTTGGACGACATCCCATGTGCAGCTGAGAAGAATTTATATTCTGATGCTGTGGGGTGGAAAACTTTATACACATCTACTAAATCCATTTGTTCAAAAGTTTGGCACAGTTTTAATATTTCATTGTTGATGTTTCATCTAGTTGATCTCTTTATATGTGACCTTGGGGTATTGAGACCCACCATTATAATTGTATTAGTGCTTGTTTGATATTTTATGTCAGTCAATATTTGCTTTAAACAGTTGGGTGGATTGGTATTTGGTACATATATATTTCTGATTGTTACCTCTTCCTCTTGGATTGTTCTCTTTACAAGATGTAGTGACTTTCTTTGTCTCTCTTAATCACTCTTGGCTTGAAATGCACTTTGCCTGAAAATAGAATAGCTACCCAGCTTCTTGTGGCATGGATATTGTTTTCCATCCTTTGACTTTCAGTCTATGGATTTCTTTTGAATTAAATGTGTTTCTTGTATGCAGCATATTGTTGGATCTTGCTTTTAGATCCATTATACCAGTCTATTTCTTTTGATTGGTGAGTTGATACCATAAACATGGATGCTTATAAATGATATGCACTGGCTTATCCTTGTCATGCTATTTTCCTGTCATTGGTTCCCTGTCTTTCTCCTCTGTTTAACTGCTTGCCCTGCCTGGTGGAACTATATTCCTGGAGCAAGCATTACTGTGACACCAAAACCATAGAAGGATGCAACAATAAAAAGACTACTACAGGCCAATCTCTCTAATGAACATAGATGCAAAAATCCTCAATACAACATTGCCAAACAGAATGCAGCAAATCATTAAGAAGATTATATACCATGACCAAGTTGCATTCATCCCAGGGATGGCAGGATGGTTTACCATGCACAAATCAATAAATGTAATACACATATCAACAGAGCTAAGGACAAAACCATATGATCTTCTCAATAGATGCAGAGAAAGAATTTGACAAATCTCAGGACCCATTCATTTTAAAAGAAACCCTACAGAGAATTGGAATAGATGATCTTTATGTCAATCCGATAAAAGCCATTTATGACAAACCAACAGCCAACATCATATTAAATGGACAAAACCTGAAAGTGTTGACTCTAAAATCAGGAACAAGACAAGAATATCCACTGTTATCCCTCTTATTCAATACAGTTCTGGAAACATTAGCAAGTGCAATTGGACAAGAGAAAGAAATTAAATTAATAAGGATAGAAAAGGAAGAAGTTAAATTATCATTATTTGCAGATGACATGATACTCTACATAGAAGATCCCAAAAACTCCACATAAGACTTCTACATTTAATAAATTCAGTAGAGTAGCTGGATACAAAGTCAATATCAAAAATCAATATCATTCTTGTACACAAATAGCAAACTGAAAGTGTAAATAAAGACCAAAATATATAATAGACATTAGGAAATATGTTCAAATGAGAAGCAGAGTGAGGTGGAGGGAGATGAAAAGGGAAAAAAGGACAAGAAAAAAGAACAATGGAAGAAAAAATGGAAACAAAGCTTTTGTAGATAAAGAATGGAGGGGGTTGAAAGGAGGGGAGGAGAATGGGAATAAAAGAAGAAAGATATATCATGTACAGGTACAAATTCCCTATGATGGATAATATCATTATGTATATCTACACTGTATCAGTAAAATAAAAAGTAAATAATAAAATAAAACTTCAATTGAATCATCTATGACCTGAAAAATTCTCTGTGACATGGCTGTGAACAATTTTTATTTATAAAAGTAACAAATACCATTATGTATTTTTGGTGCTATTTGTAAAAATTTTAAGTGTTTCACAGACTGTGAAAGATAAGTTAATCTATGGCAGATTCTATTTAACTGTTTCACAGGCTGTGAGAAGGTATAAGTTAATCTAATACAGATTCTTCTTTTACACTGTACTTTATTTGGAGGTAAATACAAAATAATTTAGCTTTCCAGTTTAGTCTGGCTTTATTGTAAGAAATTACTCAAACACTTCATAGCTTTTTGGATTGAGGAGCAGTGTTTAAATCGCTGTAAGTAAAGCAGTGGTTACACAAAGCACAGGTTTATTTGCTTGTTATCGGCCCATATTTCTACTTCTATGCTAGCTCACATGACCATTACTAAACCAATTACTGTGGCCAATGTAAAAGAGCAACCTAAGGCAATCGATTAAAATATTCATTTTTTTGTACTGAGAGGAAAATGATGTGAGCTTCACTAAAGCTACAGGAGAAATCACAGTTCTCCATGGGAGGTGATGTTGGTTAGATGGCTGAAACTACAAGTCTCTAAGAAATAAAACATTATTGATCATCCTTAGCCCAGTGGCCCCGCAGAGCCAGCATGCTCCCACTTTCAGGGGGAGGGCAGACAGGCATGCAGACACCCAGGCCAGTTGTTTCTGGATTTACTTGATATACCTAGTTCAGTAGTATTTTAATGGAAAACAGGAGATCAAAGTTCACTAAAATGTACTCATGTAATACAGTTTTCATTGTTATATTTTGTTTTTTTAACAATTTTTTCCCAGTAATTTGAAAGTTTACTTGTTATCGCTATAGTTTCAAGTAAAATTAAAATGCTTGAGCATTTCATTTTAAGAAAGTTTTAAAATTCAGCTTAAAAATAACTTTTTTCACCATCTGCTGCACAAGGGCAAGGACCCAAGTTTGATCCCCGGTACCAAAAAAAACCAAACAAACTTTTAATTACTTTAAATGCTCATGCAAATGTGTCTGTATACTCATGCCCCCTTTTCATGATTCAAAACTGAGACTGGTTTTTCAGAAATTCTTTTTAATTTTAATTATAGTTAAGTCTACAGTCAAGTGAAAAATGGGTCCAGTTTTCTTCCATCTTACAGAGTAAGAAACTAATTTAATACAAATGAAGATTAAATATTTCTGGGTAATGTAGAGATAGTAAACAGATGAATTTATTTACCCATACACTTCACATCAGTCCACTGGAGCAGGAATTCTATACATTAAAATGTAATGGGATCAGCCAATATTGGTTGGTATCAGTTTCTTTTGCTGTATATTTAAGAATAGGGTTAGGGGTCTAAGAGTCCTTATGAAGCTGTGGTCCATGACAAGAGCTTGTGTAGAGAGATTACCAATGTTCTGCTGGTTTTCTGCATCTGGAAGCACAACAGTGATCATCAGTTCTTTTAGAGTAGCCCTCACAAAAAATAAAGCTACTGAAGAATCTATTGTAAAGTTACATTGCTAGTTTTACTTTGAGATATTTTAAGCTTTTGTCAAAAGTGCTAAAATCTTAATACAAACAAAAATTTTTTTATGGTTGTAAGATTTAGCTTATAAATCATTCAAATTGAAGTGAAGGATTAACCGGGTCATTGTTAATGACTTAGTCTATTAAGAATACACATATGAGGGAAAGGGTTTTGGGGCCACGGTCCATCCTCCAACTCCCAGCCCAGAGATAGGGGCTTCTGAGCCACCGTCCAACTGCTCCTGGTCCAGAGGAAGGGGCTTCCGGGCCATCATCCCTATCACAGCTCCCAGCCCCTGTCCCACCTCTCCCAGCTCAGAGGAGGTTAGATGTGCGGGTGCCAACAGCACCCCACTGCCCCCACAGTCGAAATGAGAAGACATGTAAATAAGTCTCAAAACCAGACTTCCAGAACACCTACAGCAACCCCAAAGGGAAATGAGATGGAACACTCTGATACTCAACAACCTGGACCCACTGAACTGGCAACAAAAGGGGATCTGGAAAAAATGAAATCAGAAATAATTTCTCAGATAACAGGAGAATTTGTGCTCCTAGTGCAAGACATGATTAATAAATCTAGAGAGGAGCTGAGGAACATGATGGAATCCCAACAAAGGAAACAAATGGAATCCATAAAAAAGATGCAAATAGATTTCCAGGAGATGAAAAACTCCACTGAAAGTCTACACAGCTGAATGAGCCAATGTGAGGACAGAATTTCAGATATAGAAGATAAGATTGCAATGAATGACCAGGAAAAGAAAAACTGCTTCAAAATTATAAGAGAATACAAGAAATCAATCCAGCAGCTGCTAGATGATGCAAAGAAGAATAATATAAGACTGATTGGAGTCAAAGAAGAAAGAGGAGAGAGTGCAGGTGACATAAAAAATGTCACAGAAGTAATGGCAGAAAACTTCCCAAGCAGGGAAAAAGAACTTGACATACAGGTAAGTGAGGCATACAGGACTCCAAGTAGCCTTGATCAAAAAAAATCTACACATAGGAATATAATTATTAAGATTCCAGAAACTCAACAGAAGAACAAATTTCTATAAGAAGTTAGAGAAAAGAAACAAATCACATACAAAGGAAAGCCCATCAGAATCACAGCAGACTTCTCAACACAAATCATCAAGGCAAGAAGAGCTTGGAGTGACATATTCCAAGACCTAAAAGAAAACAGCCTCCAACCCAGATTGATGTACCCTGCAAAACTATCTTTCAAAATGGATGGAGAAATAAGATACTTTCATGACAAAGAGCACCTTAGAAACTTCATGAATACCAAAGCAGCACTCCAAAAAATTTTACACAATATCCTAGGAAGAGACATTGAGGATCACAACCCCAGGAAGCAATCAGAATGAACACATCTGGCATGACAAGAAATTACATGTAAAGGGGGAGAACCCAACAAAAAGAAAAAGGGAATGACATGTCAATGGCAATGACAAGTCAATACATTTCAGTTATAACCATCAATGTTAATGGTCTCAATTCACCAATCAAAAGAAATAGACTGGCAGAATGGGTCAAGAAGCAAAATCCAACCATATGCTGCATACAAGAAAAACACTGAATTCAAAAGGAAACTCATAGACTGAAAGTTAAAGGGTGGAAAACAATACTGCATGTGACAGGAACCCGAAAAAAAGCAGGAGTAGCTATCCTCTTTGCAGATCAAGGAGATTTCAAACGAGCACTCATTAAGAGAGATGAAGAAGGACACTACATCCTTGTAAAGGGAACAATCCAAGAGGAAGAGATGACAATCATAAATATCTATGCACCAAACACTAGTGCACCCAACTATATAAAACAAATACTAACAGACATGAAAAATCATATGTGCACTAATACAATTGTAGTGGGGGACCTCAAAACCCCACTGGCACAAATAGATAGATCAACTAGACAAAAAATAAGTAATGAAATACTAGAACTCAATCGAACTCTTGAACAAATGAACTTAACAGATGTTTACAGAATCTTCCACCCCACAAAATCAGAATACACATTCTTCTCAGCTGCACATGGGTCATTCTCCAAAATAGACCACATACTCACACACAGAACATGTTTAAGTAAGTGCAAAGGAACTGAAGTTATTCCTTGTATATTATCAGACCATAGTGTGATGAAATTGGAGATCCAGAGCAAAAGAAACTCAAAAAATTTCATAAACATGTGGAAATTGAACAACACACTTCTGAATAACCAATGGGTCACAGAGGAAATGAAAGAAGAAATCAGACAGTTCCTTCAATTAAATGACAATGACAATACAACATATCGGAATCTATGGGACACAATGAAAGCAGTCTTACGAGGGAAATTCATAGCAGTGAATACGCATATTAGGAAAACAGAATGAGCCCAATTAAACAAACTGATGCTGCATCTCAAACTTCTAGAAAAAGAAGAGCAGGACAACCCTAAAGTTCTTACAAGGGAGGAAATTATAAAGATCAGAGGAGAAATCAATGCAATGGAGACTAAGAGAACAATACAAAAAAATCAATGAAGCCAAGAGTTGGTTCTTTGAAAGAATCAACAAAATTGACAAACCCTTAGCCAACATTGTCAGAAAAAGGAAAGAAAAGGCCCAAATCCATGCAATTAGGAATGAAAAGGGTGAAATCACAACAGACCCAGCAGAAATCCAGAGGATCATCAATACCTACTTCCAGAACCTATGCGCCAATAAGATGGACAACAGAAGAAATGGACAGATTCCTAGATACATATGAATTACCAAAGTTGAATGAAGAAGACTTAAAAATTCTGAACAACCCAATATCAACCAATGAAATTGAAAATGTTATTAAAAACTTATCAACTAAGAAAAGCCCGGGCCCAGATGGCTTCACTGCTGAATTCTACAAGACATTTAGAGAGGAACTGCTGCTACTACTGGTTAAACTCTTCAATGAAATTGAAAGGGAAGCAATACTCCCAAATTCATTCCTGGAAGCAAGCATCACCTTGATCCCCAAAGCAGAGAAAGACCCAACTGAAAAAGAGAACTATAGGCCAATCTCACTAATGAACATAGATGCAAAAATCCTTCATAAGATAATGGCAAACAGAATGCAGAAGATCATCAAGAAGATCATACACCCTGATCAAGTGGGATTCATCCCAGGGATGCAGGGACGGTTCAACATATGCAAATCAATCAGTGTAATATACTATATCAATAGAGCCAAGGACAAAAACCATATGATTTTCTCCATAGATGCAGAAAAAGCATTTGACAAAATCCAACATGCATTTATGATAAAAACCCTACACAAATTGGAATAGATGGTCTCTACCTCAAACTGATAGAAGCCATCTATGAAAAACCAACAGCCAATATCATACTAAATGGTCAAAAACTGAAATCCTTCACACTAAAATCAGGAACAAGACAAGGATGTCCACTATCACCACTCTTGTTCAATATAGTTCTGGAAACATTAGCCAAGGCAATTAGACAAGAGAAAGAAATAAAAGGAATAAAGATAGGAAATGAAGAAGTCAAATTGTCATTATTTGCAGGTGACATGATACTCTATATAGAAGACGCCAAGAACTCCACCAAAAGTCTTCTAGACTTAATAACCAAATTCAGTCAAGTAGCTGGTTACAAGGTCAACACACAAAAATCAATAGCTTTCCTCTACACAAATGACAGACTCACTGAGAGAGAAATAGGGCAAATAATTCCTTTCACAATAACATCCAAAAAACTGAAATATCTAGGAATCAACCTAATGAAAGAAATCAAAGACCTCTTCTCTGAAAACTATGGCACTCTGAAAAGAGAGATTGAAGATGATATCAGAAAATGGACAGACATCCCCTGCTCCTGGATAGGAAGGATTAATACAGTGAAAATGGCCATACTTCCAAAACTGCTATATAGATTTAATGCAATTCCAATTGAGATCCCAGGTGCATACTTCACGGACCTTGAGAAAACAATGCAAAAATTCATTTGGAACAAGAAGAGACCCAGAATAGCAAAAGCAATTCTAGGTAACAGAGACATGGCAGGAGGTATCACAATCCCCAACCTGCAACTCTACTACAAAGCTACTGTGATAAAAACAGCATGGTACTGGCAAAGAAACAGACCTGAGGACCAGTGGAACAGATTAGAAGATGCAGAAACAACATGAGACACCCTCAGCCATCTCATCTTCGATAAAGGAGGCAAACACCCTCACTGGAGGAAAGATAGCCTCTTTAATAAATGGTGCTGGAAAAATTGGGCTTCAACTTGCCAAAGATTAAAACTAGACCTACATCGCTCACCATGCACTAAACTAAAATGAAAATGGATTAAAGATCTAAATATTAAAGTAGAAACTCTGAACCAGTTGGAACAGAGGTTAGGTAGAACTCTTGAAGACATTGGTGTAGGAAAAGATTTTATGAACAAAACCTCAGTTGCCCATGAACTAGCACAAACAATCAACAAGTGGGATCTCTTCTTATTAAAAGGCTTCTGCACAGCCAGAGAAACCACCAGCAGTGTGAAGAGACAATCCACAATGTGGGAAAAAAATCTTCACCTGCCCTTCCTCAGACAAAGGTCTACTATCTTGAATCTATAAAGAATTTAAAATGATCAGACTTCTGAAATTTAAAGACCCAATCTGAAAATGGGCATCTGAAATGGACAGACATTTCTCAGACAAAGAAGTAGAAATAGCAAATAAATACATGAAAAAATGTTCAACATCACTGGTCATTTGAGACATGCAAATGAAAACAACGCTGAGATTCCAACTCACTCCAGAAAGAATGGCTGCTATCATGAAATCAACCAATAACAAATGCTGGTGGGGCTGTGGAAAAAGAGGAACCCTTCTCCACTGCTAGTGGGAGTGCAGACTGGTGCAAACACTGTGGAAATCAGTATGGAGATACCTCAAAGAACTAGGACTGGAAGTCTCATTTGACCCTGCTATTCCACTACTGGGGATCTTCCCCAAAGAATTAAAAAAAAATCATACCACAGTGATATATGTGCACCCATGTTCATAGCAGCAGAGTTTGTGATAGCTAAAACTTGGAAACAGCCCAAATGCCCATCAACTGGAGACTGGATAAAGAAAATGTGAGTTTTTTTAATAAAATGGAGTACTTCTCAGCCATAAAAATGAGAAATTAGAGACATTTATAGCTAAGTGGATGCACATTGAGGCAATACTCTTAAGTGAAATAAATAGGAAACACATGTATAAATACCAAATAGTTTCTCTGGTGTGAGAAACTGAAAGTGTAAATAAGAACTAAAATATATAATAGGTAATGTGAAATAGGAAGAAAAAGGGCAAAGGGGAAGGAAGTGGGAGGGCTAGGGGAAAGGATAGAAGGGAATGGGATTAATATGAGAAAATGGAAAAATAGGAACAAAATCTTTGTAAATAGGGAGGAATGGAGTGGTTGAAGGGAGGGCTCGGCAACGGTGAAAAATAAGAACCAAGAGAGACTATGTAAAGGTGCAAATTTCCAATGATGAATGTCATTATATTGTATACCTAAAATGTACCAATGATTATAATGAATAATTGATAATGCAAAATAGGAAGAAAAGGTCCAAAGTGTAGCGGTAGTGGGAATGGCAGAGGAAAAGGAAAGAAGGGAATGGAAAAATCCTGAGAAATGGAAAAGATGGAAATAAAGTCTTTGTAAATAGGGAAGGGTGGAGGGGGTGAAGGGTGGTTTAAGAATGGGGTAAAAAATAAGAACCAAGATGCATTATGTAAAGGTACAATTCCCAATGAGAAATGTAATTGTGTTGTATGCCTGAAATGTACCAATAAAAGAATTTAACCACAAAAAATATCAGAATATATATGTGAGGAGGTGGGCCAATCTCAGTGCCCAGGAGGAGGCTCCCTGGCTGCCATTCCACAACTCCCAGGGCAGAGGAGGTGAGCCAGTCCCAACGCACAAGAGGAGGCTCCCTAGCCACCATTCCACCACTCCCAGGGCAGCGGAGGTGAGCCACATGGATGCCAGCAGCACCCCCAAGCACAGGTGGAAAGGAGAAGACACATAAACAAGCCTCAAAAACAGACTCCCAGATCATCTACAGCAACCCAAAAGGAAAAAGAGATGGAACAGTCTGACACTCAACCACCTGGACTCCCTGAACTGGCAACAAAAGATAATCTGGAAAAAATGAAATCAGAATTCTTTTCCCAGATAACAGCAGAGATTGTGCCCATAGTGCAAGACATGATTAATCAATCTAGAGAGGTCACAGATTAAAAAAAATAGAAGAGATAAGGAACGTGATGGAATCCTAACATAGGAAACAAATGGAACCCATAAAACAGATACAAACAGATTTCCAGGAGATTAAAAACTCCATTGAAAGTCTATGCAGTAGAATGAACCAATGTGAGCAAAGAATTTCAGATAGAGAAGATAAGATTGCAATTAGTGACCAGGAAAATAAAAATTGCTTTAAAATTGTAAGGGAACACAAGAAATCAATACTGCAGCTGCTAGACGATGCTAAGAAAAATAACACATGGCTGATTGGAGTCAATGAAGAAACAGGAGAGAAGGAAAATGACATAAAAGAACTGTTCACAGAAGTGATGGCAGAAAACTACCCAAGCACGGGAAAAGAACTAGACATACAGAAAGGTGAGGCATATAAGACTCCAGTCAGCCTTGTTCAAAAAAAATCTACACATAGGCATGTAATTGTTAGGATTCCAGAAACCCAACAGAAGAACAAAGTTCTACAAGCAGTTAGAGAAAAGAAACAAATCACATACAAATGAAAGCCCATCAGAATCACAGCAGACTTTTTAATGCAAAACCCTCAAGGCAAGGAGAGCTTGGAGTGACATATTTCAAGCCCTAAAGGAAAACAGCCTCCAAGCCAGATTGATGTGCCCAGCAAAACTATCTTTCAAAATTGATGGAGAAATAAGATACTTTCATGACAAAGAGCACCTTAGGAAGTTCATGAATACCAAATCAGCACTCCAAAAAATTTTAGACAATATCCAGGGAAAGATAGTGAGGATCACAACCCCAGAAAGCCCAGCAGAATGAATCCATTGACACGACAAGAAATTAAACACAAAGAGGAAGAATCCAACAACAAAAAAAAGACATGACAAGGCTTTTAAAGCTTTTAACTTCATTGCCATAATGAGTGTATAATTCAGTCTTGTTATTTTACTGATTAGTATTTTTCTGATTCTAGTGTTGTACACCTTTCCTTGTGCTGTCCTGGCTACTTATCATCTTCTTGTGTCTACTTTTTAATTGGGTTGTCTATTAATGAGCTGTAAGTGTTCTTTATATATTCTGGTCATAGGTTATATGTATTGTAAATATGGTCTGTTTAAGGACTACTTTTCATTTTAATGATGTCATTTAAAGTTCTACATTTTGATGGAATCTCATTTATCTATTTTTTTCTTTTATATGTCATTTTTTTGTATCCTAGGTAGCTCTTACCTAACCTAAATTCATAAATATTTTCCCTTATAATTTCTTTTTAAAGTTTTATAGTTTTAGTCTTTCATAGATCCTTTCAAGTTATTTTTATGTATGGAAATAAAGGGTAGAGGTAAATTTTTTATATATGGATACCAGGTGTTCTAGTGCCATTTGCTGAAAACACTATCTTTTCCTCTGCTCTTGAATTGAGTTTATAGTCTCTAAAATGTTACTGTTAAATAATCTTTCAAAAGTCAGTGGACCATATATGTGTGGTTCTATTTCTAGGTTCTCTGTTTTATTCCAATGATCTCTATGTCTTTCCTTACACCAGCACTGCCTTGATTACTGTAGCTTTAGAGGAAGTCTTAAAATTAGGTACTAAATGTCTTTCAACACTGTTTTGTTTTTCTATTTTTTTTTCCTTTCTAGTTCCTTTGTGCTCCTACATAACATTTAAATTTCAATATCCAATTTTTCATTTATAGCAAGTATACATAGACCTGAATTTTTATATATACTTTGTATTTTCTAATCCTGCTAAATTCAAATACAAGTTCTATGGGCTCCTCGAGATTTCTTAGTATTTTCTCTGTAGATGATCATTTCATCTACATATAAAGATTTTGCTTCTACCTTGCCAATCCTATCCTAATTGTGTCATTTTATTGCCAGACTATTTTGGTTTAGGCCTATGTTTCAAAGTTTAATAGACAGATGAAGAGTAGGCATATCTGTCCTTGTTCCCCACCTTAGGGTGAAAGTTTTGTATCTTCTCCATTCATATAAGGCGTTCGTGCTGGAAGTATGGAAGTACATGTCTTTGATCTGTTGAGAAGGTTCTGTTCTACTTCTAGTCTCCTGATAGCTTTTACCATGAACAGCTGTAGAATTCAGTCCAATACTATTTCTGCAACTAGTGACAGGATCATATGGCTTTTTCCTTTTCTCTGTTAAAATGATGACTTTCGGGGATGGACCTTCCAATGCTGAACCAATGCTGCCATCCCTATAATAAAACCACTTTCTACATCCTGCCAGATCTGACTTCTAATAGTTTGTTTTGTTAAACAAATTTCTATCTATGTTCAGGCTTTTTCTTCTATTATCTTTATGCAGTTTTAGGATTAGCACAATGTTGATTTCCTAAAATGTGGGGAGAAGTGTTCCTTCTTTTTTCTGCTTTAATTGTTTGATATAATTTATCAGTTAAAATGCGTATGAGCCTGTTGTTGTCATATAAGTAGGTTTTCAAGCTAGAAATATACTTTCTTTAATAGGTGCTATTCAAATTTTATACTTCCTCCAGAATTAGTTTCATTAATTTGTCTTCCAAGGTACTTCTTAGAAGTTCTCCAATTTATTTAAAAAATATTTTTGTAATATGTTTCCTATATCTTTTTAAATTCTGTAAAATATGTGACAATGTCTCCTAGATCTTGATATTGTAATTTTAAAATTGCATAATGGATTTTGTGCAATAGGAAGAAAAGGTCTAAAGGAGCAGCGGAAGTTGAAAGGGTAGGGGAAAGGAAAGAAGGGAAAAGGAAAACTATGAGAAAAGAAAAAGTGCAAACAAAGTCTTTGCAAATAGTGAAGGGTGGAGGAGGTGAAGGGAGGGGAGGGCAAGGGGAAAAAATAAGAACCAAGATATTCATGTAATCGTACAAGATCCCAATGATGAATGTAACTGTATTTTATACCTAAAATGTACTGATAAACTTAATGGGGCAAAAAATCATATCACAGAGATACATGTGCACCCAGTTTATAGTGGCACAGTTTGTAATAGCTAAAGCTTGGAAACAGCCCAACTGCCCATCAACTGGAGACTGGATAAAGAAAATGTGGTTTTCTAAAATGTATAAAATGTAGTACTACTCAGTCATAAAGAACAAGAAACTAGAGACATATATAACTAAATGGATGCAAATTGAGGCAGCACTCTTAAGTAAAATAAATAGGATACACATGTGTAAACACTGAATAGTTTCTCTAGTGTGAGAAACTGAAAGTATAAATAAGGATCAAAATGTATAACAGATAATGTGAAATAGGAAGAAAAGGGGAAAAGGGAAAGGGGAAGTAGGAGGGGTAGGGGAAAGGAAAGAAGGGAAAGGAAGAAATATGAGAAAAGAAAAAAATGGAAACAAAGCCTTTGTAAATAGGGAAGGGTGGATAGCTTGAAGGGAGGTCAGGGAATTGGAGAAATAAAAACAACACATAATGTAAAGTTACAAATGCCCAATGATGAATATCATCTTAGTGTATACCTAACATGTACCAATAAACAATGAATAATAAAAAAGAATATATGTATTTTTTTAAAGAAAAAGCACTTGTGGATATTTAATCAGTAGAAGACATATGTCTGTTTTGTAGAAATAAAATGCAGCTTAGAGATTCTTTTTAAATATTTTTTATTTTTGTGCTCAAATGTATTTTCTGTTGATCTATAAAATGTTCTGTACAATGCTGTACGATTGTACTGTTCAAGCTAGATACTTTTTTTAAAATCTGGACTTAGCCAAATATATTTGGCCATGTTAAAATAGTATCTTTGTTATTAAAAATTTGATTGCATAATTAAAAACAAGAAATAAAGCATTAAGTGTAATTATAATGGATATTAACTTAATTTAGCTTTATGGAGTATATTGCTCAATTGAGGATGTCAAGATTATAGGGCCAATCAGAAGCATAATAAAATTGGTCAACATAAAATATTACAGTATTCATTTTATTCAATCAACAAATAGCTATTTAGGACTTAGTATGGGCAGAGAACTACTATAGTAGTAATGTTAGTTTTAACAAAATGAGTCTTACTTTCACACAGCTTTTAATTTAGCTGAAGAAGAAAAATACGTATTGTCATAACCAAAAATAATTATAAAGATATATGGAATTAGGTAGCTTATATTATGTATAACAACAATACAATCTATCTCAACAGCTTTACAACATTTTTATCATTTGCTATGTTCTTGAGGAATTTAAGACAATATTTGCATATTGAATTGCAAATTATGAGATATATTGCAAATTATGAGATATGTGGCAAATTTTTGTGGTACTGGGGATTGATCCCAAGGTCACATGTATTCTACCACTGAGCTACATTCCATGCTGATAAATTAAGCTCTATTAGAATTTCACAGATGCATGAGATATGATAAAAATATACAGGGAATGTTTAAATTTTAAAAATTTTATTACAGTGAAAGTCATATTGTCATGAATCCTATTCATAACAATCCCATTTCCATCTAACACACTAATCCCATTAAGGTTGCCACTTTCTGAAACTGTTCTGGAAGTCCTTTCTCATGTATTTGTAAAGTGTGATAAAAATGCTGATCCTGAATGCCATCCAATGGGTAGGGAGACTTTTAGAAACATTACAGTGTGTCCTCATCCATCTTATTCTTTGGATCTCACAATGTGTGAATTCTGGCTCTCTTTGAAAGTCAAAATGACCAAGACAGGTAAATATTTTGAAAAGATTCAGGACATGCAGGCAGCCACAACAACACAAGTAAAGGCACTCATGAAAGGACTTCTAGAACTGCCTCAGAAAGTGGCAAAAATGATGGGATATGTGTGTTCAAAGAAAAGGGCAGTATTTTCAATCACACCATATATATATTCACCCAAAAGAGATTTCCTCACATATGCACACATGCACAAACATATATATAAGAGAAACTGAGATCATATTGTACAGTGGGGCTCAACCTTGGCTATGCATTAGGAGTACCACAGGAGCATTCAGACATTCTATTTGAGTTGGTCTGGGGTGTGGATAGATCTTTTTTGTTTTTCCTTAAATTCTTTTATTGGTACATTTTAGGTATACAATATGTTTACATTTATCATTTTGTGCTTGTGCCAATACATGATGTATCTTGGTTCTTATTTTTTTCCCCATTACCTGGGCAATCTTCACCCCCTCCACCCTTCCCTATTTACATAGACTTCGTTTCCATTTTTTTCTTTTCTCAAAATTTATCTTTTCCCTTCTTTCCTTTCCCTTTACCCTCCAACCACCCCTACACATTTAGACCTTTTTCTAATTCAAATTATCAATTATTCATTTTAATCATTTTAACCCTTGGTTACACTATCAGCTTCTCACACTATAGAAACTATTTGGTATTTACACATGTATGTCCTATTTATTTCACTTAAGAGTATGGCCTCAATATGCAACCATTTAGCAATGAATGTCTCTAGTTTCTTGTTCTTTATGGCTGAGTAGTACTCCATTTAATAAAAAAAAACACATCTCCTTTATGCAGTCTCCAGTTGATGGGCACATAGGCTGTTTCCAAGCTTTAGCTATTACAAACTGTGCCATTATAAACATGGGTGCACATATATCACTGTGGTATGATTCTTTTAATTCTTTCGAGAAGATACCCAGCAGGGGAAAAGCTGAGGTAATGGGACCTCTAGTCCTAGTTCTTTGAGGTTTCTCCATACTGATTTCTATAGTACTTGCACTAGCCTGCACTCCCACCAATAATGGAAAAGGGTTCCTTTCTCCCCCCACCCCCACCAACATTTGATATTGGTTGATTTCTTGGTAGCAGCCATTCTTTCTGTGGTGATGTGGAATCTCAGTGTTGTTTTCATCTGCATCTCTCGAATGACCAGTGATGTTGAATATTTTTTCATATATTTATTAGCTGCTTTTACTTCTTTGTCTGAGAAATGTCTGTTCACTTCAGATGTCCATTTTTGAATTGGGTCTTTGAATTTAGGGTGTCTGATTTTTTCAGTTCTTTATATATTCTAGATAGTAGTCCTTTGTCTGAGGTACTGCTGGTGAAATTTATTTGCAAGATTGTAGGTTGTCTGTTAGCTCTGTTGGTGGTTTCTCTTGCAGTGCAGAAGCTTTTAAATGAGATGAGATTCCAGTTCTTGATTGTACTAGTTCCTGTGCTACTGAGGTTTTGTTCATAAAGTCTTTTCCTATGTCAATGTCTTCTAAAGTTTTACCTCACTATCTTCCTGCAAGTCTAGTGTTTCTGTCTTAATATTTAGATCTTTAATCCACTTCATTCTTAGTTTATTGGATGGTGATAGGTATGGGTCCAGTTTTAATCTTTGGCAGGTTGAAATCCAGTTTTTCCAACACTATTTATTAAATAGGCTATCTTTCCTCCAATGATGGTGGTTGGCTCCTTTGTCAAAGATGATGTGGCTGAGTATGTCTGGAGTTTTTTTCTGCATCTTCTAGTCTATTCCACTGTTCCTCGGGTCTGTTTCTTTGCCAGGACCATGCTGGTTTTTATCACAGAAACTTTGAAATATAGTTTCAAGTTGGGGATTGTGATACCTCCAGTCATGTCTCTGTTGCCTAGAATTGCTTTAGCTATTCTAGGTATCTTCTGTTTCCAAATGAATTTTTGGATTGTTTACTATAGTTCTGTGAAGTATATTGTTGGAATTTCAATCAGCATTGCATGAAATCTATATAGTAGTTTTGGAAGTATGGCTATTTTCACTATATTGGTTCTTCCTATCCAGGAACAAGGGATGTCTTTCCATTTGCTTATATCCTCCTCGATTTCCTTTTTCAGGGTGCTGTAGTTTTCAGGGTAGAGGTCTTTTGCTTCCTTTGTTAGATTGATTCCAAGATATTTCTTTTTTTTTGGATGCTATTGTAAAAGGAATTGTTTCCCTAATTTCTCTCTCAGTGAGTCTGCCATTTGTGTATAAGAAGGCTACTATTTTTTGAGCACTGACCCTGTATCCAGCTACTCTACTGAGTCTGTCAATTAAGTGTAGAAGTCTTTTGGCAGAGTTTTTTTGGTCTTCTATATAAAGTATCATATCATCAGCAAATAATGATAGTTTAACTTCTTCCTTTCCTACCTTTATTCCTTTTATTTCTTTCTCTTTTCTAATTGCTGTGGCTAATGTTTCCAGAACGATATTGAACAGGAGTGGTGATAGTGATTGTTCCTCATTTTAGCATGAAAGTTTTCAGTTTTTGACCATTTAGTATGATGTAGGCTCTTGGTTTTTCATAGATAGCCTTAATCAGTTTGAGATAAAGACATTCTATTCCAATTTTCTGTAGGGTTTTTATCATGCATGGGTGTTGGATTTTGTCAAATGCCTTTTCTGCATCTATTGAGATTATCATATGGTTTTTGTCCTTGACTCTGTTAATATAGTGTATTACATTTATTGATTTACGAATGTTGAACCATCCTTGCATCCCTGGGATAAATCCGACTTGGTCAGGATGTATGATCTTCTTGATGACCCTCTGTATTCTGTTTGCCAGTATGTCATTGATGATTTTTGCATCTATGTCCATTAGGGAGATTGGCCTGTAGTTCTCTTTTTGGGTTGGGTCTTTCCCTCATTTTGGAATCAAATTAACACTTGATTCCAGGAAGGAATTTGGAACCCTTGCTTCCTGTTCAATTTCCTTGATGAGTTTAAAGTGTAATGGTGATAGTTCTTCTTTAAATGTCTTGTAGAATGCAGCAATGAAGCCATCAGGACCTGAGCTTTTCTTTGTTGGTTAATTTTTTATTACATTTTCAATTTCACTCATTGTAATTTGGGTGTTTAGAATTTCCATATCTTCTTCATTCAACTTTGGCAATACATATGCATCTAGGAATCTGCTAGATGTGCTTTTTTTAGAAAAAGCCCCCTCAATGATTGTAATGTTGAACTAAGTTTGAGACTCTCCATCATGACTGAGGAAATGTAGGCTAAAAGAAGATACGTAATTAACTAAAAATCACTTAATAGAGTCTGGTTTTCTATTCCCTAGTCTACATTTTTGATGATAATCATATTTTTGTACTTCCTATTAAATGCTCTGGTATTATTTCCTGGAATGGAATGGAAATCAGACAGGTAGTTTATATAATTTTGCACATATTTTAAACTAAAATGTCACAATTAATTTTCATTTCATTGGAAGAAACTTAATCAGTTCATTGAACTCAAATATCTATGCCATGCCACTTCTAATATTTAACAGAACTCCGTTCATTAAAAATTTACTTTGTGAGCTCTCTCAGATGTTTACAAAGTGTTCCACCCCACAAAATCAGAATACACATTCTTCTCAGCTGCACATGGGTCATTCTCCAATATAGACCACATACTCACACATAGAACATGTTTAAGTAAGTGCAAAGGAACTGAAGTTATCCTCTCTATATTATCAGATCATAGTGCAATGAATCAATGAATTAGAGATCCACAACAAAAGAAACTGCAGAAACTTCATAAACACATGGAAAATGAAAAACACACTTCTGAATAACCAATTGGTCACATAGGAAATTAGAGAAGAGATCAGACAGTTCCTTCAATTAAATGACAATGACAATACAACATATCAGAATCTATGGGACACAATGAAAGCAGTGGGAAATGAGGGAAATTCATAGCAGTGAATACACATGTTAGGAAAACAGAGCGAGCCCAATTAAACAACCTGATGCTGAACCTCAAGCTTCTAGAAAAAGAAGAGCAGGACAAATACAAATCTCATACCAGGGAAGAAATTATAAAGATCAGAGCAGAAATCAATTCAATGGAGACTAAGATAGCGATACAAAAAATCAATGAAGCCCAGAGTTGGTTCTTCAAAAGAATAAACAAAATTGACAAACCCTTAGCCAACCTTATCAGAAAAAGGAAAGAAAAGGCCCAAATCCATGCAATTAGGAATGAAAAGGCTGAAATTACAACAGATGCAGCAGAAATCCAGAGGATCAATACCTACTTCAAGAACCTATAAGCCAATAATATCGAAAACACAGAAGAAATGGACAGGTTCCTAGGTACGTATGAATTACCAAAGTTGAATGAAGAAGACCTAAAAATTCTAAACAACCCAATATCAATCAATGAAATTGGAAGTGTAATTAAAATCTTACCAACTAAGAAAAGCCCAGGTCTTTATCTCTTCACTGCTGAATTCTACAAGACATTTAGAGAGGAACTAATGCCACTACTGTTTACACTCTTCAATGATATTGAATGGGAATACTCCCGAATTTATTCCTGGAAGCAAGCATCACCTTGATCCCCAAAGCAGAGAAAGACCCAACCAAAAAAGAGAACTATAGTCCAATCTCACTAATGAACAGTGATGCAAAAATTCTTTTTTTTTCTTATGTTCTTTTATTGGTACATTTTAGGTATACAATACATTTGCATTTATCATTGGGTGTTTGTAGCTGTACATGATGTATCTTGATTCTTATTTTTTCACCATTACCTGTGTGCCCTTTAACCCCTCCACCCTTCCCTATTTACATAGCCATCATTTCCTTTTTTTTTTTCTTTTCTCATAATTTTTCCTTTCCCTTCCTTCCTTTCCCCTTCCACTCCCTTCACCTCTACGTCTTTGGACCTTTTTTCCTATTTCAAATTATCAATTATTCATTTTAATCATTTTAAACCTTATTTACACTACCAGTTTCTCACATCAGAGACACTATTTGGTATTTACACATGTGTGTCCTACTTATTTCACTTAAGAATATGGCCTCAATATGCATCCAGTTAGCAACAAATGTCTCTAGTTTCTTGTTCTTTATTGCTGAGTAGTATTTCATTTTATTAAAAAAATCCCACATCTTCTTTATCCAGTTTCCAGTTGATGGGCACTTGGGCTGTTTCAAAATTTTAGCTATTACAAACTGTGCCACTATAAACATGGGTGCACATATATTGCTGTGGCATGATTCTTTTAATGCTTTGGGAAGATACCCAGCAGGGGAATAGCTGGGTCAAATGGGACCACTAGCCCTAGTTCTTTGAGGTATCTCCATACTGATTTCCACAGTGGTTGCACCAGTCTACATTCCCACCAGCAGTGGAGCAGCCTTCCTCTTTCCCCACAGCCCTGCCAGCATTTGTTGTTGGTTGATTTCATGATAGCAGCCATTCTTTCCGGAGGGAGGTGAAATCTCACCATTGTTTTCATTTGCATCTCTCGAATGACCAGTAATGTTGAACATTTTTTCACGTATTTATTTGCTATTTCTACTTCTTTGTCTGAGAAATGTCTTGAACAGACATACTGGTGGGAGTGTTGACTTGTGCTACCACTGTGGAAATCAGTATGGAGATAACTCAAAGAATTAGGACTGAAAGGCCCATTTGACCCAGCTATTCCCCTGCTGGGTATAGTCCCCAAAGAATTAAAATTATCATACCACAGTGATATATGTGCACCCATGTTCATAGCAGTACAGTTTGTAATAGCTAAAACTTGGAAACAGTCCAAATGCCCATCAACTGGAGACTGGATAAAGAAAATGTGGGTTTTTTTTTTTAATAAAATGGAGTACCAGTCAGCCATAAAAAATGAGAAAGTAGAGGTATTTATAGCTAAATGGATGCATGTTGAGGCTATACTCTTATGTTAAATAAATAGGACATACATGTAAATACCGAATAGTTTCTCTAGTGTGAGAAAGTGAAAGTGTAAATAAGGGCTAAAAGGTATAGTAGATAATGTGAAATAGGAAGAAAAGGGACAAAGGGAAAGGGGAACTGGGAGGGGTAGGGGAAAGAAAGAAGGGAATGGAATCAATATGAGAAAATGAAGAATGGAAACAAAGTCTTTGAATAGGGAGGGATGGAGGGGTTGAAGGGAGCCCAGGGGAAGGGGGAAAAATAAGAATGAAGAGAGATTATGTAAAGGTACAAATTTCCAATGAAGAATGTCATTATATTGTATACCTAAAATTTACCAATATAATTAAATTAAAAAATAAACCCCTAGATCTTACTGTTCTTTGCATTAATAAGAATATTATATGTGTATATCTTAATGAAACTGTTAGATTCTATAATATAGTAATATATATGTGGATATATATATATTCAGCAGTTTAAATTGTAGAATTCTATTATTTTTGTACATTTTCACAGTTGTGTGATCATCATCTAACCAGATTTTAGAACATATTCATCACCTCTCCCCCCTAAAAACTTGTACTCATTGTCAATGTCCTTCAATCAAGCACTATAAGGAATATGCCTGTAGTTAAATGAATTCAGTTCATTATTTGTTGCAGAAAAGGAGAACACACATCAGTGATAACCACAGATGTGTCACTAAGATGTGTAAAAACATATTGTGGTAATGACCCCTTAGGTAAGGCTTTTCTTTCCATAGTTTCAGTTATATGCAATCTGAAAACACCAAATGGATAATCACAGAATTAATAATTCATAAGGTTTAAATAATTTTATATCATATTTTTGTTCTATTTTATTATTAACTATTGATAACCTCTTATTATGCCTAATTTAATATAAGCTTTCTTATAGGTATGCATATACAGAAAAACTAAAGTACATATATGATCAGAAGTATCTATGATTTCAGGTATCCAATGGGAATCAAAAAAATGTATTCCTCATGAGTAGAGGAGGACTAATGTATAAGATTTAGGTTTTGGCTGGGTGATTTAGAAGAGGGTCTAAAAAATGTGGTAGTTTTCTCTAGATTATGTGCTTTCAAAAATCAAGGGCAGGGCTAGGGATTTAACTTAGTGGTTCTACCATCTGCCTGGCAAGCATAAGGTTCCAAGTTCAATCCCCTGTACCAAAAAAAAAAAAAAAAAATCAAGGGCAATTCTATTATTGCACATACCAATAAATCTTATCTATGGGGAGGGGAGGCTAGAGTGAAAATAAATGTAATTGGTGAAGAAGTAGCAAACATTCATTTTGGCACACAGAGGAGGTGTTTGGTATTTTGGGTAATATAGTGAACTTATTTTGTCTGTACTTAGACAAAATTGTGAACTGGCCTTGATTTACCTCATTTTCTCATGTTCTCAGACTAATCTTGTCTGAGGTTAGTATTCTGTGAGACTACATTTTATATGAGAATATCAGGATTTAGTTGTTATTCTGAATGTTCGGGGCTGTTCTTTTTTTTTTTTTTTTTCAGTTCTCTCTTTTGACCAATGGCAAAAGAAGTTAGGCTAGAGAACATCAACCCATAATACCTAGATTTTCACCACTGCTGAGATTTTATAGATCAAGTGTGTTCATTTAACATTGTCTGCAAACAAATTGAGGTCAATTTATTATTCTCCCTCTGTTCTAGGATGTTTTTGTTTTTTGGGTTTTTTTCTCATTTTTTACTAGTTTATGATTCATAGTAAATACATTCATCTTGGGGTAATTGGTATGTATATCACATCTTGATATTTTTTTACTTCTCTTTCCATTCTTTTTCCTATCCATCTACCACTATCCTTTCAAAGAACAAACTCTTTGATTCATTGTTCCTTTGTATTGTTTTAGCCTCAATTTCACTAACTTCCACTCTGATTTTTATAATTTCTTTCCTTCTGTTAGTTTCGGATTGGACTGCCCTTTTCTTTCTAGGACCTTGAGATGTATCATTAGGTTATTTATTTGGTGTTATGGTTTATGTATAGTTTTTCCCCAAGAACCTCATTTGCTCATAGCCAGAGCTTCTGGAAACTGAATTATAGGGGTTCCATAGCTAAATGTGATGTTAGGAGTTAGACCCTGGTCATAAGAGACAGTGACTGGGAGTGTGATCTTTAAGCATGCATTTTCCTCCCTGGTGCTTCCTTTCACTCTCTGCTACCTGGCTGCCATGACCTGAGTAGCTTTCTTCTCCCAAAGGATTCCACCATGTCTTCCTGCCTTGGAGGCCACCAACTATGGAATGAGGCCAAGTAAACGTCTCCTCTTTTAACTTGTGGGTGTCAGGTATTGCGTCCCAGTGATGAGAAAGAGAGTAAGACAGATTTTGTTACCAGAAAAATATGGTCATAGCTCTGAGTATATCTGAACCATGTGCTACAGAAACTTTTGGAACTGATTCTTGGGAGGAATTTGGAAAGGTCTGGAGATGCTGACTAAACAAGCCCTAGAATGCTGAAGCCAAGATTTTTGTGAGATACTGGTCAGAGCTCAGAAGACTAGAATGCTGATAGAAATGCAGATTGTAAATATCTGGCTCAGGAGGTTTCAGTTGGTAAGGACTCCATTTGGATGTTGGGCTAGAGGGCATGTGTGTTATATTCTGGCAGAAAATGTATCCACATTTTGTTCATGTCGTGAGTCTAAGAATAACGTAATCAGACTAAACTGGTGGAGAAAATTTCAAGAGATTCCAATGTTCAGGATTTAGCATGGGTAATGCTTGCTGTTTTTGGTGAAATCTACTGTGAAAAACAGGAGCAAAAAGCCCATTTAAAAAAGTTTCCAGTTTTGCCAGAGAAGAAGAGCCTGCAAAGTTTTGGTTGAGAAGAGCTTGGTTTCTAAAAAGGTTAGCATTAAAAAGAAGCTAAATGTATTCACATCAGGACAATAGGAAATATGACTTGCTGACCTTGCAGGAATGGGTAAGACCCACCCACTGCAGGCTCAAAGGTGTAAAGCTTTTCATCTGAGAAGAGATCCCTGGGCCACCATGCTCCAGAAGGGCATACTTGGGAATTAGATTGCCAGGAATCATTTCACTGTTCTCAGCCATCCAGTAAGTCACAGGCCATTGTGGCCATGACTGATGAGAGGGGTGGCTATTGCTATATCTGGCAGAAAACCTTGTTGTCATCCACTTGGTGATGCTTTTATAGGCACACAGAATGTAAGTTATGAGTTCTGGGAAGTTTCCACCAGATTTTAGAAGCCTTGGAAGACCAGGCATTGTACCTCTGAGAGGGCAGTGTATGAAACTGTGGAAATGAAGCCATAAGTTCAGGGGAGACTCCAAAAAGTCAGAGAAGTCTGGAACATAGTTCTAGTAAGATAAAGAAACTTTATTCATATGTACCTCCATTCTTCCCTTTTTGTGTCATTAATGTTATGTATGTTATGGCTATATGATTGTAAAGAAACAATACATTTTTATAATGGTGATTTCATACAATTGTATTTCCTTTTAAATAAGTGAAGAGAAAAAAGAAGGGCACAAATATATTTATATGCCCATTTTTTAAACATTATTGGCTCAAAGCCCTATAAAGTGTCTATGTGCTGTAGTGGGGGTGGTGTTCCACCCTAGGTAGAAGGCATCATGTAAGAACTTAATGATTTTCCACTGTACATGTGGGAGGAACAGCCCAAGTTTCCCATACCACAGTTGGTTCTATTGGACTCCTCTCTCATTACAAATCATTTAAATCTCTTCCACAGAGTATCTGGGTTCTAAGTCAAGATCTTGGAATGGAGCCATGGTTAGAGCCATTGAAGGGCTGGGATTATTTTGGAAAGCAGCCTGTTTGGCTGCTGAATCTTTCTTAGAATTACCCAGGATGACAGGCTCCAAGGAGGCTTCATGTCCCTGGAAGTGGACAACTGCTCCCTCATTTGGGAGATTAACTGCCTCAAGGAGTTTAAGGACCTCTAGTCCATGTTTAATTGGTTACTGTCAACTAGCCAAAAGTCCCCTTTCTTTTCAGATGGCTGGATGTGTACATAGGACCAGAATGAGATATATGGAGTCGGCCCTCATGCTCTGAGTAAGTTGGAGAGCCCAGGAGAGGACAATAAGTTCTGCCTTTTGGGCCAAGGTCCCAGAAAGGAGTCATTTTGCTTCAGTGACCTGGGTGGGGCTCACTATGGCATAACCCACCCTCCTAATACCACCCTTTAGCAAACTGCTGCCATCAGTAAATGATGTGCTAGTCATCCCTGTCAACAATTGGTCCCTCACCACTGCTCCCAAGGCAGAGGAGGTGAGCTAATCCCAGTGCCCAGGAGGGGGCTCCCCAGGGGGGCCATTTCACCTCTTCCAGGGCAGAGGAGGTGAGCCAATCACAGAGCCCAGGAGGAGGTTCCCCAGCTGGCATTCCACCACTCCCAGGGCAAAGGAAGTGAGCCAATCCCAGCACCCAGGAGGAGGCTCCCCTGTCAACATTCCACCACTCCCAGGGCAGAGGAGGTGAGCCACATGGGCACCAGCAGCACCCATGCCCCTGTAGAAAGGAGAAGACATGTAAACAAGCCTCAGAACCAGACTTCCAGATCACCTACAGCAACCCCAAAGGGAATCTTGATGGAACAATCTGATGCTCAACCACCTGGACTCCTTGAACTAGCAATGAAAGAGGATCTGGAAAAAATGAAATCAGAAATAATTTCTCAGATAACAGCAGAGATTGTACCCATAGTGCAAGACATGATTAATAAATCTAGAGAGGACACAGTTAAAAAAAAAGAGAAGCTGAGGAACATAATGAAGTCCCAATATAGGAAACAAACTGAATCCATAAAACAAATGCAAACAGATTTCCAAGAGATTAAAAATTCCATTGAAAGTCTATGCAGCAGAATGAACCAATATGAGGAAAACTTTTCAGATATAGAAGATAAGATTGTGATTAGTGACCAGGAAAAGAAAAAATGCTTGAAAATTGTAAGGGACCATGAGAAATCTGCTAGATGATGCAAAGAAGAATAACATAAGACTGATTGGAGTCAATGAAGAAACAGGAGAGAGTGCAGGTGACATAAAGAAACTGTTCACAGAAGTAATGGCAGAAAACTTCCCAAGCAGGGGAAAAGAACTTGACATACAGATAAGTGAGGCATATAGGACTCCAACTAGCCTTGATCAAAAAAAAATCTACACAAAGGCATATAATAGGATTCCAGAAACCCAACAGAAGAACAAAGTTCTACAAGCAGTGAGAAAAAAGAAACAAATCACATACAAAGGAATGTCCATCAGAATCACAGAAGACTTCTCAATGCAAACCCTTAAGGCAAGAAGAGCTTGGAGTGAAGTATTTCAAGCCCTAAAGGAAAACAACCTCCAACCCAGATTGATGTAACCTGCAAAACTGTCTTTCAAAATGGATGGAGAAATAAGATACTTTCATGATAAAGAGCACCTTAGGAGCTTCATGAATACCAAACCAGCACTCCAAAAAATTTTACACAATATCCTAGGAAACGACAATGAGGATCACAACCCCAGGAAGCCCAGCAGAATGAATCTGTTAGGCAAGACACCTTAAATGCAAAGGGGGAGAATCCAACAAAAAGAAAAAATCATGACAAGGCTTTTAAAATTTTTAACTTCATCTCCCTAATGGTGTATAATTCAATCTTGTTCTTATACTGATTAGTATTTTTCTGATTCTAGTGTTGCACACCTTTCCTTGTGCTGTCCTGGCTATCATCTTCTTGTGTCTACTTTTTAATTGGGTTGTCTATTAATGAGCTGTAAGAGTTCTTTATATATTCTGATCATAGGTTATATGCATTGTAAATATGGTTCATTTAAGGACTACTTTTCATTTTAATGATGTTATTTAAAGTTCTAAATTTTTATGGAATCTCATTTATCATTTTTTTTTCTTAAATGCATCATTTTTTGTATCCTATGAAGTACTTGCCTACTCTAAATTCATAAACATTTTCCCTTATAATTTCTTCTTAAAGTTTCATATGTTTAGGCTTTCTTATTTAGGATCATAGATTCTTTCAAGTTATTTTTATGTATGTAAATAAAGGGTTGAGGTTAATTTTTTATATACAGATACTAGGTGTTCTACTGCCATTTGCTGAAAGCACTATCTTTTCCTCTGCTCTTAAATGGAGTTTATATTCTCTAAAATGTTAATTTTAAATAATCTTTCAAAACTCAGTGGACCATATATGTGTAGTTCTATTTCTAGATCCTCTGTTTTATTCCAATGATCTCTATGTCTTTCTTTACACCAACACTTCCTTGATTACTGTAGCTTTAGAGGAAGTCTTAAAATTAGGTATTAAATGTCTTCCAACACTTTTTTTTTCTTTTTAATTTTCTAGGTCATTTGTACTCCTACATAACTTTTAAATTTCAATATCCAATTGTTAATTTATAGCAAGTATATATAGACCTGAATTTTTATATATACCTCATGTTTTCTAATCCTGCTAAATTCAAATACAAGTCCTAGGGGCTCCTAGAGATTTCTTAGTATTTTCTCTGTAGATGATCATTTCATCTACATATAAAGATTTTGCTTCTACCTTGCCAATCCTATCCTAATTGTGTCATTTTATTGCCACACTATTTTGGTTTCAAAATATGTTTTGAAAGTTTATAAAAGTTTATAAATGTTCATAGTTTACTATGTTTCAAATTTTAATGGACAGATGAAGAGTAGGCATATCTGCCCTTGTTCCCCACCTTAAGGAGAAAGCATTGTATCTCCTCTATTCATATAAGGCATTTTCCCTCAAAGTATGGAGTACATGTCTTTGATCTGTTGAGAAGGTTCTGTTCTACTTCTAGTCTCCTGATAGCTTTTACCATGAACAGCTGTAGAATTTAGTCCAATACTTTTTCTGCCACTACTGACAGGATCATATGGCTTTCTCCTTTCCTCTGTTAAAATGATGACATATTCAGGTGGATCTTCCAATGCTGAACCAACACTGCCATCCCTATAATAAAACCACTTTCTACATACTGCCAGATCTTTCTAATAGCTTGTTTTGTTAAACAAAATTCTATCTATGATCATACTTTTTCTTCTATTATCTTTATCCAGTTTTGGGATTAGCACAATGTTGATTTCCTAAAATGTGGGGAGAAGTGTTCCTTCTTTTTTCTGCTTTAAATTTTTGATATAATTTATCAGTTAAAATGTACATGAACCTGTTGTCATATATGTAGGTTTTCAAGCTAGAAATATACTTTCTTTAATAGGTGCTATTCAAATTTTATATTTCCTCCAGAGTTAGTTTCATTAATTTGTCTTCTAAGGTACTTCTTAGAAGTTGTCGTTTATTTCAAAAAGGACTTTTGTTATATGCTTACTATATCCTTTTAAATTCTGCAAAATGTGTGGTAGATCTTGATATTGTAATTTTAAAAATGTATAATTGATATTGTGTAATATGAAGAAAAGTTCTAAAGGAGTAGGGGAAGTGGAGGCGGTAGGGGAAAGAAGGGAAAAGAAAAAATATGAGAAAAGGAAAAAAAAGGAAACAAAGTCTTTGCAAATAAAGAAGGGTGGAGGGGGTGAAGGCAGGGCAGGGGAAGGGGAAAAAAAATAAGAACCAAGATACTCATGTAATGGTACAAGATCCCAATGATGAATGTAACTGTATTTTATACCTAAAATGTACCAATAAAATTAATGGGGAAAAATTAGTCCCTCAGAACAGGGTGGCTAGCATAATTTTGAGCAGTGGTCTGCTCACATTCATGTTCTACCTGTTGGTTAGTTTGGAGGAGGATAGCTGGGTTTAGAAATATGCAAAACTAAAGAGAGACATCTGGGTTTTCAATAAGGATGGCCTGATATTAGCCTTTCTCCAGTCATCCACAAATGCCCCTTGATTTCTAAGAGGGCTTCAATCTGGGTTGGGGTTAAAACTGGGAGTTTTGCATCAATGTTACCTTATTTCTAAACTAAGAGTCCCATAGTAGCTCTTGTTTACAGGCAGCTGAACCAGCCCTGCCCCCCATCTAGACATTTGGACAAGTAGGCAACTGGTCAGTTTTCCTGACCTAACTAGGTTAGCACTCTAGTGGCTACTCCTGATTTTCAGCCAGAAAAAGAGATAAAAACCTTAGTTAGATCTGGGATTCTTCATGATGAGGCCTGCATCAGGGTCAGTTTTAAGGCTTTAAAAGACTCTTAAGTGACAGCTCCCAGCCCAGAGGAGGCTTCCGGGTAGGCATGCTACATCTCCCAGCATGAAGGATGCTTCTGGATCAGTGTGCCACAGCTCCCAGCCCAGAAGAGGCTTCCAGGTCAGCATGTGACAGCTCCCAGCCCAGAGGAGCCTTCCAGGTAGGCATCCTGCAGCCCCCAGTGTGGAGGAGTATTCCAGGACAGTGTGCCACAGCTGCCAGCACAGAGCAGGTGAGCCACACAGGCAATAGCAGCAGCACTCCCAGCCCCCCCCAGTCAAAATGAGAAGACACGTAAACATGCCTCAGAACCAGACTTCCAGATCGCCTACAGCAACCCCAAAGGGAATCTTGATGGAACAATCTGATGCTCAACCACCTGGACTCCTTGAACTAGCAATGAAAGAGGATCTGGAAAAAATGAAATCAGAAATAATTTCTCAGATAACAGCAGAGATTGTACCCATAGTGCAAGAAATGATTAATAAATCTAGAGAGGATGCAGATAAAAAAATAGAGAAGCTGAACAACATAATGGAGTCCCAATATAGGAAACAAATTGAATCCATAAAACAAATGCAAACAGATTTCCAAGAGATTAAAACTCCATTGAAAGTTTGCAGCAGAATGAGCCAATGTGAAGACACAATTTCAGATATAGAAGATAAGATTGTAAATAGTGACCAGGAAAGGAAAAATTTCTTTAAAATTGTAAGGGACCATGAGAAATCAATCCAGCAGCTGCTAGATGATGCAAAGAAAAACATAAGACTGATTGAAGTCAATGAAGAAACAGGAGAGAGTGCAGATGACATAAAGAAACTGTTCACAGAAGTGATGGCAGAAAACTTCCCAAGCAGGGGAAAAGAACTTGACATACAGATAAGTGAGGCATACAGGACTCCAACTAGCCTTGATCAAAAAAAACTACACATAGGCAAATAATTGTTAAGATTCCAGAAACCAAACAGAAGAACAAAATTCTGTAAGTAGTTAGAGAAAAGAAACAAATCATATACAAAGGAAAGCCCATCAGAATCACAGGAGACTTCTCAATGCAAACACTCAAGGCAAGAAGAGCTTGGAGTGAAGTATTTCAAGCTCTAAAGGAAAACACCAAAAACCCAGATTGATGAACCCTGCAAAACTATCTTTCAAAATTGATGGAGAAATAAGATACTTTCATGACAAAGAGCACCTTAGGAACTTCATGAATACCAAAGCAGAACTCGAAAAAATTTTAGACAAAATCCTAGGAAAAAACAACAAGGATCACAATCCCAAGAAACCCAGCAGAATGAATCCACTGGGCACAACAAGAAATTAAAAGCAAACGGGGAGAATCAAACAAACAAAAAGAAAAAGTCATGACAATGATAACTCAATACGTATCAGTTATAACCATCAATAGTAATGGTCTCAACTCACTAATCAAAAGGAATAGAATGGCAGAATGGGTCAAAAAGCAAGATCCAACAACATGCTGCATACAAGAAACACACTTAATTAAAAAAGAAACTCATAGACTGAAAGTTAAAGGGTGGAAATCAATACTCCATGTGACAAGAACCTGAAAAAAGGCAGGAGTAGCTATCCTCTTTGTAGACCAAGTGGATTTCAAACTCACATTGATTAAGAGAGATGAAGAAGGACACTACATCCTTCTAAAGGGAACAATCCAAGAGGAAGAGATGACAATCATAAATATCTATGCACCAAACACTACTGCACCCAACTACATAAAACAAATACTAACGGACATGCAAAATCATATATGCACTAATACAATAGTATTGGGGTACTGCAATACCCTATTGGCACAAATAGATAAATCAACTAGACAAAAAACAAGCAATGAAATACTAGAATTCAATCAAACTCTTGAACAAATGAACATAACAGATGTTTACAGAGTCTTCCACCCCATAAAATCAGAATACACAATTTTTTCAGCTGCACACAGGTCATTCTCAAATATGGACCACATACTCACACATACCACATATATGGGTAAATGCAAAGGAATTGAAGTTATCCCCTGTATATTATTAGACCACAGTGCAATGAAATTGGAGATTCATAGCAAAAGAAACAGGAAAAATTTTATAAACACATGAAAATCGAACAAAACACTTCTGAATAACCAATGGGTCACAGAGGAAATTAAAGAAGAAATCAGACAGCTCCTTCAATTAAATGACAATGACAATACAACATATCAGAATCTATGGGACACAACGAAAGCAGTCTTCTGAGAGAAATTCATAGCAGTGAATACGCATATTAGGAAAATAGAGCAAGCCCAATTAAACAACCTGATGTTGAAGCTCAAGCTTCTAAAGAAGGAAGAGCAGGACAAACCCAAAGCTCATACAAGGGAGGAAATTATAAAGATCAGAGCAGAAATCAATTCAATGGAGACTATGAGAATGATACAAAAAATTAGTGAAGCCAAGAGTTGGTTCTTTGAAAGAATAAACAAAATTGACAAACCCTTAGCCAACCTTATCAGAAAAAGGAAATAAAAGGCCCAAATCCATACAATCAGGAATGAAAAGGTGAAATTACAACAGATACAGCAGAAATCCAGAGGACCATCAATACCTACTTTAAGAACCTATATGCCAACAAGATGGGAAAGACAGAAGAAATGGACTGATTCCTAGACATGTGTGAATTACCAAAGTTGAATGAAGAAGACCTAAAAATTGTAAACAACCCAATATCAATCAATGTGAAAATGTAATTAAAAACTTACAAACCAAGAAAAGCCCGGGTCCTGATGGCTTTACCACTGAATTCTGCAAGACATTTGGAGAGGAACTACTGCCACTACTGTTTAAACTCTTCAATGAAATTGAAAAGGAAGCAATACTCCTGAATTCATTCCTGGAAACAAGCATCACCTTGGTCCCCAAAGCCGAGAAAGACCCAACTGAAAAAGAGAAGTATAAGGCTAATCTCACTAATGAACATAGATGCAAAAATCCTTACTAAGATATTGGCAAATAGAATGTAGAAGATCATAAAGAAGATCATACACCCTGGCCAAGCTGGATTCATTCCAGGGATGCAGGGATGGTTCAACATACATCAATCAATCAATATAATGCACTATATCAATAGAGCCAAGAACAAAAACAGTATGATCATCTCAATAGTTGTAGAAAAAGCATTTCAGAAAATCCAACATGCATTTATGATAAAAAACCCTACAAAACTCAAAATAGACAGTCTCTATCTCAATCTGATAAAAGCCATCTATGAAAAACCAACAGACAATATCATACTAAATGGTCAAAAACTGAAATCCTTCACACTAAAATCAGGAACAAGACAAGGATGTCCACTATCACCACTCTTGTTCAATATAGTTTTGGAAACATTAGCCAAAGCAATTAGACAAGGGAAAGAAATAAAAGGAATAAAGATAGGAAATGAAGAAGTCAAATTGTCATTATTTGCAGATGACATGATACTCTATATAGAAGACGCCAAGAACTCCACCAAAAGTCTTCTAGACTTAATAACCAAATTCAGTCAAGCAGCTGGTTACAAGGTCAACACACAAAAATCAATAGCTTTCCTCTACACAAATGACAGACTCACTGAGAGAGAAATAGGGCAAATAATTCCTTTCACAATAACATCCAAAAAACTGAAATATCTAGGAATCAACCTAATGAAAGAAATCAAAGGCCTCTTCTCTGAAAACTATCTCACTTTGAAAAAAGAGATTGAAGAGGATATCAGAAAATGGAAAGACTTCCCTTGCTCCTGGTTAGGAAGGATCACCATAGTGTAAATGGCCATACTTCCAAAACTGCTATATAGATTCAATGAAATCCCAATTGAAATCCCAGAGGCATACTTCATGGACCTTGAGAAAACAATCCAAAAAATTCATTTGGAACAAGAAGAGACCCAGAATATCAAAAGCAATTCTAGACAATAAAGACAAGGTAGGGGGTATCACAATCCCCAATTTGAAACTATACTACAAAGCTACTGTGATAAAAACAGCATGGTGCTGGCAAAGAAAGAGACCTGAGGACCAGTGGAACAGATTAGAAGATGCAGAAACCACTCCAGACACTCAGCCACATCATCTTTGACAAAGGAGCCAAACACCCTCACTGGAGGAAAGATAGCCTCTTTAAAAAATGGTGCTGGACAAACTAGTTTCAGCTTGTCAAAGGCTAAAACTAGAACTATATCTCTCACCATGCACTCAACTAAAATCTAAATGGATTAAAGGTCTAAATATTAAAACAGAAATGTTGAACCATCTGGAACAGAGGTTAGGTAGAACTCTTGAAGACATTGTTGTAGGAAAAGACTTTATGAACAAAACCTCTGTTGCCCATGAACAAGCACAAACAAACAAGTGGGATCTCTTCTTACTAGTTTACTTTTTCAAGACCCACAACAACTGAGACACAGGTTAATAATTCACCCCTATAAAGACTGGAATTAAGTAAGACACTCAAGTATTACAAAGGGAAATAATGTGTTTGTCTGCTACATCCAGAGTCACCCAAGGCTTCTTTAAGGTGATAGGACTATCCTTGTTTTGTTTTTTTGGTTTTTTTGGTACCAGGGATCAAACTGGGGACCTTGCGCTTACGAGGCAGGTGGCGGAACCACTGAGCTAAATCCCCGGCCCCAGAAATATCCTTGTGTTAGCATCACACACGCTGCCTTGGGCACTGTTGTTCACTCTCTGGGACTTCTTCCTTGGCCACCATTGTGGTGGATGACCTCAACTGTGTATGGGAATGAAGGAAGTCCCTCCTCTACTGCCACAGATCCTCATCCATGTTCTGACAGGCCCTACAAGGATTTGGCAGCTTTGGAAGTCACTCCTTTGCCTTGTACCCTGGTCACTTTCATTTGAAGCACTCTAACTTGCTTCCATCACTTTTTGGATTACCTCAGTCCCCCTTGGTGCTGTGGGGTTTATCATGAGCCTTATCCATTTGGGCTAGCATGGTTTTAGCCTACTTTTTTTCTAACTCAACTCCTATTTGTTCTCTACTTTACCATGATTATTAAAACCCAATCATGCCACATTGACCAATTGATTTATCCCTTCTGGTGAGCCCTGTTGGAATTTCTAGTGCTTTCTCCTCATATCTGAAGTGAACTGGCTAATAAAATACTGTCCTCAGATAATTTGACCTTCTCTTGACTCTCAGTTTAAATTAGTGTTTTTGTGGACTGCCTCTTCAAGTGTTCTTTCCAGTGTTGGAAAGCAGTTGGATTTTCTTCAAAGCACTAACTGATAGTTCTGAGCTCATCATAATTTACAGGCTTGTTCATGCCCTGGTACACACCCACTAAGATAGCCCAGAAGTATTGATAGATGAAGTGTTTCCCATGTTTGGTCTATAGGGACACCACCATTTTGAATGAGTCCACTCACCATCTTAGAAAAACAGGTTTCATTTTACTTAGGTCACAGAGGACATATCAGGCCATGAGCAGACCCCTGAGGATGTGTCAGTAGGTCACAGATAACATGTCAGCAGATTACAGAGGACACATTAGCAAGCAGCAAGCCTGGCATTGTTCTGACCTACCCCCTCAAAAGCTTGCCAAAATATGCTATTTACCTTTTCTGTTCTGCTCACACAGAGGTCCCTCTCAGGTTAAGCAATAAACCTACTTGGACTGTTGAGTTTGCACCCGTCTTTCCCACTCAGATATAACCTCCATTTGGCTTCTCAATCCCTGGGTTATAACTCCACTGGGCCCCCTTGTTGCAGTCCAAACAATGCATTGGTTGGCTGATTATCAGTGGATGCAGCCATGAAAGCTGCACCATTAGCCTTTCTTGCAGGTCTTATAATCTTTTCCCTTTTTACTGTTTTGTATCAAGAAACAAGGATGAGAACTAGGCATCTCACCAGGTCAGATCAAAAGCCATTTTTTTTGGTACCAGGGATTGAACTCCGGTCCTTGCGCTTGCGCAGCAGGTGGCAAAACCACTGAGCTAAATCCCCGGCCCGAAAAGCCATTTTTAGTATGTGGAATCAATCAGCAAACTTATCAGAGTCTTTGGAAAATTTACTCAATTTCTCTTTGCATTACTAAATATCCATAACTGAAAATGGGACTTGAACCTGGACAATACCATCTGTGCCTGCCATGTCTCAAAGGAGTAAAACAGTGGGAGGCATAGAGATGTTCAGTTCCCTGAATTTGGGGACTGATGATAGAAGGCCCAATCCCAATAGGGGAGGGCTCAGTGGGTGGTCTTTATTTCCCAGGCACACTGAATATGCAGAATGATAAACAGATAGCCTTGGGGGGGGGGATGAGGAACAGATCAGAGGGAGTTCTCTACAAGCATTAGCTCATGAGGGAGGATTAGTTCCGGGGAAAACATCAGGCCTTTGTTATAGGGCCATAAAGACTTGAGCAAAAGACAGCTCTGACCATTTTCCTTGTTTCTGCCCAAAAAGTTCTAATTGAAGTAAGCTGTTACATTTTAGGCAGCCAAAGGGTGGCCATTCCTTTTTCCCCAAGTGGGTACATAGGCCAAGCTTTATTATACAGGAATATAAAAATGTTCTTTCTGAAGGGTCTGGGGGGTGAAATTTTTCAGTATTTAAGGGGGCAGCCAAGTGAGGAATCACAAAGGATAAATAAAGTGTTTTCCATGTTTGGTGTATAGACAGGAGGAGTGAAAATTAGGTTGTGGGAATCTTACAGGCTTTTCCCTGGGTGAGTCCCTGACCCATTTAGGAGAACTTACAGGGCAACTCCTGGTTGGTTCCCAAGCTATTCAGCCCACAGGACATCCCAGTAAAGCCAAATTCCTTGAGATTAGGAGTCCTTGGGATTAGGAACCGTATAGAGGTTTCCCTCGGCCAATTCCCAAAATGAGAACCTTTCAGGGCATCCTCTAGGTCATTGTATTACCTGTTCAGCTCTTACCAAGGTGTCCTTAGTAGAGCTGAATTCCTTGGGTTCCAGATGTCTGTGGCTTTGCATGAGCATCAGCATAACTTCCTTTGGACCATTGTATCTCCCCCCATGGCCACAAGGAGTCCAGAACTGGGATTCCCTGACATTTCTATCTGATTATAGAACCACCTAATGTTACAGTTTAGCTATGGAGGGGTACTAAGCATTTCCCTCCATAATACCCTGATAATTTTTGTGCATAATTTTGTTTCACATATTTCCTGACAGTTAAACAATTTGACAAATGATCTTCAGTTATGTCCCACTATCTGACAGTAGGTGGCAGTATAAGAACAGAAGCTAGGACATGTCTCTAGGGAAAAAAATCCAACTGCCTAAGAAAGGTGGGATTTTAGGCCCCACTGTGGCCAGCAGTTCAAGAAGAATCTAGCTTTTAAATTTGAGCTCTTCTATAGTAGCTTCATCCTCCATAGCCCCTTCCTCTATCACCAACATCCTGCATTTTTGCTAGTTTGTGCCACAAAAGTATGCGAGTTTCCTGGCAAATGGAAACTTCACAATGAAAAGTCCCAACAAATAAAAGCTTCACAATGAAAATTAAGTTAGCAACCACAGGTTCAACATTCTTTTAAATAGGAACATAAACTCAAGGCCAATGTTATCATAATAATACTGTACCAGAACCAAGTAAGATTGAGAGGAAGACAACTAATATTAAGGAAGTAACCCCAAGAAGAAATATCCATAAACTGACTTGAAAACCAGACTAGGACCTAGGAGAGTTGCATCTGATAGCCAAGAAGGGAAGCATCCCTCTCACTTTGAATCTGTACCTTTAAAACGTAAACGGTCACAAGCTTCCTTCCCCCATGTGGGGAAGAGCATTAGACTAGTCTTCTATCCTCTAAATCTCTGCCTCACCAAGTTAACCAGCACCAGGAAAAAAAGCCAAGAGATTTGAGTTTTCTAATAGATGAAAACCTGAAGGGGAAGTGGGGACAAGAAGGGGACTGGAGCTACCCTGGGGGAGATAGGGAAATGGAAAACAAACCTCAGAAGGATACCTACTCAGCCTAAGTCCACAGACTCCACCAGGTCCCATTATCAACTTTAACCACTACCCAAGTGGCCACCCAAATTCCTATGATCCAGGGCATGCTCCTAGTCACCCCGAACAAAGAGAGCAATGGTATCAGGTAGACTGAGCCCACACTTCTTGGTCCCAAGAGAAACATCAAGGAAGTAGCCTCCTGGTGCTGCTGGGTGGTGGCCTGAGGTGAATCTGGTTCCCCAACAAGTGGCTCTAGGGGCCCAGGGTGTGCACAGGCTATATTTGCTGGCTGCCTCACCTCACCTCAGCTTCATCTCCCTGTGATGGCAGGCTTTCAGTTCACAGTTTTACAGCTCTTAGTGGTTTAGTGGGATCAAACCAAAAAGAATTGAGAACGAACCCAGAGGTTGGAGGCAAGTGTACAGCTTTACTACACCAGCAGGCTGACCAGGGATTTCTCCACAAAGTCATCAGCCTAGAGCTGGCAGTGAACATAATTTATAATGATCAAGGGAAGAGGGGCGGGTATATAGAAGCAAGGCACTTAATGTCATTTCATTGGTTGAGGAAGTTACATTCAGTTTACATGATTGGATAGTAAAGTACATAGAAGTTCACCTTATTTGCACATGGTAGGAAAATAGGGATTGCATCATCTTGAGGATAGAGACACTTACTAAGAATAAAGGACAATGAAGGAGGACATGCCCAGGTAGCCTCAGACATGTGTTAGGTGTGGAAGTGGGTATGAGCTGGGAGTGACTCTTTGTCAGTTAGGTCAGCTATCCACAGGAAAAACCTTTTGCTCAGTAGTCATTTTTCCAGCTCACCCCCAGGGGCATAGGAAACCCCAGTGCTGCAGAGGCCAACAGCAAAAAGGGGGCTGCACAAACACAAACACAACCCAGACTGATGCAATGGACCCCTCCCTTCCCTCATTCTTCACTCCAAAATTAAGTCATACCCTTTCCTGGGACATTTCTCCACCACAGTGAACAACCCAAGCAGCAGTTGTCCATCTATCACATGCCCAAAATAAGTGTTCTTGGTTGCTCATAAGAAGAGAAAAGAGAACAAAAAATCCTCAAAAAGAGAGATTTGACCTCTCTTCTTGCCTGGGCTATTGCTTCTGGCTACTGCCTGAGTGGCTACAAGCTCCTGTCTAGGCTCACCAACAATGATACAGTAGTTGATACAACTCCAGTTTCTTGTGTACATCAAGCAAAAAATTGCAAGTATACACCCAATGGTAAAAGCAAAAGCAGCTACATTTACTGAAGTTAAGGGGGAAGGTGTGCTCAGGGCATGTGAGTTTGTGCCAGCAGAAACAAAAAGGATGTCAAGAGTGGGGAAAGAAGTGCCACCAAGATGGCAGGGGAAAAGGAGGAGAGGGATAAGTCAGGCTTCTGGATTTAAAAGTTGCGCACCCCTCCTAGGTATTTCTCATTGAATCTCTCAGGATATGATTGACAAATGATTTATAGGGTGCTGAGTCATCTCAAGGGCATCCAGTGCACATGAATCTCCCACAATTCACATTGGTCTGATCAGATGCATGGCATGCAGTCCCTAAGCATGACCCTTTAATGAAGTTTGAATGAGAAAAATGTTACTATAGGTCATGTCATGGAATCTAGAATGTATGTGCTCTGGCCTCCAGCTTTAGAGCTTTCCAGAGTCTTTGTTATTCTTATTTCTGCTTCTCTTCAGACAATGGAGGGATAACTGGCCCTAGGGTGTTGCCCAAGTTTAGGTGGGTGAAGGGAAAGTAGTTCATCAGCCCTAATTGTGCTACCTGCACTAATTTGACAAGGAATCAGAAGACCAAAAGTGGTAATGGAGACTCCTGGGTTAAAGCACCCTGGTTTAAGCTTAGCCTCAGATCACGTGAGGGGTTTGGAAAATAATTTTTTACCTTTCCAGGTTGTAACAGTCAGTATTTACTAGAGAAACAAATATAACATGATACATAGAAATATATATGAGAACTTACAGGATTGGCTTACAATGGCCACCCACAGGGTCAGATGAGGAAGAGTTCAGAGGGTCTGTCTGCACACTGGAGACTGAAGGATTTAGCCAAATGTCTGGAGCTCACTGCAGTGTCCTGAGGGGGTCTGTATCCAGAGGCTGATGTGTCTGTGATGGAAGGCTGAAGATTTTATGCCAGAAGACTGAAGGATCCATACTGGAAGGCAAAGAGTCAGTGCTGAAAGGCAGGAGATGACGTCCAAGGCAAAGACGGAAGCTCCTCCAAAGGAACAGAAGCAGCTGCATCCTTCCTCATTTTCCCTTTATAACAGTCAGGTGAAGAGCAGCCCTAAGATGGATCTCCCATGTCCTAGGGCATGGATTTGCTGAGCTGGTTTAGTTAAGCTTCTCTTAACAAAACTCTAGTTGACACAATCACTCAACCATCACACAGGTATTCTGTGTTCTACTATAAATAATATTCTATTAGATTAAAACATGTGAAATTGGCAATGCTAAACTGGTTTTGACTGACATAAAAAAACTAGTATTATATAGTCAATATATTTACCTATTATAGTCATATGCCTGCTTATGGTACTAACATCATATATGCATGCACATTCACTCATATACACATACACATTAACACTGCTAGATTGGCAGTTCCCTTGTAGCTGATAAAGGTCTGAATCTTTGAAAAAATGTAAAATATACTGATCTATAGTGTTTGCTGATTTTTATTTCATGAATTAGTCCCACTATAAACTATTTCAATCTATCAATGGGATGTTACTGAATATGGTAATTGGGATGAAGTGTGCACAATTGGTTCTTAAGAGTTGATACAAGCTGGCTCTGACATACTACTGTATATCTGTACATCTACAGCACAGGATCTCACACTTAGCATAAGAGCAGTAAAAGTTTGTCATTGTGAAGATGCAGTATCCTCTTTGAGAATCTAGGCTGCTCAGATAATGCCAGCAATAATGAAAACTATTCTGACACCTCTTCTTTCACAGTTTTCATTTTTTTCTTCCTTCTTTATTTGAGAAGGGTGTAGTTATGTAATTCAGGCTGGTCTTAACCTCAGCACGTGCCCCAAGCTGGCCTCCAACACATGGCAATCCTTCTACCTCAGTCTTCTGAGTGTTGGGATTATAGGCATGTACCACCACTCCTGGCTAACAGTTCTCAAAAGCATCTTTTATATTTATTTAACAAGAAGGAGGCAGGGGCAGGAAACCATACTGTTACCTAATGGACAGTGAAACTGAAGCCCAGACAAGTGAAGACACTGCCAGAGTAACACACATTGACATGTCCAGATCAGATGTTCAATTATGATCCAATTCCTAGGAGAATGGGTAGAAAGCACTACTGTGATTTAAATTTACTCACTGGAAGTCAGATCCACCTCATGCTTTGGAGAAGACATTCCCTGATTTATCAGTCAGGAGGTGAAAGGCTATAAATCATTTATACAAGCTTCCCAAAACTAGCCTAAATAGTGGCTGTCATAAAACATGCAGCCCAGGAAGAATCTACATAAAACCATCTATTCTCTTTTATGGTATTTAACCAAACCAGCAACATACTAATTCTTGGTTCTGAAAATGAAAGAAACAAGAAACAGAGAGTAAGAAGTGAGAAAGAAGTGGGAGCGGAGAGGAAGAGAGAGAGAATATGAAATTGAAGAGGTTTGGAACATCAAGAGAATGAACTTCTCTAATTATGACAAGTTTTCAAAATCTTAAGAAAAAATTAAACCCTAAAGTCAAAAATAAAACTCTAAAGTCACCATGTCCAATGCCTGAACTATCACAGTGTCAAGTCCAATACCTGGTGGATTCAAAGGACACTTTTCAAAGCCCTAACCTTTTGTGAGAGAGCTGAGTTCATAGAGAGCAGGCAAACAGTGCCAAAGCATTTGGGTCATACTATTATATGCAGCTAAGTTAGACAGAAATTAGCATACAGTCACAGAGGGACTAGGCTCTCAAGGAAGCCAGCACAAGAATAAAGACATCAGAATTGTGGCTGAAGGTGCATCTGAAGAAGGTGAGGCCTCAAGATAAAGATGCAATGGCCAGGCCTACATGCCTCCCTAAGGGATAAAAAAAACCTTTGAGGTAATATTGTAATAAGCACCACCTTGTCCAGTAAGACCAGACAAGCATCATCACCCATATGGGTGACCAGAGCATCTGGACCCATCCATTCCAAAAAGTCTTTTTTCTTTTCATGTACCCTTCCTACATGACTAATTTTCCAACTGGATTAATATTAGCTAATCAGCTATACTTGTAATCCTATAGGTTGATTGTAGTTTGACATGTTGTACTCACATTGTGATGTTGCTGTACAAATTACCCCTGACAAAGGGCCTCAGTGGCCATCCCATTCAGGACCCCTACTGTAAATCCAGGGCCTAATTTTTTCCCTTTATTTTATTTTTAAAATAAAATTATTTTAAAAATAAATTCATTTTATTCATGGTACAATTTAAATATACATTATGATCACATTGATTATTGGGAATTTGTACTTGTGCATAATATATCGTGGTTCTTGTTTTTTCCCCATTCCCCTCCCTTCTCTTTCTCCCTTCCATCTCTCCCTATTTGCAAAAACTTTGTTTCCATTTTTGCCTTGTTTTCTCATATTTTCCCTTCTCCCCCCCCCGCTACTTCTCCTTCAAATTGGAACTTTTCTTCCTATTTCACATTATCAGTTATACATTTTAGTCATCATTTGCACTTTCAGTTTCTCACACCAGAGAAACTGTTTGGTATTTATACGTGTGTCCTATTTATTTCACTTAAGAGTATTGTCTTAAATTGTATCCATTTAGGTATAAATGTCTCGTTTGTACTTCTTTATGGCTGAGTAGTACTCCATTTTATTTTTTAAAAACACACATTTTTATCCACTCATGATTTGATAGGCATTTTGGTGGTTTCCAATATTTAGTTATAACAAACTGTGCCAATATACACCACATATATCACTGTGGTATGAAGCTTTTAATTCTTTTGGGAAGATATGCAGTAGGGGAATAGGTAGGTCAAGTGGGACCTCTAATCACAGTTTTTTGAGGTATCTCCACACTGATTTTGCACCAGTCTACACTCCCACCAACAGTGGAGAAGGATTCCTTTTCCCCCACAGCCCAGCCAGAACATGCTGTTGATAGATTTCTTGACAGCAGCCATTCTTTCTGGAGTGAGGTGGAATCTCAGCGCTGTTTTCATTTGCATCTCTCCAACTACCAATGATGTTTAACAGTTTTTTATATGTTTATTAGCTATTTCTACTTCTTTGAATGAGAAATGTCTGTTAATTTCAGATGCCTATCTTTGGACTGTGTCTTTATATTTGGGAGGTCTGATTTTTTTAAAGTTCTCTATATATTCTAGATAGTAGATGTTTGTCTGAGGAACAGCTGGGAAAATTTTTTTCCCACATAGGTTGTCTCTTTACTCTGTTGGTGGTTTCTCTTGCTATGAAGAAGCTTTTTAATAAGATGAGATCCCAGTTGGTGATTGTGCTAGTTCACATGTGACTGAGGTTTAATTCATAACATCTTTTCCTATGCCAATGTCTTCAAAAGTTCTATCTAACCTATCTTCCAGTAGATTTAGTGTTTCTGTTTTAATATTTAGATCTTTGATCCATTTCAATTTGGGTCTAGTTTTAATCTGTGGCAAGTTGAAACCCAAATTTTCCAGCACCATTTGTTAAAGAGGTTGTCTTTCCTCAAGGGAATGGAATTAATACGAGCAAATGCAAAAATGGAAACAAAGTCTTTGTAAATAGGGAGGGATGGAGTGGTTGAAGGGAGGGCAGGGGAAGGGGGAAGAATAAGAACCAAGAGAGATTATGTAAAGGTGCAAATTTCCAATGATGTATGTCATTACATTGTATACCTAAAATGTACCAATAAAATTAATTTTAGAAAAAGAGGTTATCTTTCCTCAAGTGAGCATGTTTGGCTCCATTGTCAAATATTAGGTGGCTGATTATGTCTGAAGTTCTTTCTGCATCTTCTAATCTGTTCCATTGTTCCTCAGGTCTGTTTCTTTGCCAGTACCATGCTGTTTTATCACAGTAGATTTGTAGTATAGTTTCAAGTTGGGGACTGTGATAACCCCTGCCTTGCCTTTGCTGCCTAGAATTGCTTTTGCTGTTCTAGGCCTCTTTTGGTTCCAAATGAGATTTTGAATTGTTTTCTCTTGTTCTGTGAAGTACACTGTTGGAAGCTCAATGGGGATTGCATTGAATCTATTCTCACTCTATTGGTTATTCCTACCCAAGAACAAGGGATGTTTTTCCATTTTCTGATATCCTCCAAGATATCTTTATTCAAAGTGCTGTAGTTTTCAAAGGAGAGGTCTTTTACTTCCTTCATTATATTGATTCCTAGATATTTCTTTTTTTTTTGATGCTATCGTGAAAGGAGTTGTTTCTGCAGTTCCTCTCTCAGTGAGTCTGTTTTTCGTGTGCAGGAAGGCTATTGACTTTTGTGTGTTGACCTTGTATACAGCTACTCTACTGAATGTGGTTTTTAAGTCTAGAAGACTTTTGGTGGTGTTCTTGAGATCTTCTATGTAGAGTATCATGTCATCTGCAAATAATGACAATTTAACTTTTTCATTTCCTATCATCATTCCTTTTAATTCTATCTCTTCTCTAATTTCTGTGGCTCATGTTTGCAGAACTATATTGCACAGGAGTGGTGATAATGGACATCCTTGTCTTATTCTTGATTTTAACATGAAAAATTTCAGATTTTGACCATTAAGTGTGAGGTTGGCTGCTGGTTTTTCATAGATACCTTTTCTTAGGTTGAGAAAAAGAACATCTATTCCAATTTTCTGTAAGGTTTCTATCCTGAATGGGTGTAGGATTTTCTTGAATAATTTTTCTGCATCTATTGAGATGATATATGACTTTTGTCCTTGGCTTTCTTAATATAATGTATAACATTTATTGATTTGTGTATGTTGAATCATCCCTGCATCCCTGGATGAATCCTACTTGGTCAGGGAGTATGATTTTCTTGATGATCTTCTGAATTCTGTTTGCCAGTATCTTACTGAGAATTTTTTTGTGTTCATTAAGGAAATCGACCTGTAGTTCTTTTTTTTGGCTGGGTCTTTCTCTGCTTTGGGGATCAAGGTGATGCTTGCTTCCAGGAATGAAGTAGAGAGCATTGCTTCCCTTGCAGTTGCACTGAATGGTTCAAACAAGAGTGGCAGTAGCTCTTCTCTAAATGTCTTGCAGAGTTCAGCAGTGAAACCATCAGGAACCAGGTTTTTCTTTGTTGGTATGGTTTTAATTACATTTTCAATTTCATTGACTGATATTGGGTTGTATAGAATTTTTCTATCTTCTTCATTCAACTTTGGAAATTCATATGTATCTATAAATATGTCTATTTCTTTTGTTTTCCATCTTATTGGAGTACAGGTTCTCAAAGTAGGTATTGATGATCCTCTGAATTTGTGCTGGGTGTGTTGTAATTTCACCCTTTTCATTCCTAATTGCATGGATTTGCGTCTTTTCTTTCCTTTTTTTTATAAGTATGACTAAGGGATTGCCAATTTTTTTATCCTTTTGAAGAAATAACTCTTCAATTTGTTGATTTTTGTGTTGTTCTCTTAGTCTCCATTGCATTGACTTCTCCTCTGATATTTATAATTTCCTCTCTTGTACCAGCTGTAGGTTTGTCTTCCTCTTCTTTTTCTAGGTGCTTGAGGTTCAGCATCAGGTTGTTTAATTGGGCTCATTCTGTTTTCCTAATATGCATATTCACTGTTAAGAATTTCCCGCGTAGGACTGCTTTCATTTTGTCCCATAAATTGCAGTATGTTGTACTGTCATCATCATTTAATTGTAAAGACTAATTTCTTCTTTAATTTCCCTTGTGACCCATTGGTTGTTAATTCAATTTCCATGTGTTTATGAAGTTCTTGGAGTTGCTTTTGTTATTGATCTCAAATTTCATTGTACTACAGCCTGAAAATACATAGGGGATAACTTCAATTCCGTTGTATTTATATAAACATGTTCTATGAGCTAGTTTGTAGTCTATTTTGCAGAATGACACATGTGCAGCTGAGAAGAATGTGTGTTCTGATTTTCTGGGGTGGAACACTCTGTAGACATCTTTCAAGTCCATTTCTTCAAGAGATTGCTTTAGTTCCAGTATTACATTGTTAATTTTTTGTCTGGTTGATCTTTTTGTGACAGTGGGGTATTGAGGTTCCCCACTACAATTGTATTAGTGCTTATTTGATTTTTCATGTCCATTAATATTTGCTTTATATAGTTGGATGTACTAGCATTTGGTGCATATATATTTATCATTTTCATCTCTTCCTCTTGGATTGTTCCCTTTATAAGGATGCACTGACCTTCTTTGTCTTTCTCAATTAGTTTTGTAGGCAAATAGGATAGCTATCCATGGTTTGTTTCAAGTTCCTAATGCATTCTTTTACTTTCAGTCTGTGAATTTCTTTTTTTTTCTTATTTTTTCCCCATTCCTAGCTCTCCCTTCACCCCCTCCACCCTTCCCTATTTACAAAGACTTTATTTCCATTTTTTCCATTTCTCAGCATTTTTCCTTTTAGTTCTTTCCTTTCCCCTGCCCCTCCCACTACCCCTACCCCTTTGAACCTTTTCTTTCTATTTTGCATTATGAATTATTCATTCTAATCATTGGTACATTTTAGGTATACAATATAATGACATTCATCATTGGAAATTTGCACCTTTACATAGTCTCTCTTGGTTCTTATTTTTCACCCTTGCCCAGCCCTCCCTTCCACCCCTCCATTCCTCCCTATTTACAAAGATTTTCTTCCTATTTTTCCATTTTCTCATATTAATCCCATTCCCTTCCATCTTTTCCCCTAGCCCTCCCACTTCCTTCCCCTTTGCCCCTTTTCTTCCTATTTCACATTACCTATTATACATTTAGACTTTGTTTACACTTTCAGTTTCTCACACCAGAGAAACTATTCAGTATTTACACATGTGTGTCCTATTTATTTCACTTAAGAGTATTGCCTAATGTGCATCCACTTAGCTATAAATGTCTCTAATTTCTCATTTTTTATGGCTGAGTAGTACTCCATTTTATTAAAAAACAACATTTTCTTTATCGAGTCTCCAGTTGATGGGCATTTGGGCTGCTTCCAAGTTGTAGCTATCACAAACTGTGCTGCTATGAACATGGGTGCACATATATCACTGTGGTATGATGTTTTTAATTCTTTGGGGAAGATCCCCAGCAGTGGAATAGCGGGGTCAAATGGGACTTCCAGTCCTAGTTCTTTGAGGTATCTCCATACTGATTTCCACAGCACTTGCACCAGTCTACACTCCCACCAGCAGTGGAGCACGGTTCCTCTTTCCTCACAGCCCGACCAGCATTTGTTATTGGTTGATTTCATGATAGCAGCCATTCTTTCTGGAGTGAGGTGGAATCTCAGCATTGTTTTCATTTGCATCTCCTGAATGACCAATGATGTTGAACATTTTTTCATGTATTTATTTGCTATTTCTACTTCTTTGTGTGAGAAATGTCTGTTCATTTCAGATGCCCATTTTTGGATTGGGTCTTTAAATTTGGGAGGTCTGATCTTTTTAAGTTCTTTATAGATTTGAGATAGAGCTTTGTCTGAGGAAGAGCAGGTGAAGATTTTTTCCCACATTGTGGGTTGTCTCTTCACACTCCTGGTGGTTTCTCTTGCTGTGCAGAAGCCTTTTAATAAGAAGAGATCCCCCTTGTTGATCGTTTGTGCTAGTTCACAGGCAATGGAGGTTTTGTTCATAAAATCTTTTCCTACACTGATGTCTTCAAGAGTTCTACCTAACCTCTGTTCCAACTGGTTCAGAGTTTCTATTTTAATATTTAGATCTTTAATCCATTTTGATTTTAGTTTAGAGCATGGTGAGAGATATAGGTCTAGTTTTAATCTTTGGCAAGATGAAGCCCAATTTTTCTAGCACCATTTATTAAAGAGGCTATCTTTCCTCCAGTAAGTCTGTTTGTCTTCTTTATCAAAGATGAGATGGCTGAGTGTGTCTGGCGTTGTTTCTGCATCTTCTAATCTGTTCCACTGGTGCTCAAGTCTGTTTCTTTGCCAGTACCATGCTGTTTTTATCACAGTAGCTTTGTAGTATAGTTGCAAGTTGGGGATTGTGATACCTCCTGCCATATCTCTGTTACCTAGAATTGCTTTTGCTATTCTGGGTCTCTTCTTGTTCCAAATGAATTTTTGGATTGTTTTCTCAAGGTCCATGAAGTATGCACCTGGGATCTCAATTGCAATTGCATTAAATCTATATAGCAGTTTTGGAAGTATGGCCGTTTTCATTAGATTAATCCTTCCTACCCAGGAGCAGGGGATGTCTTTCCATTTTCTGATATCATCTTCAATCTCTCTTTGCAGAGTGCTATAGTTTTCAGAGAAGAGGTCTTTGATTTCTTTCATTAGGATGATTCCTAGGTATTTCAGTTTTTTGGATGCTATTGTGAAAGGAATTATTTGCCCTATTTCTCTCTCAGTGAGTCTGTCATTTGTGTAGAGCAAAGCTATTGATTTTTGTGTGTTGACCTTGTAACCAGCTATTTGACTGAATTTGGTTATTAAGTCTAGAAGACTTTTGGTGGAGTTCTTGGCGTCTTCTATATAGAGTATCATGTCACCTGCAAATAATGACAATTTGACTTCTTCATTTCCTATCTTTATTCCTTTTATTTCTTTCTCTTGTCTAATTGCTGTGGCTAATGTTTCCAGAACTATATTGAACAAGAGTGGTGCTAGTGGACATCCTTGTCTTGTTCCTGATTTTAGTGTGAAGGATTTCAGACTTTGACCATTTAGTATGATATTGGCTGTTGGTTTGTCATAGATGGCTTCTATCAGTTTGAGGTAGAGACCATCTATTCCAATTTTTTGTAGGGTTTTTATCATGAATGCATGTTGGATTTTGTCAAATGCTTTTTCTGCGTCTATGGAGATACTCATATGGTTTTTGTCCTTGGCTCTATTGATATAGTGTATTACATTAATTGATTTTCATATATTGAACCATCCCTGCATCCCTGGGATGAATCCCACTTGATCAGGGTGTATGATCTTCTTGATCATCTTCTGAATCCTGTTTGCCAGTATCTTATTAAGGATTTTTGCATCTATGTTCATTAGTGAGATTGGCCTATAGTTCTCTTTCTCAGTTGGGTCTTTCTCTGCTTTGGCCATCAAGGTGATGCTTGCTTCCAGGAATGAATTTGAGAGCATTGCTTCCCTTTCAATTTCATGGAAGAGTTTAAGCAGTAGTGGCAGCAGTTCCTCTCTAAATGTCTTGTAGAATTCATCAGTGAAGCCATCAGGGCCCGGGCTTTTCTTAGTTAAGTTTTTAATTACATTTTCAATTTCATTGGCTGATATTGGGTTGTTCAGAATTTTTAGGTCTTCTTCGTTCAACTTTGGTAATTCATATGTATCTAGGAATGTGTCCATTTCTTCTGTGTTGTCCAACTTATTGGCGTATAGGTTCTGGAAGTAGGTATTGATGATCCTCTGGATTTCTGCTGGGTCTGTTGTCATTTCACACTTTTCATTCCTAATTGCATGGATTTGGGCCTTTTCTTTCCTTTTTCTGACAAGGTTGGCTAAAGTTTTGTCAATTTTGTTGATTCTTTCGAAGAACCAACTCTTGGCTTCATTGATTTTTTTTGTATCATTCTCTTAATCTCCATTGCATTGATTTCTCCTCTGATCTTTATAATTTCCTCCCTTGTATGAGCTCTGGGGTTATCTTGTTCTTCTTTTTCTAGAAGCTTGAGGTTCAGCATCAGGTTGTTTAATTGGGCTCGTTCTGTTTTCCTAATATGCGTATTCACTGCTATGAATTTCCCTTGTAAGACTGCTTTCATTGTGTCCCATAGATTCCGATATGTTGTATTGTCATTGTCATTTAATTGAAGGAACTGTCTGATTTCTTCTTTAATTTCCTCTGTGACCCATTGGTTATTCAGAAGTGTGTTGTTCAATTTCCACATGTTTATGAAATTTTTTGAGTTTCTTTTGCTATGGATCTCCAATTTCATCGCACTATGGTCTGATAATATACAGGGGACAACTTCAATTCCTTTGTACTTACTTAAACATGTTCTATGTGTGAGTATGTGGTCTGTTTTGGAGCATGACCCATGTGCCACTGAGAAGAATGTGTATTCTGATTTTGTGGGGTGGAAGACTCTGTAAACATCTCTTAAGTTCATTTGTTCAAGAGATCGATTGAGTTCTCGTATTTCATTACTTGTTTTTAGTCTAGTTGATCTATCTACTTGTGACAGTGGGGTGTTGAGGTCCCCCACTACAATTGTATTAGTGCATATATGACTTTTCCTGTCCGTTAGTATTTGTTTTATATAGTTGGGTGCACTAGTGTTTGGTGCATAGATATTTATGATTGTCATCTCTTCCTCTTGGATTTTTCCCTTTACAAGGATGTAGTGTCCTTCTTTGTCTCTCTTAACCAGTGTTGGTTTGAAATCTACTTGATCTGCCAAGAGGATAGCTACTCCTGCTTTTTTTGGGGTTCCTTTCGCATGCATTATTGTTTCCCACCCTTTAACTTTCAGTCTATGAGTTTCCTTTTGAATTAAGTGTGTTTCTTGTATGCAGCATATTGTTGGATTTTGCTTCTTCACCCATTCTGCCAGTCTATGTCTTTTGATTGGTGAATTGAGACCATTAATGTTGATGGTTATAACTGAAACATATTGACTCATCATTGCCATGACTTTTTTTTTTGTTGGGTTCTCCCCCTTCACATTTAACTTCTTGTCATGCCAGATGGGTTCATTCTGCTTTGCTTCCTGGGGTTGTGATCCTCAATATCTGTTCCTAGGCTATTGTGTAAAATTCTTTGGAGTGCTGGTTTGGTATTCACGAAGTTCCTAAGGTGCTCTTTGTCATGAAAGTATCTTATTTCTCCTCAATTTTGAAAGATAGTTTTGTAGGGTACATCAGTCTGGGTTGGAGGCTGTTTTCTTTTAGGGCTTGGAATATGTCACTCCAAGATCTTTTTGCCTTGATGGTTTGTGTTGAGAAGTCTGTTGTGATTCTGTGGGCTTTCCTTTGTGTTTGATTTGTTTCTTTTCTCTAAATGCTTGTAGAACTTTGTTCTTCTCTTGTGTTTCTGGAATCTTAACAGTTATATGCCTATGTGTAGATTTTTTTTAATCAAGGCTATTTGGAGTCCTATATGCCTCACTTATCTGTATGTCAAGCTCTTTTCCCCTGCTTGGGAAGTTTTCTGCCATTATTTCTTTGAAGAGATGTTTCATGTCATCTCTACTCGCTCTTGTTTCTTCATTGAGCCCAATCAGTCTTATGTTATTCTTCTTTGCATCATCCAGCAGCTGCTGGATTGATTTCTCATGTTCCCTTATAATTTTGAAACAATTTTTCTTTTCCTGGTCACTAATTGCAATCTTATCTTTGATATCTGAAATTGTGTCCTCACATTGGCTCATTCTGCTGTGTAGACTTTCAATGGAGTTTTTCATGTACTGGAAATCTATTTGAATCTGTTTTATGGATTCCATTTGTTTCCTATGTTGGGATTCCATCATGTTCCTGAGCTCCTCTCTAGATTTATTAATCATGTCTTGCACTAGGGGCACAATTTCTCCTGTTATCTGAGAAATTATTTCTGATTTCATTTTTTCCAGATCCCCTTTTGTTGCCAGTTCAGTGGGTCTAGGTTGTTGAGTATCATAGTGTTCCATCTCATTTCCCTTTTGGGTTGCTGTAGGTGATCTGGAAGTCTGGTTTTGAGGCATATTTATGTGTGTTCTCATTTCAACGGTGGGTGGGGGGTGCTGCTGGTGCCTGCACGGATTACCTCCTCTGAGCTGGGAGAGGTGGGACAGGGGCCAGGAGCAGCCGTAGGGATGGTGGCCCAAAAGCCCTTTCATGTGGGCTGGGAGCAGTGGGAGGGATGGTGGCTGGGAAGCCCCTTCCTCTGGACCAGGAGCAGTGGGAGAGTGGCTCACAAGCCCCCACCTCTGGGCTGGAAGCAGCGGGACTCAGTAATGTGGTCTGGTGGTCTGGTGTCCTCTGCATCTTTGGAGTGTGGAACCAGGTGGCTGCCTGTCTGCAGAGGGCTGCTGTTAATTTCTTTTTGAAGTGTGTTTCTTGTATGTAGCATACTGTTGGATCTTATTTCTTAATCCATTTTGCCAATCTATTTCATTTGATTGGTGAGTTGAGACAATTAACATTGATGGTTATAATTGATATGTACTGCTTTATCTTTGTCATGTTATTTTCCTGTTGTTGGATCCCCCTTTTGCATTTAATTTCCTTCCTTGCTTGATAGATTCATTCTCTTCAGTTTTATTGATTTGCAATCCTCATTATCTTTTTCTAGAATACTGTTTAGAATTTTTGGAATGCTGGATTAGTATTCATGAAGTTCCCCAGGTGTTCGTTGGCATGAAATAATCTTATTTCTCCACCAATTTTCAAAGAGAGTTTTGTAGGATACAGAAGTCTGGGTTGATGTTTTTCTCTTTTAGGGCTTAAAATATCTCACTCCAGGCTTTCCTTGACTTTAGGGTTTGTGTTGAGAAGTCTGCTGTGATTTTAATGGGCTTTCTTTTGTATATGTTTTGTGTCTTTTCTCTGAGTTTTTTTAAAAGATTGATTCCAATTTATTGTTACATCAATCCTATCAACGATCCAAAATACAAAATATACCACGAGCAGCATGCCAAATGTGATGCAGTATAGGAATAGTAACATAAGTACACCTTTATTTTATTTTATTTTACTCTATTTTTTATTCTTAAGTTCATTTATTGATACAATTTAGGTATACAATATGATTAAATTTATCATTGGGTGCTTGTACCTGTACATAGTGTATCTTGGTTCTAATTTTTTCCCCATTACCTGTGCAGCCTTCACCCCGTCCACCACTCCCTATTGACACAGACTTCATTTACATTTTTTTTCTCTTTTCTCATGATTTTTCCTTTCCCCTCTTCACTTTCCCCTTCCACTCCCACCACCTCTACCTCTTTGGACCTTTCTTCTTATTTCAAATTATCAGTTATTCATTTTAATCATTTTAAACCTTATTTACACTTTCCATTTCTCACACTAGAGAAACTATTTAGTATTTACACATGTGTGTCCTATTTATTTCACTTAAGAATATGGCCTCAATATGCATCCATTTAGCAATAAATGACTGTAATTTCACATTCTTTATGGCTGAGTTGTACTCCATTTTATTAAAAAAAACCCCACATCTTCTTTATCCAGTTTCCAATTAATGGGCACTTGGGCTGCTTCCAAAATTTAGCTACTACAAACTGCCTCTATGAACATGGGTGCACATATATCACTGTGGTATGATTCTTTTAATTCTTTGGGGAAGATACCCAGCAGGGGAATAGCTGGGTCAAATGGGACCTCTAGTCCTAGTTCTTTGAGGTACCTCCATACTGATTTCCACAGTGGTTGCCCCAGTCTACACTCTCACCAGCAATGGAGAAAGGTTCCTTTCTCCTCACACCCCTGCCAGCATTTGTCATTGGTTAATTTCTTGATAGCAGCCATTCTTCCTGGGGTGAGGTGGAATCTCAGTGTTGTTTTCATCGGCATCTCTCAAATGACCAGTGATGTTGGACATTTTTTCATATATTTCTTTGCTGCTTTTACTTCTTTGTCTGCGAAATGTCTGTTCATTTCAGATGCACATTTTTGAATTGGGTCTTTGAATTTCAGGGGTCTGATATTTTTCATTTCTTTATATATTCTAGACAGTAGTCCTTTGTCTGAGGTACAGCTGCTAATTGTTTTTCCATATTGTAGGTTGTCTGTTAGCTCTGTTGGTGGTTTCTCTTGCAGTGCAGAAGCTTTTTAATAAGATGAGATCCCAGTTGTTGATTCTTTCTGCTAGTTCCAATGCTACTGAGATTTTGTTCATAAAGTCTTCTCCTATGCCAATGTCGTCAAGAGTTCTACCTGACTTATCTTCCAGCAAGTTTAGTGTTTCTGTTTTAATATTTAGATCTTTAATCCACTTCAATCTTAGTTTAGTGCATGGTGATAGGTATGGGTATAGTTTTCATCTTTGGCAGGTTGAAATCCAGTTTTGCCAACACCATTTATTAAATAGGCTATCTTTCCTCCAATGAGGGTGTTTGGCTCCTTTGTGAAAGAGGAGGTGTCTGAGTATGTCTGGAGTTATTTCTGCATCTTCTAATCTATTCCACTGATCCTTGGATCTGTTTCTTTGCAGGAACTATGCTGTTTTTATCACAGTAGCTTTATAGCATAGTTTCAAGTTGAGAATTGTGATACCCCCTGCCATGTCTGTGTTACTTAGGATTGCTTTTGCTGTTCTAGGTCTTTTCTGGTTCCATATGAATTTTTGGATCTTTTTCTCTACTTCTGTGAAGTATATTTTTGGAATTTCAATCAGAATTGCATTAAATCTATATGGCAGTTTTGGAAGTATGGCCATTTTCACTATATTCATTCCTCTTACCCAGGAGCAAGGGATATCTTTCCATTTTCTTATATCCTCTTCGATCTCTTTTTTCAGAGTGCTGTAGTTTTCAGTGTAGAAGTCTTTTGCTTCGTTAGAATGATTCCTAGATATTTCATTTTTTTGGATGCTATTGTAAAAGGAATTTTTCCCCTAATTTCTCTCTCAGTGAGTCTGTTATTTGTGTACAAGAAGGCTCTTGTTTTCTGACTGTTGACCTTATATCCAGCTACTCTACTGAATCTGTCCATTAAGTCTAGAAGCCTTTTGGTAGTTTTTTGGGTCTTCTATGTGAAGTATCATATCATTAGCAAATAATGATAGATTATAATAAGTTAACTTCTTTCTTTCCTATCTTTATTCCTTTTATTTCTTTCTCTTTTCTAATTGCTGTGGCTAATGTTTCCAGAACAATATTGAACAGGAGTGGTGATGGCATCCTTGTCTTGTTCCTGATTTTAGCATGAAAGTTTTCAGTTTTTGACCATTTAGTATGATGTTGGCTGTTCGTTTTTCATAGATAGCCTTAATCAAGTTGAGATAAAGACCTTCTATTCCAATTTTCTGCAGGGTTTTTTTCGTGAATGGGTGTTAAGTTTTGTCAAATGCCTTTTCTGCATCTATTGAGATGATCATATGGTTTTTGTCCTTGACTCTGTTAATACAGTGTATTACATTTATTGATTTATGAACATTGAAGCATCCTTGCATCACTGTGATAAATCCTACTTGGACAGTGTGTATGAACTTCTTGATGACCCTGTATATTCTGTTGGCCAGTATCTTGTTGAGGATTTTTGCATCTATGTTCATTAGGGAAATTGGTCTGAAGTTCTCTTTTTAGGCTGGGTCTTTCCCTGGCTTTGAAATCAAAGTAACACTTGCTTCCAGGAATGAATTTGGAAGTCTAGTTTCCCTTTCAATTTCCTTGATGAGTTTAAAGAGTAATGGTGATAGTTCTTTTTTAAATGTCTTGTAGAATTCAGCAGTGAAGCCATCAGGACCTGGGATTTTCTTTGTTGGTAAATTTTTTTATTACATTTTCAATTTCGCTCATTGTAATTTGGGTGTTTAGAATTTCTTTATCTTCTTCATTTAACTTTGGCAATTCGTATGTATGTAGGAATCTGTCCATTTCTTCTGTGATTTCCATTTTATTAGAGTACAGGTTCTCGAGGTAGGTATTGATGTTCCTCTGGATTTCTGCTAGGTCTGTTTTGACTTCACATTTTTCATTCTTAATTGCATGGACTTGAGCCTTTTCTTTCCTTTTTTTGATAAGGTTGTCTAAAGGTTGATCGATTTTATTCTTTCAAAAAACTAATTCTTTGATTCATTGATTTTTTTGTATCACTCTCTTAGTCTCAATTGCATTGATTTCTGCTCTGATCTTTATAATTTCCTCTCTTGTACGAGCTTTGGATTTGTTTTGCTCTTCTTTTTCTAGGAGTTTGAGGTTTTGCATTAGGTTATTTAGTTGAGTTCTCTCTGTTTTTCTAATTTGGGCATTCACTGCTATGAATTTCCCTTGTAAATCTGCTTTCATTGTGTCCCATAGATTCTTCTATGTTGTACTGGCATTATCATTTACACTATTGTAGAAACTGTCTAATTTCTTCTTTAATTTCCTCTATGACCCATTGTTTGTTCAGGAGTATGTTAATTTCCATATGTTTGAGGGAGTTTTGCAGTTTCTTATGTCATTGATCTCCAATTTTATTGCACTATGTTCTGATAATATACAGGGGGTAACTTCAATTCTTTTATGTTTACTTAGACATGTCCTATGAGCTAGCATGTGTTCTGTTTTGGAGAATGACCCATGTACAGCTGAAAAGAATGTGTATTCTGATTTTGTGGGGTGGAACACTCTGTAAACATCGGTTAAGTCCATTTGTTCAATAGCTTGGTACAGTTCTATAATTTCATTGTTAATTTTTTGTCTAGGTGATCTGTCTATTTGTGATAGTGGGTTATTGAGGTCCCCCACTACAATTGTGTTACTGATTAGTTGATTTTTCATGTCCATTAATATTTGCTTTTTATAGTTGCGGCATTCATATTTGGTGCATATATATTTAGGATTGTCATCTCTTCCTCTTGGACTTTTCCCTTCACAAGGATGTAGTGACCATCTTTGTTTCTCTTAATTAGTTTTGGTTTGAAATCTACTTTGTCTGCAAATAATATTGCTACCCCTGTTTTTTTCTGGATTCCTATGGTGTTGAGAACCAATTTCCATCTTTTTCCTTTCAGTCTATGTATTTCTTTTTGAGTTTGGTGTGTTTCTTGTATAAAGCATATTGTTGGATTTTGCTTCTTAATCCATTCTGCCAATCTATTTCTTTTGATTGGTGAATTGAGACCATTTGGATTGATGGTTATAATTGATATATATTGACTCATCCTTGTCATGATGTTTTACTTTTGTTGGCCCTGTTATTTATTTTCCCCCCTTTCCCTTTCATTTCTTACCTTGCCTGTTGGCTTCCCTCTGTTTGGATCATGGAGTTGTGACCTTCATTGTTTTATTCTAGAATATTGCTTAGAATTGCTTATAGTGCTGGGTTGGTTTTCATGAAATTTCTCAAGTGTTCTTTGTTGTGGAAGTATCTAATTTCCCCATCAATTTTGAATGATAATTTTGCAGGATACAGCAGTCTAGGTTGGAAGCTATTTTCTTTTAGGTCTTGAAATACTTCACTCCAGGTTCTCCTTGACTTGAGGGTTTGTTTTGAGTAGACTACCATGATTCTGATGGGCTTTCCTTTGTAGGTGATTTGTTTCTTTTCTCTTACTGCCTGTAGGATTTTGTTCTTCTGTTGCTTTTCTGGGATCTTGACTATTATATGTCTAGGTGTGGATTTTGTTTTTTGATCGTGGCTAGTTGGAATTCTATATGCCTCACTTATCTGTATGTCCAATTCTCTACCTCTCTCTGGAAAGTTTTCTACTATTACTGGTGAACCGATTTTTTACTTCAATTTTACTTTCCCCTGTTTTTTCATGTACTCCTATCAGCCTTATGTTATTCTTCTTTGCATCATCTAGAAGCTGCTGGATTGCTTTCTCATGGTCCCTTACTATTTTTAAGGAATCTCTGTTTTCATGGTCCTTAACCACGATCCTGTCTTCTATATCTGATATTCTATCTTCAGATTCCCTTAATCTCCTGTGCATACTTTCAATGGAGTTTTTGATCTCCTGAATATCTACTTGAATCTGTTTCATGGATTCCATTTCTTTCTTATGTTGGGGGATCATGTTTTCCATTTCTTTCTTATGCTGGGCATTTATGGTTTCCAGCATGTTTCTGAGTTCATCTATTTTTTCTCTGTTTCTGTTCTAGAGCTGCAAATCATTTCTTTCAATCTGCTCACCATCTCTGTAGTCATCTGGGAGATTATTTCCGCTTTGAATTTTTCTAGAGCCTCTTTCATCTATTTTGTTACTTCCTGTGCTACCATTTCAGAGTGTCCAGGTGGGTAATTATCAGACTTTTCCACCTCATTTCCCCTAGAGTTTACCCTTGGTGGGGTGGAAGTCTGAGTTGAGGCCTTGCTGAAATGTCTTCTCATTGTTGTTTTTGGTACTGTCCTTCATTTAATTCCTGGATTGATACTTCAAAATTTCTTATTGTGAATACCCTTGTTGCCTGTAATTAGAACCCTTATGGAATGATTGCTGCTCAGAGGTGTCTTCCAGATATAGCTGGTCTTTAGGTTTTGAGTCTCTAATGACTCTAAGGCTATCTCATTTTCATTATACCAGGAAGCACCACTGACTAGATCAATAACAACACCTTAGCCCACCTCATACAATCAGCAACACCATAGCATCAAGAACATCTGAGAAAATGACATTTTGGAGTAGTTATTAATCTATCACCCTTAACTGTGTGAATTAAATCAAAATTGATGACCAACTCAACATATATTTATAGTGAATAAACTCTTCAATATGGCAGCTTTACCTTTTGGGATGGGGAGTTAGAAGGATTTGGGGAGGGAGGGATAGATAGGTAGAAGGATAGAGGAAGGTTAGCAGTGAGGCCAGAAGACACAGGCAAGAGAAGGGAGAAGAGAAGAAAAGAAAAATAAGGAAGAAATCTGAATTAGGGCCAGAACAGGAACACAAAGGGTGATGAAGAACAATGTGGGACACCAAGAGAGTGAGTGTGAGAGAGAGAGAAAGTAAAGAGAAAAGAAAGAAGAAAAAAAATGAAGAATAAAACAAAAATTTGCAAAGACTCAGAAAAAAATTAAAAATAAGAGATAGAAAAAAACCAACAAACCAATAATACTAATTTTGGAAATAAAAAATAAAAATGAAAATGAAGGACCTCCTTCAGGGTATGTCTCTGCTGTCACAATAGACAATGTGGGAAGCAGTGTGCAGATATAAGTCAATGAGTCTCAGCAAGCCAGTCGCAGACCCATGCAATTCAGGAAGATTTTTAGCTTCAAGTCCCAAGTTGAGCTCCCTGTTCTCCTGCAGCGTTGAACTCTGCAAAGTGTTACTGCAGGTTCCAGCTGCCCTTCCCCTGATGATAGTCCAGGTTCTGATGGGAGGTGATGACCCCTCCAACTTTCCCAGTAAGATGGTCTGGTGGTCTGGTGTCCCCTGTGTCTTTGTAGTGTGGAATCAGGTGGCAGTACAGCCAAGAGGTCAGAGGAGCAGTGTCGGGGGGAGGGTCCTGCAGGTGCCTGCATGGCTAAAGGATCGTTGTCCAACATCCCGAGGATGTGCCTGGCAGGAGCTGGATGGGGCAGTGCTCCCTGTGACCCGGGACCTCTCTCTTTGGATTCCAAGGATGTGTCTTCCTCTCTATCTGATTTTAATATTTTGTTCTTCTTTAGGTTTTCTAAAGTCTTGACTATTATATGCCTATGTGTAGATTTTTTTGATCATATCTAGCAGGAGTTCTACATGCCCCACTCATATTTATGTCAAAATCTTTTTCCCTGATTGGGAAGTTTTCTGTGATTACTTCTGTATTTTGTGTTATCTCTGACTCCTTCATTGACTCCAATGAATCTTAAGTTACTCTTTTTTTTGTATCATCTTATAGCTGTTGGATTGATTTCTAATTGTCCCTTGCTATTTTTAGGAAATCTTTCTGTTCGTGTCCACTAATTTCCATCCTGTCTTCTTTATCTGAAATTCTGTCCTCACAGTCATCTATTCTGCTGTGGAAACTTTCAATGGAATTTTTAATTTCTTGGATATCTGCTTGGATGCATTTTGTTTCCCAATTATTTCTTATGTTGTGTTTTTGTGGATTCAATCATTTGGTCCAGCTCCTACATTCCTTTATCCATATCTGCTCTCAATTTATTAAACATATCTTTCATTATGGTCACCATCTCTGTTGCTATCTGAGAAATTATTTCTGATTTTAATTTTTCCAGCTTCTTTCATTGCCTCCCTTGTTATCAGTTCCAGGAGTCCAGGTGTTTGGCTTTCAGATTGTTCCATTTTTTGCCCTGTGGATTTGCTTTTGGTGATCTGGAAGTCTGAATTAGCATCTTGTTTAGGTATCTTGTCACTTCTATTTTTCTTGGTTTTTTGTTCTTAATGTTTTTGTTTCAATTCCTACCTTGAAGCTTGTATATTGTTTATTGTATCTTTATTGACAGTATTTAGCCCTTAGGGAATTACTACTGCTCAGAGGTGTCTTCCAGGCATAGCTGTCTTTGGGTTTTGAGTCTGTAAAGACACTTAGACAACCTCAGTCTCAGTATACCAGGAAGAACATCTGACTAGAGCAGTCATGTCACCTTGGCCAAAGTAATACAATCAGCACTAACAATAGCATCAAACAGCTTAGAAAATGATAAATTGTGCAACTACTTATCTGTTAACCTCAACCACATGAACTAGACTGAGGTCCCTATCAAAATCTAGGACAATTCAGAAATATGTTTGCAGTGAATAAGCCCTTCAATATAGCAAATTTACCTTCCAAGAAGAAGACTTATAAGGACTTGTGAGGGTAGAGAAGTAGAAAGAGAGGGAAAGGTTAGAAGCGGGCTAGAGGACATGGAAAGATCATGCAAACTTTGGGAAACTGGTGAAGGCAGGAGGAAAAGAGAAGGGAGGAATAAAAGCAAGAACAGAACAAGCTAACAGCAACAGGAGAACTAGAAACTGTATTCAAGCTCTTATAGAAATAAGAACAATCAAGAAAATACAATACAGGGGAAAACAGGAACAAGGAAGGAGAGAAATGAAGAAGAGAAAGAAAAGAGAGAAAAAGAAAGAAAAAGTCCCCTTAAAGATATGTCTCTGCTGTCACCAGTAGACAATGTGGGCAGCAGCATGCAGTTCCAAGTCACTTAATATCAGGGAGCCAGCCATGGTTCACTGAGATTCAGGATGGTTTCTGGATTTAAGGCCAGAATTGAGCTCCCTGACTTCCTGTGGGTCTGAACTCTGCTGCAGGTTCAAGTCACCCCTCCTGCAAAGCAAGTCTCAGGTAGGAGGTGTTTCCAACCACTCACTAACAACTGCAGTCCGCCTCATCTTTATTACAGTGGCTATCTTTGCTCCCCTGATGGGCTTCAATTCTCAGCCACATGCCTCAGAGAGGCCCTCTCTCTGCTGTTCACCATTCGGCTATCTTCCTGAGCTCAGAAAGACAGTTTTTCTGCTCTCTGCCATTGTCTGGATCTGGGTGTCACTCTTGCAGTCAGCCCTGCTGTTGATGGTGGTGAGGCAGGCAGCATTGGCTGCTCTCTTGTCTCTTTATTTCAAGTAAAACTCTCCTAACTTATTCCCTTTTTTCATTCCCCGTGTTGTGGAACAAAGAATTTGGCACATTTGACATCTAACAGGTTGAGAGTTTTATGTCTCCTATATCAATACTACCACCTTGCATTTCTATAATCTGTTATAATTTTTTAAATATACTTTTTGATCCATCATTTACTGCATTTAATAGTGAAGAAAATAAGAGTTGACCTCCACTTAAGCACAGAATTGGTGAGGGGGAGGCTGAGTACATACTTCTGGCTCCAATTAACAGATGAGATAATATGCTCAGGTTCGGGACATGTCTATCCACATTTTCAAGAGCTTGCTTATTATTCTAGCTGCTCATAGCACAGTCCTACCCCAAGCCATTATTTGAACTTCCTTGTGAGAAGATTTCTTCCTCAGATAAGCCTAAGAGTAAACCCAGTCCCAGAGGTAGAACTAGAGAAGTCCTACAAATACTGTAGTTCATATTAGGGCTATGCTACCCTGAAAATAGATTTCAAGATGAGGATCCTGAGGAATTCATCTTGGTTAGTCCTGTTTGCACAGTGAATACAAATACAATTCACCCTCTTTCACCCTCTTTATATGTCAAGGACATATAAAAGCCTAGCATTGGCATGGGACAGCAGCTACTACCGTATCCTTTCAACTTACCTATTTGAGCCCACTGTTCCATATTTTTCTCCTTCTTTGGCACTGGGATTCTGATGCCCACTTTAGGCACCTTATGTAGATGATGGTTTTAATCCTGATTATGTAGCTCAGACCTTAGCCTGCTATTCCAGGTTTATCCAGCTGCAGATTACTTGGATCTGGTCAATCCCAGTTGCTGGTAAGAGAAAAACTTGCCACTGACTCTCCTGGAAGTCTCTCTTCCTTCCCTCACAGAAAAGGCATTGAAACTTGAGCCTGAATTCTGAATGTCTGGGCTTTCCTTGTGTAACTGGCACTACAAAATGGAACTTGTCTTGGTTACATTTCTTTCATTGCTGACACAAAACACCTGACACCCAAAATTGAAGGGGTAAAGATTTATTTAGCTCACAGTTTATAGAGGATTCAGTCCATAATTGGCTGGCTCCAAGGCAGGGTGGCTTGGAAGATGGGCATCACAAAGGAGAACCAGTTCATGGCAAGCAGAATATAGCAAAAGGAAACAAGGGGCTTTAACAGCATCTTTCTGCCCCTTTTATCTTATCCAGACTACTTAGGGCAGGTAGCAGCACTCACATCCTTAATCTTAGTGCCATTGAGCCTAGCATAGCACCATGATCCAATGTCACACTCTAGATCCAGCCATATATGAGAAGACCCCATCTGTGACTGCATCGGGTTTTAGGGGACATCTAAACTGAAGCCATAACAACTTTAAAATTTAGACTTTATTTCTTTAAAGACAAGGGGCATCTCCAAACTTCCTCAGGACTAAGGCATAGTCAGCCACACCTGGTCTCCTCAGCCCAGCTGAATGGACAGAATATACAAATGCTGGCATTTGAAGCCAACTGCAATGCCATTCTCTTAGGCAATGTAGTTAGAGTCTGGGTCCAAGAAGAGATGAAACAAGCCTGAACATGTCTGTTGTTTCATTGTATTCCCTCCCCCACTGTTCCTTGCTATAAAAGACCCCCAACACATCTATACATGGTGAAATGATGATTTGAGGCAAATGAGCCCCTCCACCTCCTCAGAGGTAGCTTTGAATAAATCATTTTCACCTTTTCACCAAAACAAATGGCCTCCTTTGATCTGGCCAACAAATAAACCTGAGTGTACACAACTAAGTGACTAGCAATAGCTTTGGCATAGCCAGCCAAGAGGTAAATCTTGGTTCCTGAGAGCCAAGGATCTCTTAGTTTCCTATGGGTGAGGTAGTAGGCTCTTGGGAAAAGAAATTGACTATGTGTGGCTAACTGAACTCATGATTGGGAATCCACAGACACACCAGCCATTGAGAAGAATACTTTTCCACCTGAGAATTCTCCCTTCTTTACTGTTCATGGAATCAGCTGCCTATAAATGCTTTAGTTGATAAAATCAAAAATGTTGTTGAGGATTTACACTTGATCTTAGCCAAAAGGCCAAGAAGCGATGTGGTTGAGGATTTAATGGGTTCCACTTGGTTTCCCACTGGAGCATGCACTCCAGGTGTTAATGATATAGGGCATATGACATAGGACCTCCAAATAATCCAAATAATGTAAGGGAAATATTACTCCCAACCTGCTAGACAACCAAAACACTGAGTTTGTGTTCTCTAAAGTCAAAGAATAAATTCTGTGAACAATGGAGGTTAAGAGCAGAGAAAATTTGTTAAGGTAGAGACAGCTCCTCCCTGAGAAGAATAGGAGGGGACACCCAGAAAGTGAGTTGCCTGCCAACCCCACTTCTCAAGGGTGTTTTGAGCAAAGCCAGGAGGTGAGGGGGGTTTAAGGTGGGACAAAACCTCCTAGGGTCAACCAATAAGATCACAAGTATAGTCACTTAGGTAATACTGATTAAATGGGGATCAATTGGGGAAGCAAGTCATGTAGCAAGCATACATGAAATGAGCAAAGATTTCTGGAAAGAAATGGGTTAGGGAGGTTTTGGTCCCCACTCAAGGTGATTGATACCTATTTAGAATATCAATCATTGCTGTTCATTCCTAGGAGAAGTATGTGAATGTTGTAGTTCCTCTTTTTTGAATCATGGCCTTCTGTACATGGGCTTCGGTTGTCTTCTGTATTGCCTCCCTCAAGGGCCCACCCCTGTTTAACTGCCTATAATATATCCAACTAACTTACTGGTCTATAATATTAGTGGGTTCTGGGGCTCTGGAGTTTCCTTTAAGAGGTGATTTCTAGGTCCTTTCTGTCTGGAACAAAGAACTGAGCAAAAAAAGCATAAACTGTAGCAAACTTCTTAAAAGTAGGGGGGAAAAGCAGATGGGTGAGGGAGAAATTGGACTCTGCAGACCAAGTTTGAGACAAGTGCAAAAGAAGGAAAAAATAAAAGTAAAAAGTACACCCTACCATGTAGGATGAGCTCTTATGAGGGGGCATGATAGCAAGCTCTTAATGGCAAATGTCTCCTTTTCATCTTTCCCATGTTGGCATCACATCCAGTCATCCTATCAGAAACTTCCTCAAGTTCTTGTGAAAAATGCCAGTTTTAGCCACACCTTAACTTCCTGTCCCATTTCCCACTGAGAGACACATATGTGCTCTCCAACTACCTTGTGTGTTGTGGTTCAATGGCTGGGTTGAAGAAAAAACTGTTAGAAGACAATGAGAAAAGAATTAGTGAGTGTTGAGTTGCCTGTTCAATGAGAGAAAGAAAGTAACATTACTATTATGTTGGAGATGTAGAACCCAAATAAGAAGATCAGATCAGACTTTTGTACTTCGTGTGGAAGACAAAGCATGGCAAAGAGTGAGATTAGATAAATTATCAAAAGCCCGAGACCCATAGCCTTAGAAAAATTATCCACATAATGGATCTAATTGAAAATGGGAGCCACAGTACAAGTGCCCCTTTAAGCTATGGTGAATTAAGGTCATTAGTGACTCTACTTATCTGCTCCAGAAAAACACAGAATTCTTTCTTTCCAAAGATGACCCTCAGATCTTCTAGAGGTTCTCAGAAATAGCTTTCTTCTTCTTCCCATGAAAATTCTCCTGAATATTTCCCATGTAGGATTTTATAGCTTGTCACGGTGTCACTTGAAGAAGTATCAGAATGATTCTTCAGCAACTGGGAATAAGGGTAGGGTATTGAGGAGCTGTAGGGTTGCCATTTCTTGCCTTACTATGATCTTTTTGATTTCCCAAGGAGACTTTAGACCTATCTGTTTGAGATCCCTTACATGTGTGACTGGGACCTGCATGGGAAGACAGGCTGACACTAGGAGTTGTAGGGTTTCCTGCTCATGTTTTATAGATGATTGCTTATTAGTTAATAATCTCCTTCTTTCTGGGCACGTGGAACCAGAAGAGCATATTTGGAGTCTGTATAGATAAATAGCTTCTTGTCTTTTCCTAATATCAATTCCTGAGTAAGGGCTATTACCTCTGCTCTGAGAAGAGGTACCTGGAGGAGGTTGGCCTCAATGGCCAGGTGTGAACTGACAACTGCATAATTTGCCACTCAATGTCTTTCTTGGACAAAGCTACTTTCACTAGTGAACCACGTCCTTCAAGGTCTTAGAGAGGCAAGTCACTGATGTCCTGCTGGCTTACATAGGTCTAGGAGATCACTTTTTGACAAAAGTAGCTAACTTCTGGGCTTGTTGAGATCAGAGAAGCAGGATTAAGAGTAATGCAAGTTTTTATAATAACTTCAGGAGTGTGTAAGAGCATAGGCTGATACTTGGTAAGCCATTCCCCTGTTAACTACAAGTAACCCTTTGTCTCCAGAATATCTCTGACTTGGTGGGTAGTCAGAACTTCTAATATCTGTCCTAGCCTTTGGGTCATGACACAGAAAGCCATTTATCTCTTTTCTGATATGTAGAGGAAGAAGGAATTTCTTAAATCAGGTATTTTATTATACCATACAGTAGGATTTGAATGTTGGCTAATTAGATCTGGGAGACTTGGCATAGTCCCAACAAGTAAAATTTGTTTTGCCTTTTGTCATAATTTGAATATTGCCCCCCAAATTTTCTTGTAAATCTCTTCCTAGCAAGAGAGTTGCATACTATGGGATGATTAGAAATTCATGGTTAAACATTTGGCCTTCAAAGTGATATGCCAGAGCAGGAGTAAAGAATCAATGGCTAGGGATCTCGTCAACAAATACGATGGCTATCAATTGAGAAGAGGGTTTTCCAGAGAAGAAAGTAATAATGGAATGAAGTAATTGAATTGGCTCACCCCTGACATCCAGGGTTACCCAGAGTTCCTCACAGGGAATGGTGATGGCCATATACAGTGGCATTATAGGTTACCTTGGCCCTCTTCAGAGAAGAAAAGGAGAGTTTTGTCTGGTTTAGCACCTCTCTGGGAGCAGTGACAGTCAACCCTCTATTGCCATGAGTCAGGTACATCGGCTGTCTCACATTTGGAGCTGGTCCCAGACAGTGGCTTTGTGCAGTAATGTGCCCAGTGCTAGTCTTCTTGTGCTTAAAGTAGGAATCTCAATTGTCCTTCAGTTTTCCCTTAGACAATTTGGGTGGTGTAAAGTACTTCAATTGCAACAGCTATTATTCTAGTTTGATCCCCACCTTTGAACACAGAAAGATAGTGTCCAGAAACTGGATCATAGGTGTCTATGAGCTCATCTGAAGATTTTGTCATTTATGCTGAATACCTGGGGCAGATTAACAAATGAAATGATGTGCACCAGTGCCTCGCCCTCCCTGGAAGATGGATCTATATTAGTATATTTACAAAAGACTTCTACTTCTGGAAGACAGCTGAATTTCCCTTTTGCTTTTGCAACTCTGCTCACCCTATCATAATTAACAGATTTCTTAATACACCTTTTCATCCCCATGGTAAGAGAAACTAGCATCTCAGACACCATTCTTAGTCTCTCACTAGTATTAGTGAGTCCCTGTTTGGTTCTGTTGAATGGAGAATAGCCTATCCAGGAAGGTTTCCTTCCCTTCTTAAAGCATATTGCTTGTTCGCATAATTCTTAGACTTTTGTAGGATTCTTTGTCTTTCATCTGTGGCACAGCAAGTGGCCAAAATGAATTGGACATCTCATTATGATAAGACAGAAGCAAGGGTTAATGTTTGAAAAACATCTTCCTATTCAGCCTAGCTGTTCTTTGCATTACTGGGTATCTGCAACTGAAAAAGGAACCTAAAGTTGAGTAGTCTTTTCCAATCCTAGAACCTCTCTTAGGAGCAGTAAAAGTTATGAATTAGAGAAGTAAAAAGCACCACTTCAAGTTTGTCCAGGAGACAGGAAAGACCAATGGGAGACATAAGGAATTTATTTTATGTGAACAGCAGCTCAACAGACTAATTTCCAAAGGAAGAACATCAAAACAAGAACAATTTTAGTTTTTATACATTTGATCAAAGTGGGTGGTTTTTTTTTAGTGATGTCAAGTGAACTTATAGAAATAGGACAAGGGCAGTTTAGTAACTTAGCCTTGAAAGAAGACAAAGCCTTATGAATCATCTGAGAATGGAGTGTCATAAACTTTGTTTACAGGACATGGTTGTCAATTTTATCTGTACAAGAAAAAGGAGTCCAAGCTGCAGAAGAGGAGGGTGCTCCTAGAGGTGGAAGGACTATACAAGGCTGGGAAGAAAACCTTGTTTTTCTTTAAGTCCTACTTCAGTACTCCCTTTCAGGCTTTCTATAACAAGTTTTAAGAGAAGGCATTATAATCATCATCATTGTTAAATTTTTGTCACAAGGGGTGGTTTTTTCTATTGAGTAGAGGTTGGTACTTGGTTAAGGCCATCGGTCAAGTGGTGATGTATTTGTCTATCAGAGTTTTTATGGCTGACTGAATGTTTCTGACAGGGATAAGAGGCAAGGGAGAATTATAACAAAGAGGATAAAAACTTCTCTTGTTGTTGTGACTCTATGTTAATCTAAGCTTCAGTTGTATGTAGACTACTCAGCTTCTAAAGTGACTAGTGCAGGGCTGTTGTTTCCTCAGGCTTCAGCTGTGTATAGATTAGTTAGCTTCTGGGGTGACTAAAGCAGGACTGTCATTTCCAGTGGTAGCCTGATCTCATCACAGAATTAGCTGATTTGGGTGGTCTGGTCCTGCTGGCTGGTCCATTCGTCTTGGGCTGTTGGTTTACCCAACTGTGGTAGATCTAAGACAGTTTCTGCAACTTTAACAGCAGTGGGAGTGGGCAGGATTATAGCATGAGGCCCATTCCATTTGGGCCCCAGAGTGGTTGAATTTTATTTCTTGATGCATACAAAGTCCCCAGGCTTGAAGGGGTATATTGGGTCTTCCAGATGTATGGGCCTTTTTTTTCCTATACTCAGTTATGGATGTCTTGCATGGCTATTTTTAAAGACTGTTTTCTTAGGGTCAATTTTTCTAGTTTATAAAGATTAACCTTAATCTGACATGATTGGGGGCAGCTGGCTGAATAGAATCTCATAAGGAGAATACCCAATTTGTTTGGTGGGGGTGCACTGGACTTGGAGGAGGACCATGGGCAGGATTTGACTTCATCTCAAGTGAGTTTCTTGACAATATTTTTCAGCAATTGTTTGAGTATCCAGTTTATGTGCTCTCCTTTTCCTGAGCTCTGTGGTTGATAGGCCATGTGAAGCTTTTATTTTATCTTTAACATCTATGTGAGCTCCTGGCCATGAATGCTGGTCCACTGTCAGACCCTAAGGTCAGGGGGAGTCCAAATCTTGGGATGACATTTCTTTACCTCTTGTGTCTTTTCTATTTGGGTAGGGTAGGGCCTCAACTAAAGTTTATAAGCAAGTTTTCAAATGGTGCAGCTCCTGTTTTCTAGAAACCTGGGGGCCTGGTGAGCCCATGCCTTGAATTGCTTTGGGCACAGGTTAAGTATTTCTCACAAACAGTCTGAGCAATGGCAGTGAGCCATGGCACATAGACATGGAGGCCTAGTAATGTTTTTAATGTTTTCTTTCCCCTGTGAGACCCCTGATGGAATTGTTTTATGAACTTGCTGCCCAACGCTTCACAAATGGCTAGCCTCCAATCAGCAAACTTCCATCATCCACTCTTTAATTTCCAGCTTCTTGGGCAAATTAGGCTCTTTCATCTGAAGAGTAGCTCATGGTCTCTAGGATAGGAGGCTCTGGAATGAGGGGCATGGTCAGGTCCCCTCTTTTGGGTTGGGGGTCCACCATAGCAGCCTACATTGTTTCTGTCTGCTTTTTGGTTTCTCCTGGCTTCTAATGTTCCAGTCCATTTGTGCCCCCTGCAGTATATAACAGCCATTTTCTCTGGGGCTCATATCGTATCTAGCAGCTGTAAAACATTTTCTTTGTACTTTATTTTTTCCTTCCAGCAGTCAAAGGTTTTCTTTTCTTATATATGGTCCCATGTACATGTAATGTTGTAGAAGCATATTTGGACTCAATATAGATGTTAGCTTTTTTGTCTTTTGCCAACAAAAGAGTCTTTGCCAAGGCTATTACCTATGCTTTTTGGGCTGAAGTTCTGGTGTGCTGAGGTTAGGCCTCTACCACAGAGTCTAATGTCATCACTGCCTATTCTGCCCATCAGACTTCTTCTAGCACAAAACTACTTAATCTTTGAAATATTTAACGTTTGGGTCTTTGAGAAGGTGATCTGTGATATACCCCCAGCATGAGAATATTTCATCCATGATTTCCATACAGTCATGAAGGAGGGGGCTCACAGTTTGACTGGCAGCAAAGTATTTTTACATAGGAGTCCTTGATACCAGGTCATTTTGGGGTTTGATAACCGATGGTGTCCTCTCTGGTCTTTCAAGGTTATGACTGAGTGTGGTACTTGAAAGGTCAGTTGTTGTTTCACGATGGAGACCAGGCTATGTGAGGAATTATTAGGGGCCAGATTGTGTCCCACTGTCCTGATGCCAATGTGACCTGCCTTGGGAAACAGAAAAGCATACAGAAACCTGTATTCTTTCTGGCTGTGTGCAAGAATGCTCATAATCACAGTACTCCTGTGGCAAGATAACATCTGCTGAGGACAATGTAAAGAATACATGTTCTTTGTTAACTTGGGCAGGCACCCAGGTATAAGGAAGAACCTATTCCCTTTCACAGATTCCCCTTATAAAAGTTTAATGTGTTCCATATTTTTCAAAATATCTTCTCAACTTTTATTGTTCCATGAATGATGTACACCCTCTGCTCCTCTGTTTCTTGCTTGCTAATAAAAGTGAGTCAACCCTGAGATTATTTAGTCTGTCCACAAGAGGCAGACTTCTGGTCCCCTTGTGTCTTGAATATTGACTCTCTTTCTCTTTATTCCCCATCATTCCCCACTAACAGGTATCTAGCAGTCTGAGCAGCCCTGGTAGTCCCAAGATCAGCTTGTCAGCTTTCTGCAGCTGCAGTGGAGTGGCAGCAAGTGTCCTGAAGCATGGAGGCCATCCTAGACCCATAGATTCTAGGTCTTTATTTGAGTTAAGACTCTTATGATCATTCCCTTCCTTTCATGGACAGACAGGAAGAAAGGCTTGGTTATATCTGGAAGTCCTAAGGCTGGGGCCTAATTAAACCTTCTTTGATTTGTTTAAATGTCTCTCCTGGTCAGTTTCCCAGAGGAAGGGCTCCTGTCCCCTCTTGTGGCTTCATATACAGCCTTAGCCATAAGTAAGAAATTTGGGATCCAGATACACCAGAATCCTATTGGCCCCAGAAACTTTTATTTGACACTGGGTGGTTGGGTTTGGGAGGACACATACAGCTTGTTTTCACTCTGCCTAGTTGATGTTTCCCCTGAGTCACAATGAAGCCTAACTATTTGACTTCTTGTTGCCAAATTTGTGCCTTTTTCTTGAATACATTATATTTACCCCTCCAAAGCAAATGAAAGAGTTTCTTGGTTCCCCAATAATAGTGCCCTCAGGTTGGGGTTGCCAGAAGGAGGTCATTTACATACTGCAGCAGGGCGCAATTGTCCCTTGGTGTGGTGAAAGCTTTGAGGTCAGTAGCTAGTGCCCCTCCAAAGATTGTAGGAGAATTTTTGAGCCCCTGGGGAAACCTAGTCCAGGTTAATTGCTCTTTTGTGCCCATGACAGGATCCTCCCACTGAAATCCAAAGACAGGCTGGCTGACTGGTGAAAGGCACAAACAGAAAAAGGCATCCTTTAAATCCAAGTAGGTAACTTGGGTAGCATTTGCTGAAATAACTCCTATTAGTGTGTATGGATTTGGCATTGTTGGGTAAATTGTCTCAGTGGTTTGATTTACAGTACATAGGTCCTGTACTGTCTGTATTCAGTTTTCCCTGACTTATGTACTGGAAGGGGCAGGGTTTTCCAGGATGACTTGCATCTAGCCAGGATTCCATGTTCTAGGAGCCAATTTAAATTTCCTTGAATGCCTCGTTTGGCTTCCCTGGAGAGGAGGTACTGGTGAATTTGAATTGGATTTTCTCTGGGCTTTAGATCTATTATCAATGGTGTTTGATTTACAGCAAACCTGGGTGGGTTATCTTCAGCCCACACCCCAGGAATCTTGCATGTCAGTCTATGTAGCTCATCTATTTCTGGCTTTTATTACTTATCTGAATATAATGTCCATTCTTTCACCTATAGGATGGTAAAAGTTAACATCATGGCTTTTGGTCCAGTCAGGCTTAAAGTCACATCTCCCTGCAGCCTGAAGGTAATTTGAGCCTGTAGCTTTTGGAGTAAGTTTCTCCCTGACAAGGGAACTAGCCAGTTTGGCAATACAGGAATTCATGTTGGACTTCCTTTATTTTTGGTACTGGGGATCAAACTCAGGACCTTGCATTTGCCAGGCAGACACTATGCCATTGAGCTAAATCCCTGGCCCACATGTTGGACTTCTTGTTCCCCTATAACACATCTTTTAGGCTGGTAAAACCATCTTTTTTTTGGAACCCCAGTGGGTCTCATAATAGTCACATTTTTCTTGGATAATGGCCCAATGGGTTGCATCATCACTGTGCACTTGGATCCATTGTTCATCATAAAATCTATCAATTGGCCTCACATTTTCATTGTGACCATGGGCTTCTGAGGGACTAGGGAGACAGAGCCTGGTCTGGCCTAGTCATTGAAACCTTTAGTTTTTGTCAGTCCAATGAGGCCAGTTCCTGGTTCCTTCCAGGGGTGATAGCCTTTAGCAGGTGGCTTCCTAGTTTTGGAATTTTTATTATCTCTGTCATCATTTTCTAGACATTCATTTTTCTGGTGCTTATGCTTTGTACAACATGCACATTGGTCCCAATCTAGCTTTGGTCCACTGGCAGATCCTGGCTTGGTTTGACTCCTGTTTTGCCCATGTCCATGCTCTTATCCCTTAATGATCTCTGTCTCTTCCCCCCATGAGTGCTGCTGCCAATAGATATTGTTTTTCTGGGGGAGGGCTCTGTTTGGGCTCTTATTTTGGTGTCTTTCTTTTGTTATTGAGCCTCCCAGTAAAGTTGATGCCTCTTTCTCTTTTATTTCAAGCATGGCTCAGGCTATGAATGTCTTACAATATGCCTACAAGCAGGGCTTTAGCCAGGCTAGTCAAGTCATGACTATTACCAGGAATCAATGTAGGGAAACTGATCTATGTGACTTGGCCATCCTCCATCCCCAGTTATCATCCTATGTACACGTCCAATCATCCCTCTGTTAATCGTCTCCTCGGCCGGCCACCCAACATCAAAAAAGGGCAAATTATTTCACAAGGAGCTTTCTCTGGGGTTCAGCTTTACTCCATAGGCCCCCCTGTATAGCCTCTTTTAAAAATTTTTTTAACATACATTCTAATTAGGTAGGTATTGAGGCTTTTTCTCCCATATCTACTGTTTTGATGAAAATCATTCTCTCTCAAGTACTTTTATTTCAGGCCAATTAAATTCTTCCCTTCATGGGAGTTTTTAAAAAGGGACAACCTGAGCTCTAACAAACCAACAAGCAAACATACACATTTTTTGATGAACTTTTTTCACAAACTTTCCCTTGACATACATAAGCTTTCTAGTCCTGTCATTATCTCTCTTTTTATCTCTCTAGCTGGACAAAATTTTCTTCATATAAAATCCTCTCATATCAAAAGTATAACTCTGATACTTATAGCTTTCTTAATATTTTTCTTTATCTCACTTAATATAAACTTTCTATAACAAACTTGACTGTAGCTGCTTGGATTTTAAAGTGTTACTTTTTCCCTTTTTTTTCTTCAGATTGTTACATTTCAAATTTGACTGGCTGCCAACAGATATCTAAGTAACCTTGAGTCAGTGTTCTTATCTTAAACCAACAGAGAGCAGAGAAAAGAGCAAGTTAACACTATAATTACAATTTAAGAATTTGCTATGCACAAGAAATATTTTAGGCACACCAATTAAATAAGAATATCAACTCAAATTGGATACCAAAAGTACATTTATCAATTAGCTAAAATTTGTAATTTGATTCCTCCTGTAAAACCTCTTTAGGCCCAGCAGGACTTTGGCCATTCAGCCCCAGACTGGGGCTGCTCCACCTTATAGATGCCTGCAGGCAGCATCAGGCTGGTGACACTGAGGAAGTACTGGTCTTGGGGCTTCTGAAACTGGGAGAAGACCTCAGGCCAGGCCTGTTTCTCTTTGTTTTGCCCCAAGGAGCCCACAGATGCCAGTACTGGGGCCCTAGCCTGGTGTACAGTCCCTATGCTTGGGTTCTGAGCACTTCTAGCATGCTGCTTTGATCACTCATCACGATCTGGCCTCCTCCCCCTTTATTCCATCTAACACCCTGTCTTGGCCCCTTCCTTTGTGGTTGTTTTTGTTTTAGCCCCCAGGCCATCTATCTGGCAGGGATGGCCCACCCCCTACCCATTATAGTATCTCAGGTCCAGAGCAACTGAAGTCCAGGGCTTGGCTACCTGCCTCCCCCAGATAATGTGAATCTGGTCATGGGCTGAGCCAGAGGAGATGGTGCTCCTTGCACTGCCTTTGTTTGCACTTTCTGGTGCTTTCCAGTTTTTTTTTTCATTTCATTAATTTACATGTGCTCATGCATTTCACTAGTTCCAGTTTTTTTCAACCTGAGTGTAGGTTTTGCCTGACTCCCCCTCAGTTTGACTTGGCACATCCTTTTGTGAGCCACTGTCAATGTGGGCTTTTCTTGCTCCCCTGGGGGTTGTAGGTTTTGTCTGACTTAATCCAATGTCAGATTACTTGGTGTACCTGGGGAGGTGATCAGCCCCCCCACCCTTGCAGTCCTGCTTCTGGGCCCCAAAACCTTTCCCATCGTCCTGTAATGCACTGTTGTTCCAGAATTGACCTGAATCCTTATGGCTTCAGTTGCACTGACAGGAGGCTTCTGGGATGCAGGAGGGCCAATTTTCTCTCAGAGCTGAAGTCTCACCTGGTGGCACCAGAGGTCTTAGAATTCTTGCAGCTCAGGCACTTCTTGGGCCTGCAGGCAAATCAGACCGTAACTCTGTCATCTCTGGTCTCTTCATGTTCACAAGAAATGTTGCAAAATTCAAGAGACAGAAAAGACCAATGGGAAATGGGAGAACTTTATTTTAGGTGAACACTAGCTCAACAGACTAATGTCCATAGGAAGTGTGAGCAAAGAAATATTTTAATTTTTATACATTTGGTTGAAGGGGGTTGGCTTTTTAGTCATGCCAAGTGAGCTTGTAGAAACAGGACAAGGGCAAGGAGTTTTGTAACTTAGCCTTGAAAGAAGACAGAGCCCTGTTGTTGATTTTATCTGTACCAGAACAAAGAGTTACAGCTACAGAAAAGAAGCGGGGTGATCCTAGGGGTAGAAGGACTTCCAAGGCTGTGAAAAACTTGTTTTTCTTTAAGTTCTGCTTCACTGTGGGGCAAAAACTGTCTACATTTGTTTTGTTGGCTTGAGCTCTTCATTGGTTTTGGTTTGCTTCGATTTCTTTTATCTTTCTGTTCTTATAGATCACCTTCATTCTAGGATGGGTGGCAATGTTTTAGTACATTTAGAAGCTGCATACTAACTGGACAGATTTCAGCCATAATTCTATGATAAGGGCCCAATCAAGATGTGTTTTCTCCACCATATGAATGTAGGGCAGGAAAGGTCTCCCTCCTTTAAGACTCAGCAGAGTACTCAGTTTGGCCAGGGAGCTTCCCCTTTTGGGCTAGGACAGTACCATCTAAAGCAGTATTCATTTAGAGGATTAAATTTATTCCACAGGTATAGTAAGCCTTGTCTTTCTTTCCCTTGTATTTGGGGCTTTACATGAGCCATTTGGGGCTTTAAGTAATTCTGAGGCTTTTTTGTGAGCCAATCTGGAATCCAATGTTCTTGAACTGATTGACAGGAAAGTTTAGATTAAGAGATTTTAAGAAGCTAGAGACAACTGGGTGTGTTTGGAGAGCTCTGTTATGACTAGCTCAAAACAGAAATGTGCTTGTGCTACTTCACAGCACCCTAGAAAAGTTTTAGTTATCTGTGACTTAGAAAAATGTAATTTTATTGTGATAGAGCCTGTATAGCTGAAAGTGAACTCTGATTTTATGCTACTGTCCTTAAGAATACTCTCTGGAGTAACTCTGTCTGGATAATATCCATAGCTGCTTTCCTTGCCCTTTTTGAGATTAATGACAGATACAAGCAAGAGCTGTACTGTCTTTAAGAAGATTCTCTGGAGTAATTATATCAAGTATAATATCCATAGCTGCTTTCCTTGCCCTTTTCTAGATGAGTGACAAATACAAGCAAGAGCTTTCTGTTTCCATTGATCATGCAGCTGTTCCTACATGGATAGTTTGTGGGGCTTTATTCTAGGTTGTTGGTGTGCCAAACAAATAATTAGAAAGATGCAGAGAAAGGGCAGTGCAAATGTACATTTATTGAGGTCAGAAAAGAAGTAGACTCCACAGACTGAGGATAGACCATTAAAAAAGGCTCATGGTAGCCCCAAGGATAGATAGATAAGGGAAAAGGGTCTTTTGCATCAACCATTCCTAAATTATTTCTCATTCATGCAAATAAGGCATTGATAATGTCATTGTATTAAATATTCACTTGCTATTATATCATATAGAAATTGCCCTATCAAAAAACTCATTTGGCCATTCCACCATGCCCAGCCCAGAGGGAGGGGCTTCCAGGCTGCTGTTCCACTGCTCCTAGCCCAGAAGAAGGGGCTGCCAGGCCGTCGTTCCACTGATCCCAGCCCAGAGGAGGTGAGACACACGGGGGCCAATAGCACCCCCCCCATCGAAATGAGAAGACACATAAACAAGTCTCAAAACCAAACTTCAAGATCACCTACAGCAACGAAAAAGGAAAATGAGATGGAATACTCTGATACTCAAACAGCTGGACTCCCTGAACTGGCAATAAAAGAGGATCTGGAAAAAATGAAATCAGAAATAATTTCTCAGATAACAGCAGAGATTGTGCTCATAGTACAAGACATGATTAATAAATCTAGATAGGACCTGAGGAACATGATGGAATCCCAACATAAGAAACAAATGGAATTCATAAAACAGATGCAAACAGATTTCCAGGAGATCAGAAATTCCAATGAAAGTCTATACAGCAGAATGAGCCAACGTTAGGACAGAATTTCTGATATAGAAGAGAAGATTGCAATTAATGACCAGGAAAAGAAAAATTGCTTCAAAATTGTAAGCAACCACAATAAATCAATCCAGCAGCTGCTAGATGATGCAAAGAAGAATAACATAAGTTGGATTGGAGTCAATGAAGAAACAGGAGAGAGTGCAGATGACATGAAAAAAACTGTTCACAGAAGTGATGGCAGTAAACTTCCCAAACAGGGAAAAAGAATTGACATACAGATAAGTGAGGCATATAGGACTCCAGATAGCCTTGATCAAAAAAGAAATCTACATATAGGCATATAATTGCTAAGATTCCAGAAACTCAACAGAAGAATAAAGTTCTACAAGCAGTTAGAGAAAAGAAACAAATCACACACAAAGGACAACCCATCAGAATCACAGCAGACTTTTCAACACAAACCCTCAAGGGAAGAAGATCTTGGAGTAACAGATTCCAAGCCCTAAAGGAAAACAGCCTCCAACCCAGATTGATGTACCCTGCAAAACTATCTTTCAAAATTGAGGGAGAAATAAGATACCTTTATGACAAAGAGCACCTTAGGAACTTCATGAATAACAAACCAGCACTCAAAAAATTTTAGACAATATCCTAGGAATAGGCATTGAAGATCACAACCCCAGGAAGCAAGGCAGAATGAACTCATTGGTGTGAGAAGAAATAAAATGTAAAGGGGGAAATCCAACAAAAAGAAAAAGTCATGACAGTGATAACTCAATATGTATCAGTTATAGCCATCAATGTTAATGGTCTCAATTCACCACTCAACAGAAACAGACTGGAAGAATGGCTCAAGAAGCAAAATCCGACAATACTGCATACAAGAAACACACTTAATTCAAAATGAAACTCACAGACTGAAAGTTAAAGGGTGGAAAACAATACTGCATGTGACAGGACCCCCCCTCAAAAGCAGGAGTAGCTATCCTCTTTGCAGATCAAGTAGATTTCAAACCAACACTGATTAAGAGAGACAAAGAAGGACACTACATTCTTGCAAAGGGAACATTCCAACAGGAAGAGATGACAATCATAAATATCTATGCACAAAACACAAGTGTGACCATCTATATAAAACAAATAATAATGGACATGAAAAGTCATATATGCACTAATACAATTGTAGTAGGGGACTTCAATACCCCACTGTCACAAATAGATAGATCAACTAGACAAAAATTAAGCAATGAAATAGTAGAACTCAATCAAAATCTTGAATAAATGAACTTAACAGATGTTTACAGAGTCTTCCACCCCACAAAATCAGAATACAAATTCTTTTCAGATGCACATGGGTCATTCTCCAAAATAGACCACATAATCCCTCATAGGACATGTTTAAGTAAATGCAAAGGAACTGAGGTTATCCCCTGTATATTAACAGATCATAGTGCAATGAAATTGGAGATCAATAGCAAAAGAAACTGAAAAAATTTCATAAACACATGGAAATTGAACAACACACTTCTGAATAACCAATGGGTCACAGAGGAAATTACAGAAATCAGACAATTCCTACAATTAAATGACAATGTCAATACAATATATCATAATCTATGGGACACAATGAAAGCTGTTTTAGGAGGGAAATTCATAGCAGTGAATATGCATATTAGGAAAACAGAGTGAGCTCAAATAAACAACCTGATGCTGAACCTCAAGCTTCTAGAAAAAGAAGAGCAGGACACCCTCAAAGCTCATACAAGGGAGGAAATTATAAATACCAGAGCAAAAATCAATGCAATGGAGACTAAGAGAATGATACAAAAAACAATGAAGCCAAGAGGTGGTTCTTTGAAATAATAAACAATACTGACAAACCCTTAGCCAACCTTATCAGAAAAAGGAAAAGAAAAGGTCCAAATGCATGCAATTAGGAATGAAAAGGGTGAAATTACAACAGACCCAGCAGAAATCCAGAGGATCATCAATACCTACTTCCAGTACCTATGTGCCAATAAGATGGACAACACAGAAGAAATGGACAGATTCCTAGATACATATGAATTACCAAAGTTGAAAGAAGACTTAAAAATTCTAAACATCCCAATATCAACCAATGAAATTGAAAACATAATTAAAAACTTACCAACTAATAAAAGCACAGATCCTGATGGCTTCACCACTGAATTCTACAAGACATTTAGAGAGGAACTGCTGCCACTACTGTTTAAACTCTTCAGTGAAATTCAAAAGGAAGCAATATTCCCAAATTCATTGCTGGAAGTAAGCGTCACCTTGATTCCTCAAAGCAGAGAAAGACCCAACTGAAAAAGAGAACTATAGGCCAATCTCACTAATGAACATAGATGCAAAAATCCTTAATAAGATACTGGCAAACAGAATGCAGAAGACCATCAAGAAGACCATACTCCCTGACCAAGCGGGATTCATCCCAGGGACACAGGGATGGTTCAACATATGCAAATCAATCTATATAACACACTATATCAACAGAGCCAAGGACAAAAACCATACAATTATCTCCATAGTTGCAGAAAAAGCATTTGACAAAATCCAACATGCATTTATGATAAAAACCCTACAATAAATTGGAATAGACGGTCTCTACCTCAAATTGATACAAGCCATCTATGAAAAACCAACAGGCAGAATCATTCTAAATGGTCAAAAACTGAAACCCTTCACACTAAAATCTCTAAGAAGACAGGGATGTCCACTATCACCACTCTTCTTCAATATAATTTTGGAAACACTGGCCACAGCAATCAGACAAGAGAAAGAAATAAAAGGAGTAAAGACAGGAAATGAAGAAGTCAAACTGTCATTATTTGCAGATGACATGATACTCTATAGAGAAGACCACAAGAGCTCCACCAAAAGTCTTCTAAACTTAATAACCAAATTCAGTAAAGTAGCGGGATACAAGGTCAACAGACAAAAATCAATAGCTTTCCTCTATATGAACAACAGACTCACTGAGAAATAGGGAAAATAATTCTTTTCACAGTAGCATGCAAAAAACTGAAATACCTGGGAATAAACCTAACAAAAGAAATCAAAGACCTCTTCTCTGAAAACTATAGCACTCTGAAAAGAGAGAATGAAGATGATATCAGAAAATGGACAGATATCCCCTGCTCTTGGGTAGGAAGGATTAATATAGTGAAAATGGCCATACTTCCAAAACTGCTATATAGACTCAACACAATCCCAATTGAGATCCCAGCAGCATACTTCACAGACCTTAAGAAAACAATCCAAAAATTCTTTTTGAAAAAGAAGAGACCCTGAACAGCAAAAGCAATTCTAGGTAACAGAGACATGGCAGGGGGTATTACAACCCCCAACTTGAAACTATACTACAAAGCTACTCTGATAAAACAGTATGGTACTGGCAAAGAAACAGACCTGTGGACCAGTGGAACAGATTAGAAGATGGAGAAACAACTCCAGACACACTCAGCCATCTTAGCTTCTATAAATGACCGAAACACCCTCACTGGAGAAAGGATAGCCTCTTTTCTAAATGGTGCTGGAAAAATTGGGCTTCAACTTGCCAAAGATTAAAACTAGACCTATATTTCTCAATATGCATTAAACTAAAATCTAAATGGATTAAAGATTTAAATATAAAAAAAGAAATGCTGAACTGCCTGGAACAGAGGTTAAGTAGAGCTCTTGAAGATATTGGTGTAGGAAAAGATTTTATGAACAAAACCTCAGTTGCCTGTGAACTAGCACAAACAATCAACAAGTGGGATTTCTTCTTATTCAAAAGCTTCTGCACAGCAAGCAAACCACAAGCAGTGTGAAGAGACAACCCACAATGTGGGAAAAAATCTTCACCTGTTGTTTCTCAGACAAAGGCCTACTATCTTGAAACTAGAAAGAACTTAAAATGATCAGACTTCCCAAATTTAAAGACTCAATCTGAAAATGGGCATCTGAAATTCACAGACATTTCTCAAAGAAGTAGAAATAGCAAATAAATATATGAAAAAAATGTTCAACATCACTGGTCATTCAAGAGATGCAAATGAAAACAACACTGAGATTCCACTTCACTCCAGAAAGAATGGCTGCTATCATGAAATCAACCAATAAAAAATGTTGGCAGTTCTGTGGGGAAAGAGGAACCCTGCTCCACTGCTGGTGGGAGTGTAGACTGGTGCAATCACTATGGAAATTAGTATGAAGATACCTCAAAAATGTAGGACTGGAAATCCCATTTGATCCAGCTATTCCCCTGCTGACTATCTTCCCCAAAGAATTAAAAGAATCATATCACAGTGATATATGTGCACCCATGTTCATAGCAGCACAATTTGTAATAGCTAAAACTTGGAAGCAGCCCAAATGCCCATCAACTGGAGACTGGATAAAGAAAATGTGGTTTTTTAGAAAATAAAATGGAGTACTCAGCCATATAAAATGAGAAATTAGAGACATTTATAGCTAAATGGATGCACATTGAGGCGATATTAAGTGAAATAAATAGGACACACATGAATAAATACTGAATAGTTTCTCTAGTGTGAGAAACTGAAAGTGTAAATAAGGACTAAAAGGTATAATAGATAATGTGAAATAGGAAGTAAAGGAGCAAAGGGGAGGGGGAAGTGGGAAGGGTAGGGAAAAGGAAAGAAGGGAATGGAATTAATATGTTAAAATAGAAAAATGGAAACAAAGTCTTTGTAAATAGGGAGGGATGGAGTGGTGAAGAGAGGGCAGGGGAAGGGGAAAAAATAAGAAACAAGAGAGATTATGTAAAGGTGCAAATTTCCAATGATGAAAGTCATTATATTGTGTGCCTAAAATGTACCAATGATTAAAATGAATAATTGATAATGCAAAATAGGAAGAAAAGGTCCAAAGGGGTAGTGAAAATGGGAGGCATAGGGGAAAGGGTACAAGGGAAAGGAAAAATTATGAGAAATGGAAAAAGTTGAAACAACGTCTTTGTAAATAGGGAAGGGTGGAGGGGCAAAGGAAGTGCAGGGAATGGGGAAAAAATAAGAACCAAGATACATCATGTAAAGACACAAGTTCCCAATGAGAAATGTAAATGTATTGTATACCTAAAATGTACCAATAAAATAATTTTTTAAAAACTCATTTGGCTTCATCAAATGTAAATGATGGATCAGAAATAGTGTCTGCTCACACATATGTAAATACTGACTAATTTCTCGTGTGTAAGAAACTGAAAGTGTAATTGAGGACCAAAATATATAATAGATAATGTGAAATAAGAAGAAATGGTCCAAAAGAAAGGTTAAGTAGGGAGGGGGTAGGGGAAACGAAAGAAGGGAAAGAAAAAATGATGAGAAAAGAAGGAAAAAACAGAAGCAAAGTCATTTGTAAATAGGGAGTGGTGTGGGGTGGAAAGGAGGGAAGGGGAATGGGGACAAAAGAAGAACCAATACATATCATGTACAAGTACAAATTCCCAATGATGAATGTTATCATAATGTATACCTAAAATGTACCAATATACTTAATTAAAAAAGAATAGTGTCTTTTGAGTCCATGTGCAACAAATGAAGAAATAAAAAGAGCAACTTCTGATTGGTCATGTGAATGGCACTAGATTTAAATGAGGAATTGAAATATCAAGTATCAGATTGGTCCAAAATATCATTCTTCTGATTGGTTCTGTTTGTAATGAGGATGTCATCAACATATTGGGAGTGTTCTCTCTAGCAGTGTCCCTCATCCTATTGCCCTGTCTTATTCCCCACTGAGAGATCTGGTTCTCAAAATGTTTTAAGGAAGTTGAAGGATGAGGATCTCTCTTCAGTAGCCACTTATTTCTGACCAAGTTGGAGTTGCTGCCTGTGGGGCCATGGTCTCTCACATTCCATTCTAAGGTTGATGGACTTCTTTCCTTCTTCAGAGAATCATTGTTCAGCTGCATCTACGATAGTTGAGAAATATTCATGGGAAAGAAATCACTGGTATTGTTGGAGAACAAGCATGAATTCAGGGAGTATAACCTAAAGCTGGAAGGAGAGAATCTGGATTAGTTTATTAAGAATTCATAGGACAAAAAAAAAAGAAATTCGGCACGCAAGATGACGAATCACCCTGCTGCAGACAGGCAGGTCTGCCCACACCCTACCGAGGTACCCAGTTGTGCGGAACACATGCCATATCGGCCCGCTGCAGACAGGCAGGTCTGTGCATGCCCTATCGAGGACCTGAGTAGCATGGAAGACACCGAATCACCCCACTGCAGACAGGCAGCCACCTGATTCCACACTACAAAGATGCAGAGGACACCAGACCACCAGACCAAGGTACTGAGTCCCAGTGTTCCTGGCCCAGAGGTAGGGGCTTCTGAGCTGTCGTCCCACTGCTCCTGGTCCAGAGGAAGGGGCTTCCTGGTCACCATTGCTCTCGCTGCTCCCAACCCAGAGGAAAGGGCTTTTGGGCCACCTTCTGGCCCACTGCTCCTGGCTCAGAGGAAGGGGTTTCTGGGCCACCATCCATCCCACTGCCCCCAGCCCAGAGGGAGAGGCTTCTGAGCCACCATCCCACTGCTCCTGGTCCAGAGGAAGGGGCTTCCTGGCCACGATCCCTCCTGCTGCTCCCAGCCCACAGGAAAGGGCTTTTGGGTCACCATCCCTACTGCTGCTTGCGGGCCCTGGCCCACCTCACCCAGCTCAGAGGAGGTAATCCCTGCAGGCACTAACAGCTCCCCACCCCAGGCAAAATGAGAAAAGATGTAAATAAGTCTCAAAATCAGACTTCCAGATCACCTACAGCAACCCCAAAGGGAAATGAGATGGAACACTCTGATACACAACCACCTGCACCCACTGAACTGGCAACAAAAGGGGATCTGGAAAAAATGAAATCAGAAATAATTTCTCAGATAACAGGAGAAATTGTGCCCCTAGTGCAAGACATGATTAATAAATCTAGAGAGGAGCTCAGGAACATGATGGAATCCCAACATAAGAAACAAATGGAATCCATAAAACAGATTCAAATAGATTTCCAGTACGTGAAAAACTCCATTGAAAGTCTACACAGCAGAATGAGCCAATGTGAGGACAGAATTTCAGATATAGAAGATAAGATTGCAATTAGTGACCAGGAAAAGAAAAATTGCTCCAAAATTATAAGGGAACATGAGAAATCAATCTAGCAGCTGCTAGATGATGCAAAGAAGAATAACATAAGACTGATTGGGCTCCATGAAGAAAAAGGAGAGAATGCAGATGACATAAAACATCTCTTCACAGAAATAATGGCAGAAAACTTCCCAAGCAGGGGAAAAGAGCTTGACATACAGATAAGTGAGGCATATAGGACTCCACATAGCCTTGATAAAAAAAAAATCTACACATAGGCACATAATTGTTAAGATTTCAGAAACACAACAGAAGAACAAAGGTCTACAAGCAGTCAGAGAAAACAAACAAATCACATACAAAGGAAAGCCCATCAGAATCACAGCAGACTTCTCAACACAAACCATCAAGGCAAGAAGATCTTAGAGTGACATATTCCAAGCCCTAAAAGAAAACAGCCTCCAACCAAGATGGATGTACCCTGAAAAACTATCTTTCAAAATGGATGGAGAAATAAGATACTTTCATGACAAAGAGCACCTTAGGAACTTCGTGAATACCAAGCCAGCACTCCAAAGAATTGGACACAATATCCTAGGAACAGACATTGAGGATCACAACCCCAGGAAGCAAAGCAGAATGAACCCATCTGGCATGACAAGAAATTAAATGTAAAGGGGGAGAACCCAACAAAAAGAAAAACTCATGGCAATGACAAGTCAATACGTTTCAGTTATAACCATCAATGTTAATGGTCTCAATTCACCAATCAAAAGAAATAGACTGGCAGAATGGGTCAAGAAGCAAAATCCAACCATATGCTGCATACAAGAAACACACTGAATTCAAAAGGAAACTCAGACTGAAAGTTAAAGGGTGGAAAACAATACTGCATGTGACAGGAACCTGAAAAAAAGCAGGAGTAGCTATTCTCTTTGCAGATCAAGGAGATTTCAAACCAACAGTCATTAAGAGAGATGAAGAAGGACACTACATACCTGTAAAGGGAACAATCCAAGAGGAAGAGATGACAATCATAAATATCTATGCACCAAACACTAGTGCACCCAACTACATAAAACAAATACTAACGGACATGAAAAGCCATATATGCACTAATACAATTGTAGTGGGGGACTTCAGCACCCCACTGTCACAAATAGAGAGATCAACTAAACTAAAAATAAGTAACGAAATACTAGAACTCAATCGAACTCTTGAACAAATGAACTGAACAGATGTTTACAGGGTCTTCCACCACACAAAATCAGAATACACATTCTTCTCAGCTGCACATGGGTTGTTCTCCAAAACAGACCACATACTCACACATAGAACATGTTTAAGTAACTGCTAAGGAATTGAAGTTATCCCCTGTATATTATCAGACCATAGTGTGATGAAATTGGAGATCCATAGCAAAAGAAACTCAAAAAATTTCATAAACATGTGGAAATTGAACAACACACTTCTGAATAACCAATGGCTCACAGAGGAAATTAAAGAAGAAATCAGACAGTTCCTTCAATTAAATGATAATGACAATACAACATATCAGAATCTATGGGACACAATGAAAGCAGTCTTACGAGGGAAATTCATAGAAGTGAATACGCATATTAGGAAAACAGAACGAGCCCAATTAAACAACCTGATGCTACACCTCAAGCTTCTAGAAAAAGAAGAACAAGATAACCCCAGAGCTCATACAAGGGAGGAAATTATAAAGATCAGAGGATAAATCAATGCAATGGAGACTAAGAGAACGATCCAAAAAATCAATGAAGCCAAGAGTTGGTCCTTTGAAACAATCAACAAAATTGACAAACCTATAGCCGACCTTGTGAGAAAAAGGAAAGAAAAGGCCCAAATCCATGCAATTAGGAATGAAAAGGGTGAAATGACAACAGACCCAGCAGAAATCCAGAGGATCATCAATACCTACTTCCAGAACCTATACGCCGATAAGATGGACAACACAGAAGAAATGGACAGATTCCTAGATACATATGAATTACCAAAGTTGAACGAAGAAGACCTAAAAATTCTGAACAACCCAATATCAACCAATGAAATTGAAAATGTATTTAAAACCTTATCAACTAAGAAAAGCCCGGACCCTGATGGCTTCACTGCTGAAATCTACAAGACATTTAGAGAGGAACTGCTGCCACTACTGTTTAAACTCTTCAGTGAAATTGAAAGGGAAGCAATACTCCCAAATTCATTCCTGGAAGCAAGCATCACCTTGATCCCCAAAGCAGAGAAAGACCCAACTGAAAAAGAGAACTATAGGCCAATCTCACTAATGAACATAGATGCAAAAATCCTTCATAAGATAATGGCAAACAGAATGCAGAAGATGATCAAGAAGATCATACACCCTGATCAAGTGGGATTCATCCCAGGGATGCAGGGATGGTTCAATATACGAAAATCAATTAATGTAATACACTATATCAATAGAGCCAAGGACAAAAGCCATATGATTATCTCCATAGATGCAGAAAAATCATTTGACAAAATCCAACATGCATTTATGATAAAAACCCTACACAAATTGGAATAGATGGTCTCTACCTCAAACTGACAGAAGCCATCTATGAAAAACCAACAGCCAATATCATACTAAATGGTCAAAAACTTGAAATCCTTCACAGAAAAATCAGGAACAAGACAAGGATGTTCACTATCACCACTCTTGTTCAATATAGTTCTGGAAACATTAGCCATGGCAATTAGACAAGAGAAAGAAATAAAAGGAATAAAGATAGGAAATGAAGAAGTCAAACTGTCATTATTTGCAGATGACATGATACTCTATATAGAAGACCCCAAGAACTCGACCAAAAGTCTTCTAGACTTAATAACCAAATTCAGTCAAGTAGCTGGTTACAAGGTCAACACACAAAAATCAGTAGCTTTCCTCTACAGGAACCACAGACTCACTGAGAGAGAAATAGGGCAAATAATTCCTCTCACAATAGCATCCAAAACACTGAAATACCTAGGAATCAACCTAATGAAATAAATCAAAGACCTCTTCTCTGAAAACTATGGCACTCTGAAAAGAGAGATTGAAGATGATATCAGAAAATGGACAGACATCCCCTGCTCCTGGGTAGGAAGGATTAATCTAGTGAAAATGGCCATAATTCCAAAACTGCTATATAGATTTAATGCAATTCCAATTGAGATCCTAGCAGCATACTTCATAGACCTCGAGAAAACAATCCAAAAATTCATTTGGAGCAAGAAGAGACCCAGAATAGCAAAAGCAATTTTAGGTAACAGAGACATGGCAGGGGGTAACACAATCCCCAACCTGCAACTATATTAGAAAGCTACTGTGATAAAAACAGCATGGTACTGGCAATGAAACAGACTTGAGGACCAGGGGAACAGATTAGAAGATGCAGAAACAACGCCAGACACACTCAGCCATCTCATCTTTGACAAAGGAGCCAAACACCCTCACTGGAGGAAAGATAGCCTCTTTAATAAATGGTGCTGGAAAAATTGGGCTTCAACTTGCCAAAGATTAATACTAGACCTACATCGCTCACCATGCACTAACCTAAAATGAAAATGGATTAAAGATCTAAATATTAAAGTAGAAACTCTGAACCAGTTGGAACAGAGGTTAGGTAGAACTCTTGAAGACATCAGTGTAGGAAAAGATTTTATGAACAAAACCTCAGTTGCCCATGAACTAGCACAAACAATCAACAAGTGGGATCTCTTCTTATTAAAAGGCTTCTGCACAGCCAGAGAAACCACCAGCAGTGTGAACCCACAATATGGGAAAAAATCTTCACCTGCTCTTCCTCAGACAAAGGTCTACTATCTCAAATCTATAAAAAACCTAAAAAGATCAGACCTCCCAAATTTAAAGCCCCAATCTGAAAATGGGCATCTGAAATGAACAGACATTTCTCAGGCAAAGAAGTAGAAATAGCAAATAAATACATGAAAAAATGTTCAACATCACTGGTCATTCGAGAGATGCAAATGAAAACAAAGCTGAGATTCCACTTCACTCCAGAAAGAATTGCTGCTATCATGAAAGCAACCAATAACAAATGCTGGTGATGCTGTGGGGAAAGAGGAACCGTGCTCCACTGCTGGTGGGAGTGTAGACTGGTGCAAGCACTGTGGAAATCAGTATGGAGATACCTTAAAGAACTAGGACTGAAAGTCCCATTTGACCCCATTATTCCACTGCTGGGGATCTTCCCCAAAGAATTAGAAGAATCATACCACAGTTATATATGTGCACCCATGTTCATAGCAGCATAGTTTGTAATAGCTAAAACTTGGAAACAGCCCAAATGCCCATCAACTGGAGACTGGATAAAGAAAATGTGGTTTTTTAATAAAATGGAGTACTACTCAGCCATAAAAAATGAGAAATTAGAGACATTTATAGCTAAGTGGATGCACATTGAGTCAATACTCTCAAGTGAAATAAGTAGGATACAAATGTGTAAATACTGAATAATTTCTCTGGTGTGAGAAACTGAAAGTGTACATAAGGACTAAATGTATAATAGGTAATGTGAAATAGGAAGAAAAGGGGCAAAGGGGAAGGAAGTGGGAGGGCTAGGGGAAAGGATAGAAGGGAATGGGATTAATATGAGAAAATGAAAAAATAGGAAGAAAATCTTTGTAAATAGGGAGGACTGGAGGGGTTGAAGGGAGGGCTGGGTAAGGGTGAAAAATAAGAACCAAGGGAGACTATGTAAAGGTGCAAATTTCCAATGATGAATGTCATTATATTGTATACCCAAAATGTACTAATTATTAGAATGAATAATAGATAATGTAAAATAGAAAGAAAAGGTCCAAAGGGGTAGGGGTAGTGGGAGGGGCAGGGGAAAGGAAAGAAGGGAAAGGAAAAAATGATGAGAAATGGAAAAAATGGAAATAAAGTCTTTGTAAATAGGGAAGGGTGGAGGGCGTGAAGGGAGGGCTAGGAATGGGGAAAAAAATAAGAACCAAGATGCATTATGTAAAGGTACAATTCCCAATGAGAAATGTAATTGTGTTGTATACCTACAATGTACCAATAAAAGAATTTAATACAAAAAAACAAAACAAAGAAATTCAAGAGCCAACAGAGATGTGAAAGTTCCTAAAATTCTCCAGACTCAGCCCCTGCAGGATCTAAGAAAAGAATACCTCCAGATATCCTGAATGATGTTATTATTGAGATTGTCATACTTTACTTTGATATTTTAGTTTAATGAGACTGATTTCTACCTCTTAAGAATTATTTATCCAAAAACAATAGGTTTCATTGAGCACAATGCAAGTTCTTCCAATTTTGGCTTAAAGGATATTGAGCGCTCACCTATTTTGTAAAACTACCTTAAACATAGAATTTAAATTTTCTTATTGAGCCTTTAAGTCTTTGACCATTGCCTCTCATTACTGTTGGAATAACAGAGACAAATTTCAAATGCAAGTATGGGCCACTTGAATGCCCATTGGCCAGAAGAGGCTTTGGAGAACTTTCCAACCAAGCCCAATTAAAGACAGAGCAATAGACTCCAAAAAATTCCAAATGTTTTCAGGAGGTTGTGATGGATGACATTCTTTGTGTGATCCCTCAAATATGGCCCTAAGTGAGGGATTATTCTAGGAAGAAGACTAGATTGGAGATAAACCTAGAAGTTAGAACAGTTGAAAAACTGGACATCAGGGAAGGTACTGAACCCTACAGATTTCCCCTTACAAGTAAAAGGTAAAATATGGTATAGGGAGCGTCCACAGAGGAAATAGAGATCAGTGTGTTGAAGAGAAATGGTGGTAGATTTTCTTTGTGGCCTGGTGAATTTGCAAGAAAATGGCAGTCCCATATCAAATGGCAATATGATAGGACCCACCCTGAGGTGCCATCATACAAAACCCAGGGACATACTCCTGGCAGAGGCATTGTGGCTGATAGGGCTGTGATAGCTGGGGCCCTGGTGACCAGTATGTGAGTTCCAGGGGTTTGAGTGATAAAGTGGCCCAGACTAGAAGTACATCTCCCTCAACTATTATTTTAAGACATTTTGGTATCAGCATGAAGGAAGCCTGGAAAAAGAAGTCTCCCAATTGACAATTCAGATTGGAGGTGAAGAAAATTGACTTGTTAACTCTTTCAAGGTCCATAGCAATGGATGAACAAGATATGAATTTGCCCTGAATCAAGGTTAATATTAAGAGGCCCCTGTATCTAAACAAAAAGTACTGTAATTTACCCATAACATTCAGAGCTACCTGAGGCTTCTCCAATATGATAGTGATGTCCTTGCATTGGGAACCCACATGGACTGCCTTTGACTCCATCAGGCATTCCTCCATGGCCACCCTGGTGTAGATGTCCTTATCTCCTTCTGAGAACACTGGCAGTCCCTCCTCCAATGTCAAGGATTTTTGTCTATATCCTAAGAGGTTTGACAAGGACTGCAGGGATTTTTGAGGGCATTCCTTTCCCCAGTGTCCCAACTGGGTGTGCTTAAAATACCCAGGGTTACCTCCATTACTTTTTGGGCAACCCCATGGGCTTTTTTATGGACCTGATCCATAAGGGCCAATATGACTTTAGTCTGGCTTATTTCCTTATTCAATTCCCACTTTCCTCCTCTCACACATGATTATCACAGATCATGAAACCCAAATTGACCAACTAACTCACTCCCATTTGTGTGCCATTTTGGAGTTTTTGGAGCTTTCTCCTGATAGCTGTGACTGATTGGCTGGTTAAGTATTGGCCCAGGATAAATTGACCCTGCCTAGATTCAGGGTGTATGTTAATATAGCTGTGGAGGGTCTCCTTAAACCACTGTTAGAATGCCACTGACTTTTTGTCAAGGACCTGATTGATAGTTATGAGCCTATAGTAGTTTTGGCATTTCTCAACACATTCCAAGATGGCTTGGAGATATAATCTCTGACTAGACTTTCCTGTAGCGGTATTATAGTTCTAATTGCACCCAACCTGGGGCCAAACAGCTTGGCAGTAGATGTGTTCTCTTCAAATGCATCCTTAATGGTTACATTGTTTTCCTCTCAGGCAGCCATGAGGATTTTTTTCTCTATAGCTGAGCAACAAAAAAACAGGATAAACTAGACATCTTGCTAGGTCAGATCAAAGGCTATCATTAGAGTGTAGAATCCTTATGCAATCCTTTCAGAATCCTCAGAGAATCTTCCCAATTTTTCTTTGTACTGTTGGATGTCTACAACTGAAAATGAAACCTGTATTTGTACCACACCCTCTGGTTATGCCACCTCATGGATGGGAGAGAATGGTAGCCATTTCAGATGTTGACAGTGTCTATTTTAAAGAAGTTGACTTTGTAGACTTTTCTGGGACAACCAGGCTTAGCAGGCAAAAAAAAGGGGAGAGAACATTGAATGGGCAGCCAGGTGCTGGCCAACTGGTGGTAGCAGATGACAACTCTCACATGTTGATGTATAGCACCATGATGTTCCTTATTATTGCATCTCCTGAATAGCAGATGATAAAGGACCATTGCTGACAGCCAGACTAGAGTGAGGCTTGTGCACCTAGAGAGGATAGATTGGTAATTTGAGACTCAGAGTTACAGCTCTGATAGCCAAATATGACCAACAAAGAGGTTTAGAGAAAGCAGATCTTAGGCCTAATCAAACAGAACAGAGCAAAAACTTGGAGTCCATTTTCCTTCTCTGACTTACTGATCTCCTTTTGTAACAAATCTGGTAGCTGCTTGGATTTTTAAAATGCCCTTAGTACACTTTTTTCCCTTTGTTCTCAGAATTGCTTTATAAATGTTTATATTCCAATAATAACTGAATGAACAACAGAGTTCCAAATGACCTTCAGTAACATTCTTATCTTCAGATGAGCAGAAAGCAGAAGAGCAACTTAACCCTACATCTGCAGTGTAAGAGTGTTTCAATGCACAAGAAATATTTTAAACATGCCAATTGGACAAAATTACCAACTCAAATTGAAATACAAAAGTAAATTTATCAATCAATCAAAGGTATGTCCCAATGGACTTGTGTCAACACATTGAAGGTTGCCAAGAAGACTTGTTTCCTCCCCTGGTATCCTTTGAGAGGAAATGGTCCAAATTTTATTATCCAGTAGGACCCAATACAAGCTACATACTGTTCAAGATCAATTTTTCTCACTTGATAGCCAGTTTTGTAAATTTGTCTCATGAAACCACAGAAGTGAAAAACACAGCTTTTATATAAATGCGCCAGTTTATCTGACATCCAGGATGATAAGGTAGCAATTTTGCAGGTCGGAAAGGTGGAAGAAAGGGTTTGGATGACATAAACTATGTAACTCATAAGGGAGACAGTGAAATATAGGAGAGACACCCATAATCCTGAAGCAACCAGGGCAAAGCATTCAGGGTGTAGGAAAAGATTATTTGACAAACTTTATCCTTTTATTGCACAAACATAAAACATAAACCTAGCAGATGTGTAATGTTGTCTTAAGCCCAGATGAACCTACCTTGTTCTATCTCGTGACTGAGTTATTCTGTGATAGGAAGCTCCAAGTGGCAGATGCACTACTGGCATATAAGTGACTCATTTCCGGTGAGAGGTCAAACAAACAATTAAGATGAGACAACAAAAGCTGGGGTCTTCTTACCTCCTAGCTTGCCTGATCAAAAATTATTGCAAGATGGAGAGTCCTAAAAGGTATAATAGATAATGTGAAATAGGAAGAAAAGGGGCAAAGGGGAAGGGGAAGTGGGAGGGGTAGGGGAAAGGAGAGAAGGGAATGGAATTAATATGAGAAAATGAAAAAATGGAAACAAAGTCTTTGTAAGTAGGGAGGGATGGAGGGGTTGAAGGGAGGGGAAGGGAAGGGGGAAAAAGTAAGAACCAAGAGAGATTATGGAAAGGTGCATATTTCCAATAATGAATGTCATTATATTGTATACCTAAAATGTACCAATAAAATAAAAATAAAAAATTAAGTTCATTGTTGCATCTCCAGGTATTTGCATGTTTTCTACAATTTCTGTTCCTGTTGCTTTCTTGTTTCATTCAACTATGGTCCTGATATGATGAAAGAAATGATTTCAATTTTGCATGTATGTTAGGATTTTCTTCATGGCCTAAAATGTGATCTATTTTAGTGAAAGTTCTGTGTTCTGATGAAGAGTGTGTATTCTGAAGCTACTAAATGAGTTATTCTGTATAGGTCTCCTAAGTCCATTAAATCTACACTGACAAAAGAAAGATGGAGAGTCTTATGGGCTTTTTTCCAGGTTCTTGGTGTCCTGAACAAAAAACTGGACATGACACATGGAAAGGGTAGTGTGACTTGTAGAAAGAAGAAAAGAAGTATGGTCTGAAGAGTGAGGGTAGGCCAGGGAAAAGATTCATAGCAGCCCAGAGGATAAGTGAAGGGAGTATTTTGTGTCCAACATTCTTGGATTATCTCTCTTTCATGCAAATAAGGCATTGAGAAAGTCATTCTATTAAACACTTATTTGGTCTCACACCATGTATAAATTGTCTTCTCAAAAAACTCATTTGGGCTTCCTGTTACATAATGTCTTTTGATTTGTTGTGCCCACATGCAAATGATTTATTGAAAAGAGCATCTTCTTTTTATTTATTTATTTGGGAGGAAGTTTGAAAAAAGATCTCGCTTTGTAGTGCAGGCTGGCTTGAACTCATTATGTAGCCCTGGCTAACCTTGAACTTACAGTGATCTTCCTATCTCCACATCCCAAGTGCTGGGATTACAAACTTGTGCTTCCACGCCCAGAAGGAAAGAGCAACGTTTGATTGTTCATATGAATAACACCAGATTCAAATAAAGGATTAAAAGTAGAAAGTACCTGATTGGTTGCAAATAGCACTTTTTGATTGGTTGAGAGGATGGCATCACTGTATTGGGAGTATTTTTTCCCTATGGAGTGTTCTTCATCCTGTTGTCCTGTCATATCTATAGCTACAAGAAAAATGTTCCTGAGTTTCTAATTGGGATTTTAATTTTCCCTCATTTTGACTAATAATCCTTTGGTTCATTCTAAACTTGGTTGTGTCTGAAAACACTGATCAAAATTTCTGTTTGCTGGAAATTGATTTGTGCCTCCTGCCACCTCAATTGCTTAACTAGAAAAAATGAGAAATTTAACTATAGATGGCTTGCCTTTGTGTGATTCTGAGTGGGGAGTATTGTTCTTAAACTGGTTTATGTTTTTTCATTCTAGAGGCCTTGAGCAATAGAGCCAGGATAAGATATGCACATTTCTGACCAGGTATGTCTGAATTTTAGCACAATTGAAAATACCTTAAAAACTGGGGCAAGAATTCTTAAATTGGCTACAACTGGGGATGGGTGAGATTCAGGAAAACTGAACTGATTAATTTGGGCAAGCTATTTCCTTTCAAATGTATATATTTCTCACCTTGCTAGAACTAGGAATATTATCTTTAGATATGAAAATTAGAATTATATATTGCTTAAAACTGTAAAAAGGAAAATTATGCCAATAGTGTAACCTTTTAAGAGCTGTTAAAAAATGATAAATCTGTCTTTGTTTTATGTGTGTTGGTCTGTACATGTTACTGGCTGGAGGGTCCCATGGAGCTTCTTTCTAGGTTGTTAGAGTCTCAGAATTGGACTCTGGCCAAGAAACCCACTGTGAGGGTGAGCATTATGGTATGTCACACACTCACCCAAGGATCCTGCCAGGAATAGCACAGTCATGGGATCCATATCTCACATGGCAGAGAGCAGAAAGGCCATTGTTTTGAGCTCAGGAAGATAGAGCTGTGGTGAGCAGCAAAGACAGGGCCTCTCTGAGGCCTGTTGTTGAGAACTTAAGCCCACTGTAGAGTGAAGAGAATCACTGCAATAAAAACCCAATGGACTGCAGTGGCTGGTGAGTTGTTGGCATCAGCACCTCATACCAGAACCCAGACTCACTGTGGGGGAAGGGTTGTTCAAATCTGCAGTAGAACTGTGCAGAGTTCAAACCCAAAGGAGTTCAGGGAGCTCAATTCTAGCCTGGCAGCCAGTATCCACCCTGAACTTCAATGGACTATGGTTGGCTCACTGAGATTAGTTGACACAGATCTGTATGCTGCCCATGTTGTACACCAGTGACAGCAGAGACACAACTTGAAGGGGACTTTTTCTTCTTTTCTTCTTTTCTTTTCTTTTCTTTTCTTCTCCTCCTCCTCCTCCTCCTCCTCCTTCTTCTTCTCCTTCTTCATTTCTCTCCTTTCTTCTTTCTGTTTTTGTCCTATTTTGTTTTTTCTCAATCATTCTTATTTTTATAAGACCATGAATATGGTTTCTAGTTCTCTGTTGCTGTCACTTTGTTCTGTTCTTGTTTTTGTTTCTTCCTTCTCTCTTTTCCTCCTGTCTTCACCAGTTTCCAAAAGTTTTCATGATCCTCCTGTGTCTTCTAGCCTTACTTCTAATCTTTCCTTCTCCTTCTGCTTCTCTATATCCCCCAACTACTTCTAAGTCTTCTTCCTGAAAGAAAAATTCACTATACTGAAGGGGTTACTTACTGCAAACATTTGTGGTGTGTCCTAGATTTTAATATATAACCCCAAGTCTAGTTCATGTGGTTGAGTTTGACAGATAAACAGTTTCTCATTTTCTAGGCTGTGTTTGATGCTATGGTAAATGCTGATTGCATTACTTTGGCCAAGGTGATGTGATTGCTCTAGTCAGTTGTTCTTCCTAGTATACCAAAACTAAGATTGGCTAAGGGTCATTATAGCCTCAAAACCCAAAGTCCAGCTATACCTGGAACACAGTCTGAGAAGTAGTCATTCCCTAAGGGTTCTAAATACTAGCAATAAAGATACTCACAATAAGCAATACAAAGCACCAACCCAGGAAATAAACCAAAAACATCAATAACAAAAAAACTGAAATGAGAAGACACCTAAACAGGATACAAGCACAGACATATAGCTCACAAAAGGCAAATCCAGAGGGCAATGAGGTAGAACAATCCAAAAGTCAACCTTGGGCTCGGGATTTAGCTCAGTGGTGCTGCCACCTACCTCACAAGCACAAGGTCCTGAGTTCTCTCCGTGGTACTAAAAATACCCCCAAAACCAAAAACAAACAAACAAACACACACAAAAAAGTCAACCACCTAGACTTCTTGAACTGGTAACAAGGGAAATAACAAAACAGATTAAAGAGGGTCTGGAAAAAAATAAAATCAGAAATAATTTCTCAGATAGCAAAAGAGATGGTGACCATAATGAAAGTCATGATTGGTAACTCTAGAGAAGATACAGATTTTAAAAAAGAAGCTCAGGAAACGATGGAAAACATGATAACCCACATAGGGAAGAAATGAAAAACATGAAGCATATCCAAGCAGATATTAAAGAGATTAAAAGTTCCATTGAAATATTCCACAGCACAATAAATGATTGTCAGGACATAATTTCAGATATAGAAGACAGGATGGAGGTTAGCAAACATGAAAACAAAGATTTCTTAAAAATAGCAAGGGACCATGAGAAATCAATCAAACAGCTACTAGATAATGCAAAAAAGAATAACATAAGATTGACTGGAGTTGATGAGGGAGTAAGAGATACCACAAAAGACATAAATAAACTTTTCACAGAAGGAATGACCGAAAACTTCCAAACAGGGAAAAATAATTTGACATAAAGTAAGTGAGGCATACAGAACTCCAAATAGCCATGATAAAAAAAAAAATCTAAACCTAAGCATACAGTAGTCAAGATTCCAGAAACACATAGAAGAACAAAATACTATTAGTAGTTAGAGAAAAGAAACAAATCACACATAAAGGAAAGCCCACTAGTATCACAGCAGTCTTTTCAACACAAACTCTCAAGTCAAGCAGAGCCTGGAGTGAAATATTTCAAGATCTAAAAGAAAACAACCTCCAACCCAGATTGATGTATTTTGCAAAACTATCTTTCAAAATCGATGAAGAAATAAGATACTTTCATGAAAAAGAACACCCGAGGGATTTCATGAATACCAAACCAGCACTCCAAAAAATTTTACACAATATCCTAGGAAAATACAATGAGGTTCACAACCCCATGAAGCCCAACAGAATGACTCCATTAGGCAAGACAAGAAATTAAATGCAAAGGGGGAGAATCCAATAATGGAAAAAGGTCACAACAAGGATAAGTCAATACATATAACCATCAATGTTAATGGTCTAAATTCACCAATAATAAGAAGAAATAGACTGGCAGAATGGATCAATAAGCAAGAGCCAACAATATGCTACATAAAAGAAACACATATAATTCAAAAAGAAACTCATAGACTGAAAGTTAAAGGGTAGAAAACAATATTCCATGTGACTGAACCCCCCCAAAAAGCAGGAGTGGCTACCTTATTAGCAGAAAAAATGGATTTCAGACCCAGACTAATTAAGAGAGACAAAGAAGGCCACTACATCCTTGTAAAGGGAACAATCCAAGAGGAAGAGATGACAGTCACAAATACATATGCACCAAGTACTAGTGCACCCAAGCATATATAACAAATATTAACACACATGAAAAATTAAATGAGAACTAATACAATTATAGTGGGGACCTCAATACCCGACTGTGACAAATAGACAGATCAACCATACCAAGAATCAACAAGAAAATACTAGAACTCAATCAAACTCTTGAACAAATGGACTTAACAGATGTTTACAAAGTGTCATACCCCACAAAATCAGAATACATATTTTGTTCAGGTGCACAAGGATTCTTCTCCAAAATAGATGACATACTTGCTCCAAAACATGTTTAAGTAAATGCAAAAGAATTGAAGTTATCCCCTGTATACTATCAGATCATAGTGTAATGAAATTGGAGATCAATAGCAAAAGAAACCACAAGAACTTTATAAACACATGGAAATTGAACAGCACACTCCTGAACAACCAATGGGTCACAGTGGAAATTAAAGAAATAAGACAGTTTCTACAATTAAATGGGAATGCCAACACAACATATCAGAATTTATGGGATACAATGAAAGCAGTCTTACAAGGGGGAAATTCATAGCAGTGAATAGCCATATTAGGAAAACAGAGCAAGCTCAAATAAAGAACCTAATGCTGAACCTGAAGCTTCCAGGAAAAGAAGAGCAAGACAAACTTCAACCTCATACAAGGGAGAAAATTGTAAAGATCAGTGCAGAAATCAATGCAATGGAGACTAGGAGAATGATACCAAAAAAATCAGTGAACCAAACAGTTGGTTCTTCAAAAGAATAAAAAAATTGACAAACCCTTATCAAAAAAATTTTTAAAAGGCCCAACTCCATGCAATATGAATGACAAGGGGTAAATTACAAGAGACCCAGCAGAAATCCAGAGGATCATAAATACCTACTTTGAGAATGTATTCACCGATAAGATGAAAAACACAGAAGAAATGGACAGATTCCTAGATACATGTGAATGCAAAAGTGGAATGAAAAAGACCTAGATAGTCTAAACAACCTAATGTCAATCAACAAAGTTGAAAACATTACTGAAAACTTACCAATTAAGAAAAGCTCTGGTCCTGATGGCTTCACTGCTGAATTCTACAAGACATTTAGAGAAGAACTATTGCCACTACTCTTTAAACTCATCAATGAAATTGAAAGGGAAGCAATACTCCTAAATTCATTCCTGGAAGCAATACTCTCAAATTCATTCATGGAAGCAAGCATCACCTTGATCCCCAAAGCAGAGAAAGACCCAACCAAAAAAGAGAACTATAGGCCAATCTCACTAATAAACATAGATGCAAAAATCCTTAATAAGATACTGGCAAATAGAATGCAGAAGATCATCCAGAAGATCATACACCCTGACCAAGTAGGATTCATCCCAGGGATGCAGAGATGGTTCAACATACACAAATCAATAAATGTAATACACTATATTAACAGAGTGAAGGACAAAATCCATATGATCATCTCAATAGATGCAGAAAAAGAGTTTTACAGAATCCAACACCCATTCATTGTAAAAACCCTACAGAAAATTGGAATACATTGTCTTTATCTCAACCTGGTAAAAGGCATCTATGAAAAACCAACAGCCAACATCACACTAACTTGTCAAAAATAGGAATCCTTCACACTAAAATCAGGAACAAGACAAGGATGTCCATTATCACCACTCCTGTTCAACATAGTTCTGGAAACATTGGCCAGAGTAATTACACAAGAGAGAGAAACAAAATGAATCAAGATAGGAAAGGAAGAAGTTAAATTGTTATTACTTGCAGATGACATGATACTCTATATTGAAGATTCCAAGAATGCCACCAAAAGTCTTCTAGATTTAATAACAAAATTCAGGAGTGTAGCTGGATACTAGGTCAACACCCCAAAATCAATAGCCTTCCAGTACACAAACAACAGACTCACTGAGAGAGGAACTGCAGAAACAACTCTTTCCATTAGCATCCAAAAACATGACATACATAGGAAGCAATCTAATGAAAGAAAGAAAAAAACCTCTACTCTGAAAACTACAGCACTCTGAAAAAAGTGATTGAAGAGGATGTCAAAAGCTGGAAAATCATATCTTGCTATGCTCCCAGGTAGGAAGAACCAATATAGTGTAAATAGCCATACTTCCAAAGCTGCTATATAGATTCAAAGTAATCCTGGTTGAAATTCCAACAGCATATTTCACAGACTTTGAGGGAAAAAAATCCAAAACTTCATTTGGAAGAAGAAGAGACCTAGAATAGCAAAAGCAATTCTAGGCAACAAAGATAAGGTAGGGGGCATCACAATCTCCAACTTGAAACTATACTACAAAGCTACTGGGATAAAAACAGCATGGTACTGTCAAAGAAACAGACCTGAGGACTGATGGAACAGATTCAAAGATGTGGAATCAACTCCAGACACACTCAGCTACCTCATCTTTGACAAAGGAGCCAAACACCCTCACTGGTGGAAAGATAGCCTTTTTAATAAATGGTGCTTAAAAAACTGGGTTTCAATTTGCCATAGATTGAAGCTATCTCTCTCACCATCCACTAAACTAAAATTGAAAAGGATCAAAGATCTAAATATTAAAACAGAAACACTAAACTGGCTGGAAGAGAGGTTAGGTAGAACTCTTGAAGACATTAGTGTAGGAAAAGATTTCATGAACAAAACCTCAGTTGCATGTGAACTAGCACAAATAATCAACAACTGGGAACTCATCCTATGAAAAAGCTTCTGTGCACCAACAGAAACCAGCAACAGATTGAAGAGACAACCCACAATATAGGGAAAAATTTTATCATCTGTTCCTCAGACAAAAGTCAACTAAGTAGAATATATAAAGAACTTACAAAAATCTGACTCCCATCTTTAAAGGCTCCACCCAATACTGGGCATTTGAAAGAAGAGACACTTCTCAAAGAAGTAGAAACAGCAAATAAACATATGAAAAAATGTTCAACATCACTGGTCTTTTGAGAGATGCAAATGAAAACAATGCTAGATTCCACCTCACCCCAGAAAGAATGGCTGCTATCATGAAGTCAACCAGTAAAAAATGTTGTTGGGGCGGAGGGGGAAAATCAACCCTTCTCCATTGTTCATCAGAGTGTAGACTGGTGCAACCACTGTGGAAATCAGTGTGTAGATTCCTCAGGATTAGAGGTCCCATTTGACCTACTATTCTTCTGCTTGGTATCTTCCAAAAAGAATTAAAAGCATCATACCACAGTGATATAGACACACCCATGTGTATATTGGCACAGTATTTTATAGCTAAATCTTGAAAACAGCCCCAATGTCCATCAACTGGTTACTGGATACAGAAGACATGTTTTTAAAAAATTAAATGTAGTACTACTCAGCCATAAAGAATGATAAAATAGAGACATTTATAGTGAAATGGATGGACCTTGAGATCATACTCTTAAATGAAATAAATCAGACACACGTGTAAATACCAAATAGTTTCTCTGGTGTGAGAAATTGAAAGAGTAAATGAGGAGTAAAGTGTATAACAGATATTGTGAAATAGGAAGGAAAAGTTCAAAGGGGAAGAGGAACTAGAGAGGGGGAGTGGGGGGAAGGAAAGTTGGGAAAGAAAAAAATGAGAAAAGAAGGAAAAAATGGAATCAAAGCTTTTGTAAGTAGGGAGTAGTGGAGAGGTGGAATGGAGGGAAGAGAAATAGGAAAAAAACAAGAACCAAGATATATCATGTACAGGTACAAATTTCCAATAAAGAATGTGATCATAATGTGTACCTAAAATGTACCATATACTCTTGGAATATAAATTGAAAAATGAAAGAATTGGAAAGACACACAGAATAGGCAATGAGGGCTACATTTATTGAGGAGGAAAGAAGTATACTGTACAGAGTCAGAATGTGTCAGTGAAAAGTTTCACAGAGGCTCAAAGGATAAGGGAAAGATGTCTTTTGTGCACAAATTTCCTGGATTGACTTCCTTTTCATACAAATGGGGCATTGGGGCAGTTGTCCTATCAAAAATTCACTTGCTGTCACGCCAGATTTAAACTGTTATATCAAAAGACTAACTTGGCTTCCTACCAGATGTAAAAGAAGGATTAAACAGAGCATCTTCTGAGTAGTCTTGTGAACAGTGTCAGATTCAAATGAGGAATTGAAGATATTGCTTTCCAATTGGTTCCACCGCTAGTGTTCAGGAGCCATGAAGTTATTTTGGGTACTGTGTTTTGTGCATGTCTTCAGGTATTTTTTTAACATTTGAAACCTGCTTCCCAGTTGTTTCTCCAGTTTTTCCAACCCTAATCTACTACCTTATTTTCCCCCTGCAAGATATAATCCTTATAATTCTTTAAGGTATGCTGAGTGAGTGGAAGTCTCTTTCTTCTTATAGCTGTTTCCTGATGAAAGTTATGGTAAACCTTACCTACTAGGACTTATGTACTCTATGATGACACTGAGATGTTGGGGCTTATTGACTAGGATGATATGACTGTCAAAAGTCAAGAAGAAAAGAGTTAGTGCTTATATGTCAAGAACAGCTGAGCTGTAGTCTGAAGGAGAATCTTTTGAAGGCCTGAATGAACAAACTGTACTATTAAGTTGAACAGGCAGGGGCCAAAAATAAGAAGGAGCAATATGACCACAAATCATCTTCCAAGAAAGGAAGGAATCCATTGATTTTAAGAAGGAAACGATAAGGAAGATATAGGCATATTTTTGTTGTTAATCTTAATGGTACATTTTAGATATATAAAATCATCACATTCATCAGTGGGAATTTGTACCTGTACATAATATATCTTGATTCTTTTTGTTTCCCTGATCCCTTTCCCTTCCTTAAACCCCTCTTCCTCTCCTTATTTACAAAAGCTTTGCTTCCATTTCTTCCTTCTATTCTCTTTTTTCTTTTCCCTTTCTTCTTTCCCCCTTTCCTCCTCCCTTCTTCCCCTTCCCATTTGAACATTTTCTTCCCATTTTCCAGTATTTATTGTACATTTTGGTCCTTATTTACAATTTTAGTTGCTCACACCAGAGAAATATTGCAATACAGGTGAGTATATTTCCTGGTCTATCTCAAAAGGTAGACTATTACAGATCCAGCATTCAGAGACATTATTTCCTCATGTGATTACTTGTGTCAAGTTTACTAATGACTTTTATTCCCATGTTTCTTGTGGAGCTGATATGGTGAAGAGGGATATTAGATAAACTACCAAGATCCTGACAGCTATAGCCCTAGTAGGATTACCCACATTATGGATTCTACTAGAAACAGAAGTTCCAAGACCAATGCCCATTTAAGGTACAGTGGGTCAAAGATCATTAATGACTACTTATCTATACCCAGAGCAGTACTAGTGCCTGCTTTTTTTCATTTAAGACAGGGTCTCACTATGTAATTTAGACTGGCCTTGAACTCACTATGTAGCCTATATTGGCCATGAGTCCATGACAGTTCTCCTGCCTGAGCCTCCTGGGTGCTGGAATTACAGGCATGTGCCACCACACCTGGCGCTAAAATCATTTTTTGAAAAGGATCCTCAGATCCTCCAGGTGTTCAAAGGTGTAGTTTTCTTCTTTGGGTTGTTGTTGGGGTTTTTTTTCTCTAGTGGTTTAGGTGGGACTGGATTTATCTTAAAAAGGTGAATCCAGCTCTTTCTGCCGCTTTCACTGCAGGGAGTGGGGCAAGGGTCACTGAAAATATACCCTTCCATTTTGGTTTTAAGTAGTCTGCAGGAGTTCCTTATATCCAAGTTTTAACAAGAATTTTATCTCCAGGGTGGACACTAGGTGGTTCCCCTGAGCCAGAAGTTGGAAGCAATTTGTTCTCATATAATTGAATATCTTCTTGTACTTGATCCAGATTAATAAGATACTGTAGGCCTCTGAGTCCATTACCGTATCAGTAGATAGAAAATTCTTCCCATATAACATCTCAAATAGATTCATATTTAGTCCTGTTTGGGGAGGTATTTTCAATCTTCATGATGTCTATTGTCAATAATTAGAGCCCAGATTAAGAAGTCTTTTGGTAAAGTTTTACCAGATTTCACGTTTAGCATCTGGGTTGCACTTCTGACCTTTCCAGCATACTGAGATCTTCATGCATAATAGAGATGGTACTTTATTCCTAAAGTCTTTGCCACCCCCTGAGTTATTTATTTGAGAGGTGAAAGAAAGCCCATTATCAAGGTAAAGGAGCTGGAGTAGTCCAAACCAGGAAATAACTTCTTCAAGGAATGCCTTAACTACCTCCATAACTTTTTCTCAGTGGTTAGGGAAGACCTCAATCCAACATGTAAAAGTGCCAATCAGGACCAATGTTTTTTTAAATATTTCATATGGTGGCATGTGAGTAAAGTGTAATTGCTAGTCCCCTCCAAGGCATGCACCACTCTTCTGAATGGGTTCTAACCAAAAAAGTGGTCTGGTGGTTCTAACAAAGTAGGTAGCTTGCCAGAGTTATTGTAGGTAGGGAGTGGGCAAGGTTATTACACCTATTGGATAGTTTCCATTCGTCTTGTTCCTGTGAAAATTTAAATGATCATATTCCATGTAGCATTTCTTCTCATATACAAAGAATCATGAAGGGTTTTGTAGCCTTTCATTGTGTCCCTTCAAGAAAGACTAGTTGGTTTCCCTAATACAACCAAAGAATCTTTCTAATTCCTCTTTGTTCTGAGGCCCGTTTACCTTCCTGGTGGGTATAGGCTAGTTTTAATGGTCAATCAGGTATTGGGAATAAGGTTATGGTCTTAAGGGTCTGTAATCCTGCCCTTTTTGCCTTTTATTAATTAATCTTTTAATTTTCTAGGTGATTTTAGACATGTTCCTTTGGTGTCAATTGCAATGAATGACAGTTACCTTCCCAGGAAGATGGATTGCATCCTGGAATTTTAGAACTTTTTGATTGTGTTTAATATGATTGTTTAATAGTTAACAAGGAGACAAGCTGCTTGAAGCTCCAAGACCATCCTGGGCCCCGCTCACGCCACGGTAAGGTCCCAGGCACGGCTTGCAGCCCCGCCCTGATCTGATGCTCTCTCAGCTGCGACCAGCCCAGTGAGACAAGCAGCTTGACGCTCCATAGCCGTCCTGGGCCCTGCCCACGCCACGGTGAGGTCCACTTAGCAGTATGGGCGCCTCCAAGGCCCAGTCCCCACCCACCCACTGCGCACCTCTGGCCTTCTGGATTTTATGATACTTGGTCCAACACTACAGAGGCACAGGGGATTATAAAGACCCTTGTCCTGAGCACCACAAGATAGAGCAGAAGTTAGTAACAGAAAGAGGGCTTCTCAGGCTCCTCGATGAAAACTGAAGCTCAGCAGAAAAGTAAAGAGAATCTCTACAATAAAGGCCCATCAGACCACTGTACTTAGTCTGCTGCTGGCTTGCTGAGACTCATTGACTCATATATGCACATGGATTCCTACATTTCCTACTGTGACAGCAGAGACATACCCTGATGGAGGCCCATAATTTTTATTTTTTGCTATTTGCAAAAAAGAAAAAAAATTTTTTTTCTCTTATTTCTAATTCTCAATTTTTATTTTTTCTACTCTTCAAATTGTTAATTTTCTTTCTTTTCTTTCTGTTATCTTTTCTTTCTCTCTCTCTCTCACTCATTCTCTTGCTGTCCCACATTGCTCCTCATCTCCCCATTTGTTCCTTTCTGCACTGAATTTGGATTTCTCCCTTATTGTTCTTGTCTTCTCTTTTTCCTTCTCTTGATTATCATTAGGGTTATAGGAAAGTAAATATGGTATCTGGCATCCCTGTTGCTGTTAGGTTCTTTCATTCATCTTTGTTCTTTCATTCTGCCATTTCCTCTTGCCTTTAACAATTTCTTAGAGTTTGTGTGATCTTCCTGTGTCTTCTGGCCTCACAGCTAATCTTTCTTGATCTTTCTACCTGTCCCTCTCTCCTTCTAACTCCTCACCCTGAAGGGGAAAGATGCTATATTGAAGAGTTTATTCATTATAAACTTATGTTGGCTTGGTCCTCGGTTTTAATTTAACTCACATAATTAAATGTGATAAATTAATAACTACCACAAATTTTCATTTTTTAAGCTGCACTTGATGCTATGGTATTGCTGACTATGTCATTTAGGCTAACATGTTGCGATTAATATAATTAGTTTTCCTTCCTGGTATAAGGAAAATAAAATAGCCTCAGAGTCATTAGAGTCTCAAAACCTAAACACAAGCTATATCTGGAAGACACCTCTGAAAAGCAATCATTCCACAAGGGCTTTAAACACAAGCAACAAAGATACCTACATTAAGCAATTTTGAAATATCAACCCATGGAATTAAACCAAGGACAGTACCAAAAACAAAAATGAGAAGACACTTAAGCAAGGCACAAACACAGGCTTCCATGCAACAAAAAGGAAATACTGGGGGAAATGAGGTGGAAAAGTCTGATAAGCAAGCACTTGGACACCCTGAACTGATAGCACAGGAAGTAACAAAGCAGGTGCACAAGGCTCTAGAAAAATTCAAAGCAGAAATAATCTCCCAGATAAATACAGACATGGTGAGCAGAGTGAAAGACATGATTAGAAGCTCTAGAGCAGAAACAGATAAGAAAATAGATGAGATCAGAAACAAGCTGGAAGCCATGAATGCCCAGCATAAGAAAGAAATGGAAAACATAACTACCCAACATAAGAAAGAAATGGAATCCATGAAACAGATTCAAACAGACATTCAGGAGACTAAAAACTCCATTGAAAGCATGCAGAGCAGACTAAGAGAATCTGAAGACAGAATATCAGATATAGAAGACAGAATTGCAGTGAAGGACCATGAAAACAGAGATTTCTTAAAGATAGTAAGGGACCATGAGAAATCAATCCCGCAGCTGCTAGATGATGCAAAGAAGATTAACATAAGACTGATAGGAGTCCATGAAAAAACAGGAGAAAGTACAACTGACATAAAAAAAACTGTTCACAGAAGCAATAGTAGAAAACTTCCCAGACAGAGGTAGAGAATTGGACATACAGATAATGAGGCATATAGAACTCCAACAAGCCATGACCCCCAAAAATCTACACCTAGACATATGATAGTCAAGATCCCAGAAACCCAACAGAAGAACAAAATTCTACAGGCAGTTAGAGAAAAGAAATAAATCACCTGCAAAGGATAGCCCATCAGAATCATGGCAGATTTATCAACACAAACCCTCAAATCAAGTAGAGCTTGGAGTGAAGTACTTCAAGCCCTAAAAGAAAATAATATCCAACCTAGACTGTTGTATCTGGCAAAATTATCTTTCAAAATTGATGGGGAAATTAGATACTTTCACGATAAAGAACACCTGAGAAATTTCATGAACACCAAGCCAGCACTGCAAACAATTTTAAGCAATATCCTAGAAAAAGACAATGAAGGTCACAACTCCATGAGGCCGTACAGAGAAAAGGCACCATGCAAGGTAAGACACTAAAGTGAAGGGGGGGGGGGGTAATGAGAAATAAAAGAGCCAACAACAGTAAAACATCATGACAAGGATGAGTCAATATTTCTCAATTATAAATATCAATGTTAATGCCCTCAATTCACCAATCAAAAGAAATAGACTGACAGAATGGATTAAGAAGCAAAACCCATCAATATGCTGTATACAAGAAACACACCTAACTGAAAGGAAATCCATAGACTGAAAGTAAAAGGATGGAAAACACTTCTCCACAGCACAGGAACGCAGAAAAAAGCAAACGTAGCAATCTTATTTGCAGACAAAGTAGATTTCAAACCAAAACTAATTAAGAGAGTCAAAGATGGTCACTACATCCTTGTGAAGGGAACAATCCAAGAGGAAGAGATGACAATCCTAAATATATATGCACCAAATACCAATGCCCCCAGTTATACAAAACAAATATTAATGGACATGAAAAACCAAATAAGCACTAATACAATTGTAGTGGGGAACCTCAACACCCCTCTATCACAAATAGGCAGATCAACTAGAAATAAAATTAACAATGAAATTCTAGAACTGAACCAAGCTATTGAACAAATGGACTTAATAGATGTTTACAGTGTTCCACCCCATATAATCAGAATACACATTCTTTTCAGCTGCACATGGGTCATTCTCCAAAATAGATCACATGCTAGCTCACAGGACATATCTAAGTAAATGTAAAAGAATCGAAGTTATCCCCCGTATATTATCAAACCATAGTGCAATACAATTGGAGATCAATAACATAGGAAACCACAAAACTCCCACAAACACATGGAAATTGAACAGCACCCTCCTGAACAACCAGTGGGTCACAGAGGAAATTAAAGAAGAGATTAGATAGTTTCTACAAGTAAATAATAATGCCAGTACAACATACAGGATATCTGTGGGACACAATGAAAGCAGTTGTATCCAGAAAATTCATAGCAGTGAATGCCCATATTAGGACAACAGAGAGAAGTCAGTTAAATAACCTAATGCAGAACCTCAAGCTCCTAGAAAAAGAAGAACATAACAAACCCAAAGCTCATACAAGAAAGGAAATTATAAAGATCTGAGCAGAAATCAATGCAATGGAGACTAAGAGAATGATACAAAAAAATCACAGCAGCACAGTTTGCAATAGCTAAAGCTTGGAAACAGCCCAAATGCCCATTCACTGGAAACTGGATAAAGAAGATGTGGTTTTTTAATAAAATGGAATGCTACTCAGCCATAAAGAATGAAAAACTAGAGACATTTATAGCTAAATGGATGTATATTAAGGCCATACTCAAGTGAAATAAATAGGACACACATGTGTAAATACTGAATAGTTTCTCTAGTGTGAGAAACTGAAAGTGTAAATAAGGATGAAAATGATTAAAATGAATAACTGGTAATTTGAAATATGAAAAGTTCCAAGGGTTTGGGGGTGGCAGGAGGGGAAGGGGAAAGGGAAGAAGGAAAAGGCAAAATTATGCGAAAGAAAAAAAATGGAATCAAAGTCTGTGTAAATAGGGAAGGGTGGAGGGGGTGAAAGGTGCACAGGTAATGGGAGAAAACATAAGTACTAAGATACATCATATTCAGGTATAAACACCCAATGATAAATGTAAATGTATTGTATACCTAAAATGTACCAATAAATATATAAATAAAAAATAGTTAACAAGCCCCTGTCTTTCCAGATTGTTGCATGGGCATGTGGCACCAGAAAGGCATATGTAGTGGTCAACTAATTAATGGTCAGTTTGAGTGGGAACACCCAGCTGAATTGAGTTAACATGGTTCTGGGTGTGGAAGATGAATTTAAGGAGGTTTGTTGTCAGAATAGCATAAAAGGAGAACAGGAGGGGAGAATTTTATGCTGATTTCCCTTGAAAGAGATTCATTGCTGCTGATTTTCATTCTGGCTGATTTTTTTCAGAGAAGCTTTTCTTTGGCTGTTCTCTTTGGCTGAGCTTTGCCTTCACCAAGGATGGATGTTGTTCTCTTAGGAGGAGATCTGGTCATTGACTTTGCCTTGAGTGTAATCTCCTGGTTCTTGGCACAGATTCTTTGGCTTCCAGCATCAGCCTTTCATCCTGCTGGCACAGACTCTCTAGCCTCCAGCACCAGCCCTTGGGCTTCCTGGCACAGATCCTTCAGTCTACCATCTCAGATTCCTTGGCTTCCTGATATGGATTTGAACAGGACATTGCCATGGGCTTTAGGCCCTCAGCTGGATTCTTTCAATCTCTAGCTCATGTACAGATCTTTTGAACTCTTCTAGATTTGGCTCTATGGGAAAATATTGTAAGCTACTCTTGTAAATTTCTGTGCCCTGCATTAAATCTATTCTCTTGAAAACACTAATACAGCATATTTGGAATCTGTGGAAATATTTAGCCTCTTGTCTTTTCATATCAATGCACAAGTAAAGGCTATGAGCTCTGCTTTTTAAGTAGAGGTCTCAGGTGGTAGGGGTTTGGCCTCAATGACCTGTTGTGAACTGAAAACTGCATAACCTTTTCTTTTGATGTCCTTCTTGGACAAAGCTACTTCCATCAGTGAATCTTCCTCCTCAGGGGCTCAAAGGGACAGATTACTGATCTGTCTGCTTGCATAGGTTTGGGAAATCATCTGTCCACAAGAGTAGCTAACCTCTGAGACTGTGAGCATCAGTGAGGCAGGATTAACAGCAGTAAAAATCTTTATGGTAATGTCAAGGGTATTTAAAAGCATGGCTTCATACTTGGTAAGCCATTCCCTTGTCAAACTCAAGTGACCTTTTTTTTCTCAGTAATGGCCCTGATCTGGTGGTGAGTCAGAACTTCTAGTTTTGTGCCAAAGTCAGTTTTGTGGCTTTTAAAAACATAGCTGTAGCTGCTATTACTGTCAGGCAGGATAGCCATCCAGTAGCCACTCTAGTGTTTTTGAAAAGTATGCCACTCCGTGGGGTTCCTCTCCCAGTTTGTGTCAAAACACCAAGAACAATTTCTCTTTTTTATGATTCATAAAGGAAGAAGGATTTTCTTACATCAACTATTCCCAAGGCTGCAGCCTGACTGAGGACAGGCTGTATTTCTTTTTTTATTCATTAAGTTTATTGGCACAATTTACTTATACAATTTGTTCCTATTTTTCCCCATTCCCCTGCCTTCACTCTAACCCTTCCACCCTTCCCTATTTACAAAGACTTTGTTTCCATTTTTTTCCTTTTCTCGTATTTTTTCCTTTCCCTTCTTTCCTTTCCCCTACCCCCTACTTCCCCTTTCCCTTCCCCTTCCCCTTCCCTTTTAGACCTTTGCTTCCTATTTCACATTCTCTATTATACATTTTTGGAGGACATGCTGTATTTCTTCAAAATCATTGTGAGTCATTTTTTTCCATTGACAGCATCATGCAGAGGTTTTGCATTAGTCCAAAATTAAGTATCCAGATTTGGCAGAAGCTGGTTCTTCCTATGAATGAACAAAGCTGTGGTTTGGTGACAGGAGGCCTGAGAAAGCAGAGAGTGTGGATCTAGTCCCTTGATGGTTGTCATTCCCTAAGTGTAAGGATGTATCCTAAATATTGATTCTCTGAAAGAATATCTGAGCCTTTCTTTTGAGAATGTATGTCCCATTTTAGCTAGAAAATTGAGTTTGTGTAACTCCTATATTTGGCTCAGATTAGAATATCATCTACATAGTGTAGGATCATTCCTTGTATAAATTCTGATTGCCTTAAGTCCTTTTCCAGTACCCACACAAAAAGATGGGTACTGTCTCTAAAGCCCTGTGAGAGAAGTGTGCATGTATATTTTTGGTTTGGGTTAGAAAATTAATGGAGATTTTAGTTTTATAACTACTGGCCTTGCTGAATTTATACTCTCTCAGACATTCCATTATACCATGGACCATGATCCACAGGCTGACTAGGTCACAAAGGTCTGGTGTAGTATCAATAGGCAAAAGCCACTTTTATCTTTGTCAAATTAGAGAATAACTCTCAATTTAAATAGCAAATATATTCTTAGTAAGGGAACTGATCACCAAAGGACTCATAAAAACTCGAAGACAAGCCAAAGCAGTAGTAAAGAAGCTCCAACTAGCGCTTTCCTTGACCTCAATTATGGCTATAAGTCTAGCATATTTTCCAGAAAAGCAACTGAATAAACTGCCCCTATATTTATAAGAAATTGAATTTGCTTACCCATGATTTCTGGGGTCACCTACACTCCCCTCAGAAGATGAAGATATCTGTGGACAGGAGCATTACAACTTGCCCTGGACCCTTCAATCTTCATCAGACTGGGAGGTGATGTATTTGGTTGGCATAGCCCTTCACCAGGAGCAGGGAAAATCAATCCCCCAGTGCCATGGATCAGTAACATCAGCCACCTGATAAAAAGAGCAAATCTGGGCAGCAGGACAGTGTAGTTACATACTCAGTGTTTGATTTCCTTGAATTTAGAACAGAAACTCTGAGCCACCAGCTTAGCCGCACAGGCAAAACGGGAGCGGGCTGACTGCAGCCTGCTCAGTCAGGCTAGCTCTGCCCACTTGTGACCAGGAGACCTAGTTGGAGATCTAGCCAGTGAGGACCCCCGGGTACGCTTACCAGCTGCCAGCTTAGCCACGTGGGTACCTGCAAGAACACCCCCCCCCCGCCTCTGGCCTCTTGGCTGTGCAGCTACTTGGATCCACATTACAGAGGCACAGCTGGGGATAAAGGCCATTGTCCTGAGCTGCAGAAGTGAACAACAGAGAGCGGGCATCTTTCAGGCTCTCTGATGAAAACTGAAGCCCACTGGAAAAGTGAAGAGAATCTCTGCAATAAAGGCACACCAGACCACTGTGCTTGGTAAGTTGAGGGATCTTCACCTCTCATCGGAACCTGGACTATCTTCAGAGGAAAGGCAGCTGGAACATGCAATAGAACATTGAAGAGTTCAACTCTGCAAGAAGACAGGGAGCTCAACTTGGGGCTTGTAGCCAGAAATCTGCCTGAATCTCACAGGTCTGTGGCTGGCTTACTGAAACTGATTGACTTATACCTGCACACTGCTGCCCACGTTGTCTATTGTGACAGCAGAAAAACACCCTGAAGGAGGCCCTTCATTTTTATCTTTTATTTGTTATTTTCAAAATTACCACTATTTTTTTTGCTCTTATGTTTAATGTTTTTTCTTCTTTCCTACTCTTTTAAAATTTTTATTTTTCTCTTTTTTCTTTCTTTTCTCTTTTCTTTCTCTCACTCTCTGCCTCACTCCCTTGCCATCCCACATTCTTCTTTATCTCCCTTTGTGTTCCTGTTCTCGCCCTAATTCATATTTCTTCTTTATCTTTCTCTTCTCTTTCCTTCTGTTGCCTGTGCCTTCTGGAATCACTGCTAACATTACCCTATTCTTCTGCTTACTATTCCTCCCTCCCCAATTCCTTCTAACTCCCCATTCCAAAGGGTAAAGTTGCTATATTGAAGAGTTTATTCACTATAAACATATGTTGGATTGGTCCTCAATTTTGATTTAATTCACAGAGTTAAAGGTGATGGATTAATAAGTACCACAAATTGTCATTTTTAAAGAGGTACTTGATGCTACTGTGTTGCTGATTTATCACTTGGGCTAAGGTGTTGTGATTGAACTAAACAGTTGTCCTTCCTGGTATAATGAAAATGAAACAGCCTCAGAGCTGTTAGAGACTCAAAACCTAAAGACCAGCTATATCTGGAAGACACCTCTGAGCAGCAATCATTCCATAAGGGTTCTAATTACAAGCAACAAAGATACTTAAAATAAGCAACTTCAGGATCTGGAATTTGGTGCAGCAGTTCTGCCACTTGCCTCGAAAGCACAAGGACCTGAATTCAATCCCTTGTACCCCCCCCCCCAAGCAACTTAAAAATATAAACCCAGGAAATAAACCAAGGACAGTACCAAAAACAAAAATGAGAAGACATTTAAGTAAGGCACTAACTCAGACTTGCAACCCACAAAAGGCAAATTCTGGGGGAAAAGAGGTGGAAAAGTCTGATAAGCAACCACTTGGACACCCTGAACTGATAGCACGGAAAGTAAAAAGACAGATGAATGAGGCTCTAGAAAAATTCAAAACAGAAATAATCTCTCAAATGACTACAGAGATGGTGAGCAGAGTGAAAGACATGATTAGAGGCTCTAGAACAGAAACAGATAAAAAATAGATGAGCTCAGAAACATGCTGGAAACCATGAATGCCCAGCACAAGAAAGAAATGGAAACCATGATCACCCAACATAAGAAAGAAATGGAATCCATGAAACAGATTCAAACAGATTCAGGAGATGGAAAACACCACTGAATGAATGCAGAGCAGACCAAGGGAATGTGAAGATACAATATCAGATATAGAAGACAGGATTGTGGTTAAGGACCATGAAAACAGAGATTTCTTAAAGATAGTAAGGGACCATGAGAAATCAATCCCGCAGCTACTAGATGATGCAAAGAAGATTAACATAAGACTGATAGGAGTCCATGAATAAGCAGGACAAAATGCAATTGACATAAAAAAACTGTTCATAGAAATAAAAGTAGAAAACTTCCTAGACAGAGGTAGAGAATTGGATATACAGATAAGAGAGGCATATAAAACTCCAAATAGAAATGATTTAAAAAAAATCTACACCTAGACATATAATACTCAAGATCCCACAAACCCAACAGAGGAACAAAATCCTACAAGCAGTTAGAGAGAAGAAACAAATCACCTACAAAGGATAGCCCATCAGAATCATGGCAGACTTCTCAACACAAACCCTTAAATCAAAGAGAGACTGGAGTGAAGTATTTCAAGCCTTAAAAGAAAATAACTTCCAACCTAGATTGTTGTATGCTGCAAAATTATCTTTCAAAATCAATGGGGAAATTAGATACTTCCATGACAAAGAACACCTGAGAAATTTCATGAACACCAAACCAGCACTCCAAACAATCCTAACAATATCCTAGAAAAAGACAATGATGGTCACACCTCTATGAGGCCCAACAGAGGGAAGCCAATAGGCAGGGTAAGAAACTCAAGGGAAAGGGGGAAAAACAAGAAATAAAAGAGCCAACAACTGTAAAACTTCATAAGAATGAGTCAATATCTTTCAATTATAACTATCAATGTTAATGGTCTCAATTCACAATTCAAATGAAATAGACTGGCAGAATGGATTAAGAAGCAAAACCCATCAATATGCTGTATACAAGAAACACACCTAACTGAAAGGAAATCCATAGACTGAAAGTAAAAGGATGGAAAACACTTCTCCACAGCACAGGAACACAGAAAAAAGCAAGCATAGCAATCTTATTTGCAGACAAAGTAGATTTCAAACCAAAACTAATTAAGAGAGTCAAAGATGGTCACTACATCCTTGTGAAGGGAACAATCCAAGAGGAAGAGATGACAATCCTAAATATATATGCACCAAATACCAATGCCTCCAACTATAGAAAACATATATTAATGGACATGAAAAACCAAATAAGCACTAATACAATTGTAGTGGGGGACCTCAATTCCCCACTATGACAAATAGATCATCTAGATAAAAAAAATTAACAATGAAATTCTAGAAATGAACAAAGCTATTGAACAAATAGAATTAATAGATATTTACAGAGTGTCCCACCCCACAAAATCAGAATACACATTCTTTTCAGCAGCACATGGGTCATTCTCCAATATAGATCACATAGTAGCTCATAGGACATGTCTAAGTAAAGGTAAAAAAAATTGAAGTTACCCCTTGCATATTATCAGAACGTAGTGCAATAAAATTGGAGATCAATAACATAGGAAACCACAAAACTCCCACAAAAACCTGGAAATTGAATAACACCCTTCTGAACAACCAAAGAGTCACAGAGGAAATTAAATAAGAAATTAGACAGTTTCTACAAGTAAATGATAATGCCAGTACAACATACAGGAATCTGTGGGACACAATGAAAGCAGTTCTACGTGGGAAATTCATAGCAGTGAATGCCCATATTAGGAAGACAGAGAGAACTCAGATAAATAACCTAATGCAGAACCTCAAGCTCCTAGAAAAAGAAGAGCAAAACAAATCTAAACCTCATACAAGAGAGGCAATTATAAAGATCTGAGCAGAAATCAATGTAATTGAGACTAAGAAAATGAAACAAAAAAATCAATGAATCAAAGAATTGGTTTTTTGAAAGAATAAATAAAATCAATATACCTTTAGACAACCTTATCAAAAAAAGGAAAGAAAAGGCTCAAATCCATTCTATTAAGAATGAAAAAGATGAAGTCACAACAGACCTAGCAGAAATCCAGAGGATCATCAATACCTACTTCGAGAACCTGTACTCTAATAAAATGGAAATCACAGAAGAAATGGACAGATTCCTACATAAATGCAAATTGCCAAAGTTAAACGACGAAGATATAGAAATTCTAAACACCCCAATTACAATGAGTGAAATTGAAAATGTAATAAAAAATTTACCAACAAAGAAAAGCCCAAGTCCGGATGGCTTCACTGCTGAATTCTACAAGACATTTAAAAAAGAACTATTACCATTACTCTTTAAACTCATCAAGGAAATTGAAAGGGAAGCAAGGCTTCCAAACTCATTCCTGGAAGCAAGTGTTACTTTGTTCTAAAATCAGGGAAATACCCAACCAAAAAAGAGAACTACAGACCAATCTCCCTAATGAACATAGATGCAAACATCCTCAACAAGATACTGGCAAATAGAATACAGAGGGTCATCAAGAAGATCATACACCCTGACCATGTAGGATTTATCACAGTGATGCAAGGATGGTTCAACATTCGTAAATCAATAAATGTAATACACTATATTAACAGGGTCAAGGACAAAAACCATATGATCATCTTAATAGATACAGAAAAGGCATTTGACAAAATCCATCACCCATTCATGCTAAAAATCCTACAGAAAATTGGAATGCAAGGTCTTTATCTCAACCTGCTTAAGGCTATCTATGAAAAACCAACAGCCAACCTCACACTAAATGGTCAAAACTGAAAACTTTCACACCAAAATCTGGAACAAGACAAGGATGTCCACTATCACCACTCCTGTTCAATATATTTCTGGAAACATTAGCCATAGCAATTACAAAAGAGAAAGAAATAAAAGGAATAAAGATAGGAAAGGAAGAAGTTAAACTGTCATTATTTGCTGACCATATGATACTCTATGTAGAAGACCCAAATAACTCTGCAAAAAGACTTCTAGACTTAATTGATAGATTCAGTAGAGTAGCTGGATATAAGGTCAACACTCAAAAAACAATAGCCTTCTTATACCCAAATAGCAGACTCACTGAGAGAGAAATTCGGGAAAAAATTCCTTTTACAATAGCATCCCCCCCAAAATGAAATATTTAGGAATCAATCTAACAAAGGAAACAAAAGACTTCTATGCTGAAGTGCAGCCAGAAGCTGCAAAGCTAGAGCCCAGGCCTGCAGCTGAAGCCCCCAAGGCACCCCGGGTGGAGGAGTTTGCTTAGCACATGACCAGGAACCGGGTGCAGATGCTGGCCAGTCAGAGCAAGCAGGGCACACCGCCCACGGAGAAGGAGCCTGTGCCCATACCCACGTCAGCTTCCCGAACCAAGGCCCATACCCCTGAAGAGGAGGACACCCAAGCCCAGCACCTGTGTAAGCACCGCTTCTAGTACTCCAGCCAGCAGCTGCAGCAGCTGCACACATCCATGCAGCAGACTCGGGAGGTCATCCAGCAGACACTGGTCACCATTGTAGATGCTATCAAGCTGGACAACATTGAGCCCTATCACAGTGACAGATTGAACCCATACTTTGAGTACCGTCAGATCAGAAAGACGATTGAAGAGAAGTGCAAGATCCTCTGCTACATTACACCACAGGCACCACAGTGATATACTGAACATGTCACCTATACTAGGTCCTACCTCTTAGACAGCAAGCCACACAGCAAGCTCCACATCCCTGTGATCACACACCCACCCTCCCTGGCAGAGCCCCTGAAGTAGCTCTTCAAGCAGCAGGAAGGTGTGTGGGGGAAGCTGCATCTGCAGCACAGCATCGAGCGGGAGAAGCTTATAGTGTCCTGTGAGCAGGAGATCCTGCGGGTCCATTGCCAGGCAGCCTACACGATTGCCAACCAGGCCATGCCCTTCAGCGCCTGCATGATGCTGTTGGACTACAAGGTCTACAACATGCCCCTGGAGAGCCAGGGGGATGAGAACAAGTTGGTGCGAAGTCACTTCAATACCTGCCAGTTAATCTCCTGACTACAGGACATGGATGACAAATACGACCGCATTAAAACATGTCTCCTGATGTGGCAGCAGCACTAGCTGGCGGCCCTCAACACCGTGCAGAGGATGGAGTGGCAGCTGAACGCGCAGGACTTGGACCCTGCAGGGCACAAGTCCCAGTGCATGAACGAGGTGCCCTCCTTCTATGTGCCCATGGTTGACATCAAAGACGATTTTGTGCTGCTGCCAGCATGACACCCACAAGGAGGGCCATAGGACAGGCGAGGGCTGCTTAGTCTCCAGTGCTGCCGATGAGTCCCAGTGGTGGAGGAGGAGAGGGCCACACCACCAGGTGGGAGGAGTGAGACTGCACCTGGCCCGTGCCTCCCCTCCCAGTCTGGCTGGATGCTAGGGAGATGGGGCTCATCCCTTTACCAGCTGCTGCCAGAGCACTAGGCCCAGCATCGCAACTTGCCACCTGGCAGGAGGAGGAGACCGAGGTGTGAGGGGATGGCAGCTCTGTCTTGGAGAATAGTGCCAAGGAGGAGCAGTGGCAGGACAGAGCACTTCAGATCCTTGTTCATTCTGATCATCTGTAGGACATGAACCAAGGTGTCACCCCATGCAGGTCCCCCCTAGAGTGACCTCCAGGTGAGAGGCACAACAGCGCCATCTTGGCTCCATCATTGGGGCAGATGGGGATGCTGGGAACCCCAGGGTGGTGAGGGCCCAGCTGGCACCTGTCTGGCTGCAGAGGGATGCAGCCAGGACTCTCCAACAGTGTTTTTAATGGAGTCAAATCCACGTGGTTTGTATATTTTTTCCATTAATCTTGGTCATTTTGTTTCTCTTTCTGAGAACATAACTTGAAACACTACAGAGCCAAAGTCCTATATAGAGTGTATCTGTGGAAGCTGTACAGTTTTAAACACCTTCACAATGTTCTTTGCTCCCTTCTAGATAATTTATCTTGCAACACATTACTGCACAGTTGTAAATAAATTATGTAATATAACATCACTTTCAGTTATGTGTAAAGAAATAAATAAATTAATTTTAAAAAAGACTTCTATGCTGAAAACTGCAGCATTCTGAAAAAAGAAACTGAAGAGGATATAAGAAAATGGAAAGGCATCCCTTGATCCAGGGTAGGAAGAACCAATATAGTGAAAATGGCCATACTTCCAAAACTACTATATAGCTTTAGTGCAATGGTAATTGAAATTGCAACAAAATGGGCTGGGGATTTAGCCCACTGGTTTTTCAGCCTGCTGCACAAGCAAGAGGACCTGAGTTTGATCCCTGGTACAAAAAAAAAAACAAAACAGAAATTCCAACAGTATACTTCACAGAAGTAGAGAAAACAATCTAAAAATTCTTTTGGAACCAGAAGAGACCTAGAATACCAAAAGCAATTCTAAGCAATGGAGACATGGCTGGGGGTATCACAATCTGCAACTTGAAACTATACTACAAAGCTACTGTGATAAAAACAGCATGGTACTGGCAAAGAAACAGACCTGAGGATCAGTGGAATAGATTAGAAGATGCAGAAACAACTTCAGACATACTCGGCTACCTCACCTTTGACAAAGGAGCCAACCAGCATTAGTGGAGGAAAGATAGCCTATTTAATAAATGGTGTTGGAAAAACTGGATTTCAACCTGTCAAAGATTAAAACTAGACCCATACCTATCACCATGCACTAAACTAAGATTGAAGTGGATTAAAGATCTAAATATTAAGACAAAAATGCTAAACTTGCTGGAAAATAAGTTAGGTAGAACTCTTAAAAACATTGGGATAGGAAAAGACTTTATGAACAAAACCTCAGTAGCATGGGAACTAGGACAACAAGTCGGATCTCATCCTGTTAAAAAAGCTTCTGGATAGAGGAGGCTTCAAGGTAGGCATGCCATGGATCCCAGAACAGAGGAGGTGAGCTGCGTGGGTGCCAGGAACACACACACCACAAACACCACCCCACCCGCACTCCCCCTGCCCCAACATCAAAATGAGAAGACAGGTAAACAAGCTACAGAACCAGACTTCCAGATCACCTACAGTAACCCCAAAGGTAAATGAGATGGAACACTCTGATAACCACCTGGACTCACTGAACTAGCAACAAAAGAGAATATGGAAAAAATGAAATCAGAAATAATTTCTCGCATAACAGCAAAGATTGTGCCCACAGTGCAAGACATGATTAAGGAATCTAGAGAGGATACAGATAAAAAAAATTGAGGAGCTGAGGAACATGATGGAATGCCAACATAGTAAACAAATTTAATCCATAAAACAGATGCAAACAGATTTCGAGGAGATTAAAAATTCCATTGAAAGTCTATTCAGCAGAATGAGCCAATGTGAAGACAGAATTTCAGATATAGAAGATAAGATAGTAACTAGTGACCAAGAAAAGAAAAAAAATTCTTTAAAATTTTAAGGTACCACGAGAAATCAATCCAGCAGCTGCTAGACAATGCAAAGAAGAATAAAATAAGACTGACTGAAGTCAATGAAGAAACAGGAGAGAGTGCAGATGACATAAAAAATGTTTACAGAAGTGATGGGAGAAAATTTCTCAAGTAAGGTAAAAGAATTTGACATACAGATAAGTGAGGCATGTAGGACTCCACCGAGAATTCATCAAAAAAAATTTACACATAGGCATATAATTGTTAAGATTCCAGAAACCCAACAGAAGAAAAAATTCTACAAGCAGTTAGAGAAAACAAACAAATCACATACAAAGGAAAGCATACAAGAAACACACTTAATTCAAAAGGAAACTCATAGACTGAAAGTTAAAGGGTGGAAAACAATACTCCATGTGACAGGAACCCAAAAAAAAAGCAGAAGTAGCTATTCTCTTGGCAGATCAAGTAGATTTCAAACCAACACTGATTAAGAGAGACGAAGAAGGACACTACATCCTTGTAAAGGGAAGAATCCAAGAGGAAGAGATGACAATCATAAATATCTATGCACCAAACACTAGTGCACCCAACTATATAAAACAAATACTAACGGACATGAAAAGTCATATATGCACTAATACAATTGTAGTGTGGAACCTCAACACCCCACTGTCACAAATAGATAGATCAATTAGATTAAAAATAAGTAATGAAATACTAGAACTCAATCGAACTCTTGAACCAATGAACTTAACAGATGTTTACAGAGTCTTCCACCCCACAAAATCAGAATACACATTCTTCTCAGCTGCACAATGGTCATTCTCCAAAATAGACCACATACTCACACATAGAACATGTTTAGGTAAGTGCAAAGGAATTGATGACAACGCCTGTACATTATCAGACCATAGTGTGATGAAATTGGAGATCCATAGCAAAAGAAACTCAAAAAATTTCATAAACATGTGGAAATTGAACAACACACTTCTGAATAACCAATGGGTCACAGAGGAAATGAAAGAAGAAATCAGACAGTTCCTTCAATTAAATGACAATGACAATACAACATATCGGAATCTATGGGAAACAAAGAAAGCAGTCTTACGAGGGAAAATCATAACAGTGAATAATCATATTAGGAAAACAGAATGAGCCCAATTAAACAACCTGATGCTGAACCTCAAGCTTCTAGAAAAAGAAGAGCAGGACAACCCCAAAACTCATACAAGGGAGGAAATTATAAAGGTCAGAGGAGAAATCAATGCAATGGAGACTAAGAGAATGATACAAAACATCAATGAAGCCAAGAGTTGGTTCTTTGAAAGAATAAACAAAATTGACAAACCTTTAGCTAACCTTGTCAGAAAAAGGGAAGAAAAGGCCCAAATCCATGCAATTAGGAATGAAAGTGGTGAAATTACAACAGACCCAGCAGAAATCCAGAGGATCATCAATACCTACTTCCAGAAACTATACACCAATAAGATGGACAACACAGAAGAAATGGACAGATTCCTAGATACATATGAATTACCAAAGTTGAACGAAGAAGACCTAAAAATTCTGAACAACCCAATATCAACCAATGAAATTGAAAATGTAATTAAAAACTTATCAACTAAGAAAAGCCCGGACTCTGATGGCTTCACTGCTGAAGTCTACAAGACATTTAGAGACGAACTGCTGCCACTACTGTTTAAACTCTTCAGTAAAATTGAAAGGGAAGCAATACTCCCAAATTCATTCCTGGAAGCAAGCATCACCTTGATCCCCAAAGCAGAGAAAGACCCAACTGAGAAAGAGAACTATAGGCCAATCTCACTAATGAACATAGATGCAAAAATCCTTAATAAGATACTGGCAAATAGAATGCAGAAGATCATCAAGAAGATCATACACCCTGATCAAGTGGGATTCACCCCAGGGATGCAGGGATGGTTCAATATAAGAAAATCAATTAATGTAATACACTATATCAATAGAGCCAAGGACAAAAACCATATGATTATCTCCATAGATGCAGAAAAATCATTTGACAAAATCCAACATGCATTTATGATAAAAACCCTACAAAAAATTAGAATAGATGGTCTCTACCTGAAACTGATAGAAGCCATCTATGAAAAACGAACAGCCAATATCATACTAAATGGTCAAAAACTGACATCCTTCACACTAAATTCAGGAACAAGACAAGGATGTCCACTATCACCACTCTTGTTCAATATAGTTCTGGAAACATTAGCCACAACAATTAGACAAGAGAAAGAAATAAAAGGAATAAAGATAGGAAATGAAGAAGTCAAATTGTCATTATTTGCAGATAACATGATACTCTATATAGAAGACCCCAAGAACTCCACCAAAAGTCTTCTAGACTTAATAACCAAATTCAGTCAAGTAGCTGGTTACAAGGTCAACACACAAAAATCAATAGCTTTCCTCTACACCAATGACAGACTCACTGAGAGAGAAATAGGGCAAATAATTCCTTTCATAATGGCGTCCAAAATACTGAAATATCTAGGAATCATCCTCATGAAAGAAATCAAACACCTCTTCTCTGAAAAGTATATCATTCTGAAAAGAGAGGTTGAAGATGACATCAGAAAATGGACAGACATTCCCTACTCCTGGGTTGGAAGGATTAATCTAGTGAAAATGGCCATACTTCCAAAACTGCTATATAGATTTAATGCAATTCCAATTGAGATCCCAGTAGCATACTTCATAGACCTCGAGAAAACAATCCAAAAATTCATTTGGAAGAAGAAGAGACCCAGAATAGCAAAAGCAATTTTAGGTAACAGGGACATGGCAGGGGGTATCACAATCCCCAACCTGTAACTCTACTACAAAGCTACTGTGATAAAAACAGCATGGTACTGGCAATGAAACAGACTTGAGGACCAGGGGAACTGATTAGAAGATGCATAAACACTGCCAGACACCCTCAGCCATCTCATCATCGACAAATGAGCCAAACACCCTCACTCGAAGAAAGATAGCCTCTTTAATAAATGGTGCTGGAAAAATTGGGCTTCAACTTGCCAATGACTAAAACTAGACCTATATCTCTCACCATGCACTAAACTAAAATCAAAATGGATTAAAGATCTAAATATTAATATAGAAAGTCTGAACCAGTTGGAACAGAGGTTAGGCAGAACACTTAAAGACATGGGTGTAGGAAACGATTTTATGAACAAAACCTCAGTTGCCCATGAACTAGCACAAACAATCAACAAGTGGGATCTCTTCTTATTAAAAAGCTTCTGCACAGCAAGAGAAACCACCAGCAGTGTGAAGAGACAACCCACAATGTGGGAAAAAAGTTTCACCTGCTCTTCCTCAGACAAAGGTCTACTGTCTCGAATCTATAAAGAACTTAAAAAGATCAGACCTTCCAAATTTAAAGACCCAATCTGAAAATGGGCATCTGAAATGAACAGACATTTCTCAGGCAAAGAAGTAGAAATAGCAAATAAATACATGAAAAAATGTTCAACATCACTGGTCATTCGAGAGATGCAAATGAAAACAATGCTGAGATTCCACTTCACTGAAGAATGAATGGCTCCTATCATGAAATCAACCAATAACAAATGCTGGCAGGGCTGTGGGGAAAGAGGAACCGTGCTCCACTGCTGGTGGGAGTGTAGACTGATGCAACCACTGTGGAAATCAGTATGGAGATACCTCAAAGAACTAGGACTGGAAGTCCCATTTGACCCCATTATTCCACTGCTGGGGATCTTCCCCAAAGAATTAAAAAACATCATACCACAGTGATATATGTGCACCCATGTTCACAGCAGCGCAGTTTGTAATAGCTAAAACTTGGAAACAGCCCAAATGCCCATCAACTGGAGACTAGATAAAGAACATGTGGGGGTTCTTTTTATAAAATGGAGTACTACTCAGCCATAAAAAATGAGAAATTAGAGACATTTACAGCTAAGTGAATGCACATTGAGGCAATACTCTTAAGTGAAATAAATTGGACACAGATGTGTAAATACTGAATAGTTTCTCTGGTGTGAGAAACTGAATGTGTAAATAAGGACTAAATGTATAATAGGTAATGTGAAATAGGAAGAAAAGGGGCAAAGGGGAAGGAAATGGGAGGGCTAGGGGAAAGGATAGAAGGGAATGGGATTAATATGAGAAAATGGAAAAATAGGAACAAAATCTTTGTAAATAGAGAGGACTGGAGTAGTTGAAGGGAGTCCTGGGCAAGGGTGAAAAATAAGAACCAAGAGAGACTATGTAAAGGTGCAAATTTCCAATGATGAATGTCATTATATTGTATACCTAAAATGTACCAATGATTAGAATGAATAATCGATAATGTAAAATAGAAAGAAAAGGTCCAAAGGGGTAGGGGTAGTGGGAGGGGCAGGGGAAAGGAAAGAAGGGAAAGGAAAAATGTTGAGAAATGGAACAAATGGAAATAAAGTCTTTGTAAATAGGGAAGGGTGGAGGGTGTGAAGAGAGGGTTAGGAATGGGGAAAAAATAAGAACCAAGATGCATTATATAAAGGTACAATTCCCAATGAGAAATGTAATTGTGTTGTATACCTACTATGTAACAATAAAAGAATTTAATACAAAAAAAAGAAAAAAAAAGGTCTACACTCAAAAAACAATAGCCTTCCTATACACAAATAGCAGACTCACTGAGAGAGAAATTAGGAAAACAATTCCTTTTACAATAGCTTCCAAAAAAATGAAATATCTAGGAATTAATCTAACAAAGGGAGCAAAAGTCCTCTAAACTGAAAACTATAGCACTCTTCAAAAAGAGATCGAAGAGGATATAAGAAAATCGAAAGACATCCCTTGTTCCTGGCTAGGAAGAACCAATATAGTGAAAATGGCCATACTTCCAAAACTGCTATATAGATTTAGTGCAATGCTGATTGAAATTTCAACAATATATTTCACAGAACGAGAGAAAACAATCCAAAAATTCATTTGGAATCGGAAGAGACCTAGAATAGCAAAAGCAATTCTAGGCAAGAGAGACAGGGCACATGATATTACAATCCCAACTTGAAACTATACTACAAAGTTACTGTGATAAAAACAGCATGATACTCGCAATGAAACAGATCCAAGGATCAGTGGAATACATTAGAAGATGCAGAAACAACTCCAGACATACTCAGCCACCTCCTCTTTCACAAAGGAGCCAAACATCCTCATTGGAGGAAAGATAGCCTATTTAATAAATGGTGTTGGAAAAACTGGATCTCAACCTGCCAAAGATTAAAACTAGACCCATATATATCATCATGCACTAAAGTAAGATCCATATGGATTAAAATTCTAAATATTAAAACAGAAACAGTAAACTTGCTGGAAGCTAAGTTAGGTAGAACTCTTGAAAGCATTGGCATTGGAAAAGACTTTATGAACAAAACCTCAGTAGCATGGGAACTAGCATCAGGAATCAACAACTGGGATCTCATCTTATTAAAAACCTTCTGCACTGCAAAAGAAACCACCAACAGATCTAAGAGACAACCTACAATCTGGAAAAAAAGTTTAGCAGCTGTACCTCAGACAAAGGACTACTATCTAGAATATATAAAAAATTGAAAAAAATCAGAACCCTCAAGTTCAAAGAATCAATTCAAAAATGGCCATCTGAAATGAACAGACATTTCTCAAAGAAGTAAAAGTAGCAAATAAACATTTGAAAAAATTTTCAACACCACTGGTCATTTGAGAGATGCAGATTAAAACAACACTGAGATTCCACCTCACCCCAGAAAGAATAGATTCTATCAAGAAATCAACCAATAACAAATGCTGGCAGGGGTGTAGGGAGAAAGGAACACTTCTCCATTGTTGGTGGGAGTGTAGACTGGTGCAACCACTATTGAAATAAGGATGGAGATACTTCAAAGAACTAGGACTGGAGGTCCCATATGACCCAGTTATTCCCCTGCTGGGTATCTTCCCAAAAGAATTAAAAGAATCATACCACATTGACACATGTGCACCCATGTTTATAGCAGCACAGTTTGGAATAGTGAAAGCTTGGAAACAGCCCATGTGCCCATCAACTGGAAACTGGATAAAGAAGATGCGTTTTTTAAAAAATAAAATGGAGTACTACTCAGCCATAAAGAGTGAGAAACTAGAGTCATTTATAGCTAAATGGATGCATATTGAGGCCATACTCTTAAGTGTAATAAATAGGACACACATGTGTAAATACTGAATAGTTTTTCTAGTGTGAGAAACTGAAAGCATAAATGAGGATTAAAATGATTAAAATGAATAATTGATAATTTGAAATAGGAAGAAAAGGTCCAAAGGTGTAGGGGAAGTTGGAGGGGAAGTTGAAAGGAAAGAAGGGAAAGGAAAAATTATGAGAAAAGGAAAAAATGGAAGCAAAGTTTTGTAAATAGGGAAGGGTGCAGGGGGGGAAGGGAGCACAGGGAATGGGAAAAAAATAAGAACCAAGATACATCATACACAGGTACAAGCACCCAATGATAAATATAAACGCATTGTATACCAAAATATACCAATAGAAGAATTTATGCAAAAAATATATGAGATACCACAAAGAACTAGGATTGGAAGTCCCATTTGACCCAGCTACCCCTCTGCTGGGTATCTTTCCAAAAGAATTTAAAAAATCATACCACAGCGATATATGCTCACCCATGTTTATAGTGGCACAGTTTGTAATAGCTAAAACTTGGAAACAGCCCAATTGCCCATCAACTGGAGGCTGGATAAATTAGATGTGTTTTTTTATAAAAGGGAATACTGCTCAACCATAAAGGATGAGAAACTAGAGACATTTATGGCTAAGTGGATGCACATTGAGGCCATAATCTCAAGTGAAATAAATAGGACACACATGTAAATACCAAATAGTTTCTCTGGTGTGAAAAACTAAAAGTATAAATCAGTATCAAAATGTATAATTGATATTGTGAAATGGGAAGAAAAGGTCTAATTGGGATTTGGAAAGTGGAAGGGGTATTGGAAGGGAAAGCAAGGAAAGGAAAAAATATGAGAAATGGAAAAAATGGAAATAAAGTCTTTCTAAATAGGGAATTGTGGAGGGGATGAAGGGAGTGCAGGGGAATGGGAAAAAAATAAGAACCAAGATATATCATGTAAAGGTACAAGATCCCAATGATGAATTTAACTGTATTGTATACCTAAAATGTACCATTAAAGTTAAGGTGAAAAAAGTCTTTGCCTACCCCTATGTCTTCCAGTGTTCTACCTATTCTCTCTTCCCACAGACTTAGTGCTCGTGTTTTAATATTTACCACTTTGATCCATTTCGATTTTAGTTTAGTGCATAGTGAGAGATAAGGGTCTAGTCTTTGGCCAGTTTTCCCAGCACCATTGATTAAAAAAATCTGTCTTTCTTCCTGTGAAGGTGTTTGGCCCTTTGTTGAAGCTAAGTGGTTGAGTGTGTTTTGGAGTGTATCTAACATCTTCTAATATGTTCCATTAATCCTTGTCTGTTGCTTTTTTTGCCAGTGCCATGCTGTTTTTATCCTAGTAGCTTTGCAGTATGATTTCAACTCAGGAATTGTGATGCCTTCTGTCTTGCCTTTGTTGCCCAGAATTGTTTTTGGAATTCTAGGTCACTTCTGGTTCTAAATAAATTTTAGGATTTTTTTCGCTAATTGTGAGGTATTGTATTGGTATTTTTATCAGGTTTGTATTAAATCTGTATAACAATTTTGAAAGTATGGCCATTTTCACTATGTTAGTTCATCCTAACTAAGAGCAAGGGATATCTTTCCATTTTCTGATATTCTATTCAATATCCTTTTTCAGAGTACTGTAGTTTTCAATGTAAAAATCTTTTACTTCCTTTGCTAGATTGATTCCTAAGTATTTCATTTTTTTATGCTATTGAGAAAAGTGTGGTTTCTCAAATATCTCAATGTGTGAATTTATTCATTGTGTACAGGAATGCTATTCAATTTTAAGTGTTGACTTTGTATCCACCTACGTGGCTGAATTTTGTTATTAAATGCAGGATCTTTTAGTGGAGATTTTTGGGGTCTTCTATGTAGAGTATCACGTCATCTGCAAATAACAATAACAAAATTTTTTTTTAAAATTTCATTGGTACATATTATTGGTACAATTTAGGCATACAATTCATTTACATTTATCATTGGGTGTTTGTACCTGTACATGATATATCTTGGTTCTTATTTTTTTCCCCATTACCTGTGTGCCTTTCACCCCTTCTGCCCTTACCTATTTACATAGACTTAATTTCCATTTTTTTCTCATACATTTTCCTTTCCCTCTTTTCCTTTCCCCTGCCCCTCCCTTCACTCCTTCGTCTTTGGACCTTCTTTCCTATTTCAAATTATCAATTATTCATTTTAATCATTTTAACCCTTGTTTACACTATCAGTTTCTCACACTAGTGAAACTATTCGTATTTACACATGTGTGTCCTATTTATTTCACTTAAGAGTATGGCCTCGATATGCATCCATTTAGCTATAAATGACCAGTTTTTCATTCTTTATGGCTGGGTAGTACTCCATTTTATCAAAAAAAACACATTTTCTTTATCCAGTTTCCAGTTGATGGGCATTTGGGCTGTTTCCAAGCTTTAGCTATTACAAACTGTGCCGCTATGAACATGGGTGCACATATATCACTGTAGTATGATTCTTTTAATTCTTTTGGGAAGATACCCAGCAGGGGAATAACTGGGTCATATGGGACCTCTAGTCCTAGTTCTTTGAGATATCTCCATACTGACTTCCACAGTGGTTGCACCAGTCTCCACTCCTACCAACAACGGAGAAGGGTTCCTTTCTCCCCACACCCCTGCCAGCCTTTGTTATTGGTTAAATTCTTGATAGAATCCATTCTTTCTGGGGTGAGATGGAATTTCAGTGTTGTTTTCATCTGCATCTCTCAAATGACAACTGATGTTGAACATTTTTTCATACATTTGTTTGCTGCTTTTACCTCTTTGTCTGAGAAATGTCTGTTCATTTCAGATGCCCATTTTTTAATTCAGTCTTTGAATTTGGGTAGTCTGATTTTTTTCAATTCTTTATATATTCTACATAGTAGTCCTTTGTCTGAGGTACAGCTGCTAAAAATTTTTCCATATTGTAGGTTATCTGTTAGCTCTGTTGGTGGTTTCTTTTGGAGTGCAGAAGCTTTGTAATAAGATGAGATCCCAGTTGTTGATTCTTTCTGCTAGTTCTCATGATGCTGAGGATTTGTTCATGAAGTCTTTTCCTATGCCAGTGTCTTCAAGAGTTCTACCTAACTTATCTTCCAGTAAGTTTAGTGTTTCTGTCTTAATATTTAGATCTTCAATCCACTTGAATCTTAGTTTAGTGCATGGTGATAGGTATGGGTCTAGTTTTAATCTTTGGCAGGTTGAGATCCTGTTTTTCCAACACCATTGATTAAATAGGCTATCTTTCCTCCAATGATGGTGGTTGGCTCCTTTGTCCAAGATGAGGTGGCTGAGTATGTCTGGAGTTGTTTCTGCATCTTCTAATCTAATGCACTGATCCTCAGGTCTGTTCCTTTGCCAGTACCATGCTGATTTTATCACAGTAGCTTTGTAGTATAGTTTCAAGTTGGAGATTGTGATACCCCCAGTCACGTCTCTGTTGTTTAGAATTGCTTTAGCTATTCTAGGGCTCTTCTGGGTCCAAAAGAATTTTTGGATTGTTTTCTCTACTTCTGTGAAGTATATTGTTGGAATTTCAATTGGCATTGCATTGAATCTATATAGTAGTTTTGGAAGTATGGCCATTTTCACTATATTGGTTCTTCCTACCCAGGAGCAAGGGGTGTCTTTCCATTTTCTTATATCCTCTTTGATCTCTTTTTTCACATTGCTGTAGTTTTCAGTGTAGAGGTCTTTTGCTTTGTTTGTTAGACTGATTCCTAGATATTTCATTTTTTTGGATGCTGAATTGTAAACTGAATTGTTTCCCTAATTTCTCTCTCAATGAGTCTGTTATTTGTGTACAAGAAGGCTATTGTTTTTTGAGTGTTGAACTTTTATCCAGCTACTGTACTGCATCTGTCAATTAAGTCTAAAAGTCTTCTGGCAGAGTTTTTTGGGTCTTCTATGTAAAGTATCATATTGTCAGCAAATAATGAAAGTTTAACTTCTTCTTTTCGTATCTTTATTCCTTTTATTTCTTTCTCTTTTCTAATTGCTATGGCTAATCTTTCCAGAACGATATTGAACAGGAGTGGTGATAGTGGGCATCCTTGTCTTGTTCCTGATTTTAGTGTAAAAGTTTTCAGTTTTTGATGATTTAATATGATGTTGGCTGTTGGTTTTTCATAGATATCATTAACCAGGTTAAGATAAAGACCTTCTATCCCAATTTTCTGCAGGGTTTTTATCATGAATGGGTGTTGGATTTTGTTGAATGCTTTTTCTGCATCAATTGAGATGATCATATGGTTTTTGTCTTTGACTCTGTTAATATGGTGTGTTACATTTATTGATTTATGAATGTTGAACCATCCTTGCATCCCTGGGATAAATCTTACTTTGTCAGGGTGTATGATCTTCTTGATGACCCTCTGCATTCTATTTGCCAGTATCTTGTTGAGGATTTTTGCATCTATGTTCATTAGGGAGATTGGCCTGTAGTTCTCTTTTTGGGTTGGGTCTTTCCTTGGTTTGGAAATCAAGTAACACTTGCTTCCCAGAATGAATTTGGAAGTACTGTTTCCCATTCAATTTTCTTGATGAGTTTAAAGAGTAATAGCGTTAGTTCTTCTTTGAATGTGTTGTAAAATTCAGCAGTGAAGCCATCAGGACCTGGGATTTTCTTTGTTGGTAAATATTTTATTACTTTTTCAATTTCACTCATTGTAATTGGGGTGCTTAGATTTTCTATATCTTCTTCATTTAACTTTGGCAATTTCTATGTATCTAGGAATCTGCCCATTTCTTCTGCACTTTCCATTTTATTGGAGTAGAGGTTCTCGAAGTAGGTATTGATGATCCTCTGGATTTGTGTTGGATCTGTTGTGACTTCACCTTTTTCATTCTTAATTGCATGTATTTGTGACTTTTCTTTCCTTTTTTGATAAGGTTGGCTAAAGATTTATCAATTTTTTATTCTTTCAAAAAACCAACTCTTTGATTCACTGATTTTTTTGTATTGTTCTCTTAGTCTCCATTGCATTGATTTCTGCCCTGATCTTTATAATTTCCTCTCTTGTACCAGCTTTGGATTTGTTATGCTCTTCTTTTTCTAGGAGCTTGAGGTTCTACATTAGGTTATTTATCTGAGTTTTCTCTGTTTTCCTAATATGGGCATTCACTGCTATGAATTTCCCACAGAGAACTGCTTTCATTGTGTCCCATAGATTCCTGTATGTTGTACTGGAATTTTCATTTACTTTTAGAAACTTTTTAATTTCTTCTTTAATTCCTCTGTGACCCATTGGTTGTTCAAGAGAGTGTCTTTCAGTTTTCATGTGTTTGTTGGGGTTTTGTACTTTCTTATTTTGTTAATCTCCAATTTTATTTCACTATGGTCTGATAATATACAGGGGTTAACTTCAATTCTTTTACATTTACTTAGACATTTCCTATGAGCTAGCATGTGGTCTATTCTGGAGAATGACTCAGGTGCAGCTGAAAAGAATGTGTATTCTGATTTTGTGGGGAGGAACACTCTGTAGACATCTATTAAGTCCATTTGTTCAATAGCTTGGTTCAGTTCTAGAATTTCCTTGTTAACTTTTTGTCTAGATGATCTGTCTAGTTGTCATAGTGGAGTACTGAGGTCCCCCACTACAATTGTGTTAGTGTTTATTTGGTTTTTCATGTCTATTAATATTTGTTTTGTATAGTTGGGAGCATTCGTATTTGGTGCATATGTATTTAGGATTGCCATCTCTTCCTCTTGGATTGTTCCCTTCACAAGGATGTAGTGACCCTCTTTGTCTCTCTTAATTAGTTTTGGTTTGAAATCTACATTGTCTGCAAATAAGATTGCTACCCCTGCTTTCTTCTGGCTTCCTGTGGCATGGCGGACTGTTTTTCATCCTTTTCCTTTCAGTCTATGAGTTTATTTTTGACTTAGGTGTGTTTCTTGTATACAGCATATTGTTAGATTTTCCTTTTTAATCCATTCTGCCAGTCTATTTCTTTTGATGGGTGAATTGAGGCCATTAACATTGAGGGTTATAATTGATAGATATTGATTTATCCTTGTCATGATGTTTTACTTTTGTTGGCTCTTTTATTTCTTATTTTTTCCCGTTTCTCTTTAGTGTCTTACCTTGCCTGGTGGCTTCCCTCTGTTGGGCCTCATGGAGTTGTGGCCTTCATTGCTTTTTTCTAGGATATTGTTTAGAATTGCTTGTAGTGCTGGTTTGGTGTTCATGAAATTTTTCAGGTGTTCTTTGTCATGGAAGTATCTAATTTCCCCATCGAGTTTGAAAGATAATTTTGCAGGATACAACAGTCTAGGTTGGAAGTTATTTTCTTTTAGAGCTTGAAATGCTTCACTCCAGGCTCTCTTTGATTTGAGGGTTTGTGTTGAGAAGTCTGCTGTGATTCTGATGGGTTTTCCTTTGTAGGTGATTTGTTTCTTTTCTCTAACTGCTTGTAGGATTTTGTTTTTCTGTTGTGTTTCTGGGATCTTGACTATTATATGTCTAGCTGTAGATTTTTTTTGATCATGGTTAGTTGGAGTTCTATATGCCTCACTTATCTGTATGTCCAATTCTCTACCTCTGTCTGGGAAGTTTTCCACTATTACTTCTGTGAACAGTTTTTTATGTCAATTGTGCTTTCTCCTGTTTTTTCATGGACTCCTATCAGTCTTATGTTATTCTTCTTTTCATCGTCTAGCAGTTGTTGGATTGATTTCTCCTGGTGCCTTACTGTTTTTAAGAAATCTCTGTTTTCATGATCTTTATCTGCGATCCTGTCTTGTATATGTGATAGTCTATCTTCAGATTCCCTTAATCTGCTGTGGTTACTTTCAATGGAGTTTTTGATCTCCTGAATATCTGTTTGACTCTGTTTCATGGATTCTATTTCTTTCTTATGTTGGGCAATCATGGTTTCCATTTCTTTCTTATGCTGGGTATTCATGGCTTCCAGCATGTTTCTGAGCTCATCTATTTTTTTATCTGTTTCGGTTCTAGATCCTCTAATCATGTCTTTCACTCTGCTCACCATCTCTGTAGGTATCTGGGAGATTATTTCTGCTCTGAATTTTTCTAGAGCCTCATTCATCTGTTTTGTTACTTCCTGTGCTATCAGTTTAAGGTATCCAGGTGGTTGGTTATGGGACTTGTCCATCTCATTCCCCCCAGGATTTACCCTTGGTGGGGTGGAAGTCTGAGTTTGTGCCCTGCTTAAATGTCTTCTCATTTTTGTTCTTCATACTGTGCTTGGTTTAACTCATGGGTTGATAGTTTGAAATTGCTTATTGTAGGTATCTTTGTTGCTTGTAATTAGAACCCTTATGGAATGATTGCTTCTCAGAGGTGTCTTCCAGATATAGCTGGTCTTTATGTTTTGAGTCTCTAATGACTCTAAGGCTATCTCTTTTTCCTTATACTAGGAAGGTTCATTGACTAGGTCAATAACAACACCTTAACCCAAGTGATACAATCATCAAAACCATTGCATCAAATACATCTTTGAAAATGACATTTTGTTGTAGTTATTAATCTATCACCTTTAGCTGTGTGAATTAAATCAAGATCGAGGACCAACCCATCATATAATGAATAAACTCTTCAATATAACAACTTCGCCCTTTGTGGTGGGGAGTTGAAAGGGGTTGGGGAGGGAGGGACAGATGGGAAGAAGGATAGAGGAAGGTAAGCAGTGTGTCCAGAGGACACAGGTGAGAAGGAAAGAGAATAATAGTAAAATAAAGAACTCTGAATGAGGATCAAAACAGGGACCAAAAGGGAAGATGAACAATGTAGGAGAGTAAAAGAGTGAGTGTAAGAGAGAGAGAAAGGAAAGAGAAGAGAAAGAAGAAAAGAAAAGAGAAAAAAGGAGAGAAAAACAAATATTTGCAAAGAGTAGGAAAAAAATTAAAGATGAGAGGAGCAAAGGAGAAGAAAAGAGAAAAAAACTAATAATACTAATTTTGGGAATTAAAACTAACAATGAAGATGAAGGGCCTCTTTCAGGGTATGTCTCTGCTGTCACAGTAGACAACGTGGGTAGCAGCGTGCCGATATAAGTCAATGAGTCTCAGCAAGCTAGTCACAGACCCATGAGATTCAGGCAGATTTCTGGCTGCAAGTCCCAAGTTGAGCTCTCTGTCCTCCTGTAGGGTTGAACTCTGCAGAGTTGTATTGCAGGTTCCAGCTGCCCTTCCCCTGAAGATAGTTCTGGTCCTGATTTGAGGTGAAGATGACTCCAACTTACCCAGTACAGTGGTCTGGTGGTCCGGTGTCCTCTGCATCTTTGTAGTGTGGAACCTGGTGGCTGTACAGAGAAGAGGCCAGAGGAGTGTGTGGGGGGTGTCCAGTGGATTGCTGCCAGGGCATGGACTGATTCGGCATGTTCTGTGTGACTCGCGATCTCAGTAGGGCATCTGCAGACCTGCCTGTCTGCAGCAGGCTGATTCGGCGTGTTCCATGCAACTCACGACCTCGGTAGGGCCTCCAACTTTAAAAATTATACCTCCAAAATTTAAAGACCCAATCAAAAATGGGCATCTGAAATGAATAGAGACTTCTCAGATGAAGGAGTAGAATTGACAAATAAATACATGAAAAAATGTTCGATATAACTGCTCATTCAAGAGATGCAAATTTAAACAACACTAGGATTTCATCTCACTCCAGAAAGAATAGTTATTATCAAGAAATCAATCAATATCAAATTCTGGTAAAGCTGTGGTGAAAGGAACACTTCTCCGTTGTTGGTGGGAGTGCAGACTGGTGCAACCACTGTGGAAATCAGTATGGAGATTCCTCACAAAACTAGGATTACAGGTCCCATTTGACCCAGCTATTTCCCTGCTGAGTATCTTCCCAAAAGAATTAAAAACATCATACCACAATGATATATACATACCTATGTTTATAGCTGTACAGTTTGTAGTAGCTAAATCTTGGAAACAGCCCAAACACCCATCAAGCAATGAATTAAAAATGAAAATTTTTTTTTAAACAATGGAGTACCACTGAATCATAAAGTAGAATAATCTTGAGATATTTCTATGTAAACTGATGCACTTTGCAACCATACTATTCAGTGAAAAATTTGGAAACACATGTGTAAATATTGCATTGTTTCTCTGTTGTGAGAAACTGAAAGTGTAAATGAGGATCCAAATGTAGGATACCTATTGTTAAATAGAAAATGTTCAAATGGGAAGGAGAACTAGTGAGGGGGTGGAAAGGAAGGAATGGAAAAAGAAAGAAATGAGAAAAGAAGGAAAAAATGGAAATCAAGCTTTTGTGAATGAAAAGGGGTTGAAGGGAGGGTAAGGGAATGGGGAAAAAGAAGAATCAAGATATATCATGTATAGGTACAAATTCTCTATGATCAATGTCATCATTATGTATATCTAAAATGTACCAACAAATTTAATAAATTAAAATTTTTAAATCCCCATGATTAGTAAAGTGCCCTTTATAGTCTTACAAGTGGATTCACTTATGGGCATCTTTATTATCCAGGTAATAGATACATTGCTAGTATCTAGATACATTGCTTGTATCTGGATGGACAAATCCTCATGAAGTCATAGGTGGTGAATTTCAAAGGTGGCTGGATTAGGGTGTGTAAATGTGGATTAAGGGTTTAATGCTGGTATTAAAATTGTTATGCTGAGATTAAGGGTGTAATGCTGAGATTAAGGGTGCCCTGCCCTGGGTGTAGGTGACACTATTCAATAAGCTTTAACCTTGGATGGAACAAAAAAGGGATAGAAAAAAGGCAGCCTTCTTGTGCTTTTGCTCCCACTGCAGCTGCTGCCACTATTTCCTGCTTTTGCTGCCTCCTGCCTTCCATTCCATGTACTGTTGTATCTCCTCTGTGATGCCCCTCTGCCTTGCCACCCTACTTTGAAACCAGCTGACTATGGACTGAAACCTCTATAAATTGTAAGTTAAATAAACTTTTCCTCTCTTAGCTTGTGAGTGGTGGATATTTTGTCTAAGCAATGAGAAAATAACTAAGACACCAGGATAGTTTGCTTTTGGTGACATGAAAATTTGTTTAAAGATCAATTCATTTGGTTTAATGAAAATATTCAATTTCAAAAGCTCTGACTAGGGCATGCATAAAACTTGATTATAGCTTTAGATCTAGAGGAGTGTTTTCTGGAGAAAGAAGTTAAAACATAAGCCAAGGCAACTGAAATTGCTTATCTAAAACATCCAGGGTCACCCAGTGTTTCTCACAGGAAACAGAGATGTTTGTAGACAGCATATTGCAAATTGCCCCAGGCCTCTTCAGTCTTCATTAGAGTTGGAGGTGAGGGTTTTACCTGGCCTAGCCCCTTTCTGGGAGTTGGGGCAGTCAATTCTCCAGTGCCATGAGTCAGGCATATCAGCCTACTGACACTCATAGCAGGGCCCAGGCAGTAGCTTGGTGCAATCACTTGCCCAGTGTCCAGTTTTCTTACAGGCCTTGATTGGATGTGTTTTCTCTTGGACAATTTGGGTGTACTTAAAGTGTGGGACTGCAAAACCTTGTAATCTTAGAATTCTTGTAGCCCCAACTGCAATTAAATGTGAGTTAATGATTAAGAAGCTTGTTAGTTCTGGGAAGCTAGATAAAATTTGTAACAGACATGGAGTTTTAAAAGTAAATTACTCAGCTCCTTGTTTATCCAGAGAACAGACGTTCCCAGACCCACTATCTGCAGAACAGTCCATCAATGTGTCTGCCAACCATCAGTACGTGACAGTCGTGACCATTAGTGTGTGTGTGTGTGTCGACCATCAGTACGTGACAGTCGACCACTAACCCTTGTTTCTTTTCTCTTAAATCTACATGTTAACCTCCCCCCCAACCCCCTATAAAAACAGCCCCAGGCTCTGAGCCAGTTGCCTCTCTAAGCTACTTTGCTTTGGGAGTGCCGTCTGGCCAGACTAATAAAGGCCTGTTTTACTTTCCAACTTGTCCGGTGTGTTCCCTCCCAGATGTTCTTCGTTGCAGTCAGCTCCTCGGAGCATTTGGTAAGGCCCACGGTCTTACAAAAGCATTGCAAATTGGGACAAGCATAGTTTTTAGTACCTTGTTTAAGGCAGTAGAAATTAAAAAAACCTCTTTAAAAAATTAAAAATAAATCTTAAAGAGTTATAAGAACAAGTGTGGCTTTACTTTTGCATACTCACAGCCACTTGAGTTGAACTTTACTGGTTGTTCCTTTTTTCTGCTCAGTTCATCAGTATTGTTTCTAAATTACCTGAATTTATGTTAGAAGAAGGATGGAGGGGATCTAACCTAATTCAAAACAGAAAAGGGAAGGAGACCCATATGATCCCTATAAGGATGAGATTTCCTGGGGACCATAAGGCCAGTTTTAAAAAAAGGAAAATGGAAAACAAACATAGCAGAACCATGTGATGACTCATGTGACCAAATAAAATTGCCAACAAATATGGCTGAATCCATGTGGCTAAGTCACAAGATGAACCAAAATGCCCAACCCATGTTTCAAACCAAAATTGGTGACTCATATGCCTAACTCACATGATGAATCAAAATGGCTGCCAATCATGGTGGAAAGGTGGACTTGGATGAAACAAACCCCTGAGAAAGCAACTTACTAATTATACCCAGAGATAAAAGGCTATCTAGAAGAAAAGTGCAGATGAGACTGTGACCACAAAAGGGGTAAACTGGGGTAAGTAGCTATTCAAGCAAGAGAAGAAGTTACTAAGAACTATTTTTTTCCAAAATAGTGAGGAAGCTGAGCAAAGCATCATGGAGAACAGAAACACAAAGACAAAAAGTCATACGACACTCTAAGTCACACACATGGAACCTGAAGGATCTGTTCTGTAGCTAAGATAATAACAGCTTCCGTGGCTCCTCTTCACTAACTCATACCCACAAGGAGGGACTGAAAACAGGAAAAAGAAGAAAGGAAAAGGGGAGATATACTTGAGGTGGACCTATGGGCCTCATAGCAGTTGGGAAAAATACAGAGGCCATGTGCTTCTCTTATCCCCCACCAAAATGGTGGGACACACTAGAAAACCTCATCAACTGTAGATTTGAGAGAGAGAGAGAGAGAGAGAGAGAGAGGGAGAGAAAAGTGCACCAAAGGGAATTACCTGATGGCTGGTAAGCCAGCTATATTTGACTGTCAAATATGTTACTGGTTTTGGGGTGCTGAAGTCTCATCATAGAGGCAGTTTCTAAATTTCTCCTGTCCTGAACAAAGAATTGTCAAGACAAGTACAAATGGTAGCAAGATTTTACATTCTTTAAAGGTAGGAAAAAAGGCAAGTTCTGTGGAGTGAATTTGAACCAAGGAAAAGTAGGAAAAGGAGTACATTCCACAGCATGAGTGGACTACTTTGAAAGAACACAGTATGGAGAGCCACTCCTCACGCTTATATAAAGTCTAGGCTGTCCTTCCCAACAATACTGTTCATGTTCTCATAAAAGTCAACATGCAGGGCTTTGCCAACATTTCTGCAGATATGTCCTGAAACTTTGCAATTAGCCGGTCACACCTACTTTCTCAGCCAGCCTGTCATGTCTTAATCTCCTGCCTCAAGCCCAGGTGCTTCCCACTGAATGATTGACATGAATGATTGACAGGATGCTGTGTCATCTCAGAAGTTCTCTACATGGATCCTTGTACCAGAATGCACTCTGATTCTAATTACATGCATGACATGTAGTACATATTTATGAACCCTTAATGAGATTTGAGTAGGGTGAAAGTGATTGAAACATGTGCTCTCACCTAGAGCATCAGAGATCTGAGTTACTGTTGTGTGATTTTGTATCTTTCTTAGGAGAATGGAAAAAGGAATGGCCCTAGGGTGCTGTTTAAAATCAAGTGAATGGAAGGGAGTGATTTTCTCAGTGCTATTGTTTCTAAATATACTATTTCCTCCTCAAGAGTGCAGATCCTTGAAAATCTTTACGGGGTGCTGAAGGAGGAAGTTCCATCTTCTGTAGCTACTTCCAGCTGAGTATAGTGACATTGGCCCTATCTAGGCAGAGACTAAGGAGCCTTCACTCATTGATCTATGAGTTCAAGTAACCTGAGTTTTTTCTCTTAGGATCTCTTGATGAACTGTGGATGTGGAGGCAGATTCTGATCTTGAGCTAGGCCCATCACCAGTAGTTTAATGGCCATCAAATTCAACTAATAGATTCAGTATATATGATCTAAATATCAAAGTTATAAGAAGAATTAATAAGGCCCATGTAACCAAACAGTGGCCAAAATCTCTAATTCCAGATATTTCACTAGGGCATTCATGACTTAGATGTCCCTTTGTGGATTTTTGAATCACAGTTTACTACTTTCTTTCCTGTATCTGTCACTATTTTAGACCAATTGACATAAGAACTACATTCTTCTTTTATAGACAAACATAGACCCTGTGCTTCAGTGGTTAGGAAACCTAATCCCCTAAGATGGTGTATGGCCAACACTGCTAGTGAGTCTATTTGACTTTGAAGGATGTCAATATACTAGGCAAGTATATCTAGGCTACCTGTCAAGTTCTTAGATACCTGTTGATTTTAAGAGAAAGAAGCAATTAGTCTTCAGGTTTTATGTGAATAATCACTGCTTATTATCTCTATTAGTGGCAGTTTAGGAATCATCTAGGAGGATCCCAAAAGAAACACACACACACACAAATAAGTCATGTTATAACTTTGGGCAGCAACCTCAAGTGTAGTAAAGAAGAGAGTAGCAAGATTAGCCACGCAATTAACTTGGAACACAATGTTTTACTTATCTGACTCAACAAGATTGGTTAGTATTTTCTTTTCTGAAGGAAGATTGAGGTCTTCCACTGGTTCACTGTATGAGGTTTGTAGTCCCATCTCTTCATTTTCTTGTGTTTCAGGTGGCTTGGATTTTACCCTAAAGAGGTGAATCCAATTGTCTAGTCTCTGTGCCTTCATGGCAGGAGTGGTTAGAAGGGTTGAGTAAGGGCTGCTCCATTTGACTGTGAGCTGGTACTGGGGTCCACATGCTTTCCAGATCTTGATTACAACCTGATCAGCAGGGAAGATGTTAGGTAGGCAATTATTTTTAGTCCCTGGGAGTGGAAGAATCTCAATTCCATTTTTCTCCCTGTTGGAAAGTTCCCAGATGGATCACATGTTGAAAAATCTGGGAAGTTTCAGTGTCTGGAAGTAAGTCAAATGCCAAAAAGGGTCTCTATAAACATCTCAAATGTGCTGAGATGAAGTTTGAATTTGGAGGCCACCCAAAGCCTCATTAAGGAAATTGGAAGGAGATCTAACTACTTGAGGTGTCTTTATTTTCTTTTTGACACAGCTTGGCTAAGGTTTGCTTGAGAATTTCATTGGCTCTCTCAATTTCTCCTGATGACTGGTGTCTCCACGCAATGTGGAGATGGTACTTGATTCCAAGTGCTTTGGCAAATCCCTGGGTAATTTGGGATGTGAAAGAGGGCCCATTATTGCTCTGGATAGATCTAGGTAGTTCAAACCTAGGGATCACTTCTTTGAGGAGGACTTTTACCACCTCCAAGGCCCATTCTGACCTTGTAGGGAAAGCCTCTATTCACCCAGTAAAGGTGTCAATAAGCACCAGGGGTGTGTGTACTCCTTACATGTAGGCATGTGGGTGAAGTCTATTTGGCAATGTTTTTTCAGGAGAGGACACACATCTTTGTACCAATTTACTCAACATATGGATGAGTCTGTGAATTATAGAGGGCATAGACAGAATATGTCTTACACACCTGAGATAAAATTTTATGGTCTCCAAGCCCTATAAAGTGCTTACATGCCAGAGTTGTGGTTGTTTCTCACCCTCAGTGGAAAGCATCATGCAGAGACTTAATTTCCACTGTACTCACTGTGACAAGAACAGCTTGGGGCCCTTTTGAACTCCTCCTTCATTATCAATGGTTTAAAGTTCTTCTGTGGAAAGTCCTGGCTCTGAGTCAATATCCTGGAATGGAACCATGGTCAGAGGTATTGATGGGCCAAAATTATATTAGAGACCAGCCTGTTTGGCAGTGGAATCTGCCTAGGAATTGCCCTGGAAGACAGGGTCCAAGGAAACTTTATATCCCCAGCAATGGAAAACTTGCTACCTCACTTGAGAGCTCTACTTTCTTGAGGAGGCTAAGGATCTCTGGTCCATGATTTATTGGAGATTGGTGACTAGTCAAAAGTCCTCTTTCTTTCCAGATGGCTGTATTGCATTTAGGAGCAGAAAAGCACACTTATAGTCAGTATATATGTTGGCCTTCTTGCCCTGGACAAGTTGTAGAGCACAAGTAAGGAAAACATGTTCTGCCATTTGAGCTGAAGTCCCAAGGGGAAGTCCTCTGGCTTCAATGACCTGGTTTGGGTGACTACATCATAACCTGAATTCCTAACACCATTCTTTATGAAACCACTGCCATCAGTGAACCATGTGTTAGCCATCTCTGTCAACAGTTGGTTCCTCAGATCAGTGTGGCTAGGATAATTCTGGGGGATGTTTTTTTCACAATTATATTTTATCTGTTCATTAATTTTTAGAAAGGTGGCTTGGTATAAATTGGTGCAAGACTGAAGAAAAACATCTGGGTTTTCAATAAGAATTGCTTTATATTTAGTGAGCCTTTCTCCACGCATCCACAAATATTCCTTGAGTTCTAACAGAGCCTTAACCTGAGGTGGGGTTAGAACTAAGAGATTTGCTCCCATGGTTATCTTAGAAGTTTCCTGGACTAAGAGGGCCATAATGGCTTATTGCTCACTGGCAGCTAAGCCAGCCTAATGTTAGCCCATCTAGTCACTTAGAAAAGTAGGCAACTGGTCAATTGTACTCCCATAGCTACTATCTGTTTCTCTGCCATGAAGAGAGAATAAAGGTTAGCTGGTCTAGGATTCCTAATGCTGGGGTCTGCATCAGGGCCCATTTTAAGATTTTTAAGATCCTCTTGATTTACTACTGTCCCTTTTAAGGGTTCCATTTTTGGCCCTTAGGTTTCCCCATCTAGGGGGTTTGGCTATTACTCCAAAATGAGATATCCATATTCATCAGAATCCTGCGTTTCCCAAGAAATCCCTCAGGTGCTGTTTAGACTCTGGGCAACCAAAGTGGCAAATTATGTTCATTCTTGGGAACAACTGTCTTTGTCCTGGAGATCATATCCCAAATACATCATCTTTTGTTGAGAAATATGGGCCTCTTTGAGGAACAACTTGTAACCACCTTTTTCTAAAAAATTGAGTCTTAATGATGTTTTTATCTGATAACTCCTTAGGGGGTGTATAAATAAGGACTTCTATTTTGAAATTTAAATCTCACAAGTCTTGTGCTAAAGTCTGTGTAAACAAGTAGGGGCTAACTCTAAAACCCTCAGGCAGGATAGTCCAAGTACACTATTCGTGAAGTCATGTTTGGGAAACTTTTTTTTATTTTTATTTTTTTACTTACATATATATTTATTGGTACATTTTAGGTATAAAATACATTTATATTTATCATTGGGTGTTTGTACCAGAACATAATGTATCTTAGTTCTTATTTTTTCTCCCATTACCTTTGCACCTTTCTCCCCCTCCCTCCACTCTTCCCTATTTACACAGAGTTTGGTTCCATTTTTCTTTTCATAGTTTTTCCTTTCCCTTCTTCACTTTCCCCTTCCCCTCCCACCATCCCCAAACCCTTGGACCTTTTCTTATTTCAAATTATCAATTATTCATTTTAATTATTTTCATCCTTATTTACACTTTCAATTTCTCACACTAGAGAAACTATTCAGTATTTACACATGTGTGTCCTATTTATTTCACTTAAGAGTATGGCCTCAATATGCATCCATTTAGCTATAACTGTGTCTAGTTTCTCATTCTTTGTGGCTGACTGGTACTCCATTTTATAAAAAAAACACATCTTCTTTATCCAGTTTCCAGTCGATGGGCATTTGGGCTGTTTCCAAGCTTTAGCAATTACAAACTGTGCCACTATAAACATAGGTGCACATATATCACTGTGGTATGATTCTTTTAATTCTTTGGGGAAGATTCCCAGTAGGGGAATAGCTGGGTCAAATGGGACCTGTAGTCCTAGTTCTTTGAGGTATCTCCATACTGATTTCCACAGTGGTTGCACCAATCTACATTCCCACCAACAATGGAGAAGGGTTCCTCTCTCTCCACACCCCCGCCAGCATTTGTTATTGGTTGATTTCTTGATAGCAGCCATTCTTTGTGGGGTGAGGTGGAATCTCAGTGTTGTTTTCATCTGTATCTCTCAAATGACCAGTGATGTTGAACATTTTTTCATATATTTATTTGCTGGTTTTACTTCTTTGTCTGAGAAATGTGTATTCATTTCAGATGCCCATTTTTGAATTGGGCCTTTGAATTTGGGGGGTCTGATTTTTTTTAGCTCTTTATATATTCTCAATAGTAGACCTTTGCGCTACAGCTGCCAAATATTTCTTCCCACATTGTAGGTTGTCTCTTAGCTCTGTTGGTAGTTTCTCTTGCAGTGCAGAAGCTTTTTAATATGATGAGATCCCAGTTGTTGATTCTTTGTGCTAGCTCCCATGCTACTGAAGATTTGTTCATAAAGTCTTTTCCTATGCCAATGTCATCAAGAGTTGTACCTAACTTATCTTCCAGCAAGTTTAGTGTTTCTGACTTAATATTTAGATCTTTAATCCACTTCAATCTTGGTTTAGTGCATGGTGATAGGTATGGGTCTAGTTTTAATCTCTGACAGGTTGAAATCCAGCTTTTCTAACACCATTGATTAAATAGTCTATCTTTCCTCCAATGAGGGTGGTTGGCTCCTTTGTCAAAGATGAGGTGGGTGAGTACATCTGGAGTTGCTTCTGTATCTTCTAATCTATTCCACTGATCTTTGGGTCTGCTTCTTTGCCAGGACCGTGCTGTTTTTATCACAGTAGCTTTGTAGTATAGCTTCAAGTTGGGGATTGTGATACCCCCAGCCATGTCTCTGTTGCCTAGAATTGCTTTTGCTATTCTAGGTTTATTCTGCTTCCAAATGAATTTTTGGATTGTTTTCTCTAGTTCTGTGAAGTATATTATTGGAATTTCAGTTGCATTGCATTGAATCTATATAGTAGTTTTGGAAGTATGGCCATTTTCACTATATTGGTTCTTTCTACCCAGGAACAAGGGATTTTTTTTCTTATATCCTCTTCAGTCTCCTTCTTCAGAGTGCTGTAGTTTTCAGTGTAGAGGTCTTTTGCTTCCTTTGTTAGGTTGATTCCTAGATATTTCATTTTTTTAGATGCTATTGTAAAAGGAGTTATTTCCCGAATTTCTCTCTCAATGGGTCTGCTATTTGTGCATAAGAAGGCTATTGTTTTTTGAGTGTTGACTTTGTATCCAGCTACTCTACTGAACCTGTCTATTAGGTCTAGAAGACTTTTGACTGAGCTTTTGGGTCTTCTATGTAAAGCATCATATCATCAGCAAATAATGACAGTTTCACTTCTTCCTTTCCTATCTTTATTCCTTTTATTTCTTTCTCTTTTCTAATTGCTATGGCTACTCTTTCCAGAATGATATTGAACAGGAGTGGTGATAGTGGGGATGCTTGTCTTGTTGCTGATTTTAGCGTGAAAGTTTTAAGTTTTTGACCATTTAGTATGATGTTGTCTGTTGGTTTTTCATAGACAGCATTAATCAGGTTGAGATAAAGGCCTTCTACTCCAATTTTCGGTAGCATTTTTATCATGAACAGGTGTTGGATTTTGTCAAATGCTTTTTCTGCATCTATTGAGATGATCATGTGGTTTTTTCCTTGACTCTGTTAATATAGTGTATTACATTTATTGATTTACGGATGTTGAACCATCCTTGCATCCCTGGGATAAATCCGACTTGGGCAGGATGTACGATCTTCTTGATGACCCTCTGTATTGTGTTTGCCAGTATCTTGCTAAGGATTTTTGCATCTATGTTCATTAGGAGATTGGTCTGTAGTTCTCTTTTTGGGTTGGGTCTTTTCCTGATTTTGAAATCAAAGTAACACTTGCTTCCAGGAATGAATTTGGAAGCCTTGCTTCCCTTTCAATTTCCTTGAGGAGTTTAAAGAGTAATGGAGATAGTTCTTCTTTAAATGACTTGTAGAATTCAGCAGTGAAGCCATCAGGACCTGGGGTTTTCTTTCTTGGTAAGTTTTTTATTACATTTTCAATTTCACTCATTTTTATTGGGGTGTTTAGAATTTCTATATCTTCTTCATTTAATTTTTATCGATTTGTATGCATCTAGGAATCTGTCCATTTCTTCTGTGTTTTCCATTTTATTAGAGTACAGCTTCTCAAGTAGGTACTGATGATCCTCTGGATTTCTGCTGGATTTGTTGTGGCTTCACCTTTTCCATTCTTCATTGCATTGATTTGAGCCTTTTCTTTCCTTTTTTTGATAAGGTTGGCTAAAGGTTTATTGATTTTATTTATTTTTTCAAAAAACCAACTCTTTGATTCATTGATTTTTTTGTATCATTCTCTTAGTTTCCATTGCATTGATTTCTGCTCAGATCTTTATAATTTCCTTCCTTGTACAAGCTTTGGGTTTGTTATGCTCTTCTTTTTCTAGGAGCTTGATGTTCTGCATTAGGTTATTTAACTGAGTTCTCTCTGTTGTCCTAATATGGGCATTCATTGCTATGTATTTCCCTGTGTAGAACTGCTTTCATTGTGTCCCACAGGTTCCTGTATGTTGTACTTGCATTATCATTTACTTGTAGAAACTGTCTAATTTCTTATTTAATTTACTCTGTCACCCATTGTTTGCTCAGGAGGGTGTTGTTCAATTTCCATGTGTTTGTGGGAGTTTTGCGGTTTCTTATGTTATTGATCTCCAATTGTATTGCACTATGGTCTGATAATATACAGGGGATAACTTCGATTCTTTTACATTTACTTAGATATATCCTATGAACTAGCATGTGATCTATTTTTGAGAATGACCCATGTGCAGCTGAAAAGAATGTGTATTCTGATTTTGTGGGGTGGTACACTCTGTAAACATCTATTAAGTCCATTTGTTCAATAGCTTCGTTCAGTTCTAGAATTTCATTGTTAATTTTATTTCTATTTGATCTGTCTATTTGTGATAGAGGGGTGTTGAGGTCCCCCACTGCAATTGTATTAGTGCTTATTTGGTTTTTCATGTCCATTAATATTTGTTTTGTATAGTTGGGGGCATTGGTATTTGGTGCATATATATTTAGGATTGTCATCTCTTCCTCTTGGATTGTTCCCTTCACAAGGATGTAGTGACCATCTTTGTCTCTCTTAATTAGTTTTGGTTTGAAATCTACTTTGTCTGCAAATAAGATTGCTGTGCCTGCTTTTTTCTAGGTTCCTGTCACATGGAGAACTGTTTTCCTTCCTTTTACTTTCAGTCTATGGATTTCCTTTTCAGTTGGGTTTGTTTCTTTTATACAGCATATTGCTGGGTTTTGCTTCTTAATTCATTCTGTCAGTCTGTTTCTTTTCATTGGTGAATTGAGGCCAGTAACATTGATATTTATAATTGACAGATATTGACTCATCCTTGTCATGTTGTTTTACTCTTGTTGGCTCTTTTATTTCTTATTTTCCCTCCTTTCACTTTAGTGTCTTACCTTGCATGGTGTCTTTTCTCTGGTGGGCCTCATGGAGTTGTGACCTTCATTTTTTTTTCTAGGATATTGCGTAAAAATTGTTTGCAGTGCTGGTTTGGTGTTCACGAAATTTCTCAGGTGTTCTTTTTCATGGAAGTATCTAATTTCCCCATTGATTTTGAAAGATAATTTTGCCAGATACAACAGTCTAGGTTGGAAGTTATTTTCTTTTAGGGCTTGAAATACTTCACTCCAAGCTCTACTTGATTGGAGGGTTTGTGTTTTGAAATCTGCCATGATTCTTAATGGCTTTCCTTTGTAGGTGATTTGTTTCTTTTCTCTAACTGCCTGTAGAATTTTGTTCTTCTATTGGGTTTCCGGGATCTTGACTATTATATGTCTAGGTGTAGATATTTTTGGTCATGGCTGGATGGCGTTCTATATGCTTCACTTATCTGTATGTCCAATTCTCTACCTCTGTCTGGGAAGTTTTCTACTATTCTGTGAAAAGTTTTTTATTCAATTGTAGTTTCTCCTGTTTTTTCGTTGACTCCTATGAGTCTTATGTTATTCTTCTTTGCATCATCTAGCAGTTGTTGGATTGATTTCTCATGGTCCCTTACTATCTTTAAGAAATCTCTGTTTTCATGGTCCTTAACCACAATACTGTCTTCTATATCTGATATTCTGTCTTCAGATTCTCTTATTCTGTTCTGCATGCTTTCAATGGAGTTTTTAATCTCCTGAATATCTGTTTGAATCTGTTTCATGGATTCCATTTCTTTCTTATGTTGGGTGGTCATGTTTTCCATTTCTTTCTTATGCTTGGCATTCATGGCTTCCAGCATGTTTCTGATCTCATCTATTTTCTTATCTGTTTCTGCTCTAGAGCTTCTAATCATGTCTTTCACTCTGCTCACCATGTCTGTATTTATCTGGGAGATTATTTCTGTTTTTTTTTGTTTTTTTGTTTTTTTTGGTACCGGGGATGGAACTCAGGTCCTTGCTTTCTTGCGCAGCAGGCGGCGAAACTACTGAGCTAAATCCCTGGCCCGATTATTTCTGTTTTGAAATTTTCTAGAGCCTCATGCATCTGCTTTGTTACTTCCTGTGCCCTCAGTTCAGGGTGTCCAAGTGGTTGGTTATCAATGAGGTGGACTTTTCCACCCCATTTCCCGCAGAATTTCCTTTTTGTGTCATGAAGGCCTGCTTTTGTGACTTGCTTTAGTGTCTTTTCATTTTTGTTTTTGTTACTGTCCTTGGTTTAATTCCTGGGTTGATATTTCAAAATTGCTTAATGTAGGTATCTTTGTTGCTCGTGTTTGAAACCCTTGTGGAATGATTGCTTTTCAGAGGTGTCTTCCAGACATAGCTTGTGTTTGGGTTTTGAGACTCTAATGACTCTGAAGCTATTTTATTTTTCTTATACCAGGAAGGAAAACTAATTAGATCAATCACAACATGTTAGCCCAAATAACATAGTCAGCAATACCATCGCATCAAGCACAGCTTAGAAAATGACAATTTGTGGTAGTTATTAATCTATCACTTTTAACTATGTGAGTTAAATTAAAACTGAGGACCAACCCAACATAAGTTTATAATGAATAAACTCTTCAATATAGTATCTTTCCTGTTCGGGGTGTGGGGAGTGAGGGACAGGTAGAAAGAACAGGTAAGATTAACAGTGAGGCCAGAAGACACAGAAAGATCACACAAACTCTAAGAAATTGTTAAAGGCAAGAGAAAAAGGCAGAATGAAAGAACAAAGATGTGAATAGAATCATCTAACAGCAACAGGGAGGCTAGATACTGAATTTACTTTCCTATAACCCTAATGATAATCAAGAGAAGGAAAAAGAGAAGAAAAAAAACAATAAAGGAGAAATCCGAATTCAGTGCAGAAAGGAACAAATGGGGAGATGAGCAATGTGGGATAGTGAGAGAATGAGTGAGAGCGAGAGAGAAAAAGAAAAGATAAAAGAAAGAAAAGAAAGAAAAGTAAAACTTTGAAGGGTAGAAAAAAAGTAGAAATTAAGAATTAAAAATGAGAGAAAAAAATTTTATTTTCTTTTTTGCAAATAGCAATAGAAATTACGAGCCTCCTTCAGGGTATGTCTCTGCTGTCACAGTAGGCAATGTAGGAATCCCTGTGCATATATGAGTCAATGAGTCTCAGCAAGCCAGCAGCACATCAAATACAGTGTTCTGATGGGCCTTTATTGTAGAGATTCTCTTTACTTTTCTGCTGAGCTTCAGTTTTCATCGAGGAGCCTGAGAAGCCCTCTTTCTGTTACTAACTTCTGCTCTATCTTGTGGTGCTCAGGACAAGGGTCTTTATAATCTCCTGTGCCTCTGTAGTGTGGGATCAGGTAGCAGAAAAGCCAGAATGTAGAAGGCGCGCGGGGGTGGGTGGGGGTGGGGTAGGACTGGGCGTTGGAGGCGCAGGAGCAGGTAAGTGCATCTCACCGTGCCGTGGGCGTGGCCCAGAAGGGCCGCGGAGATTTAAGGTGCTTGTCTCTCCTGGCTGGTCGCAGCTTAGAGACCTGTTTGGGAATCTTTACACTCAAAGGCAAACAAATATTTAGTTAGAATCCACAGTGATAGCAAAGAAGACATCTTTGAGATCAAAGATGGAGAACCATTTAATGTCTCCTGGGATCTAAGTGAAAAGCATGTATGGGTCTGCTACTAATGTGTGAATAGGTACCACTGCCTCATGCATGGCTCTAAGATCTTGCACTAGGTGATATTCTTTTTATAGCTTGACTACTGGTAAAAATGATGTATTGCATGGGGACTGGCATGGCACCACTAACCTTATAGCCAATAACTTGTCAGAAGTGAGCTTTAAACTCTGTCAGGCTTCTTTCTTAATGTAATCCTGTTTTCTGTGAGTATATAGGTTAGATTAGGTTTCTTTAGCTGAATTGACCACTGGAGTGGCCTGGATAGGTTTCCCTGTGATGCCATCATAACATGCTTGGGAATCAACTCCTGGCAGAGACATCAGGTCTCATGGGGTCAGGCTGTCTGAGTCCCAGCAACTAGGACCCAGGTTGCCAGAGGTTTGAATTTCAGAGTTTCCCTGAGAAGGAAGAATATATTTCTTCCACTTACCAGCATGGGACACTCTTATATCAACCATAAAGATTGATTGGAAAAGGAAATCTTCCAAATGGCAGTTCAGAGAGCTGTCCAGTAGACTCCTTCAAGTCCTAAAATAACTTTCAAACATAATAAAAGCTCACCCTAATAAACTAAAATTGAATAAGTCACTCCAGTATCACAGAGAGATATAATTTGTCCACTACTTCTAGACACCTGGGTCTCTTGTAAGTTGATGTGAATATTTGTGCTGGAGCCTTGAAGGCGGCCTCAGGAACTATCATTTGATGTCCAGGCCTCCCTCCCTGGCCACCATGGTGATAGATGACTGCATTCCTTTCTGGGAGCAATGTGCCCCTGTTCCAATCCCAGCAGTCTTCTTCCATGTTTTGACAGGCCCAAGTGTCAGGCAATTTTTGAGGGCATCCTTTTACCCAGTGCCTTGATTTCTTAGATGGGAAGCACTCCAACTTGCATCCATCACTGTTTGGATTACCTCAGTTTCCCTTAGTGCTGCAGACTTTGTCCTAAGCCTCATCAAATGGGGGAGCATGGCTTTCACCTGCCTCTTTTGCTTATTCAGCTCTCATTTGTCCTCTACTTTATCACAACTATTAAAGACAGAATGAGTACATTGACCAATTGAGTTATTTTTATTTGTGGGCCCAGTTAGCGCTTTTAGAGCTTTTTCCTAATATCTGTATCTGAGTGACTAATAAAATACTGATTTAGGATAATCTGACCTTTTCTAGACTCAGAGATTAAATTAGTGTATTTACAGAGTATCTTTTCAAGCTGGAGCTGAAAAGCAACTGGTTTCTCATTAAAGCCTTGACTAATAGACCCAAGATTACTGTAGTTCACAAGTTTGGGCATCCCTTGTTGCATACCTGCTAAAATGGCCTTGTTTTATAACTTTCACTTGGCTCTCCACCCCGTGTTGTAATCCCACCTGGACTTTTCTTAGGCTCCAAATAACACAGCAGTTGGCTGATTATCAATCAGAGGGTGAAGCTGTGAAAGCTTCATCATTAGCCAGTTTTGCAGCCTTTATAATCATTTTGTTTTCTACTGCTGTGTAGCAAGAAATTAGGATGAACTGGACATCTCAGCAGGTAAGATCAAAAGCCATTATTTGTGTAAGGAAACCATCAATAAACTTTTCAGGATCCTCAGGTAATCTACCCAGTTTTTCCTTGTAGTATTGCTGAATATCCATATTGCTGAGAGAGGGACTAGCATCCAAATGATACCAAAGGTGCCTGCCACTTCTCAAAGTGATATGCAGTGACTGGCTTAGATGTTGAGTTCCCTGAATTCAGGAAGACCAAGACATGGTATGAGATGGACTCGGGAGAGGGCATTTATCTGCTGAACTTATTTACTGAGCAAGTTGACAAGGAGGTAGCCTGTGGAGAGGAGCTGACAAGAAGGATGATTACCTCTAGGGTACAGATCAAGCCTCTGGTAGATACCTCTGGCCATTTTTTTATTTCTTACAATAAAATATAATTGAAATATGGCATTGTATTTCATGCTTCTGAGGGGGGTGACCACATCTCATTTTCCCCAAGTGGATACATAGGCCACTTTTTATTACACAGGAATTTAAGATGATCTTTCTGGAGGACTTTGGGGTGGCACTTTTCCTAGTGGGTGAGAAGACACCAGAAGGAATAGATCAAATCAGGGACTCAGAAGGAATAGATTAGATTGTTTCCATCTTTAGATAGGAGTTAAAATTATGTTGAGGGTCCCTACAGGGCTGTTCCTGAGTAAGCCCCACCCCATTAGTGGGGACCTGACAGGGTATCTCCTGATAGTTCTTGAGCTTTTAGCCTAAGGGTTGTGACTTGGTAAGGCTGAATTGCTTGGCATTAGGTCACTGGAGCCTTATAGAACCTTTCCTGAGTTAGTCCCCACATGTGAATCTGACAGAGTATTCTGTAAACTATCCATAACCAATTTCAACTTTTAACAAAATGTTCCCCAATAAAGCTGAACTACCTGGCTGCTGAACATTTTCAGCTCTTTTGGGCATGCACCACATTCCCTATTATACCTTAGAATCTCCACTATGAGATCCAGACAAAAAAATCCAGAACTAAATACCATATTGGCTGGATGCCTCTTAGCCAATTATAAACCACCTTATATCTTGTCTATGGAAGGGCAGCAATTGCATCAGTCAACAGAACCCCAGAACCTTAACAATTCCCCAAAGATGTGGATGTCAACCCTTGGCTCTGTGCTGTCTTCTACTGAGTGATCATTCTAATTACACTCTATCCTTTCCCCCTAGGTCCACAATGGAGATTCCAGTTTTTATTCATCCACAATATCTATCCCTACATCCTTACACTCTCCACAAAAGCAGAATGTGTTTCTTTCTACTTTCCTGGAGAATACAGGACAGAAACATCTTTCTGCTCCATTAATATACCATGCACTGGGCACTTCCACAGATTATATCCCGAAATCTGGCAGTCCAAGAACAGGGAATGAAACATCACTTCAGAAAAAAAACTAATTTCACTAGATCAAGCCACAAAGCATGAATGTCTGGTGACAAACCTCAAATAAAAGTCAGTGAAAATTCAATCGGCAAATGCAGGTCAAACACCCTTTTAGATAGGTGCACAAACTTGAGGACACATCACAATGAAAGCAAAACTAAGTGAAAAGGAAAGAAAGAACTATTATTAGAGAAGTAATGGAGGAGGAGATAGCTATAGATGGGCTTTAAGACTCATAAGAGTCACTAGAGCTGGCTCTTTCAGCTGCTATAGACACTGGCAAAAGTGGCATGGTAGAAACTAGAAGAGGCAGGAATGAACTTTAAAATGGGCATACATTGCTGTTCTTTTTCTCAAACGTGGGAATGCATTATACTTCCCAACTGTGTTTCCCTGAGTTGTGCAGCACCAAACAACCTCAAACAAACACACAATTAATTTGAATACTCCAACAGACAAAAGCCTGGGGGGAGGCACAAAAAGAGATCTAGAATTCCTCTGAGAAAGAGAGAATGAAAATTACCCATACAGAGCACTCACCCAGTGTTAGCCTATGACTCACGGGGCCCCATAAAGGTCACTGGGGCTAAGTAAGTGCTGCCCAGGTCTACATCATGCAGGGCATGCTGTCAACTGCACTCCACAAAAAAAGCAACAATTTCAGGTGGACTAGGTCAATGTTTCCTGGTTCCCCTGGTTCCCGGTTGTGGGTGACTATGCCAAATCAGTGAAACTCTCCCACTGGCTGCCTCCATTTGGCTCAGCTCAGGTTCAGTCCCCCAAAAGGTGTGTAGAGTCACAGCCACTGACATCACATCTGCACACTGTGAGAACCATCAAGAAAATACAACCCCAACCAATCAACAAGAGCCTTCATGCTCCCTGCAAAGGCCCAAAGCCTTTTGTCCCACAATCTACTCATCTCTAAATGGTGACCAGATCAGCCACTCACCCTTGGTATCTGTCCCATATGTCCAACAATCATTCACTAAGACACTTGTAAAAAGAAGACAAGAGAAAGAAGTTTTTTCCTAAAAAGGGATTTACTTTCCTTTCCTAACTGGCTTCTTTTGGCTGGTGGCTAGTGGCTGCTTAGTTGCCAGTGTCTGTCAATATCTCCCAGTTGTCCGTTAATATCTGCTGGTTGGAAATTGTCAAAAAAGTTACTGTGCGATTTGCAGGTATAATCCAGGCTCTTGTATACAATAAGCAATAAATTGCACCAAACAGCAAGTGGAAAGCAGCTACATTTATTGAGAATCGCAGGAATTTGTGCCCAGGACAAGTCTATGCCAACAAAAGATATGGCACAGACAGAAAAGTGATGCCAAGGTGGCAGGAAAGCAAATTATTGTACACAGGTCACACAGCAGCAGCAGCAGCCCCCAGTAAATCAGGCTTTTAGAAATTAAAGGATATGTACCTCAGCCCAGCTACCTCCCACTGTGAGTCTCTAGGTATGATTTACATGCATGATTGATAGGATGCTGTTACTTCAGGAGCTCTCAACGTGCATGCTCGTTCCATAATTCACTCTGATTTTACTTACATATATGATTGGTAATACATACTTATGAACCATTAATGAGGTTTTAGTAGTGTTATGGCTTTTATCTAGACATTCCTCCAAAGCCTCATGTGCTCATAGGTGGGGCTTTTTGGAGGTGGCTGCATTTAGGGTGTGTGAATATAGATTAAGAGAATGTGATAAGTAATTTAGTTTGTTGATTGCTTTAGCATAATTCTGGGTGTGGATAATGGGAAGGTCCACCCTGAGTATGGGTGGCACCAACCAATAGGCTAGTAACCTGGGTGGAATATAAAGCGAAAGAGGGAAAGGAAGGCTGGCTGCCTGCTGATTGCTGCCTGTTGCATAGACTGTTTCTCCTCTGTCATGCCTGTCTGCCATGCCCCCCCTGCCTTGGAGCCAGCTGACTATGGACTGAAACCTCTACAACTGTGAACTAAAATAAATATTTCCTCCTTTAATTTTGGGTGTCAGGTATTTCATTTTAGCAAGGAGAAAAGTAACTAAGTAGGGTGAAGGTGACTGAAGGTCGGGCTAGGCAATCCAATATGCATGTGGACATGACATCAGAGACCTCCTGAGTTACTTTTTTTGTTGATGGGTCAGGCTCAGTTTAATACACAGAACAAGTTAATTCACAGCAGAGGCAGGCAAGGAGACTTAGTCACAAGGGGGGGAGCACTCTTGGATTTGGGGGGAGAATCCCCCAAACCCACCTCCTCTCCCACTTGCAGTCTCAATTTTCCTTTTTTAAAATCTGAGCAACAAACACTCACAAGCACAAGAAACAACTGTGCCCCTCGCTACCTCCAGAATGGCCAGTGAGGGTGGCAGAAGGCAGCCCGGCCTGGCCAGGAGGGAAAGAGCGGCTGGGGAGGAGGGAAAACGAGTCAGTTGCAGAGTCTGTGCTTCTCATTCCAGTGGGTGCCCAGTGGGCACCCACCTGGCCCCACAGCCACCCACCACCATGGCAGCCACATGGCAGGCACTGGGTGGGTGCAGGGTGGGGCTGTCGGGGAGGGGCAGGAACAGAGTTCAAAACCATGGTTCACATCATGCAGTATCCATGATGGTCACTAGGAGAGGGCAGGGTGGACACCATGCCCACCAGCCCTCGTCACTGGGGGATGGTGCTCACCTCAAGTGGAGAGGTGGGACAGCTGCAATGCCAGAAGTGGGGTGGAGTGCCAGGCAGGAAGCTGGCACAAACGGGTGCCCAGTGGATGCTTGGCAGTGCCCCCTCCACCAGCCAGTCCTCACAGAACACTTTGTATATATTAATTTCTTTTTTTTTAACTTTTAAAAGACTCTGTCCATGCCCCTAGATGGCATCCACTACCCCCCTGTGCCCGCCGAGAGGGGGGTATGGCTTTTAGGGGAGCAGAAGCTCCTGGTGCCCATTTGCCAAGGGATGGGGAAGGGGGAAGGGAAGGAGAGGGGCCTGCTGGGCCCACCAATGCTCAGGGCCAATGCTCCACTTGCAGAGGAGCCCTCTGGGCTTCACCTCTCCCTCTCATGGGAGGCTAGGACACGGACGGGAGAAGCTTTCCGAGCCCTGGAGTCCAGGAGAACCAGAGCCAGGCCTAGGTGAGGGTGATGTAGGCAGAGGCCTTTTCTTTTAGGTGCCAAAAACAGAGGTGATAACTCCAGCTCCCTTCCGGGGGCTCTGCCATAGGGGGACTCAGGCAGTACATGTGGTAACCCCAATCCAATCCGATCATAGTCATCACAGGACAGCAGCTGGCCGTTGTTCTTGGAGGTGCTACACAGGCTGCAGGATTTGCACTCAATGCACTGCCAGCGGTAGGTAGGTCCTCACAGCCACCATCATGTTCACCGTGAACTATAAACACAAAGGGTGTCCTGATCGCCCACAGTCTGCACAGGAGATGAGGTCCTCAGAACACCCGCTCTTCTTTGAGCCACCCAGGCAGAAGTCACAGTAGCCGTTGGGAATGCCAGTGCTATCAGGTGCCTTCTTGGCTGTGTTTCCTTTGTGCCTCAGGGACCCAGGTCATTTCTTTGTAAAACTGTTTATGGTTGTTTGTCTGGTGGAAGGGAAGGGTGTGGCACTCGGCATGCTCCTCCCCCTCCTCCTTAGCCAGGTGGGTGTGGGTGTAGTGGTACCTGAGCCCGGACCGATTCTTACACCATTTCCCATAGATATCACAGACATAGGGCTTGTCTTGGTCCTCCAGGGAAATGATGTCCTGGTATTTCCGGAGGCCCCCGGTGCCATATGCCTTTCTTTTGGTCCTGTTCTTCCTCCTGGGGATGTCATCCTCCAAGTCTTCTACCTCAAGATCATGTAGGAACTTCAGCAGCTGCTATTTGTGATGGCCCATAATGGTCTCCTCCTTCTTCAGCTCGACCTTCTTCTCTGTCTCAGCACACAGCAGAGCCTCGAGGACAGGCTCTTCTGGGAGGCCGCCCTCCTTCTTCAGGGGTGCCTCACAGTCGATCTTATACTCGCAGGGCCTGAGTCTGGAATCCTCTAGAATGTTGAGTCTCCATTTCTTCCTCCAACAGCGAGTATGGTAAGTGTAGATTTGTCCCAGGCCAGACCTGGCCCACGGTGGGTCTTCTCCACCCAGATGTAGCAGTTTTTCTGGGCCATGCTGGTCTGCTAGTCCAGGAAAGGCAGGCATAGGCTGCGCTCAGAGCACAGGTGTGCGTTGTAGCTGTGGCAGTGCTCCATGGCCTTGAGGTAGAAGTCTTTGCCTAGGGACTTTAGTAGGTTCAGAATGGCGGTAGCCATGGCCTGCTCCACAGAGCTGCCTGCACTGCTCCCTCCTGAGTTATTTTTATGTGATATTTTTAAATCTCTGTTAGGACAATGGAAGGAGGAATGGCCATAGGGTGCTGTTTAAAGTTAAATGGGTGGAAGGGCATGACTTCCTCAGCTCCATTGATTCTAACTGTACCAGGTGTACCTAAAGATGTTACTAAAAACTTGGTCTTAGCATTAGTTAATTGTGTGCTTTTACTCAAATGGTAATTCAAATTGGTTTACAAAGAGAGGACTCTAAATATGTGCTGATATGTTTTCCTGGCAAAACTCAGCTTGTTTCATAGAAATATTGGCTTCCTTTAATTAACTTAGTCACTACATTCTGTAGTTCCAGTCTACTGTACAGAATGAATTTGCTTTGTTCTTTTTGGCTTGTTTTATGTCTGCTTATAAGCATTGTAACTATTGCTTGTAAACATTCTAATGTCTGGTCAGGCATGGTGGCACATTCCTGTAATCCCAGTACTTAGGAGGCTGAAGCAGGAGGATCTCCACAAGTTTGAGGCCAACCTGGACTACATAGTGAGTTCAAGGCCAGCCTGAACTACATAGTAGGACCCTCTCGAAAAACAAAACAAAGAAAAGTTCTAATGTTTTAGGGTGCTGACTACAAAATAGGATTAGACTTGAAAATGGACTCTAGATAAACTCAGCCTAAGAGCTGTACTTTCTAAATCTCTGATATTGCTCAAATTTGGCAGAGGTTTTATAACCCTGACTAAAATCATCTGTCACACCTTTTCTAACATTGAACATGATCTGACTATCACCAGGGAAACCTTCCTTGACATCAAGGGACTAGCCACAGATGCTTAATTTGCAATGTCTTTAGAAGAGAAGAAAATGCATTCAAACAAGGGGAAAAAGTTGTGAGCATCAAAGTGTCAACTGGGTGCCAACCTCACAAAAATAAGTAGAACTGCAGAGGTTATAAACAAGGGTTCTAATGTATGATTGCCTAAAAGCAAAAGGACTCTTTAGAAGGTGTAGCTGTTATATATCTCCTTTCTTTTGTATTTGACCCACAATATTTAATGATACTTTTTCAGGCTCAAGCATCTGACTTCCCCTTGCATATATTTCAGACATCTTTATTGGAGTCTATGTTTCAGTCCACCATCAGATAGCCAGCCAGATGATGTGTCACCTCATGAACCTCAAAATTGAGGGCTGGACTAAAGCCAGAAGGAAGGTGTAACTGGCTTCACAAAATGAAATTTTCAGAGTTAGATTTTTTTAGAGAGAAGTGCCTTTTCCAAACTTCCTCGGGACTAGGACGTAAATAGCCATCCCACCTTTTCCGAGTCCAGTTGAACTGACAGATTTTGTGGATACTGGCACCAGGAAATCAAATCCAACTTCATTCTTTTAGGGAAGGTAATGGGAGTCTGGGCCCAGAAAGATATGAAACAAGCCTGAATGTGTCCATTGTCTCATTGTATTCCCTACCCCACTGTTCCGTGGTATAAAAGACCCCAACAAACTTGTTAGTTTGATGTTAATCAGATGGTGATTTGAGGCAAATCCTGTTGCCCATCTCCTTAGAGCTAGTTTTGAATAAATCTATTCTTTTTACCAAAATAAATAACCTCCTCTGATTTGGTCAGTGGTGAGCAAACAAACCTGAGTACATAAACCTAATTGGCGGGTCATCCTGTGACCTTGAGGTCCAGAACTAACAGACACCTATAGAGCTCAATGGAAAAAGCATGAGGAGTCCACACTCACTTCCCCATCTGGTGAAGACTGCACAGAAGTGACCATGTTAACCAGATTCTCTCCTGCTACAAAATCTACACTTAGCAAAGATCCAGAATGAGGCTGCCTAGGTGCCAAAGACAGGAAACTAATGGCAACTAAAACTGACCACCATCTTAAAAGAGTCTGCATGAGACAGGCACTAGACAAAGAAGCTTTTTACACATTACTGTTAACCCACACAACAAGGTGCAGATTATTTCTTCTATTTTTCAAGTGAAGATGCTGAAGTTTAGAGGTGTTGTGGCATGGTGGGATATGTGTACCACTCCTCATCTGGAACACATAACCGCCAGGATCGTAAACTCTCAGCTTCAATAATGAATTAATGAGGCAGAATTTTAAATTAAAAAAATGGTTTATTAAAAAAAGATGGAAAAGAAAGAAGATAGACAGCTACCTTGAGAGGGTAGGGGGCATCAGAGGTGAATACTCATGGATAATGTCCTGAGCTTCTTTTTTTTTTTTTTTTATTCCCTTGGCAACCACCTCAGCAGGTCTTGGTACAACCTTCAGGTGGGTCACCCCACCAGGGAAAGAACCATTTGTCATTCTGCCTGGATCCTTTTCATTTAGCACCAGAAAATCAAATCCAAGTTCATTCTTTTAGGCAAGGTAATGAGAGTCTGGGGCCAGAAAGTTATGAAACAAGCCTAAATGTATTCTTTCAGTGATTTCTAGTGATTTCTCCCACCCACACATGGGCACTTAGAAGTTCTTGCCTTCTGACTGGCTCTCTGGGTGTTTTTGATCCTATCCTGAGCACCTCTATCTACATTCTTCCTGGCCATTTGATTTCTTCCTGTCCCTTTGTAATGGATAAGTGTGGGGGAAAGCCTTATAAAAAGATAACAGAGCTATTGATTAAATAAAGGACACATGTGTATTTTATATATTAAATAAGAGTCCTTAGGAGGCTGCTCCTTGTCTCCTTTGCATTTTATTGGGTGAGGTGGGAGCTGGTTACCCTGACCTTTCTAGTCTCTGGCTACATTCCTATTTTGCCTGTTGACTCTCCTCACTGAATTCGTATGTTAATTGTGCTATCTGGCACCTTACTGGGTCTGGTTACTCTCTCTCTCTCTCTTTACCTATGTCATTTTAATTGCTGGAGTCTTACCGGCAGAGGCAAAAGGCTGCCTTTAGTAAGAGGTCCTATTAATTTCTTTAATAAAGCTTAATGAGATGCTATTTCATCCTTTTCCTTGCCTATGACCCTCTGTCCCTACGAAAGTCTCACTTATCCAAGTTCAAATATAGCCAGTAGGTTGTAGATTCAGAAATAGGATCCAGGTCTGTCTGACTCTAAAATTAATAGTATCACTTAGTATCTTAAAGGTTTTCAGGAAAAATGACAAAGGGCCTCAGTGAAGGTGTCCAAAGTGTTCATAATTAGCATACTAAAATAAAGAGAATTATCTGTTTTGTAGTGATGAATGTTTAACTTACTGTTTTCCCTAAAAGAATATGGTGTTTAAAAAATGTTGGAGAGCATCAAAGAAAGTAATGGCTCCATGTACCTCTGCTTCTGTAAGGGAGTCCCTGAGAGATTGTGTTCTGCTCTGGGGCTTATACTTCAATGAGGCCACAACACACTATAGTGTAGTAGCTTAGTTTAGACACTGTATTACGAGTAGGCAGTTAGAGAAGCCTAATGATAGAGTCAGATAAAAGAGCAAATTAAAGCAGTTAATCAAGCATCTGAATATGCCTAGAAATGTACAAGAAAACATAAGAACAAAAGATCAAAAGCTGGGATTAAAATAGACAAATAAAGACACTTCTCTCCAAGAAGACTCTTATCCAGGGTACACTGTTATTTAATAGTTCTAACAGCTCCTCCCTCCCTCCAGATCTTGGATTTCAACTGATTAGACCTCAAGAAACAGAAATGCAGAAACAGAAATGCAGAAGCAGGAAGAAACTCCTCAATCCATCTTTTGTAAAAATTTAAAATTCCCACTGAGGATATACTGTCCTGAAGGCAAAGAGAAGGAAGAGATTTTGGAGAGCCCAGAGGAAAGAATGAGTGACTCCCACTTGGAAGGGACAAATCCTGAGCCTGGGGATGTAGGAATTCTTAGCAGTGCCTCAAGACAGGAGAGGAGATAGCCCTGAAGTTCAAAATGGGAGGCAGATAAGGATCAAAATGTATAATAGATAACGTGAAATAGGAAGAAAAGGTCCAAAGGGGAAGGGGAAGTGGGAGGGGAAGGGAAAAGGAAAGAAGGGAAAGGAATAAATATGAGAAAAGGGAAAAACTGAAACAAAGTTTTTGTCAATAGGGAGGGGTGGAGAGGTTGAAGGGAGGGCAAGGAGAATGGGGAAAAATAAGAACCAAGATATATCATGTAAAGGTACAGATTCCCAATGATGAATGTCATCATATTGTATACCTAAAATGTACCAATAAACTTAAGGAATAAAAAAATGGGAAGCGAAACCTAAGCCTGCTGGGCTCTTAGGTCCCACTCCTCCACTGCTACCTTGAAAAATAAGAGTGTCAGTGGTGACTAGAATAGACTGGAGATTAGTTGTCTTTGCTCTAATTTCTGGGAACACAAACTCCTCCTAGATTCCAGTGAAACACTTGAGTAGGTGGAATCACCTAGTAATAACTAACATGGAATTTCCCACCCTCTTAGGATGGTAGTCTGAAGTTAGAATCAGTTAATATTTTAATGGTGCTGTGCACTGAACTCAAGGCCTCACAGCCTCATGTATGCTAGGCATGAACTCCACTACTGAATTACATCCCAAACTTTTTTGTTTGTTTGTTTATTATTTTGAAACAGGTATTTATTAAGTTGTCCTGGAGTAATGGGTATTACAGGCATGTGCCACTACAACCAGCAGAATTCAGTTACTTTAAGGAACACACACACAATGACTATTTTTTGCCCATCAACATCTGAATTTGTGGACAGTGATGGATGTCCATTCCATTTTCAGCTCCTTGAAAGAGATAACATTACTTTTAAGTGAAGCCAAAAGATAGGAATAGGCAGGCAAATAGGGCACAGGTCCTGAATAGTTAATTTAAAATAAACTAAAACTGAGGGCCTAAGTGAGTTAACATACCAGAGGGCCCAAATAGTATCTCAGGGCCTAAGGGAATGTAAGGGACAAAAAGAAGATCCTTAACCAAATGGGAGAGACCTTGGAGGAAATGAAGATTCAGGAATAGGAAACAAAACAGATTGCTTTCTGGATATCAAAGGCCTGTCTGCAAGAAAGGGTATCCTTACCTTTTGTCACATGCATCAGTCCCCAAAACTATATAAAAAAGGCCAATGAATTTAAATATCTATAATTTTTGACCTCTCCTCAACAAGCAGGGAGTTCTTTTCTTTTATTCTTTCTAATAAACATGCATTTGGCCATTTCCCACTGATTGCTTTTTGCTGTTTTGTTGACTTCAATCTTTGTGGCCCCCAAACAAGAACCCAAGAGCTAGAGGGAGCTGGTTACATAAGCACATCATTCACTTCCTGTTGAAAAAAACATATGAAGTACCCCCTGGACGGGGAGGATCACAAGCATCTGGAGGAAGTGGGAAAGCAAGACCATAACTAAGTGCAGAGGTGAACAACCTTCAAGAGCCCATCAGAGAGCAATTATTCTTCCAGAGAGACATTGCTTCCCACTGTGGCTATTAAGTGATTTACAATTAGCTAAGTGTTTATGAGGCAGTGCTCCAATTGATAAGTGAAGATTTGAGTGGCAGGAGGCTCAATCTTCAGGCACTAAGTGGTCATGCCTATTCTCTTATTCTGTTTTTCATCATCTTTCCCAGGCTGTTTATTAGAGAGTGTAAATGGGAGAAGGACTGCCCCTTCTCTGGCTGGGTACCCTTCCCAGAAACCCAAGCTTGGGGTGAGAGTGGGGAAAGAGAGTCCCACTCCGGACTCACAAGTGCTTCAGTCCTTGTTATGCTGACACAGGCTTGGAGTTGAGAGGCTGAGTTGGGCCCCAGTGGGAGAAGGGAGCAGCTATAGGTCTCTTTTTACTTGGGGATGCTCTGACCTTGGGTTGACTGCTGGAGGCATTGCTGAGATTCAACCTTTTTGGCTGACAAATACCTTGAGTAAAGTAGAATGGGGAAAAGAACAAGAATTGGAGTCCAGTGACTTAGTGTGAATTTTGGCATAAGTCTTAACCTGAGACTCAGTTTACTTATCTCAAAATAGGGATAACAATACCAATTTCATAGGGCTAAGGTAAGAATTGCAGAAGAAATGTAAAGCATCTATTTCCTCATGTATAAAGTGGGTATAAATCACCTGATCTTGTAGGGAAAGGTGGCTTCTAGGCAGGGAAAAGATAGGCTTTATTAAAAATTAATGGGGAATAATACTAAAAGCAGCTTTTGTTTCTACAGGTATACTCTGCAGTTCAAGGAATTAGAAAGACGAAAGAGAGAGAAACTAAGGAGGGCTCTGCTTCTTGGTGCCAAAGTCCAGATCTTAAGCACATTGCCAGACATCCTACCATTTTAGACCACGTTGATTTGGATTTCTACTGCCTCAGGCTGCAGGGGCAGGTCCCTGGGAGAACCTCAGACCCCACGATGTGGCATGTGAGGAGGACTTTTCTTCTACAATGTAAAATATTGAGGATTTTCAACATGGCTGAATAGAGGAAGAGTCACATCAGAGAGACTTGAGAAAATCAACTAAAAACAGGTAATTGGAAGAAGGGAAGAGACACACATTCTGGTGCAAAAAATCAATTTGAAAGAAGAGACTTGCAGATCAAACAAAATATATGCACAGGAGTTAAAAGAGGCAAAGAAGTCTGACAGAGCTCCTCACAGGAGCTCAGCCCAACTAAAAGAGGAACCATTATTTTGAGAAGTTCTCAAACAGCTAGCAGGATCCAAATAGCATGGCAGTCAGTTCACACAGGGTAGACTTGGAGTATACAGCCCCTTGCCTCATTGTTCCCCCCTCCAAATAGAGGACATTGCGGCCCAGCAGCATTTTTGGCTGGCACACATCAGGGGTAAGTGAACAGAGAGCTGCTCTCCCTCCCCTGGCCTGTCTGTTCATCCTTAGACTCTTAGTGGATAAATAAGCAACTGCTGCCCATTTTGGGAGTCTCAATATTGGACCCTGAGGACACTTGAGTCATTGCTGGGAGCTTGAAGTTTTTACCAAGGAAACTGAGACAGTCACCTGGCACACAGAGCTAACACTGGTCCAGTTTGAGCCTGTACTCAGCACCCCAGGCTCTCTTGAGCCGACACTGAGCTCTTACTGCCCTACTCCAATCTTAGACCTGGCAGTCTCTGACAGCTAACACCAGTCCCTAGACAACTGTGCTTTACATGGGATGTTCCAAATACTCTGGGCACAGCAGAGTCTCTGCCCCACAGTCAACAGTGAGTGAATGCCTCTGGTATGTGCCTGAGGACCCAGCTGCACAGAGAAGAAGCTGGCAGGGATGCCATTGTAGGAAGGGGCTGGGTGTTTGAACCTTGGTTGCAGAACAGCCTCTTGGTCCCTTCACACTGCCAAGCTCCCAGAGTGGTTGAAGGGAAGGACAGTCCTGGGACACAGCCAGCAGTTGGAGAGCAGACTGGGGAGAATCTCACTCAGAGGCAGGGCCTCGGTGTTCAGAGACTCAGCTCCTGCAGCCAAAACCAGCTTTAGCCTGAACCATACAAGACTGGAAGTTCACATTGGCACTTGTTCTCACTATTAGAAAACCTCTATACCTAGAACTGTTCTTGGAGCAGACTGCCACTGGAGAGACTTTCAGTGTGAACAAAGACATGCCCTACCTGGAACTCTGCTCCTTTTACAAGCCTAAGGAAAGGAGCTACATGTACAAAACAATTGAAGTTTTTCACTATCATTTAATAGATTGCATTTTTTCATTTTTAATTTTTATTTTACTTTAAAATTTTTTATTGCCTTCTTTTTTACTCTTAGCTGTTTTCCTCCTTCTACAAATTTCCCCCACACTTTTATCCCATTATTTTCCACTATTTTCTTTTATGAGAGTATCTGTGTATCTATGCTTGGTCTTTTACTTTTCTCTTTGTTTCTCAATATAGTTTATAGCGGGTAAGAGAATTCTCCCCAGTTCATTTATGTCTCCTACTACTTTTACATACATCTCTTCATCTGACTTCTTTCTTCTGTACTTTATTCATTGTCAATTTTACTTGTCTCTGCTCTTCACCTTTTCAAATGTTTTCCCTAAACCTTTTCTCTAATATTTATATCCTAGCATCTTTCCCCACCCCCATTAATCACTACCAATTTTATACACAGTTTTCCCTGCTACCCGTATCAAAATATATAATAGCATACCCTGAAAACCAATAAGACTCTTTGCCTCCCTCCTATTTCTACTTTCCCATACCACAAAGCACAGGACTTAAATACACTATTATTAGAGCCAAGGACAAAAACCATATGATAATCTCAATAGATGCAGAAAAAGCATTTGACAAAACCCAACACACATTCATGATAAAAACCTACCAAAAATGGAAGAGACAGTCTCTACCTCAATCTGATAAAAGCTATCTGAAAAATATGAAAAACCAACAGCCAATATTATACTAAATGGTCGGAAACTGAAATCCATCACACTAAAATCAAGAACAAGAAAAGGATGTCCACTATCACCACTCCTGTTCAATATAGTTTTGGAAACATTAGCTACAGCAATTAGACAAGAGAAAGAAATAAAAGGAATAAAGATAGGAAATGAAGAAATCAAATTGTCATTATTTGCAGATGACATGATACTCTATATAGAGGATCCCAAGAATGCCACCAAAAGTCTTCTACACTTAATAATCAAATTTAATTAAGTAGCTGGATACAAGGTCAACACACAAAAATCAATACCTTTCCTATACACAAACAATAGACTCACTGAGAGAGAAATGGAGTGAAAAATTCCTTTCATAATAGCATCCAAAAAATTGAAATACCTAGGAATCAACCTAACAAAAGAAATCAAAGACCTCTATTGTGAAAACTATAGCACTCTGAAAACAGAGATCCAAGATGATATCAGAAAATGGAAAGACATCCCGTGCTCCTGGGTAGGAAGAACCAATATAGTGAAATTGGCCATATTTCCAAAACTGCTATATAGATTCAATGCAATCCCAATTGAAATTCCAACAGCATACTTCATGGACCTTGAGAAAACAATCCAAAAATTCATTTGGAGCAAGAAGAGACCTAGAATAGGCAATAAAGACAAGGTAGGGGGTATCACAATCCCCAACTTGAACGTATACTACAAAGCCACTATGCTAAAAGCATCATGGTACTGGCAAATAAATAGACTTGAGGACCAGTGGAACAGATTAGAAGATGCAGAAAGAACTCCAGACACACTCAGCCACCTCATCTTCAACAAAGGAGCCAAATACCCTCACTGGTGGAAAGATAGCCTCTTTAATAAATGGTGCTGAAACAACTGGGTTTCAACTTGCCAAAGATTAAAACTAGAGTTATATCTCTCACCATGCAGTAAATTAAAATCGAAATGGATTAAAGATCTAAATGTTAAAACAGAAACACTAAACTGACTGGAGGAGTGGATAGGTAAAATTCTTGAAGACATTGGCGTAGGAAAAGATTTTATAAACAAAACCTCAGTTGCCAATGAACTAGCACAAACAACAGCTGGTATCTCTTCTTACTAAAAAGTTTCTCCACAGCAAGAGAAACCAACACCATGAAAAGACAACCCACAATGTGGGAAAAAATTTTCACCTGCTGTTCCTCAGACAAAGGTCTACTATCTAGAATCTATAAAGAACTTAAAAAAATCAGACCTCCCAAATTTAAAGACCCAATCCAAAAATGGGCATCTGAAATGAACAGACATTTCTTATACAAACAACTAGAAATAGCAAATAAACATGTGAAAAAAAGTTCAATATCACTGTTAATTCAAGAGATGCAAATGAAAACAACACTGAGATTCCACCTCACCCAAGAAGGAATGGGTGCTATCATGAGAACAACCAATAACAAATGCTGGCGGGGCTGTGGGGAGAAAGGGATGCTGCTCCACTGTTGGTGGCAGTGTAGACTGGTGCAACCACTGTGGAAATCAGTATGGAGATACCTCAAAGAACTAGGATTGGAAGTCTCATTTGACCCAGCTATTCCCCTGCCTGATATCGTTCCAAAGGAATTAAAAGAATCATACCAAAGTGATATATGTGCACCCATGTTCATAGCAGCACAGTTTGTAATAGCTAAAACTTGGAAACAGCCCAATTGCCCATCAACTGGAGACTGGATCAAGAAAATGTGGGGTTTTTTTATAAAATGGAGTACTACTTAGCCATAAATAATGAGAAACTTCAGACATTTACTGCTAAATGGATGCATATTGAGGCGATACTGAAGTGAAATAAATAGGACACACATGTGTAAATACTGAATAATTTCTCTGGTGTGAGAAACTGAAAGTGTAAATAAGGACAAAAAGGTATAATAAATAATGTGAAACAGGAAGAAAAGGGGCAAAGGGGAAGGGGTGGGGTAGGGGAAAGAAAGGGAGTGGAATTAATATGAGAAAAGGAAAAAATGGAAACAAAGTCTTTGTAAATAGGGAGGGATGGAGGAGTTGAAGAGAGGGTAGGGGAATGGGGGGAAAAATAAGAACCAAGATAGATTATGTAAAGTACAAATTTCCAATGATGAATGTCATTTTATTGTATACCTAAAATGTGCCAATAAAATTAATAAAAAATATTTTTTTCCTTTTTTTTCTATTTCTCTTCTCTGCTCCCCGCTAGCATTACCCAGTCCCCCAGCCCCCTGGGGTTTAGATAACTGATTCTCTAAAGTTACTGTTGAATGATGCTTTTCGCAAGTATGTAAGACACATCCATCACATTTAGGGCACATTAATAGTGGGTCAAGACTTGTGTTGTCATAATGCTCACACTACAGTGGTGCATTTCTTCTGCAGGCTAATGCGAGACCAAAAACAGGGTCTCATGGTATGATATTTCTCAAATAACCCTGATAACACTGCAATGGACTAGCCTGTTACTGTTGTAATTTAATTGAGTCCATAGGAATAATCCTGACTCAGAGGACAACTGAGTGCCAGTGAACTTGTCTGCTTAACCCACCATCACACCCAGGGAGAGGGACAGCAAGACTTCCTAACCTAAGAACTCAGACTTGATCATACTCTGCAAGAATGCCTTCAACCTGGCAGAAAGAGGTCCTGAATCTCACTTCAGTATTGCAGTGGAGGGATCAGAGGTATTATTGGGGTGTGAGTACTCAGACTCTCTGGCAAGAAAGCTACTTGGGAATCACATACACAACATCTCATTGGAATATCTAATCTGTGTTCCCATCAGACATCTTATGACTTTAAGTTTTTGTATGTTTACTATTTATTTAGTAATGTGGATTTATGTTATGTTCTTTTATGATTTCATGTGTTTATTAGGTTGTTACTCTTACAGATTTCTTTGCCCATTGGCTCTGATTCAGTAGGTGTCTAAGTTCTCCCCTTTGCCTCAGCTCTTTATCTAGTTTCTTTTCATCAAACCCTTGAGACACTATTATTAACATGTTTCTTTATTCTTTTTCAAAATATGTAAACTCCTCTGCCCAATTTCTTAAATTGACCATACTTGGTTCCTTCACAGTCATTCCTATCCTCGCTAGTATAATTCATCAACCTTAACCATCCTAAGCCTTTGGCTCCTCTACATCTTACTTATTGTACTACCCTCCCTCTACATAAGTTCTGATAACCACATAGCTTTCATTAACCACAAAATGGACACCCTTCCTCCCATATCTTGCTCTTGGAACCAAAAAATATATTTTGAAAACCCTCAATACTAAACCTTCAACTCAACTAAAAGTACTTCATTAAAATCAGGACCACCCACATCAATCTTTCCTCTTCATTTTACCACTATTCTGTCCTGCAGACCTCCCCCTTCATGTCTAACATTACTCATCCAACCACATCCTATTGTCCCCACCTTACCTACCACATTGCAGAGAAACCACAAATAATAAACAGTCATAGTGTGCATAGAAAAGAGACAAAGGGGGAACGAATAATTGCAAGGGCTATCATATAAAAGTATTATAACGTTGAATCTGTGGCTGCTGTAATAAATAGAAGCATTTTGTCTGGCAAAACATAGGGACAGAGAGGAAATCACTTAAATAACAGAAGGAGTAAGTACTAGCACTGAACATACAAACCTGAAAGCTACTCACAGGGAGGCAACATCCTACTAAAAATCTCAATATAAGCCACAAACTCTCCTCATGTTTCTAGTCCCCAACTTGAAGTAAACTATCCCCAAGAAAGGAGAGGAGAAAAAAGAGGGAGCCATATATAATTAAAAAAAAAATGAACAAATAAACACAGATACAAGTAGGAGAATGGGGAAAAAAAGAAATAGAAGATCTACAAATTCTCCCAACTCTCCCAAGGCAGAACATGGGACCAAAGACAGAGAAGAAAACAAATACCAAGTAGTAGAAATCTATGAAACATTCTTAGATGGGATGAAGAAAATAGACAAATTCAAAGAGAAAAGGAACCAAATGTTCACAGCAATTGCACTCAATATGCCCATGATGGTTATTAGAAAATAGGTAAAAAAAATTGGATGTGCTAACCAAAATCGTTCAAAATTTAAGTGACAGATTCAACAAGGATATGGAATCCTCAAAAAGATGTCAAGCAGAGGGCCAGGGATTTAGCTCAGTGGTTCCACCGCCTGCCTTGCAAGTACAAGGTCCCAAGTTCAATCCCGGTACAAAAAAAAAAAAGGTATCAAGCAGAAATATCTGAAATAAAAAAGTATAATAGCATTCATACGTTCCAGAAATGACCAATGTGAACACAGAGTGTCTAATATTGAGGACAAAAGAGTAAATTATGATAAAGTGTTCAAAGAAGCCAAAGAGAAAATAAGAAAAAAAAGAGAAGACTAATGAACAGCTACTAGATGATAATAAGAAAATTAATGTAAGGCTAATAAGACTTAGAGGCAAAACAAGAAACACAGGTGGATTCATTAACATGGTTACAGAAATCATAGAAAAAAATTTCCAAAATATAAGAAAATAATTTAAAATACAAGTAAGTGATGCTTATATAACTCCAAACAATTGTGATGACAAAAGAAGCCCACCAAGGAATAGCCTCATTAAATTTACAGATATTCAGCAAAAAACAGAAATTTAAAGGCAGCCAGAGAAAAACACAAATACACTAATAAAGGTAAACCAATTAGAATCACAGCAGACTTCTCAGCACAAACCCTGAAGGCCGGAGAGCTTGGAGTGAAGTATATCAAGCCCTAAGAGCAAATAACTTCCAACCCAGATTAACTTAGCCAGCAAAGCTACCCTTCAAAATAGATGGGGAAATAAAATATTTCCATGAAAATGACCAGATCAGAAGATATATGAGTGTTAAACCAGCTGTAGGGAAAATATTCAAGAATATTCTCAACAGAAAAACCAATAAAATTAATTTTCAAAAAGAAAGAAACAACGAATTGGACACAGCTAAAAACAGAGGAAACTTGCATAGTTAATGGATAAACAGCAACAAAAAACATCAAGAAAAGAAAAAGTATCCACCAACAGATAAAGCAGGCAATGATAGTAAATAACCAACACATCTCAATAATATCTCTCAATGTTAATGGCCTCAACTCTCCAATCAAAAGACAAAACCTTGCAGACTGAATCAAAAAAGAGATTCCAATAATCCATTTCATTCAAGATAGTCATCTAATTAAAAAAGATATTCATAGACTAAAAATAAAAGAATGGAAAATTACATTTCATACCCCAGGACACTGAAAACAAGCAGGGGTAGAAATTCTAACATCAGATATGGTAAACTTCAAGTTAAAGCTGATTAGGAGAGATAAAGTCACTACATACTAGTTAAAGGAACAATCCAACAAGAAGAGATAACACTGATAAACATATATGCACCCAAAACTGGAGCATCTCCCTTCATACAACAAAAACTGCTGAAATTGAAAGATCAAATAAACACTAACAGAGTGTAGTAGGGGATTTTAATACCCCACTTTCCCAAAGAGAGAGATAAACTAAACAAAAAGTCAATAAACAAATTTTGGAGATGAACTACCCCCTTAAATGTATGGACTTAAACAGAGTATTTCACCCCTCCGCAACAGAATATACATTCATTTCAGCAGCACGTGTTACTTTTCCCCAAATAGATCACATACTAGTCCATCAAGCCTGCTTAAGCAAATATAAGATAACTGAAATCACCCAGTGCATACTATCAAACCACTGTACAATGAAAATAGAAATCAATGACAGAAGAAATTTCAGAAGAGGCAAAAGCTCCTGGAGAATTAACAACATACTCCTAAACAATGAATGGGTCATAAAAGAAATCAAAGAAGAAATTTAAATATTTATTGAAATTAATTTAAATAACTGTACACTCAATGAAAGCTCTGGGACATTATGAAAACAGTCCTAAGAGGAAAATTCATCACAATCAATGCACACATTAGGAAAACAGAACAAGCCCAAAGAAATAACCTTATGAGAAATCTAAATATACTTGAGAAACACTAACAAACTGACCCCAATCCGAACTTAAGGAGAGAAATCACAGAGGGTGGAAATCATTGAGACTAAAAAATCTTTAAAAAAAAATCAACAAATTGAAGAGCTGCTTATACAAAAGTGTAAATAAAATAGGTAGACCTCTAGCCAAACTCACCAAAAGAAAGAGAGAAGAAGGAGAGACTCACATCAATGGAATTAGAAATGAGAAAGGTGGAAAGGTGGGCCTGGGATTTAGCTCAGTGGTTCTGCTGTCTGCCTCGCAAGCCCAAGGACCAGAGTTTGATCCCTGGCACCAAAAAAAAAAGTGAAATCACAACACTGTCAAAATCCAGGAGACAGAAACTACTTTGAAAAATTATATTGCAAAAAATTAGCAAATTTCAAAGAAATTGACAGATTCCTAGACATATAAATCACCAAAACTAACACAAGAAGACACTTATTCCTCAAAAAAAGGAAAGAATGAATCAAATGGCCAGAAAGAATGTGGACAGAGGGGATCAAGGTGTTAAGATCAAATAGGGCCAGAGAGCCAATCAGATGGCAACAACTTCCAGGTGCTCACATGGGAGGGAGTGGGAAAATTACTTCCAAATAAAAAAGAGCTTAGGACAAAAATCCAAGAGTACTCACTTCTGATGTCCCCTACTCTTCCAGAGGAGCTATGTTCTCTGTTTTCATCCTTTTTCTAAATCAACCAGCACATGATGTGGCTTGGTTCTTTTTAAAATCTCCTTCCTCTTCCCTCTCACCTCCTTCAATGATCCTCTAAATCCCATTTTTGGATTCTTGTTTATGTCATTAATTTTATCTCATGCTTATAATATATAATGTTTATATTCATAGAAGTTATTAGGCTCCTGTACATGGCATATCTTTATTCTACTTATTTGTCCTTCCTCTCCCCCTTTCTTTTCACTCATGTTACCTTGAACCCATTATTATGTTTTGCACTATTCCAAAAATAGTCAAAAGTACTGCATATAGTGTCAATAGTTTCTGGTATCTCACGAGTGATAAATGAAGATAATGTATATTACTTTAAACAGTTCACACTAGGAACTATGCTGTCTATGTTATCAGAAAAAGACCACGGCAAATTTACATCAATCAAATTGGAGAGCTAATGCCAGAAGTTGTGTGAACTGACTAGAGAAATTTATGCTTACAATTATCCTTCTTTGGCATCACTCTTGGTAACAAAAATCTTTATTAGGATATTCAAGAGGAACAGAATTAAGAATATATATATATATATATATATATATATTATATATATTGCAGGGGTTTTTATGGAATAGGTTTGCAGAAACATAAGCAAGATATTCCATAGTGGCCATATGAAGAATCAGGCAGAAGAGTCCATAATGAGTGTCTGTAGGATCAGAAGTAGAAGAATCCACAATGGCCATCTGTATGGTGAAGACCCAGGTGATGCAGTAGCTGCATATCCCAAAAAGATGGACGTTGCAGAACAGGAGGTTTCAAGCATTCAAAGATGCACCACCAACCCAAAATCAAAGGATTGGAATCACACTGCACAGTCGCTGGAGTGAGTCTGCAGTAAACTCCTTAAGAAACTGGAGCTCAGTGTATAAAGGTGATGGTGAAGACAAGAGCTCTACAGAAATTGTCACACTTCCTCATTCTTTCCTTTTTTATTCTATCCAGACTATATACCTGTTGGATGGTCCCAACTACATTCAGAGTAAGGCTTTTTCCCTTGGTTTGCTGGGCTATATGTCAATCATTCACAGACACACCTAGAAATTTGCTTTACAAATCTTTTAGGCAGTTTTTAATTTATTCAAATTAACATAACATAATAAATGATCACAGAATTAACATTTGTGAACTTGGATATTTTTGTTAATTTTATTGGTACATTTTAGATATACATAATGATGACATTCATCACAGGAAATTTATGCCTGTGCATAATATATCCTTATTTTTCTTTTTCCCCCAATCCCTCCCTTCCCTTCAATCCCTCTTCTTCTCCTTATTTACAAAAAATTTTGTTTCCATTTTTCCTTCTATTCTATTTTTTCTTTTCCTTTCTTTCTTTCTCTCCTCTCCCTCCCTTGTTCCCCTTCTCATTTGAATATTTTCTTCCCATTTGCCAATATATATTATACATTTTGCTCCTTATTTACACTTTCGGTTTTGCCACACCAGAGAAACAATGCAATAATTAAACGTGTGTGCAATTTATTTCACTGAATAATATTGTCTCCAAATGCATCTATTTACCTAGAAATGCCTCAAGTTTATCCTTCTTTATGGTAGATTAGTATTACATTTTATAAAAAACACCACATCTTTGTCCATTCATCAGTTGATGGGCATTTAGGCTGTTTCCAAGATTGAGCTACTACAAACTTTGCTGCTGTAAACATGGCTGTGCATATATCACTGTGGTATGATGCTTTTAATTCTTTCAGAAAGATACCAAGAAGGAGAATAGTTGGGTCAAATGAAACTCTAGTTTTAGATTTTGAGGAATATCCATACTGATTTCCACAGTGGTTGCAGCAGACTACTCCCACCAACAGTGGAAAAGGGTTCCTTTTTTCCCACAGCTCCTCCAGGTCTGCTATTCCTTGATTTCTTGATAATAGCCATTCTTTCTGGAGTGAGATAAAATCTAAGTATTATTTTAATTTGCATCTCTTGAATGATCAGTGATGTTGAACATTTTTTCATATATTTATTTGCCATTTGCACTTCTTCACCTGATAAATATCTATTCATTTCAGATGTCCCTTTTTGGTTTGGGTCTTAAAATTTGGGGAGTCAGATTTTTTTGAATTCTCTATATTTTTTAGATATTAGTCCTTTGTCTGAGGAAAAGTTGGTAAAATTTTTTTTTACCGCTCTGTGGGTTGTGTCTTCACACTGTTCATAGATTCTATTGCTATGCAAAAGTTATTTAATAAGATCAGACCCCAGTTGGTTGATTCTTTCTTCTATTTGCTGTGATTGGGGTTTTGTTCACAAAGTCTTTGCCTACAAGAGTTCTACTGTAAAGCTATCTTGCAGTAGCTTTAGTGTTTGTGTTTTAATATTTAGATCTTTGACCCATTTTGATTTTAGTTTAGTGCATGATGAGAGACATGAGTTTAGTTTTAGACTTTACCATGTGGAAAGCCAGTTTTTCCACCACTGTTTATTAAAGAGGCTATCTTTCTTCCAGTGAAGGTGTTTGGTCCCTTTGTCAAAGATAAGGTGGCTGAGTGTGTTTGGAGCCGTATCTTCTATTCTCTTCTATTGATTCTCAGGTCTTTTTTTCATAATACCATACTATTTTTTTTATCACAGTCGCTCTGTACTATAATTTAAGTCAAGGATTTGGATGCTCCTGGCCTTGTCTTTGTTGTGTAGAATTGTTTTTGCTATTCTAGGTATCTTCTGGTTTCAAATGAATTTTAGGATTGTTTTCTCTAATTCTGTGACATATGCTGTTGGTATTTTGAACAGGATTGTATTAAATCTGTATATTAATTTTGAAGGGATGGCAATTTTCACCCTATTTGTTCTTCCTACCCAAGAATAAGAGACATCTTTCCATTTTCTGATATTCTTTTCAATCACCTTTTGCAGAGTACTGTAGTTTTCAATGTGAAGATCTTTTACTTCCTGTGCTAGATTGATTCCTAAGTATTTCATTTTTTTGGATGCTATTGTGAAAAGTATGGTTTCCTTAATTTCTCTCTCAGTGAATTTGTTATCTGTGTACAGGAATGCTATTGATTTTTGCATGTGACTGTATGCTACTATGCTCCTGAATTTGGTTATTAAGTCTAGAAGTCTTTTGGTGAAGTTTTTGGGATTTCCTATGTAAAATATCATGTCATCTGCAAATTACAATTTAATTCTTCCTTTCATATCCTTATTCCTTTTATTTCTTTCTCTTTTCTAATTGCTGTGGCTAATATTTCCATAACTATATTGTATAGGAGTGGTGATAGTGGATATCCTTGTCTTATTCCTGATTTTAGAGCAAAAGTTTTCAGTTTTTGACCATTAATATGATGTTGGTTTTTCATAGATGGCTTTTGTCAGATTGAGATAAAGACCATGTATTCCAATTTTCTGTAGGATTTTTATCATGAATGGTTGTTAGATTTTGTCAAGTGCTTTTTCTTCATCTGTTGAGGTGATCATGTGGGGTTTTTCTTTGGTTCTGTTGATATGGTGGATTACATTTATTGATTTGTGTATGTTGAACCATCCCTGCATCCCTGGGATGAATCCCACTTGGTCAGGGTGTATGATTTTCTTGATGATCTTCTTCCTTCATTCTTTGCACTAGTATTTAATTGAGGGTTTTTGCATCTGTGTTCATTAGGGAGATTGGCCTGTAGTTTTCCTTTTGGTTGGGTTCTCCTTTGATTTTGGTATCAGGATAATACTTGTTTCCAGGAATGACTTTGGGAGTACTGATTCCTTTTCAATTTCATTAAAGAAACTAAGGAGTAGTGGCATTAGATCTTTTCCAAGCTTTTTGTAGAATTCAGCAGTGAATCCATCAGGACTTGGGGTTTTCTTTGTTGGTAGGTTTTTAATTACATTTTCAATTTCATTGACTGATATTGGGTTATTTAGCATTTTTCATATCTTCTTGATTCATGTTTGGTAATTCATATGTACCTAGGAATCTGTTTATGTTTTTCTCTGTTTTTCACCTTATTTGAATACAGGTTCTCAAAGTAAGTATTGATAATCTTCTGGATTTTTGCAGGATCTCTTGTGATATCACCCTTTTGATTCTTAATTACATGGATTTGAGTCTTTTCTTTTTTGAAAAGAAGGTTGGCTAAGGGTTTGTCAATTTTATTTAATCTTTTAAAGAACCAATTCTTTGATTCATTGACTCTTTGTATTGTTTTCCTAGTCTCAATTGTATTAATTTCTGCTCTGATGTTTATATTGTCCTCCCTCATGGGACCTTTGCTCTTCATTTTTTAGAAGATTGTATTTCAATATTAGGGTTTTTATTTGAGCTCACTCTGCTTTTCTCATATGGCAATTCACTGTTATAAGTTTCCCTCATAGTAATGCTTTCATTGCATCCCATAAATTGAAGTTTGTTGTAGTGACATTATCATTTAATTGTATACTTTCTTATTTCTTCTTTCATTTAATATGTGACCCAGTGGTTGCTAAGGAGTATTATTTAATTTCCACATGTTTATGTATTTTTTCTAGTTTCTTTTGTTGTTGATTTCCAATTTCACTGCACTATGGTCAGATAATATGCATGGGATAATTTCAGTTCCTTTGCTTTTACTTAAACATGTTCCATGAACTAGTATGTGGTCTATTTTTGAGAACATCCCATGCATAGCTGAGAAGAATATGTATTTTGATGTGGGGTGGAACACTCTCTAGACATCTACTAAGTACATTTGTTCACTGCTTTGTTTCAGTTCTAAAATTTATTTGTTGATTTTTGTCTATTTATGAAAATGAAATATTGAGGTCCCCAGCTACAATTGTATTAGTGCTTATTTGATTTTTCCTGTCTCTTTATGTTTATTTTTTATAGTATGGTGTGCTGGTATTTGATGCATATATATTTATAATGCTTATATCTTCCTCTTGGAGTGTTCCTTTAAGAAGCATGTAGTGACCTTCTTTTCTCTCTTTATCATGCTTGAAATTCACTTTGTCTGCAAGTAGGATAGTTACTCCTGCTTTTTGCTGTGCTCTTGTGTGAAGTATTGTTTTCCGCCCTTTGACTTTCTGTCCATGAATTTCTTTTTAAGTTAAATGCATTTTTTGTATGCAGCATATTTTTGGATCTTGTTTCTTATTCATTCTGCCAATCTTGTTCTTTTCATTGGTGAATTGAGACCATTTATATTGATGGTTACAACTGATAGGTATGGACTTAACCTTTACTTTTTCCTGGTGTTGGTTTCCTGTCTTTCCACTCTGTTTAATGGTTTGCCTTGCCTGGTGAATTCTTTCTATTGGTGTTCATGGAATTGTAGTCTCTATTATCTCTCTAAAATATGCTATAGAACATATTGCAGTAATGGTATGTTGGTCAGGAATTTCTTAATGTGTTCTCTGTCATGGAAGTATCTTATTTCTCCATTGATTTTTTTATTCATTAAGTTTATTGGTAAATTTTAGGCATACAATACAATGACATTCATCATTGGGAATTTGTACCTTTCGATGATATATCTGGGTTCTTATTTTTTCCCCATTGCCCTGATTTCCCTTCAACCTCTCCACCCCTCCCTATTTACAAAGACTTTGCTTCCATTTTTTCCATTTCTCATATGTTTTGCTTTCCCTTCTTTCTTTCCCATACCTCTCCCACTTCCCCTTCCTCTTTGGACCTTTTCTTCCTATTTCACATGATCTATATTACATTTTAAAATTCATTTACACTTTCAGTTTCTCATAACAGTGAAACTATTTGGTATTTGCACATGTATGTCCTATTTATTTCACTTAAGAGTACTGTCTCAATGTGCATCTATTTAGCTATGAATGACTCTAGTTTCTCATTCTTTATGGCTGAGTAGTACTTCATTGAATTTTTTTTAAATCCACATTTTCTCTCTCAAGTCTCCATTTGATGGGCAATTGGCTGTTTCCATGTTTTAGGTATTACAAAATGTGCCACTATGAACATAGTGCACATATATCACTTTGGTATGATTCTTTTAATTCTTGGAAAAGATACCCAGCTGGGTCAAATGGGACCTCTAATCCTACTTTTTGAGGTATCTCCATACTGATTTCCACAGTGCTTGCACCAGTCTACACTGCCACCAGCAGTGGACCAGGGTTCCTCTTTCCCCACAGCACCACCAGCATTTGTTATTGGTTGATTTCATGATAGCAGCCATTCTTTCTGGGGTGAGGTGGAATCTCAGTGTTGTTTTCATTTGCATCTCTGGAATGACCAGTGATGTTGAACATTTTTTCATGTTTATTTGCTATTTCTACTTCTTTGTGTGAGAAATGTCTGTTCATTTCAGATGCCCATTTCTGGATTGGGTCTTTAAATTTGGGAGGTCTAATATTTTTAAGTTCTTTATAGATTCTAGATAGTAGACCTTCGTCTGAGGGACAGCTGGTAAACATTTTTTTCCCACATTATGGGTTGTCTCTTCATGCTGTTGATGGTTTCTCTTGCTGTACAGAGGCTTTTTAATAGGAAGAGATCCCAGTTGTTGTTTGTGCTACTTCACCAGCAAGTGAGGTTTTGTTCATAAAAGTTTTTCCTACACCAGTGTCTTCAAGAGTTCTACCTAACCTCTCTTTCAGCTGGTTTGGTGTTTCTGCTTTAATATTTAGATCTTTAATCCATTTCTATTTTAGTTTAGTGCATGGTGAGAGATATAGGTCTAGTTTTAATCTTTGGGAAGTTGAAACCCAATTTTTCCAGCACCATTTATTAAAGAGGCTATCTTTCCTCCAGTGAGGGTGTTTGGCTCCTTTGTTGAAGATGCGATGGCTGAGTATGTCTGGAGTTATTTCTGCATCTTCTAATCTGTCCCACTGGTCTTCAGGTCTGTTTCTTTGCCAGTACCATGCTGTTTTTATCATAGTATCTACGTAGTATAGTTTCAAGCTGGGTATTGTGATACCCCTGCCATGTCTCTGTTGCCTAGTATTGCTTTTGCTATTCTAGGTCTCTTCTTGTTCCAAATAAATTTTTGGATTGTTTTCTCAAGGAATGTGATGTATGCTGCTGGGATTTCAATTGGGATTGCATTGACTCTTTATAGTAGTTTGGGCAGTATGGCCAGTTTCACTATGTTGATTCTTCCTACTCAGGAGCAGGGATGCCTTTCCATTTTCTGATATCCTCTTCAATCTCTTTTTTTAGAGTGCTGTAGTTTTCAGAGTAGAGGTCTTTGATTTCTTTCATTAGGTTGATTCCTAGGTATTTTGATATTTTGGATGCTATTGTGAAAGGAATTGATTGTCCCATTTCTCTCTCAGTGAGTCTGTTTTTCATGTACAGAAAAGCTATTGATTTTTGTGTGTTGACCTTTTATCCAGTACTTTACTGAATTTGGTTATTAAGTCTAGAAGAGTTTTGGTGAAGTGCTTCCAGTCTTGTATATAGAGTATCATGTCATCTGCAAAAAATGACAATTTGACTTCTTCATTTCCTATCTTTATTCCTTTTATTTCTTTCTCTTTTCTAAGTGCCGTGCCTAATGTTTCCAAAACTATATTGAACAGGAGTGGTAACTGTGAACATCTTTTTTTTGTTCCTGATTTTAGTGTGAAGGATTTCAGTTTTTGACCATTTAGTATAATATTGGCTGTTGGTTTTTCATAGATGCCTTTTATCAGATTGAGGTAGAGCCTGTCTATTCCAATTTTTGGTAGGTTTTTATCATAAATGCATGTTGGATTTTGTCAAATGTTTTTTCTGAATCTATTGAGATGATCATATTGTTTTTGTCCTTGGCTCTATTAATACAGTGTATTACATTTATTGATTTGTGTATGGTGAACCATCCCTGAATCTCTGGAATGAATCCCACTTGGTCAGGGTGTATGATCTTCTTGATGTTCTTCTGCATTCTATTTGCCAGTGTCTTATTAAGGATTTTTGCATCTATGTTCATTAGTGAGTTGGCATATAGTTCTCTTTTATGGTTGGGTCTTTCTTTGCTTTGGGGATCAAGGTGATGCTTTGCTCCAGGAATAAATTTGGGAGTATTGCTTCCCTTTCAATTTCATTGAAGAGTTTAAACAGTAGTGGCAGCAGTTCCTCTCCAAATGTCTTGTAGAATTCAGCAGTGAAGCCATCAGTACCTGGGCTTTTCTTAGCTGGTAAGTTTTTAATTATGTTTTTAATTTCATTGATTGATATTGGGTCATTTAGAATTTTTAGGTCATCTTCGTTCAGCTTTGTTAATTCACAGGTATCTAGGAATATGGCCATTTCTTCTGTATTCTCCATCTTATTGGTGTATAGGTTCTTGAAGTAAGTATTGATGATCCTCTGGATTTCTGCTGGGTCTGTTGTAATTTCACCCTTTTCATTCCTAATTACATGCATTTGGGCCTTTTCTTTCCTTTTTCTTGTTAAGGTTGGCTAACAGTATGTCAATTTTGTGTATTCTTTCAAAGAAATAAGTCTTGGTTTCATTCTTTTTTTGTATCATTCTCTTAGTCTCCATTGCATTGATTTCTGCTCTGATCTTTGTAATTTCCTCCCTTGTATGACCTTTGGGTTTGTGCTGCTCTTATTTTTCAAGATGCTTGAGGTTCAGCATGAGGTTGTGTAGTTAAGCTTCCTCTGTTTTTCTAATATGAGTATTCACTTGTATGAATTTCCCTCATAAGACTGCTTTCATTGAATCCCATACATTCCAATATGTAGTACTGGCATTGGCATTTAATTGTAGAAACTATTTGATTCTTTCTTTAATTTCCTCTGTGACCCATTGGTTATTCAGAAGTGTGTCATTCAATTTCCATGTGTTTATGAAATTCTTTGGGTTTCTTTTGCTATTGATCTACAATTTCATCACACTGTAGTCTGATAATACACAGGGGATAACTTCATTTCCTTTGCACTTACTTAAACATGTTCTATGAGCAAGTATGTGGTGTATTTTGGAGACTGACCCATGTGCAGTTGAAAAGAATTGTATTTTGACTTTGTGACATGGAACACTCTGTAAACATCTGTTAAGTTCATTTGTCCAAGAGTTTGATTGAGTTCTAATATTTTGTTGTTTATTTTTTGTCTAGTTGATGTATCTATTTGTGACAATGGGGTATTGAGGTCCCCCATTGCTATTGTATTGGTGCTTATATGATTTTTCATGTTCATTAGTATGTGTTTTATATAGTTGGGCACACTAGTGTTTGGTGCATATATATTAATTCATGAAGTTCCTCAGGTGCTCTTTGTCATGAAAGTATCTTATTTCTCCATCAATTTTGAAAGATAGTTTTGCAGGGTACATCAGTCTTGGTTGGAGGTTGTTTTCCTTCAGGGCTTGAAATACATCACTCCATACTCTTCTTGCCTTGTGGGTTTGTGTTGAGAAGTCTACTGTGATTCTGATGGACTTTCCTTTGTATATGATTTGTTTCTTTTCTCTAACTACTTTTAGAATTTCTTTCTTCCGCTGAGTTTCTCGAATCTTAACTATTTTATGCCTATTTGTAGATTTTTTTTTTATCATGGCCAGTTGGAGTCCTATATTCCTCACTTATCTGTATGTCAAGTTCTTTTCACCTAGTTGGGAAGTTTTCTGCCATTACTTCTGTGAACAGTTTTTCATGTTGTCTGCACTCTCTCCTGTTTCTTCACTGACTCCGATCAGTCTTATGTTATTCTTCTTTGCATCGTCTAGCAGCTTCTGGATTGATTTCTCTTGGTCCCTTATTATTTTTAAGAAGTATTTCTTTTCCTGGTTACTAATTGCAGTCCTGTGCTCTATATCTGAAATTCTGTCTTTGCATTGGCTCATTCTGCTTTGTAAACTTTCAATGGAGTTTTCAATCTCCTGGAAATCTGTTTGCATCTGTTTTATGGATTCCATTTTTTTCCTGTGTTTTGATTCTGTCATGTTCCTCAGCTTCTCTATTTTTTTAATCTGTGTCTGCTCTAGATTTATTAATCATGTCTTGTACTATGGTTACAATCTCTGCTGTTATCTGATAAATTATTTCTGATTTCATTTATTCCAGGTCCTATTTCATTGCCATTTGAGGGAGTCCAGGTGGTTGAGTATCAGATTGTTTCATCTCTTTCCCCTTTGGGGTCATCTTAGGTGATCTGGAAGTCTGTTTTTGAGACTTATTTACATGTCTTCTCATTTCAACAGATGGAGCCTGTCCCTTTGTTGAGGCGATTTTTTGCTCACCCAGTGGTCTTCAATTCTCAGCAAGCCACTGAGCAGCCTTTACTCAGCTGCTCACCAGTACACCAATTCCTGAGTTCAGAGTGGTGGCCTTCTGGATCCCTGAGCTGACCTGTTGTCTGGGCATGCTTCTGGCTGGGGCCTGTGCACACTTGGGATGGTATCTAGGCATGCCTCCTACTGGGGCCCCTATGTAGCTGTTGTCTGGGAGGGCCTTTTCCTGCAGGTTGTGCACCCCAGTTCCTGTTGTCCTTTCAGGCTTCTGGCTAGGGTCTCCATGCACTTATCAATGGTATTGGAGTAAGCCTCTCATTCTTGCTTGTGCTCCTGTGTAGTTCTTTTCCAGGTGGGCCCTTGGCTTTGGCCAATGGTATGGTGGGCCTCTGGCTGAAGCTTGTGTACCTGTGCAGTTCTTTTCTGGGCAGTCCTTTGGCTTGGGCAGGTGTGCCAGAGCCTCTGAAGTCAGGGTGGAGCCTGGGCTGGGATCTGCCTGCAGCCACACTGCTCTGGTCCACACAGCTGCTCCCCACGATCTGTGGGCACTTACTGATGGTATGGCAACCCTCTAAGAGGTCTGATTTTTAAAAGTTCTTTATATATTCTGGATAGTAGACCTTTGTTTGAGGCACAGCTGGTAAAATTTTTTCCCACATTGTGGGTTGTCTCTTCATGCTGTTGGTGGTTTCTCTTGCTGTGCAGAAGCTTTTTAAAAAGATCAAGCCTCCTAAATCTGTCTTTTTGTGATCATTAGCCACAATCTTGTCTTACACATCTGATATCCTGTCCTTACATTTGTTCATTCTGCCATGTATAATTTCAATAGAATTTTTAATCTCCTGAATATCTAATTGAATCTATTTCATGAACTCCATTTGTTTCCTATATTGGGCATTCATAGTTTCTATAATTTTCCCAATCTATGTTTTTTATCTTTGTCTACTCTAGATTCACTAACCAAGTCCCTTATTATGATCATCATCTCTTTCTTTACCTGAGAAATTATTTCTGATGTGATTTTTTCTATAGCTTTGTGTTAATTACTTTTTTCTCATTGCTCAGACAAAATATCCAACACCCAGATTCACGGGGAGAAAGTTTTTTTCCTTAGAGTTCATAGAAGTTTCAGTCCATAACTGGCTGGTTCCAAGGCAGAATGGCAGAGGGGCAACAGTTCATGGTGGAGGAGGACAGCAGAAGCAACAGGGGACCTTCACAGCATCCTTCTGCCCCTTTTATTTTATGCAGACTACATAGGGTCTGTAGCACTCACACCCTTGATCCTAGTACCCTTGGGCTTATCCCTACCATGAATCAATCACATACTCTATATTCAGCCACCACTGACCAAGCATGAGGCTTTGGAGGGACATCTAAACACAAGCCATAACATTCCACCTCTGGTCCTTCAAATACTCATGCATATCCCTTCAGGCAAAAAGCCATTTAGTCCATCTACAAGAGCTGCCAAATCCTAACAGTTTCAGCATTGCCAAAAAGTCCAAGTCCAATGTTTCCTCAGTGATTTCCAGCAAATTCAGCTGCAAACCCTGTACAAATGAAAAGAAAGTGAAACACTTCCAACAGTCAACGGCACAAGATAAACATTTCCATTCCAAAAGTCACAAACCAGGGAATATAAAGGAATAGGACTGAAGCAAGACCAAAATCCATTAGGGCAAATATTAAATCCTACAGTTTTACTTTCAAAATCCCCAGCAATTTGTGGCAAGTTGCATGTATACTTTCAATAGAATTTTTAATCTCCTGGATATTTGTTTGAATCTGTTTCATGGATTCCATTTGTTTCCTATGTTGGGCATTTATGGTCTCCATCATTTTCCTAATCTCTATTTTTTTCTGTATCTACTCTAGATTCACTAACTAAGCCCCTCATTATTGTTATCATCTCTTTCTTTGCCTCAGAAATTATTTCTGATTTGATTTATCTATAGACCAGTTTATCTGTTTTTTCTTTTTTTTTTTTTTTACTTCTGCTGCTACCATTTAAGAAATTGAGGTGGGTTGCTTCTAATTTCTTCTACTTCAGTGACCCTTGGACTTGCCCTGGGTGGTCTGGATGTCTGAGGTTGCATCTTGCTTCTGATTCTCTTTATTTTCTATTTTTCTATAGGAGTAAGATCTATAGTTATATAACAAAACCCAACAGAACCTGGGAGTTGTATATAGTAAATTTCACCTTAGTAGAGTGATTTTTATCCTGAGAGGGAGAAATTTAAGAGGGATAAGGGGGGAAAATAGAAATAAATGAAAATAAATATATTAGAAGCAAGAATGAAGGACAAAGGAAGATCACTAAAGCTTTTGGAAACTGGAGAAGCCAGGAGAGAAAGAGTGAAGGAGAAAGCAAAAGAAGATCAAAGCAAACCAGAAAAACTAAAGACAATATTCACTCACATGAAAAAATTAAAAAAGACAATCAAGTAAAGAGAGAAAACTATAATGAACAGAACAATACAAACAACCAGAATAAAAACTTAAAAAACCAGAAGAAAAAAAAAAGAAATTTCTCTGACCAGAAGCCTGTGGCTATCCTCTGATGTTCACAATCCTGCAGTACTGTCTAAGTCAGAGCCCAAATCTGTGCTAGGTAACCTCAGTAAACCTGCAGTCAAGTTGGGGTAAAGTTGCATTAAAGTTTAGCACCACAGACTAGCAGGCTGATCTTGGCTTTTGGCTGTGGTGGCTGGGGCCACATCTTTGGCCAGTAACACTCTGGCTGTCCTTCAGTGGTCCACCCATGTCTTCTTATCTTGTATGCCTCCACAGCAGTTGTTCACCCAAGTGTGGGATTTCAATACTGGGAGCCTTGAGACAAAGACAACCCACAGCTGCTCCAAGTCCTAGCCCTTGAACATACTACTGTTCCACTCCACTGACATGTCTCTCCTCTCTCATGCTGCTTGGAGTTGGGAGGATACTTTTGTGCTGCAGTTCACTGTGGTCCCTCTGCTTGCTGTTTCTGCAGGTTCTAATTAGATGCTGCAGTGCACAGCATTTACCACTCTGCTTCACTGGTGTGTTTTTCCCTGGAAGGCTGTGGGCTCATTCACTCTCAATATGTCCCAGTAGGTTCCATGTTCCTCACTCATGCCATAAGCCGGTCCAATATTGACTCCCAATTCAGTCAGAATTTGCCTGTTATCATCTCATAGTCTGAGAACAAACTGGTGAACTATCAGGGAGGGAGTGGCTTCCTGGTCACTTATCCCTGGTATGTGCCAGTGAAATATACTGCTAGGCTGCAACATCCTCTATTTGGAGGAGGGGAAAGAGGCAAGGGGTCATATACCCCAAGTCTATGTTGTGTGGTTTGACTCTGCCATGCTATTAGGGTTCCATCACTGTTATGATTTGGGTCTAGATGTACCCCCAAAGCCTCATGCAGTGGCTAAATCTAGAGTGTGTGATGCTGAGATTGAGGGTGTGTGATTACTAAACCAGTACACTAACTGGTTGGCACCACTGTAATCCCAGTAGTCTGAAGAAGATAAAAGGGGAAGAAAGACACTGTTAATTTCTCTTATTGCCTTTTCTACCTTGTGCATGCCATGTTGTTTCTCCTCTGTGATGCCTGTTTGCCATCTACCCTGCCTTGGAGCCAGCTGTTTATGAACTGAAACCTCTGTGAACTGTGAATTAAATAAACCATTTTCTCTTTAGCCTTGGGTGTTGAGAATTTTGTCTCAGCAGTGAGAAAAGTAACAACATAATCATTTTTCTGGGAAAATCCTGAATGGAAGTTTGTTGCATGCAGGCAGATGTCTCCACTGGCAGCCCTGGGGGACTACTTTTCCTTTTTATAAACTCCTATGCCTATGTTTTGTTTGATCTACAAATCTCTTATTTCAGATTGATTTTGGCATCAGTATGTATATTCTTCCCCTTCTTCCAATTACCTGTTTTTAGTTGATTTTCTCTGAGTATTTTACAACGTGACTCTTCCTCTATTCAGCCAGGTTGAATCTTCTCTCTTCCTTTATTTTTTCTTTTCTGTTTTTTTTTTTTTGAGACAGGATCTTGCTATTTGGCCCAAGAATGGCCTTAAACTTGTAGTATCCTCCTGTCTCAGCCTTCCGAGTGCTGGGACCACAGGGGTGTGCAACTGCACCTGGCTTTCACTTCCTTTGTTTTAAACTCTGCCTCTTTAATTCATTACTGGTGCTGAGAGTTACAATCCCTGTAGTTGTGTTTTTCAGATGAGGAGAGATGCATATATCCCACCCTGCCACAACATTATGTCTACCTGTTGCTTAAGGCCTTCAAAAAGATAATGGAGATGAAAGAAGTTTGCACACTAGAAAGTGCTGTCCTCAGATCCCTTACTTTTATGGCTGGGTCAGGCTCTTAGAAACCATGCTACTGAACTAAATCCTAGGAATTATGAAGACAGAAATGGACATACTCAGAAGGGTTCAGAGCCCACCTTGTGAATGGGGTAGGACAGAGTTAGCAGCTTGCCCACAGCAGTCTCCCAAGGGCTTGCACAAAGCTCCCTTATCTGTTAGCTGTGCATCTGCACTAAACAGAAACAACTCTTTCCCCAAGAACAACCTTGGCACTCAAAGGTACCACAGAACAGCATGGAACTGACTGAGTGGTATCTTGCAGTACATCAAGATATCCATCAATAAAGGGAAGATCCTAGAAGGTTCCCTCTAATACAGTTAGAAACAATGGAGCTGAGGGAGTCACTCAGTTTCATCCATTTAATTTTAAACAGCACCCTATGGCCATGGACATTCCTTTTTCCATTATCCAAAGAGAAGTAGAAAATAAATAAAACCCAGGAGATCTCTGATACTCTTGGCAAGAACATATGCATGCTGGATCTCCTAGCTGGACCGTCAGTCACCTTCACCCTATTCAGACTTCATTATGAGTTCATAAATGTGTACTACATGTCATGTATGCAATTAAGAGTGAATGCTGAGACAAACATATGCGTTCAGAGCTCCTGAGATAACACAGCATCCTGTCAATCATTCCTGTCAATCACACCTAGAGATTCACAGTGATGCATGTGGGATGAGGTACATATCCTTTAAATTCCGAAAGCCTTGTTTATGCACTGCTACCACTACAGTGTGCTCTAATTTGTGTGCAGTTCTTTTACTTTTCTGTCACCCTCACATACTTTTTCCTGTCTGTGCCATATCTTTTGTCGGCATGGACATGCCCTGAGCACAACTTTCTGAGATCCTCAATAAATGCAGCTGCATGCCACTTGCTACCTGGTGTATGCTTACATTTCATTGTTTGCCTTACACAAGTGCCTGGACTATATCTGGCATTCCACAGAAACTCCTCCACAAGCATGCCCCTCCAGTACTACAAAGGACTCCCTAGGCAGCCACAACAAAGGCAGCCATCTGTCAGTGCAAAACAAAAGGATTCCTCCCTCCCTCCCGTTTTGTCCAGCAGTTTGAATGAACCAGAGTCATGTGGGCACACAAAAACAACTAATGGAACTCCACCCCAGGCCAACTGAGTCAGAATCAGGGTGAGGAGTACTGGACTTAGGTAACTGAAAAAGTTCTATGTGTCACTCTGAGGTAGCATAATATTCTGACTTGCACACAAGAAGGGAGTTGTCCAAGGCTCAAGTGATTAATGACAGGCAAAAGCAGGGGCAGAAATCCAGTCCTCTGTGACTCCAACATTCCCCTTCATTTCACTGAATGTAGCGAATTGATGAATCTTCTGAGAGCATCTTTCTCAAAAGCTCCTTTAGCAACCCCATCTGTCCCCCCTTGCCCTGTGGCATCCCAGTACAGACAATTCAATTTTTGTTAAGTATCAATGCCTCTCCCATGATGTTTCTCTCTTGATAATCCCCCCCTCATTTTTTGCTAATTTTCTTTTAATTGGCTTTGCTTAATTCATGAGGTCTTGGGGGCCACCAAACTTCTTGGCTGTTCTGAGAAGGAAGCCTAGAGATCCCTCCCATTGTATGTATGGCAGCATTGCCTCCAGGACTTTCAAGCAGTTGTTATTTCAAGTCTTTTGGCTAGCTTGGAGATTGTAGGAGGGGATATTTTGGGGAGGCCCCCACAACAAGTGCTAGTAGGTTCAAGTGACATCCCAGGAGCCAAGGGTAAGAGTCTGGATTATAGAAACCAAAACTATGAGCATGATCACCTTCTTGTGGTTGGTTGCCCATGTAGATGTTTGTATGTGCAAAACAGGAAGTGGTGAGTTCTGCTGTTATGCCTTGTATCTAGATATCCCCTTCAAAGCTTCATGCAGTAATAGGTGGGGCTTTTCAGAGGTGGCTGGTTCTAGGGTGTGTGATGTGGGGATTGAAGATGTGATGCTAGGATTAAAGATATGAGTGTTACCCACCCTAAGGGTGGTTAACTTCGATAAGATATAAAAGACCAAAAGAAGGTTGTTGCTTGTCACTTGCTGCATGGATGCTTTTGCTGCCTTCTGCCTGCCTGGATCTGTTTCTCCTCTGTGATGCCCCTCTGCCATGCCACCCTGCCTTGGAGCCAGACAACTATGGACTGAAACTTCTACAAATTGTCAGCCCAAATAAACACTTCCTCTTTTCAATTTGGTTGTTGAGGGTTTTTTCTGACACAGCAATGTGAAAAAGTAACTAAACAGAATTCAGTACCAGAGAAGTGGGGTTGTTGTTGTGATTGTACCTGATCATGTGCTTCAGGAACCTCTGGAACTGGCTTATGGGAAGAGTTTAGAAAGGTTTGGAGATGCCAGCTGAAGAGCCCTGGAATGCCTTAAGCTGTACTTGATGGGAGATTCTGGTCAGAGCTCAGAAGATCAGAATGGTGATAGAAATGCTACTGGTAAAGACCCTGCTCAGGAAGTTTCTGCTGGGAAGGACTGTATTGGCTGTTAGACTCGAGACAATGTGTGTTATGGCTTGGCAGAAAGTTTGTCTGGATTTTTCTCATGTCCAGAGACTTTGCCTGGGACTGAGACTAAGGGCAGTAGACGAATCTGGCAGAAGAAATTTCAAGGCAGTCTAATGTTGGGGCAGTGGCATGGCTATTGTTGGGGGCTTTTAGCCAAATTTATGTTGAGAGTCATGAGCAAAAAGCCCGGCAGAATGATTTAAAATATTTTGTATAAGATTAAAACTAGACCTGTATCTCTCACCATGCACTAAACTAAAATCAAAATGGATTAAAGATCTAAATATTAAAATAGAAACTCTGAACCAGTTGGAACAGAGGTTAGGTAGAACCCTTGAAGACATTGGTGTAGGAAAAGATTTTATGAACAAAACCTCAGTTGCCTGTGAACTAGCACAAACAATCAACAAGTGGGATCTCTTCTTATTAAAAGGCTTCTGCACAGCAAGAGAAACCACCAGCAGTGTGAAGAGATAACCCACAATGTAGGAAAAAATCTTCACCTGCTCTTCCTCAGACAAAGGTCTACTATCTCGAATCTATAAAGAACTTAAGAAAATCAGACCGCCCAAATTTAAAGACCCAATCCGAAAATGGGCATCTGAAATGAACAGACATTTCTCACACAAAGAAGTACAAATAGCAAATAAACATGAAAAAATGTTCAACATCACTGGTCATTCAAGAGATGCAAATGAAAACAACGCTGAGATTCCACTTCACTCCAGAAAGAATGGCTGTTATCATGAAATCAACCAATAACAAATGCTGGCAGGGCTGTGGGGAAAGAGGAACCCTGCTCCACTGCTGGTGGGAGTGTAGACTGGTGCAACCACTGTGGAAATCAGTATGGAGATACCTCAAAGAACTAGGACTGGAAGTCCCTTTTGACCCCGCTATTCCACTGCTTGGGATCTTCCCCAAAGAATTAAAAGAATCATACCACAGTGATATATGTGCACCTATGTTCATAGCAGTGCAGTTTGTAATAGCTAAAACTTGGAAACAGCCCAAATGCCCATCAACTGGAGACTGGATAAAGAAAATGTGGTTTTTTAATAAAATGGAGTAGTACTCAGCCATAAAAAATGAGAAATTAGAGACATTTATAGCTAAGTGGATGCACATTGAGGCAATACTCTTAACTGAAATAAGTAGGACACAGATGTGTAAATATCGAATAATTTCTCTGGTGTGAGAAACTGAAAGTGTAAATAAGGACTAAATGTATAATAGGTAATGGGAAATAGGAAGCAAAGGGGCAAAGGGGAAGGAAGTTGTAGGGCTAGGGGAAAGGATAGAAGGGAATGGGATTAATATGAGAAAATGGAGAAATAGGAACAAAATCTTTATAAATAGGGAGGACTGGAGGGGTTGAAGGGAGGGCTGGGTAAGGGTGAAAAATAAGAACCAAGAGAGACTATGTAAAGGTGCAAATTTCCAATGATGAATGTCATTATACTGTATACCTAAAATGTACTAATTATTAGAATGAATAATAGATAATGTAAAATAGAAAGAAAAGGTCCAAAGGGGTAGGGGTAGTGGGAGGGGCAGGGGAAAGGAAAGAAGGGAAAGGAAAAAATGATGAGAAATGGAAAAAATGGAAATAAAGTCTTTGTAAATAGGGAAGGGTGGAGGGGGTGAAGGGAGGGCTAGGAATGGGGAAAAAAATAAGAACCAAGATGCATTATGTAAAGGTACAATTCCCAATGAGAAATGTAATTGTGTTGTATACCTACAATGTACCAATAAAAGAATTTAATTAAAAAATATTTTGTATTTTGCCAGAAAGGAAGCTCTAGTAAAGTTATGGCCTGAGAAATTAGTTGTTGAAAAGACTAGCAAGAAAAAGTCAAATATTTCAGAAGAGAACAATAGAAAGATGGCCTGAGAACATCACAAGAACCAGCAGGACTCCACACTTTGCAGCCTCAAAATTGCAGAAGTGAATGAATTCCTCTTCAAGAAGAGAATCCCAGAGCACCATGTTTCAGAATGGAAGCAGCCTAGGGAAGTTGTTTCTTGGGATTTGGTTCATAGGCAGTTGACCCCATAGCCCAGAAGGAAGCCTGACTACTACTGCTGCAGCTGGCAGCAGACATTGGCATCATCCACAGGGTGCTGGTTTTAGATGCACATAGGATGCAACAGTTGTGGGGGTCAGGAAAGCTTCCACTCAGATTTCAGAAGGCCCGGGAGGCCAGGCAGTATGTTCCTGAGAGGACAGTATGTGAAACTGATTGTGAAGCCAAAAGTACAGTAGCAATCCCAGAAGTTTAAAAAGCCAGGGACGTGTATCATCTGATGAAAACTGCAAAGAGGAACAGAACCATCACAAGAGAGAAGCCATGGGAGCTATAACCACCAGCAGTGCCATAGAGGCATAGCCACTGAAGTTCTCTGGAGTTCACATCTTGCCACAGATTGCCTCGGATGCTGAACATAGACCTAGAGGTATTAAAATTTTCCCTGCTGGACTTTGGCCTTGCTTTGTTCACATTCCTTTCTATTCCCCATTGTCCATTTTAGAATGGAAATGTTTATCTTGTGCCATTGTATTAAGTATTTAACATTTTTTTATTTGTACAGGGGGTTCCAGCTGGCAGTTGCCTTAAATCTCAGAGGAGACTTTGGACTTAGACTTTTCAGGAGTGGTGAAACTGTTAGGACTTTGGGAACTCCTAGAAATGGACTAAATGCCTTTTGTATAAAGAAATGTGCATGTCTTTGGCAGGCCAGGGTGGAATGTTATGGCTTGTATCTAAATGCTGTCCCCCAACCCTCATGCAGTCATAGGTGGGGCTTTTAGGAGGTGGCTGATCTAGGATGTGTGATGTGGGGATCAAGGTTGCAATGCTAGGATAAAGGGTATGAGTGCCACTGGCCCTAAGGGTGGGTAGCCTGGGTAAGATATAAGGGACAGAAAGAGGGTTGTTTGTCACTGCTGCTTGGATGCTTTTGGTGCCTTTTGCCTGCCATGAAATATTTCTTCTTTGCAATGCCCCTCTGCCATGCAATGCCTTAGAGCCAGCCAATTATTTACTGAAAGCTCTACAACTGTGAGCCATAATAAACTTTTCCTCTTTTAACTTTGGGTATTCAATATTTTGTCTCAGAAATGAGAAAAAGTAACTAAGACATCTGCCTAAGCTAGGACAGACTTGAAAATCAACACATGATCCTAAGGTGACAGCTGCCACTGTGCTATACCTCTAGAGGCCATGGATGACACTCTACAATAAGGAACAAAACCTATTAACCCCCCAACCCACAGCCAAACAAATGGAGCAGGCAGTTACTTGGTCAGCATTTCTGACCATAGGCCCAGGTGTAGGATGCCACTCCTGAACGTGGATTGACTATCCTACTAGACACATCCTTTTCAGTGAGCCATCATCAAGGTGTGGCTATCTTTGGCCTGGTGGAGAGGCAGCATAAACCAAGATTAACTTCAGAAGTGCTAGCTAGCCCCTGGCAGTGCAAAAGGAACATAAGGGACAGGTCTCAATGTGTAGATGGTGTGGCAGTGAGTTTACTGGCATAGAATCTGACTGGTATACAGGACCTGGTCTGAAGGAAGGACTGAAGTTTTCTTTGCTTTGTTTCAGCTCTGGCTTGCTTCCTCTGCTGGGTTTCTCTGCTGGGTTCCCCCACCTTCTTGGTTTCTCTATTTTCCTCAGGGCAAACCTACCTACTGCAGATCCCAGGCACATTGCTGTGGAATAAGCCACAAGAATGCAGTTTAGTTATGGGGGGTCCCTCTTGAACCCAAATTTATTAGTATTTAGCAAAAGAAATATATGTTGTAACATACAGGCAGTGCATCAAGATATCCAGATGTCGCTGAGAGCTAGGAGTGGAGAGGTCACAATCCAGGTTATTCTGTAATGCCTCAGGGATAAGGAAGGGAAAGGTCAGGCACAGCAAGGGACCATGGTCCCCTTTCTACATTGGGAAAGAGAAATCTTATAGCTAGGGCGAGGATGTACTGTAGTTCCTAATTTCCTCCCTCTTTCCCCAAGATATTTTAACATGACCTACATATGCATTCCTGTTTTCTTCTTCTACCCCACTCCTATATACCGGCAGTGGAAATAAGCACCAATAGTAACAAGAATAATAATCAAAGCCCCATCTCTTAATAGGCTCAAAATTCATACATATACATCAATATGGACTTTCTTCTTTGGAGTGACTGTAAGATGGAAAAATGGAGGATCAAGCCAATAAGCCATTATCTTGAAAGTCACTGTTCCCCCAAAGTACCATCCCATATGAGCTGAAGCAGGGTGGGGAAGGGGGAACAGCGGCAGGAAGAGTGTGCCTCAAAGTAGCAAGAGGGGTCAAGGAGTTCCTCAAAGTCTTCTGGGTAAGTGTCATAATCTACAATCTGAGCTCCAGGAAAATCTCATCCAAGGATTTCCTTAATGAGATAATAAATTAATTCCTGATAGTTGGAGCATCACTGCCATCTGTCTTTCCCAGTATCATAAGGAAAGGGGTGTGCTTAAAACCCCTGCCCTCCTTCCCTGGGTGGAAAATGTTTCCAAAATGCTCCTTTGGAAAAGCTCAATATGACAAATAGTACAAGGGCACAATGGTTTCAAAGTGGAAGTGTGAAACCTAAAGAAAAAAGAGAGAAATGAGTACTCTCAGAAGGTGTACACAAAAGGAAAGATACAAAGGGAAAACATAAAGCCATAAAACAACACACTGTCTACCAGGTTCCACATGCCTTAGGTACCTAGCATTTGTCTTCAGTACTTGGACACTTGCTGCTCCTATCATGGTGGGGAGGGAATAAACAGTGTGTTACAGCAAGAGTGGGGAGAGGGGAATGAAGAGGAGGATCCTAGGCAGGTGAGATACCAGCCCTCTGCATAAGTAACTTTTTTTTGTGTTCAACTTTCATTTTGCTTAAAACTATAAACAGCACTGCTTAAAAATAAAATATATTAAAAAACAATTGGTAGACATTGTTTTCCATGAATAAAAAATTCAAACAATACAAAAAGAGATAATTGGATATCAACTTGAATGCAACATACACATGGGTAAACTTGAAGTCTCCCTGCTAAAGCCCTCATGCCTTCCTCTAGCAACTGGACCTGGGGGCTGAGCGCAGGTAGGATGGTAGCACATATGAGAAAGCCACTGGCAGTAGCATGAAGGCACACATCCAGCCTTTTGAGTGTAGGAAGCTACTTTCCTCCTTGAGGGCAGGAGAGACTGGTGTTTGCTGAAGCCTTTATCCTGGGAAACTTGTGGCCTGGTACCCAAGCTAAATACATCTGAGCAGGAAGGGCTTCTTCGGAGACTCTAAAGCACCAAGAAGCTCTTATCCTGGCCCTGTTAGAGACCTGCTAGGTGGCCTTCTCTGTCAACATTTACTGGTCCCTCAAGGACTTGGTCTCATGTGGGAATTCTCTGGGTTAGAGCTATGAAACACTAAATAGGTCTACTGGGTAGCAAGATGAGGGCAGCAACCTCTTCTCAAGACACACCTTCCCTTGAAGTCACATCCAAAGGCATTATCCTGGGACCTTGCAATCAAGTCATGGTGTTCATCTGGCCTCAGCCTGCCTAGGAGGTATGGACATGATATCAATGCCTTTAGTAGCCTGGGGCATAGTAGTATTTGGTGCATGTCAAACAAGCAGTAGTTCACTTGTGGACAGGCCTAGATTTTGTGGTTTTTTTCTCCCATTGTCATTCTGTGCTCCTCCTCAAGTATGCAGCTGGCATTTGGTCATGAACTTCTGAGCTCTAGAGACTCAAAGGGGCATATTTCTGTAGCCATGAATCCTAGCTGGCCCCACTTTGGGTGATAAGGAACCTGTTCCTGGTCTAGCTAGAGCAGTGAAGGGACTTGGAGGCAATGATGTCCAAACCATGAATTCCTACTCAGCCCCAGGTACTACTCTGTGGTGTGTAACCTTCCAAAGCCCAGGAGAGTATACGAAGGTTATGACAGCTCCACTCAAAGGCAGTGCAGCTTGCTGCCTTCTTGACACCGAGGGTAGCTCTCAGCCCATGGCTAAAGGCTGAAAACCTCATTTCCCTCTCCCCAGATTGGCTGATGGGCTTTCTCTAGCAAGATATGGAGGCTGGTGTTAGCTACTGTCTGTGTGACTGGCACAGTCCACATTCAGATAGGAGCTCAAGCTGCCCTGAACGAAGAGTCAAGAGGTGGGTTTTCTCCATTGTAAAGGCATTTGGTGTTTGGTTCCTGTGAAATAGCCATGCCAATTTCAGCCTCACCCTTCCAGAGCAGGTTTGGTAAGAGGCCAAATGGCTAGAATCCGGGAACTTCTTAGAATGCTGTGCTGAGGTGAAGTGGACTTTCCTTTCATTCTCCTGCTTCATGGCAGATGCATTTCTTCATGATGTAGCCAATGTAAGCCTAGAGAGCAGGTCTGAGTCCCTTAAGGTGTGGTGTTGCAGCCATGGAAACTCACATGGTACTTCCAGGGACATAACACCTGCCAGACTGATCTGCTCTTTTCAGGGAAGGCTATGGGACCAGCCTTAATCTGAGAATCATGATAAAGACCCTGGATAAATATATCACCTACAGTTTGCCCACAAAATCACCTTGATTCAGTGGGTCATCAGCATCTGTTCCAAGGTTAAATTGCCATATCTCAGGAACGGCAAGAGCCCTGTTGACTTCTCTTAACAGGCATAAAGATGGCTGAAAGGGAGAGGCAGAAGAGGCAAGAATCATAATTTAGGTCTACATATCCAGGTAACACAAATTGTCCATGGCATTCCCAATAAAGAAATTTAAAAGTAACCTTTTCTTTGGGTGATTAATGAGAGGGTGGGCCTGGAAAGATTAGACTGTTACAATGTCTTCCTGATAGCAAACTCTTCATCATCAGTATTTCCAACCTAGTTTAGCATGAAAAATGCATGGATGCAGAAGAGAGGGTGCCATTCATTACATAAAGGGCTGAAACTGCCACACAAATCAGAATCTTGTAGCTTGGTACGTGAGGGCACACCAGTCTTTCCTCTCAAGAAGCCTGGTCCTTTGATGATGCTAAGGACTTGACCAATTGAGAGACGAAAGTTCTTTAGTGTGCTAGGAACAGCAGCTGAGATGCCTTTGGTATCCTGTGGTTAGAGTGCAAGCCTGGAACCTCTTTATAGCATCCAAAGTAAGAAATTGGCAAGGTTTGGAACTTTTTGGTTTTGGGGGGAAGTGTGGGAAGCAATTTTCCCTTATAAGTAGCTGGGCTGCCTCAAGCTCCACAGTATGAAATCTCTCTTGCTGGCTGGGACAAATGGACCCTTTTCCCTTCTCCTGCACCCCACAAACACCCCAACTGTTATAGCCAAGCCTAATTTAGGTTATGTTTCTTCCCTTATCTCAGTTAAAAAACTGTGATGAGATTATGAAAACTTTTAGAGGAAAAAGTGACAATTCAAAAATGTCTGCAACTCAAGCAGTCACAGGGTTAATAGAACAAAGAAAAAACTATCATTCCAGAGCTCATGACTATGGCAGTGTCTACAATAAAACTTTGTTTTAACCTTTGTTTGCAACTGGACAAAATTAATCACTCCGTTAAGGGAATTAGCTTTTGTCTCCAACCCAAACTATGGTAGGCCAAGTTAAAAGGCCCTATATTGTGATGATGCCAAAGTCCACAGCAATAGGCAGAGAGATACGTGCTCCTTGATCTTAAGTACATCTAGCAGCAATGAATAGCTTATAGTCCCTTCATGTAATGCTGACAGCTATGCCAAGGCTGAATGGGAGGGGGAGGATCTGTACTATAACTTCACATTGCTAACAGCAAACAGCCTCTCCCCATCTCCAAGTGAAAAGCAGTACAGACTTGGCTGCAAACTGTAATTCATAATTCATTGGGTGGGGGTGAAGGTGGTAAGGATTCAGCCTTTGTCTAGGATGAATGATATATATAATCACTAACTTGGAAATTTGAATAGGCACAAAATTACAGCATCCCGAACCCTGCACTTGTCACAAGAAGAAATCCTGAAAACAAAAACAAGCACAGCAGCAGTAGCCTTTCTGGGCAGATGTACTTGAGCTGAATGTGACCACAGATGGCAGAAGTGGGAAAGGGGAAAACAAAGGTGAAAACCCAGAGGGGTTTTCCTTGACAAAAGGATTTTCAAGTTAAACAGCAATCCCCACCCCACCCTTCTGCCTAACCCCTGATCCCCATTCACATGCTCAGGTCCCACGCCTCCACTCCAGAACTGATGATGACTACTTGGCTAAGTTTCCATTCATAGCAGTGGAAGAGAAGCTGGTGGGAAGAGAGGCACCTTGCTCAGTCTTCTCCTTTGGCAGGTCAAGGTTGGAAGCCCTGTAGTGACTGGGCTGAGGCTGGGGGGATTCAGGCTGGACCCTAGGCAGTTGAGGGATGCCATGAGTGATGCCCACAGGTTTAGCCTGATGCACAGGGCCAGAGCTGAATCCTCCAGTACTGGAGGAGCTACTGGGCTCATCAACATGCACTAACACATCTTGAAGCCTGGGTCTCACACTCTGAGAGGCCTGTGGCTGGAGGTTATAGCAAGGGCCCATAGGCAGTGGTAGGTGTGAAGGCCGGGCTAACTGAGGCCTACATTCCCCAGGTGCTATTGGCTCTGGCCTTGGCACTGACACTGACATGGCTACAGGAGGTACACAACAGGCTCCCTGCCCATACAGAGACTGGCTGGAATGCCTATCCAACTGGCTGGGGTTTATCCAGGCAGGCCCTGGTCTCACTGGAAGAGGATGGAGAGCCCAGGTAGGACAGTCGTAAGCCCCTGGGGGTTCAGTATAGAGGGACAGGGGACTGACTCGGCCCCATTCTCCCTCCTCTTCATCTTCTTCATCTGAATTTTCCTGCTGGGTCTGAAGCTCATCAGAGTCCAGATAGCCCTGGGCCAAGTGAGAATTAGAGAGCTCCAGCTCCAGGGTCTCTGCTGTGTCAAGAGAGCGGCTTCTCTTGTTCAGAGCTATGGCTGCAGGTGGAGGTCGAGAATGCATGCCAGGTAGCCCTAAGTATCGAGGGAGGCTGCTTACACCCCAGGACAGGCCTTGGTAGAATGGGCTGTGGTAGTTGTTGAAAGCATGTTTGTGATAATAGCCCAGCTCAAAAGCTTCCAAGGAGGCTGCAAGGTCTTCATTATTGTGAAACTCAGGATTCTCTTCACATTTCCCTTCCCCATCCCGCTCCACATCAGCTATGTCAAAGGTCACCATGGGGGGCAGCTCAGGGAGGTTTTGAGTGAAGGAGGAGTCAGAGTCAGAGCTGCAAGATGTGCTAGAAAAAAGGTTTCCATTGCTAGTAAACTCCACTAGGGCCTGTGAGAAACTCACAGTGACATTTCCTTCTTTCTCAATCTCCTCTTCTTCTGGTTCCTCAGGGGGTGAATAAGTAGGGTAGGCCTTCCTGGGAGAGCCTCCAAAATTGGCTTCTTGCATGTCTGGCTCAAACATGGCACCACTCTGAAAAAGCTGCATCAGACAGGTACTTTGATCTTTCTTGGAGCAGGTCCTCTCGAAACGCCTCTCCAGAGGACGGAAGTCCCTCCAGTCTGGCTCACTGCTCCCAGTGGCAGGGAAAGCTGAGGTGGTTCCTTGGTGGGAAGTCTGAGAGGCTCCTGATGTTCCCGCCATCAGGCCCATCACTGATGGGCCTAAGGGCCTCATCTGATACTCCAAAATAGGCTTCTCCTGCTGGGCCTGGGCCTCTTGGACTTGAGCTTCTAGGGGACGACCCTCTGGGGCCTTGGCTTCTCGGGTTCGGGGCTCCCTGGCATGAGCTTCCCAAGTGTGAGCCCCTCGGGCACATGCCTCCATGGCATGATCCTCTTGAGTGTAGGCCTTTCTGGTGTGGGGGCCCCTCACATGAGCCTCTTGAACACATGTCTCCCAGGCCTCAAGCTGCTCCCGACGAAGTTCCCAGTACAACAACTGTTTCTGGATGGTCACTAGCCGTTCTTCCTCTGTCTCCATTGCCCCAGGTGGCCGAGAGGAAGAAAAGGGCTCATAGTTCAAGAAGGGGTGAAATATCTCAGAGCTGTGACCATGGAGGTCATAAAGGCAGTCATCCTCAGGTGGAGAGTTCTCAAGAGTGTCATCTGGCTCATAAAACTCATATAGGGCATCTCCACTATAGCTGTCTCTGGGTAAGCAATCCCTATGGACAAGCCCCAGGGCCTCACCTGAATCATCCTCAAATCCAGGTGTAGTGGAGTCATAATAACCTTCATCACTATTGGGGGCAGACTCTTGCTGGTCACTCTGAGGAGTCAAAAGTTCCCCAGGGGCTAGACCAGGGTAGGACTGAACTGGGTCAAGGAGCATGTATCCGTGATGGGCTGGGGATGTGGTGGAATGGTAACCCAGGTTAAAATCGGGCCTTGGGTACATCTGGGCATTTGCCCATAGATACTCTAAGTCATCATCATCTTCTTCCTTGACTTCTTCTTCCTCCTCTAATTCTACCTCATCTTCCTCTTCCTCATCATCGTCCGGCAAGGCCATCTCTTCTCCACCTCCTTGGTAGGTCACCAGGCAGGAACTTCGCTTGGTCCCATCTCTGTTGGCCCTCTGACCCCCAGAAGCCATGCTGTCTGTCATACTGTCCATGTCTTGTTCTGCTATAATATCACCACAACCTGTTAATGAGTCAAAGCTTTTCAGGGATGTGACATCCCCAAACAGGAGGCTCAACTGATCCCCCATGGGGCCGTTGGGTGGATTTAGCTCTCCTGCTATTATCTTTTCCCCTGTTTGCCTGTGGGACTCCTCTAGGATACTGGATTCAGGGGCAAGCTTGGGCAGCACAAGTGGTGAGGCAGAGATCCCTATGGATTTTTCTAGATTTTTACAGGCTATCTTCTCAGTAGCTGGTGAAGAAGGCTCTGGTGCTGGAGAAATTTTTGGCCCCAGAACAGCTTGGGGTTTGGCATTTTCCTTTGTAGTGGCTTGGCAGGTCTCTTCAGAGCATGGGAGAGGGCTTGAGCTCACATGCTCATGAGATCTAGCTCTTGCCCCCTCAGATGCCTTGGCATTTGGCTCACTTTGCTCAGCACCAGCAATCCTGCTCTTTCGGTGACGGCGGATACTGTTAAAAAAACCTTTTAGGCCTTTCTTTGGCTTTGGTACAGGGGGCAGCTTGTCAACTCCAGCTTTTTTGGTGGATCCAGCCACAGATTTTTTATGCCTGTAGTCTATCTCCAAAGCCCCGTGGGCACTCTGGGAGCTGGGAAATCGGCAGGGTGATTCAGGAAAAGGTAGGGAGAAGCCAGTTCCTTCACTGACATCTTTAGGGCCATGGGCTACTTCACTCAGGCCATCATGTGTTTTGCTTTTCCTCAAACTCTTCTTGGAGCTGCTTTTTCCAGAACCTTTATTTCGTCCCCCTCCAAAGAAACTAGGCAGAGTACAGATTCCCTTTTTGCCACCAAAAAGTTTCATGGCAGTTTTCTTCAGTCTACCTGGGCCAGATGAACATCGCTCTGACACTGGCCCTTCTGTTACCGCATCTGTCTTGTTCTTGGCTCCCTTCTCTGCCTCCTGGTCCTGGTTATCCCCAGAAGTTGCCGCTCCCTTGGTCTGAGCAGCTTCATTCTTTTGAGTCTCCATGGTGATGGGGAAAACTCAGGAATGTTCAGGTGGTAGTGTAGCCTCAGGCTTCCAGGTGGTGTTATAACATCATCAGTCAGGAAGTGTGGTCTGAAGGAGATGAGAGAAACAAAGATAAAGAGATAGATACTGGTGAGAAAGCACCTGGGTTGGGTTTTTTTTTCCCCACAGGTATATGTGGTCTCAAGCTTAAGTGGAACCATAAAGAAAGAGAAAATGTGGGGAAAAACAATCCACTCCATATGATTGGCTCACTGAGCCAGCCCTTTCTGGGACACAAGTCAGTGAAACATTACATTGAGCAACAGACAATTGTCACTAGTTGATTCCTTACCAGTCCATTTCCTTCAGGCCACTCTAAGCTCAGGGAAGCATTAGGCAGAGGCAACTGCACATGTACAAAAAGTTCAGTGTTACTACTGGTTACCAAGAGGGATTACAGAACCCCAGAAAAGGAGTCTCACAAACTTGCAGACTAGGGCTACAGCACAGAACTTGCTATGACAATGTAATTGGCTCAGGAAAGATATTCTCTGGGCTTCAGTATCCTCCATCCAAGAGGCCTACCAACACCTCCGATTCATAGGGATTATCTGAGGGGTTGAACTAGGTGAGATTCTCTATTGACTATCCTCATCACAAGAGATTTTAATGTTGCCTTTGGCAAGTGCAACTGCTCTCCATTCCACTTTAGAACCAAGAGGCAGATTTTTTTCTTTTCTTCTCATTATTTTGGCCCCCATCTATCACCCTTTCTATGAAAGGAACTCCTTAAAGGCATGACTCTATATTATTCATGCTTCTAGTCTGGGAGACAGGCTCTCCATACTTATTTAAACAAATAAACCTGAGGCAAGCCATACCCTTTCGGTCTAGATTCCCAATTGTCAAAAATCCCAAGTGGCAACAGAGATGAAACAAAAAGAGCTAAAATCTACCCACCCCAACATACCTCCTTGTTCTTCTACACCCCCACCATGGTCTCCCTAATCCCTCCAGGTCTGGTGTCTTAGTGACTGTAGCCAGTCCACAATTGGATTAGTCATCAGCCTGCAAAAACCCAGTAACTTTTAGACCATTACATATAAGACTCTCTTCCTATTAGACTAGGATTTCCCTTTAAAATGGTTGGAGGTCTCCCTTCTTGATCTGCTCTGTAGCATTTAGCTCAATGCCTGTCACTTACTAAATGTTCAGGTGAGGTCTGTTTCACGAATTCCACAGAGGGGAATAAAACTTCACAAAACAACTCAATTATTGCCACCCTATCCCCAGCACCATAGTAACAATCCTGTCAGTAATTTCAGGGATGAGTTGAAAATGTGTGGTAAGTTATATGCACTGAGCTCAGTACTATAGAGCAGACAAAGGGAGATCCATCACTTGCTTTTAAGGAGCTCTTGTTCTAATAGGGAAAGAGTCCTATACATAAGTGACTACAGGCACAACATGAAGGCCTTGAAGAATAGCCCGTTATTTCTTAAGTTTAGTAGTGGGGTATATTTCCTTGTTAGCACAACCCCAGATAAAACAGTGTTGATTTCCAGGACCTTGATACCCTACCTAGAAGGCAAGTCTTTTGGACCTTCTCTCCCCTTTGTTCTTTTGTTCTGTAAGGGTAGAGGCCAAGTCACCATTATTCTCTACATTGGCCCTTTTCTTTCCACAGGCAGCTGCAGTTTTGCAGGAGCCATGGACCACACAGGGAGTCCAAGTTATGCCAGCTGTCTGTCTGCCAGGGGACTCCAAAAAGGTCAAGGTAGCCCACTGAGCTTCTGAGCTATTCTGAGATCACAATAGTTCCTCTACTTATCTCTACCTCCCCAGTCCAATTGCAGGGGTGATGAGTGAGGACTAAATGTCATATGTGGCACCAAAAAGCACTTTGTAAAGTAAGTGCAAATAAGAAAGATTAGCATTACTGTTACTATTATTCCCTTCTAAGTTAAAACCCAGGTTCATAGAAAGCAGGAGACCATATAAAAAAGCCTTTTCTTGCAGCATATCCATTTGCTGTGTGGAAATGGAGAGGTTGATTGCCTAGGCTGATAGGGAGAGCCAGGGGTAAAAGGATTTTCTTTTCTTTTTTTTAAGTGTGGATGTATACGAAATCATCTAAGAGCAGTGTTTTAAAAAATAATTTTATTGGTACAATTTGCATATACATAATGATCACATTCACCATAGGAAATTTGTACCTGTATATATCTTGATTCCTTTTTTTCCCATTTCCCTCCCTTCTCTTCAACCACTCTTCCCTCCTTACTCACAAAAGCTGTTTGCATTTTTCCTTTTCTCACTTTTTTCCCTTCCTTCCTTTCCTCCCCCTCTTTCTAGTTCTCCTTTACTTTTGAATAATTTCTTCTTATTTCACATTATCTATTATATATTTTGGTCCTTATCTACACTTTTAGTTTCTCACACCAGAGACAATGCAATATTTACATGTATCTGATTTATTTCACTTAGGACTATAGTCTCAAGTTGGACCCATTTAGCTATGAATGACTCAAGTTTGCCCTTCTTTATGGCTGAGTAGTATTCCATTGTATAAGAAGCCACATCTTTTTTTATCCAGTCATTGGTTGATGGGCATTTGGGTTGTTTCCAAGATCTAGCTATTACAAACTGTGTCATTATAAATGTAAGGGTATATATATATACATATATATATATATATATATGTATATATATATATGTATTCTCACTGGGGCATGATACTTTCAATTCTTTCAGGAAGATATCCAGAAAAGGAATAGCAGGGTCAAATGGGACCTCTAATCCTACAGTGGACTCTCAAGATACAACTGGCCTGACATACGAACAACTTGGGTTACAACCAGAATTTGTTTTAACTTATGACCAAAGTCTTGAGTTATGACCCAAATGCCAGCCCCTTGTGCTTCCAAACAGACTCAGATATAGAGTCAAGCCTAAACAGTTTGGGAAGAAACATTACAACATCCTTTCCTGTGTGGGGTTAATTGAGAAATCCTGGGCCAATGTCTCTCTAAGGACACTGAGATCTACTTGTATCCAGGAAAGACACTAAGAAGGCTGTGCAGAGGAGCCTGAGCCTTCAATTGACCAACTTGAGTTACAACCAACCCTCAGGCACAAATTGAGTTCATAAATCAAGGTTTTGAGGAATCTTTACACTGATCTCCACAGTGGTTGCATCAGTCTGCACTCCCACCAACAGTGGGGAAGGGCTCCTTTTCTCCCATAGCTCTACCAGCATGTTATTGGTTGATTTCTTAACTGTCATTCTTTCTGGAGTGAGGTGGAATCTCAGTGTTATTTTAATTTGTATCTGTTGAATGGCCAGTGATGTCGAACATTTTTTTCATACATACGTTTGCCAATTGTACTTCTTCATTTGAAAAGTGTCTATTCATTTCAGATGCCCATTTTTTGGATTGGGTCTTTAAGTTTAAGTGGGCTATTTTTCTTCAATTCTTTGAATGTTCTAGATATGAGTCCTTTCTCTGAAGAACAAGTGACTACAATTTTTCCCACTCTGTGGGTTGCCTCTTTACTCTGTTGGTGATTTCTTTTGCTGTGCAAAAGCTTTTTAATAGGTTGGGATACCAGTTGTTGATTTGTAATATTCCCTGTGCAATTGGAGTTTTGTTCATGAAGCTGTTGCCTACACTTATGTCCTAATGAATTCTCTCTACTCTCTTCCAGCAGATTTAGTGTTTCTGTTTTAATATTTAATCTTTTATCCATTTTGATTTTAGTTTAGTGCATGGTGAGAGACATGGGTCTAGTTTTAGTCTTCAGTGTGTAGAGAGCCAGTTTTTCCAGCACAACTTATAAAAGTGGCTATCATTCTTCCAGTGAACAGGTTTGGCCCCTTTGTCAAATATAAGTTAGCTGACTGTGTGTGGGGTTGTTTTGGCATCTTCTTGTCTGTTCCACTCATCTTCAGATCTGTTTTTCTTTTTCTTTTTCTTTTTTTTTTGTCAGTATCATGCTGGGTTTTTTTTCACAGAGTTTTATAGTATAATTTCAAGTCAGGGATTGTGATGTCTCCCGCAATGCCTTTGATGCCCAGAATTGTTTTTACCATTCTATGTCTCTTGTGATCCCAAATGAATTTTAGGAATGTTTTCTCTAGTTCTGTGACATATGCTAATGGAATTTTGATTGAGATTGCAGTAAATCTGTACAAAAAATTGGGGAGTATGGCCATTTTCAATATGTTGCTTCTTCCTACCCATGAGCAAGGGATATCTTTCCATTTTCTGATATCCTCTTCAATCTCCTTTTTCAGAGTACTGTAAACTTCACTCTAAAGATCTCTTACTTCCTTTGTTAGATTGATTCCTAACTATTTCATTTTTTCTGATGATATCATGAAAAGTGTTGTTTCCCTAATTTCATTCTTAGTGAGTTTGTGTATAGAAATGCTATTGAGTTTTGAGTGCTGACTTTGTATCCAGCTATGTTACAAAATTTGGTTATTTTGGTCTGGTTATTAAATCTAGGAGTTTTTTGACTCCTCGATCCTTGGGGTCTTCTATGTAGAGAATCATGTCATTTGCAAATAGTGATAATTTAACTTCTTCCTTTCCTGTCTTTATTCCTTTTCTTTCTCTTAATTGCTCTAGCTAATGTTTCCCAAACTATGTTGAATAGGAGTGGTCATAGTGGATTTCCCTGTCTTGTTCCTGATTTCAGAGTGAAAGCTTTTAGTTTTTGACCATTTATTATTATGTTGGCAGTTGGTGTGTCATAGATGGCTTTTATCAGATTGAGATAAAGACCACTTATTCCAATTTTCTATAGGGTTTTTATCATGAAAGGGTGTACTTTGTAAAATGCTGCTTCTATATCTATTGAAATGATCATGTGATTTTTGTCTTTGACTCTGTTGATATGGTATATTATTACACTGACTGATTCATGTGTGTTGAACCATTCCTGCATCCCTGGGATGAATCCTACTTTGTTATGGTATATAATCTTCTTGAAGATTTTTTGTATTGTTTGCCAGTATCATATTGATAATTTTTGCCTCTATGTTCATTAGGGAGACTGGCCTGTAATTTTCTTTTGTGGTTGGGTCCTTATCTAGTTTTGGTATCAGGGTAATACTTCCTTCAGGAATGATTTTGGGAGTATGGCTTCCCTTTCCATTTCATTGAAGAGTTTGAAGAGAAGTGGCATTATATCTCTAAATTTCTTGTAGAATTCAGCAGTGAAGCCATCAGGACCTGGGCTTTTCTTTGTTGGTAAGTTTTTAATTATATTTTCAATTTCTTTGACTGATATTGTGTTATTTAGAATTTTAATAATTTCTTGATTCAGCTTTAGTAATTTGTACGTATCTAGGAATCTGTTCATTTCTTCCATATTTTCCATCTTTTTAGAGTACATGCTCTCCAAGTAGGTATTGATGATCATCTGTATTTCCACAAAACCTGTTGATTTCACCCTTTTCATTCCTAATTGCATGAATTTGTCACTTTTCTTTCCTTTTTTTGATAAAGCTGGCTAAGGGTTTATCAATTTCATTTAATCTTTCAAAGTAGAGCTCTTGGATTCATTCTTTGTATTGTTTTCTTAGTCTCCATTTCATGAATTTCTGCTATTATCTTTATAATTTCTTCCCTCATGCAAGTTTTGAGCTTCATGTTCATTTTCTAGAAGTTTGAGGGTCAACATTGGGTTATTTATTTGAGGTTGTTCTGTTTTCTTTTTTTCCCTTAAATTCTTTTATTGGTACATTTTAGGTAAACAATACATTTACATTTATCATTGGGTGCTTGTACCTGTACATGATGTATTTTGGTTCTTATTTTTTTCCCCATTACCTGTGTGCCCTTCACCCCCTCCACCCTTCCCTATTTACACAGACTTTGTTTCCACTTTTTTTCTTTTTTTATAATTTTTTTCTTTCCCTCTTTTCCTTTCCCCTTCCCCTCCCACCACCCCTACCCCTTTGGACCTTTTCTTCCTATTTCAAATTATCAATTATTCATTTTAGACATTTTAATTCTTATTTAAACTTTCAGTTTCTCTTGATGTGAGAATTCACTGCTATAAATTTCCCTATTAGGATTGCTTTCATTGTGTCCCATAAGTTGTGGTATGTTGTGTCAGAATTATCATTTCAATGTATATACTATTTAATTTCTTCCTTAATTTCATCTGTGACCCATTGGTTGTTTAGAAGGGTGTTATTTAATTTCCATGTGTTTATGGAGTTTTTGTGGTTTCTTTTTCCATTGATTTCCATTTTCATTGCACTATGGTCAGATAATATACATGGGACAATTTCAATTACTTTGCATTTACTTAACCATGTTCTATGGGCTAGTATGTGGTCTATTTTGGAGAACATCCCATGTGTAGCTGAGAAGAATGTGTATTCTGATATTTTGGGGGTGGAAAACTCTATAGATATCTACTAAGTCCATTTGTTCAGAAGTTTGGTTCAGTTCTGTTATTGATTAGTTTTTGTCTAGATGATTTCTCTATTTGTGACAATGGATTATTAAGCTCCCTCATTACAACTGTGTTAGTGCTTATTAGATTTGTCATATTTGTTAATATTTGTTTTATATAGTTGGGTGCACTGGTATTTGGTGCGTATACATTTCTAATTGTTATCTCTTCTTGATGTTTTCCCTTAACAAGTATGTAGGGAACTTCTTTGTTTCTTTTCCTCAGTCTTGGCTTGAAGTTCACATTATCTCCTAATAGAATAGCTATCCTTGCTTTTTTTCTGGGTTCCTGTCACATGGAACATTGTTTATCATCCTTTGACTTTCAGTCTATGCATTTCCTTTTGAGTTAAATGTATTTCTTGTATGCAGCACATTGTTGGATCTTGTATCTTGATCCATTCTGTCAGTCTGTTTCTTGTGATTGGTGAATTGAGACCATTTACATTGATGGTTGTAACTCATATGTATCAGCTTATCTCTAGCATATAATTTTCTTCCTGTTGATTCATTGTCTTTATTCTGTTTAATTATTTTCTCTCCTTGGTGGCTCCCTTTTAATGGTATTCTTGGAATTCTGGTTTTCTAAAATGCCCTTCAGAACACATTATAGAGCTGTTTTGTTTGTCATGAATTTCTTCTGTTGTTGTTTGTCATAGAAGTATCTTATTTTTCCATTGATTTTCAAAGATAGTGTTGTGGGGTACATCAATCTGGGTTGGAGGTTGTTTTCTTTGAGGTCTTGAAATAGTTCACTCCAAACTCTTCTTGCCTTAAGGGTCTGTGTTGAGAAGTGTACTGTGATTCTGATGGGCTTTCCTTTAGAAGTGATTTGTTCTTTTTTCTAATTGCTTTTAATATTCTGTTCTTGTGCTGAATTTCTGGGATCTTGATAGTTATATGCCTTGGTGTAGATTCATTTTGGTCATGGATATTTGGAATTCTCTATGCCTCCTTTATTTGTATATCAAATTATTTTTTCATGTTTGGGAAGTTTTCTGCCATTACATCTGTGAACATTGTTTTTATGGCATTTTCACTGTCCCCAGCATTCTCATTGACTCTGATCAATCTTATATTGTTATTATTTGCATCACTTTGCAATTGTTGGATTGACTTTTCATGGTGCCTTGCTATTTTTAAGAAATATTTCTTTTCTGGCAAGTAACTGCAATCCTGTCTTCTAGATCTGATATTCTGTCCTGATCTTTGTTCAAGTGATTGTGTATACTTTCAATGGAGATTTTAGCCACCTGGATATCTGTTTCAAGAATTCCATTTCATTTCTAAGTTGGATATTAATGGTTTCCATCATTTTCCCAAGTTCTTCTATTTTTTTTTTTTATCTGTGTCTACTCTAGATTCATTAAGTATGTCTTTCATTTTTTTTTTTTTTTTGGTACTGGGGATTGAACTCGGGACCTTGCACTTGAGAGGCAGGCGCTGGAACCACTGAGCTAAATCCCCGGCCCCATGTCTTTCATTTTGATTGCCTGGATACCTCTATAGCCTCATCCATCTTTTTTGTTTTTGTTTTTCAAAAATTCTGCTGCTATCATTTCAGAAAGTTGAAATTGGTGGTTTCTGACTTCCTCTATCCCATCTCCTAGACTTGTCCTGAGTGGGCTGGAAGTCTGGGGTTGCATTTTGCTTCTACATCTTGTCATTTTCTATTTTTTTCATTTTGTTTTGTTTTCATTTTGTTTTGTTATTGCTAATAGCTTTCTTGTGGTAGATAGCTTTATCACTAGTATCAAGGCTTATCTGGGAAATGTCTATTCCTTAAAGATGTCTTTGAGGTGTAGGCGGTTCTTAGTCTTCGTGTCTATCCCAAGATCTTACCTTCCCAATTTATTAAGGATGAGAGGTTGCTATCTATTTATCTCAGCCTCCAGTCCTGATCTGATACTGGACTAAGATGATGGTTGTGACCCCAATCACAGTGTTGTCATAAAAGGGAGAACAACTGATTATAACAGGTATGACATCCTGGCTTAAGTAGTATAATTAGCAGTAACAATACCATCAAGCAAAGCCTAGCAACTGACAAACTGCTATTGGTTTGGTACCTTTAACCATATGAGCAAGCTCTATTGTTATATAAAAAAATCCAATATAAAGCAGAAACTTGTATGCATTGAGTTTCTCCATAGTAGAGTGATTTTTTACCCTGTGTGTGTATGGGGGGGGGCACTAAAGAGGGATAGGGGATAAAACAGAGAGATAAATGAAGAAAAATATAATAGAAGCAAGGCTGGAGGCAAAGGATGAACAATCAAAATTTGGCAAAGTGGAGAAGAGGGCAACAGAGAACGAATAAAGGAGAGAGCAAAACAACATTACAGCAAACCAGAAAGACAGTAGACATTGTTCACTCACTCAAATGAAAATATGATAAAGTTAAGAGAGACAGTTGAGGAAGGAGAGGAAGATAAATAGAACAGAACAAAAATAAAGGTTAAACAAAACCTAAACAACAACAACAAAAACCCCAACCAAAGGAAAATTAATCAAGCAAACAAAGAAAAAGAAAATTACAGTTGACCCTTGAGTTATGACCAGCCTGACATACAAACAACATGTGTTATGACTGGAATTTTAGTTTTAACTTATGACCAAAAGCTTGAGATATGATCCAAATGCTGGCTGCTTGTGCTTCCAGATGGTCTCAGATACAGACTTAACCCTTAAGGAGTTCTGGAAGGAATATTGCAACATCCTTTCCTGTGTGGGGTTGAGAAATCCTGCACCAAGTCTCTCTAAGGACTGTATACAAGAGAGACTTTGAAGGCTGTGTAGAGGAGCCTAAGACTTCAAGTGACCAACTTGAGTTACAACCAGCCCTTGTGAACAAATTGAGTTCATAAATCAAGGGTCCACTGTAAGAAAATTCCTCTGGTGTCCACAGTTCTGTATCTGAAAGAGAGCCTGAAAATGTCCCATGTAACCCCTCTAACTCTGCAGTAAGATTAGTGCTGAGTACAGGGATCTTTTTGGCCTCCAGGTTTGGGAGCTGTGGACATTCTTCAGCCAGCAACTCTCCAGATGTTCCTCAGGTGGCTTGCCCATGTCTCCCTACTGTAACCATCTCCACACCACTCTCCCAGCTGCCGTGGCACCCTCAGATGGAGCCAGCCAGCACCTGCTCCCAGGTTGGTACACAGTTGATGCTTCCCGGACCTTGCATGGCCTCCTGTTCCACAGTGCTGATTACTCTCATGCACTGGCTATAGGGTAGTGGGTGGGATGCCCTGGTTTCGCCACTGGCTGGGGTGTCTTGCCTATTTGTGCTGATGGTCACAGGATAGAGGGGGATGTCCCTGTCCTACTGATGGCTAAGTTCACTTGCCTGTAGCATCTCTGGTCACAGAGCAGGGGGATGCCTCCAGTCATCTATAGCTAGGTCTAAGACTGATTTCTGTTGGGCACTAGAATGGAATCTGGGTAGTCCCAGTCCCTACTTCTCAGCAGAATTTCCCCTAGTCTGCTGTCCAACTGCCAGCAGTCTACTACGACTGCATGGCCCTTCCCTCCTTCCATTCTGGGCATTGGCAATGAAGTGACCCTGGGGCTGGCTGTTCTGCTGTTCGAGTTCAAGCCCAAGCCTTTTGAAATAAACTGGCTACCCCACCCACGAGGTCCTGATCCATGTGACTGTGTGCCGGGTCACCATTCCACTTCACTCACCAATTGTTGTCTCTGAGGGGCTGCTTGAGAAACCAGTGTCTTGTGTTCTTACTGCTGCCTCCAAGTGAATAAAATTCTTCTGATCCAGGTCCAGACTCTGTTTTGCAGTTAGCAGCCAAGTTGTTTTTGCTGCCTCCTGCTGGGGTAGCTACACAGCCATTCCACTGCACTTCATGGTCTCAGGTCTCAGGTCCTTGGTGGTGAGCTATTTCTTCTGTAGCAATGGATCCTTTTTTCTTCTCCCATTTCAGTTCCCATGTGCCCTCTACTCACTTTGTTTCCTCTCTAGGCTGTTGATTTCAAGACTCTGGGCACCCTGTTCTGGAGCTGTGCTGTTGGCACTCACTACTCTGCCATTTGTTCTATCTCCTAAGAGCAGTTTTAAGAGCCCTCTGTGTGTGGTGAGAGCAGATGAACTAGGCAGGTTTGTGTTCCTGGAATGGAGATTCTCTTCCCCTATTTTAGGCCCTTCTTCTTCTTTTTTTTTGGTACCGGGGATTGAACTTGGGTCCTTGTGTTTGCGTAGCAGGAGGCGAAACCACTGAGCTAAATCCCCAGCCCTAGGCCCTTCTTCTAACAGGCCCAGTGCCATCTTTGCTGGCAAGATGTCATTATCTCTCTCTTGCCTTGTGCTTCCAAAGGCTTGCTCTTCTCCCAGCCACTCAGTGTCTCTGCCTTCTGCCCCAGGACACTGGAAATAAGTGTAACAAGAGCCTGCCATTGCTGGCAGTCTCCTAGTTTAGCGTTGTCTAGCTATGTCCACTCCCACTCTAGGCCTCTGTACTCCTTGCTAATACACCAGGTCCTAAAGCTGTCCTTCCTCAATAGGCTTCACTTAGGACCACAAGAGTTCATGAGGAGAGACAACTGGGGTAGAAAGCAAAAGGAATAGCAGCTTCCCTTGGATGAAGATGGCTTCATGCATGGTTTCTGCCAAGAAAGTGTCCTAACAAGTGTAGGGCTCCTAAACCCTCAGGTTCTTTAATCAGTGTGGCTAAGTTTCAGGTAGGCTGGTAAGTAAGGTAATTCTTCCAACTAGTCTGGTCCAGCTGTTACTATCACAGCAAGGAAGAAAGTTGTAATAGAGAATGCTAAGGTCATACCAGCTCACAGGGCCAGCCTCAGGCTATTCTGAAACCAGTGAAAAGTTGGTGCAAGGGCAGAGCTTTTTCCTTCTCCCATCCAGTTAAACCACAGATCTGAGCCAGAGACACTTCTTGGGGAAGAGGAAACAGTGGCAGCCTGAGCCTTGCACATACTATTCCTAGCCCAGCTTCCTGTGGTCAGATTAGTCCACTTAGGGAAGGCTGAGTTAAGGGAAGAAAGAGAAGAGTGTGGATTTATGTAGTAGCTTCAGAGACATGGTCTTGATCAGTTTCAGTTCTCTAGGACTGTCCCAAGCAGTCTTCCTGAAGGTAAGCCCACTCTGGGTCCATCCTTCCCTTCTGTATATTAAGAGAGTGAGGGTAAGGAAGGAATGGTGAGAATGGGAAGTCTACTCCCCCACCCCACCAGAAAGCTAGCCAGTCCTGTACTGGAATCAGCTCTGTCCAGCAGGGGGACAGTCAGAATGTTACTTCATACGTTCACACTTAAGTTTCCTCAGCTGTCAAGAATGCCTACTTCTTAAAGCTATTGCAAGCAGTAGAACCAATATATATAAAGTACCAAATAAAATGCATAACATAGTAGAAGCTCAAACATTATAGCAACTTTTATTAACATTTGGGCCTCAGTTTCTAAATGGTAAATGAAGTTGACTGTGTAGTCATCCTATAGGAGGCTTCATCTATCCTTTTAGCCAAATTTTAATGCTCAAAGACTCCTAAGAGTCAGCTACTGGCCAACAATGGATCATCTGGGAATTTTAACCAGTCAGGTTCTCTAGCCAAGGACAAAAAGGTCAAAACTTCAAACCTGGCTAAAAGTATCTACAGCAAAGGAAATCAAATTTACAGATACCCCCGCCCCCCTTAGGGTACTTACAAATTTATAAATCCCCACCCACTATTTGTCTTTCCCAAAAACTCATTAATCAAGCCTGGTAGGGGATAACACATTGTTACTCAGAAGGAAAATGTGCCTAGGCTTAGGAAAAGACTTGGCCAAGATCACACAGTGGGATGGTGACAGAAACATACTAGCTCCCAGGGCCCCTGAGTTCGTTTCACTCCACTCTATTATACTGTGTGGGCTCCAATTAAAGGAGGAAGACTCAGCCACAAGGACTTGGAAAGTTCCCCTCACATGTACAAGAGCCATCATCTTCCCTTCCTACCCTACACTTCCTGATCCTTCTCTGTAGCATTTCAAGTCCTCACCTGCTCCTACTGTTTTGGTCCCAGCCAGCACATTTCAGAAAGCCTACTGAGAATCTAGGGACCTGTCAATCTAGCCTGTGACTGCTCTTCTCATCAGCAACACTATCACTATCCACTACCCCTAAACTGTAGAACATGTCCCTCTGCTCTCCATTTTCTTTGGAGTTAAGTTTGAGGGGCCCAAAAAATGTTCAAATAAAAACCTACCATTGTGGACAAAGATACAGAATTTAAGTTAAAGAGAATGACCCCTGAGATGATATGGAACTTGAATGATACATTTCTAAATCCCATAGCGAGGTCTACTCTCAAAACTGTTTATGGCCTGAAATAAAGGCTGCCTGGCTTGGCACCCTTTGTACCAAGCTGTGGAGGCTGATGACAGAATCCCTCTTTGCTCCCCTTACAATGAGTACTCCCCTAACTTGAAATCTTCCTAAGGGGCACCTCTTCTCTAGGAGGCATTTCACTAACTTTAGATGTAGGACAAACCCAAACTGAATCTTCTCTCCCCTTCTTCAATTTGTTTATATACTCAGCCTTTCTTAATTCATTGTGGCAGGCCTCAGTCTGTCCATTTATCTTTCTCAAATGGACCCTCCTTCATCTTATAGTCTCTATGTCTACTGGTAGCACATAGCAGGAGCTCAAATGTTATTGATTCAAATGTATTCTAAATCAGCTGGAGTTTGTTAAACTAAAGTTTCAATCCTTACACGGTGTTTGGTTTGAGAAAGTGGCCTAACCTCACTGAGACTTAAATGCCTTATTTGTAAATAAAGAAAATGCTACCTAACACCCAGGGTCATAAGGATGATCAATGTAAAGGCAAACTGATCACTAGTCACAGAGTAGAAATTCTTTAAAGGGCTCTTGTGATGTACTTCCTTGCAGTGACCTTCTCCAGTTTCTTAGCTGCCACCATAGGTCCTTCTTCAGAAGACACAAGCTTCACAGTCCCTCCTTGCTTCAGTGCTGAAATCCTATACCCTGCCTTCCTCCTCCCATGTTATCCATCTTGCACTCCACTGCCAGACTCACTTTCCTACAACCCTGATTTCAGTGCATCAGTCCTCTACTTACCAAATTATTCCACACTGCCTAAAGGATCAGGATCAAATCCCTTTGCCTCCCCTTCAGGGCTTGCTCTCTCTACATGCCTCTTACAGGTTTCTCAGCCTCATTTTTCTGTTCCTTGGCCTCAGACACAACCATACAGAGGCTTCTCTCTAGTCTAAGAGATGTGGTCACCTAGACACAGCCTCTCCCTAAAAATGAGCTTACCTGATTCTTCTCCTCCCTCTTCCTCCTCCTCTTTTTTTTTTTCTTGTGGCACTGGAGATAGAACCCAGGACCTTGCACATGCTAGGGAAGCATTCTATCAGTGAACTATAATCCTAGCCCTGGTACGTCTTCTTGATATTCCAGCTTTCTCCTCAGGGTGTTAAGGTCCTATTCCTACTGGAATGACAGGGCCTTTGGGAGCCACCTACTTGTTACTCGCCTCTCTCTCTCCCAAGTCTCCTTAGAAAGGAGTATGTCGGAGGTAGGTACCATGCCTGCATAGGCTTCCAGCATGCCAGTACTACCTCAGCAAAGGTGAAATCAGAGACAGGCTCCACTCCCTCCCAATCTCCTCCCTCAGATGAAGAACAAGGGGAGCTAATCTCAGATGGGGAACATGGGGTATCCATGGAAAGTCTGTAGAGGAGCAGTTGCGCGAAGCTAACAATGCAGATTCCTGCCTTTTCTATGTAGACTCTCCCTTCTCCTTACAATACTGTATGTGGGAGGACAAGGGAGGAAATAGGCTTGGGGGGGCAGATATGGAGTGTGTGCTTCAAAGAAGAGGTCTTCAAACCGGGGGCCGGATGCTTTGGACTTATGTGTATCCTTTGGCAATTCTCTTCTGTATTCTGGCCCTCAGTTTCCCTATCTAGAAATAGAAGACTGGACCAGAAGATCCACTTGCCCTACATTGCCCTGAGAGGCTGGGGGAAGAGTGGTACTGTGCCCGATTTTACTGCTGAGTCAGGAGGCATAATAGAGGATAACAGGTTGACTTTGGGGGTCCTAAGCCTTGCTAAGCTTGGATACATAGTTGGGTGGGCTCAGTCCATTACTGTAAGATAGAAATGCATGACTAACATTAGTTCTAACATTTTACTTATTCAAAATGTATTAGGCCAGGACTATAAGTACTTCCAATATATCCAAAGAGAAGGAGGCCTAGAACTTGCCTAGCCTAGCTCTCTGTTTCCTGAAAAGAGCTACAACCCCATCGGGGATGGCTGAATAGATGGGAAGGGAGGGCTAAGGAGTGCTGGCTAGGGAAGAAGGGTTAGTATCTGCTTGAAAGCCCAACAGGGGGAAAAATTCAGTAGGAGATGAAAGCAATGAAGGCTCTGACAAGAAATGCAGATCAAAGGGTTGAAAAGATCCCTATAGCACCAATATGCCTGCCTCTGAGCCCACCAAGCTCCCTCAGGCTATTTTCTCTATTCTCCATATGTTCCCTTAATCCGAAGAGGAGCTGGGGGAGCAATGCACCCTCATTCAGTTGGCACCTGGACCTTGCAGTGGTTCTGGCTTCCCTGTCTGCCTGGCACTTACACATGCACAGGTTTGAAAAATAAGACCAAGTAAAGGTGATAAACGACAATGTGATTATTTAATTCAAACAACAGAAGTTGGTGGGTAGAGTTTAGGTTTAATGCCTGTAAAATCTCCAATAAATTGTTAAACAGAAAAGCACTGGTAGTCAGAGCTGTTCTCAGCTCTACTCCCTCAACACACACACACACACACACACACACACACACACACACACACACAGAGTTTAGCTGTAGCATGAGAGGCTCAGATTAGCTCTGAGGAAGAACTTCCTGGCAGTGATATGTGGGACCCAGGAATGATTGATAAAGGAAGGATATGAAATACTTCCTCTGGGGGCTTAGCCTTTATCAACTAGTTTATCTGTTTAAACAGGTTTGGAGGCAGGGAAATTTTTTTAATTTTACTTTTTTTTAATCTTATTAGTACATGTTTGCAGTTCATGTAGTTTACAATCATCTTGGGAAGCAATTACATGTACATACCACATCTTGTTTATTTTTTTATTTTTAATCCCCTTCCCTCCCCCTCCCTTCCTCCTCCTCCAATTCCCCTATCCAATTTTTCATTCTTGTTGATATTAGTGATCTTAGCTCATGTTATGGCATATAATAGCTATACTAATTGTTTATACTAATTGTATATACTAATTGTACATATCTATATACATGGCATATCTTTAATTCTACTTATTTGCCCTTCCTCTCCTCTTCATCCCTCCCACTTTTTTCCTTGGACCACTTTCTTATTGCAAGAGATCTATCTCCTCGTCCTATTCTATCAATCCTTCATTATTTTATTTGTAATTTGGAGGCAGGGAAATTGATGAAATAACATTAGACACCCCCCCCCTTCTAGCTTCAGTAGCCTATTTGTTAAATAATGAAGCTGGAACCCTTTCTTTTCAGTTCTACAAGCAAGCATGTGACCTGCCAGGCTTGCTGCTATTTCTCTTATTCACTTATTTCCCTAGACCAGTGAAGCAGAGCTGTTCTTTCCATATACACATTCCAAGAGTGTAAATGTAACAGTTCGTGAGGAATTTTTAACACCTCTAGTACACTAGGAGGGAATTATTAGACTGCTAACTTCTTCCAACTATATTCCCTCCTTCTGAAACTCTCAGACCCAACAGGCTGCAGACTAAGAGCAAGAGGCAAAAGAAGATACAAAAGGGGTGAGGGGATCCTCAGATGTAGCCCGAAAGTTGCCTTCACTCTTACAGAATGGGGGAAATAAGAGGAGGGAGGTGGATATTGAAATCTATATTGGGTGAAGGCCACTAGAGACAGTGAAACACAATATAAAGAGCCACTACACAGGAGGTGGTAACCACTACACTGGAAGTAGTAATCTCTTCCTAAATAGTTTTGGGACCGTAAGCAAACCTCTGTTGCTTTCAAGGGCTCAGGATTCCCATTGGTAAACACAGTGGTCTGAACTGGTACTCCCCAAAAGCCTGTCTAGCTGAGTGGAAGGGATTCAGCAGAGGCCTAGAGGACACTTCTCAACCCCTATCACATGGGTATTTAGGCTCCAGGTCCTCCCTCCTTTGCCCTCACAAGGCCAAAAGAGAGGCTGAATTGTGAAACTTCTCTCTGGAGATAGCCTGCCCCTAGGTCTATTTCCAAATCTACAGATGGCCTCTTATCTACCTGACTTGCAGCATGTTTTCAGTAACTTTCTAAGACCCCATTCTAAAACCCTTTGAAAAATTTCATTTTTATCATGGCACATTTATACACAAAAAAATTCCCTAGTTCTCTACTCTTTAATGTTCTTTCTCCCAGAAGGATTAGATTTTCATTCCACCGTCTGATGTTTAGGAACTCCCACCACTGAGGCCCAACATCTTCTCTACCTCTAAGCCATATCATCTCAGCCAGAAGAGACTCAATAACCTCACACACCCTGCCTGCCAGCCACCACTTCCCATTCCTAATGTTGCTTATACTTTGTCTACTAAACCCCTCTAATTTCTGGCAGCTTCCCAAGATGATTCTGCCAGCATATACAGATCTCTCATTTCTCTTCATGGCAATTTGCCTCCAGGCTCATTGATCAGCAACCAAAGGTATGTGAAGTCTGGGGTCTGAGCAGTCACAACACTAAGATTGTTGTTGAGAGAATATATCATGACTTTTGTTTTTACAGTTGCAACCCATCCCCTTTCTCCATCCTCATTAGGCATACTCTGTAAATATTTGAGCCTTGAGTATCATCTGTCTAATCATCCACATGTATCAGGACAAGCAAAACCAGGAAAGGTGAAGGTCTTGAAAGTAATGTAAAGACATTAAGCACTTCCAGAGTATTCATTAACTACCCTGTACTACTAGGCTATGAGAGGGTTTTGGTTGAGGTCCAGGTTTAGTTTACTCCTCTAAGGCTCTAAGAGGTTCTTGAGAGAAGCCAGCCATTGACAATGTCAGGGAGACAAAGCAGAGGCAGGGAAATTTACTTATGGTCTGTCTCCTATAACCTAAGCCTGAAAAGGCCCAGGAGCCATAGGCAGGCTTGGAGAAGAAGTCATCATGGGTAGCAAGAGGAAGGCAGGAAAGGGACCAAGGAAAATGACAGGGAGAACTGAGGCCTGAAAGGGAAGAGGTGTAGGATGAGTCAGTGTGGGTGTGAGGAAGGGAGTTCTACAAAACACACAGAGTACATGGCTATTGGACTGGGGCAAAAGCAAGGGGCAGATCCAGCCTTGAGCTAGAAATGCACAGCTGCAAGTAGAAGTTTGTGTTGGGGCCTGGTGGATGTAGGAGGAAGTGACTGTATACCGTGTGGTATCTACTGTCCTGGATGATGTCAAAAACAGTCACAAGCCAGTCTTTCCCAAGTAAGAGATTTACTGTGTCTCATTACCTCACCTCAAAGATGTCCAGGCTTTGCTGGGCCCTGCAGCTCACTGGGCTCTCTACTCTTATAGGTTTATCAGTGGTCTGTGAACAGCTTGCAAAACTGTCATGGTCATGCCCTGTCGGTTTCTCAGGAAGACCTACAGCCCATTGCCTGAGGTGCTATGAGGTGCAATGGGTAGGGTCCAATGAGGGGAGCTGCACTGAGGGAGGTGGCTCTGCAGGAATTCTCAGGGGTGGGTGGAGAAACCAACAATAGCACAGTGCCCTCTGATCTGTCCATGCCCCTGCTGCAGGGAGCAGAGCTGTAGAGGGAGGTGTTTGTATGCAGGACAAGACTTGCCTTAAACACCAGTCCATGCCAAGGCGAACCTGGCCAGATGGAGAACAGCTTTATGGGGGTAATTCAGTTTCTGCCTGGATTGGAGTAATCCCAGCGGTACCACATCTGCCAGGTTTACCCCCTTGGTACTGGGAAGACCAAGCAGAGTACAGTGTTTGGCAGTCACCAGTGTCACAGGTGTCTGCAGCAGACAATGACAGCGGCCCGAAAGGGTGGGGATTTTTAAGTAACTGCGAAGTTATAGAGTTTGGCTGCTTTGCTAGCTCTATCACAAACACACAGTGAGTTCCTTACTACAATGACTGCCCTCCTCTGCCTCTGGCACAGACCCCCCCCCACCCCCGCCCCCCAACATCGCGCCTATAGCTATTTTTAAACAGGAGGCTGGAGAGAAAAACTAGGCCAATGAACCAAGGGGAAAAGAGGCAAGGCGAGGCGAGGAGACAAAGCTGCCCTGCAGCTCTAACCAAAGGATCAGCAAGAAACCTGTTATAGGCCCGCCTGCCAGCCGGGTCTGGCGCCAGATGTGCTTTGGAGGCCCAAAAGGAGAGGATGAGACTTGGGGCCACAGGGCCAAGGTTCCAAAGGGAAGGCAGCGGCCCACGGGCCAACTGAGGTCGACTGGGAAGTGCAGTGCGGAGATTCTGATCTATGCCTAAACCAGTCGCCATCCGGCCCAAGCGAGCTCCCAGGGTTCATTCGAAAACAGAGGCAGGAGAGGCACAGCAGAGAGAAGAGGGAGGGGCCTCAGCAAGGCCTCAGGGGTGAGCAGTATGGGCATAACACAGCTGTTCCAGCAAAAGTGCTACAACAAAGCTTCACCACCCCAGGCCTACAAATACACTGCTGGGGGTGCTGGTTGGAGGGGGGACGACTGCGCAGTAGCACGTGCGGGCCCATCCCCACGTCCAAGTGCCCGAAGGTAAGGCCCAGGTTAGCCTGCCGGCCAGTTCTCCTTCCCCAACCCACGCCTCGCCGTGGTCGCCCGCCCCCAGGGGACTCGGGACCGCTCGGCCCTCCACTGGACAGTCCGCAAAGCGGGTTCCAAAGGAGACAGGCTAGAGACCCAGACTCCGACCGGCCCAGCCTTCAGGGCCCTCCTTCAGGCGACCTAAGCGAAGCACGCGGGAATGCACCCGACCGACAGCAGCCGGAGGCTCCTGGCTGCCTGTAAAGCTTACCCGTCCCGGTACAGCTCCCTACCCGGTTATTTATTGTCTGCTGTGCCGCTCTAGCCCCAGGTGGAGCCGGGGCTGCCGCGGCTAAGAATGCCACAACCGCTGCTTTTGCTGCTGCTGCTGCCGCCGCCGCCGCCGCCGCCGCCGCCGCCGCTACCGCCAGGGATCCACAATCACCTCTCGTACAGACTCCCCTTCCCCAGGTTCTAGGCAGCTCCCCCATACTCTCTCCCCAGGACTCCTTGGACATAGGGTGGGGCGTCCGAGCTGATTGGCGGGCGTGTGGCCCAATCTCTATGGTAGATAGGCATGCTCTGGTCCGCCCACTGTTTTCCTTGGTGCGTTTCTCTTTAAATGCAAATAAGCGCAGGCGTGGTGTTGTCTGGGGAAGGAGAGGGTGCGGAACCTCTTGCTGGGGCTCTACCCTCCCTCCTCCACGTGGGGCGGGTGGCGGCGTAGCTAAGCCGCTGGCTCAAGGAGCCGGTTCAGCCCGGATGAAACTCGCTGGCTCTCCGGACCTCGGTTTCGCTTTTGCGGGCACTCCCATTTCCGAGACTGCCGTGCATTCGCGCTACTGCTCCCTGGCCGCCATCTAGAAGTTTATTCCCAGAGCTAGAATCTGCCACAGAGAAGTGGGGGAGAGAGGTTGAGGAGGCTGGAGGGACTGCAGAGCCCCTTGGCACCCTGGCTGGCCCATCCTTAGGCTTAGAGGCAGGGCCACGTGGCTAGCACTCCAGGCCACGCAGAGGAAGTGCTCAACTGCTAGGAAAGCCAATTGTGGCACCTAGGTCCTACCTTTGACCACCTCTAACACACCAGGACCCTTACTTAGGAAGGGCACCATTGAGGTAAATTTGCATCTGTTATTGAGGGTCCACTGTTGCCCAGAGAAGGGGAGGCACTTTTACAAGAATATTGTTATGGCCTGTATCTAGATGTCCCCCAAAACCTCTAGTGGTCATAGGTGTGGCTTTTCAGAGATGGCTGGATCAAGGGCGTGTGATGGTGGGATTAAGGATGTGATTTGGGGATTAAGGGTGTGATGCTGAGGTTATAGGTGTCCCACCCTGGGTGTGGGTAGCGCCAATCAATGGATGGGTAGCCTGGATGAAATATAAAGGCTGGCTTGGTTGCTTCTGCTACTTTGCTGCTTTGCTGCTTTCTCTTTGTCATGCTATGAACCATTCCTCCTCTGTGATGCTCCTCTGCCATGCCACCCTGCCTTGGAGCCAGCCAACTATGGACTGAAGCCCCTGTAAACTGTGAGCTACAATAAACTTTTACTCCTTTAACTTGAGTGTTGGCTAGTTTGTCTCAGCAAGGAAAAAAGTAATTAAGACAGGTACCTAGCCCACCAGGGACAGGAACAGTTTTAGAATCCTGAGTCCTGGGATTATCCTCCAGGGCTGCTTTCACTTTTCTTCTGTGGGGAGATAACTGTTGACATAGTTTGATCCTCACCCAAATTTCCTACCTTCCAGGGAACATGGAGGGGATTCATAAAGTCTCTGGTGTGTACCTCACCCATTCTTAATTTCAAGGGTGGCTTTGTGGAGATCTCTTTCCCTGAAAAGTCTGAATATTGAGAGAAAAGTCGTTTGGGCCCTAATTGGAGGTCAGGCTGAGGACAATAATGAGTCCTGTACTAACCTTGCCTCCTACTGTTTCTGAGATGTGGTAAGAGTCCAGCTGAGTTTGGGTCTCTTGCTTGAAGGAATTAAGGGGCATTAGTGGCTGCTAGGGCCAGGTGAGCTGAGGCAACAAAGAATCCAGTTGTACCACTAGCTCAAGAATATCCAGAAGGCCCAGCATTAAAACTCTGTGAATGTCTTAAAAGAGGAGGGGAAGTGGGTTAAGCTTGAGAAGAGAGGGAAAGATTAGAAAACAATGTGAGCAATTTTTTCATTGTAGGAGTATTCTCTATTGCTCTGCTGGGTCCTGTCTGCGTTGAAAAGACCCAGCTGCTGAACTGGTAAGAGGTTGACTGCTGCCTCTGCATGCGTGGAGCACAGGAACTGACATGGCTGTGAGGGCTGGATTTGCTGTACCTTGGAATTGCTGTGAGACTTGGGCCAGTTTATCATCCCACCTCTACAAGGAGGTAAGTTCTATCGGTTCAGCTCAGTTCTTCCTATAATTTTCTACTATGTTCCATGACCTTTTATGACATTATGCACATCCATAAAAAATAGTGTTGGACATTGCACCCTCATCCTAGTCCTGGGTTTAAATAAATGTCTAGGAATGAGGAGTTTACTGCTGACTTATTGTGCAGCTTTTTTGGGTAACTTCTGTCTCCCTAACTTTGGTATCCCTGTCTGGATTGGTGGATTCTGTTTTTCTGCCCTGCAAAGTCCTGATTCTCATTCATTGGGCCTACTCTGGAAGTATTTTTTCTTTATATCACCTCCATCATAGGCTTTCCTGCTGCCTTGTGCCTCTGCTAGTTGCTCACATTTTGCTCAGAACATTAACTCTCTGAATTAGGCCAAGATTATAATTTGTAGAACTCCATTTCCAAATCTACAATCCAGAGAAACAAAGGGCCAGAGCAGTCTTAGATGTGAGAATATGGAGGGAGAAGGTGTGCATAGTGTATGTATGTGTGCGCTCATGTGCATGCACGTGTTTACACACTAAGGGGAAGGGCACATGAGAGGGAGAGGTACAGCTTCTTAATTCATGTGGGTAACTTGTATCTTAAAATACCTTTTTTTCAGAGGAATCCACCAAGGCCCTCCATCCCACATGCTGACTGACACTTGAAAGATTTACTTGGCCATGACAGGAGTTGATGGTGGGGAGGAGAAATTCTTTCTTAGATTTTTTAAATCTGAAAAATGGAGAAACCCCCTTGCTACCCAGCATCTGTGGCTGCATTGAAAAGCTGAAAGTACAGGTGTGTGAAGAGAACTTCATAAACTCAATTACACAGATGAGGCCACAGTGCTTGTTTCTTTTTTCACCAAATGTTCCATGGGCACCTCCTCTATGCCAGGCCTGACAATAGGTGGTAACTTTCTTGGGGGACCTAAAGAGAGTTCAGAGAAGAGCTGAAAGCTAAACCAGAGGCCTGGCAAAGATATGCTAGAGCACTGCAGGTGAAGAGAGTTCTTCTTCCCAGGTGGGAAGGGGCATCAGAGAAAAGTTCCATAGAGGATAGCCTTGATTGAATTGAGTCAGAAATGGGAAGGATTCCTACCCAAGCCAAAGCCCATCAGTGTGAGAAGGTATAGTGGTTTGGGTAAATGCTAAAATTCTGGTTAGCTTTGGTTACTTGTGTAGTGAGAAAAGGAAGAACTGGATATTATATAGTACTAGAAAGATCTGAGGCCAAAATGTAAAAGGGCCATGATTTCCTGGGTAAGTTGAGGGTCAACTAAGTAAGTTTATCCTTTCCATGGAAGTAGTACAGTGTAGTGGCTCTGTACCAGACTGCTTGGGCTAGGATACCAACTCATTCCCTTAGGAGCAATGTGGTGTGGGCAGTTTAAATCACCACAACTAGTCTTAGTTTTCTTTTCGACAAAATGAAGATAATAATACTGCCCTGCCACATATCACAATGTTGTGCTCTTTGTAAAGTGGCACATAGGCTAGTACATACAAGGCTCTCAATAAATCTTAGCTATCATTATCATTATTTTTATTATTCAGTCTCCTTCTGATCCAATATACAGATCTTCAAAATTATGGAACTCATAATATGACTTTGAAATCATTTTTAGCATAAGCACACTTGAGCCTGTGATTTCTTATGCAAGATTCCTTTTGATGATGCAGGCCTAGACTGAGTTTCCTAGGGAAGAGTTTTTTGTTCATCTTTATATCCTCAGCATGCAGCAGAGAGCTTAGCACAAATGTAGTGCTGATCACAGTCAAATAAGACATTTTAAAATCTAATATCAACCTTAAATGCCAACATCCATCACTGAAGTGTGATGTTTCCACTCACTGAATACTTCTGCTATGTCAGGTGTAAAGTACTGCATTCATTAACCAGAATGGTGAACTAGACACAGCTTTTGTCCTCAAAGCCCACTAGTCTAGTAGAGGAGTAACACATCTCATCAGACAATGTCCTGCAGTTTCCAGTTGAGGCAAGGGACTACTGGATGTTATTCCCATCTGTAGAACTGAGGAACATACAAACAGGATTTTAAAACATATTCTGTTTAGGACATTCTCAGTTTTTTGCATGTCAGAAACCCAACCTTAGGACCTTTGCATTTGCTGTTTCCTCTGTCTACAATGTTTGTCCTCATATATAGGCATGGTTTGAACTTCGTTTAGGTGTCTGTTCAAAAAGTTATGTTTAATGTGACCTTCCCTGGAGACTCTATACATGAAATAGCAATCCTTGTTCCCATTCCCTTCCCTTTCCAATCCCTTAATTGGCTTTTTCCCATATCCCTTGCATTTATCACCTCCTGTGATATTATTTCTTCTTACTATTTATGTATTTATATTGTCATTTTTTATCGCTTCTCAGCCTTTTGGCTAAGATCACGTGTAGTATCTGTTCTTATCAGTTTAATATATTATCATTTTTTTCATTGTCCATTTCCATTATGTTAATGGAAGCTCCCTAGTGGCTAAGAGATAGGGAACAAAATATATAGGTAAATATATTTAGTATATACTTTGTTCCAAGGAAATACCTGCAAAGCTGGGGCAAAGGAGAGCATAACTGCTGAAAACATTAGCATTATAAAGAAGCCAAGTACTTTATACAGGGACCAGAAGAAAGATGGCTTGAGAGCATCCCGGAAATCATCAAGACCCCAGCCATGTTGTCTTTCTCATTCGGGGGTGCCTAGAGAAGCATATCCCTGAGTTCAACCATCCAAGCAGTCAGAGGTATAGCGAGGCCATTGTCTACGGGGACACAGCTACTTCTTATGCTGGAATCTGACTTTGGGGTCATCTACATGGTGCTAGTTTTTCAGGCATTCAGACTGTAAAAGATTTGGCATCTAGGAGGCTTCCACCTCAATTTCAGAAGACCTAGTAGGAGAATAAGACCATGAAAAATGGTCACAGTTCCTGTGAGAGAATAGTGTGTAAAGCTGTGAGAGTGAAGCCAGAAGTACAGGGGAGACCCCAGGAATTTGGAGATGCCAGGAATGTGGAATATTTGCTGAGGAAAGCAGTAGGCTGAGAATGGAGCCAGCCCAGAGAGATGCGATGTGGGCTTAAACCAGCATAGTGGTGGAGCTTCCCAAGCTCTTTGGAGCCTGCATCTCACCCCAACCTGCCCTGGATGCTGGAGATGCAGCTTAGGATTTAATGTTTGCCCTTCTGGGCTTTGATCTTGCTTTCATGCAATTTCTGTCTGTTCCCCATTCCTCTCTTTTGTAATGGCAATGTTTACTCTGTGCCATTGTATGCTGGAAGTATTTGACTTTCTTTTTCATTTTTATAGAGGCATAAAGCTAATAATTTTCCTTGAGTTTTAGAGGAGACTTTGGTTTTGGAATTTTCAGCAATGCTGGAACTAAGACTTTGGTGACTCTCAGCAATGAACTAAATTCATTTTGCATAATGAGATGAATATGAGCTTTTATGGGGCCAGGGGAGAAATATTATATAGTTCAGATTTGAAATGTTCTCCAGTAGTCTCGCATTCAGAAACTGGGCTAGATCAGAAATGGCTGGTCACTGGGGGTATGAAATGGAAGGGTATATTCTTACCCCCAGTTCCTCCCTTCTCTCTCTGCTACCTGGTTGGCATGTGGTGAACAGCTTTCCTTCACCAGGCCATCTGCCATGCTGTTTCTTCCTTGGAGGCAGCTGATCATGGACTGAATCAACTGAAACCATGAGCCAAAATAAACCTCTCTTTCCTTAAGTTGTGAGTTCTTGGTGTTTTATCCCAGTGAGGAGAAAGTGACTAGTACAGTGAGGAAAGAGAATGTATTCAGTTTCCTTGTTCAAGCAGTTGACTGCAAACAGGTAGTGGCTAGCAGGGGCCCGGGTTTCATTTTTATTTTTACAAAATAGGATGTAAGCTTGTTTACATGTCAAGAGAAAAATAGTGAAATAGAGGACATGGAAAACAGGATAAATGATGGTGGGTCGCCTTGGATGAAATTAGGGGATGGAATCCAGACAGCCTGCAGATGAGTTAGCCTTGGCTAGGAGGAGGGGCCAAGATAAGAGGGAGAGATAGATGGATGCAGGAGAGCTTTTTGTCATGGAAGATTTTAAATATTGTGCCTAATGATGTGTACCTGATCTGCAAGGTGGAAGGCAAAATCCTCTGTTGATAGAGGAAAAGTATTAAGGAAGCATTTTAATTTTGGGCAGCATTTGAAATAGCTACTGAAGAGCATGGGTAGTTGATAAAGGCCCAGGTGGACTGTAACCTAGGAATGTAAAGCCATTTCATTTTGTAGTTTTGTGAGCGCCTACTTCCTAATTATATGACCTTGAACAAGTAACTTACCTTATTATACCTCTATTTCCTCATCTCTACAATGGGCATGAATAAGACAAGGCTGTTGAATTAAATGAGTTACTTCATATAAAGAGATTACTGAGTACATTGCCTAGCCCATAGTTAAGTGCTCAATAGAAAGTAATTCTTCAGATATCTTTTTAAAACAGAATTATTAGTATTATTTCTGATTGACAAATCATAATTGTATTTATTTATGAGGTACATTGCAATGTTTTGATACATGTATACAAAGTGGCAATGTTAAACCAAACTAGTTAATATATTCATCTCACTTGTCATTTTTTAATGATGAGATATTTGAAATTTTGTTTCTTAGTTACATCTCCCAGTTTACCAGTACCATCATTCTACTGTCCACTCTTTATAATTTGGTTTTTTGGGGTTTGTTTCTTTTTGGTAGCAGGGATAGAACTCAGGACCTTGTGCTTGCAAGGCAGGTGGTGGAACCACTGAGCTAAATACCCGGCCCTCTTTATGTCTCTGTAATGACTAGTTATTTTATGGTATTCATCAGCCTCGGCTTAGGAGGGGACATTGGCTTGATCCAAGTTGGTGTGCTACTAGTTAAGAGATTGAAATAATTGAGCACAGAGTCAATTGATGAATGGCTAAGAAAAACATGGTACATATGTATAACAGAATACTATTCAATCAGAAAAAATGAAATCCCGTCATCTCTTACCACATGGATGTACCTGGAGATCATTATGCTAAGTTAAATAACCCAGATACAGAAAGACAAGTACTAGATTATATCATTCATAGGTAGAATCTGAAAAAGTTGATCTTATAAAAGTTGAGATTAGAATGTTGGTTACAGTAGGCTAGGGAAAGTAAAGAAGGAAAAGTAAAGAAGTTGATCAAGGGGTACTGAGATATGGTTAGATAAGAGAAATAAGTTCTGATGTTTTATTGCTCAGTAGGGTGACTATAGAGAATGATAATATACTGTGTATTTTAAAAATCTAGAAAAACTGATTTTGAATATTTTCAGCATAAATAATGATAAATGTTTGAAGAGATAGATTTGTTTAACCTGATTTAAACATTATAGAATGTATACATATATTGAAACATCAGAGGTACTCCACAGTATATATATTTTTATGTATCAGTTAAAAATTTAAAAAAATATATAATTGAAAAGAAAAGATGAACAGGAAAGGAGAAGTAAAAAGAGAGGGAAAATAGAGACTAGGAGTCATATGTTGCCTGAAATTCAGTGTCTAGCACAGAAGTAAGTACTTAATAAATACCTTTCGAGTGACAGAGATTCTGTGGGTTCAAACCCTAGGGTTCCAGGAATGAAACTTCTAGAAAAGCAAGCAATTCTGACTATATTGAAGTTCTGAGTTTTCAGGTGAGGTTAGGAGTGCTAAAATAGAGAGTAGGTGATGGTGTAAGAATCAAGGAGATGAAGGAACTACAGGTCAGGATATTTAAGGAATCACTGGACCAGATACTGCCATTAGCCCAGTTACTGCCATTCTACTGGGAAGAAGAACCTTTGTAGAGACTGGCAAAGTAGGAGCTTACAAGCAGGCTAGTGGCTGGAAGCTAATGTTTTCTGTACTTGTAGGTGAACAGAAATCAGAGGATACCAGAATAAAGCAGATGGTTGTAGACCTGATTGTATAGTTGCAGGATTTCATCAGAGCAGAGAGAAAATATGAAGTCCCATTGTAGTTTGGAAATAGTATTGGGCCACCTGAAAGGGAAAGGGAAAGCTCTGATGTTCCCATAGGGCATCCTTAACCCAAGTCCCCGTTTCCTGTTCCCAGTGCCTGGTGTATTATGTACATCTGAACAGAAACTGTTCTGCCTGTCAAGCTGGGTTTTTCTATGAAGTAGATGAAATGGTGAGTGTGTAAATTTAAGTAAATTTGCTCTGTGCCCACAAGAGAGTGGTTAATATAGCCAGATTTGCCCTGGGAATCAGGGAACACATTCTCCATATGCTTCAGTAAGTCATTCCTATGACTGAGCGTGTCTCATACTAAGAACTAAAAATCTTTATTTCCAAAATACTAGGATATTTGCCATTCTCTTCAGTCTAGTAGCTAACCTAGTTCCCATTAAAATACACCAAGCTGGAACCAAACTAAACTATTGCTCAGAATACTCTGTGTTTTCCCAATTCTATGCTTTTACTCAATGCCCCCTCATACTTTTTTCTTCCTCTCTGATAAATAATATCCTGTCAACAAGATCAAATACCACCTCTTCCATCAGATTTTCAATCATTTTAACAGGTAAAGAGGTTAATCTGATTTTTAGAATCTCATGACCTATTTCTCTCTTTGGATCTAGGGTTTGGGGCCATATTCCTGAATAAAACAAAACAAATTTCCTATTTCAAGAAAGTGTATAGACTGGTCAATAGCAGCTGCAAAGTAGAACCAAGACTCTGGCTCATGGCAATGTTGGGGAGGAAGAAAGGGAGTATCTTAGTCTGCTTGTACTGCTATAACAAAATACCTTAGACTAGGTAATTTACAAACAACAGAAATTTATTGCTCACAGTTTAGGAAGCTGGGAAGTTCGAGATCAAGATTTTGTGTCTGGTGAAAGCCCATTCCTCATATATGGTGTCTACTATGTGTCCACACATGGCAAAAGGAGGAAAAAGGAGCATACTTTCTAGTATAAGGGCACTGTTCCTGTTGATAAGGATGAAGCCTTTATAAAACTTAATCACTTCTTACAATCCCCACCTCCAAATACTATCACATTGAGGATAAATTCCAACATATGAATTTTGGAGGATACCATATTCAGACTTTAGCACAGTGATGGTGAATCTTTTAGAGACCACCAAGTGCCCAAACTGCAACTCCAAACCCGCTGATTTATTGCAAAGTACAACATTGCAATTAAACTTGAATATCCAATGCTTGGCTCCTGGGGTGACTTGGCTTGTGTGCCAACAGAGAGGCCTCTGCAAGCCTGCTGTGGTACATGTGACATAGGTTCACTATCACTGCCCTAGCAGAAAGGACAGAGGAAAAAGAGTGGATAAAAAGGAAGGAAGGAAAAGAAGGTCAGGAGGGAACAGAAAGAGAGGAAAGTGAAGAACAGAATGGACCTAGCATTCACTTGAAGTGGTTAAGACTTCCTGAAACCTGGTGGTTGTGGCTGGGGCAGGGTGAAAAGGAAAGGGAATGGGGAGTCTAGTCTCTTAATTGAGGTCAATGCCAACAAAGACAAAAAGGCTTAGGGAAAGATTTCACCCCAGGAACAGTAATAACACCATTGCTTCCTCTTCATACCTCCTAGGTGAAATCACTTTGGACTATTCATCATCAAGATTTTAGATGCATTCTCACCCAGAGCTCAATGTCTAGATGAGAACCTTTGTGAGGCTGGAGATAGTAAAGGACTAGGACACTAGATTTTGAAGTCATCTTTTCCCACTACCAACATAGGCAACTGGAAAAAAGAATGGTTTGGATAGTCTGAAGAGCTGGACCACCAATAAAATGGGCACTTAAGTTTGTTGGGTTCTCATTCCCCTCATGTAGAAAATAGAGTTGTTTCAGTCTTTCCTCTCTGTTCATTATTTGATACACTCCTATAATATCTTCAAATACAGTCATTTGAAATGCCAAGAGTATCCATGTGCTTTCATGTATCAACCAGAGAATCTGTGTTTCAAGTGCCACAGGGGAGGCCAATCCGACTGGACTCCACTGAAGGATGTACTTTCCCAAGACTCTGTAGCAGATGGGGTGGTTGGGGTTGACCCCTAATCCTCAAAAACCTTTTCCATAGGGATAGGGAGCAAGGTCAGGGGTTTGGTTCTGGACAAATCACTTCTCAGGAGCCCAGACTGAAAGAAAATCAGAAGAGAGCTTGGCATGCCTAACATTAAGCCCTCTGTCTATGTTTATAGCTATTCAGCTCTCATGATTGTTGGAGATAAACAGTTTCACTGTTCTCCAAAGTGTCTAAAAATGAAAATAGGGAAGCTGATTGGGCAGGATCATGCAGATATCTAGATTTTTTGCCTTCTCTTCTAAAGTATCTTAGGAACTAGTGGTTAGGGAGAGTGGCAGAAGAGAGAGACAATTCAGTTAGGACCCCATCCTCTGCCTTCCTTTTGCCATGACTGGAGAGCATGATTTAAGGGCCTGTCAAGGCAGCATTCAGGAAGAACTCTAAGCATCTAAAATGCTTCCTGGGAACAGATTATATGGGGCTGTCCTCCTCCACCTTTTCATGTCATATCTCTCTCACTACTCATCCACATCCTCACTCATAGATACACAAAGGAAATACAAGAAGGTCTTGTGGAAGGATGAAGATTTAGTATTTTTTTAAAAGGTACATAGATGTGGGTACACAGTCTATCTGCCTCCATTCATTGCTCTTCTTGGTGTCATAGGGTGTCTCACTCCATAGGCTACATTTCCTGGTCTCCCAATTCAACTACCTTCTGGCTTGATTCAAGCAATGGAAAGCACTGATGGAAAGACAGGATAAACGGAGAATCCAGGATCCTTATCCTCTGCTGTCTTTGCCTCAGTTAACGACTATGCTGTATGTCTTCTACGGTTTCTGCTGTCAACATACTTCCAGTATTGCTGTGTGATTCCAGCTCATGGCTCAGGTCATACTACTTCCTCCCATTGTCTCTCCATTTATCTTCCCCCTGCTCTGCTCTGTATTACAAGGGGTCTGACCTCTATAGGCTGTTTCCAAGGCTCTAAAATTAGTTGACTTCAAGTTTTCCCAAAAAGAGAGACATCAGAGGCAGACAAGAAGGCAAGAATAAGGGAAAGGATAGGGTTATTTCTTCCTTTCCTCTGCTTTGGACAGTATGTCTCATTTATGCATCTAGCTATTATGGATTCCACTTCCCAACAGGTGATTCTTTCCCCTGATTCTGGAAATAACCTATCCCCTTCCTCCTCTAGCCTAGGGGTGACATTGGCTTCTTGCTGTCATTAATCTCTGGGTTACCTCTTTGTCCTGGTTGGATTCTCAGCCTATCACCTATATAACCAATTTATTGTTTGCATTAAATTCCCTGTTATAAATATTTGATTGGTTGTTTTCCCAGTTGATCTTGACTATGAACTGGACTGGTGGAAATGCAGCCTACAATTTACTGTGTGAATGAATGAGAAGCACCTTGGTCATTTGACTCAAAGTAATGAGAAATAGGGGATAGCCCCAAAAATGGTGCCTTGTACCAGCCAGAGAAGTAAAGAGCCACAGGGCTGGGCACCCACTTGGATTCTTCATGATCTTGCTTTCAGGGAAACATGGCTCCAAACTCTATAGGAGACCTTGATGGAGGAGGTATAGCCATTGGGTTGGTTTTCTCTCGATTTTTGAGTGGTCAAGACTCCTACACCTATCAGATGCTAGAAAAGTTCCATCCTTCCATGGCCAATCAAACACTTTCCCCAGTGAACCCCCACTTCCACCCCAGACACAGTAGCAACCAGGACTTATTTTGTTGAGGATTTTATTATGGAGGATAATATGGGAGAGCAGCTCAAGTGCATAGAACTGTAGTTTTCTCCAGCTACCTGGTCTTCAAGTGGTTCTTGAAGGCATCATGGACTCCTGGGAATACTTCAAGATTACAGTTGGTGTTTCAGGTAGGTAATCAACATGGAGGGAATATCCAGCTGGTCGATGGCTTGTGGCTGGTTGGCCTGGTGCAGGGCTCTGCGGATAACTAAACGGGCCTGGGATAGGAGCGACTGTGGAGTAGCTACAGCAAGGAAAAATAGATCATGAGGAGCATTTCTCAATATAATTTTCCTGCCAAAGCCTACGTTTACTCTACCCTGGCTACTACTGCTCTAATATCCTCTCCCTTCTGAAAAATGTCCCCCTCTGCATGGTACCAGTGAAGCTGTACTGAGAACTATTCTGGGCGTGCTCAAGGCCACAAAAACAGTCATTGGCAGAGGCAAGGCCAGAAATAGAGCAAATGCTTCTTCCCCCACCTCATCTTAGTGACCCTTTCCCTAACATGGAGTCTGTAACATTTTCTCCAATGAGACCAAAGGAGAGAGAGGAAGATGAAGTTTTCTCTAGTTCATCCCATAGAAATGGCTTGAACAGTGATTTGGAGTGCTTGGGCCTATAAGGTGGGGGTCCTGTGGGTCTGGCTTGCTTACCACTCACCTCTGGCCTGTAGCAGCAATGCAACACCTTTATCATCTTTCGAGGTCATATCCAGTGGGAGAGATGGAAGGTAGATGTTAGCGCCAAAATCAATTAACAACTGGATATACTCTGGCTCACAGTTATGGTGGAGGCAGATTTCAAGGAGGGTTCGGGGCTGGGGAACATGAACCAATAGGCCCTTATCGGTGCAGTTGTAATCAGGATCTGCCCCATGGAGTAAAAGCAGGCGAAAACAGTCGAGGTGCCCATAGACTGCAGCCAAATAGAGGGGGCCAGAACATAAAGCTATGTTCGATGCCCACACTGGTAGTTTAGCCTTGACATTGGCATCTGCTCCATGACCTAGGAGCTCCTGCAAGATGGCAACAGAACCATCACGGGCAGCTGTGAGCACAGGAGAACAGTTGTTGTAGATGCTACCACCAGGACAGGCACCAGCTTCCAAAAGCACACGCACACAGTCCAGATGGCCATGACTGACAGCAGTGAAAAGTGGTGTCTGTGCTTTGACATCTAAGCTGTCAACATCAGCACCATGTGCTAGGAGGACCTGCAAACAGCTTAAGTGGCCATAAGAAGCAGCCAAACGCAAAGGTGTCCCAGGAACACCCCAGCCACTCCTGCTGTTAATGAAACGTTTGTAACGCTCTTGACATAGAAGCTGATCCAAGGTATGAGAGTCGTTGTCATATACTGCTTGATTGAGAGCCTGCTTCTCCCCGGTGTCAATGTCCTCCTCCTCCTCTTCGGGCTGCAGGAGGGAGAGGATCTTGGTGATGTCCATGAGGTTCATCTTGGCTGACTAGAACTGGACTATTCTCATTATGAGGAGGAGGGTATGCAAATCTGTGGATAACAAAACAAGGAGGACAGACTGAAGCTCCTTTTCAAAGCTCCGGAATGCTACCTTCTTCATGAACCTCTTGTCCCCTGCCCATCACCACCAGGCTACTCATCCATGAGTCTCCTGCTTCTCACTCTCACTCCTAGCTATCTTATTTCAGTCCCCAGGGACAACTGTCAAAGCAGGTGAGGCCATTTCACAGCTTGGTGCTTTTGCATATGCTATTCTACATGCCCCTCAGACCCTTACTTCTGGGATGCCTTTTTTGGTTTCATCCTGCCTTGGGATTCTAAAAGAATTACAGCTAGATTTCAGCTGTGAGCTTTCAGTGCATTTCCACATATCTGTGCTCCATTAGAATATAAACTCCAGTGTGAAGATTCTATTCATCTTGCATTCCTTCACCTTCAGTAGAGCCTACATCATGGCTGAGGATTTGGTAGATCCATTTTACTCAGTTTAGTATATGTGGTTTAATGAGGTGGCTTGAGTTTGGCAGTTGCTAGGCCAATAAAATGATGGTTTGTAGTGTCAAGCTCGTATCCCTGAGCATTCCGATATCAGTCTTATGGGTCAGACCCTCATCTCTGCATCTCTCCCTTTTAGGTGAAGTTCACCTTCACAGCCCCTCATGTCTGAAGAAATCTTCTTCTGAGTTTTCTGTAGCCTTCTCTCAGTCTCAGACCCCATGCTTCAGGAATAGAGGAAATCAGAAAATGGGTGTTGAATGACATTTACTGATTAAACGAAGAGGTACATTATGAAGAGGCTACTTAATGTAAAAGGAAGGCAAGCAGATGGCAGAAAACAAAGTTTCTAGAGCAAGTTCTATCTGGTATAATTGGTTTGCCCCCCAGAAACACTCTAAATCAGGAGTTCCCCAGATTGCCAGTATCTCCTCATAACCTACAGCTCCCCCATTCTTCTGTTTCAAGCTTTTTCCCATTCTTTGCACAATCCAGGCTGGAACCTTGACTCCAACCTCAACTCTTGTCCCCTCATAATCATCAGGCCCACAAAATCACTCACAACTCAATGATTTATCCACTGAGCTTACTAGTCCTATTCTTAGTTCTCCAAAGTGAAGTTCACCCACCTCATTTTGCAGTGCCATCAGTGTGAGCTGGTAGGTTTTCTAGAGCTCAGATCTCCTTACTCTCCCATATCCTGCAGCCAAGATCTCAGAGCTGCATACATATTTTTATTCACTGTCTACCCCCACCCCTCTTTGTTAGCTAGGGACTTCAGGTACTCACCTCATATAAAAAAATTTTTTTGAGGTGAGTGGGGTCATCTTCAACTTTAGGCCCCTTTCCACTGGCCAGCATGAGCTCCATATATAGTCCTAATATTTATTCATTCTTGGGGTACAATGGAAATAGGATTTGTAAAATCAGCTAGTCCCAGATTTGTAGCTCAGTACCCCCTAGTTCCTAATGAGTAAGCTTGGGCAAGTCACTTCCCTTTTTCATGACTCTTCTTTTCTCATTTACCAGACAGAAATAATAGCCTATGTTTCATGGGATTGGTAGGAGAAAGAAAACTACCCATATATGAGATCATCAAGGGTAAGCTTCTTTTGTGTGCACCTTCAATCTCCTTACTTTGGCTCTTCCCCCTCAATTATTTTAGAAACCAAAACAAAATTTCTATAGTCATTTGCTTCACTTCTATACCTACCTTCCTATCCATCTTTCCTCCTTTTTTTGTGGCACAGGGAAAGAACCCAGGGATTTTACACTGAGCTAAATCCCCAACCCTTTTTATATTTTCTCTTCTGAAATAAGGTCTCACTAAGTCAGTAAGTTGTCCAGGCAGGGCTTTAACTTGTGATCCTCCTTCCTCAGCCTCCTAGGTGTGTACACTAGGCCATCTTTCCCTTCTTTACCAAATGTGTCAAATTATCTACTACCTGCTTTCCTATTTTCCATTTACTTCAGGCTCTGCAGTCTGCCTCTATCCACCCTGAGTCATACCAAGAAAGCTCCTAAAAAAGGTCATCTATGTGTCTAAATCCAGTGACTACTTCTTGATCTGATCTTTCATTGCTGACTTTTCTCAGACAGACATGTCCCTACTGACCACTCCTTCCTACAAACTCCTGCTCCATCTTCCTGCCCAGTACCCTGCCCTGACTTTTCTCCCCACCCATTCTTCCCTGGAATATGTATGTCTACCTTGTTCTCATCTCTATCTTCTGCTCCAGTCCCAGAACTTTAGCTCTCACTTTTATTCTGATATTTTGAGCCCCCAAGCTCTCTCTTGAGCTCCAGGCATGTACCCCACTAAGTTTCTACAGGTACTTCAAGGTCAGAAATATCAAACCACTAAGAGCAGAAGCAGCAGCAGCAAACTTAATTCATGTGTAAGTTTCTCATCATCTGTAAAGGTAAACCAAAATAAAACCCTAAGACCCATCTCAGTCCCCTTAACTCTTGTCTCACTCCCATCAAACTCATTAATTCTTGTGGATTTTACTTCTTAGAAACACCTCCAGGCCATCCCCATCCCCCAGGCCCATATCTATTGCCAGTACTTTATCTAGTCTCTTACCTTTTTTTTAGCCTTGTAACAGCTGTAATAGTTTTCTAGATAGTTTCTCCTTTCAATATTTTCTTCATATTGCACCTAAAGTGATAATTTAATAATACAAATCTGGTCTGCACTATTCTGCTATTTTAAATCCCTTAATAGTTCCCCTCTTTCAGGGTTCAGCTCAGATGATTTAGGTAAGCTCACAGATCTAGCCATTCTCTCCAGTCTCACTTCCTATTAATTTTCTATTTATATTCTGAAATCCGGTGATAAGAAAATGGTGGTTTTCTGTGTATCTTGTGTTTCCTTCTGCCACATATATTTCTTTCTACTGAGTTGGTTCGTCCAGAATCCATGCTCCGATTGTACTATAGGTGTCACCATACTATATTATAACCCCTCTGTGGGTCTGTTTTGCCCTCACTGCAGATGGAGATGCCATACGGTGTAGTGTTAAACCACTGCCTGGCTTCTTCAATCGCAGCTCTATCATTTAGTAACTGTGTGACCTAGGGAAGATTATTTAATCTCTCTGTGCCTATTCATCTTTAAAGAGAGGATAATTGTGCCTGCCTTGGAGTGTTGTTGTTAAGATTGGATACATTAATACATAGCAATTGCTTAAAGTAATGCCTGAATGTATTTCTCAATAACTACTTTTACTATGATGATCAACACTTAGGCCTTCAATTTCTATGATTATTGCTCCTAACTTAATGTCCTATAACTTCAGAGCTAGAGTAGGACTTGTAGATAATTTAATATAATTTTTTCAATTTAGAGATGGGGAAACCAAGGTTCAGAGGGGTAGCATCTACTTTGTTAAAGTCACATGGCTGTAATTATCATCTGTCTCATTTTCAAGAACCCAGAACACATTTATAATCTTGTGCATTTCAAAGCTATTTAATGTAGTACAATAGGTAATGATATCTTCATTGTTTATGTGATGGAAACTAAGGCCAGAGAAAGTGAGGGATTTGCCAGTTGCATCAAGCCAGTACCAGAGCCAGACATAGACTACAGGTTTCCCGATTACTTATCCTGTTCTTTCCACTGCAACATAAAAAACACATATCCTTCCACTTTTTTAAAACAGAGTTACACTGCAGGTCCCAAGATCCTCAGGTTTTGAGTGTCATGCTGAACTTTATGGACTTTGGTAATGGAAGATTCCTGTACAAATCATTTCTCTGATGGTTTGTAGGAATTCTTTCTTTATTTTGGTGACTCAGATCTAGGTAGATGAAGAAAGCAGAGAGCACTGGAGGGAAATGCTGAAGCTTTCACCTAGGTTATTTTTGTGAAACCACAGCAAAACTCATATAATGAGCCTCCAGAGCCAAATCAAGCCAGGGCTTCCTGAAGCTTTGGAACTTGAGTGAATCCTGTTTCCCTTAGATGTGGACAAGAAAATCCAGCTCATCTACTGTCTGTCTTTACCTTGTTGTACTTTATTAATCAAAGAGTTATTGTGTGGCTGCTGTGTACCAAAAGCACTTCTTGATTCCTAAAAGTTCAGGGGTTTTAAACCTTTTTTGGTGATTTTAGCCTTGATAAAATCTGTGGATAAATCTCATTACATTTTTAGTACATAAAATTACATAGGATTAAAGGAAACCAATTATATTAAAATACTGTTATCAAAATATTTTAAAACTATATAATATAGTAATATACATTCTTTATTAACTCATTAAAAACAATATGTAATAATCCCTAAGTTGCAATGAGTGTAAATGACATTTTAAGATCTCTGTCACACTGTAATATGATATGAAATATCTATTTCTTCTTGTAACCAAGTTACATGAACTGGTAATAGTACTGCCATTTACTGCCTGAATTCATTCTTGAAAGAAATAGTAAATTTCAGTTACAGTTTAGGGGTTAGGGAAGGGAAAAAGCTATTTGCTCTTCTGCTTCTGGACCCTTCATATTTTATCTAAGGCCTCTTGGGGTCTATGAATCTAGGTTAAGAACCCCTATAGGAAAGTGACTGGTTTCTGTTGGACCCAGAACACTCCTTCAGGTATTAGTAAACTATTTGTCAGCCTCACCTTTCTTCTCCCACCCTGAAGACCTCTGTTTTAACAATTTTAAGCCCACTGTTTGGCACACCTCCCTCACAGACTTACAACACAATATAAAGATACAAAGACAAAACTTTACCCTCTGTGTAATGTATAACTACAAATGCCCTTAAGTAGGTCCTTATAAATCAGAGAGCCTAGGTGGACACACTTTCTGGGAACAGACAAGACAGGAAGCTGATACAGTATCCCTTCTCCCAAGTGCACCCATGTCCCAGACTTAACAGTAGCGGCTAGGCTCACTTTTCCCTGACAGACTTGTGTCTTATGTCCACATACTTACAAGACTTCAGGCTGAGGCTGCTCTGAGCGGGATTGCTGCCACTGTCCCACTGTGAAGCATTTGGGCCCTGGTGTCCCCTCTGCAGGTAGCCCCTCTGCAAGGAGCCCCTATTGCTCTAGGCTGGTGCAGGTGGGGCCCTGCTTTCCTACTGGTAATAACCAAACAGAAAGACTAGACCTCAGCCCCGGGCTGACTTGATCCAGGGGGCTAATTTTAGGCTACCCTCCACCCCTCCTTCCCTCAACTAGTGTTATCTTACCAGTGTCATTGGGGAGCTGTCCCAGGAAGAGGAGGGGGCAGCCCCCAGGGAAATCCAAGAAAGACTGAAAAATAAATAGGAGCTTAGGTAGTAAGGCTAGGGCTACTGCTCCCCATTTTTTCCTTGCATGTCCTGCTCTACCACTCAAATGGGCACCAAAGTAAGGCCCTTGAGCTGAGGCTATTTCAACATCACCCCTACCACCAATGGGCCTGAGAAGGCCCAGCCTCTCTTAGCACACTTTCTTCTGAGCTGGAATCTCTTTAATTGTTTCTCTGAACTTTCCTCTTAACTTTTCTGGATTTCCTTTTTGGCTCTTTAGGGCCCAGCAACATCTTGCCTTCCCCTCTGCCAACTCCCTAGAGTGAAGAGGAGGGTGGGAAGAAGCCTTCATGCTGGAATGTACTATCAGTCAGCTTTTCTAAAACTTAAGAAGGTCTTGATCTTTTATAAAGATCTCCCTAGTCAACTCACGTGCCAAGCTCAGCCTGAAGAAAATGCCCACAGCCTCCCACTCTTCTCACCCCTGAAGTATCACTATTAGATTAATATCAGCACTGGAAAGTTTGTCAAAAGATCAGCTCTTAAGAGTATTATTTTATCTCTCTTGTTTCTTTCAAATGAGTGAAGTGGTAGGAAAACACCTTTAGAAATAGTAACAATATGTATTTTAGATGTCACATTAAACAAAACTAGGAACCAACATCCTGCCTTACTCTGGGATGAAAAGCCAGCCCAGCTTTAGGTATAGAAACCACACCACAGTTGGATCACATCTGTGAAACTATAAAGCAGCCAGTATGTACAAAGTCTAGATGCAGATAGAACATAGAAAAGAGAAAGACATAATGTCTTTTAAAAAGCTCATTTCATTAGGAAAAATATACACAGAAACAATTATTTTTCACATAGTGAAAAAATGCCAGAACTAAAAGCAGTCCTGGATACCTATGGTTTATTCTTTATCCATCACAGGAGAGTATTTCATGGTTCTGTTTCTCTGTACACTCATGAAAATTAATTATAATGACTTTTCATTAGGTAGACTTCAGTCTGTATAGAACAGTGATCCCAAGACCGTGAAGTACTTCTCTTTCTAATCACCAAGAAAGAGAATATTTCAGTCAGAAAAACAAAAATCCAGTCAGGGAACCATGTATGGGATATATAGGATAAAGTGCTATCATTTCTGTTTTACATGATTAGTTTAGTGTTACAACTTGCACATCAAAAAGGAATATCCACATTTCTTAAACATATTCAAAGGCTTTGACTTGAATGCTTCTAGTAATAGGGCAATTGCTCCATCCAGAGGTAGCACATCTTTTTTAAAAGAAAAGTTTGTTAATTGGTACATATTAGTAGTACAGAATAATGAGATTTGTGATGGTATATATTATTGTTGAACAGCTCAGTTAGTCCTTTCTTCTAGGCTCGTATCTTCATCTACAGAGTACCCCTGAGTGGATTCTATCCTGTCTTCTATCCTCTCCTTACCCTTGGAACCCCAAAGAACATGGTCACTTTCACTATCTCAAAACAGTCTGTTAGGGTTCTGAACCAAGATATTTTATCTTCCAGGTCCCCTTATCTCAGAAAAAACAGCTACTTCAACTCTTTCTTTGAATCTGGTATCTATTCAGTCTACCATAAAGTGAGTAGTCATGCAGCCTGCTTCCACATTCATGTTACCTGGGAATTCACAGGAGGCCAGATGACTCCTTTCAAAACTGTCAGTGTCTCATTGATCAGTGACTCTGATAATCAGGAACATCAAAAGGTTATCAAGAAAAGTATGGTGTGTACCAAGGTCGCAAGTTGCACAGAACATGCTGAATCAGCCCGCTGCAGACAGGCAGGTCTGCAGACACTGTAGGAAGGTTGCAAGTCATGCGGAACATGCTGAATCAGCCCATGCCCCAGCAGCAATCCACTGAATACCCACACACGCCCCTGCCTCACCCCCACCCCTGCTCCTCTGACCTCTTCTCTGTACTGCCACCTGGCTCTACACTACAAAGACGCAGAGGACACCGGACCACCAGACCACTGTACTGGGTAAGTTGGAGTCATCTTCACCTCCCATCAGGACCAGGACTATCTTCAGGGGAAGGGCAGCTGGAACCTGCAATACAACTCTGCAGAGTTCAACCCTACAGGAGGACAGGGAGCTCAACTTGGGACTTGCAGCCAGAAATCTGCCTGAATCTCACGGGTCTGCGACTAGCTTGCTGAGACTCATTGACTTATATCTGCACACTGCTACCCACATTTTCTATTGTGACAGCAGAGACATACCCTGAAAAAGGCCCTTCATCTTCATTGTTATTTTTAATTTCCAAAATTAGTGTTATTAGTTTGTTTTTTTCTCTTTTCTTCTCCTTTGATCCTCTTATCTTTAATTTTTTCCTACTCTTTGCAAATATTTGTTTTTCTCTCCTTTTTTCTCTTTTCTTTGTTCTCTTTCCTTTCTCTCACACTCACTCTTTTACTCTCCTACATTGTTCATCTTCCCCTTTGGTCCCTGTTTTGATCCTCATTCAGAGTTCTTTATTTTACTATTATTCTCTTTCCTTCTTACCTGTGTCCTCTGGACACACTGCTAACCTTCCCCTATCCTTCTTCCCATCTGTCCCTCCCTCCCCAACCCCTTTGAACTCCCCACCACAAAGGGCAAAGTTGTTATATTGAAGAGTTTATTCATTATATGATGGGTTGGTCCTCGATCTTGATTTAATTCACACAGCTAAAGGTGATAGATTATTAACTACAACAAAATGTCATTTTCAAAGATGTACTTGATGCAGTGGTGTTGATGATTGTATCACTTGGGTTAAGGTGGTGTTATTGATCTAGTCAATGAACCTTCCTAATATAAGGAAAAAGAGAGAGCCTTAGAGTCAATAGAGACTCAAAACATAAAGACCAGCTATATCTGGAAGACACCTCTGAGAAGCAATCATTCCATAAGCGTTCTAATTACAAGCAACAAAGATACCTACAATAAGCAATTTCAAACTATCAACCCATGAGTTAAACCAAGCACAGTATGAAGAACAAAAATGAGAAGACATTTAAGCAGGGCACAAACTCAGACTTCCACCCCACCAAGGGTAAATCCTGGGGGGAATGAGATGGACAAGTCCCATAACCAACCACCTGGATACCTTAAACTGATAGCACAGGAAGTAACAAAACAGATGAATGAGGCTCTAGAAAAATTCAGAGCAGAAATAATCTCCCAGATACCTACAGAGATGGTGAGCAGAGTGAAAGACATGATTAGAGGATCTAGAACCGAAACAGATAAAAAAATAGATGAGCTCAGAAACATGCTGGAAGCCATGAATACCCAGCATAAGAAAGAAATGGAAACCATGATCGCCCAACATAAGAAAGAAATGGAATCCATGAAGCAGATTCAAACAGATATTCAGGAGATCAAAAACTCCATTGAAAGTATCCACAGCAGATTAAGGGAATCTGAAGATAGAATATCACATATACAAGACAGGATTGTGGATAGAGATCATGAAAACAGAGATTTCTTAAAAACAGTAAGGCACCATGAGAAATCAATCCAACAACTGCTAGATGATGCAAAGAAGAATAACATAAGACTGCTAGGAGTCCATGAGAAAACAGGAGAAAGCACAATTGACATAAAAAAAAACTGTTCACAGAAGTAATAGTGGAAAACTTCCCAGACAGAGGTGGGGAATTGGACATACAGGTAGGTGAGGCATATAGAACTCCAACTAACCATGATCAAAAACAATCTACAGCTAGACACATAATAGTCAAGATCCCAGAAACACAACAGAAAAACAAAATCCTACAAGCAGTTAGAGAAAAGAAACAAATCACCTACAAAGGAAAGCCCATCAGAATCACAGCAGACTTCTCAACACAAACCCTCAAATCAAGGAGAGCCTGGAGTGAAGCATTTCAAGCCCTAAAAGAAAATAACTTCCAACCTAGACTGTTGTATCCTGCAAAATTATCTTTCAAAATCCATGGGGAATCTAGATACTTCCACGACAAAGAACACCTGAGAAATTTCATGAACACCAAACCAGCACTACAAGCAATTCTAAACAATATCCTAGAAAAAAGCAATGAAGGCCACAACTCCATGAGGCCCAACAGAGGGAAGCCACCAGGCAAGGTAAGACACTAAAGAGAAACGGGAAAAAATAAGAAATAAAAGAGCCAACAAAAGTAAAACATCATGACAAGGATAAATCAATATCTATCAATTATAACCCTCAATGTTAATGGCCTCAATTCACCCATCAAAAGAAATAGACTGGCAGAATGGATTAAAAAGGAAAATCTAACAATATGCTGTATACAAGAAACACACCTAACTCAAAAATAAACTCATAGACTGAAAGGAAAAGGATGAAAAACAGTCCGCCATGCCACAGGAAGCCAGAAGAAAGCAGGGGTAGCAATCTTATTTGCAGACAATGTAGGTTTCAAACCAAAACTAATTAAGAGAGACAAAGAGGGTCACTACATCCTTGTGAAGGGAACAATCCAAGAGGAAGAGATGGCAATCCTAAATACATATGCACCAAATACGAATGCTCCCAACTATACAAATCAAATATTAATAGACATGAAAAACCAAATAAACACTAACACAGTTGTAGTGGGGGACCTCAATACTCCACTATCACAAATAGACAGATCAACTAGACAAAAAGGTAACAAGGAAATTCTAGAACTGAACCAAGCTATTGAACAAATGGACTTAATAGATGTTTACAGACTGTTCCTCCCCACAAAATCAGAATACACATTCTTTTCAGTTGCACACGAGTCATTCTCCAGAATAGACCACATGCTAGCTCATAGGACATGTCTAAGTAAATGTAAAAGAATTGAAGTTACCCCTTGTATATTATCAGACCATAGTGCAATGAAATTGGAGATCAACAAAATAAGAAACCGCAAAACGCCAACAAACACATGAAAACTGAATGACACTGTCTTGAACAGCCAATGAGTCACAGAGGAAGTTAAAGAAGAGATTAGACAGTTTGTACAAATAAATGATAATGGCAGTACAACATACAGGAATCTATGGGACACAATGAAAGCAGTTCTCTGTGGGAAATTCATAGCAGTGAATGCCCATATTAGGAAAACAGAGAAAACTCAGATAAATAACCTAATGCAGAACCTCCAGCTCCTAGAAAAAGAAGAGCATAACAAATCCAAAGCTGGTACAAGAGAGGAAATTATAAAGATCAGGGCAGAAATCAATGCAATGGAGACTAAGAGAACAATACAAAAAAAATCAATGAATCAAAGAGTTGGTTTTTTTAAAGAATAAATAAAATCTATAAACCTTTAGCCAACCTTATCAAAAAAGGAAAGAAAAGTCACAAATACATGCAATTAAGAATGAAAAAGGTGAAGTCACAACAGGTCCAACAGAAATCCAGAGGATCATCAATACCTACTTCGAGAACCTCTATTCCAATAAAATGGAAAACACAGAAGAAATGGGCAGATTCCTAGATACATACAAATTACCAAAGTTAAGTGAAGAAGATATAGAAATTCTAAACACCCCAATTACAATGAGTGAAAGTGAAAATGTAATAAAATATTTACCAGCAAAAAAAAATCCCAGGTCCTGATGCCTTCCCTGCTGAATTCTACAAGGCATTTAAAGAAGAACTAATACCATTACTCTTTAAACTCATCAAAGAAATTGAAAGAGAAGCAATACTTCCAAATTCATACTGGGAAGCAAGTTTTACTTTGATTCCAAAACCAGGGAAAGACTGAACCCAAGAAGAGAACTACAGGCCAATCTCCCTAATGAACATAGATGCAAACATCCTCAACAAGATACTGGCAAACAATACAGAGGATCATCAAGAAGCTCATACACCCTGACCAAGTTGGATTTATCCCAGGGATGCAAGGATGGTTCAACATCTATAAATCAATAAATATAATGCACCATATTAACAGAGTCAAGGACAAAAACCATAAGATCATCTCAATAGATGCAGAAAAAGCATTCAAGAAAATCCAACACCCATTCATGATAAAAACCCTGCAGAAAGTTGGAATAGAAGGTCTTTATCTCAATCTGATTAAGGATATCTATGAAAAACCAACAGCCAACATCATACTAAATGCTCAAAACCTGAGAACTTTCACGCTAAAATCAGGAACAAGACAAGAATGCCCACTATCACCACTCTTGTTCAATATAGTTCTGGAAACATTAGCCACAGCAATTAGAAAAGAGAAAGAAATAAAAGGAATAAAGATAGGAAAATAAGTTGAACTGTCATTATTTGCTGATGATATGATACTTTACATAGAAGACCCAAAAAACACCACCAGAAGACTTCTAGACTTAATTGACAGATTCCATAGAGTAGTTGGATACAAGGTCAACACTCAAAAATCAATAGCCTTCTTGTACACAAATAACAGACTCACTGAGAGAAATTAGGGAAACAATTCCTTTTACAATAGCATCCAGTAAAATGAAATATCTAGGAATCAATCTAACAAAGGAAGCAAAAGACCTCTACATTGAAAACTACAGCACTCTAAAAAAAGAGATCGAAGAGGATACAAGAAAATGGAAAGACATCCCTTGTTCCTGGGTAGGAAGATCCAATATAGTGAAAATGGCCATACTTCCAAAACTACTATATAGATTCAATGAAATGCCACTTGAAATTCCAACAATGTACTTCACAGAGCTAGAGAAAACAATCCAAAAATGCATTTGGAACCATAAGAGACCTAGAATAGCTAAAGCAATTCTAAGCAACAGAGGCATGACTGGGGGTATCACAATCCCCAAATTGAAACTATACTACAAAGCTACTGTGATAAAATCAGCATGGTACTGGCAAAGGAACAGACCTGAGGATCAGTGCATTAGATTAGAAGATGCAGACACAACCCCAGACATACTCCGCCACCTCATCTTTGAGAAAGGAGCCAACCACCATCATTGGAGGAAAGATAGCCTCTTTAATGTATGGTGTTGGAAAAACTGGATTTCAACCTGCCAAAGATTAAAACTAGACCCATACCTATCACCATGCACTAAACTAACATCGAAGTGGTTTAAAGATCTAAATATTAAGACAGAAACACTAATCTTGCTGGAAGATAAGTTAGGTAGAACTCTTGAAGACATTGGCATAGGAAAAGACTTCATGAGCAAAACCTCAGCATCACGTGTACTAGCAGAAAGAATCAACAACTGAGATCTCATCTTATTAAAAAGCTTCTGCACTGCAAAAGAAACCACCAACAGAGCTAACAAACAACCTACAATATGGGAAAAATTTTTTAGCACCTGTACCTGAGACAAAGAGCTACTATCTAGAATATATAAAGAACTGAAAAAATCAGACCCCCCAAATTCAAAGACCCAATTCAAAAATGGGCATCTGAAATGAACAGACATTTCTCAGACAGAAGTAAAAGCAGCAAACAAATATATGAAAAAATGTTCAACATCACTTGTCATTTGAGAGATGCAGATGAAAACAACAGTAAGATTCCACCTCACCCCAGAAAGAATGGCTGCTATCAAGAAATCAACCAATAACAAATGCTGGCAGGGTTGTGGGGAGAAGGGAACCCTTCTCCATTGTTGGTGGGAGTGCAGACTGGTGCAACCAATGTGGAAGTCAGTATGGAGATACCTCAAAGAACTAGGACTAGAGGTCCCATTTGACCCAGCTATTCCCCTGCTGGGTATCTTCCCAAAAGAATTAAAAGAATCATACCACAGTGATATATGTGCATCCATGTTCATAGCAGCACAGATTGTAATAGCTAAAGCTTGGAAGCAGCCCAAGTGCCCATCAACTGGAAACTGGATAAAGAAAATGTGTTTTTTTTTATAAAATGGAGTACTACTAAGCCATAAAAAATGAAAAATTAGAGTCATTTATAGCTAAATGGATGCATATCGAGGCCATACTCTTAAGTGAAATAAATAGGACACACATGTGTAAATACCCAATAGTTTCTCTAGCATGAGAAACTGAAAGTGTAAATAAGTATGAAAATGATTAAAATGAATAATTGATACTTTAAAATAGGAAAAAAGGTCCAAAAATGAAGGAGTGAAGGGAGGGGAAGGGGAAAGGAAAAGAGGGAAAGGAAAAAATATGAGAAAAGAAAAAAATGGAAATAATGCCTAGGTAAATAGGCAAGGGTGGAGGGGGTTAAGGGTGCACAGGTAATGGGGAAAAAAAGTAAGAACCAAGATATATCATGTACAGGTACAAACACCCAATGATAAATGTAACCGAATTGCATACCTAAAATGTACCAATAAAAGAACTCAAAAAAAAAAAAAAGAAAAGAAAAGTATGGTGGTGCAAGCCTCTAAACCTAGCATTCTGAGAGGCTGAAACAGTAGGTTCACAAGATTGAGCCTGTCCTGGGCACCTTAGTGATTTAATGAGACCCTGTCTCAAAATAAAAAGTAAAAGAGCTGAGGATGTAGCTCAGCATAAAGGTTCTGGCTTCAGTCCTCAGTGATGCAAAAAAAAAAAAAAGGAAAGAGGAAAAAAGCAGGCTGTGGATTTAGCTCAGTGGTTCCATTGTGTTCCTTGCAAGTGCAAGGACCCGAGTTCGAACCCCAACACCAAAAAAAAAAAAAGCATATTATCTTCAGTTTGATTTGAGCCAGTGGCTTATAGCTGTTTATTGTTTGAGGCCTTATAGGAGGCTGGTTATAGTCAATAAATAAGGTATTGTGATAGTAAAAGAAACAGAGTAGGATATTATTCTTGAAAAAAAGTGTTAGAAGAACTTCTAATATATGTTTTATTGAGATAATTATAGTTTCACATACAATTGTAACACTAATATAGAGAGCCTCTGCACACTTTACCCCTATTGCAAGCTATAATACAATATCATAAGTTTGATATTGGCATTGCCAAGTCCATCTAATTCAGATTTCTCTATGTTTATTTGTACTCATTTGTGTATTTATTTTTATATAATTTTTATTACATGTAGGTTCTTATGTATACCACTTTAGGTGATATACAGAATGGTCCTATCCCAGTAAGGATACCTTGTATTCCCCTTTCATACCCACATTCACAATCACTTTTTTCCACCCCTAATCCTCTAGAAACCTCTAATCTGTTCTCCAATTCTGTTGTTTCAAATTATATAAATGAAACCATTATAAACTAATTTTTGTCTTTTGGATTAGTTTTTTCATTCAGCATACTCTTGAGATTCATCTATTCAAATTGTGTTTATCAAGTTTGTTTCTTTTTATTGTTGAGTGGAATTCATGGAATGTATATAGCACAATTTATTTATTGACCTATTGAAGGACATCTGGATTTTATCTACTATTTGGCTAATAGGAATAAAGCTGCTATGAACATGTGTGTATAGTTTGTTAACATTGTATTTTTATAGTAGGCCTTACTATCAGGTAGAATGATTCCCCCTACTTTACTGTTCCATTTCAAGATGATTTTAGCTTGTAGGATTTGTGCATTTTAATATAATTTTTAGAATAAGATAGTCTACGCCATCAAATTTTTGAGGAACTGACATGTTTTTTCATGAAAGGTGCATCATTTTACTCTCCCATCAATGATGTATGAAAGTCCCAATTTCACTACATCTCAGCCTATACTTATATTCCTTGTTTTTTTATAACCATCTTAGTAAGTGTAAAATAATATTTCATTGTAGTTTTTTGTTTTCATTTCTATAATTAGTAATGAAGTTGAACATCTTTTCATGTGTTTGTTGTTCACTTATATATTTTCTTTTGAGATATGTCTATTCAAGTACCATATTTTATAACAACTCTTGAATTTTCTTTTCTCGCACACCTTGGTAACCATTCTATTTATTATTTCTATGAATTGAATGTGAAATAATACAGATTTTTTCTTTTTGTTACTGATTTATTTTACATAAGTATGTCATAAAGTTCATCTAAGTTTTAATATAAGATTTACTTACTTTTTGAGCTTGGATAATATACCATTGTATGTATATACTATATTTTGTTTATTCAGTCATTCATCAGGGAATACTTGGGTTGCTTCCATGTTTTGGCTTTTGCATATAATGCTGCTATGAACATTAAGGTACAAGTACATATTTGAGTCCCTGCTTTCAATTCTTTTGGGTATATATCCATGAGATTTGTGGGATCCTTTGATAGCTCTACTTTTCATTTTTTCAGGACCTGCCATAATGTTTTCCATGGATGTTGCACCATTTTCCATTCCAATTAATGGTGCATAAGTGTTTACATTATCACTAAAATTTGTTATATGCTATTGTTTGAAATTTTTCAGTAGCCATTCTTTCTTCTTTTTTAATTTTTTTATTGGTGTATCTTAGGTATACAATACGTTTACATTTATCATTGGGTGCTCGTACCTGTACATGATGTATCTTATTTTTTCCCCATTACCTGTGTGCCCTTCACCCCCTCCACCCTTCCCAATTTACATAGATTTCATTTCCTTTTTTTTTCTCATAATTTTTCCTTTCCCTTCTTCCCTTTGCCCTTCCCCTCCCACCACCCCTACACCTTTGGAGCTTTTCCTATTTCAAATTATCAATAATTCATTTGAATCATTTTAGTCCTTATTTACACTTTCCATTTCTCACACTAGAGAAACTGTTTGGTATTTACACGTGTGTCCTATTTATTTCACTTAAGAGTATGGCCTCAATATGCATCCATTTAGCTATAAATGTCTCTAGCTCCTCTACCTTTATGGCTGAGTAGTACTCCATTTTATAAAAAAAACTATATCTTCTTTATCCAGTTTCCAGTTGATGGGCACTTGGGCTGTTCCCAAGCTTTAGCTATTACAAACAGTGCTGCTATAAACATGGGTGCACATATACTGCTGTGGTATGATTCTTTCGATTCTTTGGGGAAGATACCCAGCAGGGGAATAGGTGAGTCAAATGGGACCTCTAGCCCTAGTTCTTTGAGGTATTTCCCTACTGATTTCCACAGTGGTTGCACCAGTCTTCACTGCCACCAACAATGGAGAAAGGTTCCTTTCTCTCCACACCTCCGCCAGCATTTGTTATTGGTTGATTTCTTGGCAGCAGCCATTCTTTCTGGGGTGAGGTGGAATTTCAGTGTTGTTTTTATCTGCATCTCTCCAATGACCAGCGATGTTGAACATTTTTTCATATATTTATTTGCTGCTTTTACTTCTTTTTTTTAAAATAGTTTCTTAAATTTATTTATTTATTTAAACATAACATGAAGAAGGTGTTAAAACTGGTATAATAGCTCAATAGAGTAAGTTTTCCAGATTTTTGGAGGGATGAAGAGGGAGATATTCAGAACCCTTCACCAGAATCCCCCCAACTTGATCATAGTGGATTAAGGATGTACTTTGTTGATGTGCTTAGTCAATGACACCAGCTTGACAGATCTTTCTTTCTGAACCAAATCCCATTGAATTATCTGGTCCCCTTGGCTGATGAACCATTAGGCGAGGAGCACTGGCATCATCCACAGTGGTGTTCTTCAAGCGATTGACCAACAAATCAGGTCGAGGGGGTGCAACAGCCTTGGGGCCCTTGCACACTTGCATACGAGCATCCCAATCCACATACTTGATGAAACCAAACCCATCTCTCATGGCAGTGATTACTTATTTGATAGAACTTCAGTGTTGGTGGCTTGTTCTAATTTGTCACGTTGGTCTGTTGAAATATAAAACCTAACATGGTCACCTTCCAGCAGGGTCACCTTGGATTTTGTATCTTTAGTTCCCTCAAAATGTTCACTGCTGATATCTTCAAAAATGACTGTTCCTTGAGGCAATAATCTGACATCTGTTGCAATTTCTTTACCATTTCTGTCCTAATATTTAAATATTTAATCCACTTCGATCTTAATTTAGTGCATGGTGATAGGTATGGGTCTAGTTTTAATCTTTGGCAGGTTGAAATCCAGTTTTTCCAACACCATCTATTAAATAGGCTATCTTTCCTCCAATGAGGATGGTTGGCTCCTTTGTCAAAGATGAGGTGGTTGAGCATATCTGTACCTGTTTATGCATCTTCTAATCTATTCCACTGATCCTCGGGTCTGTTTCTTAGTCAGTACCATGCTGTTTTTATCACAATAGCTTTGTAGTATAGTTTCAAGTTGGTATTGTGATACCCCCAGCCATATCTCTGTTGCCTAAAATTTTGTATTTTTCTAGGTCTCTTCTGGTTCCAAATGAATTTTTGGATTGTTTTCTCTAGCTCTGTGAAGTATATTGTTGGAATTTCAATTGGCATTGCATTAAACCTATATAATAGTTTTGGAAGTATGGCCATTTTCACTATATTGGTTCTTCCTACCCAGGAACAATGGATGTCTTTCCATTTTCTTATATACTCCTCAATCTCCTTATTCAAATTGCTACAGTTTTCAGTGTAGATGTCTTTTGCTTCATTAGGTTGACTCCTAGATATTTCATTTTTTGGGATACCATTGTAAAAGGAATTGTTTCCCTAATTTGTCTCTCAGTGAGTCTATTATTCGTATATAAAAAGGCTATTGTTTTTTGAATGTTGACCTTATATCCAGCTACTTTACTGAATCTGTCAATTAAGTCTAGAACTCTTTTGGCAGAGTATTTTGGGTCTTCTACATAAAGTATCATATCATCAGCAAATATGACAGTTTAACTTCTTCCTTTCCTCTTTTCATTCCTTTTATTTCTTTCTCTTTTCTAATTGCTGTGACTAATGTTTCCAGAACTATATTGAACAGGAGTGGTGATAGTGGGCATTCTTGTCTTGTTCCTGATTTTAGCGTGAAAGTTCTCAGGTTTTGAGCATTTAGTATGATGTTGGCTGTTGGTTTTTCATAGATATCCTTAATTAGATTGAGATAAAGACCTTCTATTCCAATTTTCTGTAGGGTTTTTTTATCATGAATGGGTGTTGGATTTTGTCAAATGTGTTTTCTGCATCTATTGAGATGATCATGTGGTTTTTGTCCTTGATTTTGTTAATGTAGTATATTACGTTTATTGATTTATGGATATTGAACCATCCTTGTATCCCTGGGATAAATCCACTTGGTCAAAGTGTATGATCTTCTTGATAACCCTGTATATTCTGTTGGCCAGTATCTTGTTGAGGATGTTTGCATCAATATTCATTAGGGAGATTGGCCTGTAGTTCTCTTTTTGGGTTGTGGCTTTCCCTGGTTTGGGGATCAAAGTAATACTTGCTTCCAGGAATGAATTTGGAAGCTTTGCTTCCCTTTCAATTTCCTTGAGTAATGGCAATAGTTCTTCTTTAAATGTCTTGTAGAATTCAGCAGGGAAGCCATCAGGACCTGGGCTTTTCTTTCTTGGTAAATATTTAATTACATTTTCAATTTCCCTCATTGTAATTGGGATGTTTAGAATTTCTATATCTTCTTCATTTATCTTTGGCAATTCGTACATATCTAAGAATCTGTCTATTTCTTCTGTGTTTTCCATCTTATTGGCATATAGGTTCTTGAAGTAGGTATTGATGATCCTCTGGATTTCTGTTGGATCTGTTGTGACTTCACCTTTTTTGTTCTTGATTGCATGGATTTGAGCCTTTTCTTTCCTTGTTTTGATAAGGTTTGTTAAGGGTTTATTGATTTTATTTATTGTTTTGAAAAACCAACTCTTTGATTCATTAATTTTTTGTGTTTTCCCTTCACAAGGATGTAGTGACCATCTTTGTCTCTCTTAATTAATTTTGGTTTGAAGTCTACTTTTTCTGCAAATAAAATTACTATGCCTACTTTTTTCTGGGCTCCTGTTGGGTGGATAACTCTTTTCCATCCTTTTACTTTCAATCTATTAATTTATTTTTGCATTAAATGTGTTTCTTCTATACAGCATATTGCTGGCTTTTGATTCTTAATCTGTTCTGTCAGTCAATTTCTTTTGATTGGTCAATTGAGGTCATGAACATCGGTAGTTATAATTGATAGATATTGACTCATCCTTGTCATGCTGTTTTACTTTTGTTGGCTCTTTTACTTCTTATTTTTCTCCCTTTCCTTGAGTTTCTTACCTTGCCTGGTGGCTTCCCTTTTTTGGGCCTCATGGAGTTGTGACTTTCATTGTCTTTGTCCAGGATATTGCTTAGAAATTTTGGAGTGCTGGTTTGGTGTTCATGAAATTTCTTAGGTGTCCTTTGTCATGGAAGTATCTAATTTCCCCATCGATTTTGAAAGACAATTTTTTGGGATATAAAAGTCTAGGTTGGAGGTTATTTTTTTTAGGGCTTGAAATACTTCACTCCAGGCTCTCCTTGATTTGAGGGTTAATTTTGAGAAGTCTGCCGTGATTCTGATGGGCTTTTTTTGGACGTGATTTGTTTCTTTTCTCTAACTTCCTGTAGGATTTTGTTCTTCTGTTGGGTTTCTGGGATCTTGACTATTATATGTCTAGCTGTAATTTTTTTTTTTTTGATCATGGCTAGTTGGAGTTCTGTATCCATCACTTATCTCATGCTCCACCTCTGTTTGGGAAGTTGTCTACTATTACTTCTGTGAACAGTTTTCTTTTGGACTCCTATTAGTCTTACATTGTTCTCCTTTGCATCATCTAGCAGCTGCTGGATTGATTTCTCGTGGTCCCTTACTATTTTTAAGAAATCTCTGTTTTCGTGGTCCTTCACCACAGTTCTGTCTTCTATATCTGATATTCTATCTTCAGATTCCCTTAATCTGCTCTGCATGCTTTCCATGGAGTTTTTAATCTCCTGAATATCTATTTGGATCTGTTTCATAGATTCCATTTCTTTCTTATGCTGGGCATTCATGGCTTTCAGCATATTTCTGAGCTCATCTATTTTTTTTATCTGTTTCTGTTCTAGAGCCTCTAATCACTCTGCTCACCATCTCTGTAGTTATCTGGGAGATTATTTCTGTTTTGAATTTTTCTAGAGCCTCATTCTTCTGTTTTGTTACTTCCTGTGCTACCAGTTCAGAGTGTCCAGGTGGTTATCAGACTTTTCTACCTTGTTTCCCCCAGAATTTGCCTTTTGTTGGGTGGAAGTCTGAGTTTGTGCCTTATTTAAATGTCTTTTCATTTTTGTTTTTGATACTGTCCTTTGTTTAGTTCCTGGGTTGATACTTTGAAGTTGCTTATTGTAAGTATCTTTGTTGATGCATTTAGAACCCTTATGGAATGATTGCTTCTCAGAGGTGTCTTCGAGATATAGCTGTTTTTTAGGTTTTGGGTCTCTAATGACTCTAAGGCTGTCTCATTTTCATTATACCAGGAAGTACCACTGATTAGATCAATCACAACACCTTAGCCCAAGTAATACAGTTTGCAACACAATAGCTTCAAGTACCTCTTAGAAAATGACAATTTGTGGTAGTTATTAATCTATCCCCTTTAACTGTGTGAATTAAATTAAAATCAAGGACCAACCCAACATATGTTTATGGTGAATAAACTCTTCAATATAGCAAATTTACCCTTTGGAATGGGGAGTTAGAAGGAGTTGGGGAGGAAGGGATAGGTAGGTAGAAGGATACAGGAATGTCAGCAGTGAGGCCAGAGGGCACAGGTGAAAGAAGGAAAGAAAAGAAAAGAAAACTAAAAGGAAATACGAATTAGGGCCAGAACAGGAACACAAAGGGTGATGAATAACAATGTGGGACAGCAAGGGAGTGAGGGAGAGAGAGAGAAAGAAAAGAGGAAAAAAGAGAGAAAAATAAAAATTTTTTAAAAGTAGAAAAAGAAGGAAAAAATTAAAAATAAAAGCAAAAAGTAGTGGTAATTTTGAAAATCACAAATAAAAGATAAAAATGAAAGTGCTCCTTCAAGGTATGTCTCTTCTTTCACAATAGACAAAGTGGGCAGTAGTGTGCAGTTATAAGTCAGTGATTCTCAGTAAGTCAGTCACAGACCTGTGAGATCCAGGCAGATTTCTGGCTGCAAGTCCCAAGTTGAGCTCCCTGTCTTCCAAGTGCGGTGGTCTGGTGTGCCTTTACTGCAGAGATTCTCTTCAGTTTTCGAGTGGGCTTCAGTTATCATCAGGGAGCCTGATAGAGGCCCTCTCTCTCTTGTTTAGTTCTGAAGCTCAGGTCAATGGCCTTTATGTCCCCTGTGCCTCTGTAGTGTGCAACCAGGTAGCAGCTGCACAGCCAAGAGGCCAGAGGCAGGCTGGTGTGTGTGGGTGCTCTGTTGTTGTAGGAGCCTTGTGCTTGAGAGGCAGGTGGTGGCACCACTGAGCTAAGTCCCCGGCCCCAACCCTTCTTTTAATCTAGGCAAAAATCAACTCAAAGTAGATTAAAGAACAAAATGTAAGACCCAAGACTATTAAACTCCTAGAAAAACCATATGAAAAAAACTTCATGACATAGAACTTGGCCATAATTTCTTGAATATAACACATAATGCACAAGCAACAGAAGCCAAAGCAGAAAATCAGGATTACATCAAACTTTAAATGTTTGTGTGTCAAATAAATGCTACCAAGAGAGTAATAGGCAACCTACAGAATGGGACAAAATATTTATATCATATAACTGATAACTGTTTAATATATAGGATATATAAAAGAAATCCTACACCTCAACACTAGAAAATACCAATAAACTGTGCAAATAATTTAAATAGACATTTCTGCAAGGATGATATACAAATAGGAAGCACATGCACAGATGCTCAACATCATTAATCATTAGACAAATACAAATCACAACCACAATAAAATAGTACCTTTGTATTGGTCAGCTTTCTTGGGACAACATACCTGACACATGGAACTTCAAGGAGGAGAGGTTATTTTGGCTCATGGTTTCAGAGGTTTCAGTCCACGGTCAACTGGGTCTGGGGCAGAAACATCATGGAAGAAGAAGTGCGTGGTAGAGGAAAGTTGCTCAATTCATGTCATCTGGGAGTGGAGAGCTGAGGAAGACAGCCAGAAAGGAAGGGGCCAAGGACCATATTAGTCCCAAAGGTCACATCTCCATGAGTCAGACACACCCAGAAGTATGCTCTCCTAATCTAAGCATCTCTCAAATCAATCAAATTGATAATCAAGATTAACTATCATGTCACATTCCACCCCTTGTCAACCTGACACCCTAACACATCTCCTGAAACCATACTCAATCTCTTGTGACTTATACCTAGATGTCCCCCCCAAAGCTTCATGCATTCATAAGTCCGGCTTTTCAGAAGTGACTGGATCTAGAGTGTGATAGTAGGATTAAATGTGTGTGTGATAATTATAAATGGGTTTAGCACACTTCTGGGTGTGAATAGTAGAAGCCTCATCCTGGGTGTGGGTGGCACCAATCAATAGGCTTATAGCCTAGAAGTAATTTAAAGGGAGAGAGGGAAGGCAGGCTTGCTGCTGCTGCTGCTGCCACTTCTGCAACTTGTTACTTCTTGCCTGCCTTGTCATGGACTGTTTCTCCTCTACTATGCCCCTTTACCGTGGCATGCCGCCTTGGAGCCAGACAACTGTGGACTGAAACCACTAGAAGCTATAAGCCAAAATAAATCTTTTCTCTTATTTTGCCTCAGCCAAGAGAAAAGTAACTAAGACAATCTCCAAATAGAGACAAGGTCATAATTCTGTCTCACATGATATAACTATCCTGTATACAAACAAAATGCATTAATTCCTTTCCCCCCAAATCTCAACAGTTCCAGCAGTTCCACTCCAAACTCTCCTCTGAAACCCCATGAGCACTGTTTTTAGTGCCTTCATTCATATCTGTATTCTGGAATCTCACCAAAAATGGCCATCAATCTCTTGTTACAGCATTCCAAGGCTGTTCTAGCTTGCATCTCCAAAACTTTCCAGATATTACCCACAAACGAGTTCCAAAGATTCCTGATCCATATAGGTATACTCACAGCAATAACCCCACTTCTCTGGCACTAATTTTCTTTACTGGTCAGCTTTCTCATTGCTCATATAAACTGCCTGACACCTATAACTTAAAGGAGGAAAGGTTATTTTGGCTCATGTTTTCAAAGATTTTAGACAATGGTTACCTGGCTCCAAGGCAGAAACTTCAGAGCAGACGAACATGGTGGAGGAAAGCTGCTCCATTTATGTCATCTGTGAAGCAGAGATGGGGAAGAGTACCAGAGAGATACGGGCCAAAGACCAGCTATAGTACCCAAGGTCCTATCTCCATGACCCACCAAGACACACCCAGAAGTGAGCTTTACTAATCTCCTAGGCACCTCTCAAGGCAATCAAGTTGACAAGATTAACCATCATATCTCATACCCATTAGAATGGTTACTGAGGAGTGGAGCCACGCAGGCAGAGCGCCCAGGAGGGACTGAGCCCAGCTCTATCCGGCTGGCTACGCCTACCTGTGACCAGGAGCTGGTAAACACCCCCTGGGCACGCCCACCAGCCACCCGTGTACCTTTTGATCCCTGGTACCAAAAAAAAGAAGGGTTCTTTTGCTTGTGGATATCCAGTTTTCCCAGCATCATTTATTGAAAAGTCTGTCCAACCTACATCTTAGTTGGTCTTGGCACCCTCATTAAATATCATTTAATCATACATGAAAGGGCTTTTTCTGGGCTGTATATTCTATTCTGCTGACCTATCTGTCTGTCATTATGCAACCACCACACTTCTTTTATTATTGTAGCTTTTGCTGGGACTTCCAGCATCATTTTGAATAGAAGTAAGAGATGACATTCTTGTCTTGTTCCTGTCCTTACACAAAAAGCTTTTCTATCATAATGTTGCTATCATTATTTTGAGCAAGATATTATCTGTTACAATAAAAGTTTTTATTTTGCATTCAAAAGATTTATTCCTTGTCTAATGCTATTCCATTTTTATATAGATCCAAGTTTCTGATCTATATAAATTTCTTTCTGAAGAATTTCTTTTAATATTTACAAAGTATATAAACTGTTGGTAAATTTCCTCAGTTTTTGTTAGTCTGAGATTTTCTTCTTTACTCTTTATTGTGATAAAGTATACATAACATAAAATGTACAATTTTAAATGTACAGTTCAGTGGAATTAAATATATTTCCATTAGTGTGTAAATATCAATAACATCCATCAAGAACATTTTTCCTCTTCCCAAAGGGAAATCTATGCTCAGTATAATTTCTCATTTTCTCCTCCCACAGCCTTGACTTTGTATCAATGATTTTGACAGCTATATTTACTTCATATAACTAGAATCATACAGTACTTGTCCCTTTGTGAATTATTTACTTCACTTAAAATAAAGTTGTGGGTTCTATCAAAATTTGCTTCTTTATTTAGATTCTAATTCTAGCAAATACAAGTTTTAAAATTTTATTTATTAATGCATATCAGTTACACAGAATAGTGGATTTAATTTTGGCATGAATATAGCATACTTTGATCATGTTCCCTTCCCCATTGCCCCCTTTCTTTTTGTTTCACTCACCCTTAGTCACCTTCTTTTTCTCTAATGCTCTCCCTTCTACTTCCTGTCATGTCTTTTTAAAAATAATTTTAGATTTTACATATGAGAGGAAAAATATACTTGGTTTTCTGAATATGACTTATTTCACTTAACATGATGATTTCTAGTTCTACCCATTTTTCTGCAAATGCCACAATTTTATTTATGGCCAAATTATATATATATATATATATATATATATATATATATATATATATATATATATGTGTGTGTGTGTGTGTGTGTGTGTGTGTGTGTATATGTATATATACATATATATATATGTATAGGTATATATACTACCTTTTCTTTATCTGTTGATGGGCAGCTAGGATGCTTTCATCCCTTAGTTATTGTGAATTGCACCACAATATACATGTTTATGTAGTTATCTATATACTATGCTGGCTTTCTTTTAGGAATATTCCAACTAGTAGAATAACTAGATCAAATAGTAGTATTTTTGGTATTTTGAGAAATCTCTATGTTGATTTCCATTGTGGTTGTACAATTCATATTCCTAGCAATAATATAGTAGTGGTCCTTTCCTGCTATGTCCTCACTCGCACTTATTCTTTGCATTTTTGAAAACTCTCAAGTTTTTATTCATTTTTACTATTATTTTTATTAGTGCATACTAGGAGTAGAGAATGATGAGATTCATTTTGGTATATTGATGCATACATATAGCATTTTTATTGTTTTCATCCCTTATCCCTCTATACTTCCTCCCTTACCCTGGTCCCCTTGCTTATCTAGCTTTTACTTGATTCTTTGATAGTCTGCTTTCTAGTTTGTTTCTTGATGATAGCCATTCTTAACAGGAAGAAATTGAATCTCAAGAGACAGACTGCAGAATGGGAGAAAATTTTTGCCAGCTACTTTTTTGACAGAGGACTAATAAGTAGAATATATAAAGAATTCAAAAACTTAGCACCAAAAAACAACCTAATCAATTAACAGGCAAATGAATTGAACAGATACTACTCAAAGAAATACAAGTGTTATAAAAAAAAAACAACACACATCTTCTTTATCCAGTCTCCAGTTGATGGACAATTTGGTTGTTTCCAAGTTTTAGCTACTACTCAGCTATAAAGAATGAGAAACTAGAGGCATTTATAGCCAAATGGATGCACACTGAGGCCATACTCTTTTTAAAAAAAATAATTTTATTGGTACATTTTAGGTATACAATAAAATCACATTCATCATTGGAGATTTGTACCTTTACATGATATATCTTGATTCTTATTTTTTCCCCATTCCCCTCCCCTCCCTTCAACCCCTCCATCCCTCTCTATTTACAAAGACTTTGTTTCCATTTTTTCATTTTCTCATGTTAATTCCATTCCCTTCTTTTCCCTACCCCCGACTTCCCCTACCCCTTTGCACCTTTTCTTCCTATTTCACATTATCTATTATGCACTTTGATCCTTATTTACACTTTCAGTTTCTCACACCAGAGAAACTATTCGGTATTTACACATGTTTCCTATTTATTTCACTTAAGAGTATGGCCTCAGTGTGCATCCATTTAGCTATAAATGTCTAATTTCTCATTCTTTATGGCTGAGTAGTACTCCGTTTCATTAAAAAACCACATTTTTTAAATCCAGTCTCCAGTTGATGGCCAACTGGGCTGTTTCCAAGTTTTAGCTATTGCAAACTGTGCCAGTATGAACATGGATGCACATATATTGCTCTGGTGAGGTCATACTCTTTAAGTGAAATAAATGGGACACATATGTATATATACTGAATGGTTTCTCTTGTGTGAGAAACTGAAAGTGTAAATAAGGATCAAAATCTATAATAGATAAGGTGAAATTAGGAAGAAAAGGTGCAAAGGGGAAGGGGAAGTGGGAGGGGTAGGGGTAAGGAAAGAAGGGAAAGGAATAAATATGAGGAAAGGAAAAAACGGAAACAAAGTCTTTGTAAATAGGGAGGGGTGCAGGGGTTGCAGGGAGGGCAAGGGAATGGGGACAAAATAAGAACCAAGATATATCATATAAAAGTACAAATCTCCAATGATGAATTTCATCATATTGTATACCTAAAATGTACCAATAAATTTAGTGCATAAAAAAAGAAATACAACTGTTGAATATGTATATGAAAAAACATTCAACATCTTTAACCATTCATGTAAGAAAATGAAAATCAAAATTTCTTTCCTTTTAAGCCTGAATATTTCTTTTTATGTATATAACAAATTTTGTTTATCCATTTACCCCTGGATTTTCAACTTGTGTGAATATTACTGTTATGAATATTATTATAAAATTATCTTTTTGAGTCCTTGCTTTTAATTCTTTGGGGTATATACCTAGAAATGGAATTTTTCCCAATCTTCACTGACATTTGCTATTATGTTTGATTTTTCAAAATGTATATACTAATGGATCTGAGGCATTATCACATCATAGTTTTGATTTTTATTTTCTTAATGATTTTTATTTTCATGTGATTATTGTATATGTGTACAGTTTCCTTACAGAAATGTCTATTCATCATTGACCAATTTTTAAGGAGACTTGTGTTCTAAGAATGCTATTGTTTATTTACTTTTGGGGACAGAGTCTCCCTATGTCACCCAGGTTGTCTTGAACTCTGACTCACGTGATCCTCCTGCTTCATCTTTTCAAGTTGATAGGACTATAGGTACATGTCAGCATACCCTGGTGAAATTCTTTATATATTCAGAATATTAATCTTTTAATAGATGTATAATTTACAAATATATTCTATCATTCTCTGAGTGGCCTTTTTGCTCAATTGATAGGGTTTTTGATGCACAAAAATTTTTTAATTTGATAAAGTCTAATTTATCTGTTTTCTTTTGTTGCATGTAGTTTTGGTTTGATGTCCAAGAAGTCATTGCAAAATCCAGTGTCATAAAAATCTCTCCTGTATTTTCCTCTAAAACATTATAATTTTAGCTTTATGTGTAGGTCTTTGTTACACTTTGAGATAATTTTTGTATATGGCAAGGGTAAGGTCAATTTCCATCTTTGCATGTGGATATCTGGTTTTATGGACACCATTTGTTGAAAGATTGTCCTTTTCCTAGTGAATAATCTTGGCATCCTTACCTAGACTCACTGGACAATATATATACTTCTGAGATGTCTATTCCATCGGTTTTTGTTCAGATCTAAAATGTCACCCAAAATTCTCACATTTAGACTTGGGGCCTAGTTGGAAGGAATGGGAAAATAGAGGCATGACTTGGAAGGCTTTATTCTTGTCCTTGGCTCCTCCCTTCTTTTTCTGCTTTCTGGATGCCATGTGGTTAACAGCTTTCCTCCACCATGTCATTTCTGCCTTGGAGCTGGCTGATCATAGACTGAAACCATTGAAATCGAACCAAAATAAACCTCTGCTCCTTTAAGCAGTAATTGGTGCTGGGAGTGGGACTATTGCTGTGAGTGCACCTGATCACATAATTCAGAAGCCTTTTGAACAGATTTGCAGGAGTTTGGATAGGTTTGGAGATGCAGGATAGAGAAGCCTTAGAATGCTGTGAACAGTGCTTGATGTGTGAAATATTGATCAGAGCTCAAGTACTTGACATAGCTCAGAACAGTAGAATGCTGACAAGAATTTGGACAGTAAAGGCCAAGGTAAGCAAGTTTCTATTAGGAACAAGGACTCCATTGACAGCTGGACTATCAGCAGTATGTGGAATGGTATAGAAGAAAATTTGTCTGTATATTGCACATGACTTGACTTTCTGGGAGACTGAGGTTAATCAGACTAATCAGGTGGAGGAAATTTCAAGGCACCCCAATGTCAGGCTGTGGTATGGATATTTCTGGCTGTTTTTAGTCAGATCGACAGAATCAGGAGTAAACAGCAGAGCTCAATGATTTGAAAAGTTTGCAGTTTTTCCAGAAAGAAAATGCCCACAAAGTTGGGGTAAAGGAGAGAATGTGCTGAAAAGATTATCATTAAAAAGATACCACCTACTTTGTACAGAGACCAGAAGAAAGATGCCCTGAGAACATCTCAAAAACCATTAAGACCCTTCCCCCCATCACAGGCTCAAGTTTGCAAAACTGTAAATCTTTCATTTGAGAAGATACCCTGGGACACATGACCTTTCAGAGGTGCCTAGGGAAGTACATCATTGAATTCAGCCATCCAGGCAGTCAGAGGTTCAAAGAGGTCATTGTCCAAGGGGGTCTAGCTACTGCTCAAGCTCTCAAGCTTGGAGTCATTCACATGGTGTTTGTTTTTCAGACATGCAGATGACAACAGTTATTGGGTCATAGAGGCTTCCACCCAGATTTCAGAAGGAGGCCTTAGCATACAAAAATGTCCCCTTCCAGGAGCCCATGACAGAACAGTGTATGAAGGAGTGAGAGTATATACAAAGGTGCAGTGGAGAACTCAGGAAGTTGGAGCTGCCAGGAACATAGAGCATTTGCTGAGGAAAGTCACAAGCAGTGAGCAGATCCTACCCAAGAAAGGCTATATGGGCTTCAACTAGACCATGGGGCAGGGCTTCCTAAGGCCTTTGGAGCTCATATCTGACCACAACCTGCTCTGGGTGCTGGACAAGATTTAATATTTGACCTGCTTGGTTGCAGTCTTGGTTTGGTCTCATTCCTTTCTATCCCTTAATTGCTCCCTTTTTGAAAGAGAATATTTACACTTTACCATTGTATGTTGGAAGTGTTTGACTTTCCATTTGATTTTCATAGGGGCTTACAACTTAGAATTTTCACTGAGTTTCAGAGGAGACTTTGGATTTGGAGTTTTCAGCGGTGGTGGAACTATTGAGACTTTGATGACTCCTAGAGACCGACTAAATGCATTTAGCATAATCAGAAGGATGTGAACCTTTTTGGTGCCAGAGTGGAATGTTATGGTTTAGTTCTAAAATGTAGCCCTAAATTCTCACTTTAGGAGACATAGCCTGGTCAGAATGGGCAAAACACTGGGGAATGTGACTTGGAAGGTTGTATTTTCATCCTTAGCTACTGCCTTCTCTTTTTAGTTTCTGGCTACATTGAAATGAACAGCTCTTCTCTACAATACTGTATTCTTCCTTGTTGTTGGACAACCATTGTCTGAATCCACTGAAACTGTGAGCCAAAATAAACCTCTCCTTTTAGTTGTGGTCCTCAAGTATTTGTCCTAGTGGCAGGAAGACTGACTAACAGCGTATATGCCTCTGTTTATGCCAACACTAAAATGTTTTGATAACTATAGCTTTCTAATTTGTTTTGGAATTGGGAAATATGAGGTCTCTCACATTGTTTTTCTTTATCAAAAATGTTTTTGTTTATTTATACTTCGTTGCAATTACATGTTATTTTTAGAGAGGGTTTTTCTATTTTTGCAAAAAATGCCTGTGACATTTTGATGGAATGTGTAGAATGCTTTGAATATGATTCACATTTTAGTAATGTTAAGTTTTTGAATCCATGAACATGAAATGAAGCATCTTTCCATTTTTGTCTTCTTTAATTCTTTTAGCAATGTTTTATAGTTTTCACTGCATAAATCTGTAACATTCTTGTCTAAATTTATCCCTATGTAGTTTATTCCTTTATCAATTTTCATGAATGGAATTGTTTTCTTAATTTCCTTTTTTGATTAGTTATTGTTATTGTATAGAAACAACTGATTTTTGTGTTGATTCTACATTCTGGGTCTTTGCTGAATATGTTTATTCTAACATTGGAATATTTATGCTGTCTACAAGTAGAGACAATTAAAATTAGTTACAATTTGAATACTTTTACTTGTTTTACTTGCTTAATTGCTCTGGCCAGGACTTACAATACTAGGTTGATTAGAAATGGCATACATGGTTGGTTATCCGTCTTGTTTCTGAACTTAGAAGAAATCTTTTCATCCTCACATAGTGTGTTTGCTGGGCTCTTTTTCATTTAGGGACCTTATTTTCAGGTAGCTTCCTTCTATTCCTGGTTTGTTTTTAAGTCACAAATAGTATTCAATTTTATCAACTGCTTTTTAAGTCATGAAGTAATACAGTTATTTCCCATTTAGCTATGGTGTATAATCATTTTAACCACTTAACAGATTGCCCTAAGTGTCACTCAGGCAGCATGTTTATTTATGAACTGACTATCTTGATTATCACTTGAGAATGTGTGATTTCAATCAGTTGATTCTTGTATTGAATAAATCTGATAAAATTTTCATTTGTATATTTACTGTTAGGAAAATTATTGAAAAATATGCAATTTTGGTCATCCTCTATTCAAATAGTTGGACTGGTAAGTGATTAATATGCTGTTCTTTGCTAGTATTTTGTGAAAGATTTTTGTGCTAATATTCATAAAAAACATAGATCTGTGCTTTTCTGTTCTTGCCATGTATTTGTCTGATTTTGGCCTCATAGAATAATGAACAGTGTACTTGTCTTCATGTTCTCTGAATAGGTTGAGAAGAATTGGTCTTAATTCCTCACTGAATATTTGTTAGAAATCAGTGGTGATGCTATCTGGTACTGGGCTTTTCTTTGTTGAGAAATTTTTGATTATTAATTCAATCTCAATAGTTACATTCTATTCAAATTTTTGTTTCTTCATGATTTAGTCTTGGTAGGTTGTATACTTCTAGGAATTTGTTCATCTAAATTACTGAAGTTTTAGGAATAGAGTTGTTTCTCTTGTATAATCACTTTTAAATTCTGTGAAATCAGTTGTAATATCCATTCTCATTAGTGATTTCTATTGAATTTTCCCTCCTTTTTAAATTTAGTAAATCTACATAAGGAAGATTTGTTGATTGATTTTGGAGAACCAACACTTAGTTTCATGGATTTTGTTTATTATTTTTCTGTTTTATCATTGTTCTAATCATTTTTTACCTTCTTCTAGTAGCTATGAGTTTTCTTTCCTCTTCTTTTTCTATTTTATTAAAGTTAGGCCACTGATTTGAGATTTTCTTTCTAATGAAGGAATTTATAGCTGTATATTTTCCTCTTAGCACTGTATTTGGTGCATTGTATAGTATAAAATTTTGCATGTTGTTTTTGTTTTCATTTTTCTTCAGGTATTTTTAAATTTCCCTCTTAGCGGGGCATGGTAGCACACTCCTGTAATCCCAACACTCCACTCAGGAGGCTGAGGCAGGAGGATCATTGCTAATTGAAGGCCAGACTGGGGCACATGAGTCCAAAGACAGCCTAAACTATATAGCAAGACCTTGTCTCAAAAATAAATAAATAAGTAAATAAATAAATTCCCCTCATGATTTCTTCTTTGAACTATTAGTTGTTTAAGAGTATGTTGTTTAATTTCTACATACTTTTGAATTTTCTAGTTTTACTTCTTTTGTTGATTTCTAATTTCACTCCACTTGGATAGTATTTTTATGATTTCTTTCTTTTAATATTTAATAAGACTTATTTTATAGCTTAACATGTACTCTATCCCAGAGAATATTCCATGCACACTTGTGAATATTTTGTATTCTGCTGTTTTGGGGTGAAGTGTTTTGTGTATGCCTATTAGGTCTAGTTGTTTTACAGTTTTCTTTAAATCCTCTATTTTTGTGTTGATCAACTGTCTGGTTGTTTTATTCATTATTAAATGTGTAGTATTAAACCCTTTTACTGTTTTGTGGAGCTATTCTCCCTTCAATTCTACCAGTGTTTCCTTAATAAATGTAAAAGTGCTGATGTTTGGTGCACTTTTATAAGTGTTATATCTTTGTAGTGAGTTGGCCTTTCTATCAGTGTATACTGTCCATCTTTTCACTTCAAACAAATTTTGACTTAAAATCTATCTTATTAGATAGTAATATAGGCATTCTTGTTCTCTTTTGCTTAATATTTGCATGAAATATGTTTTTTCTATTTTATTTTCAACCTATGTATATATTTAGATCTGAGGTAAGTCTCTTTAGACAGCATGTAGTTGGACATTGTTTTTTATTTAAATCTGTTTTTCCAATATGCATCTTACAATTGTGAAATTTAACCCATTTAAAGTACCTACAGTTGAGGAAGGACTAGAATTGCTATTTTATGTTTTTCTATGTCTTACAGTGTTTTGTCCGTCATCTCCATCACTGCTTTCCTGTGTATGTAGATGGTTTTTAGTGTTGGCACATATTTATTTCCTCCTAATTTCCTTTTTGTTTCTCCTGTAGATGCTTTCTTTATGGTGAACATGAGGATTACATATAACAGCCTAGAGTTATAATCTTTTAACACTTACACCACTTTAACTTCAGTTGTGTACAAAATTATCCTTTACAGCTCTAGTTCCCTACTTTGTGTTATTGATGTTACAAATTACATCCTTATGTGGTATATACCCATCAACACCGATTTGTAGTTATTTTCTAGGTCTTTGTATTTTAAATCCTGTAGAAAACAAAAAGTTGAGTTACAGATAAAAATTACAAAGTGCTTGATTTACATTTTTTTTGAGACAGAGTTTCACTATGTAGGTCAGGCTGGCCTTGAAACTCACTAGGTAGCCCAGGCAGGCCTTGAACTTGCGGTGATCGATCTTTTGTATGATTTTGGTTTCCTTGCTAGAGTCTGTTCATTTCAACTTGAAAGACTTCCTTTAGCATAAAAATGTGTGCAAAGAGTAGGGTGAATTTTGTGATAATGAACTCCCTCAGCTTTCATTTATCTGGAAAATGTTAATTTCTTCCTCAATCTTGAAGGATAGTTGTGCCAAATACAGAATTCTTTGTAGGTTTTCTTTTCTTTGAGCAATTTGAATATACCAAATACACTGCCTTCTATTAACAAAAGTTTCTATTGGAAAATCAACTAATAATCGTATTAAAGATCCCTTGTATGTGATGAGTTTTCTCCTGTTTCTTTCAAGACTCTGTCTTTCAACAGTTTTATTACACCCTGTCTTGGTGTGAGCTTCTTTGGCTATATCCTAATTGAAATTCATTGAGCCTTATATTTATATACCAATTTCTTTCCTCAATTTTGTGAGGTTTGGGGACATTATACCTTCAAATACTCTCTGTGTCCTCTTTCTCCTCTCTGGGAAATTTTATTATGCACATTTTTATCTGCTTCATGGTTTTCCATTAATTCCTTAGGCTCAGTTCAATTTTCTTCATTCTTTTTTGCTTTTTGTTTTTCAGATCAAAAAACTTAAGATCACATGTCTTAAAGTTCTCTGATTCTTCATTCTTTTAAAGTAGGATATTTAGTCAGTGTAGTAAGTTTTTCAATGCAGTTAGTATAGTTTTTTAGCTCACAGTTATACTTGGTTCTTTAAAAAATTCTAACTCTTCATTGATTTTCTTACTTTATTCAAATATTGTTTTCCTGATATCCTTTGGCTTTTTCAACATATTTAAGACATTCAGATTACAGATGATATCTAGTATGGATTTTCCTCTTCTGGTTCCTCTCAAGAGACTGTCTTTGACTTTGAATTTTCTGGAATTTGATATGTCTAGATGTTGATTTTTAAAATATTTCTCCTTTTTGGTTTTCTTTGAGCTTCCTGGATGTGTGATTTGGTATCTGTAGTTAATTTTGCAAGATTTTAAGTCATTGTTGCATTAAATCTTTTATCTATTCTTTTCTCTCTTCCTAGTACTTCCATGAAAACTTTATCTAAAATTATTCTATATTACATAAAAGTATCTTTTGTAATTGTCCCATAGTTCCTGAATATTGTTATATCCTTTTCATTCTTTTTTCTTTAAATTTCCATTTCCATTTTGAAGAATTCTATTGACATTTCTTCAAACTCACTGTTGCTTTCCTTGTGTCTACTCATGAACCCCTCAAAGCCAGACTACATTTCTATTAAATTATGCATGAGAGCTAGCATCTCACTTTCATTCTTTCTTAAAGATTCCATCTCTTCATGTAGATTACTCAAGTGCTTTTTCGTGTTGTCCTTTTTTTCACTAGTACCCATAGTATGTTAATCATAATTATTTTAAATTCCATCTGATAATTCTAACATTTATGCCATACTGAGTCTGGATCTAAAGTTTGCTTTGTCTCTTCATTCTGTGGATTTTTTTTTACCATGTTTAGTTTAGTCCTTTAGTATGCATTGTAATTTTTTGGTAGAAAGGCAGATATGGTATTCTGAGTAAAAGAAACTGAGATAAACAATACTTTTCAGTAAGGTTTTATGTTTAGCTGGGGGGTTAGGCTGTGTTTATGGTTTCATGTATCTGTAGGTATCAGAAGCTAAAATTTCCTGTGATGTTCTTGTTTTTTTCGTCCCCTGTTGTCTTTGGAATTTTCTACAGACTTATTTTAAAAAAAAGTCTGTGATGTGTAGTTCTTTCAGTTGTATCTACTTGTGATTATACAGTTATAAAATTGATGTGATGGTAAGCTATGGAGGGAGGGAATGGAAATGTTCTATTGTCCTATGGTTAGGTCTTACTGTTTTAGTGAGATTATACATCTGGGCTGTGACTTTCATAAATGCTTCTCATTTTTTCCTATGCCCCTTATATAGACAAGAAATCTATAGGTGGGGAAGAGTTGTGCATTTTCCTTCCACATGTGAAGGGTAGAAGGACCTGGAGTTGGGTATTGTCTTTCCCCTGTCTAGAAGGTGAGAAGGGGATGGAATTTGGTGTTTCTTTTCTCCAAGTTTGTTGAGGCTCTAAGAAAAACCTCAGTTAGGTTCTGGTAATAGCTTTTTTTTTTTTTTTTTTTGAGGGCAGACTTTCTTAAGAGGAGAATGTTCTGAGTATATTTGAAAATAGCTACCTTACCTTTCCTCCTGTTGAACCATCAAGAGATGATTTTTCTTTTGCCACTATAAAAACCTGATAGGAATCCTGGTGGAAAAAACTTCACAAAATTATGAACTGTCCCCTAAAGACTGAGTCCTTTGGATGATTTTTGTTATTTTTTAAATATAATAAAATTGTATGTATATATTATTATTTTTATGTATGTATTATGTACACCATGATGTTTATATATATATACACATACATTATGGAAGGGCTAAATATAGCTAATTAAGCAGTGCATTAATTCACATCAATTACTTTGATGAGGTATTGGTAAGCATGCACTGTACCACTGAACTAAACCTCCAGCCCTTAGTTATCATTTTCGTGGTGTGAACAGTTAACACCCATTCTTTGTATGTTTTTCAAGAGCACAATATATTATCAACTATAGTCAACATACCCTAGAACAGATCTCTTGAACTATTTTTTTTTTGGTACTGGGGATCATACTCGGGACCTGGAGCTTGGGAGGCAGGCGGCAACACCACTGAGCTAAATATCTGGGCCTCTTGAATTATTTTTATTGCTTAAATTTGTCCACACTAAGCCTCTAGTAATCTTTTCATTAAAGATTTTTCTACTCAAGAACTGGCTCCTGTTGGAGGGTTCTGATTATGGATTTGTGCTATGGTTAGTAGGGATTCTTCTGTCTTGTTCTTTCTCTCCAGTTTTAGGAGTCAATAGTTTGCCCTGTGAACCCAGTTCTTTAATGGAGTTAAGAAAGGTTGTTAATTTTGTTTAGGTCTTTTCTTGTTATTTGAACAGGAGTGAAAAGTTCTAAGATTTTTTTTTGTACGTACTAGACTTCAAACAGGCAGGGAGTCCTTGAATGTGTGTTTTTTTTTAACCTTCCTTTCAAACCCCATGGATTATATAGAATTGTATTGTTTAGTATCAAAGTGTTTAGAGACTTTACTACTATCTTTCTAGTATCAATTTCTAGTCTTATTACATTGTGATCAGAATGCACAGTCTATGTAATTATCATTCCTTTAAATTTGTTGATGCTTGTTTTAAAGCCCAAGATATGGTTTCTCAAAGTGTATATCCTATCAGAGTTTGAAAAGAATAGGTATTCTGCTGTTTTGGGGTGTAGTCTTCAGTACATATCAGTTAGATTCTGTTGTTTGTGTTTTTCAGTTCTGTAGTCTTACTGATTTTCTATTTCTTTTTTCACTTACTGAGAGGTGGATGTTAAAGTCACCAATATAATTGTGGATGTATTTCTCATGTGATTTCTATCAGATTTTGTTTTATGTATTTTGAATTTCTGATGTTGGATTTGTACTCATTTAGAATAATTGTATTTCTCCTCTCCAAGTTGTAATCAGGCCCAATATGTTTAGTTTCTGAGATCAGGCACATTCATGGTGCTATGGTTATAGACAGATCATATTCTTTATGATATCTTGATCTTGTAGTCATTGTAATATCCCTCTTTGTAGTAATTTTCTTTGCTCTAAAGTATATTATGAATTTGAAATGAGTTTTTAGTATACAAGATATAGTAGGCTTATGTTTTTAAACCACTGCTAATCTCTTGGTATATTTAAACTAATTACATGTAAGGTAATTATTGACATTATTGACTCTTGTTCCTTCCTTCCTGTGCATTACTTGAGCATTTTGAGGATTCCATTTTGATTTATAGTTTTTTATTGTTGTTGTTCTTTTATTGATACATTTTAGGTATACAATTCATTTACATTTATCATTGGGTGTTTGTACCTGTACATGATATATCTTGGTTCTTATTTTTTTCCCCATTACCTGTGTACCCTTCACTCCCTCCACCCTTCCCTATTTACATAGACATCATTTCCATTTTTTTCTTTTCTCATAGTTTTTCCTTTCCCTCTTTTCCTTTCCCCTCCCCTCCCTTCACTCCTTCGTCTTTGGATCTTTTTTCCTATTTCAAATTATCAATTATTCATTTTCATCATTTTCATCCTTATTTACACTTTCAGTTTCTCACACTAGAGAAACCATTCGGTATTTACACATGTGTGTCCTATTTATTTAACTTAAGAGTATGGCCTCAATATACATCCATTTAGCTATAAATGACTCTAATTTTTCATCCTTTATGGCTTAGTAGTACTCCATTTTATAAAAAAAACCACATCACATTTTCTTTATCCAGTTTCCAGTTGATGGGCAATTGGGCTGCTTCCAAGCTTTAGCTATTACAAACTGTGCCTCTATGAACATGGGTGCACATATATCACTGTGGTATGATTCTTTTAATTCTTTTGGGAAGATACCCAGCAGGGGAATAGCTGGGTCAAATGGGACCTCTAGTCCTAGTTCTTTGAGGTATCTCCATACTGACTTCCACATTGGTTGCACCAGTCTGCACTCCCACCAACAATGGAGAAGGGTTCCCTTCTCCCCACAACCCTGCCAGCATTTGTTATTGGTTGATTTCTTGATAGCAGCCATTCTTTCTGGGGTGAGGTGGAATCTCAGTGTTCTTTTCAACTGTATTTATTGAATGACAAGTGATGTTGAAAATTTTTTCATATATTTGTTTGCTACTTTTACTTCTTTGTCTGAGAAATGTCTGTTCATTTCAGATGCCCATTTTTGAATTGGGTCTTTGAATTTGGGGGGGTCTGATTTTTTTCAATTCTTTATATATTCTAGATAGTAGTCCTTTGTCTGAGGTGCAGCTGCTAAAATTTTTTCCGATATTGTAGGTTGTCTGTTAGCTCTGTTGGTGGTTTCTTTTGCAGTGCAAAAGCTTTTTAATAAGATGAGATCCCAGTTGTTGATTCTTTCTGCTAGTTCCCATGATGCTGAGGTTTTGTTCATGAAGTCTTTTCCTATGCCAATGTCTTCAAGAGTTGTACCTAACTTATCTTCCAGCAAGTTTAGTGTTTCTGTCTTAATATTTAGATCTTTAAACCACTTCGATGTTAGTTTAGTGCATGGTGATAGGTATGGGTCTAGTTTTAATCTTTGGCAGGTTGAAATCCAGTTTTTTCAACACCATACATTAAAGAGGCTATCTTTCCTCCAATGATGGTGGTTGGCTCCTTTCTCAAAGATGAGGTGGCGGAGTATGTCTGGAGTTGTGTCTGCATCTTCTAATCTAATGCACTGATTCTCAGGTCTGTTTCTTTGCCAGTACCATTCTGATTTTATCACAGTAGCTTTGTAGTATAGTTTCAATTTGGGGATTGTGATACCCCCAGTCATGTCTCTGTTGCTTAAAATTGCTTCAGCTATTCTAGGTCTCTTATAGTTCCAAATGAATTTTTGGATTGTTTTCTCTAGCTCTATGAAGTATATTGTTGGAATTTCAATCAGCATTTCATTGACTCTATATAGTAGTTTTGGAAGTATGGCCATTTTCACTATATTGGATCTTCCTACCCAGGATCAAGGGATGTCTTTCCATTTTCTTGTATCCTCTTCGATCTCTTTTTTCAGAGTGCTGTAGTTTTCAATGTAGAGGTCTTTTGCTTCCTTTGTTAGATTGATTCCTAGATATTTCATTTTACTGGATGCTATTGTAAAAGGAATTGTTTCCCTAATTTCTCTCAGTGAGTCTGTTATTTGTGTACAAGAAGGCTATTGATTTTTGAGTGTTAACCTTGTATCCAACTACTCTATGGAATCTGTCAATTAAGTCTAGAAGTCTTCTGGTGGTGTTTTTTGGGTCTTCTATGTAAAGTATCATATCATCAGCAAATAATGACAGTTTAACTTATTTTCCTATCTTTATTCCTTTTATTTCTTTCTCTTTTCTAATTGCTGTGGCTAATGTTTCCAGAACTATATTGAACAAGAATGGTGATAATGGGCATCCTTGTCTTGTTCCTGATTTTAGCGTGAAAGTTCTCAGTTTTTGAGCATTTAGTATGATGTTGGCTGTTGGTTTTTCATAGATAGCTTTAATCAGGTTAAGATAAAGACCTTCTATTCCAATTTTCTGTAGGATTTTATCATGAATGGGTGCTAGATTTTGTCAAATGTTTTTCTGCATCTATTGAGATGATCCTATGGTTTTTGTCTTTGACTCTGTTAATATGGGGTATTGCATTTATTGATTTACGAATGTTGAACCATCCTTGCATCCTTGGGATAATTCCAACTGGGTCAGGGTCTATGATCTTCTTGATGACCCTCTGTTTTCTGTTTGCCAGTATCTTGTTGAGGATTTTTGCATCCATGTTCATTAGGGGGATTGTCCTATAGTTTTCTTTTGGTGTTGGGTCTTTCCCTGGTTTTGGAATCAAAGTAACACTTGCTTCCAGGAATGAAATTGGAAGTATTGCTTCCCTTTCAATTTCGTAGATGAGTTTAAAGAGTAATGGCAAGAGTTCTTCTTTAAATGTCTTGTAGCATTCAGCAGTGAAGCAATCCGGACCTTGGCTTTTCTTTGTTGGTAAATATTTTATTACATTTTCAATTTCACCCATTGTAATTGGGGTGTTTAAAATTTCTATATCTTCTTCAATTAACTTTGGCAATTCATATGTATCTAGGAATCTGCCCATTTCTTCTGTATTTTCCATTTTATTGGAGCAGAGGTTCTCGAGGTAGGAATTGATTATCCTCTGGATTTCTGCTAGGTCTGTTGTGACTTCACCTTTTTCATTCTTAATTGTATGTATTTGTGCCTTTTCTTTCCTTTTATTGATAAGGTTGGCTAAAAGTTTATCAATTTTATTTCTTCTTTCAAAAAACCAACTCTTTGATTCACTGATTTTTTTGTATTGTTCTCTTAGTCTCCATTGCATTGATTTCTGCCCTGATCTTTATAATATCCTCTGTTGTACAAGCTTTGGGTTTGTGATGCTCTTCTTTGTCTAGGTGCTTGAGGTTCTGCATTTGGTTATTTATCTGCCTTTTCTCTGTTTTCCTAATATGGGCATTCACTGCTATGAATTTCCCACATAGAACTGCTTTCATTGTGTCCTATAGATTCCTGTATGTTGTACTGTAATTTTCATTTACTTTTAGAAACTTTTAAATTTCTTCTTTAATTTGTCTGTGACCCATTGGTTGTTCAAGACAGTGTCATTCAGTTTTCATGTGTTTGTTGGCATTTTGTGGTTTCTTATTTTGTTGATCTCCAATTTTATTGCACTATGGCCTGATAATATACAAGGGGGTAACTTCAATTCTTTTATATTTACTTAGACATGTCCTATGAGCTAGCATGTGGTCTATTCTGGAGAATGACCCGTGTGCAGCTGAAGAGAATGTGTATTCTGATTTTGTGGAGTGGAACACTCTGTAAACATCTATTAAGTCCATTTGTTCAGTAGCTTGGTTCAGTTCTAGAATTTCCTTGTTACCTTTTTGTCTAGTTGATCTGTCTATTTGTGATAGTGGAGTATTGAGGTCCCCCACTACAATTGTGTTACTGATTAGTTGATTTTTCATGTCCATTAATATTTGCTTTTTATAGTTGGGGCATTCATATTTGGTGCATATATATTTATGATTGTCATCTCTTCCTCTTGGATTGTTCCCTTCACAAGGATGTAGTGACCCTCTTTGTCTCTCTTAATTAGTTTTGGTTTGAAACCTACATTGTCTGCAAATAAGATTGCTACCCCTGCTTTCTTCTGGGTTCCTGTGGCATGGCGGACTGTTTTCCATCCTTTTCCTTTCAGTCTATGAGTTTATTTTTGAGTTAGGTGTGTTTCTTGTATACAGCATATTGTTGGATTTTCCTTTTTAAGCCATTCTGCCAGTCTGTTTCTTTTGATTGGTGAATTGAGGCCATTAACATTGATGGTTATAATTAATAGGTATTGATTTATCCTTTTCATGATGTTTTACTTTTGTTGGCCCTTTTATTTCTTATTTTTCCCCCTTTCCCTTTAATGTCTTACCTTGCCTGGTGGCTTCCCTCTCTTGGGCCTCATGGAGTTGTGACCTTCATTGATTTTTTTGTAGGATATTGCTTAGAATTGCTTGTAGTGCTTGTTTGGTGTTCATGAAATTTCTCAGGTGTTCTTTGTCGTGGAAGTATCTAATTTCCCCATCAATTTTGAATGATAATTGTGCAGGATACCACAGTCTAGGTTGGAAGTCATTTTCTTTTAGGGCTTGGAATTCTTCACTCCGGGCTCTCCTTCACTTGAGGGTTTGTGTTGAGAAATCTGCCGTGATTCTGATGGGCTTTCCTTTGTAGGTGATTTGATTCTTTTCTCTGCTTGTAGGATTTTGTTTTTTCTGTTGTGTTTCTGGGATCTTGACTATTATATGTCTAGATGTAGATTTTTTTGATCATGGCTAATTGGAGTTCTATATGCCTCCCTTATCTGTATGTCCAATTCTCTACCTCTGTCTGGGAGGTTTTCCACTATTACTTCTGTGAACAGTTTTTTTTATGTCAATTGTGCTTTCTCCTGTTTTTTCATGGACTCCTATCAGTCTTATGTTATTCTTCTTTGCATCATCTAGGAGTTGTTGGATTGATTTCTCGTGGTGCCTTACTATTTTTAAGAAATCTCTATTTTCATGGTCTCTAACTGCGATCCTGTCTTGTATGTGTGATATTCTATCTTCAGATTCCCTTAATCTGCTGTGGATACTTTCAGTGGAGTTTTTGATCTCCTGAATATCTGTTTGAATCTGCTTCATGGATTCCATTTCTTTCTCATGCTGGGTATTCATGGCTTCCAACATGTTTCTGAGCTCATCTATTTTTTTATCTGTTTCTCTTCTAGATCCTCTAATCATTTCTTTCACTTTGCTCACCATCACTGTAGTTATCTGGGAGATTATTTCTGCTTTGAATTTTTCTAGAGCCTCATTCACCTGTTTTGTTACTTCCTGTGCTATCAGTTTAAGGTATCCAGGTGGTTGGTTATGGGACTTTTCCATCTCATTTCCCCCAGGATTTACCCTTGGTGGGGTAGAAGTCTGAGTTTGTGCCCTGCTTAAATGTCTTCTCATTTTTGTTTTTGGTATTGCCCTTGGTTTAAGTCCTGTGTTGATAGTTTGAAATTGCTTATTGTAGGTATCTTTGTTGCTTGCAATTAGAACCCTTATGGAATGATTGCTTCTCAGAGGTGTCTTCCAGATATAGCTGGTCTTTAAGTTTTGAGTCTCTAATCACTCTAAGCCTGTCTCATTTTCCTTATACTAGGACGGTTCATTGACTAGATCAATAACAACACCTTAGCCCAAGTGATACAATCATCAACACCATTGCATCAAGTACATCTTTGAAAATGACATTTTGTGGTAGTTAATAATCTATCACCTTTAGCTGTGTGAATTAAATCAAGAATGAGGACCAACCCAACATATAGTGAATAGACTCTTCAATATAACAACTTTACCCCTTGGGATGGGGAGTTACAAGGGGTTGGGGAGGGTGGGATAGATGGGAAGATGGATAGGGGAAGTTTAGCAGTGAGGCCAGAGGACACAGGCAAGAAGGAAAAAGAGAATAATAGTAAAATAAAGAAGAACTCTGAATGAGGACCAGAACAGGGACAAAAAGGGAAGATGAACAATGTGGGAGAGCAAGAGAGTGTGTGTAAGAGAGAGAGAAAGGAAAGAGAAAAGAAAGAAGAAAAGAGAAAAAAGGAGAGAAAAACAAATATTTGCAAAGAGTAGGAAATAATATTACAGATAAGAGGAGCAAAAGAAAAGAAAAGAGAAAAAACAAACTAATAATACTAATTTTGGGAATACAAATAACAATGAAAATAAATGGCCTCCAGGATATGTCTCTGCTGTCACAATAGACAACGTGGGTAGCAGCGTGCCGATATAAGTCAATGAGTCTCAGCAAACCAGTTCCAGACCCGTGTGATTCAGGCAGATTTCTGGCTGCAAGTCCCAAGTTAAGCTCTCTGTCCTCCTGTAGGGTTGAACTCTGCAGAGTTGTATTGCAGGTTCCAGCTGCCCTTCCCCTGAAGATAGTCCTGGTCCTGATGGGAGGTGAAGATGACTCCAACTTACCCAGTACAGTGGTCTGGTGGTCCGGTGTCCTCTGCATCTTTGTAGTGTGGAACCAGGTGGCAGTACAAAGAGGCCAGAGGAGCGGGGGAGGGGGTGTGTCCAGTGGATTGCTGCTGGGGCATGGGCTGATTGGGCGTGTTCCGCAGGACTCGTGACCTTGCTACAGCGTCCCCAGACCTGCCTGTGTCTTGATTTATAGTTTTTAGTGTACCTTTGTAATGCATGCAAAATGATATTAAAATATAGCTATGTGTTTTATCATAGCCTTTTAATATTAATATTTTATCACTCTTTGAAGTATGGAAACCTTATGTCCATTATGTTCCTTTATATTCCTCACTGTTTAAATATCATTGACTTGGACATCAGATGGTATTACAATTTTCGTTTCAGTGATCAAAGGGGATTTATGAAACTTTTTGTCACCTCTGGTTCTGCTGGAATTTAGCTTTTAGAGCCTTTTTGGTGCTATTTTGATCTTATTTATCTGGTGATACTACAGGGCCTCTTCTTGTTTTCTGTTTGTACAGCCTGAGGGGATAGAATTCTTATTGCTGCAGGGACACAGAGGCTCCATGCTGGTTCCTTGTTTTAACAGTCTGTGGAGATGCAAAGGACTCCCTGGACAAGTGCTTATTATGGCATAGCCTCACTTACCAATGTCTCCTGGCTGCTCCCATGTCTCCAGGTAGGAAAAGGTAGAGATTGAAAGCCCTTTTGTTAGTAGGAAGTGGAGAAGGCCTTGATCAATCCCCCTTTCTGGTGTGCTGGGCTCACCTCTTAATTGGCTGCTGTCTGATCTGAGGAAAGCTGTCTCCTGTTGTTAGTGTGGGGTCAGAAAATAACCAGCCTGGCTTGTCACCTTCTGTTGTGTGAAGGCACATTAGATACCCTGCTATGGTGTTGTTACTCCAGTCTTTGGAATCCAAACCATTTCTTAGTATTTTTTTAGAGTTCTTCTTTAGTTGTCTCTTGAATTATTTCCAGAGTTTATCATCATATTTAGTGGGAAGGAGTAGTGAGAAATCAACCTTATCTGGACTGGAAGTCCAATCAGTAGGATTTTATTGTATGAAAATCTGAAGAGAAAGTATTTAGTCAGTCCTGGGTTCCAATACCCTACACACTAACTTGGTGACTTTGACAAAGGACTTCATCTATTGCTGTCATAACTTCTACCTCAAAGCCTCTATATGTAAATATATGTAACTTAATATGTAAATTAATCACTCTATATGTAAATAAATTTACATGAGTCACTCTATGTGTAAATATATTTTCTTAGAAATCACTCTATATGTAAATATATTTTCCTAGAAATCATCTATTTCAAACCACCCTTTTTGAATGTGAGATAACAGAGGTCTAGAGAAATGAGGGAGCCTTTTAAATGTGCTAACACGATATTCAAGTGACATTTTTTTCCTTAAGTCCTACACACTCCAAATTCTTGATTATTTGATTTCTTGCTTTCTGTATGGTAGTTCTGGTTCTATGAGACAGAATTTGAAGATTAAGACTAGTAACACCAATTTGTATTTGAAAAGTACCTTGAAATTTATAGTGTTTTTGCAGTCCTTTGGTTGATAGAATTATAACACGAAACTAGCAAGTTAGTGATTATTCCTTTACTTGGAATTCTGAGACACATCTAAAAGTGATACCTTATTCAGGCCATTTTCTTGAGAACTTTCCCCTTATTGAACTAGGCCTTTCCTGGAGATTGTGGGCATAGTTTATTTTAGAGCACCCAGCTTGTTACGTATGCCCTTGACCACAATTAACTTGGGATACTTTGAGACTATAGAGTGAATGGATTGCAAGTTAAGATTTATACCCTTGTATAAAATACCATGAAAAGTTAGATATCCATTTACCTTTAGAGTTTTTTTTTCTGATGTACTACTAGAGTGTGAAATTATCCATCTCTATCAGTCATCTCAGGCAGGAGGATATCCCAAATCAGAGAGGAGTTTGCTCAATCAAGATTATAGGGTATAATTCAGCAAAAGAAAGATGAAAATTTGATATAGAATATAGTTGTAAACCAAGTGTGGTGGTGCATACCTGCAATTCAAGCATTGGGGGAGGGGGCTGAGGTGGGAGGATTGCCCCAAGTTCCAGGCACGTTTGAGCTACGTAGTTCAAGACCAACCTAAGCTATATAGCAAGACCTTGTCTCAACCAACCAACTAAACAAAAAGACTCCCATCCTCAAACAAAGAAAAACAAAAGAAAAAACAACAAAAATGAAAAAACACAGACAGAACCTCAGCCCCACCCACAGAATACAGCTGTAGCCTGATGAACAATAGTAGGTAATTGAATAAACTATACCTCACCTCATATAGTGAAATACTATGTGGCCATTAAAAAGAGACACATATTTATTGAAATGGAAAAATGTGCAAAATTAAGTCAGACTATTATGAGTGTGTAATATGATCTTATTATATTCTTATTACAGTCTCTATAGGTGAATGTAGATTTATCTCTGTATAGAGGAATTACATCTTTTGTGTTCATTACATTTTAAAAACATACTACAGGGAATAGATTTCTTGGTTAATTATAAAAATTTTGTGGCCTAATCCAATATATTGTATTGCAACCTGTTTGTTAAAGATGATGTGTTAAGAGTAGGAAGGAGACTAAATGGAACTGAGGAAGAATGAAGTTGAAGATTAAGAATTGTCAGTTTAATCGGTAGCATCAGGGCTGAAAATTAGGGAGGGGCTGATTAATGCTTTTTGACAGTTTTATATGCCAGGAACTTTACAAAGTAGCTTTACATGTTTGCTTAGTTATGCTGTACAGCTGCCTGTGTGGTAGGTGTGATTATTACTCTCATTTTAGAAAAGGCTTCTGAGGATTATAGAGAGGAAGTGGTTACACAAGGCCATACAGCTAGTAAAAGGCTAAGACAGGACTAGAACTCAAGTCCCTCTGTGTTCCATGCATTAGAGGCCTCCGGCATGTTGGTCCCAGAGAGTGAAGCGCTGCTATGGTCCCCTTTTGAGTCTTGGAGGAAATAATCCCTGAATCCCTAAGGCTCCATGTGTGAGAATTCTTATTGAGGGGGATGGGTGGATAGTGATGAAGAGCCTAGTCCCTAAACAGGTCTTTCTGTAATGTGAATGAAAAAACTGATATATCTGACTTATATTAACTTCAATAGAGCATATTTTAACCTACTTCTAGGTTCACTGTGTTTGTGGATAGTTCATCTATTGAGGCTAGGGAGATTTGCTATCTTTCCCTTTATTTGAGGCAAATACAAGAAACTTCATAAATACAAAAGATTGAAGGTTTTTAATTTTAACAAAAATAAAGTATCAACAACCAAACATTTTCAAACTGGAACAATGAGCTTTGTGGCACTGGACAAAGCAACTGGCAGTTAACATCCTGACTGGGTCACATATACATACCCCAGTAGTAACTAGCTGAAGATAATGCACAACAGGAAGTTCAGGTCAATTATTTATACAATTATATCTGGAAAATTCAAATATGAGTTGTGGTGACATTGTCATTCTGTAAACCTGGATCCAATGAAAATCAAATTCTCAAAGAACCCACAGATTTACTATTCTGAATTATATATTAGTTGCATGATGTCAAATGCACATTTATGACTGACTTAAAAAAAACTACAGATAACTCTAGTCATATATTTGAATCCTACTTTTAAAGCTGCCTGTTCAACACATCCCAGAAAAAAGGTCAATTGTTTCACTTTAGTTTGCATATCCCAAAGGCCTCATGGCACATTGCTGAATAATATCAAAGTTAGAGGTTTAGTGCTAAGAGAGTTTTTTATTCTTGAATAAATTCTGTTCATCTGAATGACCTATGCTCCTAAATGTACAGTAAACATATACATATACAAATAGTCTTACTGTGAAATACATTCCGAAAGGACTGGACTTGATAGCTGCTCTTAAGCCTAAAACATCATTCTACTAGAATACAGAACATTTCTCTATTTCAGAACTAGGATGTTTGCTCTGCATTTCCATTTGCATTCACAAGACACAGAAACCACACCGACTACAAATGTGAGTGAGATGCAGACTTGGTGGTATTGTATGTGAATTGGCATGCCCAATTACATGTGAGGTGAGAGTAGAAATGTATGTCTTTGAACAGTGATCATTTAGTGACTTTGGTCTCATATACAGAAGCAAAGAAGGGGTTCAAGATTCATCTGCCTTGGGAACATATTAAGGAGAGAGAATACTACCCACCATCCTTGGCTCTCTAAAAGAAAAGAAAATCCAGGACCATATGCCCCAGTAGAGAAAAGTATTGACAAGGAAAATATACAACTCATAACATTCTTGAGATAAGTTTCTATCAGTGTAAAAGATATCGTTAAAAGAAAATATGTCACTCACAGTACTTCCTGGAGAAGACACTGTGGACCTTGTTGGGAACAATTTAATTTTAAGGAGCAACTAAAATCTTAACTGGCCAGATATATTTCTGTATTACATTCTTTTCCCTCCTGTAAACTTCTCCACAACTGGGATTCTGTGAGGGTTGGCGTAGGGCCTTCTAAAGAGTCAAGAGTACAAAACCATGGAAATAACTGAACGACAATACTTTGGAAGAGACAGAAGCTTTTATTTCATTCCCCAAACACCAAAGGACACAGAACCAGACTTAACATGGAAGCCTTGGTTTCCTGCATGCCAAGTTCTGAATATGTTTTTGTTCAGTCCCTGTAAGACACACAGGCCTAAATTGGAAAGCTGCTTTCAAAGCATACTTGTTTTTTTGTAAAGACAAGCCACAAGTCACAGAGCATGAAACACACATTTTGCATCTAAAGGAGATGTCTCCTGCCATTAGTGACAATGCCAGTACTTCCTGTTTAAGGGAAAGGCATAGACTTGTCAGTTCTACATCTAGAGAATCAGAGAGGACTTGTTCTGCAGGGCTTGAAAAATATATATTTGCCTTTGAAAAGCTTTCTGCCATAAAATACTTTGAAAATAGAATTGCCTATAAAACTATAATAAAATGAGTTCTTTATGATCACAAATATTTCCTCTTGCCCTTTGTTTGGTGTCACCTGATAGGCCAACCATTTCATCACATTATATAAAAAAGGAAAAAGTTTAAGGCTTAGTCATGCCTACCTTTTGTTTTTAAATGCTTATATCAAAAGTCATACCACAGCGATATATGCACACCCAGGTTTACAACAGCATAATTTGTAATAGCTAAATCTTGGAAACAACCCAAATATCCATCAACTGATGAATGGATAAAAAATATTTTTATACAATAGAGGACTATTCAGCCATATAAAAGAATAAACTTGAGATTCTTAGGTAAATTAATGCACCTTGAGACCATACTCTTAAGTGAAATAAATCAGTCATACATGTGTAAATATCCCATTGTCTCTCTGGTGTGAGAAACTGAAAGTGTAAGTAAGGACCAAAATGTATAATCAATATTGTGAAATAGGAAGAGATTGTTCAAAAAGAAAGGGGAACCAGAGGGAGAAGGGAAAAGGAAGAAAGGGAAAAGAAAAACATGAGAAAAGAAGGATAAAATGAAAACAAAGCTTTGTAAATAAGGAGGGGAAGAGGGGTTGAAGGGAGGGGAGGTAAATGGGAAAAAAATAAAGAAATACCATGTACAGGTGCAAATTCCCTATGATGAATGTGATCATTATATATATCTAAATTGTACCAAGAAACTAATTTTTAAAAAGTCAGTTCTAGATTGGCATTTAGAAGAAAGCAGGTGGGCTGGTTGGAATCATATTTCCTTGTATCATAGAATTCTGGAAGGAGAGGCCTGAGGGTGAGGAAAATTTGGGGATGGATATTATTAATTCATTAGAAATTCAGACAGAAAATGAGAGCAATCCTTCTAAACCAATTGGTATAAACCAATGGAGAGCATGGCACACCCCTTTTGAGAGAACTACTTATCTTAAAGGTAATTTGCATATTACCTTTGTACATATTATAATTGTTCAAAAAAGGCCACTTAATAAAATACCTGAACAGAAAGATTTGCAAATTGTATAGCAAAACCTAACAGCAAGAAAAGATGTTTTATGTTTAATAAAAACTAGTACATAGCCGGGGACTTAGCTCAGTGGCGCCCCACCTGGGTGGCAAGCTCAAGGTCCTGAGTTTGATCCCTGGTACCAAAACAAAAACAAAAAACTAGTACATAACAAAGAACTGACAAAAATATCCTTAGTTATTACTCATCTCTGCTAAATTCAGGCTAAGCTTAAATACTTAGGAATTTGATTTCAAAAGCACCTTTTAAAGAGACTTGGATTTCTTTTGGCTGAAAATGTTCTGGCAAAGGTCTCACTTTCTATGAAATGAGGTGTGTCAGACAGAAAGTATTCATTCCATTCATGCTGACAGGCAATGACAACTGACTTAGTGGTAAATGAACAAAATTTCTGAGGTGATTTTCCAATGGTACATGTGCCACATGTATGTACCATAAAGTACATTACTGCTTTGTTAGTTCTAGATAGAGATTCAAGTTTTCTTTCATACACAAAAAAAGAACTTTTCCTGATTATTTCCTTTAGAAGTCAGACTATTACCTGTAATTGAAGTTCATTATTTAGGACTTTTAATTTTGTTACTGTGGTAAATCTGTCATTCCATCTACTAAATAAATAGTATTTTTAAAAAGGAGTTCATGCAGAACCTGAGGATGGCCACCAGCACAGGAATAGATCCTGACTCAAGCTTAGAAGATAAGCAGTGACCCAAGAAGCAGAGGTCAGGTTAGTGGATGAAACAGTGACAGGTGGTTAAATGCCTCCCTATTTGAGTAGGACAGTCATATGAGAATGGAATTTCTTAGGAACTGGAAGGGTAGGACAGTGGAGGAAGGGTTCACATTTCTTTTATAGCAGAAGTGCTATATGAGAGTATGAAATGAAATCCATTAATAGTTTATGTTTTCTAGTATTCCTGGAAACTTTTCTTTAGAAATTTTCTCTCTATTGTGGGCTCCAGACTACAGATAGTTTTTACCAGTGCACAAATACCTGGATTCCACTGAACCCTTCTTTTTTTTCAGATTGTAAATTCAATCTTAAAATAATGGAGGTATTTGGTGATGAGACTAAATATAGGCTATATATATATATATATATATATATATATGAATTAAAAAGACCAAAAATACTGACCACATAGATTTTGAGGCTGAAACTGATTCGGTGGCCTTAGATAATCATCAAAATAAAACAATCTTTAAAAAATGTTTTTGGCTTTTGAAAATATCAGAGTTGCTGTTTATGACTTCTGGTTTTAGAGTTGTATCAAAAAGCATTTCATTAGTGATTAATTTTGTTTTGTATCTGAGAAATAAAATTGGGTACGATATACTGTTCTTGAACAGATCTTTGGAAATAAATCTGAGATGAGAAACACTTAAATTACACACCTAAACTTGGTTTAGTGCTGCATGTCTGTAATCCCAGCTACCAGGGAGGCTGAGGCAAGAATATCACAAGTTCAAACCCAATCTGGGCAACTTAGTGAGACCTTGTCTCAAAACAAAAGAGTCTGAGGATGCTTGGCATAAGAAAGCTAGGCTAGGGAAGCTAGCACTCTTGGAGTCTGAGGTAGGAAGATCATGAGTTTGCATATGGCTTAGACAACTGAGAAACTGAGTGAAACTGTCTCAAAATCAAAAATAAAAGGGCTGGGAATGTAACTCAGTGCAGAGGACCTGGGTTCAATCCCTAGTACCACCCCCAAAAATTATATATTTAAATTAAGATACTTCTTTCAGAGAAAAGCACCTAATAGGATGATTCTTTAGATAGTTCCAAACTGGATAGTATAGTCAACATAGATGTCTCTTTAAGACATGTAATTTTTTAACTTAAACCAGATATAACAAGAATAGACATTCTGTTGGCATTAGTAGTTCTGGAAATGCTGACAATAAATACAGCAGTGGTGGTGAACCTATGGCACATGTGCTGCACTGGGCACACAGAATTGTCTCTGTTGGCATGTGAGCCAGGTTACCCCAGCAGCTGAGCACTGGATATTCAGGTTTAATTGCACTGTTGCCACTTTATGATAAATCAGTGAGTTTTGGGTTGCAGTTTTGGTACTCAGTCTCTAAAATGTTTGCCCTCGCTGACATAGAGCATGATCCAAATTGCCAAAGGCCCACCCTACCTCAAGTATACAGAAGTGGTAAAACCATCACTGCATAGTCAACAGGAAGATGAAAAACCAGCAAGTGTATTAACCCCAAGGAGGAAAACAATCTCATGTTTAAACATGAACACAACCTTTCCTCTAAGAGTCTATAGACCTGTTCTAGAAATAGATTTTTTTTCAAAAAGTGTATGTTAGCACAAGGTAATAAACCTACCATATTTAAAAAGTAGTGATCATTTTGTCTAAAAAATCTAAAAACTTCATGTAATATCTAGATAAGCAAAACCCCTGCTTTTTATATTAAGTCCTTCCTAAAGAGCCTGTTTTACAAAACTTAGCTAAGCACATTGACTATGTCTCAGGCAGAGAAAGAACACTGACATTTTTCACTTGTTTTCTGAATGGATGGTGAGAGTGCTATTCATTTCTAAAGTTAAATCCATTTTTAGAACAATAATATTCTTTCTCTTGCTTATATTATGGACTGCTTAGCATGCATATACTAGTCACTCAATTACTAAATGCTCTAAATTCCCTTGCAGATTTTTAAGTGGGGGAGGAATGCCCTGGTCTCATTCACTTAAACCAATTAGAAAAGTAGCATATCCTTGTTTGGGACAAAACATCACTATGGCACTATGGTTACTACAGGTATCCCTAGCAGAGAAGCAAGTTAGTAGCTAACTCACTGTTGCTTAGAGCAGACTTCCAGCTTGTTGCTGGCCTTGGAGTTACTTGTGTAGAGCAGACATCTCTGCCCAGTACTAACAGGATATATATATATATATATATATATATATATATATATATATATGTCACATGCTTCTTACTTTTCCATAATTCAGCTATATTGTTTTATCTTAGGAGTCTGACCAAAGCTTTCTGTACTGAAATGGGCATGTCAGATAGCAGAGTTGGGCTAGTATTTCTCCTTTGCTAATGGCTGCTACTGAGACTTAAGTCCTAGTCCATGAAGTAGCAGGGCTTGGCCAAGTTCACTTCCAGCCAAAATCAACCTGGCTCTCACCAAATCCCTCCCCCAGAATTATGGCTTCTCACTGACCTGATGGGTTACTGGTTAATTGCAACACAGTCCCAGTACCCTTTGATCTCTCTAAGCAAGATAAGCAGTGCCTTTGCCTGTTATATCCCTGCCTGCATATTAGCTATCCCTGCCTGCATATCAGATATTTCTGCCTGCATATCAGCCACCGAGGGATGCTTCCAGCTAGATGCTTCCAAACACTTCACTGTGCCACTTAATGTCTTCAAAGCATACGTTTCCTACCTTCCCACAATTGTAATCAATAAAGTACTGGGTGCCCTTGATGCCCCTTGTCTTTGCTGCCCAGAGTAGCACTGATCTGTCCAAGACCCAGTTCTCTCTAAGTCTCATTTCTTTCTTTATTCTTTATCAGCTTGTGTTATACTGGCTCACAGGAGACTGTAGACTTACTGCAGAAGTCTATGGTAAAGCCCCCATTCCTTTTCCCTATACTTGTGTTTTCAGTGATGCCCATGCACTCAAAGAAACTCATGCCTCCAGAAAAGCACCTGGTCTCAGAGATAGCTGTGTTTCTAGAGATGTCCATATTTCTAGAGAAGCTCTTGGCTGCAAAAATATCCATGTTTCCCAGGATACCAGTGACCTCAGAGATATTCACATCTTCAGAAAACCTGATAGCTCCAAATATGCCCATATCTCCAGAGATGTCTATGGGCCTAGAGATATCTCTATCTCAAAAGATGACGGGGACCTGGGATTTAGCTCAGTGGTTCCAGCGCCTTCCTCACAAGCCACAAGCACAAGGTCCCGAGTTTGATCCCTGGTACCAAAACAAACAAACAAACAACAACAACAAAAAACATGACCATGGCTCTAGAGATGTCCAAATCCCCAGATTTTATATATATATATATAGTCTTAAAGGTGCTCATGAACCTACAGCAGTTATAGTGGAGGTCTGTACCCTGGCTTTTTACTTGATCCATCTGAGCTCAGAGGCCTTCTTCCTTGGACCAGGTGCTATTCTTCATCAAGGTATTTAAGTCTCCGTCAATACCCATAAAGCCAAGAGGATTGGGCAAAGGCCTTCCCAGATGTTGGGATAATAAATTCCCCAACTGAGAGCAAGTACGGACCTCTTCTGATGGCTCATCATAAGCTTGCAGTTTCTGTTTCAGGAGCAAAGTATAGTTGAGAAAGAATTAGACAAAGAATATACTGGGAAAATATTACATTGACCTGAAAAAATCCTGCTGCTCTCACATGATGGCAAATTACTTTTTGTCTCCATTCCCTCCTCCCAGTTTTTCCTTATCACTTGTCATGAAAGAACCTCAAAGGTCTTATATCTGTAAAAGTCTTCTTTTCTGAAGAATTCAGGGGGGTTTTTTTGGGGTTTTTTTGGTACCAGACATCGAGCTCGGACCTTGCACTTGCAAGGCAGGTGCCGGAACCACTGAGCTAAATCCCTGGCCTTGAATTCAGTTTTATTACTGGGATTAAGGGCAGAAAGGGAAATGATCACTAACATTTATTGATTACTTCTACATGCCAAACACATACAGTATTTCCTTTTACTCTTATGAGAAAACTATTAGATATTAGATGTATTTTACAGAGAAAGCTGAGAAAACTGAGGCTCAAAAGTTTAGTCAGTCACTCAAGACTACATGCTTAAGAAGTAAAAAGCTATGGTATGAACTTATATCTTGTTAATGCCAAGTCTATGACTTGTTTACTAACTCATGCTACCTCCAAAGGATATTTTCACTTTAAGGGATTACATAATGACTCACTAATACTTTACTGCAGTGATTCTTTTGGGATCATAAGCCCTTATGAAACTGTGAAGCACATTATAGATGTCCACTTCAGAAAAATATAGGCATGTATATATATTGCACATATATGCACAGGTGTTTAGGCATAATTTAAAGGGGTTCACAGATCTTGAAAACTCATCTGTGGCCACCTATGTGTTCATGCATTCCAATTAAGAGCTTCAGCCATTTTTATTTTCCTGACAATCATAATCAAATCCTAGAAATCATAGTGATTTTTACTAAAAATATTGATAACCCTTAGAGAGAGGTACTGGATGGCCAGGTGGTTTTAAGTATCTTTTAAACCTTTCACTTTGTACTTTTTTGTATTCTGTATTTTTTTAACTTCATAGTTGTCTTTTTCAAAACACATCAACAGAGTTGTATGGCTGATAATGATATGGGACATGAAATATGAAAATATTATCGCTTTTCGGCCTTTTGGCTAAGATCAAGTGAAATATGAAAATATTATATCTCCCAACCTGTTAGATGTCTGATATGCCCAGATCGTATTCTCTAAAATCAAAGAATGAATTCAAGGAACAATGGCACTTAAGAGTAGGAAAATATTGAGAGAATAGCTCCTGAGAGAAAGAAGGGATCCAAAAGGGTAGCTGAAGACTCCATTTTATAGGGAAGTTTTATATAGCAAAGCCAGGTGGGTACAATGTGGATTAAATCTATGATCAATAAGGCTACAAGTATAGTCACTTAGGTAATAGTGATCCAACAGGGAAGCAAGTCACGTAGCAAGAATACATGGAAAGAACAGAGAACTTCTCAGGTAGGTGTTGAATCTTGGAGTCTTGGTCACCCACTGACAGAACTGATGCCTATGTAGACATTACTAGATCACGTATTATCGTTTATCTTATCCCTAGGGGAATTTTGTAGGCCTGGTCTTTTAGTTATTTTTTTGAGGCTTGGCCCCCAACAGATGTGTCTCTGGCTGCAGTTGTAGTGTATTTTCACCTTTTTTCCTGACTCTCGGGAGGCCTCAGCCCTGTCAGATTGCCTATTATATTTCTATCTGACTTAGCTCTGTATAATGTTCTCTCCTCTGAAGAGGTATCTTGAACTGCTATGAGGGGACAAAGGATGATGACCATTTGGTCTACTTAAGGCTGAAGGGGGTTGTAGTTGTGATTGAAAGTCAGAGATACTCTCCAGAGCATCTATCTAAAGGCCTTAGATAGACATCAGGCATTCTCAAGTAGGCATATAGCATTAAGTCTGGAGGTGACAAGGCCAATGAAACAGTTTTGTATATACAGGATGAACAATAAGATCAACAAGACTATTATGAATACAACAAACAAATGTTTCCACAAGAACAGCCAGTAATAACCTCCCACAAAGAGAATAAGGAGAAGGTCCAGGGGATTTCAGAATCCGACATGGCTTTAGCCTGTCATTTTATATCTTGTACAGCTATCAAAACATTAGCATTCTGATATTCTATCAGGAATATACACACAGCCTTCAGCTTTCACAACTGCACAAATATCCCCTTGTTCTGCTGTCAGGATGTCTAATGCCATTCAATTTTGGAGGATGGCTTGCCTCATTAATTTTATTTTATTTTTTTATTTAGGAGAAAGAGACCAGTCAGTGTCATTTAAGGCTCATGGCATATAGTTAATAAATGCCTCAATGTGTTGCATGACATCCTCCAATCCCAGGGAAGGGTCAAAGACAGAAGCCAAATGATCATACCAGTGAAATACACTTTTAGACCACTGATAGTGTAGATGGGGTGAGTTTATAGGTTTGTTGATATTTTTCCCATTCTTGCCTTTTAACCATACAAGTCCCTCTAGTTTTTCCTGTAAGGAGGTAGAAAGTTTGGTGGGGTTTTTATTTTTGTTTTTTTGGTACTGGGATTGAACTCAGGACCTTGTCCTTGCAAGGCAGGCAGTGCCACCACTGAGCTAAATCCCCAGCCCTGAGAGTTTGGTGGTTTTGAAGGACAATTTTAGCTAAAGAACTTAAAGACTGTTGTTGAGCTTTTATAGCTTTTATCATAGTTTTTTCCTCACTGAACCATAAAAATGGTCAGATACTGATGTGCCTGGAAACTGCCAGAAGGGTTCAGTAATTGGAGCACCTTTTTATATCTAGTTTTTAGGAATATAATATTGTTTTTATATTCTTTTTGGTTTTACTTCTCTGCTGGGTATTTAAGACCAAGTTAAAATGAGACCCACGTTAATAAAAATTAAACTCTTGCTGTCTATCAGGGTCACATGTCTCCTCAGGCATTACTTTTGGAACCATGTACAGAGCTTCTCAGATCCTCTGTCAGTGTCAACTGCCAGGATGGCTCACAGTCTTGACTGATCAAGTTGGTTTCTGTGAAGGCATGGGAAGTTTTTTCTATGGTGACCCTCTTTTGGCACACTGTAGATTTGTTGATTCTTGTCCTCTGGGGTCCAGCAATCTTCCTGCTCAGGAGGTTTGATAACTCACCAAAGTTGTAGGATCTTAGAGAAAAGGTTCCCTCTTGTCCTGGATCATTGTTGGCCTTGGAGGGTCAGGGCCAAAATACTGGCTGTTCTCTTAGCCCAGTTACCTTTCTACCTCTGGTCTCCAAATTTTATTTTTTTTCCTTAGATTCTTTTATTGGTACATTTTAGGTATACAATACATTTAATTTGTCATTGGGTCCTTGTACCTTTACATGATATATCTTGGTTTTTATTTTTTCCCCATTTCCTGTCCTCCCTTCACCCCCTCCACCCTTCCTTATTTACAAAGAATTTGTTTCCATTTTTTACTTTTCTCATTATTTTTCCTTCCCTTTCCTTTCGCCTACCCCTCCAACGTCCCCTACCCCTTTGGACCTTTGCGTACTATTTCCCATTATCAGTTACTCATTTTAATCATTATGTATTCTTTCAGTTTCTCACACCAGAGAAACTTTGGTATTTACACGTGTGTCCTATTTATTTCACTTAAGAGTATGGCCTCAATATGCATCCATTTAGCTATAAATGTCTCTAGTTTCTCATTCTTTATGGCTGAGTAGTACTCCATTTTATTTTAAAAAATCACATCTTTATCCAGTTTCCAGTTGAAGGGCACTTGGGCTGTTTCCAAGCTTTTGGTATTACAAACTGTGCTGCTATAAACATGGGTGTACATATATCGCTGTCATATGATTCTTTTAATTCTTTTGGGAAGATCCCCAGCAGGGGAATAGGTGGGTCAACTGGGACCTCTAGTCCTAGTTCTTTGAGGTATCTCCATACTGATTTCCACAGTGGTTGCACCAGGATGCATCCCCACCAACAATGGAGAAGGCTTCCTTTCTCCCCACAACCCTGCCAACATTTGTTTTTTTTTTAATTTATATATATATATTTATTGGTACATTTTAGTTATAAAATACATTTACATTTATCATTGGGTGTTTGTACCAGAACATGATGTATCTTAGTTCTTATTTTTTCTCCCATTACCTTTGCACCCTTCACCCCCTCCACCCTTCCCTATTTACACAAAGTTTGATTCCATTTTTTTCTTCTCATAGTTTTTCCTTTCCCTTCTTCCCTTTCTCCTTCCCCTCCCACCATCCCCAAACCCTTGAACCTTTTCTTATTTCAAATTATCAATTATTCATTTTAATCATTTTCATCCTTATTTACACTTTCAATTTCTCACACTAGAGAAACTATTCGGTATTTACACGTGTGTCCTATTTATTTCACTTAAGAGTATGGCCTCAATACGCATCCATTTAGCTATAAATGTCTCTAGTTTCTCATTCTTTATGGGTGAGTAGCACTCCATTTTATTAAAAAACCACATCTTCTTTATCCAGTTTCCAGTCAATGGGCACTTGGGCTGTTTCCAAGCTTTAGCTATTACAAACTGTGACGCTATAAAAATAGGTGCACATATATCACTGTGGTATGATTCTTTTAATTCTTTGGGTAAGATTCCCAGTAGGGGAATAGCTGGGTCAAATGGGACCTGTAGTCCTAGTTCTTTGAGGTATCTCCATACTGATTTCTACAGTTGTTGCACCAATCTACATTCCCACCAACAATGGAGAAGGGTTCCTTCCTCTTCACACCCCCACCAGCATTTGTTATTGGTTGATTTCTTGATAGCAGCCATTCTTTGTGGGGTGAGGTGGAATCTGAGTGTTGTTTTCGTCTGCATCTCTCAAATGACCAGTGATGTTGAACATTTTTTCATATATTTATTTGCTGTTTTTACTTCTTTGTCTGAGAAATGTCTGTTCATTTCGGATGCCCATTTTTGAATTGGGTCTTTGAATTTGGGGGGTCTGATTTTTTTCAGTTCTTTATATATTCTCAATAGTAGACCTTTGTCTGAGCTACAGCTGCTAAATATTTCTTCCCACATTGCAGGTTGTCTCTTAGCTCTGTTGGTAGTTTCTCTTTCAGTGCAGAAGCTTTTTAATATGATGAGATCCAAGTTGTTGATTCTTTGTGCTAGCTCCCATGCTACTGAAGATTTGTTCATAAAGTCTTTTCCTATGCCAGTGTCCTCAAGAGTTGTACCTAACTTATCTTCCAGCAAGTTTAGTGTTTCTGACTTAATATTTAGATCTTTAATCCACTTTGATCTTAGTTTAGTGCATAGTGATAGGTATGGGTCTAGTTTTAATCTTTGTGCCAACATTTGTTTTTGGTTGATTTCTTGATATGAGCCATTCTTTCTGGGGTGAGGTGGAATCTCAGTGTTGTTTTCATTTGCATCTGTCCAATGACCAGTGATGTTGAACATTTTTTGATATGTTTATTTACTGCTTTTACTTCTTTGTCTGAGAAATGTCTGTTCATTTCAGATGCCCATTTTTGCATTGGGTCTTTACATTGGGGGTCTGATTTTTTTCAGTTCTTTGTGTATTCTAGACAGTAGTCCTTTGTCTGAGGTACTGTTGCTAAAAATTTTTTCCCAGATTGTTGGTTGTCTCTTATCTCTGTTGGTGGTTTCTCTTGCAGGGCAGAAGCTTTTTAATAAGATGAAATCCCAGTTGTTGACTCTTTGTGCTAGTACCCACGCTACTGAGGTTTTGTTTATAAAGTCTTTTCCTATGCCAATGTCTTCAAGAGTTCTACCTAATTTATCTTCCAGCAAGTTTACTGCTTCTGTTTTAATATTTATATCTTTAATCCACTTCAATCTTAGTTTACTGCATTGTGATAGATATGGGTCTAATTTTAATCTTTGGCAAGTTGAAATCCAGTCTTTCCAACGCCATTTATTAAAGAAGCTATCTTTCCTCCAGTGAGGATGATTGGCTCCTTTGTCAAAGATGAGGTGGCTGAGTATGTCTGGAGTTGTTTCTGGAATTTCGAATCTATTCCACTGATCCACAGGTCTGTTTCTTTGCCAGTACCATGCTGTTTTTATCACAGTAGCTTTGTAGTATAGTTTCAAGTTGGTGATTGTGATACCCATGTCTCTGCCATGTCTCTGTTGCCTAGAATTGCTTTTGCTATTCTAGGTCTTTTCTGGTTCCAAATGAATTTTTGAATTCTTTTCTCTAGTTCTGTGAAATATATTGTTGGAATTTCAATTGGTATTGCATTAAATCTATGTAGCAGTTTTGGAAGTATGGCCATTTTCACTATATTGGTTCTTCCTACCCAGGAGCAAGGGTTGTCTTTCCATTTTCTTTCTTTCTTATTTTTTTTTGGTACCGGGGATCAAACTCTGGTCCTTGCACTTGTGCAGCAGGCAGTGAAACCACTGAGTTAAATCCCTGGCCCTCTTTCCATTTTCTTATATCCTCTTTGAACTCTTTTTTTAGAGTGCTGTAGTTTTCAGTGTAGAGGTCTTTTGCTTCCTTTGTTAGACTGATTCGTAGATATTTCATTATTTTGGATGCTAACGTGAAAGGAATTGTTTCCCAAATTTCCCTCTCAGTGAGTCTGTTATTCCTGTACAAGGCTGTTTTTTGAGTGTTGACCTTGTATCCAGCTACTCTACTGAATCTGTCAATTAAGTCTAGAAGTCTTCTGGCAGAGTTTTTTGGGTCTTCTATGTAGAGTATCATTGTAAGCAAATAATGACAGTTTAAATTCTTCCCTTCCTATCTTTACTCCATTTATTTCTTTCTCTTGTCTAAATGCTGTGGCTAATGTTTCCAGAACTATATTGAATAGGAGTGGTGGTAGTGGACATCCTTGTCTTGTTCCTGATTTTAGCATGAAGGTCTTCAGTTTTTGACCATTTAGTATAATGTTGACTGTTGGCTTTTCATAGATAGCCTTAATCAGGTTGAGATAAAGACCTTCTATTCCAATTTTTTGTAGGGTTTTTATCATGAATGGGTGCTGGATTTTGTCAAATGCTTTTTCTACATCTATTGAGATGATCTATATTTTGTCCTTGGTTCTGTAAATATAGTTTATTACATTTGTGATTTATGTATGTTGAACCATCCTTGCATCCCTGGGATGAATCCGACTTGGTCAGGGTGTATGATCTTCTTGATGACACTCTGTACTCTGTTTGACAGTATCTTGTTGAGGATTTTTGCGTCTATGTTCATTAGGGAGATTGACCTGTAGTTCTCTTTTGGGTTGGGTCTTTCCCTGGTTTTGGAATCAAAGTAACACTTGCTTCAAGGACTGAATTTGGAAGTATCACTTTCCTTTCAATTTCATTGAAGAGTTTAAAGAGTAGTGGTGATAGTTCTTCTCTAAATGTCTTATAGAATTCAGGAGTGAAGTCATTTGGACCTGGGCTTTTCTTTGTTGGTAAATTTTTAATTATGTTTTCAATTTCACTGATTGTAATTGGAGTGTTTATAATTTTTATATCTTCATTTAACTTTGGCAATTCGTATGTATCGAGGAATCTCTATTTCTTCTGTGTTTTCCATTTTATTAGAGTACAGGTTCTCAAAGTAAGTATGTATGATCTTCTGGATTTCTGCTGGATCTGCTGTGATGTCACCTTTTTTGCTGTTAATTGCATGGATTTGAGCCTTTTCTTTCCTTTTTTTGATAGGGTTGGCTAAGGGTTTATCAATTGTATTCTTCTGAAAAACCAACTCTTTGATTCATTGACTTTTTTTGTATCTTTCTCTTAGTCTCCATTGCATTGATTTCTGCTCTGATATTTATAATTTCCTCTCTTGTACAAGCTTTGGGTTTTCCATAGTCTTCTTTTTATAGGAGCTACAGGTTCAGCATTAGGTTATTTAAGCTCTCTCAGTTTTTCTAATATGGGCATTCACTGCTATGAATGTCCCTCATAAAACTGCTTTCATTGTGTCCCATAGATTCCTGTATGTTGTATTGGCATTATCATTAACTTGTAGAAACTGTCTAATTTCTTCTTTAATTTCCTCTGTGACCCATTGTTGCTCAGGAGAGTGTTACTCAATTTCCATGTGGTTGTGGGGGTTTTGTAGTTTCTTATGTTTTTGATCTCCAATTATTTTGCACTATGGTCTGATAATATACAGGGGATAACTTCAATTCTTTTGCATTTACTTAAACATGTCCTAATGATCTAGCATGTGGTCTATTTTGGAGAATGACCCATGTGCAGCTGAAAAAAAATGTATATTCTGATTTTGTGGGGTGGAACACTCTGTATTCATCTATTAAATCCATTTGTTCAATAGTTTAGTTCAGTTCTAGAATTCTGTTGTTGTTTTGTCTAGATGATCTATTTTTGATAGTGCGGCATTGAACTTCCCCACTACAATTGTATTAGTGCTTATTTGGTTTTTCATGTCCATAAATATTTGTTTTGTATAGTTGGGGGCATTGGTATTTGATGCATATATATTTATGATTGTCGTCTCTTCCTCTTGGATTTTTCCATTCATGATGTAGTGACCGTCTTGTCTCTCTTAATTAGTTTTGGTTTGAAATCTATTTTGTCTGCAAATAAGATTGCTACCCCTGCTCTTTTCCTGGTTCCTGTCACATGGAGAAGTGTTTTCCATCCTTTTACTTTCAATCTATGAATGTCTGTTTGAATTAGGTATGTTTCTTGTATACAGCATATTGTTGGATTTTGCTTCTTCATCCATTCTGCCAGTCTATTTCTTTTGATTTGTGAATTGAGGCCATTAATATTGATGATTATAATTGATAAATATTGACTCATCCTTGTCATGTTTTACTATTGTTGGCTCTTTTACTTTTTATTTTTCCCCTTTCCCTTTAGTTTCTTGCCTTGCCTGGTGGCTTTCCTCTATTGGGACTCATGAAGTTGTGACTTTCATTGTCTTTTATGAGGATATTGTTTAGAATTGTTTGGAGTGCTGGTTTGGTGTTCATGAAATTTCTCAGGTGTTCTTTTTCGTGGAAGTATCTAAATTCCGCATCAATTTTGAAAGGTAATTTTGCAGGTACAACAGTCTAGGTTGGAATTTATTTCCTTATATGGCTTGAAATACCTCACTCCAGGCTCTCCTTAATTTGAGGGTTTGTGTTGAGAAGTCTTTTGTCATTCTGATGGGCTTTCCTTTGTATGTGATTTGTTTCTTTTCTCTAAATGCTTGTAGGATTTTATTCTTCTGTTGAGCTTCTGGGATCTTGACTATTATATGTCTAGGTGTAGCTTTTTTTATTGTGGCTACTTGGAGTTCTATATGCCTCACTTATCTGTATGTCTAATTCTCTACCTCTGTCTGGGAAGTTTTCCATTGTTACTTCTGTGAACAGTTTTTTTATGTCATTTTTACTTTCTCCTGGTTTTTCATGGACTCCTATAAGTCTTATGTTATTCTTCTTTGCATCATCTCGCAGCTGCTGGATTCATTTCTCATGGTCCCTTATTATTTTGAAGAAATCTCTGTTTTCTTGGTCATTAACTGCAACTGTGTCTTTTTTTATCTCATATTCTATCTTCAAATTCCCTTAATCTGCTGTGCATACTTTCAATGGTGTTTTTAATCTCCTGGATATCTGTTTGAATCTTTTTCATGGATTCCATTTCTTTCTTATGCTGGGCATTCATGGCTTCCATCATGGTTCTGAGCTCATCTATTTTTTTTTTATCTGTTTCTGTTCTAGAGCCTCTAATCATGTCTTTCACTCTGCTTACCACCTCTGTAGTTATTTGGGAAATTATTTCTGTTTTGAATTTTTCTAGAGCCTCATTCATTTGTTTTGTTACTTTCTGTGCTATCTGTTCAGTGTGTCCAGGTGGTTGATTTTCATAGTTTTCTACCTCAGTTTTCCCCAGAATTTGCCATTGGTGATCTGGAATTTGTGTTTGTGTCCTGCCAAGGTGTCTTATTTTTAATTCTGTTGTTATTGCTGATTTTTGCTTTAATTCTGGGGCTGATACACCAATATTTCTTATTTTGAGGATCTTTATTACTGATGTTTACAGCCCCTATAGAGTGATGGCTTCTCAGAGATATTTTCCAGGTATAGCTGGACATTTTAGGGTTTGAGTCTCTAATGACTCTTAGGCAATCTCATTTTCAGTATACCAGGGAGGAATTGACACAATCAGCATCAAACACAGCTTAGAAAATGACAATTTGTTGTAGCAGTTAATCTGTCACCATTAACTGCAGGGGCTAGATCAAAATCTAGGGCCTGCCCAAAATATGTTTCTAGTAAGTAAACCCTTCAATATCGCAAATTTATCCTTCTGGATAAGGATTTAGCAGGGCTTGGGGAGGGAGGGTTAGAGAGATAGAGGGAGAGGGAAAGGTTGGAGGTGAGGCTAGAAGACATGGAAGGATCACACAAATTATGGTGATCTGTTGAAGACAGGAGGAGAAGACAGAGGGAAAGAACACAGACAAGTACAGAGCAAACTACCAACAATAGGGAATGTGGAAATTATATTCACCTTCCTATACAAGTGACAATTGATAAAGATCTAAATATTAAAATAGAAACTCTGAACCAGTTGGAACAGAGGTTAGGTAGAACCCTTGAAGGCATCAGTATAGGAAAAGATTTTATGAACAAAACCTCAGTTGCCCATGAACTAGCACGAACAATCAACAAGTGGGATCTCTTCTTATTAAAAGGCTTCTGCACAGCAAGAGAAACCACCAGCAGTGTGAAGAGACAACCCACAATGTGGGAAAAAATCTTCACCTGCTCTTCCTCAGACAAAGGTCTACTATCTAGAATCTATAAAGAACTTAAAAAGATCAGATCTCCCAAATTTAAAGACCCAATCCAAAAATGGGCATCTGAAATGAACAGACATCTCTCAGACAAAGAAATAGAAACAGCAAATGAATCCATGAAAAAATGTTCAACATCACTGGTCATTCAAGAGATGCAAATGAAAACAACGCTGAGACTCCACTTCACTCCAGAAAGAATGGCTGCTATCATGAAATCAACCAATATCAAATGCTGGCGGGGCTGTGGGGAAAGAGGAACCCTGCTCCACTGCTGGTGGGAGTGTAGACTGCTGCGACCACTGTGGAAATCAGTATGGAGATACCTCAAAGAACTAGGTCTGGAAGTCCCATTTGACCCCACTATTCCACTGCTGGGGATCTTCCCCAAAGAATTAAAAGAATCATGCCACAGTGATATATGTGCACCCATGTTCATAGCAGCACAGTTTGTGATAGCTAAAACTTGCAAATAGCCCAAATACCCATCAACTGGAGACTGGATAAAGAAAATGTGTTTTTTAAATAAAATGGAGTACTACTCAGCCATAAAAAATGAGAAATTAGAGACATTTATAGCTAAGTGGATGCACATTGAGGCAATACTCTTAAGTGAAATAAATAGGACACAGATGTGTAAATACCGAATAGTTTCTCTGGTGTGAGAAACTGAAAGTGTAAATAAGGACTAAATGTATAATAGGTAATGTGAAATAGGAAGAAAAGGGGCAAAGGGGAAGGAAGTGGGAGGGCTAGGGGAAAGGATAGAAGGGAATGGGATTAATATGAGAAAATGGAAAAATAGGAACAAAATCTTTGTAAATAGGGAGGACTGGAAGGGTTGAAGGGAGGGCTGGGCAAGGGTGAAAAATTAGAACCAAGAGAGACTACGTAAAAGTGCAGATTTCCAATGATGAGTGTCATTATATTGTATACCTAAAATGTACCAATGATTAGAATGAATAATCAATAATGCAAAATAGGAAGAAAAGGTCCAAAGGGGTAGGGGTAGTGGGAGGCACAGGGGAAAGGAAAGAAGGGAAAGAAAAAATGATGAGAAATGGAAAAAATGGAATAAAGTCTTTGTAAATAGAGAAGGGTGGAGAGGGTGAAGTGAGGGCTAGGAATGGGGAAAAAATAAGAACCAAGATGCATTATGTAAAGGTACAATTCCCAATGAGAAATGTAATTGTGTTGTATACCTACAATGTACCAATAAAAGAATTTAATAAAGTGCAAAAAAAAAGTGACAATCAAGAGGACAGAGAGAGAGAAAAAATTCAGAATGGGACAGGAACAGGAACAAAGAGGGAGAGAAATATAGAGCCAGAAGGTATGCAGAGAGAAAATGAAAGTGAAAAGAGAAAAAAAAGTATATATATATATAAAACAAAACAAAAAAAGAACTCCCTCAGGATATGTCTCTGCTGTCCTGGTATGCAATGTGGGCAGCAGTGTGTAGTTCTAAGTTGATTAGTCTCAGTAAGCCAGCTGTAGTCTACTGAGATTCAGACTGATTTCTGGCTGCAAGATCCAAGTTGAGGTCCTTGTCCTCCTGAAGGATTAAACTCTGCAAGGTTCTACTGCAGGTTAGAGCTGTCCTCCCCACTATGTGAGGCTGGATTTCTATGGGAGGTGCTGATCCCACCAACTTACCAACCACGATGGTCCAGTGTGCTTTTATTGAAGTTTTTCTTCACTTTCCCACTGGGCTTCAATTTTCAGAGCATCAGAAAGGCCCTCTCTGTTGTTCACTTCTGCTCTATCTCCTGGGCCTCATAACCATGGCCTTTATGTTCCCCCTAGCACCTGTGCTGTGTGGAGTCAGATGCTACGTGATGGCGGCATCCACGCTGCATGGTCTCTGGTGGGGCGCATGTGCTCTGGTCTCCAAACTTTAGTTGTTGAACACTCAGATAAGAAGATCAGTTACATCAGTACTGTAGTGGGAGTAGTGAGTTTAAATATTATAATCTCATCTGGATATCAAGCACTTAGAAATATACAGTATAGCCAGAGGTCTGTTTTTTTTTTTTTTTAACCAATTCTGGTTCTAGAAGTTCAGTCTCTGTAGAATGTTAACAGATAGCAATTATAAAGTTTATAGAGAAAGCACAGTATTTTAGCATGACAATTATATCTTCAAAACATTTAAATGCCTATCTTAGTAGAGAATTGCTTTTTTAATCAGTTATCTGTAATACACTAAAGAACCTCTTACCTAATTTAGTATCTATCAATGGGATGTCATTGAAGAAGCATGTGACATTGTCTGGAATGCTTACTCTAAGCAGCTAAGTGTATATATGTAACATATACATCACATAAGCTTTTTTTTAAAAAAATCTATCATTTGACTGGTAGTCTCTTGTTGGTTTGACATATACCTCTTATCACAAGAAGTTGAAACATAAGAGAAAGTTAGATATCCACCAAAGCAAAGGTTATCACTAGGACTAAGCCTAATTTTACATCTGAAAACACCTGTACACTGAGAAGGCATGCAATAATGAGTGTCACAACTATATGAAAATCTTTGTCTCTTAATTTAGCTTTGTACTAAGAGTATCTTTTAATAAGAAAACCTTGTTTTACCCACAGAAAACCTAACATTTTGATGATAACCAATGTAAACATATATATTTATTTATGCAATGTTTATTATATTTAGCAATGTTTATTAGAGTGTGTCTTCTATAGGGCTATGAAAACTACTAGGGTCCCATTAGTGAATAAAGGCTAGATTAAGATGATTCCAGGCAGCTGCTCCATTCACCAAAAGAAGTCCTGTCCAGCAGTTTTCCTAAACCTAAGGACTCTCTATTTAATTGTCTTAACAAATTTTAGAGGACCTATAAGAACCAGACCACAACAATTACATTATTTGTGACTAATGAAAGACTCTTATTATTGTACATAGACAACAATATGTATTATATTAGTAAAACCAGCCTGACAGCATTTTGATCAGCTAGCAACCTGGGTGGAAGCATGTCTTTAAATCTAATGACATTTATCTATAAGCCAGCTTAAGTTATAGACAAATATTTAAAAAATCTAAAAAGGCAAGAAAGAAGAAAAAATTGTGCTCAAACAAAACAGCTATACATATTATAACAAATTAAATAGACAGATGGAGAAACACACATATGACAATTTGTTTATAAACCAGAGTATATGCAGATGTATTTGGCCAAGTTGAATTATAATAACTTTTTGTAACTTATTTATAGTTATAAATAAGACTTGTCAGAACTTTTTAATAGGTCAATTAACAGATTTCTTTTAATAAGGATCAGAAAGAATAAAACCCCTTTTACATCTATGAAAGCAAAGACAATTTTTAAGAGGCCCTAGGCTGATGGTTTTGTCTGATTGCCGTAGGCTCTTTTTGGAAGAAAGCTCAAAAATTTAGCAGACCATGGGTGCCTTGGCTAGAGAGCACTTCTGAGAGGGCACATAAAAGTATATAAAATATCTCTCCCCAGGAGGGGAAATGGACATAATTGAAAGAAATGGGTGAAGAGAAAGCTGTCCCAGTTATAGCCTAAGGGTTGTGAGAAATAGCAAGTTACCTTCTCTCCAGTGACTCCTTTCACTGAAGTATGGTGCCTGGAAGTAAGGCCAGGTATGAAGTGAAGGACTAAGAGACACAATCCATTGTGCAGCCATAGGCTGATTTTTCCTCTATAGTCGTGATTAACCGGGACTCCTCTGTGGACATGACAGTTTGGCCAGAAGGAGAAGGCAGAGAGTGCCCTGAGGCCCTTTAGTCTTGTTGAACCAGCCTGTTTCTTAGGGCTTTTGCCTCAGGGCGCATCCTGACCTCCAGTGGTTACCTTTGTAATCAGGGCACACAGGGGACCACAATATCGATTATGCCCAAAGCAGCCTGTAAGTAGTACAGGCTAAGAGTTAACGCTTCAATGGCTCATTTTAAGAAGTGAGTCTGACTGAAGCTTATGTAACTCATAGAAGCACCTTATAAGTACTGCAGTAGCATGCAGGTTAGCATGACCTCCCTGCTAATGGCCACAGCAGAGAGAAATGGCCTATGAAGTTGTGGAACTCAATATGAGATAACATAGTAGCTGAGGTCAGAGAAACTCACACCCAAATTCCATTCCCACAACTCCAACCTTCTTAACTAGAAGGACAAGATTCTAATTACAACCTTATATTTTGTCTGTTGTGTTTCTAATTTGAGAATGCTTTGTCCTTTCCTTTATAAGCCTTACCTGCATTAATATCCATAGCAACTGCACAATATGCACATCCTTGCACAGCACATTGTTATCCTTTACCCCAATTTGATTACCAATAAAAAATCAATGGCTTGGACTGATCAGAATCTTTGCTGGTTGCTCAGTACTGGCCATCCTGGCTCCCCATTTCTCTGTTTCTTTAATTCTGTTTTGAATCTTTGTTCAGCCCTGCATTATATACTGGGAAGGAGACTGGAACCTACTGCAGAGGTCTCCACTAAAGGCATGAAAGTCCACTAGGAGGCGATCTAACATTGCATTTCCTTAGCACTATTTAAACCAATCAAGAAAAATTAATATGAAACAGAAGTACAAGACCTTGCCTGCAAGAATAAAATGTCTCATCAAATATGGTTTTTCCATGATCTCAACTTAAATTTACCATCATTTTAACCAAAGACAATGCATAAAAGAGAAACAAGGTATTGAAAACTCAGGGCATATACAGTTAACAAAGACAAGCATGTGCAATTAACAAATGAAGATGACAATTTTGATTACCTAAGTAATCCAGAATCTATAAAACAAAAGCAAACTATTACCTCTATCTGATTATCTTGGTGGTCCAAAATGATGCAGGAGATGAAATATGAAAAATATCTCCTACCCTATTTGATGTCTGACAGACCTAGATTATGTTCTCTAAAACTGAAGAATAAATTCTAAGAACACTGGAGCTTAATAGTAGGAAAATATTTATTGAGAGTATAGCTCCTGAGAGGCAGGAGGGGACCCAAATGGGTATCTGAGGAGTCCATTTTATAGGGAAGTCTTATGGGGCAAAGCCACGTGGGTCCAACCTGGGTTAATGCTATGATCAACCAATAAGCTTACAAGTATGGTCGTTTAGGTAATAGTGACCCAACAGGGAAGGAAGTCACATAGGCACAATACATGGAAAGAACAAAGAATTTCTCAGGTAAGTGATGGATGTGACTGATGCCTGTATAGACTTTACTAGATTAGGTGTTATCATTTATCTTATCCCTGGTGGAATTTCATAGAGCTGGTCCTTTAGTTGTTTTCTCGAGGGTTGGCCCCCAACGGATGTGTCTCTGGCTGCAGTTGTAGTGTATTTTCACCTTTTTCCTGACTCTCTGGAGGGCTCAGTCCTGTCAGATTGCCTATTATATTTCTAACTTAGTTGTCAATAATGATAATAATAATAATAATAATGGTCATTTTTGTTTTTCTTCTCTACTAAAAAGTAAAGTTAAATATATAGATATAGACATAAATGTAGATATATAAGTGTGTGGGTGTATATGTACTTTTCCAGGGAGTGATCTGAGTCTGTCTGAAATGAATATGATTGTCATTCAAAAATTGGATAAGGATAAGTGAGAGGGCTGGTTCTAGAAGAGGGGGCCTTCTCTGAGGGCCTTGTAGAAAATGCTGCTAATAGTTAAAATGAGAGGTCAGAGGCCCTAAGTATTTCCTTACTTCTCACTTTTGCAGAGGGCCAGAACATCCCAGGTTTGCTTAAACTTTAGGATTTTAAATTATGATTTGTATTTAAAATTTTGTACAAATGACCAGCTGTAGATTCCGCAAAGGAAATTTAAAAGTTTGAGTTTAGATATAATCAAAACATTTATTTTCACAATAAAATGATAATTATTTACTTACTGGGTGCAAGGAAGCTATGCTTTATCTGGCCTGAAGTGGGTTTATACCCAGTATCTAAACAGTGAATCCTTTCTAAGAATGCTATTTGAAGACATAGCCCTTCCCTGTCTTTCAAATAAACCCTTAGGGATGCCTAGATTCCATAAGCACTTCAGCATTTTCCATATTTTGAATAGAAATCCCTGTTGACTTGTTTAACTTGTAATTAAAAGAAAGGGTCGGAGTCCGGTGGAAGATGCCTAATCACCCTGCTACAGACAGGCAGGTCTGCCCATGCCTTACAGAGGTCCTGAGTCACACAGAACACGCTGAATCACCCTGCTGCAGACAGGTAGGTCTGTGCACTCCCTACCCTGAGTTGCGCTGAAGACCCCAAATCACCCTGCTGCAGAAAGGCAGGTCTGCCCATGCCCTACCGAGGTCTTCAGTCATGCAGAAGACACCAAATCACCACGATTCAGACAGGCAGCCACCTGGTTCCACACTACAAAGACAAAGAGGACACCAGAACACCAGAACAAGGTACTGAGTACCACTGCTCCCAGCCCAGAGGTAGGGGCTTCTGAGCCATTGTCCCACTGCTCCTGGTCCAGAGGAAGGGGCTTCCCGGTCACTATCCCTCCCACTGATCCCAGCCCAGAGGAAAGGGCATTTGGGCCACCTTCTGTCCTGCTGCTACTGGCCCAGAGGAAGGGGCTTGTGGACCACCATCCCTAGCACCACTCCCGGCCCAGAGGGAGGGGCTTCTGAGCCACCATCCCACTGCTCCTGGTCCAGAGGAAGGGGTTTCCCGGCCACCATCCCTCCTGCTGCTCCCAGCCCACAGGAAAGGGCTTCTGGGTAACCATACCTACCACTGCTCGTGGCCCCTGTCCCACCTCACCCAGCTCAGAGGAGGTAATCCGAGCAGGCTCTAATACCCACCTGCCCTACTCGAAATGAGAAAACACGTAAATAAGTCTCAAAACCAGACTTCAAGATCGCCTACAGAAACCCCAAAGGGAAATGAGATGGAACACTCTGATACTCAACCACCTGGACCCACTGAACTGGCAACAAAAGGGGATCTGGAAAAAATGAAATCAGAAATAACTTCTCAGATAACAAGAGAAATTGTGCCCCTAGTGCAAGACATGATTAATAAATCAAGAGAGGAGCTGAGGAACATGAAGGAATCCCAACATAAGAAACAAATGGAATCCATAAAACAGATGCAAATAGATTTCCAGGACATGAAAAACTCCATTGAAAGTCTACACAGCAGAATGAGCCAATGTGAGGACAGAATTTCAGATATAGAAGGTAAGATTGCAATTAGTGACCAGGACAAAAAAAATTTCTTCAAAATTATAAGGGAACATGAGAAATCAATCCAGCAGCTGCTAGATGATGCAAAGAAGAATAACATAAGACTGATTGGGCTCAATGAAGAAACAGGAGAGAGTGCAGATGACATAAAAAATCTCTTCACAGAAATAATGGCAGAAAACTTCCCAAGCAGGGGAAAAGAGCTTGACATACAGATAAGTGAGGCATCTAGGACTCCAAATAGCCTTGATCCAAAAAAATCTACACATAGGCATATAATTGTTAGGATTCCAGAAACACAACAGAAGAACAGAGTTCTCCAAGCAGTCAGAGAAAAGCAACAGATCACATACAAAGGAAAGCCCATCAGAATCACAGCAGACTTCTGAACACAAACCATCAAGGCAAGAAGAGCTTGGAGTGACATATTCCAAGCCTTAAAAGAAAACTGCCTCCAACCCAGATGGATGTACCCTGCAAAACTATCTTTCAAAATGGATGGAGAAATAAGATACTTTCATGACAAAGAGCACCTTAGGAACTTCGTGAAACCCAAACCAGCACTCTAAAGAATTTGACAGAATATCCTAGGAACAGACATTGAGGATCACAACCCCAGGAAGCAAAGCAGAATGAACCCATCTGGCATGACAAGAAATTAAATGTAAAGGGGGAGAGCCCAACAAAAAGAAAAAGTCATGGCAATGACAAGTCAATACGTTTCAGTTATAACCATCAACTTTAATGGTCTCAATTCACCAATCAAAAGAAATAGACTGGCAGAATGGGTCAAGAAGCAAAATCCAACAATATGCTGCATACAAGAAACACACTGAATTCAAAAGGAAACTCATAGACTGAAAGTTAAAGGGTGGAAAACAATACTGCATGTGACAGGAACCCGAAAAAAAGCAGGAGTAGCTATCCTCTTTGCAGATCAAGTAGATTTCAAACCAACAGTGATTAAGAGAGACGAAGAATGACACTACATCCTTGTAAAGGCAACAATCCAAGAGGAAGAGATGACAATCATAAATATCTATGCACCAAACACTAGTGCACCCAACTATATAAAACAAATACTACAGACATAAAAAGTTGTATATTCACTAATACAATTGTAGTGGGGGACAGCAATACCCCACTGTCACAAATAGATCAACGAGACTAAAAATAAGTAGTGAAATACTAGAACTCAATCAAACTCTTGAACAAATGAACTTAACAGATGTTTACAGAGTCTTCCACCCCACAAAATCAGAATACACATTCTTCTCAGCTGCACATGGGTCATTCTCCAAAATAGACCACATACACATAGAACATATTTAAGTAAGTGCGAAGGAATTGAAGTTATCCCCTGGATATTATCAGACCATAGTGCGATGAAATTGGAGATCCATAGCAAAAGAAGCTCAAAAAATTTCATAAACATGTGGAAATTGAACAACACACTTCTGAATAACCAATGGCTCACAGAGGAAATTAAAGAAGAAATCAGACAGTTCCTTCAATTAAATGACAATGACAGTACAACATATCGGAATCTATGGGACACAATGAAAGCAGTCTTATGAGGGAAATTCATAGCAGTGAATACGCATATTAGGAAAACAGAACGAGCCCAGTTAAACAACCTGATGCTGAACCTCAAGCTTCTAGAAAAAGAAGAGCAGGACAACCCCAAAGCTCATACAAGGGAGGAAATTATAAAGATCAGAGGAGAAATCAATGCAATGGAGACTAAGAAAATGATACAAAAAAATCAGTGGAGGTGAAGCCCACTTCCCCATGCAGCCTGAGCCCTCCCAGCCTTCCCAGACCTCAGGCCCAGTCCTGCTCAGAAGGGAATGGAGGGCGTCACGCGGAAGATGCAGAATCATCTCGCTGTAGACAGGCAGGTTTGTGCATGCCCTACTGAGGTCCTGAGTCACGTGGAAGATGACGAATCACCCCGCTGCAGACAGGCAGTTCTGCCCATGCCCTACGGAGGTCCTGAGTCCCACAGACCACGCCGAATCAGCCTGCTGCAGACAGGCAGGTCTGTGCACGCCCTACCGAGGTCCTGAGTCATGTGGAAGATGCCAAATCACCTCGCTGCAGACAGGCAGGTCTGCCCACACCCTACCAAGGTCCCTAGTCTCACCGAACACAACCCTAATCAGCCCACTGCAGGCAGGCAGGTCTGTGCACACCCTACCAAGGTCCTGAGTCACACGGAAGCTGCCGAATCACCCCGCTACGGACAGGCAGGTCTGCCCATGCCCTACCGAGGTCCTGAGTCCCACAGAACACGCCAAATCAGCCCGCTGCAGACAGGCAGGTCTGCCCACACCCTACCGAGGTCCCCAGTCATGCAGAAAACACGCTGAACCAGCCCCCTGCAGACAGGCAGGTCTGTGCATGCCCTACCAAGGTCCTGAGTCATGCGGAAGACACCGAATCACCCCGCTGCAGACAGGCAGCCACCTGATTCCACACTACAAAGACACAGAGGACACCAGACCACCAGACCAAGGTATTGAGTCCCACTGTTCCCGGCCCAGAGGTAGTAGCTTCTGAGCAGTCATCCCACTGCTCCTTTTCCAGAGGAAGGGGATTCGGGGTCACTATCCCTCCAGCTGCTCCCAGCCCAGAGGAAAGGGCTTTTGGGCCACCTTCTGTCCCCCTGCTCCTGGCCCAGATGAAGGGACTTGTGGGCCACCATCCCTCCCACCACTCCTGGCCCAGAAGGAGGGGCTTCTGAGCCACCATCCCACTGCTGCTGGTCCGGAGGAAGGGGCTTCCTGGCCACCATCACTCCCGCTGATCCCAGCCCACAGGAAAGGGCTTTGGGGTCACCTTCCCTACCACTGCTCGCGGTCCCTGACCCACCTCAACCAGATCAGAGGAGGTAATCCGAGCAGGCGCTAACAGCCACCCACCCCAGTCAAAATGAGAAAACACATAAATAAGTCTCAAAGCCAGACTTCCAGATCACCTACAGCAACCCCAAAGGGAAGTGAGATGGAACACTCTGATACTCAACCACCTGGACCCACTGAACTGGCAACAAAAGGGGATTTGGAAAAAATGAAATCAGAAATAATTTCTCAGATAACAAGAGAAATTGTGCCCCTAGTGCAATACATGATTAATAAATCAAGAGAGGAGCTGAGGAACATGATGGAATCCCAATATAAGAAACAAATGGAATCCACAAAACAGATGCAAATAGATTTCCAGGACATGAAAAACTCCATTGAAAGTCTACACAGCAGAATGAGCCAATGTGAGGACAGAATTTCAGATATAGAAGATAAGATTGCAATTAGTGACCAGGACAAGAAAAAATGCTTCAGAATTATAAGGGAACATGAGAAATCAATCCAACAGCTGCTAGATGATGCAAAGAAGAATAACATAAGACTGATTGGGCTCAATGAAGAAACAGGAGAGAGTGCAGATGACATAAAAAATCTCTTCACAGAAATAATGGCAGAAAACTTCCCAAGCAGGGGAAAAGAGCTTGACATACAGATAAGTGAGGCATCTAGGACTCCAAATAGCCTTGATCCAAAAAAATCTACACATAGGCATATAATTGTTAGGATTCCAGAAACACAACAGAAGAACAGAGTTCTCCAAGCAGTCAGAGAAAAGCAACAGATCACATACAAAGGAAAGCCCATCAGAATCACAGCAGACTTCTGAACACAAACCATCAAGGCAAGAAGAGCTTGGAGTGACATATTCCAAGCCTTAAAAGAAAACTGCCTCCAACCCAGATGGATGTACCCTGCAAAACTATCTTTCAAAATGGATGGAGAAATAAGATACTTTCATGACAAAGAGCACCTTAGGAACTTCGTGAAACCCAAACCAGCACTCTAAAGAATTTGACAGAATATCCGAGGAACAGACATTGAGGATCACAACCCCAGGAAGCAAAGCAGAATGAACCCATCTGGCATGACAAGAAATTAAATATAAAGGGGGAGAAGGCAACAAAAAGAAATGTCATGGTAATGACAAGTCAATACATTGCAGGTATAACCATCAACGTTAATGGTCTCAATTCACCAATCGAAAGAAATAGACTGGCAGAATGGGTCAAGAAGCAAAATCCAGCAATATGCTGCATACAAGAAACACACTGAATTCAAAAGGAAACTCATAGACTGAAAGTTAAAGGGTGGAAAACAATACTCCATGTGACGGGAACCCGAAGAAAGCAAGAGTAGCTATCCTCTTTGCAGATCAAGTAGATTTCAAACCAATACTGATTGAGAGACGAAGAATGACACTCCATCCTTGTAAAGGCAACAATCCAAGAGGAAGAGATGACAATCATAAATACCTATGCACCAAACACTGGTGCACCCAACTATGTAAAACAAATACTAATGGACATGAAAAGTCATATATGCACTAGTACAATTGTACTGGGGGACATCAACACCCCACTGTCACAAATAGATTGATCAACTAGACTAAAAATAAGTACTGAAATACTAGAACTCAATCGAACTCTTGAACAAATGAACTTAACAGATGTTTACAGAGTCTTCCACTCCACAAAATCAGAATACACATTCTTCTCAGCTGCACATGGGTCATTCCCCAAAATAGACCACATACTCACACATAGAACATGTTTAAGTAAGTGCAAAGAAATTGAAGTTATCCCCTGAATATTATCAGGCCATACTGCAATGAAATTGGAAATCCATAAATTAAAACAGACCCAGCAGAAATACAGAGGATCATCAATTCCTACTTCCAGAAACTATATGCCAATAAGATGGACAACACAGAAGAAATGGACAGATTCCTAGATACATATGAATTACCAAAGTTGAACGAAGAAGACCTAAAAATTCTGAACAACCCAATATCAACCAATGAAATTGAAAATGTAATTAAAAACTTATCAATTAAGAAAAGCCCGGGCCCTAATGGCTTCACTGCTGAATTCTACAAGACATTTAAAGAGGAACTGCTGCCACTACTGTTTAAACTCTTCAATGAAATTGAAAGGGAAGCAATACTCCCAAATTCATTGCTGGAAGCAAGCATCACCTCAATCCCCAAAGCAGAGAAAGACCCAACTGAAAAAGAGAACTATAGGCCAATCTCACTAATGAACACAGATGCAAAAATTCTTAATAAGATACTGGCAAACAGAATGTAGAAGATCATCAAGAAGATCATACACCCTGATCAAGCGGGATTCATCCCAGGGATGCATGGATGGTTCAATATATGAAAATCAATCAATGTAATACATTATATCAGTAGAGCCAAGGACAAAAACCATATGATTATCTCCATAGATGCAGAAAAAGCATTTGACAAAATCCAACATGCATTTATGATAAAAACCCTACAAAAATTGGAATAGATGGTCTCTACCTCAAACTGATAGATGCCATCTATGAAAAACTAACAACCAATATCATACTAAATGGTCAAAAACTGAAATCCTTCAGACTAAAATCAGGAACAAGACAAGGATGTCCACTATCACCACTCTTGTTCAATATAGTTCTGGAAACATTAGCCAAGGCAATTAGACAAGAGAAAGAAATAAAAGGAATAAAGATAGGAAATGAAGAAGTCAAATTGTCATTATTTGCAGATGACATGATACTCTATATAAAAGATCCCAACCCCAAGAACTCCACCAAAAGTCTTCTAGACTTAATAACCAAATTCAGTCAAGTAGCCGGTTATAAGGTTAACACACAAAAATCAATAGCTTTCCTCTGCACGAATGACAGACTCACTGAGAGAGAAATAGGGCCAATAATTCCTTTCACAATAGCATCCCAAAACCTGAAATACCCAGGAATCATCCTAACGAAAGAAATCAAAGACCTCTTCTCTGAAAACTATGGCACTCTTAAAAGAGAGATTGAAGATGATACCAGAAAGTGGACAGACATCCCCTGCTCCTGGGTAAGAAGGATTAATATAGTGAAAATGGCCATACTTCCAAAACTGCTATATAAATTTAATGCAATTCCAATTGAGATCCCAGCAGCATACTTCATAGACCATGAGAAAACAATCCAAAAATTTATTTGGAACAAGAAGAGACCCAGAATAGCAAAAGTAATTCTAGGTAACAGAGACATGTCAGGGGGTATCACAATCCCCAACCTGCAACTATACCACAAAGCTACTGTGATAAAAACAGCATGGTACTGGCAAAGAAACAGACTTGAGGACCAGTGGAACAGATTAGAAGATGCAGAAACAACGCCAGACACACTCAGCCATCTCTTCTTCGATAAAGGAGCCAAACACCCTCACTGGAGGAAAGATAGCCTCTTTAATATATGGTACTGGAAAAGTTGGGCTTCAACTTGCCAAAGATTAAAACTAGACCTATATCTCTCATCATGCACTAAACTAAAATCAAAATGGATTAAAGATCCAAATATTAGAATAGAAACTCTGAACCAGTTCGAACAGAAGTTAGGTAGTACTCTTGAAGTCATCAGTATAGGAAAAGATTATATGAACAAAACCTCAGTTGCCAATGAACTAGCACAAACAAAAAGTGGGATCTTTTCTTATTAAAAGGCTTCTGCACAGCAAGAGAAACCACCAGCAGTGTGAAGAGACAACCCACAATGTGGGAAAAAATCTTCACCTGCTCTTCCTCAGACAAAGGTCTACTATCTCGAATCTATAAAGAACTTAAAAAGATCAGACCTCCCAAATTTAAAGACCCAATCTGAAAATGGGCATCTGAAATGAACAGACATTTCTCAGGCAAAGAAGTAGAAATAGCAAATAAATACATGAAAAAATGTTCAACATCACTGGTCATTCGAGAGATGCAAATGAAAACAATGCTGACATTCCACTTCACTCCAGAAAGAATGGCTGCTATCATGAAATCAACCAATAACAAATACTGGCGTGGCTGTGGGAAGAGAGGAACCCTGCTCCACTGCTGATGGGAGTGTAGACTGATGCAACCACTGTGGAAATCAGTATGGAGATACCTCAAAGAACTAGGACTGGAAGTCCCATTTGACCCCACTATTCCACTGCTGGGGATCTTCCCCAAAGAATTAAAAGAATCATACTACAGTGATATATGTGCACCCATGTTCATAGCAGCATAGTTTGTAATAGCTATAACTTGGAAACAGCCCAAATACCCATCAACTGGAGACTGGATCAAGAAAATGTGGTTTTTTTTATAAAATGGAGTACTATTCAGCCACAAAAAATGAGAAATTAGAGGCATTTATAGCTAAGTGCATGCACATTGAGGCAATACTCTTAAGTGAAATAAATAGGACACACATGAATAAATTCCGAATAGTTTCTCTGGTGTGAGAAACTTAAAATGTAAATAAGGACTAAATGTATAATAGGTAATGTGAAATAGGAAGAAAAGGAGCAAAGGGGAAGGAAGTGGGAGGGCTAGGGGAAAGAACAGAAGGGAATGGGATTAATATGAGAAAATGGAAAAATAGGAACAAAGTCTTTGTAAATAGGGAGGACTGGAGGGGTTGAAGGGAGGACTGGGCAAGGGTGAAAAATAAGAACCAAGAGAGACTATGTAAAGGTGCAAATTTCCAATGATGAATGTCATTATATTGTATACCTAAAATGTACCAATGATTAGAATGAAAAATCGATAATGTAAAATAGGAAGAAAAGGTCCAAAGGGGTAGGGGTCGTGGGATGGGCAGGGGAAAGGAAAGAAAGGAAAGGAAAAATGCTGAGAAATGGAAAAAATGGAAATAAAGTCTTTGTAAATAGGGAAGCGTGGAGGCCGTGAAGGGAGGGCTAGGAATGGGGAAAAAATAAGAACCAAGATGCATTATGTAAAGGTACAATTCCCAATGAGTAATGTAATTGTGTTCTATACCTACAATGTACCAATAAAAGAATTTAAGAAAAAAAAAAAAAGAAAGGGTCAACTTTGATTTTTCTGGCCTTGTTAAAATCAACAAAGTTAGCATTTTTATTCAGTGAATAGAGTTTGCCTTCTACATGGGGAAAAGAGTCTCTCATAAAGGTTTTCCTAATTTGAAATACCCAAGTATGCCAATAAGATGGAAAAACCAGAACAAACGAACAGATTCCTAGATACATATGAATTACCAGAGTTGAACAAAGAAGACCTAAAATTTCTAAACAACCGAATATTAGTCAATGAAATTGAAAATGTAATTAAAAACTTACCAGCAAAGAAAAGCCTGGGTACTGATGGCTTCACTGGTACATTCTATAAGACATTTAGAGAAGAACTATTGCCACTACTGCTTAAACTCTTCAATGAAATTTAAAAGGAAGCAATACTCCCAAATTCATTCCTGGAAGCAGGCATCAACTTGATTCCAGAAGCAGACAAAGACCCAACCAAACAAGAGAGCTATATGCCACTCTCACTAACGAACATGAATGCAAAAGTCCTCAATAAGATACTGGGAAACAGTATGCAGAAGTTCATCAAGCAGTTCATACACTCTGACCAAGTGGGATTCATCCCAGGGATGCAGGGGTGGTTCACCATACACATATCAATAAATGTAATATGCTATATTAATAGAGCCAAAGATAAAACCATAGGATCATCTCAATAGATGCAGAAAAGGTGTTCAACAAAATCCAACACCCATTCGTGATAAAAACCCTACAGAAAATTGGAATAGATGGTCTCTACCTCAATCTGATAAAAACCACTGATGAAAAATCAACTGCCAATATCATACTAAATGGCCAGAAACTGAAATCCTTTACACTAAAATCAGGAATAAGACAAGGATGTCCACTATCACCACTCCTGTTCAATATAGTTCTGGAAACATTAGTCAAAGCAATTAGACAAGTGAAAGAAATAAAAGGAATAAAAATAGGAAACAAATTAAATTGTTATTGTTTGTAGACATCATGATATTCTATATAGAAGACCCCAAGAACTCCACCTAAAGTCTTCTAGACTTAACCAAATTCAGTAGAGTAGCTGGATACAAGGTCAACACAGAAAAATCATTAGCTTTCCTGTACACAAACAACAGACATACTGAAAGAGAGACTGTAGAAACAACTCCTTTTACAATAATGTCCAAAAAAAATGAAATACCTAGGAATCAACCTAATGAAAGAAATCAAAGACCTCTACTCTGAAAACTATAGCACTCTAAAAAAGAGATTGAAGAAGATATCAGAAAATAGAAATCCCTTCCTCCTGGGCAGGAAGAACCAATATAGTGAAAATAGCCATACTTCCAAAACTCCTATATAGATTCAATGCAATCCCAATTGAAATTCCAACAGCATACTTCACAGACCTTGAGAAAAAAATTCCAAAAATTTGTTTGGAACAAGAGACCTGGAATAGAAAAAGCAGTTCTAGGCAACAATGACAAGGTAAGGGATATCACAATCCTAAACTTGAAACTATACTGCAAAGCAACTGTGATAAAAACAGCATATTATTGGTAAAGAAACATACCCAAGGACCAGTGGAACCAATTAGAAGATGCAGAAAAATCTCCAGACACTTAGTCACCTCGTCTTTGACAAAGGAGCCAAACACCCTCACTGGAGGAAAGATAGCCTGTTTAATAAATGGTTCAGGAAAAATTGGGTTTCTCCTTGCTGAAGATTAAAACTACACCTATATCTCTCACCTTGAAGTAAACTAAAATCAAAATGGATTAAAAATCAAGGTATTTTACGTATTCTCTTGATGGATAATAAGTGCCAGTGTGGTTTCCTAGTCATTTCCCCTTATTCCACCTAATCATTCTACACAGAATTAAAAAGGAACCAATCCACTTGTTCAACTAACTGGGGGAGGTATTTATTGCATTATAGTAAGAAAAGACATTATTCTCTGAACTTTGTAAACACAGGACACTTAGAAGCCATGGGTATAATATGCTAGCCGGCCAGATTTCTACAAGTACCAATTCAATTCCAAATGAGCTAATCCTATCCAAAAGGGGCAAGAAAATATCTTGGGAACCTTCCTCCTCTCTTTCTAGTTCATGTTTATCTGCCTCCAACATTTTTTCTTTCTTAATTTCCAAAAGAGTCTCTAAAATATTCTGTTTGGGATGTAGCCCTTTGTCAAAGTGGATATACATCTCACATCAGAACCTTGAATAGAAAAAAAGAAAACAGAAGTAAGTTATTTATTGTTGGAGAAATTGATACTGATATTTTCCTTTTCCTGAGAAAATTTTAGTCTGGTAAGTGGGAAGATCTCAAAAGTAATATTTTCATTAAAAGAATGCATGATAGATAATTCTTGTTGGAGCTCAGAAGGCCAGAATGCTGATATATATGTGTACTGTAAATAATGCTAAAGAGAGTTCAATTGGATTAAATACATTAAAATGATCACAGACTATTGTAGTTTATATCTAAATGTCCCTCCAAAGCCTCATGTGCTCATAGATTGAACTTTTGGGAGCTGATTGGTTTGTGGGCCCATGACTATGATCAGTGATTGCTGATGAGTTTATATCTGACTTGCTATTAGGAGGAAATATCTGGTTAGAAGAGATAGCTCACTTGGTACATGGCCTTGAAAATTTTATCACTTCCCCAGTCCTTCCTCCATTCTCTCTATTGCTCTGTTTCCTGCCTGCCATTCCATGAACAGTTCTCTACAATATCCCTCTGCCATGCCACCTGCCTTAGAGCCAAACAACAATGGACTAAAACCTTTATAAACTATGAGCCAAAACAAACCTCTCCTGTATGTAATGGGTATCAGTTATTGTGTCTCAGCAGTGATAAAGTTGACTAAGATTTCTACCTGTTGAGCCTGGTCTATACTGGCTGTATTACTGTCAGAATTCTAGTCTTTTGAGTTCTGAATAGGATCTCCCATCAAGCTTGGCTCACAGCATTCTAGGGCTGCTTCTCCAGCTGTCATCTCCAATCCTTTCTAAACTCCTATAAACAAGTTGAAAAGGCTTCTGAACCACATGGTCAGTTAGTCACAATAATGACCCATTTCTGTTACCAAAATTTGTCTTAGTCAATTTTCTTGTCGCTGAGACACAATAACTTACACCTTCAAATTAAAGGTGAAGAGGTTTGTTTTGGCTGACAGTTTGTAGAGGTTTCAGCCCATAGTCAGCTAGGTCCAGGGGAGGATGGAATGGCAGAGTAGAGCTGCTCATGACATGGCAAACAGGAAAAAAGCAGAGTGAAGGGAGGAGTGGGGAAGAGATTAATCCTTCCAGACCATGCCCTCAGTGAACCTACCACTTGCAACAAATTTCACCTTCTAACAGCAAGTCAGCTACAAACTCATCAGTGGACTAATCCACTGATGATTATGGGCCCATGATCCAATATTCTCCCCAAAACTCCTCCTATGAATGCATGAGACTTTGGGGGGGATATCTAGATGTGACAAACCCATAGCCAGCAAACTGAATGGGGCAAACCTGAAAGAATTCACTGTTAAGATGAAGAGCAAAACAAAGATATTCACTTTTATCACCATAATATATCACTTCAAATTTTAGCTGAAGCAATAATGCAAAAGAATGAAATAAATGGTATGCAAACAAGAGAAAAGGAAATCAAATTATTCCTATTTGCTAATGATATGAGTCGATACTTGGAAAAATCTAAAGACTCCACTAAAATCTCTATAACTGATAAGTTCTACAAAGTAGCAGGACACAAAATCAGTGTACAAAAATCAATACTTTTTCTATACACCAATAATGAACTAACTGAGAAAGAAATCAGGAAAGCAATCCCATTCACAGCCTCAAAAAATAAAACCTATGAATAAATCTGTGATAGTTAATCTTGTCAATTTGATTGCTGCCTTGTGAAGAAACTAGATTAGAAAAGTACCCTTCTGGATGTATCTAGGTGGGTCAAGGGAGTGCAACTTGGGAAATATATCTGGGACCAGGTTACTTCCTCTTTTGCTCTTTCCCCATCCCTATGCTTCCAGGATGTCATAAGGTATGCAGTATTCCTTCACCATGCCCTTCTGCCATGGTCTTTCTGCCTTGGTTCCAATATACCAGGGGCTGAAACCTCTGTAACCATGAGCCAAAATATACCCTTTCTATTTTAAGATGTGCATGTCAGGTATTTTGTTCCAGCAATGAAAGGGTAACTAATACAAAACCTAACCAAGGAGTTGACAGATTGTAGAATGAAAATAACAATTCTAAAGTACATATATAAGCACACAAGAGCCTGATAGTGAAAGGAATCCAGAGCAAAAGAACAATGCTGAAGACATCACAATATTTGATTTCAAAATACATGACAGAGTCATTGCATCCAAACAGCATGATACTGTCAAAAATATATAGCTCAGTGGAATAGAAGAGAGGACCTAGAAATAAACCTAAGCACTTGATTTTTGACAAAGGTGGTGAAAGATACCTTGGAGAAAAAACACCAACTTCACCAAATGGTACTGATAAAACTGAATATCCACACATTGAAGATGGAAACTTCATCCTTATCTCTCACCTTATGCAGAAATCAACTCAAAATGGATCAAAGACATTAAATTAACAACTGAAAATATTAAAACTACTAGAGAAAAATACAGAGGAAACAGTTAAAGATATTGGTGCAGGCAACAATTTCCTAGATAAGACTACAAAAGCACAAGAAAAAGGGAAAATTGACAAATGGGACTATACCAAATTTTAAAGCCTCTGAACAACGAAGCAATATAGTAAAAAGGCAACTTACAGAACAAGAGAAAATATTGTGTTATTAATTTTACACAGAATTAATACTCATACGCATATTAAAAACTCAAAAAGCTTAACAAACCAGAAAACAATCCACTTATAAATTGAGCACATTTTTTGAACAGATACTTTCCTTAAGAAGTACAAATGGCCAATAAATATACAAAAATGGTCAATTACTTTAGCTATCAGAGAGGTGCAAATCAAGACTACATTGAAGAATTAAAAATGCTGGAGTAGAGACCAGCAACAAAATACAGCCTCTCTGATGCTGGGCATGGTGGCCCATACCTGTAATCTCAGCACTTGGTAGTCCAAGGCAAGAGGATCACCATGAGTTCAAGGCCAGTCTGGGATATATAGTAAATTCAAGGCCATCCTGAACTGCATAGCAAGATTCTGTTTAAAAAACATTGTACTACTATTGCTGCTGCTGCTGCTGCTACTACTACTACTACTACTACTACTACTAATAATAATAATAAATAAAGCACATCTTCTCTGAGACCTAGAATCAAAAAAACAATTAGGTAAAGAGAAAAAAGTAGATCTTTAGAACTCAAGAGGGAGCAGACAGGAAAAGTAGAAACTACAAAGAAGTTAGATAAATGAAGCACAACACAGAAAAAAAGAATGAAGAAGTAGGGAAAGGAACTCCAGCTCTTGGGGAGGAGAATCCATGTCTGCTGACACAGGTAAATCCTGAGAGGGTTGGTAGTTCCAGGGAGAAAAAAATGGAATGGGACAGCAGTACTGCCCTCAAGAAAAGCCCACAATTATTGTAAACTCCAAAAACAGTACGGGGTTTTACACTGAAATTGACTCCTTCCACATGGCAGGCTAGAGATGGAGAAGAAATCTAGTACAGTGAGTGACATGTTCGAGAGGGGTTAACAAGAAGCCATTTTGAAAAGAGGTTAAATAATTTAAGATTAAACTACAGAACAACCATACTTCAGAGTTTCTGGTGTCACAATACCACAGTGAATGGGTGGGAGACAGCCATAAGAGACCATCGTGGAGAGGGTATGGGCTAAATGTAAACCTCACTGAGAAGTTTAAACTCAGGCACCAAAGGACACTGGGGTCACACCTTCTTTGATGATGGAGGCCAGGTGCATTGTGTGTGGCTTCCAGACAGGGCAGGGAATGAAAGTACTGGCACTAAGTTCAGCAGACTGCTTGCCACCCCTTCCACTGGCACCCTGCTGCCTACATCCAGCACAGACCTCAGTGGTCTGTTTCCTTTCCCAATCTGCTATTGTGATCAGGATACACCTAGGTTTGGATGATTGCTCCAGCCTGGGGTGTGTTGACAAAGTGTCCTCTGTAGCAGGGAGAGCACATCACAAACCACGGGCTATAAAATTAGGTAGAGAATGCCATGGCTTAAGGGTCCATAGAGGAACATAGAAACTTGGAGAGGCCAGAGTGACTACAACCCTGAGGTGAACATCAAAACCCAGAATGCCCAGCAAGAAAGGCAGGTGAAGATTCAAAATTTACACACAAACTATGACTGTGGAAACAAAAATAGGTCTTTGCAGTAATTCACTATCCCTCCCACTTATCTGGTGGTTTGCAATACTATAGACCCTGGAAAGAAACCACACATTCAAACATATGGAGGCATTTTGGGGGACTCATTTCTTTTTTTTTTCTTCTTCATTTTTGAGGTTTCTTTATTTTCTTTTGCTTGCTATTTTGAATTTTTTCTTCTTTGTTCTTTTCTGTTACTTTTTTCTATATCTATTACTATTCTTTTACTCCTTAACAGGAACTTTTACCACACCAACCTCTCTTCCTTCACATCTTCCTTTTCTTTCTCAAATCTTACTTCTTTCATTTTCCCATTACCTGCCATCTCCATCTTTACTAGCATTGCTATTAAGCTTTATTAATCTTTAAGTATTTTTAATACCATGCTATACTGTTGAATTATATTAATGATGGTACAATGGTTGCATTTATTAGACATGTATTGTGTACAAATATTTGTTTTCTCTTTTGTATATAATTATAAAACTTTTCTATAGATAAGCATGATATAGTTGCTGCTTTGTTGGTTCTTAGGACATGTCCATATCCAGTTTGTCTTTGACTCTATTACTGTTGCTGATTTTGATATTGACAGGGTTGCTGATTTTGATGTTAATACCAATATCTGCTTTGTATTTGTGTCATCATCAATACTGTGGTTCATTTCAGGAGAAATGTGGTGGGCCAAATACTCTGTAATCTGCTTTCCCAAATTAGTGGAGGTGATTCAATCTTGGGACAGAGGTAAAGGGCAATAGTTGTCCACACCTAGAGTGCACCACTGAAAAGAAGACACTAACGAGATCTCCATAGTATCAACACAGACTTCCTACCAAAATTGACCCACAAATCTCATTGTGCACAAGTACATACACAAACACACACATACACACACACACACACACACATTGAAACATGAGAAGAAAATGTAGCAAAATGTCCCCAATAATTACCAACTACCCCAAAGCTGAACCATGATATATCAATGGGGAAGGAATCAAAATGCACATGGCAGAATTATACAAAACAACAAAAGAGGAGACCAAAATGACAGATAAGGTATTCGGTGAGCTCAAATGTGATATAAAAAGATAATTGATGATAAAGCAATCACTGAACTCACAGAAGAATCTAATAAAAAGTCTAGCTGAGCTTAACAAAATGATGCAAAGCATGAGTAACTGATTTAGCAAAGAATCAGCCTCCATGAAATGATACAAGAGAAATCCAGGAGATTAAAAAAAATTGTATTGAAGCTATGGGCAGCAGAAATGACCAGTGTGAGGACAGAGCATTAGAACTAGAAGATAGGACTGACACAAGTGACCATATAGCCTTAGATATCTCAAACACAAGAGAGCATGGAAAATGGATCCAATAGGTGCTAGGTGAAGAAGACAAATCTAAGATTAATTTTAATTAGTGAAAAATCAGAAGACAGCACAAATGGGATAAAAAATGTTTTAAAGGAGTAATAGCAGAAAACTTTCCAAATATAGGGAAAGAATTTAACGTACAGATAAGCAAGGCTTATAGATCTCCAAATAGCCAGGATGAGAAAAGAACTTCTCCAGAACACACCATAGTCAAAATCCCTTAAGTCCAACACAAAAACAGAATCTTAACACCTGTTAGAGAAAAGCAACAAATCATTTATCAAGGTAAAAACATTAAAATTATAGCAGAGTTCTCAATACAAACCTTAAAGACCAGGAGCGCTTCTCGTGAAGTGTTCCAAGTCATAAAAGAAAACAATTTTCAACTCAGACTAATATAGTCTGAAAAACTATTTTTAGAAATTGATGGAGAAATAAGGTTTTTCAATGATAAAGAGTGTGGGGAGTTACAGCCCAAAGGAGTGGTTGAACCTGTGTGTGTTGAGGAAGGAACTTTGGGGAACAACAGTTCCCATGTTCCTAGAATGTATGCTTAAAGTTGGGAGCAGAATCTGCTGGACACTGGTCAGCAGAATTAAGAGCATGTTACTGTCAAAGATGTTTGCTCTGGGGCAGAACTCAAGTAGTATATGAGGGCAGCACAAGGACCTAGACCCCACAGATCTGGCCCCACAGATCTGCCTGGGCCAGACAGCAGCAAAGCACAGAAAGGCCATTGTTCTGAGCTCAGGAAGATGGTTCAGTGGTGAGCAGCAGAGAGAGGGCCACTCTGAGTCTTGTTCTTGAGAATTGAAGTCCACCAGGAGAGTGAAAAGAGTCACTGGAATAAAGATGCAGTGGACTGCAGCGTTTGGTTAGTTGTTGGGGTCAGCACCTTCTACCAGAGCCTGGACTCACTGTAAGGGAAGGGTGGCCTGAACCTGCAGTGGAACTGTGCAGAGCTCAAAGCCACAGGAGGTCAGGTAGTTTAGTTCCAGCCTCACAGCCAGAAGCCATCCTGAACTTCAGTGGACTAAGTCTGGCTTACAGAGATTAAGCAACTAGGATCTGTACACTGCCCACATTTTCTACCAGTGACAACAGACACACCTTGAAGAGGAATTTACTTTCATCTTTTTTTCTTCTTCATTTCTCTCCTTGTTTCTGTTTTTGTCCCGTTTTGTTTTTTCTTGATTACTTATTTTTTTAATAGGAGCATAAGGTTTCTAGTTTTCTTGTTGCTGGTGGGATTTTTTTTTGTTCTTGTTTTTATTTCTTCCTCGTCTCTTTTCCACCTGTCTTCACCATGTCCCAAAGTTTGCATGACCTTCCTGTATCCTCTAGCCTACCAATCTTTCAATCTCCTTCTATTTCCCTATTCCCCCCCTCAACTTCTTCTAAATCTCCTTCCCAGAGAATAAATTCACTATATTGAAGGGCTTATTTACTGCAAAGAGATTTCAGGTTTGTTCTAGATTTTGTTATATAACCACAAGTCTATTTCATACAGTTAAAGGTGGCAAATTAATAGTTACCACAACTTGTCATTTTGTAGACTGTGTTTGCTGCTATTGTTGATGTGGATTGTATTACTTTAGCCAAGGTGGCATGGTTGTTTTTTTTTGGAGACAGGGTCTCTCTTTGTATTTCAGGCTGACCTTAAACTCACTGTGTAGCCCAGGCTGGCCTCGAACTCCTAGCAATCCTGCCTCAGCCTCCCAAATGCTGGGATTACAGGCATGAGCCACCACACCCAGTTTCTAATTATTCTAGTCAGTTGATCTTCCTGGTGTACCAAGACTGAGGTTGCCTAATGGTCATGAAAAATACTACAAGCCAGTTCCAAAGCACCAGGGGTTAGGCCAAAGAGGTAGCAATTTCTCATCCTCAATAAACTGAAGAGGTAGGATCTTGCAAGACTCAAAATGCAAAAGCCTAGTATACCAAGAAGATACCTCTGAGAAGTAGCCATTTCCTAAGGGCTCTAAATACTTGCAATAAAGATACTCCCCATAGGCAATCTATGAACATCAGCCCAAGAATTAAACCAATTATATGAACAACAAAAAAATAGAAATCAGAAGACCCTTAAGAAAGATGAAAACCCAGATTCCCAGCTCAGCAAGGGCAAAACTAGGGAGCAACAGGATGGAAAAATCTGAAAGTCAGCCACCTGGACTCTTTGAAGCGGTAACAAGGTGAGTAATAAAACAAATGAAAGAGGCTCTGGAAAAAATTAATCAGAAATAATTTGTCAGATAACTACAGAGATGGTGACCAAAAGGAAACAAGATTAGTAACTCTAGACAGATACAGATTTAAAAAATAGAGGAGCAGAGGAAAATGATGGAAACCATGAATACCCAACATAGGAAAGAAATGCAATACATAAAACACATCCAAGCAAATTTCCAAGAGATTAAAAATTCCATTGAAAGTTTCAGCAGCAGAATAAGTGAATGTGAGGACTGAATCTCAGATGTAGAAGACAGGATTGCAGTTGGCAAACACAAAAACAGATTTCTTTTTTAAAAAATTAATTTTATTGGTACATTCTAGGTATACAATATAATGACATACATCATTGAAAATTTGCACCTTTACATAATCGCTCTTGGTTCTTATTTTTTCCCCTTTCACTTGCCCTCCCTTCAAACCCTCCATCCCTACCTATTTACAAAGACTTTGTTTCCATTTTTTCATTGTCTCATATTAATTCCATTCCCTTCTTTACTTTCCCCTACCCCTTCCCCTTCTTTTGCCCCCTTTCTTCCTATTTCACATTATCTATTATACATTTCAGTCCTTATTTACACTTTCAGTTTAACACAGTAGAGAAACTGTTTGGTATTTACACATGTGAGTCCTATTTATTTCACTTAACAGTATTGCCTAAATGGGCTTCCATTTATTTTTTTTTTATTACTTAAATTCTTTTATTGGCACATTTTAGGTACACAACACATTTACATTTCTCCTTGGGAACTTGTACCTTTACATGATGCATCTTGGTTCTAATTTTTCCCCATTCCTAGCCCTTCCTTCATCCCCTCCAACCTTCCCTATTTACAAAGACTTTATTTCCATTTTTTTCCATTTCTCATCATTTTTCCTTTCCCTTGTTTCCCTTTCCCTGCCCCTCCCACTACCCCTACACTTTGGACCTTTTCTGCCTATTTTGCATAATCGATTATTCATTCTAATCATTGGTACATTTTAGGTATACAATATAATGACATTAATCATTGGAAATTTGCACCTTTCCATAATCTCTCTTGGTTCTTATTTTTCACCCTTGCCCAGCCCTCCCTTCAAACCCTCCATCCCTCCCTATTTACAAAGACTTTGTTTCCATTTTTCCATTTTTTCATATTAATTCCATTCCCTTCTTTCCTTTACCCCTTTTCTTCGTATTTCACATTATCTATTATACCTTTTAGTCCTTATTTACACTTTCAGTTTCTCATACCAGAGAAACTATTCAGTATTTATACATGTGTGCCCTATTTATTTCACTTAAGAGTATCACCTCAATGTGCATTCGTTTAGCTATAAATGTCTCTAAGTTCTCATTTTTTATGGCTGAGTAGTACTCCATTTTATTAAAAAACCACATTTTCTTGATCCAGTCTCCAGTTAATGGGCATTTGGGCTTTTTCCAAGTTTTAGCTATTACAAATTGTGCTGCTGTGAATATGGGTGCACATATATCACTGTGGTATGGTTCTTTTAATTCTTTGGGGAAGATCCCCAGCAGGGAAATAGGGTCAAATGGGACTTCCAGTCCTAGTTCTTTGAGGTATCTCCATATTGATTTCTACCGTGGTTGCACCAGTCGACACTCCCACCACCAGTGGAGCAGGGTTCCTCTTTCCCCACAGCCCCACCAGCATTTGATATTGGTTGATTTCATGATAGCAGCCATTCTTTCTGGAGTGAAGTGGAATCTCAGTGTTGTTTTCATATGCATCTCTAGAATGACCAGTGATGTTGAACATTTTTTCATGTATTTATTTGCTATTTCTACTTCTTTGTCTGAGAAATGTCTGTTCATTTAAGATGCCCACTTTTGGATTGGGTCTTTAAATTTGGGAGGTCTGAATATTTTAAGTTTTTATAGATTTGAGATAGTAGATGTTTGTCTGAGGAAAAGCAGGTGAAGATTTTTTCCCACATTGTGGGTTGTCTCTTCACACTGCTGGTGGTTTCCCTTGCTGTGGTGAAGCTTTTTAGTAAGAAGAAATCCTGCTTGTTGGTTGTTCGTGCTAGTTCATGGGCAACTGAGGTTTTGTTCATAAAATCTTTTCCTACAACAATGTCTTCAAGGGTTCTACCTAACCTCTGTTCCAGCCGGTTCAGTGTTTCTATTTTAATATTTAGATCTTTAATGCATTTCGATTTTACTTTAGTGCATGGTGAGAGATATAGGTCTAATTTTAATCTTTGGCAAGTTGAAACCCAATTTTTCCAGCACCATTTATTAAAGAGCCTATCTATCCTCCAGTGAGGGTGTTTGGCTCCTTTATCAAAGATGAGATGGCTGAGTGTGTCTGGCGTTGTTTCTGCATCTTCTAATCTGTTCCACTGGTCCTCAGGTCTGTTTCTTTGCCAGTACCACGCTGTTTTTATCACAGTAGCTTTGTAGTATAGTTGCAGGTTGGGGATTGTGTTACAACCTACCATGTCTCTGTTACCTACAAATGCTTTTGCTATTCTGGGTCTCTTCTTGCTTCAAATGAATTTTTGCATTGTTTTCTCAAGGTCTGTGAAGTGTGCTGCTGGGATCTCAATTGGAATTGCATTAAATCTATAAAGCAGTTTTGGAAGTATGGCCATTTTCACTATATTAATCCTTCCTACCCAGGAGCAGGGGATGTCTGTCCATTTTCTGATATCATCTTCAATCTCTCTTTTCAGGGTGCTATAGTTTTCAGAGAAGAGGTGTTTGATTTCTATTGTTAGGTTGAAAAACAGATTTCTTAAAAATAGCAAGGGACCATGAGAAATCAATCCAACAGCTACTAGGTGATACAAAAAAGAATATCTTAAGATTGATTGAGGTTAATGAAGGAGAAGGAGATAGCACAAAGACATAAATAAACTTTTCACATAAGTAATCACAGAAAACTTCCCAAACAGGGAAAAAGTATTTCACATAAAGATAGGTCAGGCATATAGAGCTCCAATTAGCTGTGATTAAAAAAATCAACACCTAGGCATGTAATAGTCAATATTCCTGAAATACAACACAAGAAAAAAAATTAAAAGCAGTTAGAGGAAAGAAAAATATCACATACAAAGGGTAGCCTTTCAGAATCACAGCAGACTACTGAACACAAACACTCAAGTCAAGAAGAGGCTGGAGTGAAGTATTTCAAACCCTAAAACAAAACCTAACCCATATTGATGTATACTGCAAAACAATCAGAATGTATGGAGAAATAAGATATTTCCATGACAAAGAACACCAGAGGAACTTCATGAATACCAAACCAGCACTCCAAGATATTCTAAAGAAAGACAATGAGGATTACAATTCAATCAACCCCAATGAAATTAAATCGGGGGAGGGTGGGCAACAATAGGAAAGTATAACAAGGAAAAGTCAATACCTATCAGTTATAACCATCAGTGTTAATGATCTCAGTTCACCAATCAAAAGAAATAGATTAGCAGAATGGATCAAGAAGCAAGATCCAACAATATGATGCATACAAAAATCACTTAATTCAAAAATAAATTCATAGACTGAAAAATCTATGTGATAGGAATACAGAAAAAGGCAGGGGTAGCTATACTATTTGCAGAACAATGTGGATTTCTAGCCAAGACTAATTAAGAGGGACAAAGAAGGTAACTACATCTTTATAAAGGGAAAAATCCAAGAGGAAGAAATGACAGTCATAAATATATATGCACCAAATACAAGTACATCCAACTATATAAAACATATTAATGGACATGAAAAATCAAACAAGCAGTAATATAATTGTAGTGGGGGACCTCAATACCCACTGTCACAAATAGATCAACTAGACAAAAAAACAATCAATGAAATACTAGAACTGAACCAAACTTTTGAAGCAGTGGACTTAATAGATGTCTACAGAGTGTTCTACCTCATATTAGAATACACATTCTTCTCATCTGAACATGGGACATTCTCCAAAATAGACCATATACTAGCTCATAAAACATGCTTAAGCAAATGCAAAGGAATTGAAGTTATCCCCTGTATATTATCAGGCCACAGTGCAAAGAAATTGGAGATCAATAGCAAAAGAAACCACAAGAACTTCATAAACACATGGAAATTGAATAGCAATCTTCTGAACAATCAGTCACAGAGGAAATTAAAGAAGAAATTAGACAATATCTACAATTAAATGATGATGCCAATACAACATATTGGAATTTATGGGACACAATGAAAGCAATCCTATGAGGGAAATTCATACTATTGAATGCCTATATTAGGAAAACAGAGCAAACTCAAATAAACAGTATAACGCTGAACCTCAAGCTTCTAGAAAAAGAAGAGCAGGACAAAACCAAGGCTCTTAGAGAAGACCTAATACTACTACTTCTTAAACTCTTTAATGAAACTGAAAGGGAAGGAACACTTCCAAATTCATTTGTGGAGGCAAGCATCACCTTGATTCCAAAAGCAGAGAAGGACTCAACCAAAAAAGAGAACTACAGGACAATCTTCCTAATGAGCAAAGACACAAAAATCTTCAATAAGATACTGGCAAACAGAATGCAGATCATCAAGAAGATCATACACCCAAACCAAGTGAGATTGATCTGAGTGATGCAGGGATGGTTCAAAATATGCAAGTCAATAAATGTAATACACTATATTAACAGATCCAAGGACAAAAACCATATGATCATCTCAATGGATGGAGAAAAAGCATTTGACAAAGTACTACACCATTCATGATAAAAACCATGCAAAAAATTGGAATAGATGGTCTTCATCTCAACCTGATAAAAGCTATCTATGAAAAACCAACGGACAATATCATACTAAATGGGGAAAAGCAGAAATCTTTCACTTTAAAATCAGGAACATGCCTGCTTCGCAAACGCAAGGTCCCAAGTTCAATCCCCTGTACCAAAAAAAATAAAAATCAGGAATAAAACAAGGATGTCCACTATCACCACTCTTGAACAATATAATTCTGGGAACATTAGCCACAGCAATTTGACAAGTGAAAGAAATAAAAAAGGAATAAAGATAGGAAATGAAAAAGTTAAATTGTCATTATCTGCAGATGACATGATACTCTATATAGAAGACCCCAAAAACTACACCAACAGACTGCTAGACTTCATAACCAAATTCAGTAAAGTAGCTGGATACACATTCAACACTCAAGACAAAAAAAACCCCTTCCTGTATGTGAATAATAGACTCACTGAGATAGGAATTGGGAAAACAACTCCTTTCACAATGGCATTATAAAAATGAAATACCTTGGAATAAATCTAATGAAGGAAGTAAAAGACTTCTACTCTAAAAACTACAGCACTCTGAAAAAAAAAGAGATTGAAGAGGATATCAGAAAATGGAAAGACATCACTTGTTCATGGGTAGAAAGAACCAATATAGTGAAACTGGCATACTTCCAAAACTGTTATATAGATTCAATGCAATCCCAAGTGAAATTTCAACAGCATACTTCATGGAACTAGAGAAAACAATCCAAAAATTCATTTGGAACAAGAAGAGACCTAGCATACCAAAAGCTATTCTAGGCAACAAAGTCAAGGCAGGAGGTATCACAGTCTCAAGCTTGAAACTATATTACAAAGTTATTGTGAAAAAACCAGAATGATATTGGTAAAGGAACAGACCCAAAGATCAATGGAAAAGATTAAAAGATGCAGAAACAAATCCCAACATACTCAGCCACTTCCTGTTTAACAAAGGAGCCAAAAACTCTCACTGGAGGATTGATAGCCTCTTTAATAAGTGGTGCTTAAAAAACTGGATTTTAATCTTGCCAAAGATTAAAACTAGACCCATATCTCTCACCAGGCACTAAACTAAAATTAAAATGGATCAGAGATCTAAATATTAAAACTAAACCTTCTGAAAGAGAGGTTAGGTGGAGCTCTTAAAGACATTGGCATAGAGAAAGATTTTATGAACAAAACCTCAGTCACAGGAACTAGCACAAAGAATCAACAACCTGGATCTCATCTCATTAAAAAACTTCTGCACAGCAAGAGAAACCACCAACAGAGTGAAGACAGCTCACAATGTGGGAGAAATTTTTTACCAGCTGTTCCTCAGACAAAGGACTACTATCTAGAATATATAAAGAACTCAAAAAAGTCAGATCCCCCAAAATTTAAAGACCCAGTCCAAAAATCAGCATCTGCGATGAATATAGACATTTTCAGCTGCAGAAGTAGAAACAGCAAATGAACATATGAAAAAAAGCTCAACATCACTGGTCATTCGTGAGATTCAAAGGAAAACAATGGTGAGATTCCATCTTCAGAAAGAATGTCTGCCATCAAGAAAACTAATAACATGCTGGTGGGGCTGTGTGGAAAAAGGAACCATTCTACACTGTTGGTGGGAGTGTAGACTAGTACAACCACTGTGGAAATAAATGTAGATATTCCTCAAAAAATCTAAAATTAGAGGTGTCATTTGACCCACTATTCCCCTCTGTATCTTCCTAAAATAATTAAATGATTCCTGGTACTAGGGAAAAAAACCCAAAAGAATTGAAAGCATCATATCTCAGTGATATAGGTGCACCCATGTTTATAGCAGCACAGTTTGTAATAGCTAAATCTTGGTAACAGCCCACGTACCCATCAACCGGTGATTGGATAAAGAAGATGTGGGTTGTTTAAAATTAATTGGCTATAAAGAATGATAAACTTACAACATTTCTATATAAATGGATGCACCTTGAGATCATACTCTTAAGTGAAATAAATAGGACACACTTGTGTAAATATTGACTTGTTTCTCTGATGTGAGAAATTGAAAGTATAAATGAGAACCAAAATGTTTAATAGGTATTGTGAAATAGGAAGAAACTGTTCAAAAGGGAAAAGCAACTAGGGAGGGGGGTGGGAGAAAGGAAAGAAGGGAAAGAAAAAGTGAGAAAAGAAGGAAAAACCAGAAACAAAGCTTTTATCAATATGGAGGGGTGGAGGGGTTGAAGGGAAGAAAGGAGAATGGGAAAAAATAAGAACCAAAATATATCATGTACAGGTACAAATTCCCAATGATGAATGTGATCATAATGTATGCCTAAAATGTACCAACAAACTTAATAAAAAAAAGATATTTACTTTGCCCAATATGTTGCCCCTGCCCTGATAATATTTTTAAACTAGTTTATATGTCATTTAACAAACCATCCTTTTCCCGCCCTATTTCCCGGACCCAAATGCCTAAACAATATGTTGCAAAATGCTTTTCTTCCACTTCTTTGTTGTCATGTCCTTGAGTTAAATATAACCACAGAGGTCTCAGCTCTGGGCTGTTTCCCTGAGGCTCTCTTATGCACAAGAGGCAGCCCCTCTGAGTTCTCAGTGCTTAAACTAAATCCTGTCTCTAAGTAATCTTTCCTTCTCTACATAGCCATAGTCACACAATTCAAGCAAAGAACAACTGAAGAACTTCATGACCACCAAATTAATGCTCCAAAAATTTCTCAAAGACATCCTAAAAAGAGGCAATGAAGCCAAAAATGTCAATAAGTCTAAAGGAATTAATATGCCAGGCAGGGTAAATAGTTAAGGAGAAAGAAAAAGAAATAAGCCATAGGAAAATAATACAATAACAGGAGTCATGTGGAAAACACTGAATCATCCCGCTGCAGACAGGCAGGTCTGCAGACGCCGTCCCAAGGTCACCAGTCGAACAGAAAACATCAAATCGGCCCACTGCAGACAGCCACCTGATTCCACACTACAAAGACAAAGAGGACACCAGACCACCAGATGGCTATACTGAAGCTAATCAAGTTTTCAGCATTTAAAGAATTTCTGCCCACTGGTAGGGGCTTATGAGGCACCATCCCACTGGTCCTGGTACAGAGGAAGGGGCTTCCGGGCTGCCAAATGGCCCGCTGCTCCCGGCCCAGAGGAAGGGGCCTTCCGGCCATGATCTCTACTGCCATTCCCCGGTCCTGGCCAACTTCTCCAAGCTCAGAGGAGGTGAGCCACACAGGTGCCATAAGCAGGCCCCCCTGTGCCCCCAGTTGAAATGAGAAAACACATAAATAAGTCTCAAAACCAGACTTCCAGATCACCTAGAGCAACCCCAAAGGGAAATGAGATGGAATATTCTGATACTCAACCACCTGGACCCATTAAACTGACAACAAAAGGGGATCTAAAAAAATGAAATCAGAAATAATTTCTCAGATAACAGGAGAAATTGTGCCCCTAGTGCAAGACATGATTAATAAATCTAGAGAAGAGCTCAGGAACATGATGGAATCCCAATATAGGAAACAAATAGAATCCATAAAACAGATGCAAATAGATTTCCAGGAGATGAAAAACTCTGCTGAAAGTCTACACAGCAGAATGAGCCAATGTGAGGACAGAATTTCAGATATAGAAGATAAGATTGCAATTAATGACCAGGAAAAGAAAAACTGTTGCAAAATTATAAGGGAACATGAGAAATCAATCCAGTAGCAGCTAGATGATGCAAGGAAGAATAACATAAGACTGATTGGAGTCAATGAAGAAACAGGAGAGAGTGCACATGACATAAAAAAATTCTTTGCAGAAGTAATGGCAGAAAACTTCCCAAGCAGGGGAAAAGAACTTGACATACAGATAAGTGAGGCAAATAGGACTCCAAATAGCCTTGATCAAAAAGAATCTACACATAGGCATATAATTGTTAAGATTCCAGAAACTCAGCAGAAGAACAAAGTTCTCCAAGCAGTTGGAGAAAAGAAACAAATCACATACAAAGGAAAGCCCATCAGAATCAAAACAGACTTCTCAACACAAACCATCAAGGCAAGAAGAGCTTGGAGTGACATATTCCAAGCCCTAAAAGAAAACAGCCTCCAACCCAGATTGATGTACCCTGCAAAACTATCTTTCAAAACTGATGGAGAAATAAGATACTTTCATGACAAAGAGCACCATAAGAACTTCACGAATGCCAAAACAGCACTCCAACAAATTTTAGACAATATCCTAGGAACAGACATTGAGGATCACAACCTTAGGAAGCAAAGCAGAATGAACCGATCTGGCATGACAAGAATCTAAATGTAAAGGGGGAGAACCCAACAAAAAGAAAAAGTCATGGTAATGATAACTCAATATGTTTCAGTTATACCATCAATGTAAATGGTCTGAATTCGCCAATCAAAAGAAATAGACTGGCAGAATGGGTCAAGGAGCAAAATCCAACAATATGCTGCATACAAGAAACACACTTAATTCAAAAAGAAAAACTCATAGACTGAAAGTTAAAGGGTGGAAAACAATACTCCATGTGACAGGAACCCCCCCAAAAAAGCAGGAGCAGCTATCCTATTTGCAGATCAAGTAGATTTCAAACCAACGCTGATTAAGAGAGATGAAGAATGACACTACATCCTTGTAAAGGGAACAATCCAAGAGGAAGAGATGACAATCATAAATATCTATGCACCAAACACTACTGCAACCAACTATATAAAACAAATACTAACGGACATGAAAAGCCATATATGCACTAATATAATTGTAGTGGGGGACCTCAACACCCCACTGTCACAAATAGATCAACTAGACTAAAAATAAGTAATGAAATACAAGAACTCAATCGAACTCTTGAACGAATGAACTTAACAGATGTTTACAGAGTGTTCCACCCCACAAAATCAGAATACCCATTCTTCTCAGCTGCACATGGGTCATTCTCCAAAATAGACCACATACTCACACATAGAACATGTTTAAGTAAGTGCAAAGGAATTGAAGTTAACATGAAGATAACAGCTAATTTCTTATTGGAAACGATGGAGGGCAAAAGACAATGAGGCAGCATATTTAAAGTGCTGAAAGAAAAAACTGTCAATGAATAATTATATCCCCTGCAAAAACATCCTTGAAAATTACAAAAGAAATAAAGGCATTTCCAGATGAACAAAATCTGTGAGAGTTCATCATTTAAAAATTGTCCTTCAGGCTGAAATCAAAGAACAATAAAGTAGTAACTGAAGCCATATAAAGAAATAACACCAGTGAAGCTAATTCATTAGGTAAAGTCAGCTTTCCTGTATTATTGATTTGTCATTTCTTTCTCTTCATAAGAAGATTTAAAAGACAAATAGATAAATTTAGGTCTAGGGCTGGGGATGAAGCTCAGTGGTGCTACACTTGCCCGACAAGCGCAAAGTCCTGAGTGTGACTGCTGGTAAAATAAATAAATAAATAACTAAATAAATAATTAAATAATTAAATTTAGATCTATTACAACCTTAGGATAATCACTAAGAAAATAACTAAAAATATATATAAAGAAGAAAAGAAAATCTAAGTGACAGAAAAAATTAATTTAACAAGAAGATAGTAATGAAGACATTAGACATAAAAAGGTATATGATATGTAGAAAATAAATAGCAAAAAGGAAGAAGTCTTTATCAGTAATTACATTAAATGGAAATGAATTAAACTGTCCAACTGTACCTTAAAATATATTTGCACACATGCATGTGCACACACACACACACACACACACACATACACACACATATATATAGAGAGAGAGAGAGAGAGAGACAGAGAGAGAGAGCCCGAATAAAGAACTAAAAAAATTAGATTCCCCCAAATAAAAGACCCAATCAAAATTTGGGCAAATGAAATGAAGAATTACTTCTCAGAAGCAGTATAAATGACCAATAAATACTTGAAAAAAATGTTCAACATCTCTTGACCATATAGAAATGCAAACATGACCCTGAGATTCCATGTTATTCAAGAAAGAATAACTATCATCAAACACTGAAATAATAAAAAATGATGACAAGGCTGTAGTGTAGAAGAGACAATTCTACATTGTTGGTGGGAATATAAACTAGTACAATCACTATGGAAACCAGAATGGAAATTCTTCAAAAGACTAAAAGTAAAAATTCCACTCAACCGAGCTATTTCTCTTCTATATATCTTCTATAAAGAATTAAAGACACCACATTATAGTACTACATGTATACCCATGTTAATAGCAGGAAAACTCATAATAACTAAATCTTGGAATTGGTCTGTATGTCCATGAACACGTGAATATATAAAGAAAATGTGGCATTTATACACAATAGAGTACTACTATACCATATAGAAGGATAAATTTGTCAATAGTAGGAAAATGAATGCACCTTGAGACAATAATGTTAATTGAAATAAATGAGACAAACAGGATTAAATATTGTATAAACCATACATAAGAGAAATTTATAAAAGAAAACTTATAAGAGAAACTCACAGTGTAAATAACTCACAAAACACAATAAAAAATAATAGGAAACAGATGAGTTTTTACAAAAGAGACGGGGACTGAGAGGAAAGGGCTTTTTGGCCACCATCTGTCCCACCATTCCCAGCCCAGAGGAAAGGGCTTTTGGGCCGCCTTCTGTCCTGCCGCTCCCGGCCCAGAGGTAGGAGCTTCTGAGCCGCCATCCCCCTGCTCCTGGTCAAGAGGAAGGGGCTTCCTGGCCACCATCCTTCCCGCTGCTCCCAGCCCAGAGGAAGGGGCTTCCAGGTCACCATGCCTACCGCTGCTCCCAGCCTCTCTCCAAGCTCAGAGGAGGTGAGCTGCGTGGGCGCCAACAGCACCCCCCTTTCCCCCCAGTTGAAATGAGAAAACATGTAAATAAGTCTCAAAACCAGATTTCCAGATCACCTACAGCAACCACAAAGGGAAATGAGATGGAACACTCTGATACTCAAGCACCTGGACACAATGAACTAGCAACAAATGGGGATCTGGAAAAAAATGAAATCAGAAATAATTTCTCAGATAACATGAGAAATTGTGCTCCTAGTGCAAGACATGATTAATACATATAGAGAGGATCTGAGGAACATGATGGAATCCCAACAAAGGAAACAAATGGAATCCATAAAACAGATACAAACAGATTTCAAAGAGATTAAAAACTCCATCAAAAGTCTGTGCAGCAGAATGAACCAATGTGAGGATAGAATTTCACATACAGAAGATAAGATTGCAATTAGTGACCAGGAAAAGAAAAATCACTTTAAAATTGTAAGGGAATGTGAGAAATCAATCCAGCAGCTGCTAGACGATGCAAAGAAGAATAACATAAGACTGATTGGAGTCAATGAAGAAACAGGAGAGAGTGCAGATGACATAAAAAAAACTGTTCACAGAAGTGATGCCAGAAAACTTCCCAAGGAGGGGAAAAGAACTTGACATACAGATAAGTGAGGCATAAAGGACTCCAGCTAGCCTTAATCAAAAAAAACTACACATAGGCATATAATAGTTAGGATTCCAGAAATCCAACAGAAGAATAAAATTCTACAAGCAGTGAGAGAAAAGAAACAAATCACATCCAAAGGAAAGCCCATCAGAATCACAGCAGACTTCTCAATGCAAACCCTCAAGGCAAGAAGAGCTTGCAGTGATGTATTTCAAGCCCTGAAGGAAAACAGCCTCCAACCCAGATTGATGTACCCTGCAAAACTATCTTTCAAAATTGATGGAGAAATAAGATACTTTCATGATAAAGAGCACCTCAGGAACTACATGAATATCAAACTGGCACTCCAAAAAATTTTAGAAAATACTCTAGGAAAAGACAATGAGGATCACAACCCCAGGAAACCCAGCAGAATGAATTCATTGGGTGTGACAAATTAAACGCAAAGGGGGAGAATCCAACAAAAAAAATGTCATGACAAGGCTTTTAAAACTTTTGACTTCATCTCCCTGAGTGTATAATTCAATCTTATTATTGTACTGATTAGTATTTTTCTGATTCTAGAATTGCACAGCATTCCTTGTGCTATACTGGCTATTAATCATCTTATGTCTACATTTTAATTGGGTTGTCTATTAATGAGCTCTAAGAATTCTTTATATAATCTGCTCAAAGGCTATATGCATTGTAAATATGGTCTGTTTAAGGACTACTTTTCATTTTAATGATGTCATTTAAAGTTCTAAATTTTGATGGAATCTCATTTATCAATTTTTTTCTTTTATACATCATGATTTTTGTATCCTAGGTAGTTCTTGCCTACCCTGAATTCATAAATATTTTCCCTTATAATTTCTTCTTAAAGTTTTACATTTTTAGGCTTTCTTATTTAGGTTCATAGATCCCTTCAAGTTATTTTCATGTATGGAAAAAAAAGGTTGAGGTTAATTTTTTAAATACAGATACCAGGTGTTCTAGTACCGTTTGCTGAAGACACTATCTCTTCCTCGGCTCTTGAATCGAGCTTATATTCTATGAAATGCTAATGTTAAATAATCTTTCAAAACTCAATGGACCATATATGTGTGGTTCTATTTCTAGATTCTCTGTTTTATTCAAATGATCTATTTGTCTTTCCTTACACCAACAATGCCTTGATTACTGTAGCTTTAGAAGAAGTCCTAAAATTGGGTGCTAAACGTCTTCCAACACTGTTTTTGTTTTTGTTTTTGGCTTTTCTGGGTCCTTTGTACTCCTACATAACTTTTAAATTTCAATATCCAGTTCTTCATTTATAGCAAGTATACACAGACCTGAATTTTTATATATACCTTGTGTTTTCTAATCCTGCTAAATTCAAGTACAAGTTCTAGGGGCTCCTAGAGATTTCTTAGTATTTTCTCTGTAGATGGTCATTTCATGTACATATAAAGATTTTGCTTCTGCTGTGCCAATCTCATCCTAGTTGTGTCATTTCATTGCCAGAATATTTTGATTTAGACCTATGTTTCAAAGTCTAATGGACAGATGAAGAGTGGGCATATATGCACTTGTTCCCCACTTTAGGGAGAAAGCATTGTATCATCTCCATTCATAGAAGGAGTTTCTGTTGGAAGTATGGAGTACATGTCTTTGATCTGTTGAGAAGGTTCTGTTCTACTTCTAGTCTCCTGATAGCTTGTACCATGAACAGCTGTAGAATTTAGTCCAATACTTTTTCTCCAACTAGTGACAGGATCATATGGCTTTTGCCTTTCCTCTGTTAAAATGATGACTTTTGGGGGTGGATCTTCCAATGCTGAACCAACACTGCCATCCGTATAATAAAACCACTTTCTACATACTGCCAGATCTGACTTCTAAGAGTTTGCTTTGTTAAATGAATTTCTATCTATGTTCATAATTTTTTCTTCTATTATCTTTATCCAGCTTTAGTATTAGCACAATATTGAGTTCCTAAAATGAGGGGAGAAGTGTTCCTTCTTTTTTCTGCTTTAATTGTTTGATATAATTTATCAGTTGAAGTGTTTATGAGCCTGCTGTTGTCATATAGGTAGGTTTTCAAGCTAGGAATATACTTTTTTTAATAGGTGCTATTCAAATTTTATATTTCCTCCAGAGTTAGTTTCATTAATTTGTCATCTAAGTTACTTCTTAGAAGTTGTCATATTTATTTCAAAAAAGATTTTTGAAATATGCTTTCTATATCCTTTTAAATTCTGTAAAATCTGTGATAATGTCTCCTAGATCTTAATATTGTAATTTTAAAAACTGTATAACTGATGTTGTGTAACAGGAAGGAAAGGTCTAAAAGAGCGGGGGAATTGGGAGGGTTAGGGGAAGGGAAAAAAGGGAAAGGAGAAAGTATGAGAAGAGGAAAAACAATGGAAACAAGGTCATTGCAAATAGGGAAGGGTGGAGGGGGTGAAGGGAGGGCAAGGGAAGGGGAAAAAAATAAGAACCAAGAGACTCATGTAATGGTACAAGATCCCAATGATGAATGTAACTGTATTGTATACCTAAAATGTACCAATAAAATTAATGGGAAAAAAGAAGATTCCAGAAACTCAACAGAAGAACAAAGTTGTAAAAGCAGTCAGAGAAAAGAAACAAATCCATACAAAGGAAAGCCCATCAGAATCAAAACAGACATCTCAACACAAACCATCAAAGCAAGAAGAGCTTGGAGTGACATATTCCAAGCCCTAAAAGAAAACAGCCTCCAACCCAGATTGATGTACCCTGCAAAACTGTCTTTCAAAACTGATGGAGAAATAAGATACTTTCATGACAAAGAGCACCTTAGGAACTTCATGAATTCCAATCCAGCACTCCAAAGAATTTGACACAATATCCTAGGAACAGACATTGAGGATCACAACCCCAGGAAGTAAAGCAGAATGAACACATCTGGCACGAAAAGAAATTAAATGTAAAGGGGGGAACCCAACAAAAAGAAAAAGTCATGGCAATGATAAGTCAATAAGTTTCAGTTATAACCATCAAAGTTAATGGTCTCAGTTCACCAATCAAAAGAAATAGACTGCCAGAATGGGTCAAGAAGCAAAATGCAACAATATGCTGCATACAAGAAACACACTTAATTCAAAAAGAAACTCATAGACTGAAAGCTAAATGATGCAAAACAACACTCCATGTGATGGGAACCCAAACAGAAGCAGGAGTAGCTATCCTCTTTGCAGATCAAGTAGATTTCAAACCAACACTGATTAAGAGACATGAAGAAGGACACTACATCCTTGCAAAGGGAAGAATCTAAGAGAAAAAGATGACAATCATAAATATCTGTGTGCAAAACATTAGTGCACCCAACTATATAAAACAAATACTGACGGACATGAAAGGTCATATATGCACTAATACAATTGTAGTGGGGGACTTCAACACCTCACTGTCACAAATAGGCAGATCAACTAGACAAAAAATAAGTAATGAAATACTAAAACTCAATCAAAATCTTGAACAAATGAACATAACAGAGCCATCCACCCCACAAAATCAGAATACACATTCTTCTCAGCTGCACATGGGTCATTCTCCAAAGTAGACCACATACTCACACATAGAACATGTTTAAGTAAGTGCAAAGGAATTGAAGTTATTCCCTGCATATTATCAAACCATAGTATGATGTAATTGGAGATCCATGGCCAAAGAAACTCAAAAAATTTCATAAACATGTGGAAATTGAACAACACACCTCTGAATAAACAGTGGTTCACAGAGGAAATTAAAGAAGAAATCAGACAGTTCCTTCAATTAAATGACAATGACAATACAACATATTGGAATCTATGGGACACAATGAAAGGAGTCTTACGAGGGAAATTCATAGCAGTGAATACACATATTAGGAAAACAGAACTAGCCCAATTAAACAACCCGATGCTGAACCTCAAGCTTGTAGAAAAAGAAGAGCAGGACAACCCCAAAGCTCATACAAGGGAAGAAATTATAAAGATCAGAGGAGAAATCAATGCAATGGAGACTAAGAGAATTGTCCCGGCCCGCGGGTAAGTCAACGGAGACCCTAGAGGGGGAGCGAGAATGACAAAGGACAGGGGACATGAGAGATGGAGACAAGACAGGTTTCTGATCAAGTCTCGTTTATTGCAGAAGCTGTTACAACATATATACCGTAGGGCTAGAGGGAGGGAGCAAGGCGAGGGTACTGGGGCTACTTCCTTGTTGCCGGGTAGACTTGCAGCAGGCTTAGACATGCCCGTAAAAGGCACTCAAGAGTACTAGCGGGGGGGGGGGACAAGGCCCCCCACAGGTCCTCCCTTTAAAATTATAATTTTAGAAAGGCATCAGGAGAGCCAAGCCTGCGGGGGCTGAGCCTGTCTTGGGTCAGAGCGACATACGTGTCTGCACCGTGCACCTTACCCGTCATCAGTTAACCATAGAATCAAGGCTCTGGCACCTGTCTTAGGTGGCACACGAGGGCTCTCTCATTGCATGGCACGCTTGCTCAGTTGCCCGTCATTGGCTTGCCAGCCCACTCACCAGGTGGGGCGAGAACACTTCGCCAGGGCAAGGACCTAATCAACGGTCTGGCATTCGTCCTGGTCAGCCATTGCCAATCTATGATAGTAGACCTGTATGGGTGCTGTTTTTATTGTCTCTACCCGGGCTCTAAGGAAGGCCATGATTTTGTTGTATATTATGGGCCCCAAGGAAATGAGCAGAAGTAAACCCAATAAGGGTCCCAGCAAAGGGAGGAGATAAGGGAGGAAACCATTGAGGCCAGTCCAGAGGGGATGTTGAATGAATTCTTGTTGTCGTCTGTTTAAATCTTCCTGAAGTTCGCAAATTTTTCCCCTGACGATCCCAGATTTATTGGCATAGAAACAACAATGTTCATTTAGGGCTATGCAAATCCCTCCTTGTTTTGCCGTGAGGAGGTCCAGGCCCCTTCTATTTTGAAGGACCACCTCAGCCAGAGAATCGATCTGATCTTGTATATCTGTAAGAGTGTTGGAGAGAGCTTGAACATCATTAATCAACTGGTTGGATAATTTGGCATAGGAGTGTAACGCCACCCCGACGCCAGCAGAGCCAGTGGCAAGGGCGCCGGACACCCCTAGCCCCACGAGCAAGGGGACCAATGAGACGGCCCTTTTATGTCGCCCAGCGATATAGTCAAAGCTGGGCAAGGGCACTGGCTCATCTCCAGGAATAAGGGAGATGTTCGGGAGGACAGTCGCCACCACGCACAGCCCAGTCCAATTAGTGGGGAGGGAGGTGAATGCCAAGCTCCCTCCACAGACGAGCATGTGACCCGGGGCAGGGCAAATGGCGGCAGGGCCATTAAGCACTACTGAGCAGAGAGAGAAATTTTGGACTCCAACACGTATGTCGAAGCTATTGTTGTGGCCCGAATTTAGATAACAAACTGAGGCATTGAACTGTACTGGCTGGACCCTGAAAGGCAGAGAAAAACTGCAATTGTAACTAGAACTGTTAGCATAGTCAGTTTGGTCGACAACTGGCAAGGCAAGGGGCAGGGGTGTGCCAAGAGTCAAGCATAGCCAACAATCCGCAGCAAAGGCTGGGTTAGATGTATTGATCAAATGATAAGTGGCCTCTAGGACACTCAGGGTTTGGGCATCAGGGTCTGGGCCTGGAGGTTTGGGAAGGGCCAGTGGATGATAATTTAGGGAGGGGTACATCTCTTGGATGATAGTCTCCAGTTGTTTTGTATTCGCTCTTCCCTGAGCTGATCTGAAGGCCCGCCACCATCAGATACATGAATTGGGGCCTGTGGCGGCCAGCAGACATCTTTGCCAGGACTGCCGTTGCAGGAGGGTTGGCCAAATTTAGGATATCCAGTGGGGCTGGGAAAATCCCAGTCACCTCCGATGGAGCCCCTGTAATTTCTTTGTAGAACAGCAGTCAAATATATTTTTCCGTCGGAATATGTACATTGTTGGGCTTCAGTGTAACAGGTAGAATGCATCTCTGCGGCCATGACACAACCGGCAGGGCATGGCCCTGGTTTGCCATCGACAGTGGGTATGATTTTGGGCTTAGTGACACATTTCCATTTTTGGTTATATCCTCCCACTAATGCGGCCTCATAAACTAAGTAGGCAATCTTGTCACCGCAATCAGTACTACGAGTGTAACTTGTGGGTGCAGCCCTGCCAGAACCCCCAGCACAGTCACAGGGGTTACCATACAGGGCAATAGCAATTGTTGTTTGTTAACTGGTTGAAATCCACTTTTTGTTGTCGGTGCCAGGAACAGCAACAGACCATGCAACAGATTCAGGGATGTCATCTTTTTAACCTGTAAGCAAAATTTCATCCTGCGATGTAAACAAGGCTGGGCTGTAGATAAGAGAGTTAGGCTAACCTGATTAAGCTTTTGAAGATAACCAATGTGGGCATATTACAATAACATTTTCAGAACTTAACCAATGTAAACATTTTGTAACAACATATTCAGTGCTTAAATATCAAGGACAACCAATACAATCAATTTATAACATATTTAGATAATATTCATTGTGATATGTCTCCCATAGGATTATATAATATAAAATTTACTAGGGGGTCCCTTTAATGAATTAAGACCAGAATAATCATTTTCTGGGTGGCCACTTCTATATTCATCAAAGGGAGTTCCCATCTATAATCGTTTTGACAAACAATTAAGGATATATATCTTTTTATTTTATAACTGTTAATTGCAATTTGATTGTTGCGTGTGGGTGACAATGCACGTCACTTTCATAAAATAAATTTCAGTGGTACTTTGATCAATTAACAACCTGGGAAGAAAAGCATGTCTTTAGTTTAATAATATTTATCTATAAGTCAATTTAACAATAGGCGAATATCCTTTGAAGAGGAAGGGAAACATTGAGCTCAACTGTACGAACACAAACAACAGACAATAGACAAACATATGATACAGTGTATAAATTAGGGTGCACCCAAATATAACTAGCCAAATTGAATTATACTATACTCTTGATGATTATTAGATTGTAATTGTAGACACCATTATTAACTGGTTGAAATTGGACAATGTTGGATCATCGGCATCATCAACACGCTTATCAACTTGTTTTACTAAGCGTTCTGGAAGCCACCTGGCTGACTTCATTTCCTTGGAGTAAACACACACTGACCCTCGGCCCCAGACGAGTATGGGGTCAGGCCCATACCATGAGTGGTCCAGGGGGTCTCTCCACATCACAGAGGCAAATTGTTTTTGCATCTCTGGTTGCCGGAAACGGTTGGCTGCAGATAAACCTTTGGCAGCCAAATTTAAGAAGTTAAGAATAAATAGTGCATGTGATATCAGGTTTCTAGGTGACCCCTTGATAGGGTACCATTCCCCTCTTTTATTTTATCTAATGTAATTTTGAGTGTGAGGTTGGCTCTTTTTATAATGTCTTGTCCCTGTGGATTATATGGGATTCTCGTTATGTGTGTTATTTTTAATTGTTTGTAAAACTTTGAGAAGCCAGAACTGGTATAGCCTGGACCATTGTCTGTCTTAATTTGCTGTGGACATCCAAGTACTGAGAAGGCAACTAGAAGGTGGGCAATTACATGTTAAGTAGCTTCCCCGGACTGTAGGGTGGCAAATATAAATCCACTATATGTATCAATGTTGACATGTATATATTTAAGATTTCCAAATTCAGGGTAATGTGTGATGTCCATTTGCCATAGGGCATTTGGAATCAAGCCACGAGGATTAACTCCCAGATGAGGTGTGGGAAGATGGAGGGTGCACGTAGGGCAGGTTTGAACAATTTGTCTAGCTTGTTCTCTAGTAAGTTTATACATGAGGCGAAGCATGTGGGCACTAAGGTGATGTAACTGGTGCGCCTTCTGTGCCTGATCAATCTGAATGGAGGCATCAATACTTAGTGAGTAGGCAAAGGCCTGAGGTCTTGTGGCCAGATCTGCTAACCGGTTGCCTTCTGTAAGTGGGCCAGGTAGGTTAGAGCCCAATAAAAAAGGCTGGGATCTTTTTCTGATTAGATCTCGTAATTGAATAAAAAGACCACCAGTTAGAGAAGCGTGTTTTATCAATCCACATGTCTCCAATAGGGGAACAGATTGGGCAATGTAGGCACTGTCAATAAAGAGATTAAAGGCTTGTTCAGGGAATGCAGAAAAGACTGCTATGACTGTATGTAGCTCGGTTATTTGGGCTGAAGAACAGCTGGTTTGGAAGTGGACAATGTCATTGTCCCACACATAGGCAGCTATCCCGGTAGAAGAACCATCTGTAAAGACTAATAGGGCTTCTGTTAGAGGAGAACAGGAAGTGACTTTTGGGAAAATGAACTCACGTCTATTGGCAAAGTCGATAAGTTTGTTTGGAGGATAGTGATTGTCTATTAAGCCTGTATAAGAAGCGAGAGCAACTGGCCAGGAGCCGGTAGTCTGCATAAGCCAATCGATTGGGGTGAGCCAATTTTCTGCCACTGATTCTAAAATGGCCATTGTGTAAGGTGCAGTGGCTCCTTATTGAGCTGCGGCCGTTTTAAATTTTTTAATGACCTTAAAATCGAAACCACTGTGGTGTCTCCACGCCTGTCCCTGTGCGTCAGTAGTTTTAGTTACGGGAAAGGCTTCCGCATTTTTAAGTTTCAGGGATACTCCCGACCCGGATGGCACCCTAGGGGCCACCCCTCTAACGGGGGGTCGTGGCTTAAGTTTGTCTTCTCTACGGACATTTTCATGGGCTTTGCCTGTTCTTAAGCCTTTGAGCTGGGCAATAAGTTCTTGATGTTCCTTTTCTAATCTTATTTGTTCTTTTAGAAATTTTATCTTGTCCCGGAGTTCCTTGTGGGGATCAACAGCAGGGCATGCCAAAGCAGGCGCATTAGGAGTGTTGGATACTGGAACATAAGGAGGAGGACCTTGGACTACGGGCAGCCAGGCAGGATTATGATATCTGGTTGCCTCCTCCTCAAGATTGGCCCAGTCAGCCTCCCCCGGACCGTTCTGTGAAAAGGGGGGGTTTCTGAAATGTCGGAGGGAAGGATACAAGGCTGGTACCTCCTTAACAGGCAGGGCGGGGTCAGAGGCAGGGGCTGAAAGAGCGGAGGCGGAAGCTGAGGAGCGCTGAAGCTTTTCTTTAAAAGGCTTGGAAGAGGCAGAGCCCGCCTGTAAACCCTCATCAATAACATTTTGTTTTTTCTTGTCTGAGTCATTGTCGCTATCAAAAGACATCAAGTCTTTTTCCTCATTTTTTGAGGAAGTCCCGTCCTGCAGGGGCTCGGGCCTCGGCGCCATCTTGGCGTCCCGCAGGGTATTTACAAACTCCTCACTCCGAGGGAGAGTGATCGACCCTTCCTCTGATTGGAGAGCTATCTCACCGACCTGGATGGCTTGAGCCACCACCGGATCTTTGGTTTTCTGAGAGATAATGTCATTAATAAGATTCCAATAAGAAAATGTAGTGATCGGGACCTTTTCTGGTCCACAAGTAGCATAATAATCCTTAAGGGCCTCCCCTACTCTTTTCCATCTCCTCTCATCAATAGTACCCTCGGCGGGAAACCAAGGGCAGAGATCTCTAATATAATCAAAAAATTTTAACAACTGTTTGACTGTAACCTTTACCCCTCCTGCCTGTAAAGTTTCTTTAAGACCTTGTACAAATAACTCATGCTAGCTAACGCCCTGTCCCATAATCGCTGCTCAACTCACCGAGGTGCAGGAAAGACGGCAGGTTCACGTCAGACGCAATCCTCTTTTTTCTATTTTATTTTATTGGGCCCCCGAGCAGCGTTCTTCACTGGATCCCCCGTTCTCTGGCCTCACGTTGGGCGCCACTTGTCCCGGCCCGCGGGTAAGTCAACAGAGACCCTAGAGGGGGAGCAAGAATGACAAAGGACAGGGGACATGAGAGATGGAGACAAGACAGGTTTCTGATCAAGTCTCGTTTATTGCAGAAGCTGTTACAACATATATACCGTAGGGCTAGAGGGAGGGAGCAAGGGGAGGGTACTGGGGCTACTTCCTTGTTGCCGGGTAGACTTGCAGCAGGCTTAGACATGCCCGTAAAAGGCACTCAAGAGTACTAGCGGGGGGGGAGGGGGACAAGGCCCCCCACAGAGAATGATACAAAAAAATCAATGAGTCAAGAGTTGGTTCTTCGAAGGAATCAACAAAATTGACAAACTCTTAGAGAATCTTATCAGAAAAAGGAAAGAAAAGGCCCATATCCATGCAATTAGGAATGAAAGGGGTGAAATTACAACAGACCCAGCAGAAATCCAGAGGATCATCAATACCTACTTCCAGAACCTATACACCAATAAGATGGACAACACAGAAGAAATGGACAGATTCCTAGATACCTATGAATTACTGAAGTTGAACGAAGAAGACCTAAAAATTCTAAACAGCCCAGTATCAATCAATGAAATTGAAAATGTAATTAAATCCTTATCAACTAAGAAAATCCCGGGACCTGATGGCTTCACTGTTGAATTCTACAAGACATTTAGAGAGGCACTGCTACCTCTACTGTTTAAACTCTTCAAAGAAATTGAAAGGGAAACAATACTCCCAAATTCATTGCTGGAAGCAAGCATCACCTCAATCCCCAAAGCAGAGAAAGACCCAACTGAAAAGGAGAACTATAGACCAATCTCACTAATGAACATAGATGCAAAAATCCTTAATAAGATAATGGCAAACAGAATGGAGAAGATCATCAAGAAGATCATACACCCTGATCAAGTGGGATTCATTGCAGGGATGCAGGGATGGTTCACCATACACAAATCAATCAGTGTAATACACTATATCAATAGAGACAAGGACAAAAACTGTATGATTATCTCCATAGACGCAGAAAAAGCATTTGACAAAATCCAACATGCATTTATGATAAAAACCCTACAAAAAATTAGAATAGATGGTCTCTACCTCAAACTGATGAAAACCATCTCGGAAAAACCAATAGCCAATATCATACTAAATATTCAAAAACTGAAATCCTTCACACTAAAATCAGGAACAAGACAAGGATGTCCACTATCACCACTCTTGTTCAATATAGTTTTGGAAACATTAGCCAAAGCAATTAGACACGAGAAAGAAATAAAAGGAATAAAGATAGGAAATGAAGAAGTCAAACTGTCATTAATTGCAGATGATATGATACTCTATATAGAAGACCCCAAGAACTGCACCAAAAGTCTTCTAGACTTAATAACCAAATTCAGTCAAGTAGCTGGTTACAAGGTCAACACACACAAATGAATAGCATTCCTCTACATGAATGACAGACTCACTGAGAAATAGGGCAAATAATTCCTTTCACAATAGCATCCAAAAAACTGAAATACCTAGGAATCACTTAATGAAAGTAATCAATGACCTCTTCTCTGAAAACTATAGCACTTTGAAAAGAGAGATTGAAGATGATATCAGAAAATGGACAGACATCCCCTGCTCCTGGGTAGGAAGGATTAATATAGTGAAAATGGCCATACTTCCAAAACTGCTATAGAGATTCAATGCAATTCCAACTGAGATCCCAGCAGTATACTTCACGGACCTTGAGAAAACAATGCAAAAATTCATTTGGAACAAGAAGAGACCCAGAATAGCAAAACCAATTCTAGGTAACAGAGACCTGGCAGGGGCATCACAATCCCCAACCTGCAACTGTACAACAAAGCTACTGTGATAAAAACAGCGTGGTACTGGCAAAGAAACAGACCTGAGGACCAGTGGAACAGATTAGAAGATGCAGAAACAACGCCAGACACACTCAGCCATATCATCTTCGATAAAGGAGCCAAACACCCTCACTGGAGGATAGATAGGCTCTTTAATAAATGGTGCTGCAAAAATTGGGTTTCAACTTGCCAAAGATTAAAACTAGACCTATATCTCTCACCATGCAGTAAAGTAAAATCAAAATGGATTAAAGATCTAAATATTAAAATAGAAAGTCTGAACCAGTTGGAACAGAGGTTAGGTAGAACCCTTGAAGACATTGTTGTAGGAAAAGATTTTATGAACAAAGCCTCCGTTACCCATGAACTAGCACAAACAAATCAACAAGTGGGATCTCTTCTTATTAAAAAGCTTCAGCACAGCAAGAGAAACCACCAGCAGTGTGAAGAGACAACCCACAATGTGGGAAAAAATCTTCACCTGCTTTTCCTCAGACAAAGGTCTACTATCTCGAATCTATAAAGAACTTAAAAAGATCAGACCTCCCAAATTTAAAGACCCAATCCAAAATGGGCATCTGATATGAACAGACATTTCTCAGACAAAGAAGTAGAAATAGCAAATAAATACATGAAAAAATGTTCAACATCACTGGTCATTCTAGAGGTACAAATGGAAACAACACTGAGATTCCACCTCACCCCAGAAAGAATGGCTGCTATCATGAAATCAACCAGTAACAAATACTGATGGGGCTGTGGGGAAAGAGGAACCCTGCTCCACTGCTGGTGGGAGTGTAGACTGGTGCAAACACTGTGGAAATCAGTATGGAGATACCTCAAAGAACTAGGACTAGAAGTCCCATTTGACCCTGCTATTCCCCTGCTGGAGATCTTCCCCAAAGTATTAAAAGAATCATACCACAGTGATATATGTGCACCCATGTTCATATCAGCAAAGTTTGTGATAGCTAAAACTTGGAAACAACCCAAATGCCCATCAACTGGAGACTGGATCAAAAAATTGTGGCTTTTTAATAAAACGGAGTACTATTCAGCCATAAAAAAGAGAAATTAGAGACATTTACAGCTAAGTGGATGCACATGGAGGCGATACTCTTAAGTGAAATAAATAGGACACGCATGTATAAATTCCAAATAGTTTCTCTGGTGTGAGAAACTGAAAGTGTAAATGAGGACTAAAATGTATAATAGGTAATGTGAAATAGGAAGAAAAGGGGCAAAGGGGAAGGAAGTGAGAGGGGTAGTGGATAGGAAAGAAGGGAATGGGATTAATATGACAAAATGGAAAAATAGGGACAAAATCTTTGTAAATAGGGAGGACTGGAGGGGTTGAAGGGAGGGCTGGGCAAGGGTGAAAATAAGAACCAAGGAAGCTTATGTAAAGGTGCAAATTTCCAATGATGAATGTCATTATATTTTATACGTAAAATGTACCAATCATTAGAATGAGTAATCGATTATGTGAAATAGGAAGAAAAGGTCCAAAGGGGTAGATGTAGTGGGAGGGGCAGGGGAAAGGAAAGAAGTTAAAGAAAAAATGATGAGAAGTGGAAAAAATGGAAATAAAGTCTTTGTAAATAGGGAAGGGTGGAAGGAGTGAAGGGAGGGCTAGGAATGGGGAAAAAATAAGAACCAAGATGCATTATGTAAAGGTACAAGTTCCCAATGAGAAGTGTAATTGTGTTGTATACCTAAAATATAACAATAAAACAATTTAAGAAGAAAACAAAAGGGGCTGGGACCAATAGAGAAATGGGCGGGAGAATAACAAGAATTAAGATGAATATGTACATGAACCAAGTTCCTATCATGAATGTAATCATCACGTATTTCAAACATATACTAATAAAACATTTAAGAATATTAAAAAAGAAATCCCAAATAAAAAAATTGTACCTGAAGAAGTAGAAAATGAAGAGCAAATTAAAGCCAAAGCTATCAGAAAGAAGATAACAAAGATTTGAACAAAGATAAATGAAAGTGATTAGAAAAACAACAGAAAGAATCAAGGAAGTGGCTCTTTGAAATGATCGCCATAAGATACAAAACTTTATTTTTTAAATAATTTTTTGAGACAGGTCTCGCTCTGTAGTTCAGGCTACCCTTAAATTCGCTGTGTAACCCAGGTTGACCTTGAACTCATGGTGACCCTCCTGGGTCAGCTTCCCAAGTGCTGGGATTACAGGCATGAATCACCATACTACACATCTTTAAACTAGATTTATTTTAAAAAGAGAGAGGTCTCAAATACTAAAAGCAGAAATGAAAGTGTGGATATTATTACTAACATTTCAGAAATAGAGATTTTAAGAGAATACTATGGAGTATATCTATAATTTATATAAATCTATAATTTGTATGCCAACAAAGTACATAGATCGTTTATGTTCTACAAACATAAACTACCCAAAAGTGACTTAAGAAGAAATAGAAAACCTGAGCAGACCTAGAAGTAAAGAAATTAATTGAAAACTTCCCAATAAATAAATTCACTGATGAATTGTATCAAACATTTAAAGTATTATTCTCAAATTCTTCCATAAAATGTCAGAGGATGGAAGATTTCCTGAGCCATTTTGAGGCTAGCATTGTACTGACAATCAAACCAAGGTCATCACAAGAGGATAAATCTACAGACCAATGTCCCTTACAGATGCCAAAACTCTCAACAATATACCAGCCAACCAAATGTAGCAGCATATTAAGAGGATTATACATCATAATCAAGTAGGATTTACCCCAGCAAAATGAGGGTACTTCAGCATATGAAAATCAAACAACGTAATATACCATACTAATAGAATTAAGAAGAAAAGCACATAGTCATCCTAACTGATGCAGAAAAAGTATTCGACAAAAATCTAACACCTTTTCCTCATAAAATTACTCAACAAACTAGGAATAAAAGAGCCTATCTTAAACATGAAAAAGAACATTAATGAAAAACCTACAGAGGACATCATACCCAATGGAGAAAGATTGAAAGCTTCTCCCTGTAAGATCAGGAACAGGATAAAGATGCCTGCTTTCACTGCTTTTATGCAACACTATACTCTAGCTGGAACATTTAGGCAAGAAAATGAAAGGCATCAAAATTGCAAAGAATGAAGTAAAACTATTCTGAAATGTAATATTTTATATATAAAATATTAAATAATACCCAAAATAAGCTATTAAAGCTAATAAATGTATTCAGCTCTGTTTTGTACTTATTCACTTTTGTCAATGAGCACTTCAGCCTGAAGAAGCTTTGAAAAAAATGGAGCAAAAAACACCACCATTTCGTTTCTCTTATTTTTTTTTTTCTTTCTTGGGGAAAGGGATGGCAAAGTAAAAGTGGAAGATATAGGGGAAGACTAAAGAATTAAACAACCTACATCCCTGGCTGGCTGTATTACTACAAATTAACTATCATTTCTTCATTTCCCTAAGCAAATCCTATGGTTAAATGTCCTCCAAAGAATGTTTGAAAACTTAGTTACCAGAGTGATGTTACTAGGAGATGGTCAAACTTTTAGGGGGTCGAGCTTAGTGGTAGGTCATTGAAACTATGTCCTCAAATGCTGATTATGGGACTTTGGTCTCTTCTTCCTCTTTGCTCTGCTTTCTGGCTAATGAATTGAGCAGTTTTCTCTTCTTGTATTCTTGTCATGATGTGCTGCCTTCTCCAGAAACCCAAAGCAATGGTGCCACTCAACTACACTTTATACTGTAAACTCCAGAACCATAGCCAATATAAACCTTTTCTCTTTATGTCATTATAGAAGGGCTAGCACAGCAAATAACAACAAAGCCTAGAAAACTACAAATAGTTGAGCTCTTATTTTCAGAGGCACCAAGGAATAAGGCTTGAGCCTCATACCTAGTGAAGCCTTTATAGAGAGAATTTCTAAAGTCTAGTTTTCTGTGAACCCAGAAAGGCCACATTGAATGTGTATTCTAAGACTTTGTTGAAAAGAAAAAAAAAGTCAAAACATTAAATAGAGCAAGCAAATAATCTCAACAGTACTACTGAAGTTGATAAGCAATAATGTTTTACTAATAAGTAACACAATTCAAGAGAGACTGATAGGATATGATAAAAGGAAAATCAAAATAATTGGCCAATGCATGTTGGTATAGGAACAAATTATCTGGGCTTCACTTTATACAGCTTTAAAATGAAGAAGAGGTTCAAAGGAGTTCCATGTTACTAAGAGACTCTAAGTTCAGTCTCTACTGTGGAGTAGCTGTGTGATCTTAGAAAAGTTTCTAACTATTTTTGAGCCTGTTTCCTCATACATCCAATGTGACCTCTAAGATCTTTTCCAAACTGAGGATTCTATGAACTGATGATATTTTCAGTTTTAAAAGTTCTGAAATTATTTTTAAAAACTCATTAAGAGATGGAAATACTAAAGGGAATATGTCTGGCTCTTCTATATTTGTTTTTCATTATTGCCATCTTCTCCTCCTTTCAGAAGGTTTAAGACAGTGAACAACAGGGCCAGGTATTTAGCTCAGTGGTGCTGCCACCTGCCTTGCAGGCACAAGGTCCCAAGTTCAGTCCCTGGTACCAAAAAAAAAAAAGACAATGAACAACAACTTGGAATTTATACTAGTGTATAAAAAAAAGACAATGAACAACAACTTGGAATTTATACTAGTGTATACACACACACACACACACATATATATATATACATACAGTTTATCTCAGGTGGGAAACCAAATATTGTGGTATTTATATTACAAGACCATTTCTTATACTTCAGTTTAGACCACGAGATGACTGCTCAACTTATCAAGAAGGCACCTTAGTTAAAAACCTCAAAAGGTATGGGATCCACTGTAATCACACATGGGAGGTGTTCTGGCAATATTGGATCTGCATTTGCTCACAGCAGTAATCAGCTAGAACTAAATAGCAGCTGTTCTATTTTGAAAAGGCAAATGAGAGCTATGAAACTACACATGGAAAGTCATCTGTTTACACCACATCAAAGCAAGCTGAAGGAAGAGAATGAAGAGGAGTGGTATGAGTGGCAAGACCCAAAATTATGGTCTTGTAACTTAAAATTCTCAGACCATGTCAGTGAGGCCAAAGGCTCTATATATCCATCCTTATCATCTTTTGTTTGCTAAAAACAGAAAGTCTTTCACAGGTAATACAACTAATCTTTATTATTTAATAGATGTCAAACACTATTTCATTTTTTACCCAAAACGTCTCTTTAAATTTTCATAATAAAACCCTAATTATTAATAAGAAAATGAAACAAAAAATCATTTGTTAAAGGTCACATAGCTATTGGGTGACAGGTCTATCTGAATCTAAAGCTCATGCTTTTTCTTTTATGGATTAATAATATTTCTGCTAATTTTAAGTAATCAGTACTTTAATATATTAAAATGTTTAACTTTTGTACTTTTAACAATGGAGATTAAGATTTCTGTGGGGAATGAGTACAGATACATCAATCTCATTTTAAATATATTATAGAATAATCTTGAATTTTAATGTCTAGACAAGAGAAAGAATTAATGTGTCTAAAAGCAGTCAGGGAAAGAGTAACAAAGGTCTAGTTGCAAGAAAAAAAAGAAATATGAATGGAAGTATAAATGTTAAAGAAGAAACATTTATCACTGTTTTCTGCGTTGATAAGAAAATGGAATCACAGAGAGGTGTTGTCATCTAGTCTATATTATAAAGGGCCTGAGATCTGGATTTAATTGCTAACAGAGCTAATAGCTGCAACACAGAATTGTGTTGTGAAAAGGCTACTTTTCTGTTTCTTTTTCTTGGTCTCTAAAATAAGGAGTACTGCTCTTGGGCACTCTATCTTGTCAATCTCAAAAAATATTTATGTATTATACATTATAGGGATGTTACTTTAAGTCAGGGGTACAAGTTCAATGGCCTACAGGAACTAGGCAGGTAACATTAGAAGTGGGCTGAGAGTAGAACTGTAGCCAGTAAGAATAAGTTTGCCTCATCAAAATGGAGCAGCTACTATGTTAAGTCTAGATGATTACTGTATTGCCAGGAGAAAATGCAGGTCCAGTATTGCCAGAATTCCTGATGTTTCAGACTATTTTGTACAGTAGTTATTCTATTTACAGAAAAAAAAAATCTTAACTGGATTTTTATGTGAATTCCTGGTTTAAATGTTGGGAACCCAATTCACAGTTTAAAAATCTAATCAAACCATACTTGGGCCAAGATCTGTCTATAAGATCCTAGTTTGTGATATTTAATATGAGTGAAAAGGACTATATAAAATGACTACTTATTGACAGCAATTGGTTCTTTACAAATCCCTTGCATATCCATTATTTTTAAGCTCCTAATTTTTGCTCTGAAAAGGAGAAATTATTATCTTCATTTTATAGCAGAGCAATCTGAGGTTCCAGGATATACTTATGCAAACACAGTACTTTATGTTTTAGCAGTTCATTACTGTTACTTCCACCTCTTTCTTGATTGCTGTCCTAAATTCAAGGTGGTATCTTCTTTTGTACTGACCTCTTTCTCCCTATTTGGCATTTTCTCACAAACTGAATTTACCTTAGGTCTTCCCAATTCTTGTGGCAGTTTCCAAGAAAATTTCCAAAGGGCCAAGAGAAAACATAGTCATGGATCTCCAGGAAGAAGTCTTCATTAAACTCAAAGGCACAGGGAACAGGGTGAAAATAGGGGACACTTCTCTAGAGTCCTTATCTAGGTGGCCACACCTGACAGATGCAATAATGGTAAAGAAAGATGCTGGTTAGCAAAGCATAAGGATTTACATTGTTTGGAATAGACTATAAGAAGGTCACACTTTGTCTTATTGGCATTGACAAGGAAATAACTCATGCCAAAATGCCAGCCATAATCTCAAAGCTAGTTAGTCCCAGAAGACCTGGTATCCTTCACTGTCATCTAGACTGTAAGCTCTTCAGTCATTTAGTTTATTTCCTCTTATACCTTCTTTCCAACAGAACTTTCTGCAATGATGGAAATTTTCTATCGTTGTGCTATCAATATGACAATCACTAATGGTTAAGTACTTGAAATGTGGGTACTGTGACTAAGGAACTGAAATTTTAATAATATTTCATTTTAATTAATTTAGACACATTTCTAAGTTTTTTACTGCACAGTGCTTGCCACAAAATAGATATTTAAGAGACGCCCTACCAAGGTCCCCAGTCACGCGGAACACGCCGAATCACCCCGCTTCAGACAGGCAGGTCTGCCCACACCCTACGGAGGTCTGTAGGGAACAGGGGAAGGGGACGTTACCAGAACCTCTGCAGTGAGTCCTGGTCTCCTGCGAGCCATGGCAGCACACAGCAAATTACAGGAAAGGTAGACAAATGAGACTGAGAAGAAGCTGAGCTTTGGGTCTGATCAGTGCTGCTCTGGGCAGCAAAGACAAGAAGCCCTAGCTTGCAGCACCTTTTATTTAGTACATCCAATGAAACAAATGTAACAAATGAATAATGTAGATTTCAGTATCATATTGGGATGAACAAGATGTAACAAAAGACTGGGTGGGGGCGGCAGAAATCTAAGAACAATGAGGAACTATGCAAATGAAGGTTTAGTTCCTCCCAGGAGCTACACAGATGAAGATTTGGTTCCTCCCAGGGCGTCTCCCACAGGTGTGGTCTTGTCCTGGAGGATTACAGCATCAGGGGATCATTGAGATCTCCCTTGTGACCTGAGGCCAAAATGGAAGTAAGTCTTGGAGTGTTATTGGTGGCCTGTAGGCAGGAGAACTAGGCCTACTCAAATGATTTTTCCCTAGAATTATGTAGCATTGCTCCCAACAGAGGTCCCCAGTTGTGCAGAACACACCGAATCAGCCTGCTGCAGACAGGCAGGTCTGCCCACACCCTGCCAAGGTCCTGAGTCCCACAGAACATGGCAAATCAGCCTGCTGCAGACAGGCAGGTCTGTGCACGCCCTACTGAGGTCCTGAGCCTGCTGCAGATAGGCAGATACCTGCTTCCACACTGCAAAGACGCAGAGGACACCAGACCACCAGACCAAGGTACTGAGTCCCACTGTTCCCGGCCCAGAGGTAGGGGCTTCTGATCTGCCATCCCACTGCTCCTGGTACAGAGGAAGGGGCTTCCCAGTCACCATCCCTCCCACTTATCCCAGCCCAGAGGAAAGGGCTTTTGGGCCACCTTCTGTCCCACTGCTCCTGGCCCAGAGGAAGGGGCTGTCAGGCCATCATCTCTCCCACCGCTCCCGGCCCAGAGGTAGGGGCTTCTTAGCTGCCATCCCACTGCTCCTGGTCCAGAGGAAGGGGCTTCCCGGCCACCATCTCTCCCACTGCTCCCAGCCCACAGGAAAGGGCTTTTGGGTCACCATCCATACTGCTGCTCCTGGCAGGAGGTAATCTGTGCAGGCGCTAACAGTCACCTGCCCCAGTCGAAATGAGAAAACACATAAATAAGTCTCAAAACCAGGCTTCCAGGTCACCTACAGCAACCCCAAAGGGAAATGAGATGGAACACTCTGATACTCAACCACCTGGACCCACTGAACTGGCAACAAAAGGGGATTTGGAAAAAATGAAATCAGAAATAATTTCTCAGATAACAGGAGAAATTGTGCCCCTAGTGCAAGACATGATTAATAAATCTAGAGAGGAGCTCAGGAGCATGATGGAATCTCAACATAAGAAACAAATGGAATCCATAAAACAGATGCAAATAGATTTTCAGGACATGAAAAAACTCCCTTGAAAGTCTACACAGCAGAATGAGCCAATGTGAGGACAGAATTTCAGATACAGAAGATAAGATTGCAATCAGTGACCAGGAAAAGAAAAATTGTTTCAAAATTATAAGGGAACATGAGAAATCAATCCAGCAGCTGCTAGATGATGCAAAAAAGAATAACATAAGACTGATTGGGATCAATGAAGAAACAGGAGAGAGTGCAGATGACATAAAAAATCTCTTCACACAAATAATGGCAGAAAACTTCCCAAGCAGGGGAAAAGAGCTTGACATACAGATAAGTGAGGCATATAGGACTCCAAATAGCCTTGATCAAAAAAAACCTACACATAGGCATATAATTGTTAAGATTCCAGAAACACAACAGAAGAACAAAGTTCTCCAAGCAGTCAGAGAAAAGCAACAGATCACATACAAAGGAAAGCCCATCAGAATCACAAGAGACTTCTCAACACAAACCATCAAGGCAAGAAGAGCTTGGAGTGACATATTCCAAGCCTTAAAAGAAAACAGCCTCCAACCCAGATTGATGTACCCTGCAAAACTATCTTTCAAAATGGATGGAGAAATAAGATACTTTCATGACAAAGAGGACCTTAGGAACTTCGTGAATACCAAACCAGCACTCCAAAGAATTTGACACAATATCCTAGGAACAGACATTGAGGATCACAACCCCAGGAAGCAAAGCAGAATGAACCCATCTGGCATGACAAGAAATTACATGTAAAAGGGGAGAACCCAACAAAAAGAAAAAGTCATGGCAATGACAAGTCAATACGTTTCAGTTATAACCATCAACTTTAATGGTCTCAATTCACCAATCAAAAGAAATAGACTGGCAGAATGGGTCAAGAAGCAAAATCCAACAATATGCTGCATACAAGAAACACACTGAATTCAAAAGGAAACTCATAGACTGAAAGTTAAAGGGTGGAAAACAATACTGCATGTGACAGGAACCCGAAAAAAAGCAGGAGTAGATATCCTCTTTGCAGATCAAGTAGATTTCAAACCAAAACTGATTAAGAGAAATGAAGAAGGACACTACATCCTTGTAAAGGGAACAATCCAAGAGGAAGAGATGACAATCATAAATATCTATGCACCAAACACTAGTGCACCCAACTATATAAAACAACTACTAACGGACATGAAAAGTCATATATTCACTAATACAATTGTAGTGGGGGACCACATCACCCCACTGTCACAAATAGATAGATCAACTAGACTAAAAGTAAGTAATGAAATACTAGAACTCAATCGAACTCTTGAACAAATGAACTTAACTGATGTTTACAGAGTCCTCCACCCCACAAAATCAGAATACACATTCTTGTCAGCTGCACATGGCTCATTCTCCAAAATAGACCACATACTCACACATAGAACATGTTTAAGTAAGTGCAAAGGAACTGAAGTGATCCCCTGTATATTATCAGACCATATTGCAATGAAATTGGAGATCCATAGCAAAAGAAACTCAAAAAATTTCATAAACATGTGGAAATTGAACAACACACTTCTGAATAACCAATGGGTCACAGAGGAAATTAAAGAAGAAATCAGACAGTTCCTTCAATTAAATGACAATGACAATACAACATATCGGAATCTATGGGACTCAAGGAAAGCAGTCTTATGAGGGAAATTCACAGCAGCGAATATGCATATTAGGAAAACAGAATGAGCCCAATTAAACAACCTGATGTTAAACCTCAAGCTTGTAGAAAAAGAAGAGCAGGACAACCCCAAAGCTCATACAAGGGAGGAAATTATAAAGATCAGAGGAGAAATCAATGCAATGGAGACTAAGAGAATGATACAAAAAAATCAATGAAGCCAAGAGTTGGTTCTTTGAAAGAATCAACAAAATGGACACACCCTTAGCCAACCTTGTCAGAAAAAGGGAAGAAAAGGCCCAAATCCATGCAATTAGGAATGAAAAGGGTGAAACTACAACAGACCCAGCAGAAATCCAGAGGATCATAAATACCTACTTCCAGAACCTATACGCCAATAAGATGGACAACACAGAAGAAATGGACAGATTCCTAGATACATATAAATTACCAAAGTTGAACGAAGAAGACCTAAAAATTCTGAACAACCCAATATCAACCAATGAAATTGAAAATGTAATTAAAAACTTATCAACTAAGAAAAGCCCGGACCCTGATGGCTTCACTGCTGAATTCTACAAGACATTTAGAGAGGAACTGCTGCCACTACTGTTTAAACTCTTCAATGAAATTGAAAGGGAAGCAATACTTCCAAATTCATTCCTGGAAGCAAGCATCACCTTGATCCCCAAAGCAGAGAAAGACCCAACTGAAAAAGAGAACTATAGGCCAATCTCACTAATGAACACAGATGCAAAAATCCTTAATAAGATACTGGCAAATAGAATGCAGAAGATGATCAAGGAGATCATACACCCTGATCAAGTGGGATTCATCCCAGGGATGCAGGGATGGTTCAATATACGAAAATCAATTAGTGTAATACACTATATCAATAGAGCCAAGGACAAAAACCATATGATTATCTCCATAGATGCAGAAAAAGCATTTGACAAAATCCAACATGCATTCATGATAAAAACCCTACAAAAAATTGGAATAGATGGTCTCTACCTCAAACTGATAGAAGACATCTATGAAAAACCAACAGCCAATATCATACTAAATGTTCAAAAACGGAAATTGTTCTCACTAAAATCAGGAACAAGATACGGATGTTCACTAACTCCACTTCTTTTCAACAAAGTTGTGAAAACATTACCCACAGCAGTTAGACAAAGGAAAGAAATAAAAGGAATAAAGATAGGAAATGAAGAGGTTAAACTGTCATTATTTCCAGACAACATAATACTCTATATAGAAGACCCCAAGAACTCTACCAAAAGTCCTCTAGACTTAAGCAAATTCAGTAGAGCAGCTAGATACAAGGGCAACACACACACATCAATAGCTTTCCTGTACACGAACAACAGACTTACTGAAAGAGACACTGGAGAAACAACTTTCACAAAAACATCCAAAAAATGAAATACCTCAGAATCAACAGAACAAAAGAAATGAAAGACCTCTACTCTGAAAACTACAGCACTCTGAAAAAAGAGATTGAAGAGGATATCAGAATATGGAAAGACATCCCTTGCTCCTGGGTAGGAAGAACCAATATAGTGGAAACGGCCACATATCCAAACTGCTATGAAGATTCAATGCAATTCCAATTGAAATTCCAACAGTATACCTCACAGACCTCGGGAAAACAATCCAAAAATTCATTTAGAACCAGAAGAGACCTAGAATAGCAAAAGCAATTCTAGGCAATAAGGCAAGGTGAGGGATATCACAATCCTCAACTTGAAACTATATTACAAAAGTACTGGGATAAAAAAAAATCCATGGTATTGGCAAAGAAACAGAACTGCGGATCAGGGAAACCAGTTAGAAGATGCAGAAACAACTCCAAACGCACTCAGCCACCTCATCTTTGACAACAGAGCCCAACACCCTCACTGGAGGAAAGATAGCCTCTTTAATAAATGGTGCTGGAAAAACTGGGTTTCACCTTGCCAAAGATTAAAATTAGACCTATGTCTTTCACCATGAAGTAAATTAAAATCAAAATGGATTAAAGATCTAAATATTATAACAGAAACACTAAACTGGCTGGAAGTGAGGTAAGGTAGAACAACTGAAGACATTGGCTTAGGAAAAGATTTCACGAATAAAACCTCAGTCTCAGGTGAACTAGCACAAAGAATCAACAAGTGAGATCTCTTCTTATTAAAAAGCTCCTGCACAGCAAGAGAAACGACCAACAGTGTGAAGAGACAACCCGCAATGTGGGGAAAAAATTTTACCAGCTTTTCCTCAGACAAAGGTCTACTATCTAGAATATATAAAGACCTTAAAAAAATCAGACCACCTAAATTTAAAAACCTAATCCAAAAATGGGCATTTGAAATGAACAGACATTTCTCAAAGATGTAGAAATAGCAAATAAACATATGAAAAAATGTTCAACACTGGTCATTCAAGAGATGTAAATGAAAACAATGCTGAGATTTCACCTCACCACAGAAATAATGGCTGCTATCAACATATCAAAGAACAACAAATGGTGGCAGGACTGTGGAGAAAAAGGAACTGTTCTCCACTGTTGGTGGGAGTGTGGACTGGTGCAACCACTGTGGAAATCGGTATGGAGCTACCTCAAAGAACTAGTATTACCCACCTGCAGCCTGGCCTCCCAGCCAAGATTGGACCAGTGAGGAGTGGAGCTGCCCTGGTGCCTGCAGCACCACCCCAGTACATGCCCCCCCACCTCTGGCCTCCTGGCCGTGCTTGTACCTGGATCCACACCTCACAGGGGATCATAAAGGCCATTGTCCTGAGCTCCAACAGATAGAGCAGAAGTGAACAAGAGAAAGAGGGCCTCTCTCCGGCTCTGTGATGAAAATTGAAGCCCACTGGAAAAAAAGAGAATCTCTGCAATAAAGGCATACCAGACAACCAGACTTGGTAAGGTGGAGGGATCACCACTTCCCATCAGAACCTGGACTATCTTTTAGGGGAAGGGAAGCTGGAACCTGCAGTAGAACTTTACAGAGTTCAACCCTGCAGGAGATGAGGGAGCTCAACATGGGTCTTACAGACAGAAATCTGCCAGAATCTCAGGGGTCTGCTGCTGACTTGCTGAGACTAATTGACACTGCTGCTCACCTTGTCTATTGGGACAGCAGAGACATACCCTGAAGGAGGCCCTTCATTTTCATTTTTTATTTTCAAAATTATTTTTTTCTTCTTTTTAATTTTTACTTTTATTTCATTCTACTGATCAAATTTTTCTTGTTTTTCTTTTTTGTCTTTTCTTTCTCTCTTCTCTCACTCTCACTCTCTCACTCTCCCACATTGTTCTTCATCTCCCTTTTTGTTCCTGTTCCTGCCCTAATTTGGATTTCTTCTTTCTTTTTCTTTTCTTCTCTCTTTTTCCTTCTCTCTATTGTCATTAGTTTTATAGGAAAGTGAATGCAGTTTCTAGTTTTCCTGTTGCTGTTAATTTGTTCTGTTCTTGTCTTTGTTCTTTCCTTCTGTCTTTTCCTCTTGTCTTCAACAATTCCCTAGAATTTGCGTGATCTTCTGTGTCCTCTGGCTTCAATTCTAAACTTTCCCTATCCTACTTATCTATCCCTCCCTCCCTAACTCCTATGTCCCCATCCTGAAGGGTAAAGTTGCTATATTGAAGAGTTTATTCACTATAAACATATTTTGGGCTGGTCCTCAATTTTGATTTTATTCACATGGTTAAAGGTGATAGATTAATAACTACCACAAATTGTCATTTCCTAAGCTGTGCTTGATACTATTGTTGCTGAATGCATCACTTGGGCTAAGGTTTTGTGATTGATCTAATCAGTTATCCTTCCTGGTATACAGGAAATGAGATTGCCCCAGAGTCATTAGAGACTCAAAACCTAAAGACCAGCTATACCTGGAAGACACCTCTGAGAAGCAATAATTGCATAAGGGTTCTAAATACAAGCAACAAAGATACCTATAATAAGCAATATCAAAGTATCAATGCAGGAATTAAAGAAAGGACAGTACCAACAACAAAAATAGAAATGAGAAGACATTTCAGCAAAGCACATTCTCATGATTTCAGCTCACCAAAGGCAAATTCTGGAGGAAGCAAGGTGGAAAAGTCTGATAATCAACCACCTGGACACCCTGAACTGATAGGACAGGAAGTAACAATATAGATGAATGAGGCTCTAGAAAAATTCAATAAAGAAATAATTTCCCAGATAACTACAGAGATGGTAAGCAGAATGAAATACATGATTAGAGACTGTAGAACAGAAATGGATTTAAAAAAAGATGAGTTCAGGATCATGATGGAAACCATGAATGCCCAGCATAGGAAAGAAACGGAAACCATGAACACCCAACATAAGAAAAGAGTGGAATCCATGAAACAGTTTCAAACAGATATCCAGAAGATTAAAAACTAAATTGAAAGTATGCACAGAAGATTAAGAGAATGTGAAGATAGAATATCAGATATAGAAGACAGGATTGGGATTAATGACCATGCAAACAGAGGTTTCTTCAAAATAGTAAGGGGCCACAAGGAATGAATCCAGAAGCTTCTAGATGATGCAAAGAAGAATAACATAAGACTGACAGGAGTCCACTAAAAAGCAGGAGCAAGTACAATTGACAAAAAACTGTTCACAGAAGTAATAGTAGAAAACTTCCCAGCTGAGGTAGAGAATTTTACATACAGAAAAGTGAGGCATATAGAACTCCAAATAGCCATGATCAAAAAAAAACTACACCTAGGCATATAATAGTCAAGATCCCAGAAACCCAATTGAAGAACAAAATCCTACAGAGAAAAGAAACATCACATACAAAGGAAAGCCCATCAGAATCACAGCAGACTTTTCAACACAAACCCTCAAGTCAAGGAGAGCCTAGAGTGAGGTATTTCAAGCCCTAAGAGAAAACAACCTCCATCCTAGACTGATGTATCCAGAAAAACTATCTTTCAAAATTGATGGGGAGATAAGATACTTCCATGACAAAGAACACCTGAAAAACTTCATGAATATGAAACCAGGACTCCAAAGAATTCTAAATATCCTAGAAAAAGACAATGAAGTTCACAACTCCATGAAGCCCAACAGATCAAATCCATTAAGAAAGGCAAGAAATTAAAGGGAGGGGGGGAAATAAAAAAGAGCCATCAACAGGAAAATAATATGACAAGGATAAGTCAATACATATCAGTTATAACCATCAATGTTAATGGCCTCAATTCACCATTCCAAAGAAAGAGACTAGCAGAATGGATTAAGAAGCAAAATCCAACAATATGCTCTATACAAGAAACACACCTAGTTCAAATAGAAACTCATAGACTGAAAGTAAAAGGATAGAAAATGGTTCTCCATGTGACAGGAACCCAGAAAAAAGCACAGGTAGCTATCTTATTTGCAGATAAAGTAAATTTCAAACCAAAACTAATTAAGAGAGACAAAGAAGGTCACTACATCCTTGTAAAGGGAACAATCCAAGAGGAAGAGATGACAGACATAAATTTGTATGCACCAAATACTAATGCCCCCAACTATACAAAACAAATATTAAGGGACATGAAAAACCAAATAAGTACTAATACTAATGTAGTGGGGGACCTCAGTACCCCACTGTCACAAATACAAAGATCATCTAGGCAAAAAAAAATCAGTAACAAAATACTAGAACTTAACCAAGCTTTTGAACAAATGGACTTAATAAACATCTTCAGTGTGTTCCACCCCACAAAATCAGAATATACATTCATTTTGGCTGCACATGGGTCATTCTCCAAAATAGACCACATGCTAGTTCATAAAACATGTCTAAATAAATGCAAAGGAATTGAAGTTATCCCCTATATATTATCAGACAATAGTGCAATTAAACTGGAGATCAATAGCACAAGAAACCACAAGAACTTCACAAACACATGGAAATTGAATAGCACATTCCTGAACAACCAATGGGTCAGCGAGGAAATTAAGATATTAGACAGTTTTTACAATTAAATGATAATGCCAGTTCAACATACAGGAATCTGTGGGACACAATGAAAGATGTTCTATGAGGCAAATACATAGCAGTGAATGCCCACACTAGGAAAACAGAGTGAGATCAAATAAACAATCTAATACTGAATCTTAAGCTTCTAGAAAAAGTAGAGCAAGACAAACCCAAAGCTAGTACAAGAGGGGAAATTACAAAGATCAGAGCAGAAATCAATGCAATGGAGACTAACTGAATGACACCAAAAATCAATGAATCGAAGAGATGATATTTTAAAAGAATAAATAACATTGATGAACCGTTAGCCAACCTAATCAAAAAAAGGAAAGAAAAGGATCAAACCCATACAATTAGGAATGAAAAAGGTGAAATCACAACAGATCCAGCAGAAATCCATCAATACCTACTTTGAGAACCTGTACTGTCATAAGAATGAAAACACAGAAGAAAGGGACAGATTTCTAGATACATATGAATTACCAAAGTTGAACAAAGAAGATATAAAAATTTTAAACACACCAATTACAGTCAGTGAAATTGAAAACATAATTAAAAATTTACTATCAAGGAAAAGCTCAGGTCCTGATGGATTCACTGCTGAATTCTACAAGACATTTAGAGAAGAACTATTGACCCTACTTTTTAAATTTTTCAATGAATTTGAAAGGGAAGCAATACTTCCAAATTCATTCCTAGAAACAAGTGTTATGTTGATTCCACAACCAGGGAAAGACCCAACCAAAAAAGAGAACTATAATAGAGAAGGGTGGAGGGGGTGAAGGGAGGCTAGGGAATGGGGAAAAATAAGACCCAAGATACATCATGTACAGGTACAAGTACCAATGATAAATGTAAATGTATTGTATACCTAAAATGTACCAATAAAAGAATTTAAGGGAAAAAAAAGAGAGAACTACAGGCCAATCTCCCTAATGAACATAGATGCAAAAATCCTCAACAAGACACTGGCAAACAGAATACAGAGGGTCATCAAGAAGATCATATACACCCTGACCAAGTCAGATTTATGCCAGGGATGCAAGGATGGTTCAACATACATAAATCAATAAATGTAATACACTATATTAACAGAGTCAAGGACAAAAACCATATGATCATCTCAATACAAGTAGATAAAGCATTTGACAAAATCCAACACCAATTCATGATAAAAACCCTACAGAAAATTGGAATACAAGGACTTTATCTCAACCTGATTAAGACTATCTGTGAAAAACCAATAGCCAACATCATACTAAATGGTCAAAAACTGAAAACTTTCACACTAAAATCAGGAAGAAGACAAGGATTCCCACTATCACCACTCCTGTTCAATATAGTTCTGGAAATAATACCCACAGCAATTAGAAAAGAGAAATAATTAAATGGAATAAAGATAAAAGGGAAGAAGTTAAACTGTCATTATTTGCTGATGATATGATATTCTACATAGAAGACTGAAAAAACTCTGCCAAAGACTTCTAGACTTAATTGACAGATTCAGTAGAGTAGCTGGATACAAGGTCAACACTCAAAAATCAATAGCTTTCTGGTACACAAATAACAGACTCATTGAGAGAGAAATTAGGGAAACAATCCCTTTCACAATAGTATCTAAAAAAATGAAATATCCTAGAATCAATCTAATGACGGAAGCAAAAGATGTCTGCATTGAGAACTACAACACTCTGAAAAAAGGGATAGAAGAGGATAAAAGAAAATGGAAAGATCCCTTGTTCCTGGGTAGGAAGAACCAATATAGTGAAAATGACCATACTTCCACAACTGCTATACAGATTCAATGCAATACCAATTGAAATCCCAACAGCATATTTCACAGAACTAGAGTAAACAATCCAAAAATTCATTTTGAACCAGAAGATACCTAGAGTAGCAAAAGCAATTCTAGGTAACAGAGACATGGCACAGGGTATCACAATCCCTGAGTTGAAATTATACTACAAAGACACTGTGATAAAAACAGCATGGTACTGGCAAAGAAACAGACCTGAGGATTAGTGGAATAGATTTGATGATGCAGAAACACCTCCAGACATACTCAGCTACCTCATCTTTGACAAAGAGCCAACCATCCTCACTTTAGAAAAGATGGCCTCTTTAATAAATGGTGATGGAAAAACTGGGTTTCACCTTGCCAAAGATTAAAACTAGACCCCTATTTTTCACTGTGCACTAAACTAATATTGAAGTGCTTTAAAGATCTAAATATTAAAACAGAAACACTAAACTTGTTGGAAGATAAATTACATAGAACTCTCAAGGACATTGGCATAGGAAAAAAATTTATGAACAAATCCTCAGTAGCATGGGAACTAGCAGAAATCAACAACTGCGATCTCATCTTATTGAAAAGCTTCTGCACTGCAAGAGAAACCACCAACAGAGCTAAGAGACAACCTACAGTGTGGGAAAAATTTTTTACCAGCTGTTCCTCAGACAAAGGTCTACTATCTAGAATCTATAAAGAACTTTAAAACATCTGTCCTCCCAAATTTAAAGAACCAATCTGAAAATGGGCGTCTGAAATGAACAGATATTTCTCAGACAAAAAAGTAGAAACAGCAAATAAACATATGAAAAACTGTTCAACATCACTTGTCATTTGAAAGATGCAGATGAAAACAATCTTGAGATTCAACCTCATCCCAGAGAGAATGGCTGCTATGAAGAAATCAACCAATAACAAATGCTGGTGGGGTTGTGGGCAGAAAGGAACCCTTCATTTTTGGTGGAAGTGCAGACTGGTGCAACCACTGTGGAAATCAATATGGAGATACCTCAAACAACTAGGATTAGAAGTCCCATTTCATTCAGCTACTCCTCTGCTGGGTATCTTCCCAAAAGAGTTAAAAGAATAATACCACTGTGATATATACACACCCATATTTATACTGGCACAGTTTGTTAACTAAAACTTGGAAACTGCCCAATTGCCCATCAACTGGAGACTGGATAAAGAAAATGTGGGGTATGTTTTTCCTAAAATGGAGTACTACTCAGCCATAAAGAATGAGAAACTAGAGACATTTATCACTAAATGGATGCACATTGAGGCCATAATCTTAAGTGAAATAAATAGGACACACGTGTGTAAATACCAAATAGTTTCCCTGGTGTGAGAAACTAAAAGTGTAAATAAGGACTAAAGTGTATAATACATAATGTGAAATATGAAGAAAAGTGGCAAAGGGGAAGCGGAATTGGGGTAGGGGAAAGGAAAGTAGGGAAAGAAATAAATATGAGAAAATGAAAAAAATGGAAACAAAGTCTTTGTAAATAGAGAGAGGTAGAGGGGCTGAAGGGAAGGCAGGGGCTTGGGGAAATATACAAACCAGATATGTTACATAAAAGTACAAATTCCCAATAATGAATGTCAGCATATTGTATATATAAAATGTACCAATAAAATTAATGAATTTAAAAAAATGGAACAGATGCTGTCTAAGGCCCTTAGCTGCTTTCATGCACATGCAGTTGTACAACTACTTAGTTTAGGCATATCTCTTAATCTCCAATTTTGTGATCACTAGTTAGCAATGAAACTGTGTTGTCACCTAGTCTCCACTCAAAATTAGAAACAAAATAATTTCTTCATGGGTTTTTTTTTGTAAAAAGTATAACCATTAAAAAAAGTAAATCTGTCCTGTCTTATGGGGCGCAATGTATTCTTCTACAATCTTTTATAGAATTAAACAAAATGTTAGAGGCCATGGAATTAATGCAAAGATGGGCTTAGGCTGATACTCAGGCTCATCTGAGGACTCCCTGTTCAGTGACATTCACATTTGAAAGGGACACAGCCAGAGAAAACACACTGCAACAAACCACACAGTAGCAAGCACTTAGGAAGATCAAAGGATTTTGCTAATTCAACGTCCCTTGCCAACAATCCAGAACAAATTTATATTCCTGGTCTTTTCTTGTTCTCTGGAACTAATATACTGTAGTTTACTGATTGAGAAAAATTTACTCAGCTAATAGTGCCAGTGGCAAAATTTTACTATAACAAAGGCCACAAATATTTTTTACTAATCATACAGTAGTCTGGTTTGTGAAGACTGCTTCTCTAAGAGACACTAAACTATTATTAACCAACTGTGGTTTAATACATTTTTAAAGGAGGTGTTTCTAGTATCTAAGTTGAAGCTCTTTTTCTGATAGCAAATTTAGAACATGACGAGATTACTGAAAATTCTAGTTAAGTAGTACATTTAGTGGAAAAGATGATATGTTAATGATTCTTTAGACAGAATGTCACATTGAGGTGGCAGTGCTCTGTTGTTTAAAGTACCTTCACATAGCCTCATTCAACACTGACAGGCTTACAAAAGGAGCACTTTGGCTTGCTCAAATGATTTTACATAATGTTTTACACAATAAACCCGCATACATAACCCTAGCTTTCCTAATACTCCAAGTCTCAACATGTTGGCAGGAAGATTACAACAGGTAGGAATATCAGAAAAGTAATTGACAGACAGGCACCTTTGATCTTGTGTCTACAACATACATAAACTGGCTCCCAGAATTTGTTTGGCTAATGGCATCTAACAAGAGCTCGTCATTTATGCAGCAAGTAGAAAATCCAAACAGAGTCTGGCTACAGTGGCAAATGGCAGCCTATAAGAAAGTCAGTTGTGTTATCATATCCACAGCTGGTCAAACATATTCCTTGTCTCCAGGTTTGCTGAGTAGAGGGAAAGAACATGTAGACCCAGGAGTGTCCAAAGCAAAGAGAGATGAAGCTCTTGAAGACCACTCATTCCGTTGAGTTTAGCCTCAGCACTTGGTTGATCCTCAAACTAATCCTGCCAAATCAGACCTCAAAAAAAAAAAAAAAAAAAAAAACACATTTTGAGCATTCCCTTAGTAAATTCAATTCTTGATACATAATGGGTTGGTAATTTTTCTGAAATTGCCCCATTTTTATAGTCTCAGTAACAGCAAACATATAAACCAGAGGCTTGCAGTAATAACAGAATTCAAGATACAACAAGGACCTAGAGATCTAGAGAAGAAGGTTCACGTGTTTCAGGGCTGGTATGTTTCAAGCCATTTCAACATAAAAAGCTATAGCAATTTGAGAGGCATCTCTGGTAATGATCAATTAATGGACTTCATTACATTTTGCTGTGATTTGTATGGAATCTGTTCACTTTGGTAGTTCAACACAAAGACACCCAATTCCATTAATACACTATGCAGCACTTAAATATTTGTTCATTTGAGGATTTTACTGTGTCTAACCCCTGATCACAAAATGTCCACAAGAAGTGAGAACTATTACTTCCTCCTTAAGGGTACTGAAACACAGAAGAGTTGAGTGCTTTCACCTACTACCTTAAATTATATGAAAAGTGGTAAGAAAGTATAAAGGATATTTGTTTTCCCATGGTAAGCCACAGTCCCTAACTATACTCTCATACAACTAACTCCCTGTCATTCTGCAACTTCCCACCAAGTTGGAAACTCACAGAAAAGAAGTAAATGAGCTGGGAATTTAGTTTAATGGCACCACACCAGCCTTGAAAAATGCAAGGTCCTGAATTCTATCCTGGGTACTTAAAGGAAAAAAAAAGGAAACAAATTAATACACTGAAATGCCACTTAACATCTGACGTACATTTTACAATATACAAAGTACATATATGATTTTACCTCATGTGTCACCCTCAAAAACATTCAGAAGTACTGAAGATCAGATAAGTTAAACTTGCTTGAGGTCTGATACCTTCTAAGTAGCAGAGTAAGACCAAATCCCAGGTCTTATAGTGCCAACTTTAGAGAAGTTTGCTTAACTCACATTATTCTCTTTATAAAGGTAGGAGAGCACAGGGATACATTCTTTACTTCTGTACTCTGAACTTCTAATCACTGTTCCGAATGTAACAGATTTAAGAATTACTATTTCAGGAGGGTAGGTCCTGAATACCTAGAAGAAAATTTTATATATATATATATATATGTAATATATATAATATATATAATCTTTTAGGTATATAAATATGTATTTTATATATTTTTTTCACTTGCTAGCAACACACTAGAATTAGTAATCACTCAAGCATTAGCTACCTGGTATTTATCATTCAGAATCATCAATTCTTCAGAAATGGGAACAAAAATATTAAATATTTTTGGTATAATTTTCCCAGTATGTTATTATTTTCCAGAAAGGAAGGTATTGAAACATACAAGGACAAAATGTACCTTTAGAATAACTGAAATTATGGGCAGAAACATACATACTAACTTACCCTGAAATTCCTACTTTTGCTTATAAGAGCAAATATTATAAATAGTAAACAAGTAAATAAAAATGAATAAGCTACACTTTTATTTATCTCTATCTTATCAAACTAGACTATACTATTAGCTCCTTCTCACTTTGCTGTCCTATAAAGGCAAAGGACTTTCTATCATACATCTATGTTGTGTATGTACACACACACACACACACTTTTGATTCAGATTCTGGTTAAAATAACCACAGAGCATAATCAAAGTTATAGTGTTTATTCTTTTGTTTTTGTTTCACTCTGATAGCTTAGCTTTACTGAACTTTAAGAATTATTATTTTATTGTATGGAATATTAATAAATTCTTGCTGACTGAAAAATAAAATGAATAGACTAAAGTGTGAACCAGATAAGTGTAGGAGGAAATATAATTTCTTTCATAAACTGCATATGAAGTTCCTACTATGTATTTCAGAAGAGCCTTTAAAATACTAGTGTGGGAGTGGAAGTGTTGACATTTTAAGTGTGACTAATTCTAGAAAAAGACTGACATTTTCTCAAATTTATCAAACTTTAGTAGTTAACAATATATATCTTTACAAAGAGTCAGTGACAAAAAATTTTAACCATATAGACTTGAACTGCAAAATTAACACTAATCACTCACTTAAAAACATATCCCAACATTTGATAACAGGTAAAAAAAACACATTAAATAGGTGAAAAATAATTTCAAGGTAGAGCAGATCAAGAAATCTATGCATTGGGGCCGGGGATTTAGCTCAGTGGTTTCGCCACATGCTATGCAAGCGCAAGGACCCGAGTTCAATCCCCGGTACAAAAAAAAAAAAAAAAGAAATCTATGCATAACTCATTGCTGTATTAAAGTCAATGCCTCAGAATACAGATAATCTGAAAAAGAAGTTCTCTTCTCATCCTTTTACCCTCGAGTTAAACTTTGGAAAAGCTAGAAAGAGAAATAAATGGAGATGCTCTTTAAGCTCAGAGAGTCACATGAATACTTCAAACTTCAAATATCAAAAGGGCCAACATGAATAATCCAAACTCATTTAGAAGATTGAAACACATTATTTGAAATCCATAGAATCACCTCACCTCTCATATTCCCATCAAACATGACCCTAACAAGCCACCTGAACAGATGGATCCTGTTAAAGGGCAGTTCATTTTTCCTCATACCTAGTGAATACTCAAAGCTGTGTTACCAGAAAGGCATTGCAGTTACCAGCTTATTTTGATAATAAAAAGCTTGAAATAATTTTAAAATCCAACAATTCAGGGACATCACATAATACCAATGACTGAAGTTTTCATAGGAAGCCTAACTGCTATCCTTAGAAAGACCTACTTACAAAATTGGCACTTGGCTTGTATCTAGGAACCTGTATTTCAGAAGGGTGTCTATCATCACCTATTAAGAATGGGTCATTGCGACTACACTGTACAATGTGATTTATACTAAGTAACTTATTTACTTTTGAGCAACTGGAATTTTTGTATAGGTTAGGCAGAGGGTGCTTTCACAAGGCACCCCCAATAAAAAACCTAGGAACTCCAATCTCTAATGAAATTTCCTGGAAGACAAAATCCTACCTGTGTTGCCTTAATTTGTTGCTGGAGGAATCAAGGGTTTTCTGTGTGACTCCCCTGTGAGAGAATAGTGAAAACCTAAAATACCTGGAGTTTTCCAGACTTCAACTAATGTTCTTTTTTCCTTTGCTGATTTTGCTTTGTTTTCTTTCAGTGTAACAAAGTGTAATCATAAATTCAAGTATATGTCCAGCTCTGTGAGTCCTAATGAAATAAATAACCAGAGAGATGGTCTTGGAGATGCTCAACATAATTCTAAACCTCTATATTGGGCCCAGAGCCTTCTAGAGATCCAAACCCAAATACTTGACACCAAATACTTGATAAATTTTTGATCACTTTGAACTCAAGTCTTAAACTGAAATCAGTGCCTGTCCTTTTACTTGTGGTCCCCCTCTTGGTTAACATAACCACTGCCCACTTGGTTACTACAGCCAGAAATCAGGTAACTGGGATGCATTACTATAATTCTTTTCCCAGCAACATTTAATCCGTCACTAGATTCTTTCAGTTCATTGCTCCATATCAGGTTACCATCACTTTACATATCACTCTCCTGCATTATTAGCTCTGGCAAACTAATTCTCCACATTAATAATTAAGTTATCTTTCTAAAATACAAATATTTGTATGTTCGTTTAGAGCTTAAATTATTCTCATGGCTCCAACTATCTTCAGGATGATGAATACATTTCTTAATTTAGCCATCAATCCCTTAATTATCTGGCCTTACTTTTTGACCTCCTTCCTTCTCCCCATGCATAAATTAAGATAAAGTTCTTTCACAAGGCAAGACCACAGGCTATTTCTGGCTTCCTGGGCTGATTTTATTTTAATTTCCCTTTTCTGTGCTCCTGCAGCACCCTGTGCTTTAGACCATGAGAGCTCTGACTCAGTTCCTTGAGCATAGTAGATACCCAATAAATCCTTGCTGAATGGCTAAAGGTTAAATGAAAAGGAAATATTATGAAGAATTTCCTGTTTTTTCAAAATCTTGTTTGCTGATATCCTACCATTTTAATTAAATACACCTAAAAGGTAACAACAATTACAAAATTACCTCAGTTTCTGTTGATAACTGTTATACTCCAGTACCTATATTAGGTATTCCCATTTGCTCAAAGTCTGATATTAGGTCAATCAGTTTCCATCCACTTTCCCTTGTCTCTTTTGAGGATTTGGGATTATAAGAAAAAACATAAAGACCTTCAGGTAATGCTAGATAGGTGAAGCATGGAAACAAAGTAACAATAAGTAAAACTTAAAGATTACCAAACAATGTGAACAAAAATGTCCTTTTCCCAAAAGGAGTATCTGTCAAACTGCTCCAGAAATGGACAGTGTTTTGCATACATGTTTGCTTTTATGTAACAAGTAAGAACTGGAATATTGCTTTGGGCTCTTCTTTAAAAATACTTTAATTTTTTGACACCAATGAAATGTGAGAACTTTCTGCCTGACATTCTATAAGAAAGAATGGTGAGTAATAGAATGAACTAAGACTAGAATTTTTTAGGAAAGCAGGTTTTACTAAATTTTTTAAACTTCCATGTCCTAATTGCACTGCTTATTGTAACATGTTGCACAACATTAATAGATTAATAGTAAAATTACATTCTACTTGTCAGGCCAACACCAGCTTCTGTCTGTTAAGTGGCCATTTCTTTTCTCCTCACTGTCAGTTCTGCTTTCAACTTCCACAAGATGTGACATTCAACCAATATCTATTTGACCAATTTATGTGGCAACAACTTTTCTAGAAATGAAAGGAGCCTTTCAGGGATTTATAAAGTGCTGAGTTTGCTGTCAGGTTACTCTGCTGATAAAATACTGATAAATACTAAGGAATTATTCTGGAGGAAGAGGAGAAAGTGGAAGGGAAAACTTTAAGAGCGTGGAAATCCCACAGACTAAAAGTTAAAGGAAGCTAATTGTTTAGTTGCCAAGGTGTGAGGACTGGGGAATGAGAGTGTGGTTAAAAGAATTAGAGATAACTGCATTATTGAAGACTGATAAATAGTCTTAGTCATAGAAGTTCTAGTCTTCCACTTGGAACTAAAATTAGGAGTGCTGGGCCAAACATATAGGACAATGAGAAACAAAACAAGGTAATATGTACTATGCATTAATGTACTTAATCCTCAAAACAATATCTTTGGGGAGCTTTTACTTTCCTTGTTTTTAAATGTGAGTAAGCCCAAATATCACAGATCTGGTAAGTGGCAGAGCCTGGATTCAAACTCTAACTCATCATCTTCACATTATTGTTATTCTGAAAAATATTAAAAATAGTTCTAAGCAAAGAAACTATCATAATTACGTGGCTGAAATAGCTTGAGAAGTGAAATGTAAACTTCATGGCACACAAGATCAGAGTTTGAAACAAAGTGGGCCAACCAGAAATTCTTACAGTGGAAAATCAGGGGACAGACCATGCTAGTAATAGCCAACTTCCCCACAGTGGCAATGTGATGGAGTGCAATATATAAAACAGAAAAGAAGTAGAATAAACATACAGATGTACACTAGCTCTATCATTATCAGTATATATATCTGACTCTCAGTAATGGTAACAGTGGGGCCAGAGATGTAATTACATCTACAACCTACAATGAATGGTCTTTTTTAAGCATAATAATAGTAAAACAATGAGAATCAAATTGCAGTGTTAAAAGCCTTATTTCTCTTTAAACGTACAGTACTAACAAATTTGTGGATCACTTGAGAAGAGATAATAACATCTAGCATGCTATGATGGAATTTAAAAACCACAGAGGATAACAGAACTTTCTTTTGTTCTACAAAATTACTAATTAAGAGGAAGCTCCCCTGCTGCCATTCCAGGCTCCTAGGGCAGAGAAGGTGAGCTGGTCCCAGCACCCAGAAGGAAGCTCCCCCGCCGCCATCCCAGGCTCCTAGGGCAGAGAAGCTGAGCCAGTCCCAGCACCCAGAAAGAAGCTCCCCCACTGCCATCCCAAGCTCCTAGGGCAGAGAAGCTGAGTCAGTTCCAGCACCCAGAAGGAAGCTCCCCTGCCACCACCCCAATCTCTTATGGCAGAGGAGGTGAGCCGGTCCCACCACCTAGAAAGAAGCTCCCCCGCTGCCATCACAAGCTCCTAGGGCAGAGAAGCTGAGCTGGTTCCAGCACCCAGAAGGAAGCTCCCCTGCCACCATTCCAGGCTCCTAGAGCAGAGGAGGTGAGCCGCGTGGATGCCAGAAGCATCCCCCCAATGGGAAAATGAGAAGACACGTAAACAAGCCTCAGAAGAAGACTTCCGGATCAACTACAGCAACCCCAAAGGGAAATGAGATGGAACAATCTGATACTCAACCACCTAGACTCTCTGAACTGGCAACAAAAGAGGATCTGGGAAAAATGAAATCAGAAATAATTACTCAGATAACAGGAAAGATTGTGCTCCTGGTGCAAGACATGATTAATAAATCTAGAGAGGACACAGATTAAAAAAATAGAGGATCTGAGGAACATGATGTAATCCCAACATAGGAAACAAATGGAATCCATAAAACAGATACAAACAGATTTCCAAGAGATTAAAAACTCTATCAAAGTCTGTGCAGCAGAATGAACCAATGTGAGGATAGAATTTCACATATAGAAGAAAAGATTGCAATTAGTGAGGAGGAAAAGAAAAATTGCTTTAAAATTGAAAGGGAACATGAGAAATCAATCCAGCAGCTGCTAGATGATGCAAAAAAGAATAACATAAGACTGATTGGAGTCAATGAAGAAACAGGAGAGAGTGCAGATGACATTAAAAAACTCTTCACAGAAGTGATGGCAGAAACCTTCCCAAGGAGGGGAAAAGAACTTGACATACAGATAAGTGAGGCATATAGGACTCCAGCTAGCCTTAATCAAAAAAAAAAAAATCACACATAGGCATATAATAGGATTCCAGAAATCCAACAGAAGAATAAAATTCTACAAGCAGTGAGAGAAAAGCAACAAATGACATACAAAGGAAAGCCCATCAGAATCACAGCAGACTTCTCAATGCAAACCCTCAAGGCAAGAAGAGCTTGGAGTGATGTATTTCAAACCCTAAAGGAAAACAGCTTCCAACCCAGATTGATGTGCCCTGAAAAACTATCTTTCAAAATTGATGGAGAAATAAGATACTTTCATGATAAAGAGCACCTCAGGAACTTCATGAATACCAAACTGGCACTCCAAAAAATTTTAGACAATACCCTAGGAAAAGACAATGTGGATCACAACCCCAGGAAACCTAGCAGAATGAATCCACTGGGGGAGAATCCAACAAAAAGAAAAAGCCACGACAACACTTTTAAAACTTTTAACTTCATCTCCCTAATGAGTGTATAATTCAATCTTATTATTGTACTGATTAGTATTTTTCTGATTGTAGAGTTGCACACCTTTCCTTGTGCTGTACTGGCTATTTATCATCTTCTTATGTCTACTTTTTAATTGGGTTGTCCATTAATGAGCTGCAAGAGTTCTTTATATATTCTGGTCATAGGTTATATGCATTGTAAATATGGTCTGTTTAAGGACTACTTTTCATTTTAATGATGTTATTTAAAGTTCTAAATTTTGATGGAATCTCATTTATCAAATTTTTTCTTTTATACATTAGTTTTTTGTATCCTAGGTAGTTCTTGCCTACCCTAAATTCATAAACATTTTCCTTTATAATTTCTTCTTAAAGTTTTATACTTTTAGGCTTTCATATTTAGGTTCATAGATTCCTTCAAGTTATTTTCATGTATGGAAATAAAAGGTTGAGGTTAATTTTTTATATACAGATACCAGGTGTTCTAGTGCCGTTTGCTGAAGACACTATCTCTTCCTCGGCTCTTGAATTGAGTTTATATTCTATAAAATGCTAATGTTAAATAATCTTTCAGAACTCAGTGGACCATATATGTGTGGTTCTATTTCTAGATTCTCTGTTTTATTCTAATGATCTATATGTCTTTCCTTACACCAACACTGCCTTGATTACTGTAGCTTTAAAAGAAGTCTTAAAATTAGGTACTAAATGTCTTCCAACACTGTTTTTTGTTTGTTTGTTTTTTGTTTGTTGTTTTTTGTTTTTTAACTTTTCTAGCTCCTTTGTACTCCTACATAACTTTTAAATTTCAATATCCAATTATTAATTTATAGCAAGCATACACAGACCTGAATTTTTATATATACCTTGTGTTTTCTAATCCTGCTAAATTCAAGTACAAGTTCTAGGGGCCCCTAGAGATTTCTTAGTATTTTCTCTGTAGATGATCATTTCATCTACATATAAAGATTTTGCTTCTACCTTGCCAATCCTATCCTAATTGTGTCATTTTATTGCCAGACTATTTTGGTGGGGCCTAGGTTTCAAAGTTTAATGGACAGATAAAGAGTAAGCATATCTGCCCTTGTTCCCCACCTGAAGGAGAAAGCATTGTATCTTCTCCAGTCATATAAGGTGTTCTCGCTGGAAGTATGGAGTACATGTCTTTGATCTGTTGAGAAGGTTCTGTTCTACTTCTAGTCTCCTGATAGCTTTTACCATGAACAGCTGTAGAATTTAGTCCAATACTTTTTCTCCAACTAGTGACAGGATCATATGGCTTTTGCGTTTTCTCTGTTTAAATGATGACTTTTGGGGGTGGATCTTCCAATGCTGAACCAACACTGCCATCCCTATAATAAAACCACTTTCTACATCCTGCCAGATCTGACTTCTAAGAGTTTGTTTTGTTAAACAAATTTCTATCTATGTTCATACTTTTTCTTCTATTATCTTTATCCAGTTTTAGGATTAGCACAATGTTGAGTTCCTAAAATGAGGGGAGAAGTGTTCCTTCTTTTTTCTGCTTTAAACTTTTGATATAATTTATCAGTTAAAATGTTTATGAGCCTGCTGTGGTCATATAGGTATGTTTTCAAGCTAGGAATATACTTTCTTTAATAGGTGCTATTCAAATTTTATATTTCCTCCAGAGTTAGTTTCATTAATTTGTCTTCCAAGGTACTTCTTAGAAATTGTCAAATTTATTTCAAAAAAGATTTTTGTAATATGCTTTCTATATCCTTTTAAATTCTGTAAAATCTGTGGTAATGTCTCCTAGAACTTAATATTGTAATTTAAAAAATTTATAACTGATATTGTGTAACAGGACGAAAAGGTCTAAAGGAGCAGGGGAAGTAGGAGGGGTAGGGGAAAGGAAAAAAGGGAAAAGAAAAAATATGAGAAAAGGAAAAAAATGGAAACAAGGTCTTTGCAAATAAGGAAGGGTCGAGGGGGTGAAAGGAGGGCAACGGAAGGGGAAAAAATAATAACCAAGATACTCATGTAATGGTACAAGATCCCAATGATGAATGTAACTGTATTTTTTACCTAAAATGTACCAATAAAGTTAAATGGGAAAAGAAAAAAGAAAAAGAAAAAAAGAAGTTGGTAGGAATAAAAATGTCTGTAAAGTTGATGACATATTTCCATGCAGGCTCTTAGATAACCAAGATAATATTAAAAATTATTTTTATAAATACAAAGTCTGTTATTGTCTATGTATGATAATTTAAGAGGTTTTCTTGGTCAAAAATTATATATGTAGTATTAACTGTTATGATGAGTCATCTAAAATAATTGTTTTTGGCTAAAATTAAAGGTTAAATTTTCTATGTCTAAAACAGTACAGGTTTCTGAAATCTTGAGATGCTCTTGGTTAAACTTACAAAACTATATTTAAAGGCTAAAGTTTTATATTTTACTAAATAAATTTCTTGTGTTCTCATCATTAGACTTTTGGATATTAAAAAGTGAGCATTTAAAAAGTGAGCTTTAACAGTTAAAGAATATTTAAATGTTGACCTGTAAAATGTTTTCAATATTCAGTTCATGATTGATTAAACAGCTCTCATCTTAGTTTATAACATAATTTATATATTTAATCTAAAAACAAGCTATGCTGTGAGCCTAAGCTTTAAAATTAAGGTTATAGAATTAAGACTACATAGGTTTAATAATACAAAATAAGTAATAGGTGCTCTCTTTTATACAATATATGTTTAGACCTTAAATATATAAAATGATCAAAATTTTCATCTCTTTAAATTTGGTTCCGATATTTAAACTTGATTTATATCTATTGGCTTTGATTAAACATTTTTGTTATTATATAAATGAGATACACTTGTATATTTGGTAACAAATGTATTTACAGTCATTAACACTGTTTCCTAAACATATCAGAGGTGTAAAAATTTCCTTAATTCTTGTCAATATAGTTGCACCTTATAAAACCTGTTAAAAGTTTTTAAAATTTGTCTGAAAAGTAAAAACTAAATATGTAAAGATTTCTATATAGCTGTGATAGTAGTTATTGCTAACCACATGATATATCTTTGTTTCTCAAGTATATAGGCCTTCAAATATACAAAATTTAAAAAAAATATTATCACACTGTTAACTTTCACCTAAAGACATTTATCGTGATGGATTTTTTCAGGCTCAAGCATCTGGCTTTCCCTTACATGTTTTCCAGCTACTTATGATAACTGTACATGCCAATAAATTTGAGACAGCCAGACAGATGATACAGATTCATTTTCAGGCTTGTGATTGTATGATTGTTATGTAATTGTGTTATAACAGTTAGAGATACCTAAACCCTATGCAGTCCAGACAATATTACTCTAATAATTAGAGATTAGACATTAATAATCTATAAAATATATCTATAAACAAATACATTCTACTTAAATATCATTCTGGTAACAAAAAATAGTTAAAAGATAACAAATTAGGCAAAAATTTGTATATCATTTAATATTTTATAGTTAGATAAAGTTAACTGACTTAAAAGTTATTCTATACTAAGCTGAAAAATTAAATGTGTTTCAGAGACAATGACCAAACCTAATGGTTCTAATATAATAATGTCATCATGATTTCTATGCTAAAATAAAATACCTTAAATCCCAAAGTGGGGCATTTTAAAATTCAAACGGCCACTGCCAGGTTTTTAATAAGAGGTTATGATAAATAAGATAAAAAAGAAATTAAAAGGCTATAAGTACAGAGATATAGTTTTGATGTGAGAAGACTTTGTGTTATAAGGTTTTTACTCTGCCTCCCAAAGAAGAGACAGAGAGAAAGAGACAAAACTAAAGGCTCAAATATATTTTTAAAAGTTTGTAGAAGATATAGTTTATAACTATAACTATAAATATTTGTTTGTTTGTTTGTTTTGAGCTTTTACTATTGTTGCTTTGGTTGAGCCCAGCCTGTTTCTTCTAAAAGCTCCTTGTTGCTCTAAAGAAAGTAGAGGGCTATAGTCCTGATGCTCAGATCGCCACTTATTCCTCCCCAAGTCCCAACTCTCCTCTTTGGTCTAACTGGTGCTTTCAGACAAAGACTATAGCTTTCATTTCTGAGATTGACACTAGATATAAGTCTTTCTATATAATTAACAGAGATGCTTAAACTAATAATGAAAAATAAGGCAAAACTGCCTCCAACAGTTCCAACTTCTTTTGGAGACACTACATATGTGGCCTAACCAGAGTTTCTTTTCTTTATTTCTTTCCAAAAATATAACTATGAGTAGCACAATGTCAGGAGCCATTCTACATAATTTTGGGGAAAATAATTTCATAATTAAATTATGATTAAGGCTGTCTGAGGCCCAATGTCACCTTGCCTGTGAGCTGGCTATGGCATACAGAAACAAAGCTCCATTTCACCTCTGGTCATTGCTGAGCCCTCAGTGGTCCCATGTTGCTGTGACACTTAAGGGCAAGATTACATCAGCTGAAGACATCTTGGTTCTTTGAGAACCAAGTAGTTAAATAAAGAAAAGGAGAAAGGATTCACCTGAAGGGGGGAAAATTTCTTATCAGTTTAACTCATCTCACCTACTGTTATAAGAATCATTTTGCTCATGTCACCATCCTTATCAACATAAGCTCCTCATGGACCTAAGATCCTCCTCACCATAAGATCTTCATGAATTTAGAATTACCACTGCCCTGTCAGTCATCTGATACTCCCTCCAATTATTGTATGAACCCAATATATATTGCCAAGCTCAGAGTGTCTTTTCCTTTGCCCACTCTGAAGCACTGAGCTCCCAGTCCTCCATGTACTTTAGAATTACACAAGTCTTTACTGACTTTCTTTCTTTCTTTATCCCTCACCATCCTTCTTTCTAGGCAGTCAGAGGATTGATTGCCCTCTGGTAGCTCAATGTCTACTCTACTCCAACTACAATACTGATATAACTAGCCTTCTCTTCTAGATGTTTAGCAACTAAAGTTTAGCGACCAGAACTAAAAAAAAAAATAACTTGGGTAAAAAAGATAGCAAATATTTTGGCCATAGCCCTCAAAGTTCAACAAAGACCCAGGACATGAGGGGACTTTTTCTACAAGATCTTACAACTTTAGTGAGTCATGCAACCTCCTAAACAGAAAGCTTGTTAGACCTCAAAAGACAAAATTTAACTAACATACAGTGTGCCAAAAAAGAGGGTCACCCATGATGTCTTCCATGCTGCTACAAAAAGTCACATGGTCAAGCAAGAACTGTGATAACCAACCCAATACCATCTTCAGTTGGAAATGTGCTAACCAACCCAACTCCATTTTGAATCTTACCACCATTGTGTGCTTGTGCTTAGACAAAGCATCCAAAACCCACATCCTGTTTGGGAGTAAACTTGCTGCAGTTGCAGGATGTTTTGTAGCTCACCTAGTGTGTGAAACTTCCTTTTGCCTCCCCCCCCCCACTAACCTGGCATGGTTCTGCTTCCATAAAATTCTGCTTGCTCCCCCTGAGCCCCCCCCAACTGAAGGCATGATTTAAAAGGAGAAATCAAACTGCTTTTAAGCACTGAAAGAACTTTCAGGGCACTATTCCCATCTCAGTCACTGGCTTTAATAAACGGACTCCAATCTGATACAGAGTGTGGCACATCTCTATTGTTCCAACTCATCCGTAACAGAATATGACCTATCCTGGTGGTTGACACTAACAAAAGAGCTAAGAGGGTGTATACAGTGTTCCAAACATAACCCCTAAAGAACCTTAACTGACCTTGATAAAAAACAATAGGTTAATTTTAACCAGCAGAGGTCTCACTTTAACTTAGTCTTAAACATCCAGCAAAAAATATAACCAAAAGTTATATAAAATAATACTATAATAATAAAGGCTAGATATAAAAAGGGGCTCCAATCACTGACCTCTGCTGACAGTTTCCAGCTACACCTGTAGCTGACCACTGTTATGGTTTAATGAGGCTAAAAAGCCACAATAACAGCAAGAAAATCACAAAATCTTTAAATTCCTTAGCTAAAATTGTCCTGCAAAACCACCAAACTCTCCATCTTCTTATTACTAAAACTAAAGAGACTTATACACTAATAAGTAAAATGTATTGTCTTTAAATAAGTAATTTAAATCTGGTAAAAAAAAATATCAGACTTATAGATAACCTCAATCAACAAACAGGCATAAGAGCCAGCTGGTTACAATTGCTATTCTAGTCTTTTGAAAACATTGTCTAGATGTAGCTCTTTTTCTCAATCTGCCTTTCCATTCTTTTGCTCATGCCTTAGTTATACATGCTTTAATCTTTTGAAAAATGTGTTTATCTCACCTACAGGCTGCCAAACTCCAAGTAATCATACAAATAAAATCAACAACAAATGTGCCAGACTCCTCTTACAAGATTCACTAAATCAGCCTTATAATGGGTGTTTATAACTGCTAAACTACAACATGACTTCAATCCACAGCCCCTTAGATTAGCCCTCTGGAAAAGGCCCCTAACTACATTCTCCTCTACATTGACTCTTCGCTCTTTTAATCTAGCTGCTCAAAGCAACTAGATAAAAATTTCATCCATTCTCCCCTAACCACAGTTAGAGATACCTCTTCAAAGGGAAAAATAATATAGACAGAAAAGTTTGATAAAAAAATAATATACAGTCAAAGAGAGATTTGGATCTCAAAAAAGTCAGCAAAAATTAAAGATATCAATATTGCGGTAGGAGGCACCTCTAAAAAAAGGTCAGACCTCCCTCATGATAAAGATAAAATGGCCAGACCTGTGTGCCTCCCTAAGGGATAAAAAATAATTTAGAGTTATAATATAATTAGCATCACCTGGTCCAAAAAGGTCCAGCTAGGCGTCAGTCACCCAGGTAGCTGACTACAACATCCAGACCCATCTCTGCAAAAATGCCTTTGTTCTTTCCATATAACCTTTCCACATGACCCATTTCCCTATTGGATCAATATTAGCTAAGCAGCTTATAATTCTATAGGTTGACTACAGTTTGACCCATGTTATACCCACATTGTAACTTTCCTATTTAAATTACCCCCCAAAAATGACTTCCATGACAACCCACTAGAGACCCCTCTTGTCTCTCAAATGCTGTCTAAATAAACCTTTTCTACTCTCAACCTTTGTTTTCCTTTGTAATTTGTTCTTTTAAGAGACACAAACTAAACACATTTAACATCTAAAAGGTTGAGTTATATTTCTCCCATATGCCTGCAAAGACCAAGAGAAGGCTGGACACAAGCAGCACATAATACAAACACAGATCCTGTGCACTCATCTGCCCTCCAATCTGCTCAGAGCCATTCAGAGTAGAGACAGCAGCATGCAGACACTCTTCAGCTCCAACTCCAAAAGCTAGGTTTAGAAATTTATGGAGCTTTGGGTCGTGTTCCAGACTTGCCAATAGACTACACAAGTGAAAGATTCAGTGAACACTCAGGATTCTCACTTCACATCCCCAGGTACAGAATTTAAGTCAGTAAGTAGGAGATAGTAAGTATAGCCACTTGCTGACATACCCAAGTTTCCATCCAAAACCACAGAGAGGCAGAGCTCCATACCCTTCATGTTCTATGCAGCTTCTTGTATTTAAATAGAGGTGAAGGAGACCTCTGGAGTCCAATATGAATACCACCAAAAGGAGGAATATCAAACCTTTTATTTTATAAATGTGATTTCTTTTTATAATTGCCAGGTAGGGGAGTATGTGTGCTTATGAGTACTTATGAATGCTATTTATCATTTTTACTTCTATGGTATCTTACTGTATCAACCAGTGTTTACTTGAGAAACAGACTTAATTCAAGATATATAAATATATAAGAATTTGCAGGATTGGCTTGCAATGGCTGCCCACAAAATCAGATGTAGAAGAGTGTAAAAAGTTTGTCTGCATGCTGGAGATCCAAAGGATCTAGTCAAAGTCCTGGAGCTCACTGTAGTGTCCCATTGGAGTCTGTATCAGGAGGCCAAAGGGTCTACAATGAAAGGCTGTAGCATCTGTGCTGGAAGTCTGGAGAGTCTGTGTTGGAAGCCAGGAGATGACATCCAAGATGAAAGTGAAGCCTGGAGTTCCTCCAAAGAAAAAGAAGCAAGCCTTCTTTCTTTGTTTCCCTTTTATGCCATTTAGGCACCAACCCCATTGTTTGCTGTCACTTACACCCAATAAATCTCAGGAAATCATAAGTAAATCCCCTCAGCTACACCCAGAAGTATGCTGATCCAGTTTATTTGACACCATCAGTTAAATATCACACTTACTATGTCATATTATGTTCTCCAACACTAAGTGTTGCTTCATAGAGTTTGCTAAATTTATGCTTCTGTTAGTTAATTGGATTCAATCTTTCTGTATCTTCTCTCACTTTCCATTTATATTCCCTCCTCATATCCTCTTACTTACCTTCTCTCACAACCTCTCAAATCTGTCCTCCTTCTCTCCTTCCTGTCTCATCTACAGCCATTCCTTTTATTCTGACCACTAAGCCAGCTATAAAAGTCAAGAGAACAGAACTTTTAAAACAAGTTTAAATTTTAAATTCTATATTTTTAGGATGTTGTTTTATTTCTGGTATGTGCTCTCCTTTGCAATGCAGTGGTAGGGATATAATGTAGTAGTTTAAATAGGTTTAGTATTTGCTTTCATGCTGAATCACACTAAAAGCCCATCATGGGGAAAGAGCCACTTACTGAGATCTCTGGAAATGAAAACTTCAATAAATAAAATTAAAAATTCAATTGAAGGTATTGACAGTAGGCAAGATCAGTCAGATATGAGGACTTGAAGACAGGTGGATGAACTAGAATATTCAATCAAAAAGAAAGATAAACTACAAGAAACAATTAAAAGATTATCCAAAACTTCTACATAACTCCAAAAGAAAAAATGTAGAATCATCAGACTCACAAAGAGCATTGAATATAGACTAGTAGCATAAATATTTGTTCAATGAAATTTTTCAAAAAATTTCCTAAATCTGGGGAATGTGATGGATACTCAGAAGAAGAAGGCAATCACAACCTCAAATACACATGACTAAAAAAAGAACCTCTCCACCACACATCATAGACAAAATGCCAAAAACTCAGAACAAAGAAAGAATATTAAAATCTGTTAGAGAGTTCTGCCAAATTACCTGTAAAAAACAAACACATATGAAAAAGAGCAGATTTCTCAACAGAAACCTTAAAAGCTAGGCAGGATTGGAGTAAGCCTTTTCAAGCCCTGAAAAGAAGTAACTATCAATGCATATTACTATATCCTCCAAAGCTATCCTTCAAAAATCAAAGCCTAAATAAGTACTGTATGCAATAAAAATAAACTAAAAAATGCATGATTATCACACCAACACTGTGGAAAATACCTAAGGGAATCATAAACAGAGATGAGGGGAACAATACCCACAAGGCCAAGAGAAAAAATAAATTTCACTGGAAGATTAGCTAAATGAATGAGAAACAGGAATAAATTATGCTCTAGAAAAGTGTAATGACAAGAATTAGTACATAATTTTAATAATAACACTCAATGTAAATGGACTTAACTCTCCAATTAAAGAAAGTAAAATAGCAGAGTGGATCAAAAAACAAGAAGTATCTGTATGTTCCTCATAAAGAACATACCTTTTTAGCATAAAAACAGACTGAAAGTGAAAGGATAGAAAATGTTATTCAAAGTAGCTGGAGCCCAAAAGAAAGCAGGAGTAGCTATACTTACATCTAACAAATTTGACTAACTTCCAACAAAAACTGGTGAGAAGAAACAAAAAAAAGTAACTATGAATTGGTAAAGGGAAAATTTTACCATGAGGTAAAATTTGTAAACATATATGCATGATATATCAGTGTACCCCATTTCATTAAAAATTGCTATAAAATGATATAAAAGGACAGACAGACACCAATACAATCATAATGGGAGATTTCCACACCCTACTCTCACAAACAGACAGATCAACCAGACCAAAAAATATAAAATAATAAGTTAAATGATATCACAGAACAGAGGAATTTAACAGACATCTACAGTATTTCATTAAACAAAATAATATAAAATTTTTTTCAGAAGCCCATGGACTGTTCTTCAAAACAGATTACACTTTAGGCCATAAAGCAAATGTCAATAAATTCAAAAGATGAAATAATTTCATTCACCCTACTGGATCACAATGTAATGATACTAGAAATCAGTAGCAAAAAAAAGCACACGAATATGGATATTGAAAAATAGACTCTTGAATAATCAGTTGGTCACTGTAGAAATCAGGGAAGATACTAAAAAAATTCCTAGGATCAAAAGATAATGGAAATGCAACATATCAGAATCTATGGTACACAATAAAAACTGTTCTAAGAAGAAATTTTATAGCTATGAGTGTCTAAATTACAAAAACAGACCAACCCCAAAGAAATAACCTAATGATGGATCTCAGGGTCCAAGAAAAAGAACAAATAAAACCCCAAACCAGTAGAAGGAAAGAAATAATAAATATCAGAGCAGAAATTAATGATATTCAAGCTAAAAATACAAAGAACCACAGCATGAACAGTTGGTTGTTTGAAAAGAGGAATAGGATTGATAAACTCTTACTCCAACTTTCTAAAAGACATAAAAGACCCACATCAACAAAAATAGACACTACATAGGTAAAATTACCACAGATAGCACTAAGATCCAGAGGATTATTAAAAATTATTTTTAAAAATTATTTATTTTTTTGCAATGCATCTGCTCCTCAAATTGATTGGGGTTCTATAATCATTCCCTAGATAAAGGTTCCCCAGTATTTTCCCCATTTCCCTGCCCTCCTTTCAACCCCTCCATCCCTCCCTATTTACAAAGACTTTGTTTCCATGTTTTCATTTTCTCATATTAATTCCATTCCCTTCATTCCTTTCCCCTACCCCTCCCATTTCCCCTTCCCCTTTGCCCCATTTCTTCCTATTTCACATTACCTATTATACCTTCTAGTCCTTATTCACACTTACAGTTTCTCACACCAGAGAAACTACTCGATATTTACACATGTATGTCTTATTTATTTCACTTGAATATCGCCTCAATGTGCATGCATTTAGCTACAAATGTCTCTAGTTTCTCATTTTTTATGGCTGAGTAGTACTTCATTTTATAAAAAAATCACATTGTGTTTATCCAGTCTGCAGCTGATGGGCATTTGGGCTGCTTCCAAGTTTTAGCTATTACAAACTGCGCTGCTATGAACATGGGTGCACATAAATCACTGTGGTATGATTCTTTTAATTCTTTGGGGAAGATCCCCAGCAGTGGAATAGCGGGGTCAAAAGGGACTTCCAGTCCTAGTTCTTTGAGGTATCTCCATACTGATTTCCACAGTGGTTGCACCAGTCTACACTCCCACCAGCAGTGGAGCAGGGTTCCTCTTTCCCCACAGCCCTGCCAGCATTTGTTATTGGTTGATTTCATGATAGCAGCCATTCTTTCTGGAGTGAGGTGGAATCTCAGCATTGTTTTCATTTGCATCTCTCAAATGACCAGTGATGTTGAACATTTTTTCATGTATTTATTTGCTATTTCTACTTCTTTGTCTGAGAAATGTCTGTTCATTTCAGATGCCCATTTTTGGATTGGGTCTTTAAATTTGGGAGGTCTGATCTTTTTAAGTTCTTTATAGGTTCGAGATAGTAGACCTTTGTCTGAGGAAGAGCAGGTGAAGATTTTTTCCCACATTGTGGGTTGTCTCTTCACACTGCTGGTGGTTTCTCTTGCTGTGCAGAAGCTTTTTAATAAGAAGAGATCCCATTTGTTGATTGTTTGTGCTAGTTCACGGGCAACTGAGGTTTTGTTCATAAAATCTTTTCCTACACCGATGTCTTCAAGGGTTCTACCTAATCTCTGTTCCAACTGGTTCAGAGTTTCTTTTTAATATTTAGATCTTTAATCCATTTTCGTTTTAGTTTAGTGCATGGTGAGAGATACAGGTCTAGTTTTAATCTTTGGCAAGTTGATATCCAATTTTTCCAGCACCATTTATTAAAGAGGCTATCTTTCCTCCAGTGAGGGTGTTTGGCTCCTTTGTCGAGGATGAGATGGCTGAGTGTGTCTGGTGCTGTTTCTGCATCTTCTAATCTGTTCCACTGTCCCTCAAGTCTGTTTCTTTGCCAGTACCATGCTGTTTTTATCACAGTAGCTTTGTAGTATCGTTTCAAGTTGGGGATTGTGATACCCCCTGCCATGTCTCTGTTACCGGGAATTGCTTTTGCTATTCTGGGTCTCTTCTTGTTTCAAATGAATTTTTGGATTGTTTTCTCAAGGTCCATGAAATATGCTTCTGGGATTTCAACTGGGATTGCATTCAATCTATATAGCAATTTTGGAAGTATGGTCATTTTCACTATGTTGATCCTTCCTACCCAGGAGCAGGGGATGTCTGTCCATTTTCTGATATCATCTTCAATCTCTCTTTTCAGAGTGCTATAGTTTTCAGAGAAGAGGTCTTTGATTTCTTTCGTTAGGTTGCTTCCTAGGTATTTCAGTTGTTTGGATGCTATTGTGAAAGGAATTGTTTGCCCTACTCCTCTCTTAGTGAGTCTGTGGTCCCTGTAGAGGAAAGCTATTGATTTTTGTGTGTTGACCTTGTATCCAGCTACTCTACTGAATTTGGTTATTAAGTATGGAAAACTTTTGGTGGCATTCTTGGGATCTTCTATATAGAGTATCATGTCATCTGCAAATAATGACAATTTGACTTCTTCATTTCCTATCTCTATTCCTTTTATTTTTTTCTCTTGTCAAATTGCCATGGCTAATGTTTCCAAAACTTTATTGAACAAGAGTGGTGATTGTGAACATCCTTGTCTTGTTCCTGATTTTATTGGGAAGGATTTCAGTTTTTGAAACCTATGAAAAACCAACAGCCAATATCATACTAAATGGTTAAAACTTATATTTCTTTAAATTGGAGAATCTGAAAGAGATAACTTCCTAGACATATATCAATTAATAAAATTATCTAGGAAGATATAAAAACCATGGACAGATTAATCAGTTTTTTCTACCCTAACTGATCTTCAACACTGGACACAATAGCACTTGCAACACAAGAAAGCAAGGCAACAAGATACCTCCAAAAACCCTACTACTTTGGTAAAGAATTAGAAATTATTAAAAGAAATCAAGCAGAAATCCAGGATATAAAAACTTCAATTGAATGCATGGGTAGTAGTTTAACCAGTTTGAAAACATCATGTCAGAATTCAAAAGAAGGTTGATGTAGATCATGTACTCAATGATACCATAAAATCAAGAGTTCTGGAACCAACAGCTGCAATTGATTTTGTTTTTTAGACTGATTTTTTAAAAACCAATATCAAAATTACAGAAATAAAGGAAAAATTAGAAAACAACTCAAAAGATATAAAATGTTTACTCACTGAAATCCTAGCAGACAAATTTCCAAAATTAGAAAAAAATTCAACATACAAATTATAGGACCCCAAAGATCCAGGACAGTAACTTTTCCATGCAACACATTATAGTCAAAATTTGAAAATTCCAAAGACAGAATATTAAAAGACAGAGAAAAGTGGCAAATAACCTCTGAAGAGAAGCCTACCAGAGTAACATCAGATTTCTCAACACAAACCCTAAAATCCAAGAGAGTGCAGAGCAATGTTTTTAAGGCCTAAAAGAAAACTACTGTCAAGTCAGACATCTATATTATGCATAATTATCCTTCAAATTGATGTAAAGTTAAGGACTATCTGTGAACAAGGAATCCTAAAGAAATTCATGACTACCAATCCAGAATTGCAGAAAATAATTAAGGAAATCCTACACAGAGAGAGGGAAGCCATCAACACCAAGGAGCCCAATGGAAAGGATACAACTAATGAGGAGAAAAACAATGCAATGGCCGGAGTTAGTAAATACTGTGCAGTAATAATTCTAAATAATCTTAGTGGTCTTAACTCTCCAACTGAAACACACAGATTGGCAGATTGGATCAAAAAAGAAAATCTAACCATAGGTTTTTTGCAGGAGACACACCTGACCCATGAAGAAACACACAGACAGAAGGAAAAAGAAAAACATGAGAAAAGAAGGAAAAAATGGAAATGGCTTTTGTAAATAAAGAGGAAAAGAGGGATTGAAGGGAGTGGAGGAGAATGGGGAAAAAAGAGGAATCAAGATACATCATCTCAGTCAAGAGGAAGACGCCGAATCACCCCACTGCGGACAGACAGGTCTGCCCACACCCTACCGAGGTCCCCAGTCCCGCAGAACACACCAAATCACTCCGCTGCAGACAGGTAGCTCTGTGCATGCCCTGCCGAGGTCCTGAGTCATGTGGAAGACACCGAATCATCCCACTGCAGACAGGCAGACACCTGATTCCACATCACCAAGGCACAGAGGACACCAGACCACCAGACCAAGGTACTGAGTCCCACTGTTCCAGGCCCAGAGGTAGGGGCTTCTGAGCCATTGTCACACCTCTCCTGGTCCAGAGGAAGGGGCTTCCTGGCCACCATCCCTCCCACCACTCCTGGCCCAGAGGGAGGGGCTTCTGAGCCACCATCCCACTGCTCCTGGTCCAGAGGAAGGGGTTTCCCGGCCACCATCCCTCCATCTGCTCCCAGCCCACAGGAAAGGGCATTTGGGTCACCATCCCTACCGCTGCTCCCGGCCCCTGTCCCACCTCACCCAGCTCAGAGGAGGTAATCCATGCAGGCACTAAGAGCCCCCTGCCCCAGTCAAAATGAGAAAACACATAAATAAGTCTCAAAACCAGACTTCCAGATCACCTAGAGCAACCTCAAAGGGGAATGAGATGGAACACTCTGATACTCAACCACCTGCACCCACTGAACTGGCAACAAAAGGGGATCTGGAAAAAAGAAAATCAGAAATAATTTCTCAGATAACAGGAGAAATTGTGCCCTTAGTACAAGACATGATTAATAAATCTAGAGAGGAGCTGAGGAACATGATGGAATCCCAACATAAGAAACAAATGGAATCCATAAAACAGATGCAAATAGATTTCCAGGACATGAAAAACTCCCTTGAAAGTCTACACAGCAGAATGAGCCAATGTGAGGACAGAATTTCAGATATAGAAGATAAGATTGCAATTAGTGACCAGGAAAAGGAAAATTGCTTCAAAATTATAAGGGAACATGAGAAATCAATCCAGCAGCTGCTAGATGATGCAAAAAAGAATAACATAAGACTGATTGGGCTCAATGAAGAAACAGGAGAGATTGCAGATGACATAAAAAATCTCTTCACAGAAATAATGGCAGAAAACTTCCCAAGCAGGGGAAATGAGCTTGACATACAGATAAGTGAGGCATATAGGACTCCAAATAGCCTTGATCAAAAAAAATCTACACATAAGCATAAAATTGTTAAGATTCCAGAAACACAGCAGAAGAACAAAGTTCTCCAAGCACTCAGAGAAAAGAAACAAATCACATACAAAGGAAAGCCCATCAGAATCACAGCAGACTTCTCAACACAAACCATCAAGGCAAGAAGAGCTTGGAGTGACATATTTCAAGCCCTAAAAGAAAACAGCCTCCAACCCAGATTGATGTACCCTGCAAAACTATCTTTCAAAATGGATGGAGAAATAAGATACTTTCATGACAAAGAGCACCTTAGGAACTTCGTGAATACCAAACCAGCACTCCAAAGAATTTGACAGAATATCCTAGGAACAGACATTGAGGATCACAACCCCGGGAAGCAAAGCAGAATGAACCCATCTGGCATGACAAGAAATTAAATGTAAAGAGGGAGAACCCAACAAAAAGAAAAAGTCATGGCAATGACAAGTCAATATGTTTCAGTTATAACCATCAATGTTAATGGTCTCAATTCACCAATCAAAAGAAATAGACTGGCAGAATGGGTCAAGAAGCAAAATCCAACAATATGCTGCATACAAGAAACACACTTAATTCAAAAGGAAACTCATAGACTGAAAGTTAAAGGGTGGAAAATAATACTGCATGTGACAGGAACCCAAAAAAAAGCAGGAGTAGCTATCCTCTTTGCAGATCAAGTAGATTTCAAACCAACACTGATGAAGAGAGATGAAGAAGGACACTACATCCTTGTAAAGGGAAGAATCCAAGAGGAAGAGATGACAATCATAAATAGCTATGCACCAAACACTAGTGCACCCAACTATATAAAACAAATACTAACGGACATGAAAAGCCATATATGCACTAATACAATTGTAGTGGGGGACCTCAACACCCCACTGTCACAAGTAGATAGATCAACTAGACTAAAAGTAAGTAATGAAAGGCTAGAACTCAATCGAATTCTTGAACAAATGAACTTAACAGATGTTTACAGAGTCTTCCACCCCACAAAATCAGAATATACATTCTTCTCAGCTGCACATGGGTCATTCTCCAAAATAGACCACATACTCACACATAGAAAATATTTAAGTAAGTGCAAAGGAATTGAAGTTATCCCCTGTATATTACCAGACCATACTGCGACGAAATTGCAGATCCATAGCAAAAGAAACTCAAAAAATTTCATAAACACGTGGAAATTGAACAGCATACTTCTGAATAACCGATGGGTCACAGAGGAAATTGAAGAAGAAATCAGACAGTTCCTTCAATTAAATGACAATGAAAATACAACATAACGGAATCTATGGGACACAATGAAAGCAGTCTTATGAGGGAAATTCATAGCAGTGAATACGCATATTAGGAAAACAGAACGAGCTCAATTAAACAACCTGATGTTGAACCTCAAGCTTCTAGAAAAAGAAGAGCAGGACAACCCCAAAGCTCATACAAGGGAGGAAATTATAAAGATCAGAGGAGAAATCAATGCAATGGAGACTAAGAGAATGATACAAAAAATCAATGAAGCCAAGAGTTGGTTCTTCGAAAGAATCAACAAAATTGACAAACCTTTAGCCAACCTTGTCAGAAAAAGGAAAGAAAAGGCCCAAATCCATGCAATTAGAAATGAAAAGGGTGAAATCACAACAGACCCAGCAGAAATCCAGAGGATCATCAATACCTACTTCCAGAACCTGTACGCCAATAAGATGGACAACACAGAAGAAATGGACAGATTCCTAGATACATATGAATTACAAAGTTGAAAGAAGAAGACCTAAAAATTCTGAACAACCCAATATCAACCAATGAAATTGAAAATGTCATTAAAAACTTATCAACTAAGAAAAGCCTGGGCCCTGATGGCTTCACTGCTGAAGTCTACAAGACATTCAGAGAGGAACTGCTGCCACTACTGTTTAAACTCTTCAGTGAATTTGAAAGGGAAGCAATACCCCCTAATTCATTCCTGGAAGCAAGCATCACCTTCATCCCCAAAGCAGAGAATGACCCAACTGAATAAGGAAACTATAGGCCAATCTCCCTAATGAACACAGATGCAAAAATCCTTAATAAGATACTGGCAAACAGAATGCAGAAGATGATCAAGAAGATCATACACCCTGATCAAGTGGGATTCATCCCAGGGATGCAGGGATGGTTCAATATATGAAAATCAATCAGTGTAATACACTATATCAATAGAGACAAGAAAAAAACCCATATGATTATCTCCATAGATGCAGAAAAAGCATTTGACAAAATCCAACATGCATTTATGATAAAAACCCTACACAAATTGGAATAGATGGTCTCTACCTCAAACTGATAGAAGCCATCTATGACAAACCAATAGCCAATATCATACTAAATGGTCAAAAACTGAAATCCTTCACACTAAAATCAGGAACAAGACAAGGATGTCCACTATCACCACTCTTGTTCAATATAGTTCTGGAAACATTAGCCATGGCAATTAGACAAGAGAAAGAAATAAAAGGAATAAAGATAGGTAAGGAAGAAGTCAAATTGTCATTATTTGAAGATGACATGATACTCTATATAGAAGACCCCAAGAACTCCACCAAAAGTCTTCTAGACTTAATAACCAAATTCAGTCAAGTAGCTGGTTACAAGGTCAACACACAAAAATCAATAGCTTTCCTCTACACAAATGACAGACTCACTGAGAGAGAAATAGGGCAAATAATTCCTTTCACAATAACATCCAAAAAACTGAAATACCTTGGAATCATCCTAACTAAAGAAATCCAAGACCTCTTCTCTGAAAACTATGGCACTCTGAAAAGAGAGATTGAAGATGATATCAGAAAATGGACCGACATCCCCTGCTCCTGGGTAGGAAGGATTAATACAGTGAAAATGGCCATACTTCCAAAACTGCTATATAGATTTAATGCAATTCCAATTGAGATCCCAGCTGCATACTTCATAGACCTCGAGAAAACAATCCAAAAATTCATTTGGAGCAAGAAGAGACCCAGACTAGCAAAAGCAATTCTAGATAACAGAGACATGGCAGGGGGTATCACAATCCCCAACCTGCAACTCTACTACAAAGCTACTGTGATAAAAACAGCATGTTCCTGGCAAAGAAACAGGCTTGAGTACCAGTGGAACACATTAGAAGATGCAGAAAAAACGCCAGACACACTCAGCCATCTCATCTTCAACAAAGGAGCCAAACACCCTCACTGGAGGAAAGATAGCCTCTTTAATAAATGGTGCTGGAAAAATTGGGCTTCAACTTGCCAAAGATTAAAACTAGACCCGTATCTCTCACCATGCACTAAACTAAAATCAAAATGGATTAAAGATCTAAATATTAAAATAGAAACACTGAACCGGCTGGAACAGATGTTAGGTAGAACCCTTGAAGACATCAGTGTAGGAAAAAATTTTGTGAACAAAACCTCAGTTGCCCGTGAACTAGCACAAACAGTCAACAAGTGGGATCTCTTCTTATTAAAAGGCTTCTGCACAGCAAGAGAATCTACCAGCAGTGTGAAGAGACAATCCACAATGTGGGAAAAAATCTTCACCTGCTCTTCCTCAGACAAAGGTCTGCTATCTCGAATCTATAAAGAACTTAAAAAGATCAGACCTCCCAAATTTAAAGACCCAATCCAAAAATGGGCATCTGAAATGAACAGACATTTCTCAGACAAAGAAGTAGAAATAACAAATAAATACATGAAAAAATGTTCAGCATCACTGGTCATTCGAGAGATGCAAATGAAAACAATGCTGAGATTCCACTTCACTCCAGAAAGAATGGCTGCTATCATGAAATCAACCAATAACAAATGCTGGCAGGGCTGTGGGGAAAGAGGAACCCTGCTCCACTGCTGGTGGGAGTGTAGACTGGTGCAAGCACTGTGAAAATCAGTATGGAGATACCTCAAAGAACTAGGACTGGAAGTCCCATTTGACCTCGCTATTCCACTGCTGGGGATCTTCCCCAAAGAATTAAAAGAATCATACCACAGTGATTTATGTGCACCCATGTTCATAGCAGCACAGTTTGTAATAGCTAAAACTTGGAAACAGCCCAAATGCCCATCAACTGGAGACTGGATAAAGAAAATGTGCATTTTTAAATAAAATGGAGTAGTTCTCAGCCAGAAAAAATGAGAAATTAGAGACATTTATAGCTAAATGGATGCACATTGAGGCAATATTCTTAAGTGAAATAAGTAGGACACACATGTGTAAATACCGAGTAGTTTCTCTGGTGTGAGAAACTGAAAGTGTAAATAAGGACTAAATGTATAATAGGTAATGTGAAATAGGAAAAAAAGGGGCAAAGGGGAAGGAAGTGGGAGGGATAGGGGAAAGGAATGAAGGGAATGGCATTAATATGAGAAAATGGAAAAATAGGAACAAAATCTTTGTAAATAGGGAGGACTGGAGTCATTTAAGGGAGGGCTGGGCAAGGGTGAAAAATAAGAACAAAGAGAGACTATGTAAAGGTGCAAATTTCCAATGATGAATGTCATTATATTGTATACCTAAAATGTACCAATGATTAGAATGAATAATCGATAATGCAAAATAGGAAGAAAAGGTCCAAAGGGGTAGGGGTAGTGGGAGGGGCAGGGGAAAGGAAAGAAGGGAAAGGAAAAATGCTGAGAAATGGAAAAAATGGAAATAAAGTCTTTGTAAATAGGGAAGGGTGGAGGGTGTGAAGGGAGGGCTAGGAATGGAGAAAAAATAAGAACCAAGATGCATTATGTAAAGGTACAATTCCCAATGAGAAATGTAATTGTGTTGTATACCTACAATGTACCAATAAAAGAATTTAATACAAAAAAAAGATTGTGACATGGGTTTCTATGAAAAAAATTTTTCATTTTTACACACAGGATTTTATATTTTTTATTTGACTTGTTTCTTACAAGATGCGTCTGCTACAGACAGCTTTTTATATGGTTTTTGGCCAAAAGCCTGTGCAGGTGTGTTTGAAGATTCAGTCATAGGCCATAAGACAAGCTTTAAAAGTCTGCGTCTCTCAGAGTTGTCTGTCAAAAATGTTAATATGTTTCTCTCTACATTTCTAAAAATCTGTTTTCTCCTTTCAAATTAAAAGCTCCTGAGCCCCTAAAAAATGAGTGCTCATCTGTAAAGACACCAAAAACAAACATACCTTTTTAGGTTACATATCCCCATATTCCTGGGTTAAAAAAATAAAAATTTATACTCATCCAAAAAGACACACATGGATGACCCAGTGCCTGGAGGAGGGTTTTCTCCTGTGACTGGCAAGATTGGTAAGAGAAAACACACAGTCGTTCAAGTCTCTTGATCATAGGTTTAATTTTTCTCTTACAGTGCTTCCCTTCATAAACATGGCTGTTATAGCAAAAATCAATTGTAGCTTATGCTTTTAAAAACATCCTCTAGAGTTTAAAATGTGAGTTTAAAAAAATAGGTACACATGTCAATAAAGGTGGCTAATCTAGCCTAACCTATCTTTTGGTCACTCTAGATAACAGGTACCTGCTCTAGAGCATAAAAACCTCAAGAGACATCCTAGAGACATGAAAACCAAAAGACAGTAAAAGGAACACTTTCTTCTCCCCTTGTTGTTTTACATATGAAAAATTCAATGGCAAATTCCCTTACTCCTTAAACACTAAAAGTTATTTGAACCTCACACTCTAAAACAGAGCTGTTTAATATTTTTCTACACATGCACATGGCCTGCCTAGCTCCTAGAGACAAAATATAAAATAGAAAAACATGTTGATTATGATATTTTTTACAGGTAGAGTTATACTATGAGACAGAGAGAGTATCAGACTTATACATAATAAACAGGTCTAAGAGCCAGCTGGTTACAATCACTATTCCAGTCCCTTAAAAACTGTCTCTACATGGCCCTTTTCCCCAATTTGCCTTTTCATTCTAGTGTTCATGCATTGATTATATGTGCTTTAATCTCTTAAAAAGTTTTGTTTATTCTTTCCTAGACACTGCCAAGCTCCAACTGTATAAATAATTCAAAATTTGGTACCAGAGAAGTGGAGTCATTGCTGTGACATTACCTGGCCATATGGCTCAAGAGCCTTTGAAACTAGCTTGTGGGAAGTGGAAGAGTTAGGAAAGGTTTGGAGATGCTGGTTGAAAAAATATAGCTGGAATGCCTTAGGCTGTATGGTATGAGAAATTGTGATCAGAGTTCAGAAGACCATAAAGCCAGTAAAGACCAGGCTCAGTAGGTTTCTGCTGCAAAGAAGGACTGCATTTGCTCTTGGACTCCAGATGATGTGTGTTATGCCTTGGCAGAAAGTTTGTCTGCATTTTGCTCGTATCCAGAGACTTTGCCTGAAACTGGGATTAAGGGTAGTGAACTAATTAATCTGGCAGAAGAAATTTCAAGGCAGTCAAATGTTGAGGCAGTGGCATGGCTACTGCGGTGGCTTTTAGCCAGATTTATGTTGAGAATCAAGAGCAAAGAGCCCAGCAGAATGATTTAAAACATTTTGAGTTTGACCAGAAAGGAAGCTCCAGTAAAGCTGTGGACTGCAAAGATAGAGCAGAGGAGATCATTATTGCTGAGAAGGAACAGGATAATAGAAAAAATGGCTTGAGGGTATCACAAGAGGCAGCAGGACTCCACCCTTTGCAACCAGAGAGTGGCAAAACTGAAAGACTTTGGTTTGAGAAGAGAGCCCCAGTAGCACCATGTTCCAGAATGGCAGCAGCCTAGGGAAGTTGTTCCTCAGGATTTGGTTCATAGGCACTGGACCACTATAGCCAGGAGAGAAGGAAGCCTGGCTACTGCTTCAACTGGCAGTGGACCTTTGCATCATCCACATGGTGCTGGTTTTAGGCTCATGCAGAATGCAAGAGTTGTGGAGTCATGAAGGCTTCCACCCAGATTTCAGAAGAATGTCTGGGAGGCCAGGCAATGTGCCCCTGAGAGGGCAGTGTGTGAAGCTGTGAATGTGAAGCCGTGAATGTGAAGCCAGCAGTGTAGTGGAGACCTCAGAAGTTCAGAGAAGCCAGGAACATGGATCATCTGAGGAAAACTGCAAGGAGAGAGCAGAGCTGGCCCAAGAGAGAAGCCATGGTTGTTCCAACCCCTGGCAGTGTCACAGTGACAGAGCCACCCAAGTCCTTTGGAGTTCACCACTTGCTAAAGATTGCCTTGGATGCTGTACATGGAACTACAGGATTTAATGTTTGCCCTGCTGGATTTTGGTTTTGCTTTGTTTTCATTCCTTGCTATCCCTCTGTTTGAAATCTTTGGAATGGAAATGTCTATCTTGTGCCACTGAGTGTTGGAAATGTTCAACTTTCTTTTCATTTACACAGGGGCTTGTGGCTAAGGGTTTGCCTTAAATCTCAGAGGAGATTTTGGACTTTTCAGCAATGTTGAGACTGTTAGAACTTTGGCAACTCTTAGAGGTGGACTAAATTTCTTTTGTGTAAAGGAATGTACATAAGTCTTTGGGGGTCAAGGGAGGAATGTTATGGCTTGTGTCTAGATGTCCCCACAAAGCCTCATGTGGTCATAGGCTTTTTCAAAGGTGGCTTGATCAGAGGTGTGTGATGCTGGAATTGATTTATGGTGCAATGTTGGGATCAAGGGCACTAAGAGTAAGGGTTGGAAGTGCTACCCACCCTAAGTAGTCAGGGTAAGATAAAAGGGGCAGAAAGATGATCTTACATTCCCTTGTTGCTTTTACTACCTTCAGTCTGCCATGAAATACTGCCTGTCTGCCATTTTACCCTGCCTTGGAGCCAGCTGATTATGGACTGAAACCTCTACAAACTGTGAGCTAAATAAACCTTACCTCCTTTAACTTTGGATGTCAGGTATTTTGTTTTAGCAATGAGAAAAGTAACTAACACAATAATAAAACAGAAAGAACTTTCCACATCCTCCCACAACCAAGTCTGTTTGCTGCCCTGAATAAGAACCCATATAATCTTTCTTCAGTGAAAGAACCGATCCTGAGCCCTCCTAAGGAAATCATTTCACTTGTTGCCTCAGTTTCTTCCTCCCTTATCTGCTTAGCTGTCCTATTTCTTTTATTACAAAGTTTCTAATTTACCAGATGATTTCATTAATATAAAACCATACTATAATATTTCCAATCTTAGTAAAGTTCTTTCTTCACTCATATTCCTGTTACCCACATTCTATCCCCCATTTCTGTTTTACTTTATAGCAAAACTCTCAAAATATTTATCTAAATTTACCCTGTGTTACTTCTATTCCTTTTCTCCCATGCTTTTCTATTTAATTTCCAAAGTCCTCTTTTTCAATTTTTACTCTTTTATTAGTACATGTTTCCAGCACATAATGATTACATTCCTCATAGGAAGTTGGTACATGTATATAATACATCTTAATTCTTTTTTATGCCCCCTCATTTTATTCCCCTTGCCTTTTACAAAATATCTAGCTCTTTATTTCCTATTGTCTTTTATTTTGCTTTTTATTTATATTTTGGGTTTCTCATATAAGAGAAACCATGAGGCTTTGTCTTTACCATTCTACTACTGAATTGCTCTTGTTAATATTGCCAATAATCTCCTTGAAAAATCCATTGGTCAATCCTCAGACATCTTGTCCTCTATGCGGTATTTGTCACTCCCTTCCCTTTGATAGGGAACTCTTCACTTTGCTTCAAGGACACCATTGTCTCTCTTTCTCTGACCCCTCCCCAAATCCCTTACTCTTTCCTCTCATCTTGCATAACTCTACATGTTGGAAGGTTGCCAGAGCTCAAATCTTGGTCTTCTTCTTTGTATATATTTATTCCCTTTTTATTGTCATCAAGTCCTATGGTTTTAAATAGCATCTATTTGTGGAAAATTCCACAAATTTTATCTCTAATCTTAATTTGTTCTCTGAAGTCTAAATTTACATAACATGTAATAGCCTATGAAATGTCTACTGAGATATCTTAGAAGTATCTCACATTTACCATGTTGAAAAAAGAACTTTTGATTTCTACCAGGATCCTTAAATCTGCTATTTCCATAGTATTTCTCATCTCAGGTAATGGAAACTGTATCATTCTATTTTGTCTTTTTTTTTGGTACTACTAAAACAAAATACCTAACACCACCACACCAGGTAAATGCTAAAAAGCAGAAATGTATTTTTCATAATCCTGGAGGCTGAAAGTCCAAGACCAAGGTGCTAGGAGATTCCATGTCCCATGAAGGCTGCTCTCTTTACTTCCAAGATGGCGTATTAAATGTTAGGGCTCTGTGGTAGAAGGGCTTGAAGGACAAAAAGAGCCTAGCTAATTCCCTTCAGTGCTTTTACAAGGCACTAATCACAACCATGCAGTAAGATCCCTCATGGCCTAGTAACCTAAGAGCCCACCCCTTAATATTGTTGAATTGTAGATTAAGATTCCACATCAATTGGAGGGAACACAAACATTCAAACCATAGCACAGTTGTTTAGGCCAAAAGTCTTGAATACATCCTCTTTCTCTCATATCTCATATCTAACTCATTATATCATAGTCCTCTTTCTTTGACATATTCTCCAAACCCAATAACTTCTCACTCCTATATTCTTTCCCAAGCCTCTAATATCTTTTGCCTGGATTACTACCACAGTCTCTTAACTGGTCTCCATGTTTTGGTCCTGGTCCCCCTAGAAACTATTCTTTAGGTAGCATCTTCTAGATTCCAAAATCTAAAATGATTGTTTAAATCCCTTTAATGTCTCCCCATCTCGAAGTAAAAGCCAAAGCCCTAATCATAGCATATGAAGCCCTATATATGATCTAAGACCTTTACCTCTCTGACTACCTTGTCTGTCACCATTTTCTCTCTGCTCAAGTCATATTGATCTCTTCACTTTTCTTCAAACATACCACACATGTTGTTGCCCCAGGGCCTTTATGCTGTCTATTTATTCCCTCTGCCTAGAATGCTCTTTCCCCATATTCAACTCCTTGTCTCTGTCAGACCTCTGATCAAATGTCACTGTAGCTGAGCATCCTTACCTGAGTACCTTGTATAAGTAAAACCACCACTACCTCTCCAATATTGTCTACTCTCCTAACCCTTTTCTTCATAGTTATCAATACCCATCTTATGTGTTATAAAAACATTTATTGTCTGTGATTTATTTTCCCCTCTAGTACATCACCTCAATAAAGGCAGGGACTTTTGTTCACTGCTAGACCTCCAAAGTCTAGAAAAAGGTCAGCACACAGTTAATAATAAATATTTTTGAGTAAATGAATTTTCAGAGCAATCCTAGATTTTCTTCACTACTAACATTAATCATTTCTCAGAGGATTCCGTCTTTTAAGGCAAGCTGATATCACTTCAAAGGAAATTGAGGCACAGTAGTGAGTTACAAAGGGTTTCAGAAGATCCATAAGTAAGAATAAACTCTTCTAGGATTAGGAAAGCCTGGGAATAAAAAAGGAAATATTGAGCTCATAAAACATCATTTGAAAGTATCACCATTTATCATTTGTCTGTGTCCATTAGAATGTCAGCTCCATGAGGGCAATGGTTTATCTCTGTTTTGTTTATTACTGTATCCCAGTGGATAGGAAAGTAGTTGGCAAATGGTGTGTGCTTGATACTTGAATAATTAATGAGAATGAATGATTCTAAATTCAGAATTAGTGTAGTCCAGAATATAAACTAGAGGAAAGAGTATGGAGGCAAGGAATTCAGTTCAGAGGCTGTTGTGGTTGTCCAAAACGAAGCTGTAAGCTGGTGAGCCTGTGGGCTTTTTGACTCTCTACCAAGAGCTGAAACTTCAGCAACAGTATCCAACATATGATCCTACATGTTGAAGTAAATATTCATTTATCCTTTTTTTTTTTTACAACTAAGCTTCAAACACAATTATTGCCCACTTATATTCTACTTCTAGGGATTTCCTATTGGTTAGAGGTGTTCTTCCCATGGTAACTAGAGAAGCAGATGTACTTTGCAAAATTAGGTTGCTGCTGTAAGTACAGACCTAGAAAGCTACTGCCAGAGGTCACTAGTGATATAGCTGATGATGACTGTTTTAAAAGTCATAGAGCCACTGTGACCTCACTCCCACTTCAGAAGCAGTTTAATAAACCACAGCAGAGGGGAGCTGAGATATAAATTCATGCAGATCACCGAAACCTCCTCCACCTTGCTACAATAAAAAAGACTAGATTTTAGCTTATTACAGACTCAGCCAATTGGACTTCTTGAGCTAACTGCCAGAAAACGTTCTTCGAAGGCCAGCTTGCTAGAAGGCACTTCATTCATCTTATAGAGACAGCTTATGTGAATCATGCAGTGCATAGGGGATATCAGCGAAGATGTCTGGGAGGACTGTATCAACCTCTTTTTACCCATTGAGATATGTTGTGATGCAGTAATTATCACCAATTCCCCACCCTGGTTATTAGCTTCTTATCCTGATGGTAACTTGTTCCAGTTAACCCAGGAGGAAATTCAGATCTTACTGAGAAGAGAAGAGAGAGAGAAGTTATTTCTTCATGGAATCACCCTTGCAGGAACCAAATGCTTGTTGATCCGGGACAACATATACACTGAAGGCAACAACACCATGGACCTGCGTACCAAAAGCCAGAGCCAAGGCACCCAGGCGGTGACCATGGTTCAGATTGAGTCTGTGTATCTTGTGGTTATGGGACTAAAAGGAACAGAAGGAGGGCCTCTCAATCTCAAAGCTTTTGAGGTGGCAGGTTACATCAGAGAGGCCATTCTTCAACACATGACCCATTTCTAACTAAATAAAAATGAGTTGATGTTTAACCTGTGGTTTGAATTCAGTGTTACATATTTTATCTGTTAAATTAACATGTCCAAAAAAATAAAATAACATGTCCTTCAGGAAAAAAGGAGATACCAGATCAGGTTTGAAAGGGTGTATTATTGGGGAGCTGTTGTGGGTTGGAGTATGAATAGTTCCTTCAGGTATTTGAACTTTTAGGCCTTTTCTTTTTTTACATTTCTTTTACACCTGAAATACTATTGTGGAAAACAACAGGCTCTGTCTTTTCTATCAAATGGGATTTTCTCTGTCTTGGGCCCTGGCTCACCCTGAAGAGCCCTTCCTGGACATACCAGTCACAAAGTTTCCTGCTCATATCAAACTTAGGAAAACAGCTATAAACCAAGAATAGCTTATTAAGAGCCAAGGACTTTCTGTTCTCCACATCCTCCTTTTGCTCCACATCCCTTCCTCCTCAATAACTTTTTGGATTCCTCCGACACTGCCTGAGTTAGCCAATTGGAACAGATTGTGAACTTTCTACCCAGCCAATGGAAAAGAGGTCAGCAACTCCCTTCTGCATTCGGATAAAAGAGCACACCCTCCTTTGTTTCTCTCCTGTGCCTGCTCCCTCAGACTTGTTTTCTTCTGCAGAAGAAAAACTAAAACTGCTTTGTCAAGATTTCTTGTTCTGTATCTGAGTGCATTCTTTTTGGCACTGAAAAATTGAGTCTGGGAGCTTATTCCTAACACTATCTCTCCCTGCTTCCTTACTTGATAGAGTAAACTGGGGACCAGAAATTCTCATTCTTAACTTTTTTCCATTGTCTTTCTCTCTTTGAACCTCAGATTACAAACATCCTTTAAGGGCTAGATCAAATACTACCTCCTCCAAGAAACTTTTTCTCACTTTCTCTGCCTTTAGGACTGACCCTGATTTGAGAGCACCAGCTCTCTAGGCCATTTCTTTCTCCTATAATTACATTTTGTCCAACATTCCTTGTATAACTATTCTGTATTCACTTCTAACTTTTCACATACACATTAGTTTTATTTCCAACTTGATTATAGTCTCCTGAAGAACAATGTCTTTTACTTCTCTATTGCCTTCTTCAGATCCCAGCATGGAGCTCTGCCACAGAGCACTTAGTAGAAATAGAATTTCCTCAGAGTGGATTTTCCACAGTGTAGATGATCTGAGCTGATTCTGGCTAGATTTTCATCTTTCAACTTGTAGCTCACCTTTCTACCAGGGAAAGCATGCATGAGGAGGAGCTGAGAGGTGGAAAAAAAATCTAACCCTTTAATCTGGCTTACACCTAGCAGCTCTGGGGCTAGCTGGGGTGAGAAAAGGCAGACATGAGAAAGATAGTGCTTATTTGATCCTGCAGGAGTGGTGATTATAGGGAACCCTCTGTATGTTAATTATAAGCAACCACCTCTAGCACACACATTCTCTTTCTCTCTTTCATTCTCTCCTTCTTACTCTCTCTCATATACACATATACACACATATACACACATACCTCATAAGCTTCTAAATGTTAGGATTTAAATGTAGAAGTGATCAAAATCTCCACAGTAGTGCTATTCAACATACTGCTAGTTACATAGGTAAATTTAACTTTTCTAGTATACACAATTAAAGAGGAAAAAAGAAAACAAACTTAATTTTAGGAATATACTTTATTTAATCCTACACTCCCACAATAGTATTATTTTAACATGTAATAAAAATACCATTAATAGAATATTTTGCATGTCTTATGCCAAGGCTTCAAAATCTGGTGTGTATTTCACATTTGAAACACATCTCAATTCAGACAAGCTTCATTTCCATTGTTCAATAGTCACATTAATATTATTACTATCATAATAGGTGGCATAGAACCTGGTCAACTCTCATCTAATATTTAAAACCCCTCTGCAACATCTCTATCAATAAATTAATCCATTCAATATATACCATGATAGGCCTTAGGTAATAAATGAAAAAGTCAATAAAGAGGAAAAAGAGGCTTCCTAAAAAAAGTTATTTTGGGAATGTGGGAATGTCTTAGTCACTTTTCTTGTTGCTGGGACAAAATACCCAACATCCGCAAGTTAAAGGAAGAAAGGTTTACTTTGGCTCATAGTTTGTACAAGTTGCAGTCCATAGCCAGCTGGTTCCAAAGCAAGGCAGCATGGCTGAGAGACATGGCAGAAAAGAAACAATCCATGGCAGGGGAGGCAGGAAGCAGTGAGCAGTGGCGGGAAAACCTGCTTTCCACCTTCCTCTTTATATTCCATCTAGGCTATAAGCCTATTGATTGGTGCCACCCACACCATGGATGGGGCTGCCATTATCCACACCCAAACTTATGCTAAACCAATTTAGTTATCACACATCTGTAATCCATATTCACACACCCTACATCAGTGTTGGCAAACCTATAGCACACCTGCTACAACAGGCACAGAGAACCCTCTCTGTCAGCCTGTGAGCCAAATAGCCCCAGCATCACTTTAGCAGCCAAGCATTCAGGTTTAACTGCAGTGTTGGCACTTTGCCATAAATAAGTGGACCAAGCTGTGGCCCTGGCCTCTTATGATGGTAAGTCTTTCCTTGGAGACTGAATACCCCTTGTATAAATAAGCTTGAACAGAATGTGTATAGAAACCCATGGAGCTGTCCTATGGCTTTTATAGGAAGACTTAGGGGAAGAACAGGGAAGTTAGACTTGTTGGAAGGACTCATCCCACTCTATTCACTCTGTGAGCCCATGGTGTTGTAGGTGCTCACAGAAGCATTCAGTTCTCTTCAAAAGCTAGTCTTAACCTTCTCCTGATGCCTCAGCACCACCTTTTCCTCTCTTGCATTCTACAGTCCAGCCACATTGAATTATTTACTATTTTCAGGACACACTTCACAATTTTACCCATGGAATTCTGGGAAATCATGCCCCTACCATTTCCTAACAATCTCAAGCCCATATACTACCCAGTTTGTAGGCCCAGTTACCAAATCCCATTCATCTAGGGATGTTCCCTATTCTCTAAGTTTGAAGATATTTCTTAATCCCTTGGAATTCCCTACCTCATTCTTTCAACCTCGCTCATAACACTTAATGCTTTCAAATTTTAGTTCTTATTGTATATGTACATACTTCCTCTCCAGAGATTATCATTTGACTGTGGACAGACATAAACAATGATGGATAAAGAAGTATTTACAGTTAATCTTCTATCTTGTTTTTTCCACAGTTCAGATGAGTGGAGAATGAAGAGAAGCTGTTCATTATTCCTCTCCATCCCTCTCCTTCCCAACTCCCCAGTACCAGTCAGTAATTCTCTTACCTAGGTAGTAGGAGATAAGGGTTACTCATGCTTGGAAATCTTTGGCTCTGGTTTTGAGGCTTTATATAATTAATTGTCATATTCTCTGCATAGGTTGAGTTCCATGTCAAGTAAATTGTAGATACAATTAACAGAATAGAAGTTGAATGGAAAAGCTACCTTTGGGCTCTGTTCCAATATGCATATTCTGCTAAGAGTTTTACAGGCTGCATATTCATTTATTCATATTTTTATTTCCTTGTAATATTGTATATAAAGACATTTATAGCAGATTTAAAAGACTTAAAATTTGAATCTGAGACCTGCACTATCACTAACTGACCCTGGATTAGTCACTCATTTCTATGGGTCCCTTTTTTTATATCTAGAATAAGGATATATTGGTACCTGCAAAACTGGCTGGGGATCAAATGAAAGAATGGGCACAAAGTGATTTGGAACATGTAATGTGCTATAGATATCAGGTCAGCGATGGGGTTAAAGTCATCTGTGTTCAGACAGATACTTGGAAGTAGGCAGTGGCAGGTGAGCTAGTGCCTGTGTGGTTGACAACAGAGTCTAAAATCCTTGGTTTTAAGGTACCTCTTGCAGCAAAGGCTTTAACTGATTTTGAAGTGGCAGGAGAAGAAGAAAAAATGAAGTGCTACCTCTTGTTAAAAGGGTGGGGTCAGCTCTTAGGAGTACGGGTAAGCAACCTCATCCTTTTAGCCTAGAAGGAAACAAGGTGAACATTTTCTAGGGCTAAAGCACTGTTTTGGTGCTTTACAGTTTATAAAATGCATTTGTTTTTCATTCATTCATTCAATGAACATATTTATTGAATGACTATTATGTACTTATGAATAGATAAAACACAATGCAATGTAGTAAGTAGTATTAGAGAGTGCATTTATTTATTCAAATGTTCACTGAATTCCTATCATGTTTGAAGAACTATTCTATGTACTGACAGCACAGCAGTGAAAAGAGTGGTGACACCAAAGTGTAAAACTCCTGCTTTCATGGAACTTACATTCTATCTGGGAAGCAGATAATACACAAAATAAATAAAATCCCCCATGTGTCAGATGATGACATGTGCCAAGAAAGAAAGAAAAGAGAGAAAGCAAGCAAGAAAGAAAAAAGAAAACAAGCAAGCAGAATGACTGCCAGAACAGAATAAGAGAAGGATATAATATTAAATAAGAGAGTTAAGGAGTGCCTTACCTACTGGCAAATTAAAGAAAAGACTTGAAGTAGGTAAAGCAGCAAGTCATGTGTATATCTAGGGGAAGAGAATTATAGGCAAGGACAAAGTCTGTGACGTAAAAGCAAGACTGGTATGTTGAAGCCAGAGTGTCATAAATAGGGAAGTGGAGTAGAAGGGAGATGAAATCAGAAAAGTTATGTGGGCTAGTTCTTAAGTGGTCTTATAGGACTTTAGCTTTTAATCTAGATTAATTAAGAATCCTTTGGAGAATTTGAGAAGAGGGATGATATGGCCTGACTTGTTTTAATGAAGTCACTGACTACTATGTTGGGATTAGATTGTGGGCGGACAAAAGTAGAGACAGGGAGACCAGTCAAGGTGCTACTGCAAATGATCCAGGTGAGAGATGGTAGCATAGACCAAGGTTATAGAAGGGGAGATAGTAATAAGCAATCAGATTTTGGATATGATTTGAAGCTAAAACAAGTGGGATATGCTGACAGATAGGAACTGGAGTATGAGAGAAATAGAATATTCAAGGATAGCAACAATGTGTTTTGAGAGGTGTGATTTGCTAAAATAGATGAGGAAGTGGAAAGAAATTTTGTAGTAAGGAGAGTAAGGGGGCTTAGCTTTGGTCATGTTAAGATTGTGATGTCTATTAGACATCTGAGTAAAAATGTTAAATTTTAAATAGACAGTTGATTATATGAGTCTATGTATTTATATACAACTTTCCCCACAAATGAATGACACTAACATAACAATATTTCATAGATTATAGTAATTTATAAAGTTATATTACATTAACTAATAATTGAATATAAATAGAAAATGAGGACCAAGGTAAAAAACATAAAATAAAGATTATTGGTCAGTTGAGCTGTCCTTTTGGCCCTGAATTCCCTGGTAGCCAAGGCAAAAAGCAAAATATGATCAATTACATTAATCTTACTGCCAGAAAGGAGGAAGTAAATATATACACATTATTATCACTGGTAAAGAAATGTCTGAATTTTGGTCCTAATATTTTTATAGTAAAAGTGGAACTGTATTTCAAATAACTATGCAAAACTGCTTAACAGAAAACAACAGATTCTTCACAATCAATCTTTGGCTTGTTTTTCAGTTAAACATCTGTCATTTCCCCAGGAAGCACTTCTGCCTTAATCCTTGGAATTACTTTATACTCTGCAAACAGCTTGTGGGTTTATATATCTATGACGTTGATTGGGTCAATCCCTTTACCCTTTCTTAAAGGCCCAGGTCAAGTGATATTTTCAATGTGCAGTATTTTTGTCATCTATTTTAGAGTTCTTTCTTTTACTCCAGATTTTCAAAGCAAATGTTTTCCTGTTTCAGAAAAATATGATAGCAAGAAGGGAGAGCCTATTACATTAATTCTTTACCTCCACAAACTCCCCAGTTGACATTATAGTCATCCTCATATACAGATGAGGAAACTGAAGAACAGTTAGTAAGTGGCATGTCCAAGCAGGCTATATCCAGAGTTCTGGTATTTTAAACCATTGTACATAGTATTTTTGAGCAGCAGGATAAGACAACAGGGAATGGTCTATACCCAAGAGTTTATACCCTATGTAAAAGTCATCATGTTAATATTTATTTTATGTAATATAAATAAATGTTAATAAAAAATATAAAAGCCATTCTATGAAAAGATAACTTTTCGTAACAAAAATAATTAGAGAATAACATTGGTAAATACACTGTGTATCATGATCTTAAAAAAATCTATTTTCATTGGCTGATCCATCTCTCAACTCATTTCCTAATAATACTATACATTTTTTGCATAAAACATTTGAATTATTAACAAAGTATCAGACAGTCGGTATAATTAAAAACAATTTCTTCCTTTTTCACAATGTCTGTTATACTTTTTGGTCCTTATTTACACTTTCAGTTTCTTATAACAGAGAGAAATTGCCATATTTACACATGTGTGTTCAATATACTTCACTTAAAAGTATGGTTTCAAGGTGCATCTATTTACCTAGAAATGTCTCAAGTTTATCCTTCTTTGTGGTTAAATGGTACCAATAATGGTATATTTTTAAAAAATGAACATCTTCCTTATCCATTCATCTGTTGACGGGCATTTGGTTGTTTCCAACATTTAGCTATTACAAACTGTGCCATTATAAACATGGATGCACATATATTGCTGTGGTATGATGCTTTTAATTCTTTTGGATAAAATGGTGTATTGGAGTCACAATTTTATGCACAAATTTTTGTTTTGGTACCGGGGATCGAACTCCAGTCCTTTTGCTTGCGAGCCAGGCAGCAGAACCACTGAGCTAACTCCCTGGCTCTTGGATTCACAATTTTAGAAGTTTGAGTCAATATTTGACTGACTCCAAGATAGAAACAGCATGGCAGAAGTGCACACCAGAGCAAAGCTGCTCATTTCATGAAGACCGTAAAGCAGGACAGGGAAACAGTGCCAGAGAGAAAGGTGAGCCATTAGATATAGATCCCAAGGTCACGCCTCCATGACCCACAAAGACACATGCAGAAAAGCTTTACTAATCTCTTAGGTGGCTCCAAATCCAATCAAGCTGACAAGCTTAACAATCACAGATGGATACTAGGTAAATGAGGCATTTAGAAACCCAAATAGACATGACCAAATAAGAACCTTCTCACAATGTTTCATAGTTAATGTTAAAAATTCAGAACAGCTGGGGATTTAGCTCAGTGGTTCCGCCACCTGCCTCACAAGCACAAGGTCCTGAGTTTGATCCCCAGTACCAAAAAACAAAAAAAGTTGTTGCAAGCAAAAATTCAGAACAAAGAAAGAATATTAAAAACTATTGATCAAAACACCAAATCACTTACAATAGTAAATGAATGAGAATAACACCAGGTTTCTCAACAAAAACACTATAGACTTGTAATCACATATTTCACATTGTCACTACAGTGACTGGGTGGGAGACAGCCACAGATGAGTGTTGGTGGGGGTGGCTAATCACGGACTCCCTGAGAACTTTAGGCAGCAGCAATCTCAGGCTATGAAGGAAGGCTTACCTTGTCCTCTGTTTAAGAACTCAGACTGGTTGCATGTGGTTTTTTGAGGGTCTGGGTCTGACAATACTGAGATTAAGTCCAGCAGATTGCTTGCCCTTTCCTTGCTGCCTACTTCCAGGACAGATCTCAGGGGTCTTTTGTGTAATGGTTTAGATATGGGGTGTCTACCAAAAGCTTCATGTGTTTAGAAGGTAATTGGATCATGAGAGTAATATACTCATCGGGGGATGTGTTCACTAATGAGTTTATAGTTGACTTGTTGTTAGGAGATGAGGCCTGGCTAGAAGCAGGTCTCTAAGGGCATGATTTGAAAGAGCATATCTCCTTCTTCAGTTCCCCTTTACTCTCTCTACTTCCTGGATACCATAATATGAACAGATTTCCTCAATCCAGCCTCTTCTATCAAAAAGTTTTTCCCTTGGAGCCAGATGACCATGCAGACTGAGATTTCTGAAATCTTAAGCCAAAATAAACTTTTCCTCCATTAAATTATGGGTCTTCAGTACTGTGTACTGAATGTAACTAAGAGAGTCTGCTTTCCTCATCTGCCAACATGATCGATGATATACCTCAGCTTGGATGTTTGCCACATCCCAGGGTGCATAGATGATGGGCTGTCTGGAGCAAGTGGGACACCATACAAGCCCACAGGCTGCAAAGATATTTGGGGATAGTGGTGATTTGGAGTGCACAGAAAAGCACAAATCCTAGAAGCCACTGGAATGAATTCAGCCTTAAGGTAGACAACACACCATTGACTGACCCAGCCCACTGGGAAAAGTGAGGCAGAAGCTGGGTGTGGTAACACAATAATCCCTAGTTGTGATTCACTATCCTTTCCAAATATCTGCTAGATTTCAATACAACAAACCCTGGAAAGAGTCAATGCACCTAAACAACTCAAAGTGGAGCAGTAGTTTGGATACATGTCTCTTTTTCTTTATGTTTTGGGGGGGAGTGGGTTCTTTATTGTTGTTTCTTTTATTCCTTTCTTTTCTTCTTTGTTTACACTTTGTATTTATTTTTGTTTTCATTTTTTAGCACTTTTACCTAATTGTATTTGCTTTTATTTATCTTTAATTGGATATTTTTATCTTTTAATTGGATTTTATCTCACTTTCCTTCCCTCACTCTTCTTCTTCCTTTCTTTTTCAATTTTTACCTCTTTCATTTTTTCCTTTTCTCACCTCTTTTATTATTATTATTATTAATTCATATCCATGTTTACAACAGCACAATTCATAATAGCTAAATCTTAGAACTAGACTATATGTCAATCAACAGATGAATGGATTAGAAGGTGGTATTTATACAAAATGAAATACTACTCTGCAATAAAAAAGAATAAACTTGAATAATTTGTAGGAAAATGGATGCACCTTGAAATCATAATATTACATGAAGTAACAGAGACACGTAAGCTTAGAAAAATATATTACAAAATAAAAGACAAATAATAGAACAGAAGAGATAGAAAATGAAGGTACTGTGATCCAGTTTGGACAATATATCTAAAAGTATTTCTTGACTAAGTACAATTGTCTCATATGTTTTATATGTTCTTTGGCCTTTTCGTCTAGTTTTCAATCTGTATATGTGATAGTTAACTTTATAAGAACTTATAAGATAAAGAAATGAATCTAATTCTAGAAAAATAAAAGGGGTCATTGGAGGGAGGAAAGAAAGAAATTGAAATGTGATATATATACATACAAATCCCCTACAGTGCCTACAGTGAATGTAATCATTATGTACTGCAAACAAGTATTAATAAGAATTTAAAAAGAAATTCAGTATTTATAATAATAACATGGGTTTTGTTTTTTCAGATAAAATATTATATCAAAATTTCCAAGGACTTAGACCTCACCTTGGTTCTCACCCTTTCCCTTACCAGTAATCAAAATGAATGCTCCACTAACTCTGTTGTGGACAGGAATTTATTTTTCAGTGATCAACATAGGTTAGATTTGCATATGTTCTATGGAGCAGAATAACCTGAAATCCAAGCAGCACATGAATACCCAGTTGTGATCCTCATTGTCTTAAATTTTATTTTTATCAGATTAGAAAATGGTAGTGAGAATACTAGAACATATGAAAAGTTAAGGAATCTAGTTGAAAGTGTTGAATTTAAGAAAATATTTACTGTGAAACACCATACTGCCTTTGATCTCAAAGTATAGCTTTTCCAGCTACCTCTATCCTTTTTCTCACCTTTGTTTAATATTCATATCACACATATAATAAGCTAAGCTCTGAATGAAAGAATGAAAAAGCTAAGCTTTGCTTTAAAAGACTACATAGACAAGAATAGACCACCACTTTTGAAGTATAGCCTAGCCTAAAATCCATATTCATTTTGAATGTCTATTCTCCTGTAAAGTGGAGCCAATTGCCCATCTCAATTAGATTCTATAATAGAGTGAAATAATGAGAACAAAACACATAGCAGAGTTTGACACATCATCACCGTCTATTAAATATGAGAAATTATGGTTCGTTAATTAGAATTGCTATTATAACAAATGACAGGGGGAAGATTCAAATCTAGTTCTGCCTGATGTCAAATTATAATAAGATTTATACTCTTCATAGTTTCTGATTCAGGTCTCAACTCCTGAAATCCTCTCAACAACTCAAGAAAGCAAAGATCATAAGTCCCAGAGAAAGACAATGGCACTGTTGAGAAAGGAAGGGAAGGTGATTTGGTCTTGAAAACCGTCTCACTTCCAGCCCTGCATTCTTTTTCTATGGCCACAAAAGACCCACTATAGCTAAGGAGAGTTTGTGGGGCTCCACAAAAATTCACGTGACCAGGGAACTCATTGCTAAAAATGGGATGAGGAAGAGAATGAGCCTTTACTATGTGCCTAGTAAATTCTCTGTTTAATATTAGTTATCTTATATAATGTTCATAAGGCTGTGGTACATTGTTTCCCTTTTATGCATCAGGAAACCGAGGCTCAGAGAAGTGAATTGATGTAGGGTCACATTGTCCTTAAGTGACCATGCTGGAGCTTGGATCTAACACTGTATGACTCCAGACTGAATGCTGTTGTTCATTACACTAATACTAATCAACAAGAGAATACTTCAATTTCAACTTGCTCTTTTTATTTTACATCCTGCTTCATTTTTCAGTAGCTAGTACAGTTCTATAGCTCAAAATCAAAAGATTGTGAAAAGTATACAAAGATTTTCCCTCTCGGGCTCATCTAACAATCATTCAGTTCCTTTCTGTAAAGGCATCCCATATTATCAGTTTCTTTAGTGTCTCTCTAGATATAGCCTGTGTATATACAAGAAAAGAATATAAATGATATATTAATAAATAGTATATATTCTTTAAAAACACATGCCGTAGCAAAATCTGAACATTGCAATATTGCCAGATTTTTTTTCCATTTAGAATATTTACAGCTGCTTCCCATGTTAAACAGATTCTGGATTGGCTCTAAAGACCTTTGACTGCTGGTATTAGTGATTTTGAGTTATCCCATTCTGGTGTGTATGGGGATGGGAAGGGGAATTGAATCTAGTGACTTATTTCTAATTAATAAAAAGCAGCAAAAATCACTTTTGGGGGGAAGTCACTTCAGAGATTAGGCTAGAAAAGACTAAATTTTATCTTACTGTCACTAACTATTTTCCTCTCTACTTGCTGGTTTTGATGCAGCAAGCTGCTATGTTGGAGAGCCCCATGTGGCAAGGCACTGGGTATGGCTGGCCACCAGATATGAATTATGGAGTCCCTTTAGTTTAAGAACCTGAAAAAGCTAGATATTAATGACAACCACATAAGTAAGCTGGGAAGTAGATCCTCCCCTAGTTGAACTTTGAAATGACTACAACTCAGGCCAATTTTAGCCTAAGAAAGACCCTACCCAGCTAAGCCAAAATCAGACTCCTGACCTACACAAAGCCTGATACAATAAGCATTGTTTCAGACCATTAATTTATTACACACAATAGAAAACTAAAATACTTTCATACCAGCACATAAAGTGATTCATCAATCTCTTTATGTGGCATCATCTGGGTAATCAGTCCTCTTTATATGGACACTGAAGTTGTTTCCAGTTGTGTGCTATTATAAATAGTACTGCCATGAATAACTTTGTACAAAGGTCTTTTGAAACAAGCTGTTATATCTGTAAAAATAATTTCTTAGAAGTAGACTAGTTAAGTAGATACAATTTTAATTTGGTCAGAGATTGCCAAAATGATCTACATGAGTGTGTGCTAATTTTCACCACCATCAACAGTATGTGAATGAACAGGCATTTTCTGAACACCTACTAAATATGTCAGACACTTTGTGAAATGCAGGGGAGACATGGACCCTATACAAGATATGCACTGAGGAAGTGCTTTTAACTTGTTCTGGGATTGCGAGAAAGGCTTCCTGCAGGAGCTAATGCCTGAACTAAATCTTGACTAATGAAGAGCTAGCTGGGTAAATGGAAGGAGAGAAAGGCATATCAAGCAAAGTAAACTGCTTGAGAGAAAGTTATCAAGTTATTGCATGGAGGAACTTTAAGAACTTCTGTATTTTTAGAGCACAAATAATAAAGTTTGGAATAACTGGAAGTGAAGGAGATTAAACAGTAGAAAAAGCAAGGATCCATCATTCTTTCAATATTTTAATATCAAGTCCGCACTACTGATCACCTACTTTATGCCAAGTGCTGTCATAGAGGTTCTGTTCAATCAAGCTAGGGATTTTAAGTTCATATGAATATTACTTCAAGAAATAAATTTTGGAAGTAACTGAGCCCAGAGCTACCCTTGGACTTCTGGGGCAGCTAAGTAACAAAACGAATCCCAGTGGGAACCATCATATGTACAGTTCTACTCTGTGCCCAGGACCTTTTGCTAGCAGATGTCAATAAAGCTTACTAAAGTGCTAGGGTACTGATTCTCAAAGTTGTAGGTTGGAGGGAAAGAGCATTGAATGGATAGGCAGGTGGGTTGCCCCCCTATCTTGGTACTGATCCTTATCCTCTGTACTCTTTAGCAAGCCCTTTCTCTTCTTGTTCCCCAGCATCCTCCCCTTTCCCTAGTCAGTAAATGGTGATTTTTCTTCTAATTTTTTCTTCACTGAATCAGTGTAATATTTTCTTCAAACAAAATCTTACACAAAACCTCAATATTTGAAGCAAAAACTTCAGTCTTCTCCCTCCTTCCTACCTCTCATATTTTGTGTGTGTGAATTTGTGCATGCGTCTTTGTATGTGTGTAGGGGATGTGTATCTTGTATGTGTATCTTGCCCATACTCCATGCCCCACCAAAAGCCTCAAAACCTTCTGTGTGAAATTTGATTTGGTAATTTTATTTCTCCCAGAAAACCAGGTTTTGATGACACAGGGAAATCGAGTCTTGTGAAGCTGACATCTGCTTCTATTATGGCACCTGTGGTGCCCTGCCATCTTTCTATATAATGCTCACACTGCCACTGAGCAAGCACCACATCCTTAACCAAGGGCCACTCTTCATTTTGCTGCAGTATCAGCCCCTTACTTCTACACAGGAGTCTTTGGAACCTCTGCCTCTTTTATTCCCCCACCTCCATTTCCTAGTGCACATATATTTTTCATCCAGCCTATCTGGGACTGGAGAAAACTTTGAACTGAGCTTTGAAGTGACCCCACCTGCTTTCTTGATCTACTTCTGCTTTTCTGTCTCCTAAATTTGTGTAATAGATTATCTTCTAAGTTTTGTACTAGCCACACCTTCCTTTCTTTCTATTTTTTTTCTTTTCTTTTCTCTTTTTAGTATGGGGAATTGAACCCAGGGCCTTCACACTGAGTTACAATTCCAGATCTTTTTATTTTTTTGAGTCAAGCTTTTGCTAAGTCACCCAGGGTGGGCTCAAATTTGCAATCCTCCTGTTTCAGCCTTCCAGATTTCTGGGATTACAGGCATGCACCACCACTTCCATCTTAAACACATCTTCCTTTCTAACATTCAAGTCTGCTTTATTATTTCACAGCTTCAAGTGGCTTCCTATGCAGGAAAGACCAAGAATCCTTGGTGAATTGTCACTCCTTACACATATTATCAAACCTGATAGTCTAAAATCAAAGCCTAGGAAAAGTCATTTTAGATGCTTTTTTAGGTTCCTCATTTATAAATTGTAGACCAAGTTTATAATTAATTTCCTCATTAATAAATATGATTACATTTATTTTAAAAACTCAGTCAAATAGGCACTATTATAATTTGATACAAAATAAAACTAATGGCTAAGAGAAAGTCAATAAATTTATTTTGGGGGTCACAGCTAAAAGTCATAGTTAGTGAAGGACTCTTGTTAGCAAGACAGACTCCATATTGCTGCTTGACCCACCTGCCTGCCCTTTAGATGAACTCAGAAGGAGGAAGCTTAGAAACCTCCTCCCCTTAGAGAGTCTCTTAGAAACAACAATTAATCAACTGTTGTTTTACATATGTTCTAACAGCAGGACGTTCCGCTTCTGTACCTTTTGCTTGCTTTACTACTTCTATCCCATAGGGGAGCCTAGAAACTGTTGGCCTCAAAGGTGTATAAAACATGTTTGTCAACTCCCAGTCGAGGCCCAAGTCCGATGCTCGGCTCGGGTCCCGGCCGGTAATAAACTCCTGTGTGGATTTAATATCGGTCTCTGGTTGGTTCTCTCTCACTGGGTGCAACAATTAGGGCTGAAACCAAAGTCTGATTCTTGAGTTCTAGCTTCATTTCTGTTACAATAAGCTGCTTTTCATGGCCAGGGATTTAACTCAGTATTTCCACTGCCTGCCTCGCAAGTGCAAGGTTCCAAGTTCAATCCCCAGTTTAAAAAAAAAAAAAAAAAAAACAAAACCCACACAAACAATAAGCTGCCTTTCATCTTTCATGATAGTCATAAATGTTTGGAAATAAGGCCCTAGAATACTGTTTTGAGAAATGTTACAAAACAGTTATCTTATGCTGTCAGGGAGGAGGTAAGAATTGATTAACAGTGTTTGTCATAAGTACGAGTATGGAGAGAAATTCCATATATTTGTCATCCCTTATTTAATTCAGCTGCCTCATTATTCAAATAAGTAAACCAAGACTCAGGAAAGACATTGACTTGGTTACAAGGAGCCCATGGAAAATCCAGAATTAGTATCTAGACATCCTGTCATTCTTTCCTCTTTAACAATTTTCCTGGATGAATACATTATTCTCTGCTTTGGAACCTAGCTGTTTTGCTAGGAACCCTTAAGCTTTTCATCAGATTTCCAGGCTCATTTGGGATAGGGAAATATTTGTAAGAAACCAAGTCCTTAATTATCTTTCCCCTCTTTCTTACCTCTAGCTCTTCTTCCCTCAAAAAGTACTTATATAGGGCCTGAAGAATGAGGAAAAAATTGATTCTTGGATTTGAAAGTCTCATTTTCCAGTAGTAATGATTTTTCTGAAATTGGAGAATGAAAAATGTTGAACCATCATGGGCTCACTATGTTTAATTGTCCAGAGGCTTACGTCTGAGGGGTAAGTAGGGATTGAAATCCTGCCACATTCTACTCCCCTTACCTATATTTCATGATATAGGGCTACTTTCTCCTGGAGGATAATATAATAGTCCCCTTTCCAAGGGATGCAATTTGTCAAAAGGGGTACCTCTGACAAATAAATCTACCTAGAAGTAGGGGTAGAGAGAAATATTTTTCTAAATTGAGAAAAGACACAGGATGGGCTTACATTGGTTGCCTCTCCCCAGTGAGGAAAGAAGTTGCTCCTGTGAGGACTTCTACCCACAAGTAGGATAGATATGTGGTAGATATAGCTAGATTTTTCACTTCCCCGTCCTTGTTCGGCTCTGTCTTGGCCTCCTGGTATTAACCTTTCACTCTGTCTCTCCTTCAGAACCAGTAGCTGACAAGCTAATTAGCACCTTCCTGATCACTAAGGCTTCCATTAAGTTTCAAAATGTTCAAATAACTAACTACTAAGTAGGGTATGAAGAAGCTCATGCTAAAAAGGTTGTAGAAGGTGCAGATCAAAGCTGGGGCTGTGAAATGCAAGGCAAGATAAGAATAATGTGCAATCATGAAGTTGGGGGTCAGACAGTTAAACGAGGGAGGAAAGTGAAATAGGAGGAAGTTACCCTGCTCCGTCTGTCATGTGAATCGGAATGGATTTGAAGGAAGGTTGCACTTGTGGGACAGAAAGATTAAATCTCAGTGTTGTTTTATTTACATTTCTATAATGGCCAAAGATGCTGAACATTTTTTCATGCATTTATAGACTATTTGTGCTTCTTCATATGAATTGTTTCCATTCATTTAAATAGCCCATTTTTTATTGGACCTCTTAGTTTGGAAAGCCTAATAATTTCTGTGATCTTTATATATTCTAAATATTAGTCTTTTGTCTTGGGAGTAACTGGCCAAAACTTTTTCTCATTCTGTAGGTTATTTCTTCACTCTGTTGGGTCTTTCTTTCATTATACAGAAACGTTTTTATTTGATTTTATCCCATTTGTTAATTCTTGGTATTATATTCTGTGTAATTAGGGTCCTGTTCAGAAACTCCTTATTCAGAAACTTATGATTTCAAGAGTTTTACCTATTTTACCTTTCAGCATATAAAGTGTCTTCAAGAGTTTTATGTTTTATCTTCCAGCAGATTCAGTGTTTCTGTTTCTGTATCTAGGTTTTTGATCCATTCTGATTTGAGTTTAGTTCAGGGTGAGAGATATGAATCTAGATTTATTCTACTGCATATGAATAACCAGTTTTCTCAGAACCATTTGTTAAAGAGGCTATGTTTTCTCCAAAGTGTTTGGATTGATTCCTTTACCAAAAATCAGATGGCTGAAGGTGCTTGCGGGTATTTCTGCATCCGCTGTTCTATTTCATTGGTCAATATGTCTTGTTTTTTTGAATGTATCATGCTGTTTTTTACTACCATAGATTTGTGGTATAACTTGAAGTTCTAGATTTTAGTGCCTTTGTCCTTGTTGTTTAGAATTGTTTTGGCTATTCTGGTTTTGTTCTGACTCCATGTATAGTTTAGAATTCTGTGAAAAAAAGCTCATAGTATTTGGACTGGAACTGTATGTAATCTATATGTCATTTTTGGTAATATGGTCATTTTGACAATATTGGTTCTGCCTAACCAAGAACACGATGTCTTTCTATTTTCTTTTTGTGGGGGCATTATTAAATTTTTATTTTTATTGGTAAATGTTTGTATAATGATTACATTCATCATAGGGAGTTGGTACATATACATAACACATATCAATTCTTATTTTATCCTCTTCCACTCCCCTCTCTTCTCCCTGCCTTCATCTTTTGTTCTGCTTCTTATTTGCAAAAGATATGTCACTGTATTTCCTATCATTTATCTTTTATTTTGCTCTTTATTTATATTTTGGGTTTCTCATATAAGAGAAACCATGAGATTGTCTTCTACAATCTCTTCTTCCAGAGCACTATAGTTTCTGTTATAGAAGACTTCCACTTCTATTGTTAGTTAATTACTATGTATTTAATTAGTTGAAGCCATGATGAATGGGATTGTTTCCTGATTTCTTTCTTGGTGGATTCATGACTACTGTGCAGAAACTCTATTGATGTTTTTCTGCTGATTTTGTATCTTGCCACTATGCTGAATTTGTCTATTAGTTATAAGAGCCTTCCAGTGGAATTTTATGGATCTTCTATGGAAAGGATCATATCATCTACAAATAAGGACAGTTTTGCTTCTTTCCTACACAAATCCCTTTTCTTTCTTCCTCTTGCCTGATTGCTCTGGCTACAGTTTCACTTTCTATATTGAACAGAAGGAGTGAGAGTGTTGTTGTCTTTTTCCTGATTTTAGAGGGAATGATTTCAGTTCTCCCGTATTCAGTATGAGATTGGCAGTGGACTTATCATAAATGGCTCTTATCAGTTTAAAATAAGGTACTTTCATACTTATTTTCATCAGGGCTCTTATCATCAGTGAAAGCTAGGTTTTGTCCAAAGCTTTTTCTGCATCTATTAGGATGATCATGTCATTTTCAAATTTACATCTATTTATGTGGTGTATCATATTTGTTGACTTACATAAATGGAACCCATTATTGTATCCCTGGGATGAAGCCTGCTTGGTCTTAATGTATGAACTTTGTAATGATTTGTTGCATTGCATTGGCAATTATCTTGTTGAGGAATTTTGCACTTATGTACATTAAGAAAATTGGCCTGTAGGACCAGCTTACCCAGGCGAGTGGAGAGAAATGCCCCTGACAACCTGGAGCCCTGCTGATACGAACCTGTCCCATGCCCACTGGCAGCCAGCTGGATGGTAGGGAGCACACCACACTCGCCACACACACAGTGACCAGCTTAGCCACCGGGGGGCCTACAGCCCACACCCCACCCATCTCTGGCCTCCTGGCTGTGCCACTACCTGGTTCCACACTACAAAGGCACAGAGGGGTATGAAGGACATTGTCCTGCACTTCAGAAGATAGAGCAGAAGTGAACAACAGATAGAGGGCCTCTCTCAGGCTCCTTGATGAAAACAGAAGCCCACTGGAAAAGTGAAGAGATCTCTGCAATGAAGGCACACCAGACCACTGTACTTGGTAAGTTGGAGGGATCATCACCTCCCATTGGAACCTTGACTATCTTCAGGGGAAGGGCAGCTGGAACCTGCAGTAGAACCTTGCAGAGTTCAACCCTGCAGGAGGACAGGGAGCTCAACTTGGGACTAGCAGCCAGAAATCTGCCTGTATCTCACGGGTCTGCTACTGGCTTGCTGAGACTCATTGACTTATATCTGCACATGGCTGCCCACATTGTCTATTGTGACAGCAGAGACATAGCCTGGAGGAGCCCCATCATTTTTATTTTTTGTGATTTGCAAAAATATTTTCTCTCTTATTTTTAATTTTTTTCTACTGTTTTCAAAGTTTTTTTTCTCTTCTTTTTTTCTTTCCTCTTTCATTTCTCTCCCTCTCTCACACTCACTCTCTAGCTGTCCCACATTGTTCTTCAACTCCCTTTTTGTTCCTCTTCTGGTCCTAATTCCAATTTCTTATTTATTTTTCTTTTCTTCATATTTACCTTCTATTGCCTGTATCCTCTGACCTCACTGTTAACCTTTCCCTATCCTTCTACCTATCTATCCCTCCCTCCCCAATTCCTTCTAACTTCCCATCCACAGAGATAAAGTTGCTATGTTGAAGAGTTTATTCACTATAAACATATGTTGAGTTGGTCCTCGATTTTGATTTAATTCACACAGTTAAAGGTGATAGATTAATAATTACCACAAATGGTTATTTTCTGAGCTGTGCTTGATGCTATGGTGTTGCTGATTGTATCATTTGGGTAAGGTGTTGTGATTGCTTTCCAGTTATAATGGAAATGAGATATCCTCAGAGTCATTTGAGACTCAAAACCTAAAGACCAGCTATATCTGGAAGACACATCAGAAAAGTAATCATTCCACAAGGGTTCTAAATGCAAGCAACAGAGATACTTACAATAAGCAATTTCAAAGTATCAACCCAGGAATTAAACCAAGGATAGTAGGAAAAACAAAAATGAGAAGACATTTAAGCAAGGCACAAACTCAGACTTCCACCCCACCAAAGGCAAATTCTGGGGGAAACGAGGTGGAAAAGTCTGATAATCAACCACCTGGACACCCTGAACCAATAGCACAGGAAGTAACAGAACAAATGAATGAGGCCCTAGAAAAATTCAAAACAGAAATAATTTCCCAGATAACTACAGAGATAGTGAGCAGAGTGAAAGACATGATTAGAGGCTCTAGAACAGAAACAGATAAAACACAGGTGAGCTCAGAACCATGCTGGAAGCCATGAATGCCCAGCATAAGAAAAAAATGGAAACCATTATCGTCCAACAAAAGAAAGAAATGGAATCCATGAAACAGGTTCAAACAGATATCCAGGAGTTAAAAACTCCATTGTAAGTATGCACAGCAGATTAAGGGAATGTGAAGATAGAATATCAGATATAGAAGACAGGATGGTGGTTAATGACCATGAAAACAGAGATTTCTTCAAAATAGTAAGGGACCACAAGGAATGAATCCAGCAGCTTCTAGATGACACAAAGAACAGCATAAGATTGATAGGAGTCAATGAAAAAACAGGAGAAAGTACAATTGATGTAAAAAAAACCTGTTCACAGAATAGTAGAAAGCTTCCCAGACAGAGATGGAGAATTGGACATACAGAAAAGTGAGGCATATAGAACTCCAACTAGCCATGATCAAAAAAAATCTACACCTAGACATATAATACTCAACATCCCAGAAACCCAAAAGAAGAACACAATCTTACAAGCAGTTAGAGAAAAAAAACCAAATCACCTACAAAGGAAAGCCCATCAGAATCACAGCAGACTTCTCAACACAAACCCTCATGTCAAGGAGAGCCTGGAGTGAAGTATTTTAAGCCCTAAAGGAAAATAACTTCCAACCTAGACTATTGTATCCTGCAAAATTATCTTTCAAAATCGATGGGGAAACTAGATACTTCCATGCCAAAGAACACCTGAGAAATTTCATGAAAACCAAACCAGCACTACAAGCACTTCTAAACAATATCCTAGAAAAAAGCAATGAAGGCCACAACTCCATGAGGCCCAACAGAGGGAAGCGACCAGGCAAGGCAAGAAACTCAAGGGAAAGGGGAAGAAATTTTAAAAAATGTTTAAGTAAATGCAAAAGAATTAGCCTACCTTATCAGAAAAAGGAAAGAAAAGGCTCAAATCCATGCAATTAAGAACAAAAAAGGTGAAGTCAGAACAGACCCAGTAGAAATCCAGAAGAGTATCAATACCTACTTCGAGAACCTGTACTCTAATAAAATGGAAAACACAGAAGAAATGGACAGATTCCTAGATACGTATGAATTGCCAATGTTTCTAATAAGGTTGGCTAAAGCTTTATTGATTTTATTTATTTTTTTGAAAAACCAACTCTTTGACTCATTGAATTTTTGTATCCTTCTCTTAGGCTCCATTGCAATGATTTTTGTTCTGATATTTACAATTTCCTCTCTTGTACAAGGTTTAGGTTTGTTATGCTCTTCTTTTCCTAGGATCTTGAGGTTCTGCATTAGGTTATTTGAGTTCTGTTTTCCTCATATGGGCATCCACTGCTATGAATTTCCCACAGAGAACTGCTTTCATTGTGTCCCATAGATTCCTGTATGTTGTACTGCCATTATCATTTATTTGTACAAACTGTCTAATCTCTTCTTTAACTTCCTCTGTGACTCATTGGTTGTTCAGGCGGGTGTTATTCAATTTCCAGGTGTTTTGGGGAGTTTTGCAGTTTCTCATGTTATTGATCTCCACTTTTATTGCACTATGGCCTGATAATATACAGGGGGTAATTTCACTTCTTTTACATTGACTTGGACATGTCCTATGAGCTAGCATCTGGTCTATTTTGGTGAATGACCCATGTGCAGCTGAAAGAATGGGTATTCTGATTTTGTGGGGTGGAACACTCTGTAAATATCTATTAAGTCCATTTGTTCAATAGCTTGGTTCAGTTCTTGAATTTTGTTGTTAATTTTTTTGTCTAGATGATCTGTCTATTTGTGATAGTGGGGTATTGAGGTCCCCCACTACAATTGTATTAGTGCTTATTTGGTTTTTCATGTCCATTAATATTTGTTTTGTATAGTTGGAGGCATTCATATTTGGTGCATATATATTTATGATTGTCATCTCTTCCTCTTGGATTTTTCCCTTCACAAGGATGTAGTGACCATCTTTGTGTCTTTTAATTAGTTTTGGTTCGAAATCTACTTTGTCTGCAAATAAGATTGCTACCCCTGCTTTTTTTCTGGGTTTCTGTCATGTGGAGAACTATTTTCCATCCTTTTACTTTCAGTCTATGAATTTCTTTTTTAGTTAGATGTGTTTCTTGTATAGAGAATATTGTTGGATTTTGCTTCTTAAACCATTCTGCCAGTCTGTTTCTTTTGATTGGTGAATTGAGTCCATTAACATTGATGATTATAATTGATAGATATTGACTCATCCTTGTCATGATGTTTTAAAGTTGTTGGCTCTTTTATTTGTTTTATTTTCCCCCTTTCCCTTTATTTTCTTGCCTTGCCTGGTCGCTTCCCTGTGTTGGCCCTCATGGGGCTGTGACCTTCATCATCTTTTTCTAGGATATTGTTTAGAATTGCTTGTAGTGCTGGTTTGGTGTTCATGAAATTTCTCAGGTGTTCTTTGTCATGGAAGTATCTAATGTCCCCATTGATTTTGAAAGATAATTTTGTAGGATACAACAGTCTAAGTTGGAAGTTATTTTCCTTTAGGGCTTGAAATACTTCACTCCAGGCTCTCCTTGACATGAGGGTTTGTGTTGAGAAGTCTGCTGTGATTCTGATGGGCTTTCCTTTGTAGGTGATTTGGTTTTTTTTCTCTAACTGCTTGTAAGATTGTGTTCTTCTTTTGGGTTTCTGGGATGTTGAGTATTATATGTCTAGGTGTAGATTTTTTTTGATCATGGCTAGTTGGAGTTCTATATGCCTCACTTTTCTGTATGTCCAATTCTCCATCTCTGTCTGGGAAGCTTTCTACTATTCTGTGAACAGGTTTTTTTTACATCAATTGTACTTTCTCCTGTTTTTTCATTGACTCCTATCAATCTTATGCTGTTCTTTGTGTCATCTAGAAGCTGCTGGATTCATTCCTTGTGGTCCCTTACTATTTTGAAGAAATCTCTGTTTTCATGGTCATTAACCACCATCCTGTCTTCTATATCTGATATTCTATCTTCACATTCCCTTAATCTGCTGTGCATACTTACAATGGAGTTTTTAACTCCTGGATATCTGTTTGAACCTGTTTCATGGATTCCATTTCTTTCTTTTGTTGGACGATAATGGTTTCCATTTTTTTCTTATGCTGGGCATTCATGGCTTCCAGCATGGTTCTGAGCTCACCTGTGTTTTATCTGTTTCTGTTCTAGAGCCTCTAATCATGTCTTTCACTCTGCTCACTATCTCTGTAGTTATCTGGGAAATTATTTCTGTTTTGAATTTTTCTAGGGCCTCATTCATTTGTTCTGTTACTTCCTGTGCTATTGGTTCAGGGTGTCCAGGTGGTTGATTATCAGACTTTTCCACCTCGTTTCCCCCAGAATTTGCCTTTGGTGGGGTGGAAGTCTGAGTTTGTGCCTTGCTTAAATGTCTTCTCATTTTTGTTTTTCCTACTATCCTTGGTTTAATTCCTGGGTTGATACTTTGAAATTGCTTATTGTAAGTATCTCTGTTGCTTGCATTTAGAACCCTTGTGGAATGATTACTTTTCTGATGTGTCTTCCAGATATAGCTGGTCTTTAGGTTTTGAGTCTCAAATGACTCTGAGGATATCTCATTTCCATTATAACTGGAAAGCAATCACAACACCTTACCCAAATGATACAATCAGCAACACCATAGCATCAAGCACAGCTCAGAAAATGACCATTTGTGGTAATTATTAATCTATCACCTTTAACTGTGTGAATTAAATCAAAATCGAGGACCAACTCAACATATGTTTATAGTGAATAAACTCTTCAACATAGCAACTTTATCTCTGTGGATGGGAAGTTAGAAGGAATTGGGGAGGGAGGGATAGATAGGTAGAAGGATAGGGAAAGGTTAGCAGTGAGGCCAGAGAACTCAGGAAGATCATGCAAAGTCTATGAAACAGTTGAAGACAAGAGGAAAAGTTAGAATGAAAGAATAAAGATGAGAACAGAACAGCCTAAGAGCAATAGGGAGGCTAAAAACTCTATTTACTTTCCTGTAAAACTAATGATAATTGAGAGAAGGAAGAAGAGAAGAAAAGAAAAATAAAGAAGAAATCTGAATTAGGTCCAGAAGAGGAACAAAAAGGGAGATGAAGAACAATGTGAGATAGCAAGAGAATGAGAGAGAGAGAGAGAGAGAGAGAGAAAGAGAGAGAACACAAAGAGAAAAGAAAGAAAAAAAGAGAGAAAAATAAAACTTTGAAAACTGTAGAAAAAAATTAAAAATAAGAGAGAAAATATTTTTGCAAATCACAAAAAATAAAAATGAAGGGCCTCCTCCAGGCTATGTCTCTGCTGTCACAATAGACAATGTGGGCAGCCATGTGCAGATATAAGTCAATGAGTCTCAGCAAGCCAGTAGCAGACCCATGAGATACAGGCAGATTTCTGGCTGCTAGTCCCAAGTTGAGCTCCCTGTCCTCCTGCAGGGTTGAACTCTGCAAGGTTCTACTGCAGGTTCCAGCTGCCCTTCCCCTGAAGATAGTCAAGGTTCCAATGGGAGGTGATGATCCCTCCAACTTACCAAGTACAGTGGTCTGGTGTGCCTTCATTGCAGAGATCTCTTCACTTTTCCAGTGGGCTTCTGTTTTCATCAAGGAGCCTGAGAGAGGCCCTCTATCTGTTGTTCACTTCTGCTCTATCTTCTGGGGTGCAGGACAATCTCCGTTATGCCCCTCTGTGCCTTTGTAGTGTGGAACCAGGTAGTGGCACAGCGAGGAGACCAGAGATGGTGGGGGTGTGCGGGCTGCAGGCATTTGGGTGGCTAAGCTGTTCGCTGTGGGTGTCACGAGTGTGGCACGGTCCTCACCATCGGGCTGGTTGCCAGTGGGCTGGCTGCGGGGACGGAGTTGGGGCTCCACACTGCCGGGGTCCTCACCGTGCACTGGTGGTCACTGTGTGTGAAATTCTTTATGCTCATTTACATTGATCTTAATTATTTCTCTAGATTAGCCAATTTTTCTGCTAGTATTTTAGTGATTTTTTTTAACCTTTTGTATCATCTTCTAATCTTTCCTTGGCTTATCATTCTTAGGGGGTTTTGAGTCATCTACCAGCTGTTGGTTCAGATTTCTATAGTGTCTTATTATTTTTAGCTTATCCTATGATCTTATACATCAGCCCTGTCTTCTACTTCTGAAATTCTCTGCTCACATTGGTAGTTTCTGCTGTCCATACTTTGAAAAGAATTTCTCATATTCTTGATTTCTATTTCATTTCTTTTCATGATCTCTGCTTGTTTGCTAAAGTGGTCATTTATATCTTGTATTATCTTCTTTAATTCAATCAGCCTTTTGCCTGTGTCTTCTTGAAGTTCATTGAACATTTTATTAAGTAAATCCCTTACCTGTTTATTTGCATTCTATTTGAGTTCACTTAACATCTTATGGATTTGTTTCTTTTTTCTTTAATCTTTTCAAACATTTTAACTACTTCATTTTGAGTTCTTTGCCTGTGGTTTCCTCTACTTCAGTACCCATCATATAAGTTTTTGCAGAATGAGTTAAGAGTTTTTGGAGGTATCTTGTCTTGTTTTTCCATGACTTTGTTGTTTTTATGTTGAGGATTATGAATCAGTTAGGATAGAATAACTGTATCTACAGTGGAGATTTCTTTAGTGTGTTCCTCTGAAATTTGTGCTTGACATTGGTTATGTTTTGGGAGCTACACACCTCTTTGACCCACTCAATGCAATGTGTTCAGTTCTAGTCACTGAGTTGCAAGGAAAGAAACACTTCCTCTTATATCAGCTTCTGCAGAGCCAACATATATCAATTAAGTAATTTAAAAATTGTCTTAATAATTTCATCCTTTTCCTCAAAACACAGAAAGACTATGACATAGTACTAAAGACAAGTAGGCCGGAATGTAGAGTATGAGGGATGAATGTGGCAGAAATAAAGAATAATTGAAAAGCAGAAAAAGAGAAAATAAAATAACAGCAAATGGCAAAAATAAATTATAGGACTTTTTACATTGTTTTTTATATTTTGAGTGAAGGATCAGCTCAGATGGGAGTTGAGATTTTATGCGCAGGGGTAGGAAAATGGCAGAAGAAGAAGAGAAGTACAACTGGAGATTGAAGGAAGCTGTAAGAATGTCAGAACCAATTAATATGTTGATAGAAACCTTGCACTTGAATCTTCTAATTTTTAGTGACAGCTATTCTGATATGCTTATGAAAGATAGTACTTAAATTAAAGCCCTATTTAATTATTATTCTTTTCAAATTGTCAAAGCCCTCTCATGTATATACCAGATGAAAGAATAAAAAGAAAAACAACCTCACATATACAAAAACACGTCTTCTCAGACCTATTTATATAACAATCAGAATTCAATCAGTGTGCTCTTCTCCTGTATATTCACAGAGAGACTTTTTTTTGTAGTAGATGTTAAGGAGGGTACTGAGCCCCAGTACACTATGGTTGAGTCCAGGAGGTTGGATGTGTCTACTAATGCATGAACTTGTTCCCCTCCTACAATTTGTTCTCTTGTCTGCCAGTGAGTAAAGGAGTTTGGGGGAAGGGGGGATGGATGTTCCATTGAGACTGCTTCTCATTTCTTCTGCAAGCAGTGCTTTTCTTGGTTTCAGTTGCATTCTGGTGGTTGTGACTTGTCAGAGGGTTTTTTCTTCAGACTTATGACTGGATACCTTCAACTGTGGAGGCAGCAAAGACACAGTGTGGCTTGACTCATTATTCCCCTGATATTGGGAGGGGGTGTTATGGATCTCTGCTTCCTTCCCTCTGTCGTCAGATATTTCTTTCTTTCTTTTTTTTTTTTTTGGTATCAGGGATTGAATTCAGGACCTTGCGCTTGCGAGGCAGCCAGTGGAACCACTGAGCTAAATTCCCAGCCCTCAGATATTTCTTTTAAGAAATTAGTTGTATTCTTCATAATAGTACTTTCCACATTTTATAGGCGAGAATAATGAAGATTAAGAGATACTATTGACTTAATCAAGCTCATAAAATCAATAAGTAGAAGATCAAGATTAAAACTCACATCAATCTAACTTCAAACTGTTCTCTCATATATATTGCCTTACACATGCAATTCAAAGCAACAACATGGCTTCTAGGTGATACATTCTCTTCACTGAAGGAATAGGACAGGAAGATGACTAGCAACTAACTGAGCAATCTCAAAGGCTCAGGTGGGGTTTCATAAATTTTAAATGAGTGCAGGAAACATGTGATTGAGAGGTGTTCTCAGTTGCCCTTGACTGCCCAGGAAAACAGCAGCGGTGATCCTTGATTTGGGGTCTCCAAACAATGTGAAGAAAAAATAGGGAATAAAGAGAACCAAAGTTATTGCCAATCTTAATACTGAAGGAATGGACTAAGTGCAAACTTGGTAATGAAGGCAGGTTGTGGTGCATGGATCAAGAAAAGAGCCCAGACTGAGGCCACTGTCAGGACTAGAAGGTGGGCAAGGGGGACTGAGAGAGGGAGAGAGAAGAGGGAGCATAAGAAAAGCAGGATGAGTGTGTGCAAATTGACATTTATAATATGGATAAAATGCAAGCATCAGTAAACCTCATCAATCACCCCTCAGCTGGCATTAGCACAGCTTTAGGTATCCCCACTTCATTCAATATCTCCCCCATGAGTTAGATGTTAGTAACTCATCTTGCAGAATTCTTTGTGGGGGAAATCTAAATGGACTTCTTCCATGCTGCTCTCAAGTTTTTCTTCTCAGTTAACTAGGGTTGAACACAAGGCTAAAAGATGGAAATGTTCTGTCAGCAGTCCAGGTAGAGCAGCTGGCAGTGGTAGATAAGTGAAATACATAGACAGTGGTAGCTAGGACTGGATTATTTTCTTAAGTAATTATTTTCCAATTTCTTGAAGAGATGTGACTGTAAATGATTGCCTCTAGAGGAAGGCTGCTTCCTCAAGTGCTCAGGGATTGGAAATTTAGTTCTGCACTATTTCTCTGTAAATACCAATGAGTCCTATAGAACTTTTTGAAGGTATACTGCTCAAGCTATATGATGTGGGATGGGGCAGTAGCAAGAAAAATTGGAAAACAGCAGTTGGTTATACTTACAGATTCAGAGTTAGTGAGGTAAGTGAACCAAGTTACTGTCTGTAACAAGTGTAGCAGCCGAGGTTCTCTCTAGGCCTGTGGTGAATAAGCTAGAAATATAGAGAGGTATAGAGCAATGAGGAACAATTTCAATTGTATAATCACTACCAAATTCTTCTGTGGCTTTAGGAGGAGTTTAAACTTTGTTGAGAAGTTATGATGATTATGTCTGGGAGCACTTCTATAGTGATTTGGGGTTGTTTGTTGCTGTTACTTTTTGAAACATGGTCTTCCTATGTAGTTCAGACTGGCCTTGAACTCACTATGTAGCTCAGGTTGCCCTTGAACTCATGGTAATCTTCCTGCCTCAACCTCCCATATACTGAGATTACAGTGTGTGCTACCACACCTGGCAGCACGTCTACATGGAAAGACATGGTAGCTCTTTATGCGAGGCTGATTATGCATTCAGATTCTGATGTTTGATTTCTTAGATTTAAGTCCCACCTGTGTAATTTACTGCATGATCTTGGGCAAGAAACTCAATCACTTGGTGCTTCAGTTGTCTGTTAAATAGGAATAATAATGGCACATACCTTTCTAGAATGCTATGTAGGTTAAAATGAGCATTAAATTAATACTGTGGTTCAGTGTCATGCCTATGTTCACTCAATAAAGAAAATATATTGCAGACACCTTACCGAGGTCCCCAGTCATGCGGAACACATGCTGAATCAGCCCACTGCAGACAGGCAGGTCTGCCCATGCCCTACGGAGGTTCTGAGTGACGCAGAACACCCCGAATCAGCCCTCTGCAGACAGGCAGGTCCTGAATCGCACAGAACATGCTGAATCAGCCCGCTGCAGACAGGCAGGTCTGAGCATGCCCTACCGAGGTCCTGAGTCACGTGGAAGATGCCAAATCCCCTTGATGCAGACAGGCAGGTCTGCCCACACCCTACAGAGGTGCCCAATCGCACTGAACACACGCCGAATCACCCTGCTGCAGACAGGTAGGTCTGCCTATGCACTACTGAGGTCCTGAGTCACACAGAACATGCCGAATGAGCCCGCTGCAGACAGGCAGGTCTGCTCATGCCCTACCGAGGTCCTCAGTCATACAGAACACCCCGAATCAGCCCGCTGCAGACAGGCAGGTCTGTAAATGCCCTACCATGGTTCTAAGTCAAGCGGAAGACACCGAATCACCCCGCTGCAGACAGGCAGCCACCTGATTCCACAATACAAAGACGCAGAGGACACCAGACCACCAGACCAAGGTTCTGAGTCCCACTGTTCCCAGCCCACAGGGAGGGGCTTCTGAGCCACCATCCCACTGCTCCTGGTCCAGAGCTTCCCAGCCACCATCCCTCTGGCTGCTCCCAGCCCACAGGGAAAGTGATTTTGGGTCACCATCCCTACCGCTGCTCCAGGCCCCTGACCCACCTCACCCAGCTCAGAGGAGGTAATCTGTGCAGGCACTAACAGCTCCCCGCCCCAGTCAAAATGAGAAAACACATAAATAAGTCTCAAAACCAGACTTCTAGATCACCTACAGCAACCCCAAAGGGAAATGAGATGGAACACTCTGATACTCAACCACCTGGACACACTGAACTGGCAACAAAAGGGGATCTGGAAAAAATGAAATCAGAAATAATTTCTCAGATAACAGGAGAAATTGGGCCCCTAGTGCAAGACATGATTAATAAATCTAGAGAGGAGCTCAGGAACATGATGGAATCTCAACATAAGAAACAAATGGAATCCATAAAACAGATGCAAATAGATTTCCAGAACATGAAAAACTCCATTGAAAGTCCACACAGCAGAATGAGTCAATGTGAGGACAGAATTTCACATATAGAAGATAAGATTGCAATTAGTGACCAGGACAAGAAAAAATGCTTCAAAATTATAAGGGAATATGAGAAATCAATCCAGCAGCAGCTAGATGACGCAAAGAAGAATAACATAAGACTGATTGGGCTCAATGAAGAAACAGGAGAGAGTGCAGATGACATAAAAAAACTCTTCACACAAATAATGGCAGAAAACTTCCCAAGCAGGGGAAAAGAGCTTGACATACAGATAAGTGAGGCATATAGGACTCCAAATAGCCTTGAACAAAAAAAAATCTACACATAGGCATATAATTGTTAAGATTCCAGAAACACAACAGAAGAACAAAGTTCTCCAGGCAGTCAGAGAAAAGCAACAAATCACATACAAAGGAAAGCCCATCAGAATCACAGCAGACTTCTCAACACAAACCATCAAGGAAAGCAGAGCTTAGAGTGACATATTCCAAGCCCTAAAAGAAAACAGCCTCCAACCCAGATGGATGTACCCTGCAAAACTATCTTTCAAAATGGATGGAGAAATAAGATACTTTCATGACAAAGAGCACCTCAGGAACTTTGTGAAACTCAAACCAGCATTCAAAAGAATTTGACAGAATATCCTAGGAACAGACATTGAGGATCACAACCCCAGGAAGCAAAGCAGGATGAACCCATCTGGCATGACAAGAAATTAAATGAAAAGGGGGAGAACCCAACAACAAAAAAAAGTCATGGCAATGACAAGTCAATACCTTTCAGTTATAACCATCAATGTTAATGGTCTCAATTCACCAATCAAAAGAAATAGACTGGCAGAATGGGTCAAGAAGCAAAATCCAACAATATGCTGCATACAAGAAACACACTTAATTCAAAAGGAAACTCATAGACTGAAAGTTAAAGGGTGGAAAACAATACTGCATGTGACAGGAACCCAAAAAGAAGCAGGAGTAGCTATCCTCTTGGCAGATCAAGGAGATTTCAAATGAACACTGGTTAAGAGAGATGAAGAAGGACACTACATCCTTGTAAAGGGAAGAATCCAAGAGGAAGAGATGACAATCATAAATATCTATGCACCAAACACTAGTGCACCCAACTATATAAAACAAATACTAATGGACATGAAAAGTCATATATGCACTAATACAATTGTAGTGGGGGACCTCAACACCCCACTGTCACAAGTAGATAGATCAACTAGACTAAAAATAAGTAATGAAATACTAGAACTCAATCGAATTCTTGAACAAATGAACTTAACAGATGTTTAGAGAGTCTTCCACCCCACAAAATCAGAATACATATTCTTCTCAGCTGCACATGGATCATTCTCCAAAATAGACCACATACTCACACATAGAACATGTTTAAGTAAGTGCAAAGGAATTGAAGTTATCCCCTGTATATTATCAGACCATAGTGAGATGAAATTGGAGATCCATAGCAAAAGAAACTCTAAAAATCTCATAAACATGTGGAAATTGAACAACACACTTCTGAACAGAGGAAATGAAAGAAGAAATCAGACAATTCCTTCAATTAAATGACAATGACAATACAACATAACGGAATCTATTGGACACAATGAAAGCAGTCTTATGAGGGAAATTCATAGCAGTGAATACGCATATTAGGAAAACAGAATGAGACCAATTAAACAACCTGATGCTGAACCTCAAGCTTCTAGAAAAAGAAGAGCAGGACAACCCCAATGCTCATACAAGGGAGGAAATTGTAAACATCAGAGGAGAAATCAATGCAATGGAGACTAAGAGAATGATACAAAAAAATCAATGAAGCCAAGAGTTGGTTCTTCGAAAGAATCAACAAAATTGACAAACCCTTAGCCAACCTTGTCAGAAAAAGGGAAGAAAAGCCCAAATCCATGCAATTAGGAATGAAAAGGGTGAAATCACAACAGACCCAGCAGAAATCCAGAGGATCATCAATACCTACTTCCAGAACCTATACACCAATAAGATGGACAACACAGAAGAAATGGACAGATTCCTAGATACATATGAATTACCAAAGTTGAACAAAGAAGACCTAAAAATTCTGAACAACACAATATCAACCAATGAAATTGAAAATGTATTTAAAACCTTATCAACTAAGAAAAGCCCGGGCCCTGATGGCTTCACTGCTGAATTCTACAAGATATTTAGAGAGGTACTGCTGCCACTACTGTTTAAACTCTTCAGTGAATTTGAAAGGGAAGCAATACTCCCAAATTCATTCCTGGAAGCAAGCATCACCTTGATCCCCAAAGCAGAGAAAGACCCAACTGAAAAAGAGAACTGTAGGCAAATCTCACTAATGAATATAGATGCAAAAATCCTTAATAAGATACTGGCAAACAGAATGCAGAAGATCATCAAGAAGATCATACACCCTGATCAAGTGGGATTCATCCCAGGGATTCAGGGATGGTTCAATATACAAAAATCAATTAATGTAATACACTATATCAGTAGAGCCAAGGACAAAAACCATATGATTATCTCCATAGACACAGAAAAAACATTTGACAAAATCCAACATGCATTTATGATAAAAACCCTACAAAAAATTGGAATACATGGTCTCTACCTCAAAGTGATAGAAGCCATCTATGAAAAACCAACAGCCAATGTCATACTAAATGGTCAAAAACTGAAATCCTTCACACTAAAATCAGGAACAAGAAAAGGATGTCCACTATCACCACTCTTGTTCAATATAGTTCTGGAAACATTAGCCATGGCAATTAGACAAGAGAAAGAAATAAAAGGAATAAAGATAGGTAATGAAGAAGTCAAATTGTCATTATTTGCAGATAACATGATACTTTATATAGAAGACCCCAAGAACTCCACCAAAAGTCTTCTAGACTTAATAACCAAATTCAGGCAAGTAGCTGGATACAAGGTCAACAAACAAAAATCAATAGCTTTCCTCTACACCAATGACAGACTCACTGAGAGAGAAATAGGGCAAATAATTCCTTTCACAATAGCATTCAAAAAACTGAAAAACCTAGGAATCATCCTAACGAAAGAAATCCAAGACCTCTTCTCTGAAAACTATGGCACTCTGAAAAGAGAGATTGAAGATGATATCAGAAAATGGACAGACATCCCCTGCTCCTGGGTAGGAAGGATTAATATAGTGAAAATGGCCATACTTTCAAAACTGCTATATAGATTCAATGCAATTCTGATTGAGATCCCAGCTGCATACTTCATAGACCTTGAGAAAACAATCCAAAAATTCATTTGGAACAAGAAGAGACCCAGAATAGCAAAAGCAATTCTAGGTAACAGAGACATGGCAGGGGGTATCACAATCCCCAACTTAAAACTATACTACAAACCTACTGTGACAAAAACAGCATGGTGCTTGCAAAGAAAGAGACCTGAGGACCAGTGGAACAGATTAGAAGATGCAGAAACAACGCCAGACACACTCAGCCATATCATCTTCGATAAAGGAGCCAAACACCCTCACTGGAGGAAAGATAGCCTCTTTAATAAATGGTGCTGGAAAAATTGGGCTTCAACTTGCCAAAGATTAAAACTAGACCTGTATCTCTCACCATGCACTAAACTAAAATGAAAATGGATTAAAGATCTAAATATTAAAATAAAAACTCTGAACCAGTTGGAACAGAGGTTAGGTAGAACCCTTGAAGACATCAGTGTAGGAAAAGATTTTATGAACAAAACCTCAGTTGCCCGTGAACTAACACAAACAATCAACAAATGGGATCTCTTCTTATTAAAAAGCTTTTGCACAGCAAGAGAAACCACCAGCAGTGTGAAGAGACAACCCACAATGTGGGAAAAAAGTTTCACCTGCTCTTCCTCAGACAAAGGTCTACTATCTCGAATGTATAAAGAACTTGAAAAGATCAGACCTCCCAAAATTAAAGACCCAATCCAAAAATGGGCATCTGAAATGAACAGACATGTCCCAGACAAAGAAGTAGAAATAATAAATAAATCATGAAAAACTGTTCAACATCACTGGTCATTCGAGAGATGCAAATGAAAACAACCCTGAGATTCCACTTCACTCCAGAAAGAATGGCTGCTATCATGAAATCAACCAATAACAAATGCTGGTGGGGCTGTGGGGAAAGAGGAACCCTGCTCCACTGCTGATGGGAGTGTAGACTGGTGAAAGCACTGTGGAAATCAGTATGGAGATACCTTAAAGAACTAGGACTGGAAGTCCCATTTGACCTCGCTATTCCACTGCTGGGGATCTTCCCCAAAGAATTAAAAGAATCATACCACAGTGATTTATGTGCACCTATGTTCATAGCAGTGCAGTTTGTAATAGCTAAAACTTGGAAACAGCCCAAATGCCCATCAACTGGAGACTGGATAAAGAAAATGCGTTTTTTTTAATAAAATGGAGTACTACTCAGCCATAAAAATGAGAAATTAGAGACATTTATAGCTAAGTGCATGCACATTGAAACAATACTCTTAAGTGAAATAAATAGGACACACATGTATAAATACCAAATAGTTTCTCTGGTGTGAGAAACTGAAAGTGTAAATAAGGACTAAATGTATAATAGGTAATGTGAAATAGGAAGAAAAGGGGTAAAGGGGAAGGAAGTGGGAGGGCTAGGGGAAAGGAATGAAGGGAATGGGATTAATATGAGAAAATGGAAAAATAGGAACAAAATCTTTGTAAATAGGGAGGACTGGAGGGGTTGAAGGGAGGGCTGGCCAAGGGTGAACAATAAGAACCAAGAGAGACTATGTAAAGGTGCAAATTTCCAATGATGAATGTCATTATATTGTATACCTAAAATGTACCAATGATTAGAATGAATAATTGATAATGTAAAATAGGAAGAAAAGGTCCAAAGGGGTAGGGGTAGTGGGAGGGTCAGGGGAAAGGAAAAAATGTTGAGAAATGGAAAAAATGTTGAGAAATGGAAAAAATGGAAATAAAGTCTTTGTAAATAGGGAAGGGTGGAGGGCATGAAGGGAGGGCTAGGGATGGGGATAAAATAAGTACCAAGATGCTTTATATAAAGGTATAATTCCCAATGAGAAATGTAATTGTGTTGTATACCTACAATGTACCAATAAAAGAATTTAATACAAAAAAAATTGATTGAGAATGGAAAAAAAAAAGAAAATATATTGCATTTCAGCTTTCAGAGCTGTCTTTGCTCAAAATACAGTCACAGAAGGAAATGTTTTGAAAGGGGTCAGGCTAAGTTCAAGGCTGTCAAATGTCCTAGCGGCTCATATTTTACTGGAACATGGCTCCCTAACATAATAAAATTAGGCAGAAGTTATGTACTTCTCTGTGAAATTCTCTCTTGGGCACACATAAGTATCCACTTGTGTCTTTGGGGGCTTCTTGGGCTGACTGTCCACTTAGCCCAGGTGTTGCCACCTTTTAGTACCTGATTCTTGCTCCTGCCAGCTGTGGAAACATCTTTAATCCTTTCTAAATGGAATCTAGGAAGGCTAGCTCTGTGATCAGCATGCTGAGGAATGCCTTTTAGTCAGAGTTGGCAGTAGGACCAGAGATCAGAGGCAGTGTTTCAGTGTCCTTGGAGATGGTGAATTTGTGTGATTTCAGTCCCAGAAGAGCTATGATGAAATTTGGATGAGAAATGAACAGTTATAACTACCACAATACCAGATCCACAGTTCTGTGGGAGAGTTTTGCAACAGATGTTCCTCACCACCAGGAGGGGACAGTATCTCCCTATATAGCAGAGTGAGTGGATCAAGGCCAAACCTCACACTCCAGATCCCTTGAGTAAGTCATTACAAGGATTAGAAACAAAAGTTGGCTGTTGCCCTTAACACTACTAGAGGTGAGGGAGAAAGTTCACAGTAAAGTTGGACCCAAAGATGCAGTAACGTGTCAAGGTCAAGAGGTTGAAGGGGTGTTTTTTCAAGTGAGAGTACTAAATCAAAGAAAGTGCATGGGGCAGACATTGGCAACAAGCAGCAGCAGCAAAGCTTCTTTATTTTCCCAGCAGTTATAGTGCCCATTGTCATATACTGAGGCATACTGAAAAACAACAGCTGTATGACCTTGCATGCCTATACTGCACATGCACATGCATGGTTGATTTATGGTTATATAAGTAAGTCTGTTGTACACCTACACTAACAAAAGGGCCATATCCTCTGGAAGTCTTCAGACACACAGGCTTTAACTGACATATCTCCCAACAGCTCCCACATCCCACCTCAAAGATCAGCAGGTTGCCATTTCTTGCAAGCACCACACAGGGCTGCCCCTTGTACCTAGAGTCCACAACAGCAATATGGGGAATGACACATAACTACCACCCCCTTAGCTATTGAAGTGCTGCTGAGAGCCACCCAGCACCAGGTGGATCTTAGGGATTCCCATCATTGGGTCAGAGGGTCTTGTTGCAAGGCCTGGATGGTGGACACCTCTGGATCCATTTCTCACAAGGTCTCTTGTACTTGAGTCTAGTGGTCAGGAATAAAAATACAACATTCTATAGGTAGGAGATCACGAATTTCTCCCTGTGCTGCAGTCAGTAAGTCCAGAGGCATTCAGTTCTGTAACACCACCTTTCTCATCTGGGACATTTCATCCATGAGCAGCATCAAAGACTGGCATGTGATATTCAGGGTCTGCACCATGTGCTGAGCCAGAGCTTCAATTTGGAGGGCTATGTCTATTGTCCCTTCTCTTGGTACTAGCACTGCCATAGGACAGAACCACCAGACCATCTGCCTAAGTCAGTGCCATCTGTGATACACAGCATCCCAATTGTGGAATTTGCCTCAGAGTGGACCTGATAATGCCCTTAACATAGGAAAATGCCCAGATGCAGCATTTCTTCCAGTGCGCAGGAAGGTATAGCCAACTCATATTGCCATAGGCTCATAAGGCATCCACAATGGGCCAAGCAGTGGGCACTGTACCTATGAGTTTATGGCCGTCCCACTAGGCATTTGTATCATTCACCTGTAATGTGTCATTACACAAGTTCAGTGGTATCCATCCCATGGTGTGATTCCCCACTGATGCATTGGCCTGTCCAAAACATAGTAGAGTGACATCTAACATTACTTGGTTCCCATTCATCATCCCCTAGCCATTATACATCATAGGCCCCAGGCCTTGTGCTCTTCTGGATTAGCACCTTGATTGCCTGGCATTGCTGATCCCAGGAAGGTCCAGTCCAGTTCTGTTGTTACCAGCCCATCCAATTGAGCAGGGTCACTGGCACAATTCTCCATGGAAGGCACTCAGCTGCATCCATCAGGAGTTCCATGAACACCCAACAGTGTGAGTGTTGGTGCACATGAGGAAATGTGTGTGCCCAGGAGATAACACTGCTGGCTTGACTCATCCTGGTCAGAAGGATAAGGCAGAAAGAGAAACCATTATACGGAGGTCTTGCCCTTTGTGTAGGATCCAGGCCACATGCTCATCCTATGATAGGTTCGTGGCCAGGATCATCCTACCTCCTAGTTTAGAATACCAGACTGGAATCCCTGTTGCCCTTAGAGGCAAGCAGGCTGGAGTCAAGTCTCCCATCATCAGGGGCATAGGCCAAGCAGAGACAATGTCACTTCCCTTTAGGATGGTGGCTCCAGCATTGGGTGGAGAACACGCTGAGGCTTTCAAGGGACAACGTCACAATCCAGGGCTGCACCTCTATGACCTGGCACTGTCCCTCCCCTCAGAGCTCCAAGAGAAACACCCACTTTCCCAGTAGGGGCTCTGTGGGCCATTTCCAAGTCCATTGGTACTGGATCCCCAGCCAAATAGGGTCCAGCAAAGGGAGGATTAAAGTCACTTTTACCACCTTAGGACCTTACTCTGCCAGTTGAATGTGCAGATGAGTTGGCTGTGCTTTCAGAAGGCAATCCAATGGGCTGTCACTCATATGCTGAGGCTGGTCATTGAGCAATTAAACAGCTTGCGGTAAGGCTCAAACTCAGCCAATAAACTTTGGGGCCAAATAGGCCAGCTTAGTTTTCAAGAGACCATTGTATTTCTCAATCATACCAGCAGCTTGCAGCTGGTAGGGCACCTGAAAGTGCCAGGTGATATCATTGTCTTTGGCCCACCATTGCACCTGAGCCCCTATAAAGTGGCTTGCCCAGTCAGACACTATTCCTAGCAGCATCTCATATGCTGCAGTCAACCATTGTAATGCCTGTTCAGCAGAGGGCATGGAATAGGCAAAGCCTACACCCATGGTGGTATCCACAGCAGTCAGAGCATACTTGTGTCCCTGTGAGGAAGGCAGGAGCCCAATATAGTCTACCTGTCATTGCTGCAGGGGATGGAGTGCTCTCAGCATTGCACCCAATTAAATGGGCAGCCTCCTCTTCCAAGTGGCTAAATGAGTGCCTTGAGAGCACACCTTCACTGTCACTCTTGCCTCTGTAGGAGTCTAATCCAAGTGCCAGCTACAGCTTGCATGGTGTGGGTCCTTATGTGTCCATTTCTTATGGAGCCACAGTGCCAGCACTGAGGGTGGCCATCAAAGGACTGCTACCCTTGTCAAGGTGTCTGCTAAATCATTCCCTGGTGAGAGGAGGGGCCTATGCCTTGACACATGGTACACAACATGTGTTATAGTCTGGTCATGCTCCCACAAGTCTCACCATAACTTGGTGCCCCATAGGGGTCAATGTCCTATCTGCCAGTCCTGGGCTGCCTAGGTTGGTAAACAGAGGGTCAGCCCTCAGAATACCACCCAACTGTCTGTGCAGACATGCAGAGATTCATTCTCATGCATGACAAGTACCCATACTGCTCACAACTCTGATCATTGGCTTGGCTTGCCTGTTCTAATTTCAAACCAGAGTGTTTCTGTACTGGGCTGGATATCAACTGCTGTTCATTGCTAGGTTGTGCCTTAACTAGAGCCATCAGTATACCAGGCCTCAGCTAGGGTTTTCTCTTTCCCTTCCACATAGGGGGTAGGAGTCATAACCTGTAGTCCATCATCCTGTATGGTTTCTTGGTCTGTATACATCATGGGTTCCAGAACTACTCCCAGTACAACCACTAATGGGCTGGCCAAAAAGGAGGCTCTCTGCTGTAGATATGTTCCCCATCTTGCCAGGGTGGAAGCCTGGGCCACTCCACACCATGGAAGAGACATCCATATGTGGACCCAACCCTCTATTGGGTACTAGTCTGTGTTTCCACAGTCTGCTACCTCATGCATCACAGCATATAACACTGCTAACTGCTTCTCAATCAGGGAATACCTGCTCTCAGCTCCTTTCCACAACTGTGACCAAAAGCCAATCGGGTGCTTCCATTTACCTTGCTTCTGCCCCAGCCAAAACCAACCTTATCCATGTTCATAGGATAAAAGGCAGGATAGGGTCAATGACTTGGAGGGCTTGTACTTGCTTGACTGCCCCTTTTGAGTCCTGAAAAGCTTCCACTGCATCAGGCCAGTCCCATGTCACACCTTTCTGGGTCATCTGATATAATGGGTGCAACAAGGTACCTATGTGTGGTATGAAAGTCCATCAGAAACCTAGCAAGCCCATATATGCTTGTAACTGGCATACAGTTGGTGCCTGGATCTTATCAATTATTGCATCAGGGATTACTTTTGTCTTACCCAACCAGATAACAAAACATAAACAAAATAAAACATGAAATAATTAAAAATATAAAGTATAGCAAAAGTATCCCAACTGTAACTCCTCTACTTACTACCAATCCTTATCCCACTGTCTATATGCGACTCCTGGTACAAGTTGGGCATTCATTCTTCCAGTTCTTTCTGTGAAAGGATGTCTCTATCCCAGCATCCATAGTCTCCTAGAGTTTATGGGGGAATACTTTACTCTCCATGCCTCAGCTAAACCTGGATTTCCCTCCCCAACCTGGCCAATCCAGCCAACTTCCATGTGGGGAGACTTCTTGGGAAAAGTACTCTGGCTCCTATAAATTGAGTATACTATATTGTGGAAGTCATAGTTCCCAACTGGCAAAGTACTTCTGCCACAACTACTGCCTTATATCCTAAAGAAAAAAGTATCCCCCAGCAATTAGGAGTCAGTTCTAGATGCCTGGAGAATGGATGAACTTGCACACCTTCTCCTCATGCTATAGGGCAGAAATGCTGTAGCCCATATGTTAAGGGTTGTGTTTAGATGTCCCCCCAAAGTCTCATGCTATTTCAGAGATGGCTGAATCTAGAGTGTGTGATTGATTCATGGTGCACTGCTAAGCCTGAGGGCACTAGGATTAAGGGTGAATGCACTACCTGCTCTATGTAATTTAAATAAGATAAAAGGGGCAGGAAGAAGCTGTTAAAGTCCCTTGTTGCATTTGCTAACTTGTGGGTACCATGATCTGTTTCTTCTCTTTTACACTCCTCTGCCATGAACCACTGCATTGGAGCTAGTGGATTATAGAATGGAAGCTCTACACACTGTGAGGTAAATAAACCTTTCCTCCTTTAACTTTGGGCATCAGGTATTTTCTCTCAACAGTGAGAGAAAAATAACTAACACAGAATTTGGTACCAGAGAAATGTGGTTGTTGCTGTGACATTACCTGGACATGTGGCTCAGCCTTTGGAACTGGCTTGTGGGAAGGGGAAGAATCAGAAAAGATTTGGAGATCCCTGTTGAAAAAGTAGAGCTGGAATGCCTTAGGCTGTACTGCATGGGAGATTCTTGGCATAGCTCAGATTAGAAAGCTGGTAAAGACAAGGCTCAGGAGGTTTCTGCTGGGAAGAAGGACTGCATTCATTGTCTGTTAGACTCCAGACAATGTTTGTTATGCCTTGGAAGAAAGTTTGTCTGCATTTTGCTCATGCCCAGGAACTGCCTAAGACTGAGATTAAGGATGGTTGATGAATTAATCTGGCAGAAGAAATTTCAAAGCAGTCAAATGTTGAGGCAGAGGCATAGCTGCTGTTGGGGGAACTGTTGGGTTACTGTGTTAGCCAGATTTATGTTGAGAATCAAGAGCAAAGAGCCCAGCAGAATGATTTAAAACATTTTTAGTTTGTCCAGAAAGAAAGCTCCAGTAAAGTTTTGGAATGCAAAGATAGAGCAGGGGAGATCTTGATTGCTGAGAAGGAATAGGAGAATAGAAAAGATGTCCTAAGGGGATCACAAGAAGCAGCAGGACTCCATCCTTTGCAGCCTCAAAATTGCAAAGGGAAAGATTTTAGTTTGAGAAAAGAGCCCCAGAGCACCATATTCCAGAATAGAGGAGGTGGTCTGGGGAAGTTGTTCCTTGGAATTTTATTCATAGGCTCTGGACCCCTACAGGCAAGAGAGAAGAAAGCCTGGTTACTGCTCCAGCTGGCAGCAGACCTTGGTGTCATCCACATGGCGCTGCTTTTGGGCACATGCAAAATGCAAGAGTTGTGGGGTCAGGAAGGCTACCACCCAGATTTCAGAAGGCCTGGGAGGCCAGGCAGTTTGTCCCTGAGAGGGCAGTGTATGAAACTGTGAGTGTGAAGCTGAAGGTCCAGTGGAGACCCTGAAAGCTTGGAGAAACCAGGAGCATGAATCTCCTGAGTAAAGCTACAAGGAGGGAGCAGAACTAGCCCAAGAAAGAAGCTGTGGGAGCTACAACCATCTGCAGAGCTGTAGTGGTAGAGCCACCCAAGCCCTTTGGAGTTCACAACTTGCTACAAATTGCTGGGGATGCTGGAAGTGGAACTGTGGATTTAATGTGCTGGATTTTGGGCTTGCTTTAGCCCCATTCCTTTGTATCCCTTTGTTTGTAACTTTTGGAATGAAAATGTCTATCTTGTGCCTTTGAATGTTAGAAGTGCTTAACTTTCTTTTCATTTGTACAGGGACTTGCAGCTAAGAATTTGTCTTAAATCTCAGAGGGGACTTTGGACTTGTAATTTTCAGCAATGATGAAAGGGTTAGGACTTTGACAACTCTTGAAGATGCACTAAATTCTTTTTTTGTATAAGGAATATACATGAGTCTTTGGGAGGGAAGGTGCAGAATATTATGTCTTATGTTTAGATGTCCCCACAAAGCCTCATGCTATTTCAGAAGTGGCTGAATCTAGAGTTTGTGATTGATTTTTTTTTTGCTTTGAAATTTAGAAACAAATTTTATTTAAGGTCTGAAATACAATTTCTAAAATATCAACTTTGCCAGAAAACTGTGTCTACACAATAATGCATTGCCTCTATCATGTTAGAATGTGCATTAGACTCAAATACAAAAATCATGAAACAAACCACCATCCTTCAACAATTTGAGCCATAGAATGCCTAAGGAACAACATAGGTGGATTTGCAGAGGATGGGCTGTTTTACTTCATTCAAGCACCATAAAAATAAAAGAGCACAAATATACGGGTTTTTGGGTATATACATTAAGTTGAACCTTTGGCATTAGGAATCAGGGTGTTTTGTTACATAGAATTTAACACATCTTAGAAAATTGTGTAGTGGCAAAGGGATAGAACCACCAGTATTTAAGCAATGTTGTCAACTAGGCAATAAAATGGTCTACTGAATGTTTCTTCTTTGTCTAATTACTGCATACACTGGTAGCAACTTCAAACTGAGGAAAGGAGTCTTTACTCCTTTTATTTTCTGTTTAAAACAGAACAGAAAACAAACTGAAACATAAGCCTTGTTGTACATTGACAATTTTAAAGAACATCAATTATACAAGTAAGATGCTAAGAACAGAAAGTGTTTACAGATATCAGATATTAACATTGAGTGGTCAGTAGACCCTCACAGGGCTTTGCAATGGTGGTCAGCAGAAGCTATTTTGTAATCACTGGCAGTAAACAGTGATGCAGAATTCTTTGCCAGATACTTTAGGAAATCATGCAAATAGCCCAACAATAATGCAAAGCTCTTCTCATCAAGGGGTGTATAGGCCAACATTGCTCCTATTCTTACAAATAATTTCAATAGGTATGGCACTCCATAAACCTGAGACATTGGTACATCAGGGTGAGCCAAGAGGATTTCAGCATATTGGGGCCTCTCAAATTTGTAGACCAGCTGAGTGCCCAACATCACATTGAAATACTTTTATTCCTGTGACAACTTCATTAACTGCATATTCCTTATTATCAATATTTCCTTGTGATTTCTTACAATTTGCATAATCTTCCAGAATGACATCTATTTTTTCTTAGCAGAAAGTTGAAAGAGCTACTTTGGCCTGGTCACTAAGTCCCAGTCCTCAACAAGCCATGGTTTTAATTCTTCAGGAATCTTCACCTTAACTTCCATTCTATTTCTAAATGCCTTCTCACTTTTATTTTTTTCTTAAATTCTTTTAATAGTATATTTTAGGTATGCAACACAATTACATTTCTCATTGGGAACTTGTACCTTTACATGATGCATCTTGGTTCTTATATGTTCCCCGTTCCTAACCCACCCTTCACCCCTTCCACCCTTCCCTGTTTACAAAGACTTTATTTCCATTTGTTCCACTTCTCATCATTTTTCCTTTGCCTTCTTTCCTTTCCCCTGCCCCTCCCACTAACCCTACCCCTTTGGACCTTTTCTTAATATTTTGCATAATCAATTATTCATTCTAATCATTGTTGCATTTTAGGTATACAATATAAGGACATTCATTATTGGAAATTTGCACCTTTACATAATCTCTCTTGGTTCTTATTTTTCACCCTTGCCCAACCCTCCCTTTAACCCCTCCATTCCTCCCTATTTACAAAGATTCTTTTCCTATTTTTCCATTTTCTCATACTAATTCCATTCCCTTCTGTCTTTTCTCCTAGCCCTCCCACTTCCTTCCCCTTTGCCCCTTTTCATCCTATTTCACATTACCTATTACACATTGTAGTCCTTATTTACATTTTCAGTTTCTCACACCAGAGAAACTATTTGGTATTTATACATGTGTGTCCTATTTATTTCACTTAAGAGTATCACCTCAATGTGCATGCATTTAGCTACAAATGTCTCTAATTTCTCATATTGTATGGCTGAGTAGTACTCCATTTTGTAAAAAACAACCCCACATTTTCTTGATCCAGTCTCCAGTTGATGGACATTTGGGCTGTTTCCAAGTTTTAGCTATCACAAACTGTGCTGCTATGAACATGGGCACACATATGTCACTGTGGTATGATTCTTTTAATTCTTTGGGGAAGATCCCCAGCAGTGGAATAGCGAGGTCAAATGGGACTTCCAGTCCTAGTTCTTTGAGGTATCTCCATACTGATTTCCACAGTGCTTGCACCAATCTACACTTCCACCGGCAGCGGAGCAGTGTTCCTCTTGCCCCACAGCCCCACCAGCATTTGTTATTGGTTGATTTCATGATAGCAGCCATTCTTTCTGGAGTGAAGTGGAATCTCAGGGTTGTTTTCATTTGCATCTCTCAAATGACCAGTGATGTTGAACATTTTTTCATGTATTTATTTGCTATTTCTACTTCTTTGTCTGGGACATGTCTGTTCATTTCAGATGCCCATTTTCAGATTGGGTCTTTAAATTTGGGAGGTCTGATCTTTTTAAGTTCTTTATAGATTTGAGATAGCAGACCTTTGTCTGAGGAAAAGCAGGTGAAGATGTTTTCCCACATTGTGGATTGTCTCTTCACACTGCTGGTGGTTTCTCTTGCTGTGCAGAAGCTTTTTAATAAGAAGAGATCCCACTTGTTGATTGTTTGTGTTAGTTCATGGGCAGCTGAGGTTTTGTTCAAAAAAATCTTTTCGTATACTGATGTCTTCAAGAGTTCTACCTAACCTCTGTTCGAACTGGTTCAGAGTTTCTATTTTAATATTTAGGTCTTTAATCCATATAGATTTTAGTTTAGTGCACTGCAAGAGAAATAGGTCTAGTTTTAATCTCTGGCAAGTTTAGGCCCAATTTTTCCAGCACCATTAATTAAAGAGGCTATCTATCCCCCAGTGAGGGTGTTTGGCTCCTTTGTCAAAGATGAGATGGCTGAGTGTGTCTGGCATTGTTTCTGCATCTTCTGATCTGTTCCAATGGTCCTCAGGTCTGTTTCTTTGCCAGTACCATGCTGCTTTTATCACAGTAGCTTGGTAGTATAGTTGCAGGATGGGGATTGTGATGCCCCTGCCAGGTCTCTGTTACCTAGAATTGGTTTTGCTATTCTGGGTCTCTTCTTGTTCCAAATGTATTTTTCAATTGTTTCCTCAATGCCTGTGAAGTATGCTGCTGGTATCTCAATCAGAATTGCATTGAATCTCTATAGCAGTTTTGGAAGTATGGCCATTTTCACTATATTAATCCTTCCTACCCAGGAGCAGGGGATGTCTGTCCATTTTCTGATATCATTTTCAATCTCTCTTTTCAGAGTGCCATAGTTTTCAGAGAAGAGGTCTTTGATTTCTTTCGTTAGGTTGATTCCTAGGTATTTCAGTTTTTTGGAGGCTATTGTGAAAAGAATTATTTGCCCTATTTCTCTCTCAGGGAGTCTGTGGTTCGTGTAGAGGAAAGCTATTGATTTTTGTTTGTTGACCTTGTAACCAGCTACTTGACTGAATTTGGTTATTAAGTCTAGAAGACTTTTGGTGGAGTTCTTGGGGTCTTCTATATAGAGTATCATGTCATCTGCAAATAATGACAATTTGAATTCTTCATTTCCTATCTTTATTTCTTTTATTTCTTTCTCTTGTCTAATTGCCATGGCTAATGTTTCCAAAACTATATTGAGCAAGAGTGGTGATAGCAGACATCCTTGTCTTGTTCCTGATTTTAGTGTGAAGGATTTCAGTTTTGTCCATTTAGTATGGTATTGACTGTTGGTTTTTCAGAGATGGCTTTTATCAATTTGAGGTAGAGACCGTCTATTCCAATTTTTTATAGGCTTTTTATCATAACTGCACGTTGGATTTTGTCAAATGCTTTTTCTGCATCTATGGAGATAATCATATGGCTTTTGTCCTTGGCTCTATTGATATAGTGTATTACACTGATTGATTTGCATATGTTGAAACATCCCTGCATCCCAGGGATGAATCCCACTTGATCAGGGTGTATGATCTTCTTGATTATCTTCTGCATTCTGTTTGCCATTATCTTAGTAAGAATTTTTGCATCTATGTTCATTAGTGAGATTGGCCTATAGTTCTCCTTTTCAGTTGGGTCTTTCTCTGCTTTGTGGATCAAGGTGATGCTTGCTTCCAGGAATGAATTTGGGAGTATTCCTTCCCTTTCAATTTCATTGAAGAGTTTAAACAGTAGTGGCAGCAGTTCCTCTCTAAATATCTTGTAGAATTCATCAGTGAAGCCATCAGGGCCCGGGCTTTTCTTAGTTGATAAGTTTTTAATTACATTTTCAATTTCATTGGTTGATATTGGGTTGTTTAGAATTTTTAGATCTTCTTTGTTCAAATTCAGTAATTCGTATGTATCTAGGAATCTGTCCATTTCTTCTGTGTTGTCCATCTCATTGGGGTATAGGCTCTCAAAGTAAGTATTGAAGATCCTCTAGATTTCTGCTGGGTCTGTTGTAATTTCACCCTTTTCTATTTTCACCCAAATCTATTTGCATGGATTTGGGCCATTTCTTTCCTTTTTCTGATAAGGTTGCCTAAGGGTTTGTCAATTTTGTTGATTCTTTCAAAGAACCAACTCTTGGCTTCATTGATTTTTTGTATTGTTCTCTTAGTCTCCATTGCATTGATTTCTCCTCTGATCTTTATAATTTCCTCCCTTTTATGAATTTTGGGGTTGTCCTGCTCTTCTTTTTCTAGAAGATTGAAGTTCACCATCAGGTTGTTTAATTGGGCTCATTCTGTTTTCCTAATATGCGTATTCACTGCTATGAATTGAATTTCCCTTGTAAGACTGCTTTCATTGTGTTCCAAAGATTTTGATATGTTGTATTGTCATTGTCATTTAATTGAAGAAACTGTCTGATTTCTTCTTTAATTTCATCTGTGACTCATTGGTTATTCAGAAGTGTATTGTTCAATTTCCACATGTTTATGAAATTTTTTGTTTCTTTTTCTATGGATCTCCAATTTCATTGCACTATGGTCTGATAATATACAGGGGATAGCCTCAATTCCTTTGCCCTTACTTAAACATGTTCTATGTGTGAGTATGTGGTCTATTTTGGAGAATGACCCATGTACAGCTGAGAAGAATGTGTATTCTGATTTTGTGGGGTGGAAGACTCTCTAAACATCTGTTCAGTTCACTTTTTAACAGTTCGATTGAATTCTAGTATTTCATTACTTACTTTTAGTCTAGTTGATCTATCTACTTGTGACAGTGGGGTGTTGAGGTCCCCCACTACAATTGTATTAGTGCATATATGATTTTTCCTGTCCGTTAGTATTTGTTTTGTAAAGTTGGGTGCACTGGTGTTTGGTGCATAGCTATTTATGATTGTCATCTCTTCCTCTTGGATTCTTCCCTTTACAAGGATGTAGTGTCCTTCTTTGTCTCTCTTAATCAGTGTTGTGTTGAAATCTAATTGACCTACAAAGAGGATAGCTACTGCTGCTTTTTTTTGGGTTCCCGTCACATGGAGTATTGTTTTCCACCCTTTAACTTTCAGTCTATGAGTTTCCTTTTGAATTAAGTGTGTTTCTTGTATGCAGAATATTGTTTGATTTTGCTTCTTGACCCATTCTGCCAGTCTATTTCTTTTGATTGGTGAATTGAGGCCATTTATGTTGATGGTTATAACTGAAAAGAATTGACATCATTGCCATGACTTTTTCTTTTTGGGGGTTCTCCTCCTTTACATGTAATTTCTTGTCATGCCATAATGGTTCATTATGCTTTGCTTCCTGAGGTTGTGATCTTTAATGTCTGTTCCTAGGATATTTTCTAAAATTTGTTGGAGTGCTGGTTTGGTATTCATGAAGTTCCTAAGGAGCTCTTTGTCATGAAAGTATCTTATTTCTCTATCCATTTTGAAAGATAGTTTTGCAGGGTACATCAATCTGGATTGGAGGCTGTTTTCTTTTAGGGCTTGGAATATATCACTCCAAGCTCTTCTTGCCTTGATGGTTTGTGTTGAGAAGTCTGCTGTGATTCTGATGGGCTTTCCTTTGTATGTGATTTGTTGCTTTTCTCTGACTGCCTGGAGAACTTTGTTCTTCTGTTGTGTTTCTGGAATCTTAACAGTTATATGCCTATGTATAGGCTTTTTTTGGTCAAGGCTATTTGGAGTCCTATATGCCTCACTTATCTGTATGCCAAGCTCTTTTCCCCTCCTTGGGAAGTTTTCTGCCATTATTTCTGTGAAGAGATTTTTTATGTCATCTCCACTCTCTCCTGTTTCTTCATTGAGCCCAATCAGTCTTATGTTATTCTTTTTTGCATCATCTAGCAGCTTCTGGATTGATTTCTCATGTTCCCTTATAATTTTGAAGCATTTTTTCTTGTTCTGGTCACTAATTGCAATCTTATCTTCTATATCTGAAATTCTGTCCTCACATTGGCTCATTCTGCTGTTTAGACTTTCTTTTTTTTTTTTGTTTGGTACTGGGGATCGAACTCAGGACCTTGCACTTGTGAGGCACGCATGGTGCCACTGAGCTAAATCCCCAGCCCCTGCTGTGTAGACTTTCAATGGAGTTTTTCATGTCCTGGAAATCTATTTGCATCTGTTTTATGGATTCCATTTGCTTCTTATGTTGAGATTTCTTCATGGTTCTGAGCTCCTCTGTAGATTTATTAATCATGTCTTGCACTAGAGGCACAATTTCTCCTGTTTTCTGAGAAATCATTTCTGTTTTCATTTTTCCCAGATCCCCTTTTGTTGCCAGTTCAGTGTGTCCAGGTGGTTGAGTATCAGAGGGTTCCATCTCATTTCCTTTTGGGGTTGCTGTAGGTGATCTGGAAGTCTGGTTTTGAGACTTACTTATGTGTTTTCTCATTTCGACTGGGGCAGGGGTCTGTTCTCACCCGCACAGATTACCTCCTCTGAGCTGGGTGAGGTGGGACAGGGGCCGGGAGCAGCAGTAGGGATGGTGACCCAATAGCCCTTTCCTGTGTGCTGGGAGCAGCAGGAGGAATGGTGTCCAGGAAGCTCTGGACCAGGAGCAGTGGGATGGTGGCTCAGAAGCCCCTCCCTCTGGGCCAGGAGTGATGGGAGGGATGGTGGCCTGGAAGCCCCTTCCTCTTGGCCAGGAGCAGCGGGCCAGAAGGTGGGCCAAAAGCCCTTTCCTCTGGGCTGGGAGCAGCGGGAGAGATGGTGACTGGGAAGCCCCTTCCTCTGGACCAGGAGCATTGGGAAGGCGGCTCAGAAGCCCCTACCTCTGGGCCAGGAGCAAAGGGACTCAGTACCTTGATCTGGTGGTCTGGTGTCCTCTGCATCTTTGTATTGTGGAATCAGGTGGCTGCCTGTCTGTAGCGGGGTGATTAGGTATCTTCCACATGACTCAGGACCTTGGTAGGGCGTGCACAGACCTGCCTGTCTGCAGAGGGCTGACTCAGTGTGTTCTGCATGACTCAGGCCCTTGGTAGGGCATGCACAGACCTGCCTGTCGGCAGCGGTGTGATTCAGTGTCTTCTGCATGACTCGGGACCTCGGTAGGGTGTGTGCTGAGCTGCCTGTCTGCAGCAGTCTAATTCGGCATGTTCCGCAGGACTCTTCTTCTGCAGATTGCTGTCCACCAGCTTCAGAACCTTGCTTTCTGGAACTCATTCAACCCTGTTTTTTTCCAACTAACAATCTTCCTTCTTTGCCTTCCAAGAACTGCTTGTAATTTCCCAGATAGAATCTTATAGGTCTTCAGGGATGGTTTGAAAGGATGAAGTGGGAGACACAACCCAAGATTCTGTAATCAAGGGTGGTTCTGCAATCAGGATCAGATCTCCTTATCCTTATTGTATGGCAAACTTAGCTTTTCTGATGGTGACCTGAAACTAGAATCCAGTTCTTTCCAGTAGCATGTGTGATCATTGCTGTCCCTCCAAATGCCATATTAAAGCCAGGTTTCTCTGGTAACTCTAGAGTGTGTGATTGATTTATGGTGCACTTCTAGGCCTGAGGGCACTAGGATTAAGAGTGTGAGTGCTACCCATCTTATGTAGTATGAATAAGATAAAAAGGGCAGGAAGAAGCTGTTAATGTCCCTTGTTGCTTTGCTACCTTCAGTCCACCACGAACTGTTACCCCTCTGTCATTTGTCACTCTGCCTTGGAGTCAGCAGATTATGGACTGAAACCTCTATGAGCTGTAAGCCAAATAAAGCTTTCCCCTTTAACTTTGGGTGTCAGGTATTTTGACTCAAGAATGAGATAAACATAACTAACACATCACGACTTTATCTCTGTTTCTTGCTGAAACTGAGGATGAAGACTCTGAATGTCAGGATCTGGAATAATCTTTCTCTTTCATCCTAGACATGTTTTTTATTCTCCCAGAAGACCTTTTGCTCCTTTATGAATTGACTGAATCTGTCCCGCTTATACCTCAGGGCACTTCCCTAGTTCAAGATATTTTGCTTCATCTGTTGCAATATCCTCTCAGACAATCTCTTTGCCTCAGTCTGTCCCCCATATCCATCATTCAGATTGTATTGAGAAAAATCTGAAATTAAGACAAAACTCTTTTGTCTGGCATGAGTACTGTATTTTTCTGATAATAAGCCTTGGATTTTTCCTGTTCCTTTAGCATGGAAAGTCCTTTATTCACTAGCTCCATATGTCCAAGTTTTTTCCCAGGGATCATGCTCTCCCTCCTTGAATTTTTCTCTAATTCCAATGTCCATCTGCACAAGCTGAAAACAAGCTCTCTGTTTGAAGAATTTTGTACCAATCTCCTGGGACATCATAATATCATTCTCTACCTCATACAACAAAGTAGGTGAGAACAGAGACTCTGATATTGGACCTACCTAGATTCAAAATCTAATCCTACCATTTATTAGCTGCAGAACTAGGTAAACAAATTATGCAATTTAAGTTTCACTTTCTACAATAAGGAAAATGTGGAGATAAGAGTAAATCCTGCTCCCATAAATCTTTTGTAAGAATTCTATGAGAAAAGCTATGGAAAGTTCTAGGCAGAGTTCCAGGCACCTTGCAACTGCTCGATGCCAGTTGTTATTCTTTTATTTGTCTAGGGCTTGGGGTGAAAATCTAGGAGACAGGCTAAGGCATTCAGGGGATTATTATAGAGGGATTAGTTGAAAGAATGGGTTGGATGTTATTTCTTAGAGAAGTTGTAAAATGTAAAAAGAGCTAAGATTGGCACCCCAGGGAAGTTCAGCCTCCAAGAAACAGGAATTTGGACAAGAGTTCACATAGGAGAATACAAAAGAGTGGCTATGCCAGGAGGTAGAAAATATATAAAACATTATAAGAAGCCAGAGAAAGTCAATGGTGCAGGAAGAGATAATGATACAAAACACAAAGAAAGATCAACTAGGGTCAACTCAGGTTTATTAACTTTCACAATATAAAAGTCATTTGAGAGCTCTCTGAGGCCTTCCATGTAAGGATGGGAGTGAACAAGAAAGAAGAGTAGGCATAGACTATCCAAAAGTTTCTGTGTAAGTTTAACAAAAGACAAGAGAGAAGGTAGGTCATGAGAAGTACAGAGCCTTGAGAAAGACTTCTTTTTTCTTTTTCCCTTTGTTTCCCTTCCCTTCTCCTCCACTCTTTTATCCTCCCCTCCCTTCTCCTCCACTCCCATTCCATTTCTTTCCTTCAACCTTTTCCTTCCCTTTCTTTTTCCTAAAGATGAGAGCTGATTGAACTTGTTCATAAATGGAGAAGTTGCCAGGGTAGAGGTTGGGGTTAGAGGAAAGAAGATGGACAATTAATGGAATGAGTAGGGCTTGAGGAAGTAGGAAGGGGCAGGTGCAGACAAAGGTAGAGAGACTGGTTTTGGATAGTCCAGAGACTGGAAGCAGTTAGAAATTGGTGCAGGATAGGGTATCTCATCTATCTTTGTCTCCCCGAATCTCTGCAGGGAAGGAGGTAGGGTAGACTTGACATTTGGCAGGCCTGTAGGAAATGACATAGTGAGGAAAGAGGTAAGGAAAATTATGGGGAGACAAGATGCAGGAATAGTGGTATTATTTTTATCACAAAAATTCTTGATACATAAATAATAAAGTTTGATGTTGGGGTTGGGGAATGAGGTTGGTGAGGAGGCAAAAAGCCAGAATGTTAAGAAGTATGTGAGTACATGTACTCATCTGTGTGTGTGTGTGTGTGTGTGGCAGATACACAGGCACTTGAAACATCATTCACTATAAAATGGCATCCAGTAATTATGTTAACTTAGTGCTGGTTCTGCTACAAAGAGGGAAGCCTGGATGGTGATTGATGGTCCCCCCTCCTACTTCTGCCTGTTTATACTCCTCCTCAAATTCAGCCTAATTTAGGTGATATCTGCCTGAGGAGGGGTCTCAAGTGACCTTTGCCCTTTGCCTGTTCTTACTTGTCTATACAAAGTTTCAATCAGAGACCCCAGATATCAGCCAGATGAGAAACTATTTATTAGGAAGGAGGGAGCTTTTCTGGAATGTTCTTCTGGAAGGCTAGTGTACTAGTCTACTACTTATTAGCTGTGCTCCTCTGAGAGCTCAGATCTTAGAGGAAAATAAAGGCAAACAAACAGGGAAATTGTGGAGAACATGCCTGCCAATAGGGCTAATGCTAGCTTGAACCCTGGACAGAACAAAATAACTTCCAGTGGCTTTATATTTAAGTGTGACTTTGTCTGCCTGAGCCTCTATTCCCCTCTTATCCTTACCAACTTGGAGCAAGACAAGAGTCACACCTAAGCCTTCAAATTCTAAATCTAAAGAAAAAAAATTACTGTGGATCTACTTGTAACCAGGTATTTTTAAAGGTCTTTTTGGAGTATATTAGACTCAATATATTTGACTTCTCCCAACCTCTTTAAGTTAATAATGAAAAATATTGCTAGAAAGATTTTATTAAATTAATTGTTTATCAAACACTCAGATAATAAGTTTATTTTATGTGAACTAATTAAAAACCCATATCAATTCAGTATGACCAATTCCATTATTATCTCCTTTTGACAGATGGAGAAACTGAAGTTAGTGAATTCACTCATACTTAGAAAATGACATTGCTGAAATTTGAGTCCAGACTATCTAACCTTAGTATCCACACTCTTAGCCACTATACTATGCTGCCTCGCCTATGTAGTAAAGAAGTTTAATAGTTTGCTCAAGAAAGCACTGCTAGTAAATAGAAGTTTGGGGGTTTGAGTCCAGGAGCAACTGGCTCCTATGTTAGTGTCATTTCAGTGTATGGTATAGTATGCAAATCACTGAAGTGTGAGTGGGCCTAAATCACTGATGGTGCTTGTTTAAAGATGGTTTTCTTTCCTCAACTACAAGCAGAAGAAAATGTTGTGAACAAAGGGGCTTCCACCTAGTTTCCAGGAGGGCCTGTATCTTTCAGAGCCATTAAATGAATTCAATAGCTGGTAGTAGTAGTCTTATTAGTCTTTAGGAAAGGGACTATGACTACCAGCTATGAACTTTCTCCCTATGAAAGGTCCTACACAGGAACAACCTCTTACCTATTATACTCTCTGATACTTTTGCCCATTTGGAATTCTAAGTAATCTGTCATCATCATCATCATCATCATCATCTTTGGCTTCTCAGGAAGTCAACATTATTATCATCTTCACCAAGCTATCACTTATTAAATGGCTTCCAGGTGCTCTTCTAGGCACTTAACATGTATTATTTCATTTAATGCTTACAACAATGTTATGACAATATGTTCCTCATATGTGAGGAAATGGAGGCTCAGAGGGCATACATGATTAAGGCTAGGGCCCATGGTCTTCATTTAAAAGCCTTCATAGAGTTCACATTGGGTGATGTTGCTCACTGTAAAGATGTTGTTAGTGCTACAGAAAAGCTGAAGGTGTAATAGTAACAAGAAACTCAGCATTGAAAACAGAATTGCTAGCCTTCCCCAGTAGTGTCACTCCTACCTTCGATGTAAGAGTCAGAAGTCTCTGACACAAAGCATGCCTACAATTAATCCCTGCTTTATCAACTGTATAAACATGTCTCCAGACTGGATCATTCCCAGATTGAAAGGCATGGATTCTAGTTAGGAGTTTGTCCTTATTTTGCTCTGTAACCTTACACAAGTAAGTTTCTTTCACCTGCCATGCCAGTTCCAATGAGCCCACCTGGCATCTTAGAGAAATGTAGGTTTCATTTTACTTAGGTCGCAGAGGACATGTCAATAGGTCACAGAAGACACAGCAGTCCACAAACAGTCCCTTAAGGACATGTCAGCAGGTTACAGAAAACATATGAGCAAGCCACAAGCTCATTGTTCCTCCTACTCACCCTCTCAAAAGCCTGCCAGAAAATGCTCGCAAAAAGACACCTTCTCTGTTCTGCTCAAATAGAGAGGTCACTCTCAGGTTTAACAATAAACCTTGAGTCAGGCGGAACACACTCCAAATGAGCCCGCTGCAGACAGGCAGGTCTGTGCACGCCCTACCGAGGTCCTGAGTCACTCGGAAGATGGTGAATCACCACGCTGAAGACAGGGAGGTCTGCCCATGCCCTACCGAGGTCCTGAGTCATGTAGAACACCCCGAATCACCCCGCTGCAGACAGGCAGGTCTGGCTATGTCCTACTGAGGTCCTGAGTCATGCAGAAGACACCGAATCACCCCGCTGCAGACAGGCAGCCACCTGATTCCACAATACAAAGACACAGAGGATGCCAGACCACCAGACCAAGGTACTGAGTCCCACTGTTTCTGGCCCAGAAGTAGGGGCTTCTGAGCTGCTGTCCCACTGCTCCTGGTCCAGAGGAAGGGGTTTCCCGGTCACCATCCCTCCCGCTGCTCCCAGCCCAGAGGAAAGGGCTTTTGGGCCACCTTCTGTCCCGCTGCTCCTAGCTCAGAGGAAGGGGCTTCTGAGCCACCATCCCACTGCTCCTGGTCCAGAGGAAGGGGCTTCCCGGCCACCATACCTCTGGCTGCTCCCAGCCCACAGGAAAGGGCTTTTGGGTCACCATCCCTACTGCTGCTCCCGGCCCCTGTCCCACCTCACCCAGCTCAGAGGAGGTAATCCCTGCAGGTGCTAACAGCCCCCTGCCCCAGTTGAAATGAGAAAACACAAATAAGTCTCAAAACCACACTTCCAGATCACCTACAGCAACCACAAAGGGAAATGAGATGGAACACTCTGATACTCAACCACCTGCACCCACTGAACTGGCAACAAAAGGGGATCTGGAAAAAATGAAATCAGAAATAATTTCTCAGACAACAGGAGAAATTGTACTCTTACTGCAAGACATGATTAATAAATCTAGAGAGGAGCTGAGGAACATGATGGAATCCCAACATAGGAAAAAATGGAATCCATAAAACAGATGCAAATAGATTTCCAGGACATGAAAAACTCCATTGAAAGTCTACACAGCAGAATGAGTCAATGTGAGGACAGAATTTCACATATAGAAGATAAGATTGCAATTAGTGACCAGGAAAAGAAAAATTGTTTCAAAATTATAAGGGAACATGAGAAATCAACCCAGAAGCTGCTAGATGATGCAAAAAAGAATAACATAAGACTGATTGGGCTCAATGAAGAAACAGGAGAGAGTGGAGATGACATAAAAAATCTCTTCACACAAATAACGGCAGAAAACTTCCCAAGGAGGGGAAAAGAGCTTGGCATACAGATAAGTGAGGCTTATAGGACTCCAAAAAGCCTTGATCAAAAAAAATCTACACATAGACATATAATTGTTAAGATTCCAGAAACACAACAGAAAAACAAAGTTCTCCAAGCAGTCAGAGAAAAGAACCAAATCACATACAAAGGAAAGATCATCAGAATCACAGCACACTTCTCAACACAAACTATCAAGGCAAGAGGAGCTTGGAGTGATATATTCCAAGCCCTAAAAGAAAACAGCCTCCAACCCAGATTGATGTACCCTGAAAAACTATCTTTCAAAATGGATAGAGAAATAAGATACTTTCATGACAAAGAGCACCTCAGGAACTTCGTGATACCCAAACCAGCACTCCAAAGAATTTGACACAATATCCTAGGAACAGACATTGAGGATCACAACCCCAGGAAGCAAAGCAGAATGAAGCCATCTGGCATGACAAGAAATTAAATGTAAAGGGGGAGAACCCAACAAAAAGAAAAAGTCATGGCAATGACAAGTCAATACCTTTCAGTTATAACCATCAACGTTAATGGTCTCAATTCACCAATCAAAAGAAATAGGCAGAATGGGTCAAGAAGCAAAATCCAACAATATGCTGCATACAAGAAACACACTTAATTCAAAAGGAAACTCATAGACTGAAAGTTAAAGGGTGGAAAACAATACTCCATGTGACAGGAACCCGAAAAAAAGCAGGAGTAGCTATCCTCTTTGCAGATCAAGGAGATTTCAAACCAACACTGATTAAAAGAGATGAAGAAGGACATTACATCCTTGTAAAGTGAAGAATCCAAGAGGAAGAGATGACAATCATAAATATCTATGCACCAAACACTAGTGCACCCAACTATATAAAACAAATACGAACGGACATGAAAAGTCATATATGCACTAATACAATTGTAGTGGGGGACCTCAACACCCCACTGTCACAAATAGATAGATCAACTAGACTAAAAATGAGTACTGAAATACTAGAGCTCAATCGAACTCTTGAACAAATGAACTTAACAGATGTTTACAGAGTCTTCCACCCCACAAAATCAGAATACATATTCTTCTCAGCTGCACATGGATCATTCTCCAAAATAGACCACATACTCACACATAGAACATGTTTAAGTAAGTGCAAAGGAATTGAAGTTATCCCCTGTATATTAACAGACCATAGTGCGATGAAATTGGAGATCCATAGCAAAAGAAACTCTAAAAATTTCAAAAACATGTGGAAATAGAACAACACACTTCTGAATAACCAATGGGCCACAGAAGAAATTAAAGAAGAAATCAGACAGTTCCTTCAATTAAATGACAATGACAATACAACATATCGGAATCTATGGGACACAATGAATGCTGTCTTAAGAGGGAAATTTATAGCAGTGAATACGCATATTAGGAAAACAGAATGAGACCAATTAAACAACCTGATGGTGAACCTCAAGCTTCTAGAAAAAGAAGAGCAGGACAACCCCAAAGCTCACACAAGGGAGGTAATTATAAAGATCAGAGGAGAAATCAATGCAATGGAGACTAAGAGAATGATACAAAAAAATCAATGAAGCCAAGAGTTGGTTCTTTGAAAGAATCAAAAAAATTGACAAACCTTTAGCCAACCTTGTCAGAAAAAGGAAAGAAAAGGCCTAAATCCATGCAATTAGGAATGAAAAGGGTGAAATGACAACAGACCCAGCAGAAATCCAGAGGATCATCAATACCTACTTCCAGAACCTATACACCAATAAGATGGACAACACAGACGAAATGGACAGACTCCTAGATACATATGAATTACCAAAGTTGAACGAAGAAGACCTAAAAATTCTGAACAACACAATATCAACCAATGAAATTGAAAATGTAATTAGAAACTTATCAACTAAGAAAAGCCTGGGCCCTGATGGCTTCACTGCTGAATTCTACAAGATATTTAGAGAGGAACTGCTGCCACTACTATTTAAACTCTTCAATGAAATTGAAAGGGAAGCAATACTCCCAAATTCATTCCTGGAAGCAAGCATCACCTTGATCCCCAAAGCAGAGAAAGACTCAACTGAAAAAGAGGACTATAGGCCAATCTCACTAATGAACATAGATGCAAAAATCCTTAATAAGATACTGGCAAACAGAAAGCAGAAGATCATCAAGAAGATCATACACCCTGATCAAGTGGGATTCATCCCAGGGATGCAGGGATGGTTCAATATATGAAAATCAATCAATGTAACACACTACATCAATAGAGCCAAGGACAAAAACCATATGATTATCCCCATAGATGCAGAAAAATCATTTGGCAAAATCCAACATGCATTTATGATAAATACCCTACAAAAAATGGGAATAGATGGTCTCTACCTGAAACTGATAGAAGCCATCTATGACAAACCAACAGCCAATATCATACTAAATGGTCACATACTGAAATCCTTCAGACTAAAATCAGGAACAAGACAAGGATGTCCACTATCACCACTCTTGTTCAATATAGTTCTGGAAACATTAGCCATGGCAATTAGACAAGAGAAAGAAATAAAAGGAATAAAGATAGGTAATGAAGAAGTCAAATTGTCATTATTTGTGGATGACATGATACTCTATATAGAAGACCCCAAGAACTCCACCAAAAGTCTTCTAGACTTAATAACCAAATTCAGGCAAGTAGCTGGTTACAAGGTCAACACACAAAAATCAATAGCTTTCTTCTACACCAATGACAGACTCACTGAGAGAGAAATAGGGCAAATAATTCCTTTCACAATAGCATCCAAAAAACTGAAATACCCAGGAATCATCCTAATGAAAGAAATCAAAGACCTCTTCTCTGAAAACTATGGCACTCTGAAAAGAGAGATTGAAGATGATATCAGAAAATGGACAGACATCCCCTGCTCCTGGGTAGGAAGGATTAATATAGTGAAAATGGCCATACTTCCAAAACTGCTATATAGATTTAATGCAATTCCAATTGAGATCCCAGCAGCATGCTTCATTGACCTCGAGAAAAAAATCCAAACATTTATTTGGAGAAGGAAGAGACCCAGAATAGCAAAAGCAATTCTAGATAACAGAGACATGGCAGGGGGTATCACAATCCCCAACCTGCAACTATACTACAAAGCTACTATGATAAAAACAGCATTGTACTGTTTCTGACCTCAAAGTTGCCTTCTTTACTATTTCCCTCAGCCCTGATTCCCAACAACTTTTTGCCTTTACCTGCACTGAGTCCATATCTCTGTTCACCGAACAACTCACATGGACAATTCTTCCCCGGGGATTTCAGGATTGCCTCCACGTTTTTGCCAAGCATTACAAAAGGATCTTCACTCACTCAACCTTGCTGTAGCTGCCTTCTCCCATATGTTGATGACCTTTTGCTTTGCTTTGCAGTCCTTACAAACATAGCACTGCATCTCTCATTATCTCCCTTCTAAAATTCTTCAGGAAGAAGGTATCCCTTTTTTTTTGGTGTCTCATAACACAAAGACCAGCTGGTACACCAATAGCTAACTTACCTAGGTTTCATCTCCTCCCTACCACTTGCTGCATATACTCCTTCTGAAAAAAAAAAACAAAAACTATTAACAATCCTCTTTTTCCCACCACAAAATGAGATCTTCTTTCCTTCCTGGGGCTTCTTAGCTACTTTAGACTTTGGATCCCAAATTTCTCACCCATTGCAAAACCGCTCTATGAAGCTTCCCACAGAGATCCCAGAGAAAGAGGGACAGAAACAGATTAAACAGATTTAATTTCTATTCCCTTTTGGGCCCTCAAGCAGGCACTTTCTTTTTTTTGCTTAAATTCTTTTATTGGTACATTTTAGGTATACAATACATTTACATTTAACATTGGGTGATTGTACCTGTACATGATGTATCTTGATTCTTATTTTTTCCCATTGCCTGTGCGCCCTTCACCCCTCCACCCTTCCCTATTTACATAGATTTCATTTCCATTTTTTTTCTTTTCTCATAATTTTTCCTTTCCATTCTTTCCTTTCCCAATCTCCTCCCACCGCCCCTACCCCTTTGGACATCTTCCTACTTCAAAGTATCAATTACTAGTTATTAATCCATTTCATCCTTATTTACACTCTCAGTTTCTCACACTAGAGAAACTATTCAGTATTTACACACGTGTGTCCTATTTATTTCACTTAAGAGTATGGCCTCAATGTGGATCCACTTATCTATAAATGTCTCTAGTTTCTCATTCTTTATTACTGAGTAGTACTCCATTTTATACAAAAACCACATCTTCTTTATACAGTTTCCAGTTGATGGGCACTTGGGCTGCTTCCAACCTTTAGCTATTACAAACTGTGGCACTATACACATGGGTGAACATATATCTCTGTGTTATGATTCTTTTAACTCTTTTGGGAAAATACCCAGCAAGGGAATAGCTGGGTCAAATGGGACCTCTACTCTTAGTTCTTTGAGGTATCTCCACACAGATTTCCGAAGTGGTCATACCAATCTGCACTCCCACCAACAATGGAGAAGGGTTCCTTTCTCTCCACAACCCTGCCAGCATTTGTTATTGGTTGATTTCTTGATAGCAGCCACACATTCTGGGGTGAGGTGGAATCTCAGTGTTGTTTTTATCTGCAACTGTCGAATGACCAGTGAGGTTGAACATTTTGTCATATGTTTATTTGCTGCTTTTACTTCTTTGTCTGAGAAATGTCTGTTCATTTCAGATGCCTATTTTTGAATTGCATCTTTGAATTTGGGGGGATCTGATTTTTTTCAGTTCTCTATATATTCTAGATAGTAGCCCTTTGTTTGAGTTACAGCTGCTAAAATTTTTTTCCCACATTGTAGGTTGTCTTTTAGCTCTGTTGGTGGTTTCTTTTGCAGTGTAGAAGCTTTTTAATAAGATGAAATCCCAGTTGTTGATTCTTTCTACTAGTTCCCATGCTATTGAGATTTTGTTCATAAAGTCTTTTCCTATGCCAATATCTTCAAGAGTTCTACCTAATTTATCTTCCAGCAAGTTTAGTGTTTCTGTCTTAATATTTAGATCTTTAATCCACTTCGATCTTAGTTTAGTGCACAGTGATAGATATGAGTCTAGTTTTAATCTCTGGAAAGTTGAAATCCAGTTTTTCCAACACCATTTATTAAATAGGCTATCTTTCCTCCAATGATGATGGTTGGCTCCTTTGTCAAAGATGAGGTGGCAGAGTATGTCTGAAGTTGTTTCTGTGTCTTCTAATCGATTCCACCAATCCTCAGATCTGTTTCTTTGCCAGTACCATGCTGTCCTTGTCACAGTAGCTTTGTAGTATAGCTTCAAGTTCGGTATTGTGATACTCCCAGCCATGTCTCTGTAGCCCAGAATTCTTTATGCTATTCTAGGTCTCTTATGGTTCCAAATGAATTTTTGGATTGTTTTCTCTAGTTCTGTGAAGTATATTGTTGGAATTTCATTCGGCATTGAATTAAATCTATATAGTAGTTTTGGAAGTATGGCCATTTTCACTATATTGGTTCTTCCTACTCAGGAACAAGGGCTGTCTTTCCATTTTCTTATATCCTCCTTGATCTACATTTTCAGGGTGCTGTAGTTTTCAGTTTAGAAGTCTTTTGCTTCCTTTGTTAGATTGATTCCTAGATATTTCATTTTTTTGGATGCTATTGTAAAAGGAATTGTTTCCCTAATTTCTTTCTCAGTGAGTCTGCTGTTTGCGTATAAGAAGGCTATTGTTTTTGGAGTGTTTACCTTATATCCAGCTACTCTACTGAATCTATCCAATAAGTCTAAAAGTCTTTTGGTAGTTTCTTGGGTCTTCTATGTAAAGTATCATATCATCAGCAAATAATGACAGTTTAACTTCTTCCTTTCCTATCTTTATTCCTTTTATTTCTTCCTCTTTTCCAATTGCTGTGGCTAATGTTTCCATAACTATATTGAACAGCAGTGGTGATAGTGGGCATCCTTGTCTTGTTCCTGATTTTAGCGTGAAAGTTTTCAGTTTTTGATCATTTAGTATGATGTTGGCTGTTGGCTTTTCAGAGATAGCCTTTTAATCAGGTTGAGATAAAGACCTTCTATTCCAATTTTCTGTAGGGTTTTTATCATGAATCGGTGTTGGATTTTGTCAAATGCCTTTTCTGCATATATTGAGATGATCATATGGTTTTTGTCCTTGACTCTGTTAATATGGTGTATTACATTTATTGATATACAAATATTGAACCATCCTTGCATCCCTGGGATAAATCTTACTTGGTCACGGTGTATGATCTTCTTGATGACAATCTGTATTCTGTTTGCCAGTATCTTGTTGAGGATTTTTGCATCTATGTTGATTAGGGAGATTGGCCTGTTGTTCTCTTTTTGGGTTGGCTCTTTGCCTGGTTTTGGAATCAAAGTAACACTTGCTTCCAGGAATGAATTTCGAAGCCTTGCTTCCCTTTCAAGTTCCTTGATGAATTTAAAGATTAATCATGATAGTTCTTCTTTAAATATATTGTAGAATTCAGCAGTGAAGCCATCAGGACCTGAGATATTCTTTGTTCCGAAATATTTTATTACATTTCCAATTTCACTCATTGTAATTGGGGTGTTTAGAATTTCTATATCTTCTTCATTTAACTTTGGCAATTCATATGTATCTAGGAGTCTGTCCATTTCTTCTATGTTTTTCTTTTATTTTTGTATTAAATTCTTTTATTGGTACATTGTAGGTATACAACACAATTACATTTCTCATTGGGAATTGTACCTTTACATAATGCATCTTGGTTCATATTTTTTTCCCCATTCCTAGCCCTCCCTTCATGCCCTCCACCCTTCCCTATTTACAAAGACTTCATTTTCCATTTTTCCCATTTTTCATCATTTTTCCTTTCCCTTCTTTCCTTTCCCCTGACCCTCCCACTACCCCTACCCCTTTGGACCTTTTCTGCCTATTCTACATTATCAATTATTCATTTTAATCATTGGTACATTATAGGTATACAATATAATGACATTCATCATTGGAAATTTGCACCTTTACATAGTCTCTCTTGGTTCTTATTGTTCACCCTTGCCCAGTCCTCCCTTCAACCCCTCCAGTCCTCCCTATTTACAAAGATTTTGTTCCTATTTTTCCATTTTCTCATATTAATCCCATTCCCTTCTATCCTTTCCCCTAGCCCTCCCACTTCCTTCCCTTTTGCCCCTTTTCTTCCTATTTCACATTACCTATTATACATTTAGTCCTTATTTACACTTTCAGTTTCTCACACCAGAGAAACTATTTGGTATTTACACATGTGTGTCCTATTGATTTCACTTAGGAGTATTGCCTCAATGTGCATCCACTTAGCTGTAAATGTCTCTAATTTCTCATTTTTTATGGCTGAGAAGTACTCCATTTTATAAAAAAACCACATTTTCTTTATCCAGTCTCCAGTTGATAGGCATTTGGGCTGTTTCCAAGTTTTAGTTATTACAAACTATGCTGCTATGAACATGGGTGTACATATATCACTGTGGTATGATTCTTTTAATTCTTTGGGGAAGAACCCCAGCAGTGGAATAGTGGGGTCAAATGGGACTTCCAGTCCTGGTTCTTTGAGGTATCTCCATACTGATTTCCACAGTGGTTGCACCAGTCTACACTCCCACCAGCAGGTGAGCAGGGTTTCTCTTTCTCCACAGCCCCACCAGCATTTGTTATTGGTGGATTTCATGACAGCAGCCATTCTTTCTGGAGTGAAGTGGAATCTCAGTGTTGTTTTCATTTGCATCTCTCGAATGACCAGTGATGTTGAACATTTTTTCATGTATTTATTTGCTATTTCTACTTCCTTGCCTGAGAAATGTCTGTTCATTTCAGATGCCCATTTTCAGATTGGGTCTTTAAATTTGGGAGGTCTGATCTTTTTAAGTTCTTTATAGATTCAAGATAGTAGACCTTTGTCTGAGGAAGAGCAGGTGAAGATTTTTTCCCGCATAGTGTGTTGTCTCTTCACACTGCTGGTGGTTGCTCTTGCTATGCAGAAGCCTTTTAATAAGAAGAGATCCCACTTGTTGATTGTTTGTGCTAGTTCATGGGCAACTGAGGTTTTGTTCATAAAATCTTTTCCTACACCAATGTCTTCAAGGGTTCTACCTAACATCTGTTCCAATGGTTTCAGAGTTTCTATTTTAATATTTAGATCTTTAATCCATTTTCATTTTAGTTTAGTGAATGGTGAGAGATATAGGTCTAGTTTTAATCTTTGGCAAGTTGAAGCCCAATTTTTCCAGCACCATTAATTAAAGAGGCTATCTTTCCTCCAGTGAGGGTGTTTGGCTCCTTTGTCAAAGATGAGATGGCTGAGTGTGTCTGGCATTGTTTCTGCATCTTCTAATCTGTTCCTCTGGTCCTCAGGTCTCTTTCTTTGCAAGTACCATGCTGTTTTTATCACAGTAGCTTTGTAGTGGAGTTTTAGGTTGGGGATTGTGATACCCCCTGCCATGTCTCTGTTACCTTGAATTGCTTTTGCTATTCTGGGTCTCTTCTTGTTCCAAATGAATTTTTGCATTGTTTTCTCAAGGTCCGTGAAGTATGCAGCTGGGATCTCAATTGGAATTGCATTGAATCTCTATAGCAGTTTTGGAAGTATGGCCATTTTCACTATATTAATCCTTCCTACCCAGGAGCAGGGGATGTCTGTCCATTTTCTGATATCATCTTCAATCTCTCTTTTCAGAGTGCCATAGTTTTCAGAGAAGAGTTCTTTGATTTCTTTCATTAGGATGATTCCTGGGTATTTCAGTTTTTTGGATGCTATTGTGAAAGGAATTATTTGCCCTATTTCTCTCTCAGTGAGTCTGTCATTGGTGTAGAAGAAAGCTATTGATTTTTGTGTGTTGACCTTGTAACCAGCTACTTGCCTGAATTTGGTTATTAAGTCTAGAAGACTTTTGGTGGAGTTCTTGGGGTCTTCTATATAGAGTATCATGTCATCCACAAATAATGACAATTTGACTTCTTCATTACCTATCTTTATTCCTTTTATTTCTTTCTCTTGTCTAATTGCTGTGGCTAATGTTTCCAGAACTATATTGAACAAGAGTGGTGATAGTGGACATCCTTGTCTTGTTCCTGATTTTAGTCTGAAGGATTTCAGTATGTGACCATTTAGTATGATATTGGCTGTTGGTTTGTCATAGATGGCTTCTATCAGTTTCAGGTAGAGACCATCTAGTCCCATTTTTTGTAGGGTTTTTATCATAAATGCATGTTGGATTTTGTCAAATGCTTTTTCTGCATGTATGGAGATAATCATATGGATTTTGTCCTTGGCTGTATTGATATAGTGTGTTACATTGATTGATTTTCATATATTGAACCATCCCTGCATCCCTGGGATGAATCCCACTTGATCAGGGTGTATGATCTTCTTGATGATCTTCTGCTTTCTGTTTGCCAGTATCTTATTAAGGATTTTTGCATCTATATTCATTAGTGAGATTGGCCTATAGTTCTCTTTTTCAGTTGGATCTTTCTCGGCTTTGGGGATCAAGGTGATGCTTGCTTCCAGGAATGAATTTGGGAGTATTGCTTCCCTTTCAATTTCATTGAAGAGTTTAAACAGTAGTGGCAGCAGTTCCTCTCTAAATGTCTTGTAGAATTCAGCAGTGAAGCCATCAGGGCCCAGGCTTTTCTTAGGTGATAAGTTTTTAATTACATTTTCAATTTCATTGGTTGATATTGGGTTGTTCAGAATTTTTAGGTCTTCTTCGTTCAGCTTTGGTAATTCATATGTATCTAGGAATCTGTCCATTTCTTCTGTGTTTTCCATCTTATTGGCCTATAGGTTCTGGAAATAGGTATTGATGATCCTCTGGATTTCTGCTGGGTCTGTTGTAGTTTCACCCTTTTCATTCCTAATTGCATGGATTTGGGCCTTTTCTTTCCTTTTTCTGACAAGGTTGGGTACAGGTTTGTCAATTTTTTTGATTCTTTCAAAGAACCAACTCTTGGCTTCATTGATTTTTTTGTATCATTCTCTTAGTCTCCATTGCATTGATTTCTCCTCTGATCTTTATAATTTCCTCCCTTGTATGAGCTTTGGGGTTGTCCTGCTCTTCTTTTTCTAGAAGCTTGAGGTTCACCATCAGGTTTGTTTAATTGGTCTCATTCTGTTTTCCTAATATGCGTATTCACTGCTATGAATTTCCTTCATAAGACTGCTTTCATTGTGTCCCATAGATTCCGATATGTTGTATTGTCATTGTCATTTAATTGAAGGAACTGTCTGATTTCTTCTTTAATTTCCTCTTTGACCCATTGGTTATTCAGAAGTCTGTTGTTCGATTTCCACGTGTTTATGAAATTTTTTGAGTTTCTTTTGCTATGAATCTCCAATTTCATCGCACTATGGTCTGATAATATGCAGGTGATAACTTCAATTCCTTTGCACTTAAACATGTTCTATGTGTGAGTATGTGGTCTATTGTGGAGAATGACCCATGTGCAGCTGAGAAGAATGTGTATTCTGATTTTGTGGGGTGGAAGACTCTGTAAACATATGTGTTGTGGTCCCCCACTGCAATTGTATTAGTGCATATATGACTTTTCATGTCCGTTAGTATTTGTTTTATATAGTTGGGTGCGCTAGTGTTTGGTGCATAGATATTTATGATTGTCATCTCTTCCTCTTGGATTCTTCCCTTTACAAGGATGTGTCCTTCTTCATCTCTCTCAATCAGTGTTGGTTTGAAATCTACTTGATCTGCAAAGAGGATAGCTACTCCTGCTTTTTTTCGGGTTCCTGTCACATGGAGTATTGTTTTCCACCCTTTAACTTTCAGTCTATGAGTTTCCTTTTGAATTAAGTGTGTTTCTTGTATGCAGCATATTGTTGGATTTTGCTTTTTGACCCATTCTGCCAGTCTATTTCTTTTGATTGGTGAATTGAGACCATTAACATTGATGGTTATAACTGAAACATATTGACTTGTCATTGCCATGACTTTTTCTTTTTGTTGGGTTCTCCCCCTTTACATTTAATTTCTTGTCATGCCAGATGGGTTCATTCTGCTTTGCTTCCTGGGGTTGTGATCCTCAATGTCTGTTCCTAGCATATTGTGTCAAATTCTTTGTAGTGTTGGTTTGGTATTCACGAAGTTCCTGAGGTGCTCTTTGTCATGAAAGTATCTTATTTCTCTATCCATTTTGAAAGATAGTTTTTCAGGGTACATCAATCTGGGTTGGAGGCTGTTTTCTTTTAGGGCTTGGAATATGTCACTCCAAGCTCTTCTTGCCTTGATAGTTTGTGTTGAGAAGTGTGCTGTGATTCTGATGGGCTTTCCTTTGTATGTGATTTGGTTCTTTTCTCTGACTGCTTGGAGAACTTTGTTCTTCTGTTGAGTTTCTGGAATCTTAACACTTATATGCCTATGTGTAGATTTTTTTTGATCAAGGCTATTTGGAATCCTATTTGCCTCACTTATCTGTATGCCAAGCTCTTTTCCCCTCCTTGGGAAGTTTTCTGCCATTATTTCTGTGAAGAGATTTTTTATGTCATCTCCACTCTCTCCTGTTTCTTCATTGAGCCCATCAGTCTTATGTTATTCTTCTTTGCATCATCTAGCAGCTGCTGGATTGATTTCTCATGTTCCCTTATAATTTTGAAGCAATTTTTCTTTTCCTGGTCACTAATTGCAATCTTATCTTCTATATCTGAAATTCTGTCCTCACATTGGCTCATTCTGCTGTGTAGACTTTCAAGGGAGTTTTTCATGTCCTGGATATCTATTTGCATCTGTTTTATGGATTCCATTTGTTTCTTATGTTGGGATTCCATCATGTTCTTGAGTTCCTCTCTAAATTTATTAATCATGTCTTGCACTAGCTGCCCAATTTCTCCTGTTATCTGAGAAATTATTTCTGATTTCATTTTTTCCAGATCCCCTTTTGTTGCCAGTTCAGTGGGTCCAGGTGGTTGTGTATCAGAGTGTTCCATCTCATTTCCCTTTGGGGTTGCTGTAGGTGATCTAGAAGTCTGGTTTTGAGACTTATTTACTTGTTTTCTCATTTCAACTGGGGCAGGTGGGTATTAGAGCCTGCTCGCATTACCTCCTCTGAGCTGGGTGAGTTGGGACAGGGGCTGGGAGCAGTGGTAGGGATGGTGACCCAAAAGCCCTTTCCTGTGGCCTGGGAGCACCAGGAGGGATGATGGCCGGGAAGCCCCTTCCTCTGGACCAGGAGCAGTGATTTGGTGGCTCAGAAGCCCCTCCCTCTGGTCTGGGAGCAGTGGGAGGGATGGTAGCCTGGAAGCCCCTTCCTCTGGGCCAGGAGCAGCAGGACAGAAGGTGGCCCAGAGGCCCTTTCCTCTGGGCTTGGAGAAGCAGGAGGGATGGTGACCGGGAAGCCCCTTCCTCTGGCCCAGGAGCAGTGGGACGATGGCTCAAAAGCCCCTACCTCTGGGCCGAGAGCCGCGGGACTCAGTACCTTGGTCTTGTGCTCTGGTGTCCTCTTTGTCTTTGTAGTGTGGATCCAGGTGACTTCCTGTCTTCAGTGGGGTGATTGGGTGTCTTCTGCACCACTCAGAACCTCGGTAGGGAGTGCACAGAACTTCCTGTATGCAGTGAGCTGATTCGTCGTATTTCATGTGACTGGGGACCTTGGTAGGGTGTGGGCAGACCTGCCTGTCTGCACCGGGCTGATTCAGCCTCTTCCTCATGCCTCAGGACTTCCTGTTTTCCATTTTTTTAGAGTACAGGCTATTGAAGTAGGCATTGATGATCCTCTGGATTTCTGCTGGGGCTGTTGTGACTTCCCCTTTTTCATTCTGAATTGCATGGATTTGAGCCTTTTCTTTCCTTGTTTGATAAGGTTGGCTAAAGGTTTATCAATTTTATTTATTCTTTAAAAAAACCAACTCTTTGATTCATTAATTTTTTGTATTGTTCTCTTAGTCTCTATTGCATTGATTTCTGCTCTGATCTTTATAATTTCCTCTCTTGTATAAGGTTTAGGTTTGTTATGCTCTTCTTCTTCTAGGAGCTTGAGGTTCTGCATTAGGCTATTTATCTAAGTTTTCTCTGTTTTCCTAATATGGGCATTCATTCTTATGAATTTCCTGCATAGAACTGCTTTCATTGTGTCCCATAGATTCCTGTATGTTGTACTGCCTTTATCGCTTACTTGTAGAAACTGTCTAATTTCTTCTTTAATTTTCTCTATGACCCATTGGTTGTTCAGGAGGGTGTTATTCAATTTCCAGGTGTTTTGGGGAGTTTTGCAGTTTCTCATGTTATTGATCTCCACTTTTATTGCACTATGGTCTGATAATATACAGGGGGTAATTTCAATTCTTTTACATTGACTTAGACATGTCCTATGAGCTAGCATCTGGTCTATTTTGGAGAATGACCCATGTGCAGCTGAAAAGAATGTATATTCTGATTTTGTGGGGTGGAACACTCTGTAAATATCTATTAAGTCCATTTGTTCAATAGCTTGGTTCAGTTCTTGAATTTCGTTGTTAATTTTTTGTCTAGCTGATCTATTTGTAAGAGTCGGGTATTGAGGTCCCCCACTACAATTGTATTAGTGCTTATTTGGTTTTTCATGTCCATTAATATTTGTTTTGTATAGTTGGGGGCATTTGTGTTTGGTGCATATATATTTAGGATTGTCATCTCTTTCTCTTGGATTGTTTCCTTCACAAGGATGTAGTGACCATCTTTGTCTCTCTTAATTAGTTTTTGTTTGAAATCTATTTGTCAAGTAGGCATTTTTTAAGGCTCCCATTTTATGCCTACTGAATCCTAATAAACTTTTCTTCCTAGTCTAGCCAGAAAGAAGGGACACGTATTAGGCCTGCTTGCACAGCCAGTCTGACACTCCCTCGAGCTTGTTACCTATTTATCCAAACAGATCAACCTTTTAATAGGAGGTTGGCCTCTGTTTACAGTCTTAGTATCAGGTGCACTACTTACACCTAAGGCCGAAAAGATTACTCTTCACCAGCCCCTACAGTTGTACTCTTCACACAATTTCTCTGATATTCTCTGTCATCATGCTTTAACCCTTCTCTCTCTAGCCCAAATTCAAGTCCTGCATTCTCAGCTCTTATAATCCTCAATTACCTTCTGGTACTCATCTTCCTTAAACACTGCCAACCTCCTCCCGATATCTGACTCCAAAAATGAGTGCACTTAGATACTTGATTTTACTCTCAAATGCTTCCATCACAAAACCTTGGAACATATTCCAGTGTCCTCCGACTGGTTTATTGATGAAAGCACCTCAAAGATTATCCCTTCCCAAACAGGGTAGGCCATCATTGAAGGCTATTATGACAGGCAATCCTCCTACCCTCCCTGAGAAGTAATTGAGAGAGCATCTTTCCCCACAGAGACAACTTCACAGCAGGTAGAACTCATTGAACTCACAAGAGCTCTCACTCTCATAAAAGACAAAACCATCAATGTTTACACAGACTCCAAATATGCATATAATATCCTATACTCAAAGTCCCAAATCTATCATGAAAGGGGATTCTAACTGTAAAAAATACCCCTACACAAAATGGACCTTAATTCAAGACATTCTAGAAGCAGCTTTTCTATTCAACAGAGCTCCAATCACTCATTGCAAGGCCCCTCAAAGATCTAATTCATGGAATAAACATCTCAGATATATCATTTGTAGAAAAAATGAGGCTGATAAAGTAGCAAAACAGGAAGCTACCAACTCTCTCTCCATTCCCTGCCTCCTGTTTCTTGTTATACCTTTCTACTTACCCCAAGAAATAACTGTACTCAAAGAAAAGGAGACACAACTAGAGGAACAGTGGTGGTTTCTCCATGAAAAATTGGTCCTTTCTGAAAGCTTGCAAAACAAATTCTTTTCATCTTTCCGTGACCACTCTCATGATGGATCATTCCCTCTGCTACAATTTCTATAGACTCACATACATCTCACTTCTAGCTCTAGGACCTCCCTACAAAAGATTATTGTAAAAACCTCCTTATGGCAAACCACCAACCCCCAGAGCAACCTCAGACCTCCATTTTCCACTCACCAATGTTGAGGATCCCTCCCCAACACTGACTGACAAATTGACTTTATTCACATGCCTCTGGTAAAATAATCAAACAAACAAACAAACAAACTCCAAAGACATCTCCATGTCCTAGTTGACACCTTCTCAGGATGGATCAAAGCCTTTCCTACATCAAATGGAAGATCTTCCAAATAGCCCATATCCTACTCACGGAAATCATCCCCTGCTTCAGACTCCCAACCTCCATCCAAACTGATAAATGGACCTGAACTGACCTCACAGATCATTCAAAAGTTAGCCTCCTCTCTAAATTAACCTGGAAGTTCCACATCCCAAATTGACACCAATCCTCAGGTAAGGTTAAAAGGTTTATTGCATACTGAAACAGAGCCTAACCAAGTTTTTCCTCCAGGTCCATTTAGACTGGACTAAACTTCTGTCATTAGCCCTTTTCAAACTCAGGTCTCTTTCTCACAAACCACTTATGTTCAACCCCTTTGAGATTTGATATGGAAGGGTCCTCAATGCTTTCACATTCCCTACCTCCAATTCAAACCTAAACTCCCCTCTTTCAAATTCCTTACTTAACACTTTTAGGCATTTCATTTGGAACTGTGCTGAGGGCACTCTCCCAAAACCTTCCAGCAGCCTAGATACCCTTTACTTCTCCATCCCTACAACCTGAAGACTGGGTATAAATAAAGCCTCCCAAGCCCCCTCAAGGATTAAAACCAAAGTGGACAAGACTCTTTCAAGTAATCCTGACCACCCCATCAGTGGTAAAATTTAAAAGTCATTCCTCCTGAGTTCACTTCTCCTCTTTAAAAAAGGCTCCCCTTTTCCAGTGCACACCAACTGAATCCACATCCCTGAAGATCCCCAAGCTGCCTCCCGTGACTGAAAAGATGGAAGACACAGCTAGGCAACCCCATGAGTCTCTCTCTTCATAACTGTGCCCATTTCTTGGCCATCCTAATACAATTCCTTACTATTCATTATCTTCCTCCCTAGACACCATAATCCAAGACCTATTGTTACAGGGATCCTTCTCAGACTTCTCCCCAGAACAAATCATCACCTTTACTTCCTGTGTTCTCCTGCTCTGATCCTTTCTCAGTATTACTCATCCTCTTAACCCCTAACACCACAATACAGACCTTTCTTAGATAATTCAATCAGACACTCTCTCATGTGACTGAAATCATCCAAACCTTTAATGGAACCATCAAACCACCCTGCTGTGTCTGCCTCCATGTTTCCCAGATAGCAGACTCAGTAATTCCTGCCCCCCTTGGAACATGGACAAACTATTCTGCTGGGCTCTATTTCACGAAGACTGCCAGTCCCAAGGGCACAGCCTTAGCTGAAGGATCTGACATCAGACTCCTGGGGGCCAATAAAAGGTACCAGACAGTCCTTAAAGGCTCACTGACTGCCATGGCAGTACATAACCAGTCCCTCCCTAAACAGACTCCATTTAACACAACATGCTTCTCTGTGTATTACTCAAACTTACAAGATCTCTTTACCCCAGTCAGCTCTTTAGATCCCTCCCTCTGCAAAGCTATTATCCATTTCCTCCCACCTTCTGATCCCCATAACTTTAGCTGTCTGGGAGTTCTTATAAGGATATCTGGGTACACTTCCTTCAAGGACAATCTAAAAGCTACCACATCTGAATATTGTCAAGACAGGGGAACAGACTCCCTGAAAAACACTTCTCTAGCCTATGGAGGTGCCCTTAAATGCACACACCTCAGTACACTTGAGGGCAGAGTCTTCATAAACCAAAAATTTGCCACTCTTAGCCAAAAGAGTCCTCTAGTATTACAACAGCCTCAGCCCTTTCCTCTTGACAGTTGCAACTCTTAGCTCCTCCTTCCATATATGGCACAAATTCAAGGCAGTCTGACATTTACTTCCTAACCCACTCCTAGACATCCTCCTTTCCCGATTAGATCTCATGGGATGTCTTAGAGATGGGCATCTTCTGGGTGTGTGGAGAAAAGGCATACATTTCCTTATCTACCAAGTGGATCAGGATACATTAGCTCTCCTCATTCCCATGATTAGCAACATCTGATCTATCCATCCCTATCTGCCTAATAACCCACGTCAGGGCACAATGTGCTATACAGCTGAACTCCTTAATAGCCACCCTGGGAATAATCATAGGAATTGCAATGGGGATCAGAGCCCTAGGATTCTCTCTTTCAGAGTTCACCAGCCTATCAAAAGAATTCACTGAGGGAACGAAAGAAGTCTCCAACCAACTGAAACATTTGCAAGATCAAGTAGACTTCCTGGGTTCAGTCTTCCTCCAAAACTGAAGATCTGTCTCCTGACAGCTTTATAAGGCAACATATGTGTTCTACTCCAGAAACAATGCTACTTTTACATCAACATATCCAATCTTGTCAGAGATGGGGTAAAATGACTTCATGAAGGGCTTCCAAACTCCTTGAAGGCTCTTCCAGTGATCTGCTTTCCCTTCCTCTTCATTGACTCCTACCCCTCCTGACCCCTTTAATGTGTATTTCTCTTTTTCTTCTTTTTCTTCCATGTATAATTAATCTATTCCAAAGACATTTTCAGGAATGAATAGCAGACACATCTCAGGCAACTACTCAAGAGCCCCTCCAAACAGCCTTCCTTCTCCAAAACATTAAAAATGAAATCAAAAACAAAACAAAACAAAACCCTTTGTCACCCCCTTTCAGCAGGAAGTAGGCAAGAAAACAATGATGACTTTTTTCTTATTCCTCTTTAAAGCTACCAATGATAGAGCCTGGAAAGTGACACCACCAGTTCCAATGAGCCCAACTGCCATCTCAGAGTAAGGTAGGTTTCATTTTACTTAGGTCACAGAGGACATGTCAATAGGTGACAGAAGATATATCAGCAGACCACAAACAGTCCCCTGAGGAGAACATGTCAGTAGATTATGGAAGATACAGCAAGGCACAAGCCCCCCTTTTCTCTGACCCACTCACTCAAAAGCCAGCCAAAATAGGCTATTAAAAAAGCCTCTTAAACTGTAAGAGACATCTTTGTTCTACTCACACAAAGGTCCATCTCAGGTTTAATAATAAACCTGCTTGAACTGTTAAGTTCATATCCCTTCTTTCCCAGTCACAAATGGTAAAGCATTATTGAGGTGAGCATTAAATGGAACTGTTGAAGGTACTTTATATGTAAAGCATCTTACTAATATAATTGATAATTTTATTTTTGTTACTCTTTACCTCTCCCACACCTCTTTACTTCTCTCTCCCATACCCTGTACCTTTTTTTACTGTATTTTATTCCTTTTGTCCCCCCTTTTTTTCTTGTAATCAGGTCTTGGGGTAACCTGCCGCTCTGCACTGAGGGAAAAAGAACATTTCAGAGGCATACCAACTTGGATGTGACCTGGCTTTGCCCCTGTTATGTTTTTTCTAGGGCCATCACTTTACCCTTTTTGAGCTTCAGTTTTAGCATCTGTAAAAATGGACAGAAAATATGATAGTACAGTTAGAAACAAAGAGGCTTTCACTTGGCCTTGGGAGAAGAAACTAAGAATCAATGGGCAACTGGTAGCTTTTAAAAGATTCAGTGGGATGCAACTAAAGCCAGAAGTATCTGGCCTTTAATTCCCAAAAGGCTGAGTTATTTGCCCTCCTTTCCCTTTTTCTTGTTGCTGCTGCTACCTTTCCAATAATCTTCAATCAACATAACTACTTACTACTTGGTGTACAGTTGGCAATTCTTTCTTCATCATACACAAGAACCTTTAATATTATTGGCCCACTCAATTCTAACGTCTGATGATCCCAGCCAGGAGAACATAACCAATCCTCAGCAGACCTCACTGGACAATGAGCCAAGAGACTTTATTGCACAGCAGCCCAGAGACCTCACCAGTCATCAGAGCCTTCAGCAGGCCAGAGACTTTTGAAGACCTCAGCAGAAGGGAGCGATCAACAACCCAGCGAGCAAGGGAGGTAAATTCCCACTCCCTAGGGAGACCCTCTCTCTTCTCCTTTCAGGGTGAACAATGGATTCCCAGGAGGAGAGGCAGACTAATTTCCATGCATAAAAGACTAGACTGGGGTAGGAAAAGGCCTTTATGGGGGACAGGAAGACCCCTATCTGTCAGTTGGGCTTATATCCTATTGTTAATCCACACAATGTGGAGAGTCAATTTTAGAGGCTATGATGCAGGCCTCAGCTGGGATGGGCATAAGGTGAGTTGAGTAACAGAGAAGGCCTTCTGTAGGCAAATGCTTTGGTGTAACTACCCACAGCAAGGGACCATGAGACATTGACCTGGTCAATCTGAACACTTGCTTTTTTCCATGGAGTACTTGGTAACTTGCCCTGGACTTGGGCAACTCTGTTTAGTGTCAAGAAGGTTTGTGCTTCCCCATGGGCCATGGGGTCATGACAAATCCTTTCCATAGGTTTCTGCAATTTTCCTGGTCCCCACTCCCATTCAGGCCTTTGGCTATCAGAGTGTTCAATTTGTTTAGCTGTTAATTCTGGATAACTCAGTTAACTCTGTTAACTCACAGTTAACAGGTACAGTGTCTTCCCACATGGGAAGAGAAAGATTGCTCCCTTTTAAATCTCCTGCCACTGTTTTTACTTGTTACAGCCACTGGCAAGCTATGAAGCCAGCGCTAGCTGACTATCCTCTGAGTTCCAAAGCCCACACACCTAAAGCTGTCACTTCCTGAGACAGTTTGCTGATGTCGTTTTCCTCTCCTTTTTACTCAGTTTTGCTTTTATTGTGGCAACTGTGGCTTTCAGTTTATACTGCTGTCTGAAAATAATGTGTTACCTGTATTTTCTGACTGTATTTATATAGTGGCTACCATTTATTTTAACTTTCTGTCACCAGACATGTAAGCTTTATGGCTTAATATAGTGAGTTGAGTTTTCTTTAGGGGTGAGTCTTATTCCCTTTTTAATTGGCTAAGGAGTATCCCAGCAGTAAGATATCCCAGTTCTGGGCTCTTCAACAGGAAGATGAATTGTATTTATAGGGGAGAATCCAATGGGTCCAAAAATGGAAGCACTGGTGCTCACATAAGACTGGAGATGTCCAACCCCAAAGGGTTCAGCTCTGCTAGGGAATGCCTGATGTGAGAGCAGGACAGGCTATTGGGATATACCCTGCAGGTCCCCACTAATAGGGACTGACCCAGGGAGAAGCCTGCTAGATCCCAAGGAATTCAGCCTTACCAGGTAACACCCCTGGGACTGAAAGGCTCAGACTACCAGGAGATGCCCTGTCAGCTCCTCACTATTGGAGACTGACCCAGGGACAGGCCTGCTATAATCTTAGAGCCTAATTTTTACTCCTCTTATTGGCAGATTGGAACTACTTCATCTATTCTTTTAGAGTTCCCGCTCAAATGTCTTCTTAACCATTGGAACAAATTCCACACTAAGACCCTTCAAAGAGATCATCTTATATTCCTCTGTAATAAAATGGTTTATGTATCCACTTGGGAAAATGAGATGTGACCACCCCTTGGCAGCCTGAAATATATTTCAAATATGTCTTTATTGTAAGGAACAAGAAAAATGGTCAGAGGTTCCTTATGTTCAAGCCTTTATGACCTTCTACCAGAGGCCTGATCTCTACCCAAGAAGTCATCAATCCTCAGGAGCTGATGCTGCAGATGACTTCTTCCTGTCAGCTCCTCCTCCCTACAGCTTATCCCTTCAACAACCTTCTCAGTCAGTACCCTCAGGAGACAAAAGCCATCTCCTGAGTCCACCCTATACTAGGTCTGATTCTACTTACCATACAGCCCCAGATTCACAGAACTCAATATCTAAGCCCATCACTGCTCTACCCCTTCAAGAAATGGCAAGCACCAATGTCACAGTCCAGGTTCTAGTTCCTATTTCAGTTACAGATATTCATCAATCCAAGAAAAAATTGGGTAGATTCTCTGAGAATCCTAAAAATTTTGCTGATGGTTTCCATACCCTAACAATCATTTTTTATGTGATCTGGTGAGATGGCCAATTCATCCTTGTCTCTTATTGCACAGCAGTAGAAAGCAAAAGGATTAGAATGGTTGGAAAGTAGGCCAACGATGAGACCTTTGCAGCTTCACCCTCTGATAACCAGCAGATAACTGCTTTGTTCTTTGGGTCCCAAGAGGGACCTAAGTGGGATTATAACACAGGCAGCAGAGAAGCCAAATGAAAGTTATATATCAAGGCCATTTTAGCTGGTATGCAACAAAGGATGCCCAAACCTGTGAACCATGATAAACTTGGTGTCTATTAGTCAGGGTGCCAATGAGAACCCAGTTGCTTTTCAACTTTAGCTTGCAGAAGCACTCCATAAATACATTAATTTAGACTCTGAGTCTAGAGGTCAGATTATCCTAAGGTAGTATTTTATTCGTCAGTCAGCTCCAGATATTAGGAAAAAGCTCCAAAAACTCCAGCTGGGCCTACAAACTGAAATAAGCCAATTGGTCAATGAAGCTTATTCAGTGTTCAATAACCGTGATGAAGTAGAGGACAAATGAGAACTGGGTAAGGAAAAGAGCCAGGCTAAAGCCATGTTAGTCCTATTTGATAAAGCTCATGACAAGGCCTGCAACACTAGGGGAATCTGAGATAATCCAAAGAGTGATGGAAACAAGTCTGAGTGCTTCAAGTGCAAGTGAATGAGGCACTTGGAAAAGGAATACCCTCAGAAACCACCTAGCCCTTGTTGGGCTTGTCAGAACACAGAAGAAGACCCTTGACATTGGAAGAGATACTGCCCTTGTTTCCAGAGAGGGATAAGGTCACCATTCACTATGGTGGCCAGGGAAGATGGCCCAGACAGTGAGTGGTAGTGGTGATCATGCCCAAAGCAGTCTATAAGGCTCCTGCACAAGACTATCATAATTCATTCACAGAAGCTTTGGGTGACTTTAGATGTAGGGGGCAAACAAATTATATTCCTCTGTGATACTGGTATGACATATTCAGTTCTACTTTCTTATTTGTGTGAGCTTTCATCCCATTCTAAATTTGTTGCCGGCTTTCTTTGACAGAGCTAACTGGACAGCTTTCTTTATCCCTATTCTGAACTACCATTTGGAAGATTTTCTTTTCCCAGCTGCCTATATGGTGATACTGAAATGCCCCATACCAATAATTGGAAGAGATATACTCTTCTTACTCAGGACCACTCTCAAAGTTCTAGTTACCCATGTCCCAGTTGCTAGGAATCCCACAAAGCCTGATGTCTCTGCTAGGAGTAGATCCTCAAGCATGGTATGCTAGCACCCTGGGGAGGGCTGTCAAGTCCACTTTAGTAGTCATTCAGCTAAAGAAGACTCCAATCTGTATCCTCACAGAAGATAGTATTTCCTTAAGAAAGAAGCTAGACTGGGGTTAAAGCTCATTAACCATAAGTTTTTGGCTACAAGATTACTGGTGCCATGCCAGTTCCCATGCAATACACCCATTTTACCAGTAATCAAGCCATCAGGAGACTATTGCCTAGTACAAGATCTCAAAGCCATCAATGAGTCAGTGGTTTCTATTCACACATTAGTATTAGATCCATTCACCCTTTTAGCACATATGCCAGAAGACACTAAATGGTTCTCTGTCCTTGATCTCAAAGATGCCTTCTTTTCTACGCCTGTGGATCCTAGCTTCCAATATTTGTTCATATTTGTTCATATCTGAATGGGAAGATCTCCAAATGGGACTTTGCCAACAGTATACCTGGACTGTCTTGCCTCAGGGCTTTAGAGATAACCCCCACTTGTTTGCCCAGAGTTTGACTCAAGACCTGAGAGGTTTATAATTCAAAAGGGTAGGCCTATTACAGTGTGTATATGACCTCCTTATTTGTAGCCCCACAAAAGATTTATCTGATAAGAACACCATTATGATTTTCAATTTTCTAGCAAAACTGGGTTATAAAATGTCCCAGCACAAGGCTCAGATTTCTCAACAAAAGTGACTTATCTCTGACATGTCTTAACTCAGGAACAAAGACAACTGTCCTTAAGGAAAACAGGCAATTTGCTATCTGGGTCTTCCAGAGTACAAACATCAATTGAGGGCTATCTTGGGAATGACAGGCTTCTGCCGCATATGGATACCCCACTTTGGGCTGTATGTGGGACCCTGACTGTTCTTGCTACAATGAGTGCAATTGGCTACCTTCTACCTAGAGCAAGATACCACCACTGCTATGGCATATAGGCTCTTAATAGTGCCTGGTGTCTATAACGTTGTATCTCAGGTCTGTAAGGCACGTCTTATCTGTCCCCTCCATAACCCACAGTCTCATCCTCCTCCCTTGTCTGAACCAGTAAAAAGGAATAGGTCCTCCCCTGGAGAAGATTGGAAAATAGACTTTATTCACATACCTACATATAAGGGATGTATACACCTCCTGGTATGCATTAATACCTTTACTGCATGGATAAAGGCCTTCCCTACCAGGTCAGAATGGGTTCTGGAGGCAGTAAAAGTTCTCCTTAAAGAAGTAATCCCTAGATGCGGAGTGCATTGATCCATCCAGTGATAATGGACCCTCTTTCATATCCCAAAGCACATGGGCAGTTACCAAGGCACTGGGAATTAAGTATCACCTCCACACTGATTGGAGACCCCAATCATCAGGAAAGGTTGAAAGAGCTGACCAAGCTCTCAAATGAACATTAGCCAAACTGTATCAAGAAACCCACCCTAAGTGGCAAGACCTTCTAATTGCCTTAATGAGACTTCAGGCAGCACCCAAATCCAAACTTAATCTCAATCCATCTGAAATACTTTATGGGAGGCCCTTTTTGACATCTGATCTACCCACTGACACAAACCTTCCAACTCCTTTAAATATGTGACCCATCTAAGAACTTTCCAACAGGCCCTCCAGAAATGTGGAAATAAGATTCTTCCACTCCAGGGTCTAACAATTGTCAGCCCAATGTCTGCCCTGGTGACCAGGTCCTAATCAAGACGTGGAAAGAGGGTGTGTTAGGAAAAATGAAAAGAAACAGAGGTAGGTACAAGCTCAACAGGACAGGTTTATTTCAGAGCAAACCTGAGAAGGATTGCTCTGGCACTAGAGACCAGACTGGCTAACTCTCATACAGTCTATAAGGTCTTTATAGGACCATGAGCATAAAAAAGGAGAGTTGTGGAAGTAAAAATCAGGATGGGTCTTTTGAGGGGGAGAGTTTAGTACAAAGGAGTTGTGGCTATCTGCCAGGGAGAGGACTTGAGAAGATACAAGGAGTTGCATGTTGTTTGTCAAGAGCAGGGTTGAACAATGACTGTGAATTATAAAGTGTAGCTGTGCTTATTGGGCCTTATGAACCCATGACTGTACATCTGCAGCAGGTGTAAACGCATAGCAAAGGAAAGGGATTTAAAGTAGTCTCTGCTTAAATCATATTTGTCACTTCTCCATCAATGCTTTAGATTCAGACAATTAGAATGATAAAGTCCTGCTATGAAGGGTTTTAATTCAGATAGTGAGATGTAATGATAAATATATTTTTGAGTATTACTATTAATGCATATAGAATGTTTTACTTGTATCTCATTATTAGTGTATTTCAAAACATCTTGTTGAGATAGGAAATTAGAGGGTGGCAAAAACTGGCTGGGGAAGGAGGCATGACCTGTTTACTATAAGATCCCAAACACATGCATAGAACAGTTTCCAAAGCCCTGCATGGGGACTTCTTGTGAGAACATGAGTAGGCTTTCAATAAGATGGTCTAGACTTTACATCAACCTGAGGCCTGGGATCTCAGCATTGTCTCTCAGTACCTAGACATAGAAGTTTTCATGAGTTTCCAAGATTTGGATAGTGGAAAAGAAAGGCAGCCATGAGGAGCCGGTGCTATTATAGCTTTCTACGATAGCCCATGTTGTGTTACCCAGATGCAGTGTGTACTTTTATCTTTACTCTTACCCTCTTTCTCTACTCAGCCCAAGCTCACTCTGCCGAGCCAGTTTCTCTCCCACTGTTCATTTTTACCTTGTTGAGTAAACTTTGCCACTGCTCTTTGCTCATTTTGTTTAATTCTTTGTTCAAGATGAGAAGAACCTGTAATCCAACTCCAGAAGGAGAGGCCAACAACCCCAAATCCAGTAATGTTTACTTGGCAAGCCACTTTATAAAAGTAAGATGCCTGATAACATTGGGGCATATACTCCATTACAAACATTTCCAACATTAAATCAGTGTTCATATTCCATCCAATAAGTTTCACCCATGACAAGAAACTAATAACATTTTCTGATCTAGTTCTAGTGTTGGATCTTCAGGTATACATGACCATTTTGTCACATTTTGACATCAAATATTTATTTACATTACTGTTTTTTTCCTCATCTGAATCAACATCTTCATTCTGTACTTCTCTGTCATATCTTGCTAACTTCTCTGGCTTACATGATCCAAGTCATCACTGGTAGCTGAATAATCTGATGACTCACTTTCAACCTCCTCCCAAAATTGTAAAAGCAGATTTTCATGCAACATTGTACTTAATTGGGCTAATTCTACAAGAAAAAGTAAAACAAAACTGTAATTTAAAAAGTATAATACACAAAAATGTAACATGGTGCATAATGTGTGTTAGCTCACCCATTTACACTTTGACACACATGCACACAACTTGCTTTCATTGTCCCATGTGGGTGAACACAAAAATTGCTTCCTATATTCCTCCAGCACAGCTAAGACACACAGCTAGCTACCATTATCTAAAGTACATGTTTTCATTAGAAAAATATGGTTGGGATGTATTTTACCCACCATGATGCCCCTTTAGAGAAGTGTTTTCTCACCTCTTAAATCTGATCTGGCTCTGTGACTTGCTTTTATCAATTGTGCTGAAGCAGCTGTATTGCTGCATAACTTCTGGTTTTATGTCACAAAAGGCCTTATGGCTTTGGTCTGGAAGCCAGTTGCCAGGTGAAAAAGTCTAACTACTGTAAAGAGAGGCATATAGAGAGAGGCCCTGGAGGTCAAAAGAGAGGTAGGAACTTAGTGCACAGTTGTTCTAGCCACCTCCAGCTCAGATGCCAGATGAGAGTGCAGGGATCTTGCATGACCACCAGCCCTCCAGTCCCAGCCAAGCTGTCTGAGGCAACAATACATGGAACAGAAGTGAGCCATTCCTGGTCAGTCTTGCTCAAACTGCTGAAACATGAGCAAATAAATGGTGGCTGTTTTAAATTTGTAAGTTTGGGATACATTGTTTCACACAAATAATCCAAAAAGACTAAATGAGATAGCAGTGTCATAAGATGGCAGCACCAAGTGTCTGCCAGGTGTGGGTGCTCAATACATGATTATTTTCTTCCCATTCAGGAGGAGCCCTGGCTTGCCTGGCTTGTGGTGCTCAGAGAACAACTTCTGTTACTTTTAGTATAACAGAATTGACAGACCTGAACTTGTATCCCACCAAAATGCAGAGCAATTACTGTGCCTCCTATACTGTAAAGGGACCCACTGACCCTATAGAGATTAAAGTACAACCCCATTTCTACAGATTGGTGCCCTCCCTTTGCTCAGGCTGAACCATGGCAACCTCAAAAACAGGCTTGTAGTGAAACTAAAACCTCAGATGATGGAGTAATGTCAGACAAGATGAATAGTATTTCTTTTGACTAGTCCTCTAATCTACATGATTCCAGTGGCACAGGGAAGAGAGAGAAATTAATATTTGAGTTCTTACTGTATACCTGGCTTTGCTCACAACAGCCTCATGAAGTAGGTGTTATTTCCCCCATTTGCCAGATGAGGACAATGAGGCACAGAGAGGGCTTTGTCAGTTGTTAAGTTCCTTGGTACTGAGACATTTTAGTGACAAGAGGATAATAATTAGGGAGACTTTGGAATCAATACTGATGCAAAGAAAGAGAAATAAAGAGCAGAGAAGGAAAGGGAAGCCAAGTGGACAGGATTCAATACAGGGACATGCTGAACTATGATGCAGTCCTAATGGCAACCAACATATACCCTGTAGGGTGTTCTAAAGCTGAGATGCCTCTTCTGAGTTCTACCCTATGGTATTCCTATAGGGGACCAGGTCTTTATAGGCCTGCATAAATCAGTCACTAGATATCTAGTCTCCAATTTACATTGAGAGCTATTTCAACCACCTCCTCCAACAAGCTTTTCCCAAAGGGAGAAATGTTTAAATAGGACAATATGATGGATAAGTAGAAATAAAAATGGGCTCTGGAATCAGAAAAATCTGCCTTCAAATCTGGAACCTTCCTTTTCCTAGTTAATTCTGGATAAGTTATTTAACTTCTCAGTTTGCTTTTTTTGGGAAAATTATAATAAGAACTTAGCTTGTAAGACTGATTTAAAAATTAAATACAACCATTTGTATAAAGTATCTTGCATACAGACCTGGCACAGAATAGGTACTGAGTAAATGGAAATTATTATGATAATTGGTTAAATTATTGCACCATGATGATTGGCTTTCTCATTTCTAAGCTGGAATTAATAAAAGCAAAAAGCTATCCAAAATGGTAAATGGTACTACATCTTTTATATTATCCTTTACATAGCAGCACTCAGTCAGCATTACTCCAATGAACAAATGTTTATTTAAAAAGATTTGTACAGACCTAACACTCTTAATTTCAAAGAGCAGAGGAATCTTTCATATTATGAACACATATACTGTGGCAACTTAAAACTACAATTAAGGAAAGAAGGAAAGACATCTCTCTGCTCAAGCCAGGGGCCAAGAATTGGGGCTAAAATTTTTCAGTCAGCCTGTCCCCATTCTCATCCTTTAAGTCCAACAGTGACTCGACTAATAGACTCAGCTTTTGTGAAAAGAGACCTGTGGAGCTTGAGGAGCTTGAGGCCTGTTCTATTTTTAAACTAAGCATACAAGTATCAGCCTGGGGTCCCTCTTAATCTAAGGAAGCCCCCTAAAATAGAGCCCTTGACCCCAGTGTCTTAGGCAGTGAGTTAGACAGGATGTGTAGAGTGAGTCCAGCTCCTTATTTTCTCTGTGGGAAACTTCTATAGATTAGTAAAGATTAGAGGTATGGGGAAAAGGCCTACAGATATCAGGATCCCCAGACACACAGCTTACTACCTAAGAATGTTAGTATAACTGGGAGACCTGAGTAGGGAGAACTATAGAATAGGTCTCACAAATGAATATGCAAAAGAAGGTTTGTCTAAGCTACCTCTGGGCCTTAAGGATCAGTGTGGGGATGAGGGAGATATATACACTCAGCCTGTTGGAAAGTCCAGCAAGATTGTTGTCCTTTCAGAGCATAAGCAAAGATACATGGAAAGAAAACACTGAAGCTTTTTCCTGAAAGAAGATATGGGCTGCTCCCAGTCCCCAGATCCCACATCTCTTAAGATTTAGGCCTCAAACACAACTGACAGAGAATTATATGTGAGTCTTTCACCCTGCCCTCAGCTCCAAACAAGGGCAGATGCTAAAATGTTGATGGTACAGAAGGGATCATCAAAATCATCAGCACCTGAACCCCTCTTCCTAAACTAGAAATGCAAAGCACAGAAAGAAATTAGAGCAAAGTGAGAGAGAGGTTGTGCTTTTATCACATTAAATGGGAGACATGGTAGGGGTTGAGAAGGGTTTTTTTTTCACATCAGGACATCAATCATTCTGGCCAAGGGACTGAGCAGAAGAGTTCCATGTGTTCCCCCTTTCTTCATTCATCCTGTTTCCTTTTGGGCTTCTTGGGGTTCCGGGACCGACTTTTGGCTTTGCACAGAGGGCATATGGGTGCATTCCGGTGAATTTGCTGGTGGCATGACAAACAGGCCTGGTGGGAGCACGAGACAAAGAAAGTTAGTGCTCAGATTCTTCTAGGTCATGGCTCAGACTTCTCAGGGGCCCTAAAAACAATGTGATATCTAATCAAGAGAGAACAGTAATCAGTAAGAGACCTATGTAGAAACCAGTGCTCTTGGAGACTACAAAAAATGAATAACCCAGATCATAGAGGTATGCTGAGAAAATACATGCAAAACTGAGAAATAAGGCAAAATGAGGACTACATGTCAATTAGCATTATACTGGACTATTGTCTAACAGGACCACCCAGAGATTATCAAATTTTCCTCGACAGAAATCAGCAAATTTTTCAGTAAAGGCCAAAATAGTACATACTGTAGATTTTTCACATTACATGGTGTTTGGTAGAGCTAATTTATTTCAGCATTCCTTTTTTTCCTCGAATTTATTTGTTCTTTAGATGTTTTTGGAAGCTGCTTTGTAATCCTGCTTGCTCCCTCATTAATGACACATACTCACTATATATTTGTATAAAAGTTATGTTTTTACTTTTAGAAAATTATACTTCAGCAAAGATTGTCAAACTTCTTGCATTCTATCTCCTCTGGGAATGTGGGACAACAAAAACAGAAGACCCAACATAGCACTCCTTTCTCTGTGCCACAAGCAAAGGCTGTTTTAAGGAAGACCCCCAAGATAAGGCTAAAGTCCCAGACCCCATGGGACTTCCATGGGAGGATACTTTGCTTCCTACACAACCCCTACCTAGCTCACGTACCTTCATAGGTGGAGGCTGCTGCCTGAAGGTGGCTGTCTGCCGAGTGTCCTGCTTTCTAGCCACTTGGAGTTGTTGGGCGGCAGCGGCTGCAGCGGCCAAGGACTCAGGGATAGGGGGCTCCTGAGGCTCCGTCTGCCATTCTGCTTTCTGTTTCTCAAAGTAACTTTGGAAATGAGAGACACTGGCTGGATCATTCTGAAAGCAAGAACTTTGCTCCTCTTTAAAGATTCCATGCCAAGAACCAAGGGTTAGACCACAGTTCACTTCAGAATGTTCCTAAACCCTGCCCAATACAAGGTTCTTTTCCTTGGGTACCAGGTTCATTATCTGCTAGGAACATTAACCTTCCTTTTCCTTATCTCTGACAGAACTAAGATGAGCAAGAAATTGCAGGGCTAGCAAGGTTCCCAAAGTCCATTTCATCCCATGGTCATTTGTAGTATGCGTATGAAGCATACCCAGGCATCTATCTTTACGTATTTCTAGGATTAGGAAGCTCAACACTCCCACAGGCAATCTGTTGTACATATAGGAAATGCTTCCTTTTACTCGGCTGAAATCTGTCTGCATTTAAAGTGAGCCTAGTTTTTAACTCTAGGTCACAAGATGAAGCCCTAGACTTGCTGAAAGAGACTATAAAAGCTAAATATATTGTATATTTAAAGTTTTCTGGACATCCTTTAGAGACCGGGACTTTATAAGTGATCTCTTAAGAGTCATAATAAGTCTTGTCAAAATCATACAAAGAATTACTAAAGCCATTCAGTAATTCTAGTTTAATCATCATTCTTCTGGTGTAAGATCCCAGGATAGACTTGCCCAAGGTTACACAATGAGCCAGTTATTGACAGGCCTAAGACTAGGACTAGGTACCCTGACTTTCAGGCCAGGCTTTGTGCATATATACATGTCTCTGTGTGTATGGGAAGGGGGTAGACAGAAGTCAAGCAGCTTACTCCAAAGAGAGCTTCTCCTCTTCTTCACATAAGTCAGGAAGCCTTTGCAAGCCCAGAGTCATACGCAGAGCATCCACATGTTCCTTCAGGGGCTTATACTCATCATGTAGCCGGCGGGTAGACTCTAGCAGTTTGTTTAGGTCATTCTCAGACTGTTTGATGGTGTTTTCCATCTGGAAAATAGAGTGGGGTAGGTACAGAAAAAAGAACCCAAATTTCTTGGAGAGGTTTTTATAACTGAGTGGATACTAACACAGGCTCCAGATCCAGGCCAATCTATGTTTAAATCCTAAATTTGCCACATACTCTGGTCAATCATGTTTCTTCACCTTTGTAATGGTGACAGTTTAATAGTGTATACCTCATGCAATCTTAGTGAAGATTCAATGGTCAAATTTATATAAAGCACATATAATACAGGGGCGAACAGGTTAAAGGCTCAATAAACAGTATAGTTCAAATATAACATGTCAGAGTTGGGATGGCCTTTAGAATTCATTTAGTTCACCCTAACACCATTTTCCTGGTGAAAGCACCAAAGCTCAGACATGAGGGGACTTTTCCAGGGAAAATTTTCTTAGGAACAAGGACTCAGGGCTTCTGTCACCTAGAACAGTGACCTTTCTCCTAGATCAGTGGTTCTCAAAGTGCATTTGCCCGGCAGGCAGCAGAACCACTGAGCTAAATCCCCGGCCCTTACGTGTAAATACCGAATAGTATCTCTAGTGTGAGAAACTGAAAGTGTAAATAAGGATGAAAATGATTAAAATGAATAACTGGTAATTTGAAATAGGAAAAGGTCCAGAGGTGGAGGGGTGGCGGGAGGGGAAGGGGAAAGGGAAGAAAGGAAAGGAAAAATTATGAGAAAGAAAAAAAGAATGGAAACAAAGTCTATGTAAATAGGGAAGGGTGGCGGGGGTGAAGGGCACATAGATAATGGAAAAAAAAATAAGAACTAAGATACATCATGTTCAGGTACAAACACCCAATGATAAATGTAAATGTATTGTATACCTAAAATGTACCAATTAATATATAAATTTAAAAAATGCATTTGCCAGATTAGCAACAGCAGCATCATTCAGGAACTCAGAAATGCAAATTCTCAGGCTCCATTCCAGACATATAAAATTAGAAACTCTGTTTCTTAATATCTGTTATTCCAGTTTCTGATATCTTCCTTGACCTCTTTTTTCAAGTACTGTCATTTTCAATGTAAAGGTCTTTTACTTCCTTCATTAAATTGACTCCTAAGTATTTCACTTTTCTTGATACTATTATGAAAGGTATAGTTTGCCTAATTTCTCTTTCAGTGAGTTTGTTGTTTGTGTACAGAAATGCTATGGATTTCTGAGTGTTGACTTTGTTTTTTTTAAAATTAATTTTATTGGTACATTTTAGGTATACAATATAATGACATTCATCATTGGAAATTTACACCTTTACATAATCTTTCTTGGTTTTTATTTTTTTCCCCATTCCCCTGCCCTCCCTTCAACCCCTCCATCCCTCCCTATTTACAAAGACTTTGTTTCCCTTTTTTCATTTTCTCATATTAATTCCATTCCCTTCTTTCCTTTCCCCTACCCCTCCCACTTCCCCTTCTCATTTGCACCTTTTCTTCCTATTTCACATTATCTATTATACCTTTTCGTCCTTATTTACACTTTCAGCTTCTCACACTAGTGAAACCACTCGATATTTGCACGTGTGTGTCCTATTTATTTCACTTAAGAGTATCACCTCAATGTGCATCCATTTAGCTATAAATGTTTCTAATTTCTCATTTTTTATGGCTGAGTAATACTCCATTTTATGGAGTGTTTATGAGTGTTGACTTTGTATCCTGCCATGCTACTGAATTTGGTTATTAATTCTAGGAGTCTTTTGGTGGAGATACTCTTCTATGTAGAGTATCATGTCATCTGCAAATAATAATTTAACTTCTTCCTTTCCTACACTTATTCCTTTTATTTCTTTCTCTTGTGTAATTGTTCTGGCTAATGTTTCCAGAACGATATTGGATAGGACTGGTGATAGTGGACATTCTTTTCTTATTCGTAATTTTAGAGTGAACATTTTCAATTTTTGACCATTTAGTATGATGTTGGCTGTTCGTTTGTCATAGAGTCGAGTCTGACAATTTGTGTTTTAACATATCTTCCAGGTGACTCTGATTTTCAAATCTGAGATTGACTGGCTTAAATTTTCAGGCCCTCTGTGGCAAATATCTTTATTTCATTGGCTCTGTGGCTTTCATTAGTTGGCAGCAAAACTGCCAGTTCCTCATGAGACCTAGGAATCTGATCTCTACCAGAAAATCCTAGGTGCCTAGTGTCCAAATCTTTATATTTCTTTTAAGATCTTAGGCCTGATAACATCAGGAAATGAGTATTACCACAGAAACGAGTTTTCCAAGGATAGAAACTTAGCTCCTTCAAAAGTTATTTTTTAAAAATTCTAATATTCATAGGCTCTATGGATTGGAAATTACTTTACAGGTCAGTCCTTCTAACCTCCTTTCTTGTGAGAGAATCAGCAGTACAGCACTCCAGACTCTGCTTTAATTACTCCAAAAGAAGGAAGCTTATCAATTCAGCAGTCAGTTAATTTCCCATGTTCTAAGAGTTTCCAAAAGAGACAATCTAATGAAGGAGTTCTATTTGATAATGGAGCACAGGTAATTTGTTCAGGCTGGTTGGAAGCTTTGGAACACCTTTAACTGTGCCTCAGAGGCTGGTTCCTTGCTCTACTTTTCCCCAAGGCTATTATCTCTTACCTCTCAGACTCCCAGAATGAGAGCACATCATGGCTGAAAGAGTCCTTGGAGGTTACTGTATCCCTTTCATGGGGGCTGAGAGAAAAAATGAGGCCCAGAGAGAAGGGACTTGCCCAATGATAAGTGGGCAATCAGTGACAATGTCAGTGTGGGTCTCAAAACAAGATTCCTTCACTCTACCACAGCCTGATGCCTACTCTCCGAGGGTATTCACAGGTACATCTCAAGGAAAGGCCACAGCACTCACTACAGCCTTTTTCTTAAGGGGCCCACAAGCTCCAAGTAGGCAGCCACATACCACATTAATATCAGCATGGATCAGTCGGAGTTCCTCCACATGGGCCATCTTCTCCTGTAACAGGAGGTCCATCTCCTGCTTGTATTCCTTCAGGTGCCTTTCCTCTGACTCAAGTGCCTCAAACTCAGCCTTCAGCCGGGCCTTGATCTTCTCCATCTGCAGGGTCTTGTTCCTGTGGTTCCCCAAAAGCAGCAAGCAGGCCAGCAGAAGAGAGAAGGAAAGTGGAAATGGAGAACAGAATTAGGCCATGAGCTGGGGTTTCCCTTCTAAACTATCTTTCCCACATTCCTCTCTCTCTAGGCAAAGCTAACCAAAAGCTATCCCATAGAAATATTAGGAGATGCTTTCTTTTTTTTTTTTGTATTAAATTCTTTTATTGGTACATTGTAGGTATACAACACAATTACATTTCTCATTGGGAATTGTACCTTTATATAATGCATCTTGGTTCCTATTTTTTCCCCATTCCTAGCCCTCCCTTCACGCCCTCCACCCTTCCCTATTTATAAAACTTTATTTCCATTTTTTCCATTTCTCATCATTTTTTCCTTTCCCTTCTTTCCTTTCCCCTGACCCTCCCACTACCCCTACCCCTTTGGACTTTTTCTTCCTATTTTACATTATCGATTATTCATTCTAATCATTGGTACATTTTAGGTATACAATATAATGACATTCATCATTGGAAATTTGCACCTTTACATAGTCTCTCTTGGTTCTTATTGTTCACCCTTGCCCAGCCCCCCCTTCCACCCCTCCAGTCCTCCCTATTTACAAAGATTCTTTTCCTATTTTTCCATTTTCTCATATTAATCCCATTCCCTTCTATCCTTTCCCCTAGCCCTCCCACTTCCTTCCCCTTTGCCCTTTTTCTTCCTATTTCACATTACCTATTATACATTTAGTCCTTATTTACACTTTCAGTTTCTCACACCAGAGAAACTATTCTGTATTTCCACATGTGTGTCCTATTTATTTCACTTAAGAGTATTGCCTCAATGTGCATCCACTTAGCTATAAATGTCTCTAATTTCTCAATTTTTATGGCTGAGTACTACTCCATTTTATAAAAAAACCACATTTTCTTGATCCAGTCTCCAGTTGATGGGCATTTGGGCTGTTTCCAAGTTTTAGCTATTACAAGTTTTAGCTATTAGAAACTGCGCTGCTATGAGCATGGGTGCACATATATCACTGTGGTATGATTCTTTGAATTCTTTGGGGAAGATCCCCAGCAGTGGAATAGCAGGGTCAAATGGGACTTCCAGTCCTAGTTCTTTGAGGTATCTCCATACTGATTTCCACAGTGGTTGCACCAGTCTACACTCCCACCAGCAGTGGAGCAGGGTTCCTCTTTCCCCACAGCCCCGTCAGCATTTGTTATTGATTGATTTCATGATAGCAGCCATTCTTTCTGGAGTGAAGTGGAATCTCAGCTTTGTTTTCATTTGCAAGGAGATGCTTTCTTTTAAGAACAAAGCTCAGTGGATGTCAAATAGGATTAATTTTGTTTCCTTGGTTCATTTGCAAATATGAGATGAATTTTAAGTATGAGATTAGGTATGAGTTTAGGTATGAGATTGATTCAAGGAAGCACATTCAGTGGACATGGCCCAGAGATGTCTCTCAATGAACAGAAAAGTCCCAAACCACAAAGAAATTCCATCTAAGATGCAAAGAGAGACTTCTTGAGAAAGTCTAGAGAAACACTGTACAGTAAATTTTCTGTAGTGATAGAAATATTTTGTATTTGTGCTTTCTAACACAGTAGCCCTAGACCATAGAGCATGTAAAAATGCATTTTATGTAATTGAGGAACTGAATTTTGAATTTAATTTTAATAAAACTAAACTATCCATTTCAACAACCATATATGGCTAATTGCTCTCATACTAGATAGCACAGCTATAGTGTCTACTCATCAGTTCCATGAGTGGGAAGAGAACTATTTGGGATCACTCTTTTATTTAAAAAATATTTATAGTGATTAAATTTCAATTATATACCCTCTGGTTTAGGAATCCGACACCTGGAAGTTTAATCAAATAAACAAAAAGTTAATACACAGAGATGTGTTTTCTGGGCTATGGGGAAAGCCAGAATATTTAGCAGTCAGAGAGTTGCAACATGAAAAATGTTGGAAATTCTTACTCAATGAAAAGGTATACGCATTAAGATTGCAAGTATTAGTACTAAGATTGAAATTTAAAAATATATATGCATGTGACTAAAGAAGAAAAGGAACTGAAAAGATGTGATTTCAAGGACATTTAACACCATTTGAAGTCTACCTACAGAAGAGGCTTATAATATTTTGGAAGGAGGCCCTTCTGAGGCATATTGCTGTCATTCCACTGGCCCCCTTACTCCCTGATTCTCTGGACCTGTCTGACCATCCCCCTTACTCATATTTGGCATCTCCTTTTGTCTGCCTCAGTAGTTAGCCTTCTCCTCTGTCCTAGCCTATCCCATGTATACTCCAGCCCCACACCTTGGCCTTTGACTTCTGAATCAGTCAGCTTCTGTCTTCAGGTTCTTTTTCTCATAGCACTTCCTGAGGCTCCTGCTTCAAGAGGTGTCCTTCAATGGCCCAGGATCACAGAAAGAACTGTGTTAGATGGGTAGAATGATGGGAGTTCTTCTCTTTCTGTACTCAAGAACTTTTTTCAATGTTATTTCATTGTCTTTGCTTTAGAAAGGAGTAAAGGTATGGTTGTTATTCCATTTTTAGAGAAGGAAATTGGGGTTCAGAATAGTAACTTTCCCAGGACTATAAAGTTAATAAATTGATTGTTGAGATTTGAACCTACAAAACACTCACTACTACAGACTATCTTTAACTGAGGTTACCAGGATGAAGTGCATAAACATATCAAGAGTTCGTGGTATAGCTGTTCAACTGTCTTGCAGAGAAATGATACTGGTTTATGTTGGTCAATTATTTATTTAGATCCTCTCATATCTAGGCTTCTGTTCTCCTCTTCTAGGTAACATGCAGAACAATCTGAAATTTGCCTTCCCCTACCCCAATTTTACAGCAGGGAAAATTGAGATTCAGAGAGGTACAGTGCCTTACACTAATTCATATAACCAGTTAAGGCAATTTTGGGCCCACAACCAATTTCTGCAGGAAGAGTCATATCATGAAAGGAATATACACTTTAGATCATACATGGGTATAAATCCTGGTTCTGCCCTTGACTATTTGTTTGCCTTTGGAAAATAACAACAACTCCAATTATATTTTTAACTCTAATTGTTGAGCACTTACTATGTATGAGATACAGAGGGATAATATATAAATTCATTCAACAGGTATTTATCAAACACCTATCATATGCCAAGCATTGTAGTAGATGTTAGGGATAGTGCAGAGAACAGGACAGTATATGGATAAGAAGCTTGATTTACTGAGGAAAATGGACCCTGAACACATGATTATATATACAAGCATATGATGAAAGTAGGGAGGAGATGCAGAACACAATGAAAGGATCCAAAAAAATGCCCTAACAGTGTGAACAATACTACAGAGTCAAGAGGATAGTGCAGAGGTTTCCTCAGAATCTGAGGATGTGATATCTAAGCTGAGACCTGAAGAACAAGTATGAGGGAGCTAGCTGGTGAGTACAAATGGACACAGTAGAAAGTAGTCTAGGTAGAGGGAATAACATGAACAATGGCCCCAGAGCAGAAAAATATGGAAAATTAAATGAATTACACAAATATCAGTATGGCTGGAAAATCTACTGCAAAGGGGACTGGGGCCTAAGTGAAACTGGGGAACTTCACAGAAGTTAGAATTCAGCTTGACAGCTAGGATTAGTTGGGATGAGTTAGGAAATTTATGCTTAGGAGAAAGGGGAAATCTTAGAAGTTTAACAAGCAGGAAAGTGATATTATCTAATCATCTCATCTTACTTCACTCAGCCTTGGCATCCTTATCCTCACACAGGAATGATCACAACTAATTTACATGTTATGTGGTGAGGATTAAATATGATAACATGTGTAAAGTCCCCAAGCAGACTATGTGGCACATAGGAAGCAGGTAAAAATGATAGTGCCTTTTTCTTCCAACTGTACCCAACTGCTCTTTCATGATTATCTCCTTCACCACAGTGATTTGGACATTATAATGAGCTTACACCAAGTTACATATGTGTGCACATGTGTACACATGTGAGTATATGTCCATGAATGTATGTATGTACATATACCAGAGTGAGTAGTCAGATATATTACTGGTTATTAAGATTAAAATAAAAATCATTAGCATAAGCCACCTTATAATGTCAATATAAATAATGGCATTTTGTAGGATCAAGACAAACCTTCTTAATTTATAACCAGTTCAATTAAGGTGGCAACAACCATCACTAGATGAAATCATGGATAAGAGCTCTCCCACTGACACTTAATAGAAATTAGCAGAGCACAGCTAGCCCTAACTGGATGAGTGCCTTTAGAAAATCCTCCCTTCTCTCTCCTTGTCTACTTCTGTTTACAAAATGTATGTTGCCAGGCAGGTGATACTGAAGTCCCAGATTAATTTTAAATAAAACAAAGGATTTTTTTTACCTGGTAGTGTAGTTAAGTGCTACCTGGAAATGGAAAATCAAAGGCATAAGGCCTTCCTCAAAGCATGAGTGGCATTTCCTTTTCCAGAGGAGGAGGTCTGTTGCCAGTGAGATGATAGTCTCATCCTCTATGAGCACAAGTTAGCTGAAATGCCTACCTCCATCCAAGGTGTTTTGAACCCTTTGTCAATTGCCTACAATCTTAGTTACTTTTCTTATTGCTGAGATAAAATATTTCACCTAAAATTATTTCACTTAAGAGTAGGAGTCTCAAGTTGCATCCATTTAGCTATAAATGTCTCAAATTCAACTTTCTTTATGGCTGAGTAGTACCCCATTATATAAAAAAACCCCACATCTTTTCTATCCATTCATCAGTTGATGGGCATTTGAGTAGTTTCCAAGATTTAACTGTTGCAAACTGTGTCATTATAAACATGGGTGTGCATATATTGTTGTTGTATGATCCTTTTAATTTTGGGGGGGAGATATCTAGCAGAGGAATAGCTGGATCAAATGAGAACTGTAAACCTAATTTTTTGAGGAATCTCCACACTGATTTCCACAATGGTCACCAGCATTTGTTGTTGGCTGATTTCTTGATAATAGCCGTTCTTTCTGAAGTGAGAAGGAATCTCAGCATTGTTTTAATTTGCATCTCTTGGATGACCAGTGATGTTGAATATTTTTTCATATATTTGCTTGCCATTTTTACTTCTTCATCTGAAGGTAACAGAAGATGGAAAGATATCCCTTACTCATGGGTAGGAAGAACCAACAGAGTGAAAATGGCCGTACTCCCCAAATTGCTATACAGATTTAATGCAATCCCAATTACCATTAGCATACTTCACAGAACTAGAGAAAACATTCCTAAAATTTATTTGGAACCAGAAGAAACCTAGAATAGCCAAAACAATTGAGAGACAAAGGCAAGTCAGGGGGCATCACAATCGGTGACTTGAAATTATAATACAGAGCCACTGTGGAAAAAAACCCAGCATGGTACTGGCTTGAGGACCAATGGAACAGACTAAAAGAGGCAGAAACAGAACCAGACACACTCAACACCTTACCTTTGACAAAGGGGCCAAACATGTTCACTGGAGGAAAGTTAGCCTCTTTAATACATGGTGCTGAAAAACTGGCTTTCTACATGTTAAAGATTAAAATTAGACCCACATCTCTCACCATGCACTAAACTAAAATCAAAATGGATCAAAGATCTAAATATTAAAATAGAAAACACTAAATCTTCTTGAAGAGAGATTAGGTAGAACTCTTGAGGACATAGGGTTAGGCGATGACGTCATGAAACAAAACCAAACTGCATGACAAGTAGTACAAAGAATCAACAACTGGGATCTCATTCTATTAAAAACTTTTTCCACAAAAGAATTCACCAGAGGCTGTGGAGCAGGTGACCGCAGGTGACGCTTTGTTTATCTCTACCAGGACTCTATTTCCTGAATGGTCTCAGAAGTGAAGCATCTGTGAAAAATAATTTCAGTAGTAACATGACACCTTTCTAAGCTTCATGGTGGCCACTACTTGTCAGCAGCGTGGAGGTGCAAATTGCAGAGACCTGTGTTGGATTTGGAATTAATCTCCATACTGAAAGTCTGCCATAGCAAAACAAGCAGTTTGTTGGAGAAGTGCTCTCTCTCTCTCTCCTCTCTGGCCAGAGCTTTGTGTACATTATCTAAGGGAACAAGATCAAAATATTTTTACCACAAATCACTACCAGTGATGTTCACATTCTACAATAGTCAAGTTTCTGAGAATTAAAATGCATGCTGAAATATTTAGAGATGAGAGGGCAGAGGAGGTGAGCCAATCCCAGCACCCAGGAGGAGGCTCCCTGGCCACCATTCCACTGTTCCCAGGGCAGAGGAGGTGAGCCAATCCCAGAGCCCAGGAGGAGGCTCCCCAGTAGCCATTCCATTGTTCCCAGGGCAGAGGAGGTGAGCCGCATGGGTGCCAGCAGCACCCCCCAACCCCCATCAAAATGAGAAGACACGTAAACAAGCCTCAAAAACGACTTCCAGATCACCTACAGCAACCCCAAAGGGAAAAGAGATGGAACAATCTGATACTCAACCACGTGGACTCTCTGAATTGGCAACAAAAGAGGATCTGGAAAAAATGAAATCAGAAATAATTTCTCACATAACAGCAGAGATGGTGCCCATAGTGCAAGACATGATTAATAAATTTAGAAAGAACACAGATAAAAAAATAGAGGAGTTGAGGAACATGATGTAATCCCAACACAGGAAACAAATGGAATCCATAAAACAGATACAAACAGATTTCCAGGAGATTAAAAATTCCATTGAAAGTTTACACAGCAGAATGAACCAATGTGAGGAGAGAATTTCAGATATAGAAGATAAGATTGCAATTAGTGACCAGGAAAAGAAAAGTTGTTTTAAAATTGTAAGGGACCATGAGAAATCAATCCAGTAGCTGCTAAACGATGCAAAGAAGAATAACATAAGACTGATTGGAGTCAATGAAGAAACAGGAGAGAGTGCAGATGACATTAAAAAAAAACTGCTCACAGAAGTGATGGCAGAAAACTTCCCAAGCAGGGGAAAAGAACTTGACATACAGAAAAGTGATGCATATAGGACTCCAGCTAGCCTTGATCAAAAAAAAAATCTACACATAGGCATATAATAGGATTCCAGAAACCCAACAGAAGAACAAAATTCTACAAGCAGTGAGAGAAAAGAAACAAATCACATACAAAGGAAAGCCCATCAGAATCACAGCAGACTTCTCAATGCAAACCCTCAAGGCAAGAAGAGCTTGGAGTGATGTATTTCAAGCCCTAAAGGAAAACACCCTCCAACCCAGATTGATGTACTCTGCAAAACTATCTTTCAAAATGGATGGAGAAATAAGATACTTTCATGATAAAGAGCACCTTAGGAACTTCATGAATACCAACCAGCACTCCAACAAATTTTAGACAATATCCTAGGAAAAGACAATGAGGATCACAACCTCAGGAAGCTCAGCAGAATGAATCCGTTGGATGTGACAAATTAAACGCAAAGGGGGAGAATCCAACAAAAAGAAAAAGTCATGAAAAGGCTTTTAAAACTTTTAACTTCATCTCCCTAATGAGTGTATAATTCAATCTTGTCATTGTACTGATTAGTATTTTTCTGATTCTAGTGTTGCACACCTTTCCTTGTGCTGTACTGGCTATTTATCATCTTCTAGTGTCTACTTTTTAAGTGGATTGTCTATTAATGAGCTGTAAGAGTTCTTTATATATTCTGGTCATAGGTTATATGTATTGTAAATATGGTCTGTTTAAGGACTACTTTTCATTTTAATGATGTCATTTAAAATTATAAAGTTCATTTATCAATTTCTTTCTTTTATACATCATGTTTTTTTGTGTACTAGGAAGTTCTTGCCTACCCTAAATTCATAAACATTTTCCCTTATAATTTCTTCTTAAAATTTTATAGTTTTAGTCTTTCATGTTTAGGTTCATAGATCCTTTCAAGTTATTTTTATGTATGGAAATAAAGGGTTGATGTTAATTTTTTATATACGGATACCAGGTATTCTAGTGCCATTTGCTGAAAATACTATCTTTTCCTTGGCTCTTGAATTGAGTTTATACTCTATAAAATGCTAATGTTAAATAATCTTTCAAAACTCAGTGGACTATATATGTGTGGTTCTATTTCTAGATTCTCTGTTTTATTCCAGTGATCTATATGTCTTTCCTTACACCAGAAAATTCCCTTGATTACTGTAGCTTTAGAGGAAGTCTTAAAATTAGGTACTAAACATCTTCCAACACAGATTTTTTTTCTTTTTTTCTCCTTTTTCTTTTTACTTTTCTAGGTCCTTTGTACTCCTACATAACATTTAAATTTCAATATCCAATTCTTCATTTATAGCAAGTATACATGGACCTGAATTTTTATATATACCTTGTGTTTTCTAATCCTGCTAAATTCAAATACAAGTTCTAGGGGCTCCTAGAGATTTCTTAGTATTTTCTCTGTAGATGATCATTTCACCTACATATAAAGATTTTCTTTCTACCTTGCCAATCCTATAGTAATTGTGTCATTTTATTGCCAGACTATTTTGGTTTAGCCCTATGTTTTCAAAGTTTAATAGACAGATGAAGAGTAGGCATATCTGCCCGTGTTCCCCATCCTAGGGAGAAAGCCTTGTATCTTCTCCATTCATATAAGACATTTTTGCTAGAAGTATGGAGTACATGTCTTTGATGTGTTGAGAAGGTTCTGTTCTACTTCTAGTCTCCTGATAGCTTTTACCATGAACAGCTGTAGAATTTAGTCCAACACTCTTTCTCCAACTAGTGACAGGATCATATGGCTTTTGCCTTTCCTCTGATAAAATGATGACTTTTGGGGGTGGATCTTCCAATGCTGAACCAACACTGCCATCCCTATAACAAAACTACTTTCTACATACTGCCACATCTGACTTCTAATGGTTTGTTTTGTTAAACAAATTTCTATCTATGTTCATACTTTTTTCTTCTATTATCTTTATCCAGTTTTAGGATTAGCACAATGTTAATTTCCTAAAATGAGGGGAGAAGTGTTCCTTTTTTTTTCTGCTTTAAATGTTTGATATAATTTATCAGTTAAAATGTATACGAGCCTGTTGTCACATAGGTAGGTTTTCAAGCTAGGGATATACTTTCTTTAATAAGTGCTATTCAAGTTTTATACTTCCTCCAGAGTTAGTTTCATTAATTTGTCTTCCAAGGTACTTCTTAGAAGTTGTCAAATTTATTTCAAAACAGACTTTTGTAATATGCTTTCTATGTCCTTTTAAATTCTGTAACATGTGTGGTAATGTCTCCTAGATCTTGATATTATAATTTTAAAAATGTGTAATTGATATTGTGTAATAGGGAGAAAAGGTCTAAAAGAGTAAGGGAAGTGGGAGGGGAAGGGGAAGGGAAAGAAGGGAAAAGAAAAAATATGAGAAAAGGAGAAAAATGGAAACAAAGTCCTTGCAAATAGGGAAGGGTGGAGGGGGTGAAGGGAGGCCAGGGGAAGGGGAAAAAAATAAGAACCAAGATACTCATGTAATGGTACAAGATCCCAATGATGAATGTAACTGTATTTTATACCTAGAATGTCCCAATAAACTTAGTGGAACAACAACAAAAAAAATGAAATCACCAACAGAGTAAAGAGACAATCCACAGAGTGGAAAAAAAATTTAGCCACAGGCTGGGGATTTAGCTCAGAGGTTCCACCGCCTGCCTCACAAGCTAAGGACCCGAGTTCGATCCCTGGTACCAAAAAAAGAAAAAAGAAAAAAATTTTTAGCCAGTAGTCCCTCAGATAAAGGACTAATATCTAAAACATACAAAGAATTAAAAAAAAATCAGACTCCCAAAATTTAAAGACCCAATCCAAAAATGAGCATCTGAAATGAATAGACTTAGGAGATTTTAGTAGTCATCATTAAAATTTGTTTTTTGTTTTGTTTAGAATTGTAGGAATTTTGTATAAAGACAACCATGTAACTTGAAAATAAGTTTTTTCTTCTTTTCTATCTGCATATCTTTCATTTACTTTCCTGCCTAACTTTCCAACCTAAAACTTTTAGTACTATTATTATAGGCAGCTAAATTAGATAGAAATTAATAGGCAGTCAGTCAGGGCTAGGTCCTCAAGGGAGTCAGTGGAAAGGTGAAAACACATCAAAACTATGCCTAGAGGTACATCTGAAAAAGGTAAGCCTTCAAGATTAAAATCACAATGGCCAGACTTGCATGCTTCCCTAAAGGATGAATGGAATTTTGAGATTATATTGTAACTGGTACCACCCAGTCCATTAAGTCTGGATGGACATCAGTCACCTACGTGGGTGACCAGAGCATCCAGAGCCATCCCTTCCCAAAAATGTCTTTGTTCTTTCCATGTACCCTTGCTACCTGACCTCCTTCCCTATTGGATCAATATTAGCTAAGCAGCTGTACTTGTAATCTTATTGGTTGATTATAACTTGACCCATGTTTGTACCAACTTTGTAACTTTGTACCCACTTCATGATTTTGCTCTATAAAACATTCCTAGAGAAATGACCTCTGTGACAACCCACTTTCAAGTCCCCTCCTATCTCTGAGGAGCTATCAATAAAATATTTCCTACTCTTAACCTCCATTGTTCCTTAGAATTTATTCTTCAGTTTTGGGGGACATAACCTTGGCATATCTGACATCTAGCAGATTGGGAGTTATATTTTCTCCTATATCACTATGTAGACTAACACTGCTCAGAGTAAGCATCCTGAATTTCTTGGATCTTTGAGGGGTAGCATTCATTTTTTTCACAATTAAGAATGATATAGAGTATTTCCTGATCCCCAAACTGGAAAAGACCCCAACCAAAAAAGATAACTGCAAGAAAATCTCTTGAATGAACATTGTTGATAATATCCTCAACAAGATACTAGCAAATAGGGAGCAATAAATCATCAGAAAGATCATCCATCAAGACCAAGTAGGATTCATCCTAGACATGCAGGGATATTTCAACATACACATCTAAATAAATGTAATACATCACATAAACAGAAACAAAGATACAAATCACATGATCATCTCATTTGATGCAGAAAAATCTTTTTAAAAAATTAAACAACTATTCATAACTTTAAAAAAACCTTGAAGAAAATAAGTATAGAAGAACATTAACTCAATCTGATAAAAGCCATTTATGAGAAACCAAAAACCAATATCATATTAATTGGGAAGAAGTTGAGAGATTTCCTTCTAAAAATCAAGAACAAGACAAGGGATGTCTTCTATCACCACTACTGCTCAATATAGTTCTAAAACATTAGTGAAAGCAATCAGGCAAGAGAAAGAAATAAAGGGGTATATAGAGGAAACAATGATCCTTCTACATACAAGGCCCCAAAATTCCATCAAATCCTCCTCCAATTAATAACCAAATTCAGTAGCAAAGCAGGATACAAAATTAGCACACAAAAATCAGTAGCATTCCTGGCCAAGCATTGTGGCACATGCTTCTAATCCCAGCACTCAGGAGGCTGAGGCAGGAGGCCAGCCTAAAGAACTACACAGTGAGCCCCTATCTCAAACAAAGAAAGAAACAAACAAAAAATAGTGTTTCTGTACTTCAATAATAAACTCATTGAGAAATAAATTAGAAAAAACAATACCTTTAACAATAGCATCAAGAAAAAGTAAATACAGGGGTAGGGGAAAGGAAAGAAGAAAAAAGAAAAAAATATGAGAAAAGGAAAAAATGGAAACAAAGTCTTTGTAAATAGGGAAGGGTGGAGGGCAGGAATGGAGGGAAGGGGAATGGGGAAAAAATAAGAACCAAGACACACCAAGTAAAGGTACAAGATCCCAATGATGAATGTAACTGTATTGTATACCTAAAATGTACCAATAAACTTAATGGAAAAAAAAGAAATATTAAATACCTAGGAATTAACTTAACCAAGGAAGTGAAAGTCCTCTACAACAAAAACTACAGTACTCAGAGAGATTAAAGAGCACCACACAAAATGGAAAGAAAGCCCCTTTTCTAGGATAGGCAGTACTAATATAGTCAATAAGGTCATCCTTCCAAAACTAATATACAGAGTCAATGCAATCCCAATCATAATACCAATCAATAGCATTATTCACAGAACTAGAGAAACAATTCTAAAATTCTCATGTAACTTGAAGAGAACTGGAATAGCAAAAGCAATCCTGGTCAACAAAAGCAAGGCAGGAAGAACTACAATTCCAGACTTCAAGTTATACTACATAGCTACAATGATAAAAAATAGCATGGTATTGGCAAAAACAAACAAATTTAAAAAAAAGCCCAGAAATATGGATGGATGGACCAGAATAGTGGCTAGAGAAACAACTCCAAGCACATTCAGCTACCTGATCTATGACAAAGGGGACATAAAAACAAGCTGGAGGAAAGATAGCCTCTTTAACAAATCATATTAAGAAAACTGCCTATCTTTATGCAGAAGATTGAATCTAGACCTCTATTTCTCACTATGTGCTAAACTAAAATCATAATGGATCAAACATCAAAATATTAAAACAGAAATACTGCTAGAAGATAAAATAGGTAAAACTCTTGAGTACGTAAGTATGGGCAAGGACTATCTGAAATAACACGAATTAATAAATGGTATCATTATCAAATTAGAAGGCTTCTGCACATCAAAAGAAACAAACAAGAGTGAATAGACAACCTATAGAATAAGAAAAAAATTTGCCACATATTTCTCCAACTCAAAGGTAATATGTAGAATATATAAAGAACTAAAAAAAATGAGACCTCCCCTGAAAAAAGGCCCAATAAAAATGTGTAACTGAAATAAACAGATACTTCACAGAAAATGAAACACAAATGGTCAATAAACGCATGAAAAAATCTTCAACATCACTGGTTATGAGAAAAATGCAAATTAATACAACACTGAGATTTCATCTTACTCAAGAATGACTATCATCAAGAAATCAGATAATAGCAGATGCTGGAGAGGCTGCAGATGAAAAGGGAACCCTTCTTCATTGTTGGTGGGAATATAAACTAGTACAACTATTATGTAAATCAGTATGAAGATTCCTCATAAAGCTAAAACAAATTCTATTTGACCCAACTATTCCTTTCCTAGGTATCTTCCCCAAAGGGTTAAAGGCATTATATTACAGTGATACATGTATATCTATGTTTATAGCAGCACAATTCACAATAGATAATCTTGCGAATGGCCTATATGTCCATCAACAGATGACTGGATAAAGAAAATGTGATATTTATACACTCTGCCAGAAAGACGGATAAAATCGAGTCATTTGTAGGAAAATGGGTGCCCCTTGAGACTGTAATATTAAGTGAAATAAATCAGTCACACAAATTTAAATATCACAGGGTTTCTCTTATGTGAGAAATCCAAAATTCAAGTAAAAACCAAAATAAAAGATAGATAATAGAAAGCTAGAGGGGGGTAAGCAATTAAAGCAATCTAGTCAAATGATTTATCTGCATGGATTGAAATGATTAAGTTATTTTTCTTCTTTAGCTTGATAATATAAGTAACACTGATTTTTGACTAACACTGATTTTAATTAACTGTCCTTGCATCTCTAGAATAAATACCATTTGATCATGATGTATAATTATTTTTTATATATTGTTAAATTCTATTTCCTAGTCTTTTCATAAAGACTTTTAAATCTATATTTGCGAGACAAATGAGTCTTTAGTTTTCTTTTTCTACACCAGTAATGGCAAACTTTTTAGAGCTTTCAGTGATACAAATAGTCTGTTGTGGGATGTGTGCCATAGGTTTGTCACCACTGTCCTACACTGTCTTTACCGGGAGTTGGCGTCAGGGTAATACAGAATTCATGAGATGAAATAGGAAGCATTCTTTATACTGCTACTTTCTGGAAGAAACTGTGTGGATTTGTTGTTAATTCCTTTTTAAACATTTGGAAGGATTATCCAGTGAAACTATTTGGGCCCAAAGATTCCATTTTTTGAGAACTGTTAAGTTATAAATTTAATTTCCTACATAGCTATATAGCATTATTCAAATTTTCTACAGACATACAGTAAGTGACTGACTTACGAATGAGTTCCATTACAGCAGAAGATTTGTAGGTCAGATTTGTTTGTAATTCCAGCAAAGTGAGTCATATACACAAATATGCAATGTAAAGCATAAAAAAAAACCAAACCTCCACATCACCACTGCTTTTCCTCTTGCTTTCAGACATCCTGGGCTCTGATTGAACACTGTACTACTGTACACTATTTCCCTGTACAGTAAGCACAGAGCAGCCCAACTGTGACAATGTCCAGCAGACATGTGAGCTATTTCCACAATTTGTTCACATCTACATAGTGCGAGGTCCATTTGTATCTGTGAAAGTTTGCAAATAGAATGTTCATAAGTTGAGGGCTTACTGTAATTCATTTTATTGCATTTCTCTTTATTGTGCTTTACATATACAGCATTCTTTAAAAATTGAGGACTTAGCGTGGAGTCAGAATTGTCATAAAAAGAGAATTCCCAAAGGATTTAAAATGGAGAATCTTCTTCAAAATGCAGCATGGAAATTTCTCAGAGCACAAACATGGAACTGTCCACAACCCAGAAAATCTGCTCTAGCATGTAGTAACCATGAGCAACAAAAATATATATTACACAACTTGTACACAATACATTATTCATAGTGGTCAAAAAAGTAGAAAACATTAAATTTCCAGCAATTGATAAATGGATAAACAAAATGTAGTATATATCCATACAATGAATACATTTTGGCAATAAAAGGAATGAAGTACTGATGTGTGCTACATATGGAATGGAGCTTGAAAACATGATGGTAAGTAAAAAGTGGTAGAATCCCTGCTTTGCATGCAGAAGACCTTGGGTTCAACACCTAACATAGCAAAACAAAATTTTTAAATGAAGGTTTGTGGCAACCTTGAGTCAAGCAAATCTATTTGCACCATTTCTCCAATAGCATATGTTCACTTTTTGTCTCTGTGTTACATTTTTGTAATTCCTACAGTATTTCAAACATTTTCATTATCATATCTTTTATGGTGATCTGTATTCTGTAATCTTTGATGTTACTATTGTAACTGTTTGGGGGTATGACAAACTGCACACACCTAAGATGGCAAACTTAATTAATGTTGTATATGTTCTGACCACTCCATCCCCTGCTATTCCCCTAACACACTCTCTCTCTTCCTCTCTCCCTCTCTCTCTCTCTCTGTCTCTCTCTCTCCTTGGGTCTCTGTATTCCTTAAGACACAACAATACTAAAATTGGGCCAATTCATAACTCTACAATGACAACTAAGTGTTCAAGTGAAAGCTGTAAGCAGTTAAGCTTAGTGAGAAAAGCATGTCAAAAGACAAGACAGAAAAAGAGGGCTTATATGCCAAACAGCTAAGTTTTAAATGCAAAAGAAAATTTCTTGAAAGAAGTGAAAAGTGCTGCTCCAGTGGATTACAAGTCTGATAATAAAGTAAAACACCCTTACTGCTGTTATAAAAAAATGTTTTAGTGGTCTAGTTAGGCAATCAAACGAGACACATTTCCTCAAGCCAAAGCCTAATTTACAGCTGGGCCCAACTTTCTTCAATTCTGTGCAGACTGAAAAAGGTGAGAAAGCTGAAGAAGAAAAGTTTGATGATAGAAGAGATTGGTTTAAGAGGTTCAAAGAAATAATCTGTTTCTATAACATAAAAGTGCAAGATGAAGAAGCAAGTGTTAATATAGAAGCTATACTAAGTAATCCAGATCTAGCTAAGATAATTGATGATAAAGGCCACACAAAACTATAGGAATCAGTATAGATGAAACAGACTTATACTAAAAGAAGATACCTTCTAGAACTCTCATAACTACAGAGACATCAATGTCTGGTTTCAAAGGATCAGTTGACTTGTTAGGAGCTAATACAGCTACTAACTCTAAGTAAAATCCAACATTCATTTACCATTCCAAAAATCCTAATGCCCTTAAGAATTATACTTAAATTTATTCTATATAAATAGAACAAATCCCAGATGACAGTACATCTGTTTCCAACACAGTTTATTGAATATTTTAGACCACTGTTGATAACTACTGCTCAGAAAAGAAGGTTCCTTTCAAGATATTATTGCTCACTGATAACGCACCTAGTCACCCAATAACTCTGATGGAGATGTACAAAGAAATTAATATAGTTTTCATGTCTGCTAATGAAATATCCACTGTGCATCTCATAGATCAAGTAGTTTCAACTTTCAGGCCTTACTATCTAAGAAATGCATTTTATGGGTATAGCTTGACACAGACTGTGAGTTCAAGACTTCAGTAAAGGAAGTAACTGCAGATATGGTGGAATAGTAAGGGAATGGGAATTAGAAATGGAGCCTGAAGATGTGACTGAATTGCTACAAACTCATGAGAAAACTTTAATAGATGAGGAGTTGCTTCTTATGTATGGAGCAAAAATAAATGGCTTCTTGAGGTAGAATTTACTCCTAGCAAAAATGCTATAAACATTGCTAAAATGACAACAAAGGTTTAGAATATTATATAAACTTAGTTAATAAAAGCAGCAACACAATTTAAAAAGATTAATTTTGAAAGAAGTTCTACAGTATAAAATAGCATAAACAGAACTATGGGCTACAGAGAAATGTTTTATAAATGTAAAAATCAACCAATGTGGCACACTTTATTGTAGTCTTATTTTAAGAAATTAATATAGCCACCCCAACATTAAGGAATCACCACCCTGATAGTTAGCAGCCATTAATGTTGAGGCAAGTCCCTCTACTAGCAAAGAGATCACAACCTACTTTGGCCTCAGATGATCATTAGCATTTATTTTAACTAAAAAAATCATTTTTAATTAAAGCATATACATTTTTAGGTATAATGCCATTGTATACTTAATAAGACAAGAGTATAGTGTGTAGGATATTTATAAGCCCTAGAAAAGAAAACAATTTATGTTGCTCACTTTATTGCATCATCTGCTTTATTGTTATAGTTTGGAATCCAATCTTTGATGTCTCTGAGGTATACCTGTATTTCGTGGTGGTGAACAGTAATAGTTTGACTTTTGGAGCAATTGACACATTTTATGAAACTTATCCAATTTACATGTATAGAGTTTTCATAGTTGTTATCCTTTTTTTGTCTATGGGATATTTAATGATATCCTATTTCATTCCTGATACCAATAATTTGTGGCTTCTCTCCTTTTTTCTTTGTTAGTGTTGCTACAGGTTTTTGAATTTCATATATATTTCAAATAACAAGCTTTTGTTTTCATTGATTTCTCTTTTATTTTTTTGTTTTCAATTTTATTGATTTTTGTTCTCATAGGTTATTTCCTGTCTTCTGCTTGCCTTGGTCTTGCTTTTTTCTTTTTCTAGTTTCTAGAGATGGGAGCTTAGATTATTGATTTGAGGAATTTCCTCTTTTCTAATGTAAACATTAGTGCTGTGTTTCTCTTTTTTTATTGCTTTTATTAGACCCAAATACTTTTGCTACATCAACACATTTAGATATGAAGTATTTTGGTTTTTACTCAGTTCAATGTATTTTTATTTCCCTTGACAATTCATCTTTGACATATGAATTATTTAGGTACATGTTGCTTAAAGTCCAGTGTATATCAATTTTCTAGCACTTTTTTGATTTGTTGATTTCTAGACTGATTTTATTAATGTCAGAGAACACATTCTATATTTAACACCTTTAAATTTGTTTGTTATTTTTTATATTCCTGCGGATGGTCAATTTTGTTATATGTTCTATGGCCATTTGAGAAGAACATGTATCTTGCTACAGTTGGGTGGAGTGTTCTATAAATGTCAATTAGATACTGTTGGTTGAGGGTGATATGGAGTTATATATCATTGATTATTTCTAGCTACTTCTATCAGAGGTTGATGGAGGTGTGAATTTATCTATTTCTTCCTTCACCTCTAGTGTCAGTTTTTCTGTTACTTAGTTTGCAGTTTTAATATTTGGTGTATGCACATTTAACAATGCTATGTCTTCTATTTTTTTTAATTTTAATATTTTATTAATACACGTTTGCAGTACATACTGATTACATCCATAATGGAGAGTTGGTCCATATACGAAAAACATCTTAATTATTTTTTCATCCTTTTCCTCTCCCTTCCCCATTTTCATTTCTTGTTTCCCTTCCCTTCTGCAAAAAAATCAATCCTCTTGTTTCCTATTATCTATCATTTATTTTGTTCTTTATTTATATTTTAGAGTCCTCATATAAGAGAAACCATGCAATAATTAAGACTGTGTATCTGAGTTACTTCACTTAACATTATGGTCTCAACGTGCATCCATTTTCCTACAAATGACTCAGGTATCTTTTTTTTTTTGTACCAGGGATCGAACTCAGGACCTTATGCTTGCGAGGCAGGCATTGGCACCACTGAGCTAAATCCCTGGCCCGACTCAAGTTTCTTGATGGAATGACACCTTTGTCATTATGTAAAGTCTCTCTTGTTATCTAGTAATATTTTTGGCTAAGAAGTATATTTTAGCCAATACTAATATATAAATTCCTACATTCCTTTCCTAGAGATTACAGAGGTAGCTAATATTTTGTAATGTTTTGGGCTAATCAGTGTTTTTAATGTATTATTTAGGTCATTTACATTTTGTGTACTTATTGATGCTTTGGGCTAAGTCTACATTTTATTTTTATTTACTGTTTGCTGTCTTATTTGGTTGGGGTTTTTTTTGCTGCCTTTATATGGTTGGTTGATTTTTTTTGGAATTACATTAATTTCCAGAATATTTAGTGTTTGGTACAGTTTTAGTGGTTTCTCTAGGAATTATATTTCATAATTTATAGTCCACTGTGTCATCATTTTATTAATGTAAATGAAGAAACATTACATCTCTTTATGTCCCCTTACCCTCCCCCATTTATAACTGTCTGAAATATTACTTCGACACATATTGAGAACAACATTATATAGCACTATATTATTGCTTTTACCATCAAAGCTGATTTAGAAAACTGAACAGGAGAAGGAAAATGATCTGTTTCTCTTTTCATTAATTTTTTTCCTTCCTGATATTCCATGTTTCCTTTTTATTTTTCCATTCTTTTTAGAAAAATTCCTCTGGCCATTATTTTAGGGTAGATCTGCTGATGAAAACTCCTTTCAGTTTTCCTGCCTATCTTCCTTTCTTCCTGATTATAGGTATTTCTGCTACATAAAAATATAGATTGACACTTCTTCTCCTTCAGCACTTAAAAGTGTACCACTTCCTCCTAGTTTCTATGATTTCTAATGAGAAATGCAGTCATTCATATTGCTTTCATATATAGGTAAAATGTCACTTTTCTTTGGCTACATTAAGGATTTTTTCACTAGTTTCAGCAATGATGATGTTTTCTTCATGCAGATTTCTATGGGAATCTATATTCTATATTCTTTGGAGTTTACAAAATGACTTGAATCTTTAGGTATATCTCTTCTGACAAATTTATGGTGTTTTCAGACATTACTTCAAGTGATTTTTTTTGGTTCTGTCCTCTTTATACACACAAAAAATAGGTCTTTCTGATGAATTAATTACTTACTTTATTTATTCCTTTTATCCTCATTCTTTATATAATTTACCTCCTCTCCCTACATATATAACCTTTTGAGGATCAACAGTCACAACTGCAGAGCTCTAATCTAATAGAATAGGTGCCATTACTAAAAAAAAAAATACAAGAGTGCTCTGATATTCTATTTCTATCTCTATGTCTATCTATCTACAGGCACACAGAGGAAAGGCCAGAAGAAACACTGCAAGAACAGAATGAGAAGCTGGCCATCCACAAGCCAGAAAGGGTGCTGTCAGAAAAACAAAATATCCGGTAACTTGATCATAGCCTTCTAACTGCCAGAACTATAAGAAAATAAATGTGTATTAAGCTGTCTAGTCTATGGTATTTTGTTATGACATACCAAATAGATGTATATATTGCAGATTCCTAAAGAAAGCAGAAATAAAGCTTTATATCTTTGGTCTTAGCAACGATTTAATGGGTATAATTCCAAAAGCATGTGAAACAAAAGCAATAATGAATATGTGGGATTTTATCAAACTAAAATGCTTCTACATAACAAAGAAAATAATCAAGAGAGTAAAAAGGCAACCTGCAGACCTGCAGAAAGGGTAAAATATTTGCAGAATGTCTACCTTTTATTTTCTTTGTCTATCTTAAAAGTGGTTGATTTTCAAAATATATAACAAATTCCTACAATTCAATATAAAAAAATCTAATAATTAATTAAAAGGGGCAAAGAATTGAACATGCATTTCTCCAAAAGCACAAAAATGGTCAAGTATATAAAAAGTTGCTCTGTATTGATATTCATTTGGGAAATACAAATCAAAACTACAGTGAAATAACACCTCACACTGGATAAGATATCTGTTATCTAAAAGGAGGGCTGGGGATGAAACTCAGTTGTAGAGACTGTGCTTAGCCCTAGATTTTATCCTCAGTAACACACAGACATGCACACACACACACACACACACACACACACACACACACACACGTTGGCAAGGATGAGGAGAAATTGAAACCCTTGAACACTGTTAGAAGAAATTCAAAATGATACAGTAGCTATAGATATTCCCACCAAATTAAAATATTCCATATGCATGACATTGTATATTACTTTCTCTGGCTTATTTCAGATACTTAATGTCCTCCGGGTTCATCTAATTTACTAAAAATGACAAGACTCATCCATTTTTATGGCTGATTACTACCTCATTTTGCATATATATATATGATAATTTTAAATCCATTCCTTCATTGATGGGCACTTGGTAAATAGTAGAACAGCAGTTACCAGAAGCTGGGATAGGGGGAAGTTGGTCAACAGGTACAAAGTTACAGTTAGATGGGAGGAATAAATTCTAGTATTCTGTTGTATGGTAGGGTGACTATAATTAACAATAATTTATTCTATATTTTGAAATAAGTAGAAGAGAGGAGTTTAAATGTTTTCACCATTAACAAATGATATGTGTTTGTCTTAATCACTTCCCTCATCACTGGGACAAAATATCCATGACAAGCAACTTAAAGGAAGAGAAGATGATTGTGGCCTATGTTTTAGAAGTTTCAGTTATTGCACGATTGGCCAGCTCCAGACAGAAGGAACATGGTGAAAGGACCTAGAGAGAAAAGCTACTCATGTCAGGGCAATCAGCAAAGAGAGAAGAAAAGGAAGGAGCCAGGGAAGAAGATACGTCCTTCCAGGTCATGTCTCTAGTGATCTTCTTCTGTCCAGATCCTGCCTCCTAACAGCAAGCCAATTATACTGCCCACATAACCCAATCTCCTTTCAAAAGCCCAGCCTATGAGTGCATGAGACTTCTGGTGGGGACATCTAGATAGAGATCATAACGATGTTTAATTTGATGGACTTGTTAATTACCCTGATTTGATCACTGCACAATAAATAGATGTGTCAAAACATTTTGCCCCATAAGCATGTATAATTATGTTTCCACTTAAAATAACATAAAACCTTATTAAATTAAACAGAACTCCATATGATTTAACAATTCATCTTCTGAGTATTTATCTGAAAGAACTGAAACCATAATCTCAAAGAGATACCAGCTATCCCCTGTTGATTGCAACATTAGTCACAATAGCCAAGATTTGGAGGGGAAAAACCCTGAATGTCCATCAATGGATGAATGAATAAAGAAACCACTATGGAATCACAAAATGGAATATTATTCAACATATAAAATGAAATCTTGTGATACATTACTACATAAACCTTGAGTACATAATACTAAAGGAAGTAAGTCAGAGGAAGACAAAAACAACCCAACTTCACTTATATGAAGTATCTATAGAAATGAAGCTCATAGAAGCAGAAAAGAATGGTGATTGTGAAGGACTAGGGGAAGGGAAAAATGTGGAGTCAATGTATAAAAAATATGTATAGTTTCAATTAATGTAAGGAGTCTTTCAAGAGGTCTGTTATAGAACATTCTGCCTCTAGTTTTTAACAATATTGTAAATATCAAAATTTGTTAAAGGGTTATGTGCCAGTTAATCTTGCCAATTTGACCAGATTAAGAGACTCCTGTAATGTGATTGGATCATGGGAGTGCTACATTAATCAATAGATTAATCCACTAATATTCATAGTTGAATGTGCTGTTAGGAGTTAAGGCCCAGTTGGAGTACGTGGATCACTGGAGACATGCCTTTGCAGTGTATTTCTCTTGCTAACACTCTTTCTGCTGTGCTGTTTCCAAGAGCAGCGTTGCTCCACAACACCCTTCTACTATGATGCTCCTGCACTAAAACCTGTAAAGTTGTGAGCCAAAATAAACCTCCTTAAATTACAAGTATTATGTTTCAAGAACAAGAAAGCTGACAAAGACAGAATAGAACTCATATTCGGATTTCTTATCAGAGTAAAGCAAAATAAAACAAATAATGGTAACTGAAGAACAAGGAGGGAAAAAAATATTTGAAGAATTAATGGTATGATTCTTTTAATTCTTTTGGGAAGATACCCAGAAGGGGAATAGCTGGTTCAAATGGGACCTCTAGTCCTAGTTCTCTGAGGTATCTCCATACTGATTTCCACAGTGGTTGCACCAGTCTGCACTCTCACCAACAATGGAGAAGGGTTCCTTTCTCTCCACAACCCCACCCACATTTTTTATTGGTTGATTTCTTGATAGCAGCCATTCTTTCTGGGGTGAGGTGGAATCTCAGTGTTGTTTTCATCTGCATCTCTAGAATGACCAGTGAGGTTGAACATTTTTTCATATATTTATTTGCTGCTTTTACTTCTTTGTCTGAGAAATGTCTGTTCATTTCAGATGCCCAGTTTTGAATTGGGTCTTTAAATTTGGGGGGGTTGATTTTTTTTCAGTTCTTTATATATTCTAGATAGTAGTCTTTTGTCTCAGGTACAGCTGCTAAAATTTTTTTCCCACATTGTAGGTTCTCTTAGCTCTGTTGGTGGTTTCTTTTGTAGTGCAGAAGCTTTTTAATAAGATGAGATCCCAGTTGTTGATTCTTTGTGCTAGTTCCCATGCTATTGAGGTTTTGTTCATAAAGTCTTTTCCTATGCCAATGTCTTCAAGAGTCCTACCTAACTTATCTTCCAGCAAGTTTAATGTTTCTGTTTTAATATTAAGATCTTTAATCCCCTTTGATCTTAGTTTAGTGCATGGTGATAGGTATGGGTCTAATCATACCACAGCGATATATGTGCACCCATGTTTATAGCAGCAGAGTTGTAATAGCTAAAGTTTGGAAACAGCCCAAGTGCCCATCATCTGGAAACTGGATAAAGAAGATGTGTTTTTTTAAATAAATGGAGTACTACTCAGTCATAAAGAACCACAAACTAGAAACATTTATAGCTAAATGGATGCATATTGAGCTATACTCTTAAGTGCAATAAGTAGGACACACGTGTAATTACCGAATAGTTTCTCTGGTGTGAGAAACTGAAAATGTAAGTAAGGATTAAAATGATTAAAATGAATAATTGATAATTTGAAACAGGAAGAAAAGGTCCAAAGGGGTAAGGAAGTGGGAAAGGAAGAGGAAAGGTAAGAAAGGAAAGCAAAAATTATGAGAGAAGGAAAAAATGGAAACAAAATCTTTGTAAATAGGGAAGGGTGGAGGGAATGAAGGGAGGACAGGGAATGGGGAAAAAATAAGAACCAAGATGCATCATGAAAAGGTACAAGCACCCAATGACAAATGTAAATGTATTGAATACCTAAAATGTACCAATAAGAGAATTTAAGGGAAAAAAAGGAATTAATGGTAAAAAATGTTCCAAATTTGACAACAGTTACATATCCACCAATCTAATAAACTAAACTTAAAGCACAGGAAGCATGAAAACAACTGTACAAAGTTTAATCATATTTAAACTGCTTAAAACCTGAGATAATGAGAAAACTAAAACCAATCAGAAATGGGCTGATCATGGTAGCACACACCTATAATCCTAGCATTTGGGAGGCTGAGACTGGAGGATCAGTGCATGTTTGAGGCTAGCCTAGGCTACAAGCCCAGTCTGAACTACATAGCAAGACCTTGTCTCAAAAACAAAAAAAAAGTAGTCAGAGGAAAAAAAAGACATGTTAGATACAGAGAAGCAAAACATGATGGAAACAAGAAAATAGTGATTTGTCCCTTTAAAAATACTGACAAGATCCTTTACAATATAGAATTATTTTCCCACTTAAAATAAATTTTAAAAGCAAAGGAAAAATAAGAACCCTTCAGACATAGATAAGCTGAAATGCTGTATCACGAGCAAACATTCACTACAAGAAGTTTTAATGGAAGTAATTGAAACAGAAGGAAAGCAATAGCTGATGGCAACATGTATCTAGACAAAGGAATATACAGAACAGAAACTGGTAGCTAAATGGAAAAAATATGACTTTCTAGTGATTAAAATGTTCCAAAATATAATAACAGTTTAAAGCAAAAAGCACATAGTGAAAGCATGGGACCAGAAAGGGAGAAATGAAAGAATGCTGTTGTTTTTTACACTATATCTGCAGAAATTCAGAGGGGCTAGAATAGCAAAATTAACTCTGAAGAATTATAACAAAAGTTAGAGACCTTATACTACTTGATTCCGAGAATTATTATGAAGGTACAGTAAATAAAACAGCAAGGTATTTGATTACAGATAGACAAATAGACCAATGCGGGCATATAGAGCATTCATAAACCCATAGATATATGGAAAACTGAGTTTTGACAAGATTTCAAAGGCAATAGTGTGAAGAAAAGATAGTCTTTTAAACAGTTATCCCTGAAAAGCCAAACATCCAAAGATTAAATGAAAATGGATTATAGACAGAAGCATGAAAGGTAAATATAAAATTTGTAGAAGAAATCATAGGATAAGATCATTGTGACTATAGTTTAGGCAAAGAATTCTTTGAGCTCCCGCCCCGCGGACCGAAATAGCCGGGCGCGCAGGACCAAGGGCGGCGCGGGGGCGCGGCGGTCGCCCTTAAAGGCACGGCGGGCGGCGGGGTGACCAGCATGGAGCGGCGGGATGGCGGCGACCCCAGCCTCGGCGGGGTGCCCGGGGACCGGCAGCGGCCCTGCTGGCACCCATGGAGCTGCGTGAGAAGGCGCCCTAAAAGGCGGCGCGCGCGCACCCGGCCAAGGACCCCAACACCTACAAAGTGCTGTCGCTGGTGCAGACTCACGCTTGCTGACTACCTTCATCTTTCTCAAGCTCCGAAAATGGCATGAAACTTGACTCTCCCTCAAGGTTCCTCCTTGATTCAAATATAAATGCTTCTGTAAGAAGACAGCTTCATCTTAGGATTCAAAGAATCCTAAAAACTTTTAACAACAGCTTATAGCTAAACACACACACACACACACACACACACACACACACACACACACACACACACACAATGGCACCGTGACCCAAAAAGCAGAAATATCACACCGTAGAGATAAGCAGTAATGTCAAGTAGTGGCATTATTAGACACATTGTAAAATCTTGACTATTTTTGAAGAAAATGTGGAAGAAGTGGGACAGGGATTTAGCTCAAAGGCACAGTACCTGCTTCGAACGTTCAAGGTCCTGAGTTCAATCCCTGGTACCGGGAAAAAAAAAAAAAAGACAACAAGAAAATATGGAAGAAGTCATAGTGAATTAGAAGAACATAACCCTCCCTTCCTTCCTTCCTTCCTTCCTTCCTTCCTTCCTTCCTTCCTTTCCTTCCTTCCTTCCTTCCTTCCTTCCTTCCTTCCTTCCTTCCTTTCCTTTCCTTTCCTTTCCTCTTCCTTCCTTCCTTCCTTCCTTCCTTCCTTCCTTCCTTCCTTCCATTTCTTGAGATAGAGTCTCACTATGTAGTCCAGGCTGGCCTTAACTCACTGTGTACCCCAGCAGGTCTCCAATTTGCGGTGCTTTTCCTGCCTCAGCTTCTCCAGTGCTGGGATTACAGGTGTACACCACCATGCTTGCCTGTTCTTGGTATTATTTCTTGTGTAATTGGAGTTCGGTTTAGGAAGTCCTTAGGTATGCCTGTGTCTTCAAGTATTTTTCTTATTTTACCTTTCAGAAAACTCAGTGTTTCTGCTTTTATATCTGGGCCTTTGCCCCACTTTTATTTAATTTTAACACAGGGTGAGAGACATGGATCTAGATCCATTCTTCTCCACATGGTTAACCAGTTTTCTGAGCACCATTTGGTGAAGAGGCTGGCTTTTCTTTGGCCTTTGTTTTTAGGTCCTTTCAAAAATCAGATGGCTACCTCATCTTTGACAAAGGAGCAAACCACCCTCACTGGAGGAAAGATAGCCTATTTAATAAATGATGTTGGGAAAACTGGATTTCAACCTGCCAGAGATTAAAACTAGACCCATATCTATCATCATGCACTAAACTAAGATCAAAGTGGATTAAAGATCTAAATATTAAAACAGAAACACTGAACTTACTGGAAGATAAGTTAGGTAGAACTCTTGAAGATATTGGCATAGGAAAAGACTTTATGAACAAAACTTCACTAGCACAGGAACTAGCACAAAGAATCAACAACTGGGATCTCATCTCATTAAAAAGCTTCTGCACTATAAGAGAAACCACCAACAGAGCTAAGAGACAACCTACAATGTGGGAAAAAACTTTTAGCAGTTGTAGCTCAGACAAAGGACTACTATCTAGAATATATAAAGAATTGAAACAAATCAGACCCCCCCCAAATTCAAAGACCTAATTCAAAACTGGGCATCTGAAATGAACAGACATTTCTCAGACAAAGAAGTAAAAGCAGCAAATAAACATATGACAAAATGTTCAACCTCACTGGTCATTCGAGAGATGCAGATGAAAACAACACTGAGACTCCACCTCACCCCAGAAAGAATGGCTGCTATCAAGAAATCAACCAATAACAAATGCTGACGGGGCTGTGGGGAAAGAGGAACCCTGCTCCACTGCTGGTGGGAGTGCAGACTGGTGGGACCACTGAGGAAATCAGTACGGCGATTCCTCAAAGAACTAGGACTAGGGGTCCCATTTGACCCAGCTGTTCCCTTGCTGGGTGTCTTCCCCAAAGAATTAAAAGAATCATACCACAGTGATATATGTGTACCCATGTTTATGGTGGCAGAGTTTGTAATAGCTAAAGCTTTGAAACAGCCCAAGTGCCCTTCAACTGGAAAAAAGATTAAGAAGATGTGGGCTTTTTATAAAATGGAGTACTACTCAGCCATAAAGAATGAGAAACTAGAGACATTTGTAGCTAAATGAATGCACACTGAAGTCATACTCGTGAGTGAAATAAGTAGGACACACATGTCCAAAGAGGTCCAAAGAGGTAGGGGAAGTGGGAGGGGAAGGGGAAAGGAAAGAAGGGAAAGGCAAAATTATGAGAAAAGGAAAAAATGGAAACAAAGTCTTTGTAAATAGGGAAAGATGGAGGGGGTGAAGGGAGGGCAGAGGAAGGGGGAAAATCAGAACCAAGATACATCATGTACAGGTACAATCACCCAATGATAAATGTAAACATATTGTATACCTAAAATGTACCAATAAAAGAATGTAAGCCAAAAAAAAAAAAGAATTCTTTGATACAACAGAAACTTCCACAATTCAAAAGACACTTTTAAAATAATGAGAAGACAAGTCTGATAAAGGACCTGTTCAGAAAATATAAAAACACTCAAAATTTACAATGGCAAACAATGCAATTGAAAAATGGGCAAAAGCTTTTAATATAGACACTTCACCAAAGAGGACATATGGATGGTACAAAACCTATGAAGGGATACTGAGCGAAATAAGTCATTAGGAAAATCCAAATTAAGACTACAATGAGATACTACTTCACCCCACTACCAGGGTCATAATGTCTTTTCAAATATACAATATCAAGTATTGTTGAAGATGTAGAGAAGCTGGAACTCTCATACACTTCTTCTGGGAATAAGAATTGGGACAAACACTTTGGAAAAAATTTTTAAAGTATTTTAAAAAGTTACACATACACTTATATGAAACAGACATTTCACACCTTGGAATCTAAACAATAGAAATGAAAACATATTTCCATATAAAGGGTTATAGGCAAATGTTCACAGTAACCTTTTTTTCACAAGGGCCAAAAAGGCTGAAACAATCAAAATGTTCATCAACTGCAAGTGAACAACCAAAATGTGGTATATACAAACAATGAGAAATTTTTGTCAATAAAAGGGAATAAAATACATATGCTCCAATGAGAATGAATTTCAAAAACAGAGTGCTATGTGAATAAAAGCAGATTCAAAAGGCACATTTGTATAATCACATTTATATGTGATGTCCAGGTAAGGCAAACCTATAGAGACAGATGGACTATTACTGATTGTTTTGATCTGTGAATTAGAACAGATTATTTGCTGAAACTGGGCCTGAGAGATAACTTAGGGCAACTGAAATATTCTAAAATAGCATTGTTATGATAGATGCACAGCTATGTAAATGTATTAAAATCATTAAATTATGTTTTTAAATGGCTGCTTTCTATTGTACATAAATTTGGACTCAATAAATATCTTGCAATGGCTGCTTACTACAGTCAGAATTAAATGTAAACCCATAGTTCCCTCTGATCCCAAATTCTAAGCTTTTTCTAGTTCTCTTCTGATATTTTCCCAACAAAATAATGACTGGACAAAAGGCTTGAGTAGAAGGAAAGGATTTTTAATGAGTTGATTGATTGAGGTGCCCAGGAGGAACGGAAAAGGGATTAACAATAAAAAGAAATATGGACTTCTTACCCTCAAGGTTGATTCTCTTTACTAAGCTCTTCAGGATTCATATCTAATACCGATACTTTAACAATTAGCCTATAGTCTGGGCTAAGATTAAATCTAAGCAAACAGTGTGACTTTCTGAAATCTAGAGAGAGGGCATCATCCCAGCCATCTGCATAGATGCACTCACACATTAGGTTCCTTCACTTTACAAATTCCAACAATCAAGAAGACAACCAAATTATTGAACCAGTTCCATTAAGCCAGCAGTATTGCTGGCTCCTGTATTGCCATGAATAAAACCTCTTCTTTCAAATAAAATAACTTATTCAATATAGAAAATAGAACAAATCATAACTATTATGGTTGAAGTGGCAGTGGTTCCCAAAATCTTTATATTCTCTTCAAGTCCAACCCCCAACTGAGTCACTAGAGCGACCCATGATAAATTTTTCTGGAGCCCACCGGGTTGCTCAGAACATTATTTCAAAGGCACTAATAAAATCCATCCTCTTTTTTTTTTTTTCAGAGAAAACAAGTGAAGATCCACAATGGGAAAGGAACTATAACAGCATATAGCCACAACCCTCTGGGTCCTCTAAATGTATGTACTTAGTCACAGCAATTTCAAATGAAGATAATTATACGTGCAAGAGCCTTGTAGAAACTGGCAATTTACCATCTCTCTTTTGGCTATAAGTGGCCCTGCACAATTATATTTGGAATGCTAAAAAGTTGAATGAAAATGAATCATAAATCCATCAGTAGCCTCAGAGAAAGTCAGTAAAGTTTGGTTTGGGGAGCATTTCATTCATTCAGTTAGCATTTATTAAGAGTCTATATATAAGTGTCAGGAGCTGGGAAGGAATCAAATGTTAAGAAAGGTGTCACTTGATAACAGCTTTATTTAATAATAACAGCTATTATATTTGTGGAGCCTGTGCTGGGCATTTTATATGCTATGAAAATCCCCATTATAACCATACAAGCAGGTATGTTCAGCTTTATTTTCACAAAGGAAACATTTGAAGTTGAGATAAGTAAAGTGACATGCCTAAGATCACAAATTCAGGAAGTGAAAAATCTGGTGTTGTGATCCTGATCACCTTTCTATCTCACAAAGGAACTTTCATCATATGATGAATTTAAACCCATGAAAAACAAGCCAATAGGGTAAGTTTTTGTTCTGGCTTAGTCATCAATTTTCAGGATGAACTAAGGCATATCATGGAATTGCTTAAACCTTAGAAATTCTACCTGGGTAGTAGTGTAGCCTTGCAAAATAAATGTTGAATGAGTCCATGGTATAATGTCTTTGAAATGTTTGCCATTACAAGTGAGGAAAGTATCCAAGTCATTATTTGATTTTTTTGTGTAGTATCTCATAGTGAGATCATCTCAAAAGATCAAAGTACAGCTGGTATGGCCACTCAATCCCAGGAAAATCACAAGATATTTTCTGATGGTTTCTAAAAATCACTGGGGACTCAGTCTTCCTTAAAACTTTTGAAACAGCATTGCTGAGATTCCTATGCCACAAGCTGTTTGGACAAAGTCATTATCTAAGAATTCATCTAACTACTTTCTTTCCAAATGACTCCTTGGTGGCTATTATCAAAGAAAAAAGGAGAGGTGCTAATAGCATAGATCATCTATCTGGAAGAAAATCAACAGGCTCATCAGTCATCCAGCTTCAGAGATGACTCAGCTCCAATGATTACTCAAAAGGCAGGGTAGAGCAAGGGGTTATGGTGCACACCTGTATTCCCAGCTACTCCACAGGCTGAAGTAGGAAGATTGCAAGTCAAAGTCCAGCCCTGGCTACATAATGTGATAATAGCTCAAAAGAAAGGGCCTTGATGTAGCTCAATGCTCCCTGGGTTCAATTCTCAGTTTTATTTTTTAAAAAAAAAGAGAGAGAGAGAGACCTGAAAGACTTGAGGATGGATAAACACATGGAAAGACACTGGCTAGTGGAAATATATGAACCTGAATTTTGAAGAGGCATAATTTTTCAGGCCTTACTTAAGAATGCAGTGATTCTGCAAAGTGTGGTCCCTGGACCATCAGCAACAGGATTGCCTAGGAACTTGTTAGAAATGTAAATCTTCAGTCTGTATCCCAGGTCTACAGAATCAGAGACTTTGGGGATAGGGCTCAACAATCTATAATTCAGTAGTTCTGCAGGTGCAACCTGATGCATGGTCAAGTTTGGTCACACTACTAGTTATTTGGATGCGTGGGTCACAGAGAGAGAAAAATAAAGAATGACTTCCAGATTTTAGGATGGTGGAACATTTACATGGATAGGAAAGACAGAGAAAGGAGGTGGTCTGCAAGAGGGCCTGGAGCTGAGAATTCTGTTTGAGGTATATTTGAGATACCACTGGTATATGCAGGGAGGGTGGTTAAGTGGATAGTTGGATATGTGAATCTGGAACTCAGGAAGAGATCAGATCTACTGACTTCGTTGGATGACTCTTCAAGTCAGGTCCAATTTCTCCTAAGTAAAAGGCCTCCACAGAATAGCCCAACCCTGTATACGACACAAAACAGGTGCTCTATAAATGTCACTGAATGAATAAAAAGGAGCCACCTTTTCCTACTTCCTCCAGTCTGGTGAGAACATTAAGTACCAAATGTTCTTCCATTTAATAATTATTCGTTCATCTGAAAAAAACAGATACTTTCAGAAAAGCAGGTTTCATACAACAGTTCACTTTGAATACTTTGTTATAGCTCAATACCAAATGCCAAGTCATTTCCATTTTTTCTCCTGTGGTCAACACCATTTGGCTTAACTTGCCCATCTCTAAGTCCCAGAGGTTCCAGCTGTCCTATGACTTGCTCTCGAATGAGCACTGAGAATGAGTCAGTTCTCAAGCCCAATGACACAGGAGCTGGCTGAGAGTGCCAGAGTTCTAGCTGAAGGACTAAAGGAAAAAGGAAAGGAACAAAATGAGGGGGAAAGCAGAATGGGGCAAGGGAAAAAAGAGGAAAGGAAGAGGACATATGTCAATTTAAAACTGCATCATAAGGCAGGTTAACTTGAGTGCTATAATAAATCTGCCTATAGAGCCCAAAGAGACTGATTTATTTGGACTGGGAAATTTGAGAAAGTTTTCACACGAGATGGAATTTCATCTGGGTGTTCCTTGAAAACTGAGTAGGATTTACAGGCTCAGAATGAGGAGGGGCAATCTAGAATAACAAATCTATGCTCTCAAAGGCTGGAGGAATGGAAGTACAACAAATAGTGAAGAATTTCTGTATGGCTAAAGTATACAGTGAAGAAAAGAAGGAGTAGTAGTTAAGATAGGAATGGTGAATCTAGACATAATTTGTAGGGCAGAGTCAAGAATACCATGGTAATAATGATAGGCAAACATGTGTCCAACTGATATATAGTAACAAATGATCTAAGTTCTATGAATTTCAGATCAAGATCTCATATACAGGAGATCAAAAAATGGTAGAGCAGTAAGTGCCAGCAACTCAGCTTCCCCAGGACAAAGTATCCAGAGTTTGCAAAACAGTAGCTTGGAAAGGAATCAAAATGAGAGGAGGTTACACAGGAACCAGGAGGGAACTGACAAAGGAGAATAAAAAAGTATTAAGTGATACAAAAAAAATAGATCACATCATGGAGGAGAAAGCAAAATCCCTGCAGATGTGGTGTCACCAACAATGGCTGGCCAGCTGCCAGTCAGGAGACAAAGTGAAATAAAACTTTTGGTTCATGGAGAGCGAGGGAACCACACTGGGGTCAAGAGAATCAGTGGGAGTTGGAACCAGCAAGGAAAATAAGAGTCACTGCCTCCAGAATGGCCTTCCACAGTCAACAGTTGGTGAGTGACCTCGGTACAGTGCCCACCATTGGCAGGGACACCACTGTAGCGAAGAGCTGAGTGTTTAAACCTGGGTCCCACAGCAGCACCTTGCCTCTAAGCCACACTCTATACTGTCAAGCTCCTACAGTGGATTAGGGTAGGACAGCTATGGGAGACAGCTAGTGGAGAACACACTGGAGGGAGTCCTGCTGAGGAGCTGGACCTGGTGAGTGTGGACCCAACTCCTGCACTCAGAGGCCATTTTTAGCCTGATTTGGATGGAACCTCATATTGGCACCCTGTTCTCACTGTAAGCTAATGTCTGCAGACTATACACTTCTGGGAGTGGAGTGCCACGTTAGAATGCTAGCATAAACAAAGATACATCCTGGCTTGAACTCTACTCCTTAAACTTAGGCTGAGGAAAATAGCAATGTATACAAAGAAAATAGAAAACTTTCTTTTATTATTTTTATTTTATTGCATTATTCTTTATTTTTAAATTTTTTGCTGTTTTCCTCCTTTTGTTCACCCCCATTTTAATTCCATTGTTTCCCTTTTTTTTTCTTTTCTGAGCATGTCTATTTGTGTATGTGCTTCTTTTCCTCTTGTCTTTTTCTTCCAATATAGTTTATAGAGGGTAAGGGAATTCTCCTTTGTCCTTTTATATCCCTCATATTTTTATCCATGTCTTTTCACCTGACTTCTTTCTCCTGTTTCTTATTCTTCCTCAACTTTTCTTTCTTCTCTCCCTTTTCATTTTTTCCCTTTAATTTCTTCTCTAATGTTTATACAAGTCATAGAATATTTTTCATCTCCATTTCTCACTATCTATTTTGTAGCCAATTTTCCCTGTTATCCCCATCTAAATATAGAGCCTACCATTTTCATCGTTAGGATCCTTTGGCCTCCTCCATCTCCCACTACCCCATATCACACAACAGAAGACTTTTTTTAAAAAAGATTTTTTTCTTTTCTTCTCTTTCCTCCCTCTAGTATTACCCAGTCCCCAACCCCTAAAATTTAGATAACTAATTCTATAAAATTACTCTTTAATGCTATTTTTCATCATTAGAAGAGACATAGCCATTGCATTTAGTGCATATTAACTCTGGGTCAGTACTTGGTCTGTTATGATGCTTATACTATAAACATGAATTTCTTCTCTAGGCTAAACAGAGACTCAAAACATGGTCTCGTGGTATGTTATTCCACAAGTAGGCCTGATAGACACCGCTGCAATAGATTAGCTTGTTACTACTGATTTGACTGCATAGGAATAATCCTGAGTCAGTGGATAATTTCATGCCAGTAAATCTATCTTCCTATTCCACCATTATACTCAGGGACACAGATAGCAAAAGTTCCCAATCCAAGATCTCAGACTAAAACAGACTTTGCAAAAATTTCTACAACTTGGAGGAAAGAAGTCCTTAGTCTGAGTTAGCTTCAGTATTGCAGCAGAAGGATCAGAGGTGTTATCTGGGTGTGAGCACTCATACTCTCTCACAACCAAGCTATTTGGAAAACACATTGTGTCTCATTAGAATATTTAATCTGTGCTTCTATCAGACATTTCATAGGTTTAAGTTTTTGTATGTTTCTTGATTTATTAATAATGTGGGGTTATCTTATGTCCTTTTATGACTTCATGCATTTATTAGGTTGTTACACTTATATATTTGTCCATTGGCTTTGATTCCATAAGTGTCTAGGTTCTGCCCCTCACCTCAGCTCTATACGTAGTTTCTTCTCTTCAAACACCCCAAGACAATACTATTAACACGTCTCTTTATTCTTTTTCCAAACACATAAACTCCTCTTCACAAATTTTCCACACTTAGCTCCCTCACAGTCACATTTATCTTTTCTAGTATTAACCCTAGGTCCTCCCCATCCTAAGCCTTTGGCTCTTCCATACCTTACCTAGCTTATTGTCCTCCCTATCAGCAGGTACTGATAAGTACATAGCTTTGCTCAATAACAAAGTTGATCTCCTTTCTCCGATATCTCACTCTTGCTTCCACAAATATTCTCTGAAAACTCTCAATACTAACCCTTCAACTCAACTAAAAGTACTTCAATAGAATCAGACCTCACATCAACATTTTTTTCTCATCTACCACTATTCCTCCCTTGAAAATTCCCCCTTGCTGTCTAACACTTCTCATCCAACCACTTCCCATTCTCCTCACCCCATGTCACTTACCTCCAGGCAGATCAATGACACATTATAAACTGTCACAGTGTGCACAGAAGAGAGACAAAAGGGGCAAGTGTAACTGCAAGGACTATTATATAGAAGTATTGCAAGAGTGAATCTGAAGATGCTGATATAATAAGAAGCAATTCTTTTGGCAAAACATAAGCATAGAGTCCAAATCAATTAAAGTAAGTAACAGAAGGAGTAAATACTAGCATTGGACATACAAAGCTAAAAATTATTCACAGGGAAGCAACACCCTACTAAAGTTTTCCAAATATGCCACAAACTCTCCTCACTTCTCTAGTCCTAAACCTGAAGTACCCCCCAAAAAGGAGGGGAAAAGAGAAATATATATATATATATATATGATATGCATACAAAACAAAACACAGATAGACATAGGAGCATGGAGAAGCAATGAAATAGAAGGTCCCTGAATTCTCCCAAACATCCCAAGGCAGAGCAAGGGGTCACAATGTGAGAATAAAATAAATACCAGGTAGCAAATATCTATGAAAAATTCATAGAAAAGATGAATAAAATAGATGAGTTCAAAGATAAAATGAATCAAAAGTTCACAGCAATCTCATTCAATGTGCCCAAGGTGAATTTCAGGAAAATAGGTTAAAAAAAAACTGGATGAGCTAACCAAAATAGTTTAAAATTTGAATGACAGATTCAACAAGGATATGGAATCCTTGTAAAGATGTCATACAGAAATACATGAAATTTAAAAAAAAGTGTAGAATTCATAAATTGTGGAAATGACCAATGTGAAGACAGGTTGTCTGATATTGAAGACAAAAAAGTGAATTAAAATAAAAAAATCAAACTAAGCTAAAAAGAGAAAATAAGAGAATAAGAGAAATTTATCCAGCAGCTACCAGATGAAAATAAGACCAATCTATGGCTAGATGGAGTTAGAGAAAAATTTAGAAGAGAGCACAGATGGATTTAATAACATGTTTACAGAAACCATAGATAAAAATTTTCCAAATATGAGTCTAAAATATAGTTAAGCTATGCTTACTTATAGAACACCAAAAAAGTCATGAAAAAAGAAGCTCACCAAGGCATATTTCTATTAAACTAACAGATGTCCACAATAAAAACAGAAGTTTAAAAGCAGTCACAGAAACCCCCCCCCCCAAAAAAAATCACATATAAAGGTAAACCAGTTACGAATCACAGTAGACTTCTTAACACAAACCCTAAAGGCCAGATCTTTGAGTGAAGTATTCCAAACCCCTAAGAGCAAATAACTTCCAACCTAGATTAACTTAACCAGCAAAGATACCCTTCAAAATAGATGGAGAAATAAAGTATTTCCTTTAAAAAGACCAGCTCAAAAGATAAATGAATACAAACAGTCAATGAATATATAAAATAAAGTTCAACATCTCTGGTCATTAGAAAAATACAAATTAAAAGAATGTTAAGATTTCATCTTACTCCAGGAAGAATGGCAATCATTAAGAAATCAATCAATAACAGATGCTGGTGTGGCTGTTGTGAAAAAAGAATCCTCCTTCATCGTTGGTGGGAATGCAAACTAGTATAACCACTATGGAAATCAGTGTAGAGATTTCTCAGTGAACTGAAATTAGAAATTCCATGTGACCCAGATGTCTCCCTGCTAAGTATCATCCCTGAAGAGCTTAAGTCATCATACTACAGCAATATATGCATACTAATGATTATAGCTACACAAATTTGTAATAGCTAAATCCTGGAAGCAGCCTGTATACATATCAACAGACATTTGGATAAAGAAAATGTGGTATCTGTATAATGAAACACTACTCAGCTGTAAAGAATGACAAATTTGACCCATTTGTAGGAAAATGGATACACCTGGAAAATATAATGTTGAATAAAATAAACCAGATACACAAGCTTAAATACTGTACGGTATTTTTCATTTGAGTGAGGCACAGTACAAAGAGAATAATAAAGGATGGATAGAAGGGGACAAGGGGTGGATCTCTTGCAATAGGGAAGTTATTTATCCAAGGAAACAATGGCAAGGGGTGAGAAGGAGGGAAAGGGAAAATAAATAGAATAAATATATGCCATTTCCAGTAACCAAATAGCCTCAATTAATGTAAACATTATATGCCATATCATGAGCTAAGTCTATTATCAATAAAAATGGAAAATGGGATAGAGGAACTGGAGGAACAGGGAGGGAGGAGGAGGAAAGGGTTTTTTAAAAAAAGAAACAAGCTGTGTGTATATATATATATATATATATATATATATATATATCCACTCCCCAAGACAATTGTAAAGTGCATGAACTGCAAACATGTACTAATCATGTACTGAGTTATGACAACTTCTTATATTTGTTGATAATTTTCTTGGTACAGTGACTATATTCACTTTCTTGGTTTCATTATTGCTCTCCTCCCTTTTCCCTCTTTTCTATCTCCTGTCTTTTTTCCATTATTTTCTTTGTTCTTCCACATACCAACATGCTCCTTCACCACCACTTTAAAGCCCACAGAATACAATGAGGAAATACAGTGGTATTTGGAAGCTGAGGTCTGAAGGACAATGTTGAAGTGTGGTTGGGGTTAGGCTGGACATATGTTCAAAGTCAGGAGGAGAGAATGGGCTATGATAAGAGAATCCAAACCTGGGTCTTTTCCCACTGCAAATCCTACCAGTGATGTTTGCGAGTGCTAGATATGAAAGTGTATGTTTCTAGGCCTCACTCCAGGTGTATGTAGGCTTTTAGTTTGGCTTCATGAGGTGATAATGCCATCATCATTGCTACTTCAGCCCCAAGAACATTAAATTTGTAAGAGAAAGAGCTGCTCTGCTCTTTAATATAATTTTAAGATCTTTATGATAATGACAATTATAATTTAGAGTAGTTGAAGAACTGTGAATAATGGTCAACCAGATCATCAGCATTTCTAAGGGCATTTAGTGATATTGAAATACATGTACCATGTGAACAGGAGAATGTATTAATTTTTTCCTAGCTTTGTCATCATGGATAAGTTGCCTAACCTGTCTGAATCTGTGTCCTTATCTGAAAAATGTGTATAGTAATTCCAACTATAGATTACCATTGGGATGATTAAAGATTAGGAAAGCCAAGAGGCTATAAATTAGTAGGTGCTCAACAAATATTGATTTCTTTCTCCACTTACTGTTGACCTCTTCCTTTGTTCTCTTATCTCTACCTCTGCTGTTTTTGTCTGTCTTCATACAAATACCAATGTAATACTTTCTCCACTTTACATTCTTAAATCAGGTGATTTATCCCTTGTACATTTCAGTTCAGTTGTCAAAAAAGCAGCTTAAGTCACTTTTCACACACATTCATTTTGAATTTTTATGTTTTCTTGGTTGACTTTTTTTCATTTTGTAATGTCCCTCCCTGTCCCTGGTTTAACTAAGTTTGATTAATTTGATAAGACTAATAGGATAACCACTCCTGTTTTCTTTTGATTAATGCTGCATTATAAATTTCCCTATCCTTTTACTCTCAATGTACCTTTATAATTATTTTTGATGTGAGTTTTTTTAAGAAACACTCAATTGGATTGTTTTTTAATCCACTCTGCTAATTTCTTTTAATTGTTGTACTCACATTGTTTACATTTTACCTAATTATTGATATATTAAAACTAAATCTGCATTTTTTGTACTCTATTCATTTTCTTTACTTTCAGTTTCTCTGTTTTCTATGCACTATCTTCCTTGGGTGAACTGAACTTTTTTTAAATGCCATTTTGGTACATATTTAATGTTTTTGAGTTCATCTCTGCATAGTTTTTAGTGTTTGCTTTCAGTACTATATTATATATGCAGAATGTATCACTATCCTCTGATATCATTTTATCAGCTTTAGTGAAGTATAGAAACCTTTCCTTCTTACATTCCTTTACACTCCACTATTTGAAAAATGTCATATGTCCTCTCTATATATTGAGATTACATTAGATCTTATACAATTTTTTCACTCATCCAACATAATTAATAAACCTTAAAAGGGAAAATCTACCATATTTACAGATGTTTGTGCTTACTGTGATCATTCTTTCCTGATGTTCCAAGGTTCCTTCTTTTGTCTTTTCTAAGAACTTATTTCATCATTCTTTCAGAGTGGATCCACTGATAAATTCTCTTAGTTTTCCTTCACCTGAGATGATCTTGATTATCCCTTCAATCTTGAAGGATATTATTCCTGAACATGGAATTTTGGATTGACAGTTCCTTTCTTTCAAAACCTGAAAAATGTCTTACTTCCTGCTAGGGTTTTGTCATTTTCTGAGGAAAAATCTGTCATTCTAATTTTTCCCTTTTGTTGGTATTGGTTAGGTCTTGTTTCTGTTTGGTTGCCTTCCCTTCAAGATTCTTTTTCTCTTTCATTCTCCTCAGAATGTTGACTTCTTTTCATTGATTTTGGTGGTGTTTTCTCCCCTTCATGAATCTGTAAAGTGTCTTTCACTGAATTTGTGGAGTTTTAGTCATTATTTCTTCAAGTTCTTTTGCATTCCTCTCCTTCTTATCCTGTCAATCTGTTGGCATGAATGTTAAAGGTTTTGTAATAGAGTCAAAGTAAACCACTGATTTTCATTCCTGTCTTCATCACCTTGCTATTGAGCCAATCTTTTGAGTTTTTAGGAAGGTAGTGTTGTACTTTTCAGTTATAAAAATTTCATGGCTTCTTTTTTATTTTGTTGTTGCTGTTGTTGAGACTTTCTACTTACTTGCTGTGAGTTTTTCTTTTGTCATTTGTTTCAAGCATATTTTAATTGCTCATGGAAGCATTTTTATTATGAGTATTTTATTTTATTTATTTATTTTGGTACCAAGGATCAAACTCAGGACCTTGCGCTTGCGAGGCAGGCAACAGCACCACTGAGCTAAATCTCTGGACCTATTATGAGTATTTTAAAGCCCTTGTCAGATAATTCTAATATCTGTGCCATCTCAGGATTAGCATCTATGTATTTTCTCTTTTCATTAAAGTTGATATCTTGGTATGGTAATTGTTTATTTTTTCATTAAAAGTTGGAGACTAGATCTTACTTAAATCTTTTGTTTTAGCAGACCTCCTCTGATGCTCTCCTAGATGAAAGTGGGGCAGAAGTCCCATTTCTCTATGGGGTCTCTCTTGACATTCAAGTTGGGATGTCTTTATTACTGCTGGTTAGGGATGGGTATTCACCCTACTTTCTAAACCTTTACTGATGCCATCCAAACTAATTAGGGAAGAAACTTCTGATTACCACTGGTGAAGGCGGAAGTTTGGTTCCCCAGGTGTTTTCCAATGGGAGAGGTATATTTTCAATGGGTTTGAAATTCCTTGCTCCCGCATGTTTTGTTTTTATTTTCTTCTGGGAATAAGATAGGCTTCCTTTAAAGACCAATAGGAGTAGAAGACTTACAGGCCTAAGCTTCATATTATTTGCATTTCTATGACATTCTCTTGCAGCAAAATGTCTCACTCCCTATCTCTAAATGTTTTTGTAGGAAAAAAACTGCATCATGATCTACCCTCCCTCCCATATGCATGTACACATATATATTCCCAGCTTTTCTATGGGAGGCAGTGGGAAGTACAGGGCCTCTATAAGCAGACTGACCAGGTTCCTGTCAAAACGTGGCATGTTCAAATTGTGTGGCTCTGGAAAACTTATTCAAATACTGTGAGCCTCCACTGTCCCAAACTGTAAAGGAGGGATAGGAAAGTCACAGGACTACTGCAGAAACAAGTGTGAGTAGATCACCAGAGGGTCAATTAATTCTCTTCCTTTTCCTCTTCTGTAGAAGGAAAACAAACCTTCAAAGGAAGAAATGCAAGTGCTTCCCCACCACACCATGTACACTCAGGCACTCCAGGAGTTAAATCTGTCAAATGTGTCATGGTTAAATCTTATGGCCTTAGTTACTAAACAGACACATTTGATATCTTCCACCTCTTTTTCCCCAGGTTTCTGAAGAACATTGCACAGAAACAGGAAGACAGCCCAATGCAGGTCATCCTAAGAAAGAGAGTGGGAGCAAGGGCCCAGGTGGAGAAGAAGAGGTGAAGGAAAGCCTGCTTACCTACCTACCTAATCAGCCCCGTCAGGCGCCACTGTACTCTGAGCAAAGACAACATCTATGCAAAGCTGCTCTGAGGGCAGTGTGGCAGACTGGCAGCTCCCACTCTGCCAGCCTGTCCTTCATCTTCAGCTCTTCAGAGCTGCTGTCTCGAACCCACCATCAACGCAGCTACTAGTGTCCTCAGTCTCCATAGCTTCCATCCCCCGTCCACCCCACGCCACCCCTAAGCGCGACCGGATAAAAATGGCAAGTGGGTAAAAAGAAAATGAGCCCCGTACATCCTTGCAGCCGGTGTTCACTGGGATTCTTCTGCAGGCCCCGCCCTGCAGCTACTGGCAGCCGCCACCACCCCGGACCCAGTAGATAGGCTCTGAAAAGGCTTTCCTGAGCTTTGGGTTCGGAGGTTGAACTGGAGACGGGCACACACACACGCACACACACACGTATGGGGTCTTCGACTCCTAAAGAGCAAGATGCGAGGACACCTTGGAATTAACAGGTACTTTTAAAAAATGCATCTGTGAATCCTGACCCTGACTCCCAGTTTATTGGGACCAGTCCCTGTGCCTGCTCTTTCTCGGCGAAATCTAGCAAAACCGCTTTCGCTGTAGCTCTCTTCTGCCTTCCCTCTTCCTTCCTCCTTTCAGTTTTGACTCTCCCCAGCTTTCCCCAATCCTAAACTAACCCATGAGTCTGTGGTAATGCAGCCCCTTTCCTACTCCCCTACGCAAGTAGCTCAACAATAGATAGGTAACAGCCTTCTTTCTCCCTCTGCGAGGGATTTTGGGAGACTCAAGGAGGGCTGGAGTGTGCTACCACCTGCCACTTACCTGATCTCTTTAATGCTTTCCAATTTGCACATGATTTCTTGCTCATCTGCCATGTTTTTCACCCTCAATTTCTTGTCTGGAGCAATGTACAAATACGCTAGCCAAAGGATACAATAGATACAATGTAGCCACCTCCCAGCTTGGGGCTCTGAGTCTGTGCGGTAGAGACTTAGAGAAGGCCTGGGAGATGTAGTCCGCACCTCCAGGGCTAGCCTGGCAGCCTGGGGGTCTATAGGACTACAACTCCCAGAAGGCTAAGCGAGACATGCCCGTTTCTCTTCCTGCAGCGTACTTTAAATCAATTTATCAAAGGTTGAGAGGAATGCAAGAGTATGTGGATATACTCGGACCTATATGCGGAAAAATGGGGGAATTTTTTTTCCCCGAAGGCAACTGGAAGATGAGAGACATATCCGCTCACTCTCCTCTGGGAGGCCCTCATGCCTACCTACCGCCCCAAAGTTACCAGAAATCGCTAGTTATTCAAAGCCTTGAGTCTGAAGAGAAACGATGCTGGGGCATTAGATTCTGAGCTGTCTAGTGTTCTAGCTGCTGCCTGAGGACTAATAGCTTTTTAGAATGAAAGTGGGAAAGAGGAGGAAGAAAGAAGGAAACTGCTACAAAAACTGGGGAAATTAAGAGTTGAAGGAGGGAAAGACTACTGGCCATCCATTCAACAGTTACTGATATGCATTACTAAAACAAAATATTTTTTTAAAGATATCGAGCTTATATTTTTCTAGTCAACGAAAGAACTACTGAGGGAGACACTGGGAGAGACAAAATAAAAGCAAGTCCTTGCCTTTGAGAAACAGGAAAGTAACCCATTAATTACAGTGCAGTGAAATATCGTAATATAGGAATAGATAACGTATAATGTGGGCTGAGAATATGTAAATAGGCCTCAAAAGGTAGCTAAGAATTTTCCAGATCACAGAGGAGAATCGGCTTTCCAGGAGAGAATACAACATATATGGAAAGGAAAAAGCAAGTGGGTCAGGGTGTCTGGGGCTTTTAAGCTCTTACATAGTATGTGGAGGTGAGAAAAGGAAGTGGAAAAAAGATAAGTTGGAGATATACTATGAAGTACTTCAATGTCAGACTAAAGAATTTGGACTTAATCCTATGTTCACACACATCCAATAAGAATTAAGTGTCTGGAGTGAGTCTAGATTTTATCTGTAAACTTTATAATAGTAAAAAAATTAGGGATACAAGTTTAGAAGGAGAAACAAAATCACTTTATTGAAAAGAGAAGAGAAATGAAGAAACAGACAGCTACCTTGTCAGCATAAAGTACAGAGCCCAGAGCTGGTGCAGAGGGTCTTTGTTCTTAGCCCCTTGTATTACATGGCAAGAAAGGGACTCTCCCCTTTGGGAGTTGTAATAACTTGATTGGCTGTTTTAGGCCCCAGGATCCCTGAATTGGCCACTGATTCTCTCTATTGGGTAAGCTCCTTTTGTTTTGTCAGGTAATATCTCAGATTTATAGCAAAGCCTTATATTCAAGGCTGAGTTAGCAATTAGTAAAGGGATACATGTATATTTTAGTCTATTAACATGGTGAGAGTATAATACTATATATATGTGTGTGTCTGTGTCTAGGTGTAAGCATATATTTTATATACTAAGTGAATTTTCTAAAATATAACCGCCTCCCCACTTAGTCTCCTTTGTACTTAACTGGAGGTGGAGAGAAGCAAATTGTGGCACCAAAGCAAGCCAGGGTTCTTGCCAGTTCTCCCTGCTTGTCTTAATTGCTCTCTCTAGCAGGAGTTTACCTCTTTCCAGCCAGGATGTGCCAGAAACCTCATTAAGGCCCTTACCTTTCCCTGCCTGTTTCTAAAATTTCCCTACATTTTTCTACATCCTAAGTAATATAGAATTATATTTTAAAAATTGGGGGTGCTGAGTACTTAACCAAGGCCTCATATATGTTAAACACGCATGCTACCTACCACCAAGCTACACTCCCACCCCATAAAATAAAATAATTTTAAAAGTATGGGAGTGATAAAAAATAAAAAATATCTTAGGGAGGCAATACTGAAATGCAAAGTGGAGAATGACTACAGGAGATGAGAGCAGGTTAGTTACTCCAAAAGCATAAATAGGCCCAGAGAGCTAGGCTTTGCACAAAGGAGTTTGACTCACTCCAAAGTAAATATGAGTCAGAGTTCTATCTGATGGCGCTTCAATTTTTGTGAAACTCAGTTTCCTCATATGTAAAAAATGGAACTAGTAAGCTCCATCCCAAAAGTTTGATGTGAAGACTTAATGAGATCATCCCCTTGATAGTGCTAAATGTAGGAGTTGGCATTTTATAGTAGGAGCTCAAGAAAAGTGTGTGGAGCATGAATCACAGGTCATTCTAGGTGTTCACACAATTTAAATGTCCTCTAAAGAAGGAATTGAATCCTTTCTTTTCTTTGGATCCAAGGCATAATACTTTCAGACCCAGGAAATTATCTATCCTAACATTTTTTTTTCTGGAAGTATTGAGGGTCCCAACCTTACAATAACACTAAGTGTCATTTAAACAGTATTGTGTTGGTTGGTCACCATAGCTGTGGATCCAGAGCCAAGAACTAGCCCCAACCACATACTATAAGAGATGAGTGAGAGAAAGAAGCCCAAGCAAGTGTCTGACATGTATATGTATTATGCTGAGAGGTATGTGTATAGTTCATCCTTTCTTTCTCACAAGCACCATGTAGGGGAGCAAGGAGATTCATCCTCTTACAAAGAAGAAAATCAACTCAGAAAAAAATGGCTTTGTCAGGGCTACACAGTAAGTTACAAAGCAAAAGCCTGGGCTGAGTTTGGGCTAAGTTACCTGCAGATTAATGAACAGAATGGGTATAAAGAAAATATGGAGACCAAAAGCAAAATGGGATCCTTGGTGAACACAAAATGCTATGCAAAGTGTGTTAATACTGCTGTAGGGGGAAGTGGAAAGTGTATTTGAAGATGTGTGAGAAATAGTTTAAGAATGGTCTTTGAGGTTTTAAAACTAATGTTTCTCTCTTTTTCCACAAAAAAGTTCCTCTAAGAATCCTTATCTCACACTATATCAACATGTTTTGAAAGTTCTACATGTGCTTAGGTAACTGTTTAAATTAAATGTGTTATAGACTTACAACAATCTGATTTTCAAAGTAATTTGACAAATGTCTTTCAAGCCTCACCATAATCCCTTTTCACATATGAGGAAATTGAGACAAAGGGAATGAAAAGATTTGTCCAAGGTCACCAGCTTGGCTGACATACACCAGGACTTCTGACTCAGGGTCTGTACTGTTCCTATAGTACCATAGGCTTTTATCAAACCACTTCCATTACCATAGATTAAGAATGCCTCTACTACTTCAGCCCGGCAATGCACTCCAATATTCCCAATCCACAGACATTAAAGGGAGATAGGAGTTAATTTAGGAGACTGGAACTTGGGAACAACTAGAGCATAGATGAAGTTTTGTACTATTGTAACAATTAAGATGTTCAGTTAGAGAAAGGTTAATAAGACTCAGCTTCCATGAGTGTCTTGGATCCTTCACCTCTTTAGCAACAAGTGGCTTGCCTGTTCCTTGCTGAGTTGTAAGAAACTAGGCTAGAAATGAGAGGGAAGAAACTGTTCCAGGCAAATAGAAGGAAACCATAGCTTTTTGACCCTTATGAAGCAGCACTTGAAACTGTTTCTGGCTTTTTCATAGTGTTTGTTCTCAATTGATCAGAACTCTATAATGGATGAGACAATATTTAGGAGCTAGCACTGAGTTCTAATTTATAATTTTATTAAAATTACTGATTGAGATGTAAGAAAATTTTAAAATCTCAGCTCTATCAGGGCCAACATTTTTGTTATTGCTAAGTAACAGGTAAGGAGGACAGAGTATGTTGGGGCAAATATCATTGAAATACAAGAATTCAGCAAAAGGGAAACCAATCTATTGTTGAAATGTTGATACTTTCAGGTAATAGATCAAGAATTTAAAAGTGGAGGCCAGAATGTTTGAATGCACAGATTTCCTGCTGGCGTCAACAGTGAACAGAACTAAGAGAGGAAGCATAAATGCAACAATACACTTCTTTCTGAATTGCCTTTCAAAAGGTAGTAAAAATTTTATACTAAATTTCTTTTTGTTTGTCCTGGAAACTGAACCCATGACCTTCACCATTAGCTAAATTTTTAGCCCTTTAAAAAAGGTTTAGAGACAGGGTCTTACTAAGTAGCTAACTTGCCCAGGCTAGCCTTGAACTATATGTGCAAACTTACCCTGCTCTTTTTATTAATTAGCATTTAAACGAAGAAAATGATCCAGAAAGATTTTAATTTACTCAACCAAAAATGTTTATTGTGTACCTTATATGTCAGTCACCATGTTTGGCAGTGGAAATCCCACAGACATTATGACAGACATTAGGCCGTGTCCTCACTGAACTTGATATTTAGTGATAGAGAATGCTACTACAAAGATCATATATCATATAGAGCTATATCAGTCAGGGCTTATAAGTTTGGGTTCCTTCAAGTATGCATTAAAGAAGAACTAATTTCCTTTTCCGTGCAATGAGGAAGCAGTCAGCAAGAGAAAAAATTCTTTAAGAAAGAGTCCAGTAGGAAACTAGACAGGGAGGAAGGTAGTGGTAGTTAACCACCTTGTCAACTTGAATGAGAAGTGCCCAACTAAATTGAATGCACACAGTTCTGGGTGTGGCTGAGGGGATTTACTGAAGACAGAAGACCCACCCTGGGTGTGACTGAAACCAACTAATTGCCTTGTAGCTTGAATGCAATAAAAGAAAAATGAAGACAAAGGCTTGTCTCTGCTTCATCAGAGGAGCTCTAGTCTTCACTACATCTTGGACATCATCTCCTGGCTTCTAGCACAAACTCTTTAGCCTTCCATCGCAGACCCTCAGTCTCCTAGTACTGATTCATAGGAGGCACTACAGTGAGCTCCAGGCCTTTGATCTTTGACTGGATCCTTCCAATTTCCAGCACATAGATACCCCTTTTGCACTCTTCCACATCTGACTCTGCAGGTGGCCATTGTAAGCCTATCTTATAAATCACTATATATTTATATATCTTGCAATAAAAATATTCCTCTAGTAAGCACTGATTGATATAGAGTTTGGTACTGAGAATGGCTCTAGAGAAACAGAATTGTAAGAATGAAATCCTTTAATGGCTTTAATGGTTCCTGGAGTTGGCTCTGTAATTTGATGAGATCTAAAGATGCCATAGTCTTTTTTAATAATGTGGAGGAATACTGATAGTCCTTGATGTAAACTGTTTAAAGTAATATTCATTTTATTATCCTAATTCACCACCTGTGAGATATAAGGAATTTAGCAACTCTTTATATGATACTTTTGAATATTTTTGGAGAGTTGGAAATACAATGATGCTGGCTAGTTGCTCTTAGCACCTCTGGACAAACTATGAAGGAAAATAATGAGCTCAAAACATGCACAGGGAATCTAAAGTTTTCTAACAGTGAGGACAAATTAATGAAAGAAAATAAAGATCTCAAAGATTAAAATTCCCAGCTCCAGACACACATCAATAATCATGTATACACCATTTCTGTTTAATGGTAGACTGTTGCTGTGCATGTCCACCTTTATGACTTGGTGGATCAGATAATACTCATCTCATGATGGGCAATTCAGGTTGCATGGTAACTTGGTATGCCATAATCAAGCATTCAGTTTCCACCAAGGCTCAGTAGCAGGTCAAGACCTGCAGATGATGGCAGAGCCTTGCTCCAAAATTCTAAAAGCCTCCACCGTGATTCACCTATGGGGGCTTGCCAGAGATACCAAACAACATCTAAACTTGCCACTGACACTTCAAGTACCATTGAATTTGGTTGACCATATGGCCCCAATGTCAGAGTAACCTGCACAGCACCTGGACCTGTTGCAGAAACTTTTCTTGTTCTGGGCCCCACTCAAAATTAGCAGCTTTCTGAGTCGCTCTCGGTAAATGGGCCTGAGTAAAACGCCTAAGTGAGGAATGTGTTGTTTTAATAATCCAAATAGGCCCACCCACTCGGCATTGTGCCTTTTTACCCTTGTATGGTGAGCCAGATGCAACAATTTATCTTTTACTTTAGAAGAGATATCTCTACATGCCCTACACCACTGTACTCAGAAATTTCAGTGAGTTAGAAGGACCTTGAATTTTAGTTGGGTTTACTTCCCATTCTCTGGCTCACAAATGCTTTACAAGTCCAGAGTGGTTGCTACCCTCTGCTGACTTGGTCCAATCAGCATATTAGCAATGTAATGGACCAAGGTGATAACTTGTGGGAGGGAAAGGTGATCAATATCCCTGTGAACTAAGTTGTGACACAAGGATGAAGAATTTATATAACAGTGAAGGTATATTGCTGACATTGCCAGTGTAAAATCAATTGTTTCTGATGGACCTTATGGATAGGCATGGAGAAGAAGGAATTTGCCGAATGAATAGCTGCATACCAAATACCAAAATGTGTTAATCTGCTCAAGCAAGAAAACTACTTTTTGTACAGAAGGAGTTACCATTTGATTCAGTTTATGGTAATCCAGCATCTTTCTGCAAGGACCACCAGACTTCTTCACAGGCTAAATGGGAGAATTTTTTTTTTTGTACCAGGGATCCAACTCGGGACCTTGCACTTGAGAGGGAGGCTGTGGAACCACTGAGCTAAATCCCCGACTAAATGGGAGAATTAAATGGAGATGTGGTGGGAGCCCAAACCCTGAATCCTTCAAGTCCTTGATAGTGGCACTAATCTCTACATTCCCTCCATGGATAAAATATTGGTTTGGTTTACTATTTTAACAGGTAACGGCAACTCTAATAGCTTTCATTTGGCCTTTCCAACCATAATACCCCTCATATTAAAGGTTAAATGACATATGTGAGGATTCTGCCAAGTACTAAGCATATCCATCCCAATTATGCATTCTGAAACAGGGGAAATGACTAGAGGATGGATTCAAGGACCTACTGGATCCACTGTGAGTCAGACCTTTGCTAAAACTTTGATGATAACCTGACCTCCATAGGCCCCTACTCTTACTGGAGTGCCATAATGACATTTTGGATGCCCTGGAATCATAGTTAGTTCAGAAATAGTGTTCAATTGTCCCTGAAATGTTAAATCATTTCCCTTTCCCCAACGTGCACTTACCCTGGAAAAAGGCCCTAGGCCCTTTGGGAAAGAATGGGAGAAAGATTGACTGTATAAAATTTTGGTAGTACACCAGAGTCCTTCCTCAAGGGGACCTGGCTTCCTCTTCATTCAAAGGGTTCTGGATCTATAAACTGTCTCAAATCTGGAAACTGACTGAGGGATCATGATTCTCTTTTACGATTTGAAGTAGGTTTCAGTTCATCTGCCCTTAAATATTTTTGATGATATAAATCCAGTAAAAATTTAGTAGGCTTCCTGTCTATTTCACTGTTGGAAACATCATAGCAAAACAACTACAGGTCTACGCATGTCAGATTATTCTGATCATTTTTCTGCTTCTTCTGTCTATTACAGTAAGTGCATACAGTAAGTGCCTTTGACAACTAGGTGCTGCCATTTGACCCCAGACACTCTGGGGTCCAATTAAACCCATTGCCCTTAAGTTTCCCAATTAAGTAAGTGAATTCCCCACTATAAAGTCTGGCATACAGAAAAGAGCAATGACAGGGCTATTCGGCTATTCAAGATGCCAGTGCTCTCCTCACAAATCTGTTTCTTAAGGTGTTAGTGAAGGATACATTTTCTAGATCATCCTAGTGTTCAACATGACAAATTCACTATATCATTCCCATTTCCCTGACCCTTTCAATCCCTTCATCAACAGTAAACCATGGAATATCAGCTATCTCTCACTCATTTATAATGGACCATTTTTTATCCATTCTTCTGCCAACCAGCCAAATAAACTATTAACACCATTTTTTTACTCCACAAACTGGAACTTTGAATTCAGAATCTCTACTTAATGGGCATATACTGACAAATGCAGCCTGATCAAAGTGTATATTTTTGCCACCATTGTCCCACAGATGTAAAATTCATTCTTACACTTGTTCATCAGGTCTCTGCTTATAAGAGAAAACTCAAGAAGTTATTTGGGAGAATAGCATACTGCCTCATGTATCACACTATGTACCTCTACCTTAGGAGCCTTCTGTGATTTGAGCCTCATTGTAGGCCTAGAGGCAAAAGTAGTTAGTGAGGGTGGGTCCTGAGTGATATCAGCATTATTAGGATTTGTCAACACCCAGTGAATTTCCTTAGGCATACCAGGAGAGGCAAACACCACAGGGAGCAAGGGTGGGGATGACCCCACCATTGTGGGTGGGGAAAACTCTTCCTATGGCAAAATAATCTCATTAGAGTCTAGGAGCTCAACATCCACAGCTTCACCAGTATCCGCCCAAACATCTCCATCCCAATTCTCATTCTCATTCTTTCCTAATCAGTGGTTTCATCTTTACTTCTGATATCCATTGAGGCTGAGCATTATATTTATGCTGTATTTCAGCCAAGTGAATTATGAGAAACTGTGTTTAGGTTTCTGCAATCTCAAACTTGCAGCTAAAGGAGAAGAGATTCTTTTTCAGAACACAATTAGAAAATTTTAGATTACTTATGTGTGTCTGGAGCCGATAATTTGAATATATAAGCACCTTAGTTTCCTTTATTAATTCATCCTCACTGTTAGAAGACTTTAGATTTCCTATGCATCTTTTGAGCACATTATTTTCCATCATAGTCCGTCCCAGAGATGCTAAGAGTAATCAGCCAGTGTAATTTTACCCACTCTACAAAAATATTCAAAAGTATCATATATGGAGCTGCTAAATTCCTTACATCTCACAAGTGGTTAATTAAGATAATCGAATAGATCTACATTGCATATTACTTAGAAAAGTTCACACCAAAGACTATCAGTATTCCCCACATTATCAAGAGAGACCATGACATCTTTAAATCTCATCAAATGAGAGAACCATCTCCAAGAACCCCTAAATCCATTAAAGAATCCCATCTTTACAATTCTGTTTTTCTAGAGCCACTCCTGGTACCAAAATCTGTATCAGTCAGTGCTTATGAGTGAAACAAATTTAATGCAAGATATACAAATATGTGAGGATTTACAAGATAGGATTAAATGGCTCTCTGCAGACTCAGGTGTGGAACAGTGCAAAAGGGACATCTTTATGGTGGAGATTAGAAGGATCCATCAATGGCCAAAGGCCTGGAGCTCACTGTAGTGTCCCATATGAATCAGTATCAGGATGGCAAGGGTCTGTAATGGAAGGCTGAAGAGTTTATGCTAGCAGCCAGGAGACAACATCCAAGTTGAAGGTGAAGACTGGAGCTCCTCCAAGAAAACAGAAGCGAGACTTCCTTCTCTGTTTCCTTTTTATTGCATTCTGGCTACAAGCCTATTGATTGGTGCCACTCAAACCCAGGGTGAGTCTTCTGTCCTCAGTAATTCTCGTCAACCATACCCAGAGCTATGCAAATCCAAGTTAGTTGGATGTTTCTTACTCAAGTTGACATGATCAGTTAACTATCACAATAAACAAGTTATGTTAAGAAGTTGTCCAGATGCCCACAGTTCCTACTCCTGCTATCTTTTCTTCTGTATATGGCCTCATGGGGTGTACCATATGATTAGCTGTAGGAGGAAGAGAAGCCAAGGGCCTGGCTTACAGATGATTCTATATGTTATGCAAGCACCACCCACAAGTGAACAGTTGTAGCATTACAGGCCCTTACCAGGAGATCTCTGAAGGACTGTGGTGAAAAGAGAGCTTCAAAATGGGCAGAACTTTGGGCAGTACACTTGGTAGTACATTTTGCCTTGAAGGTAATATGGCCAGATGTGTGATTGTGTACTAATTCATGTGTTGTAGCCAATCTGGCAGAATGGTCAGGAACTCAGAAAGAACATGACTAATTGATGACAAATGTATTCAAAAAGTGGCCTCAGCAGAAGACTTTAACAATAAAGTGGATAGAGTAACCTATTCTGTCTACAGGGGTCAACCTCTTTCTTCAGTCACTCCTATCATTGTCCAATGGGCTCATGAACAAAGTGACCATGGTGGCAGAGATGGAGGTTATGCCTGGGCTCAACAACATGGACTCCCACTCACCAAAGCTAATCTGGCTACAGCCACTGCTGAATGCCCAATATGCTAGCAGCAGAGGTCAGTATTGAGTCACCAACTTGGCAGCAGGTTGATTATGCTGAATTGCTTCCATATTGCAAAGGACAGTGCTTTGTGCTTACTGGCAGAGACACTTATTCTGGATATGGACTTGCCTTCCCTGTATGTGATGTTTCTGCCAAATCCACCATCCATGAACTTACAGAATGCCTTATCCACCATCATGGAATAAGAAACACATTTTACAGCCAGAGAAATCAGGCAGTGGGCTCATGCTCATGGAATTCATTGGTCTTACCATGTTCCTTACTATCTAGAAGCAGCTGGATTGATAGAAAGGTGGAGTGGTCTGTTGAAGATGCAGTTACAGAGCTAGCTAGGTGGCAATAGCTTGCATGCCTGGGGCAAGGTTCTTCAAAAGGCTATATATGCTTTGATTAAGCATCCATTATATGGTACAGTGTCTCCAATACCCAGGATTCATGGGTCCAGGAATCAAGGAGTAGAAGTGGAAATGTTGCATCTCACCATTACCCTATTGATCCACTAGTAAAGTTTTTGCTTCTTGTACCCATGACCTTATGCTTTGCTAGCCTAGAAGTCTTAGCTCCAGAGTGGGGAAAGCTTGTATCAGGAAGCAAAACAATGATTCCACTAAACTGATACCAGAAATATAGCACTTTTCATGCATTGTTAGTTAAATCCTTGCATTAACCCTATGACATATATACAGTACTATTATTTTCCTCACTTTACAGAAGAGGAAGCTAAGCCATGAAGAATTTGAGAAACTTGCTCAGAGTCACACATATAGTAAATGGCAGAATAGAATTTGAATTTACAGACTTGTTCCAGAATCAGTCATGGTTTTAGCCATTATGTTCTATTGATTCTCTAAAATCCATACCCTCATGAAATTTATATTATAGGGGGAGGTGTCAGAATTACAAAAAGAAAAAATAACTAAAAATATTGTCATATTAGTTGGAGCTAAGGCCATAAAGTGTCTAAACAACCTTACAAACTGTGCTGATGACTTAAGATTTTATTTTAAGCAGGGAAGCAACATGATCTGTAAATCAGTATAGAGAGCCCTGAAAAACTAAAAATAGAAATGCCATTCCACCCAACTATTCCACTTCTAGTTATCTTCTTGTAAGAGATAAGAATATCTCTTTATGTATGTATCATATTATAGTGATACATACATCCCTATGTTTATAGTAGCACAATTTGTAATAGCTAAATTTTGAAAGTTGCTCATATGTCCATAAACAGATGAACGGATAAAGACAACATGGTAGTTACACACAATGGTATTTATATATTCTGTTATAAAAAAGGATAAATTTGAGTCATTTGTAAGAAATGAATACACCTTGAAACCATAATATTAAGTGAAATAAATCATAAACGCAAGCTTAAGCATTGCATGATTTCTTTTATATGAAGAATTCAGAATATAAAAATCAAAATAAAAGATAAATAATTAGAAATGGGGAGAGAGTTCTTTTAGAAAAAAGGAAAGGGACTATGAGCTGGTGGGAGAAGAGAGGAAGGGGAGAGGAAGTGAAGGGAAGGAGAAAGGGAGGGTAGAAGAGAGGGAAGGGAAGGGAAAGAAATGAAGAGAGAATTAAGATGTTTTATGTACATGTACCAATTCCCACAAGGAATACAATCATTTTGTTCTGCAAACATGTAGTAATAAAAAATAAAAATTAAAAAGAAATCAATGAGTACTCTGAAGAGAATAAATTGTACTGGGCAAGAATGGAAGCAGAAAAATTATTTAAAAAGCTATTAAATTTGTGCAGAAAGAGATGATGGTGACTTAAATTTCAGTAGTAATAGTAGATATCAATAAAAATAGACTTACTAGAAACATTACTGAACAAAAAAATGATATGACTAGTTCATGAATGGTATATGGAGGTGGAGAGGGAGAGGTAGAGTATATAAAATGAATCCTGTAAGAAGTACAATAATAGAAGGAATAAGTGTTCCTGTTCTATTGAATACTAGGGTGATTAATAATAATGTAGTGTGTATTCTAAAGTAGGTATATGAAGAGATTTTGAATGTTTTCACCAAAAATAAATAAATATTTAAGGTGATGAATATGCTAGTTCTTTTGATTTGATCTTTACACTGTGTATACATGTATCAAAATATCACATTTTACCTACAAACATGTACAATTATTGTATGCCAATCAAAAATAAAATAAAACAAATAATAATAATTCAAAAATAATAAATTTCCTCCTGGAGTTGGGTCCTGAGAAATGAGAGACAGTGCCTGTTTCTGTGACAGAAAGATTCAAAGAGGAAATAAAATGTTAGAGCTGATGTAGCTTCCACATGTGACATATGGAAAAATTGAAGATTAGAAATGGTAATTGACCGGCCTGGGTTAGGGAATTAAGGATTGAAATAGATAATCTTATTCTTCACACTTTTCCAGAAAACTTTCATGCTCTCCCTCTCTTCAACCAGTTTGAGGAGTGGTAATTTCAAACTTACCTAAGTTTACTCCAGTTGATGGGAGTTGTGAATAATTAACATAATTTGCATCTATCTACAAATATTGTTAGGTATTTTCTAGCAATATTTCAGGTGTGATTCTTGCTATTTTTGATGGTGTTATTCCACTGAACTTTCCTTTATTCTTTCTCATTTACCCAATGTCACTGTCCAATGTCACTGTCCTAGATCCCTGAACTGCAAAGTGCAGAGAACAAAGAAGTCTCAGCAGTGGGAGTAGGAGAGCCCCACTTTTCCCTTCTCCAAGTCTATAAAACCCTAATGTTAAAACTCTTATTATAAAAATAGTCTGCTGTATATCTGCTGAATTTTCTTAGGAACTTTTACCAGTTTCCTCAGAAACACAATAGGGGAGAAGTCCCATTGATTTCTGAGTCCAGAAACATGGATTCAAATTCCACTTCTGATACTTCCACCTCATGTCTTCTTAGGCAAGTCCTTTTCTCTATTAGACCTCAATTTCCACATCTGTAATATGACAGGATGGAACTATCTAAAGTCCTTTGGAACTTTATATAACAAGAAACACATGTTTAAAAGCTCCATTTTGCAAGCTCCAAAACATATGAACCTAAGGCCCTCCCTGGTTTATTTTCCCATATTATCCCTCTACCCAAGTAAGTGTGAGTCATCTGCGCTTGTCCTTTCTTGTTTAAAGTATTCTAAAAGTGATTTCATCATTTCCTTGAACTTTTTCTTTCTGTGATTTTTCTCACAGCAGTTTTATTCTGACCAGAAGAAAGAAGAAATTATGTAAACAACATCTTTTATTGTATTTCTCTCTCTTCATTCTGAAAGTGTTCTGTTTCCATGAAGAAATAAGCTCAGGAATTAGGAGACTCATGTTCAGGAACTGGCTGTACCCATTATCCAGCCAAAGCCAAGGCTTCTGGGCTAGTCGCCACTATTTTGGTCAGGCCCTTGTGTGAGATTTACTCTCCTTTCATCCCTCCTCCCCTCATCTCATACAGTATGTAAATGAACTTCTCTTCTGCATCCCCTCCCATGAATCGTCCCATAAAGACACCCTCTTATTATTACAACATCTAGACTCCAAGGGGTATCATGTCTCCCCTTCTAAGGCTCAAATCTCTTCCCCATCTGTCACCTATCTGGGCATCATTCTCCACAAACATACCAAAGCCCTACCTCCAGATGGTGTCCACTTAATTTCCCAGATTCCAGTTCCTACTACCAAACCACAGCTTCTTTCCTTCCTCAGCATGCCAGGATATTTCTGCTTCTGGGTTCCCAGCTTTGCTCTCCTTATGAAACCCCTCTACAAACTTACAAAGGGACATCCAGCTGAGCCCTTAGATCACAAAGCCTTCCCTCACTCATCCTTTCACAAACTAAAAGAATCCCTAAGAACAGCCACCACTTTCACCCTCCCAGACCTCACCCAATCTTTCAGCCTTTATATGGCAGAATGCAAGAAGTGTGCAGTAGAGGTTCTGATACAAGGTCTCGGCCCATGGCCAATTGCATTTCTGTCCAAGGAGCTTGATCCCACTGTCATACGCTGGCCACAACACCTATGAATAGCTGCTGCTGTAGCCCTGCTACTTCTAGAGACATTCAAAATCACTATACATGCTCCACTCACCCTTTACTCTTCCCACAACCTTCATAAACCCTTTTTTTTTATCCCACGTCTCACACTTTCTCTCTACCTCTTGCCTTATTCAATTCTGTGCATGTTTCATAGAGACTCCCACAGTTACAATCACCCTGGACCCTGACTTTAATCCAGCCACTCACTTTATCAACCCACCACCCCTTTCCAAAAAGCCTGAATCACATGACTGCATGTCTCTAATACATATAGCAACCTCCCTCTTTCCTCACATTACCACCTTTCCCCTTCCCAATCCAACCACACCTAGTTTATCAATGGGAATTCATACAAGCCTGCTCCCAACTCCCCTGTCAGGGCAGGATATGCTATTGTCTCCCAAGACTCTATTATAGAAGCTGCAGCTCTTCTTCCTTTCACTACCTCTTAACAGGCTGAACTAACTGCTCTGACCCATGCTCTTACACAAGCTAAGGGCTTATAAGTTGACATCTATACTGATTCAAAGTATTCATTTCATATTACAAATCACACTGCCATCTGGGCAGAAAGAAGGTTGTTAGCCTCCCAAGGGTCTTCAAACATTAATGCACACTCATTAAAGCCCTTCTTCAGGATGCTTTTCTACCTACATAGGCTGCTGTGCCAGAAACTTTCAGACCCCATAGCTGCCAGAAATGCCTTTGCAGATGAAACCACAAAGGAAGCTGCTAATCTCTCCCTCTAGGGCACTAAGGTTCAGTATTTTTCCCTTTCTGGATTCACTACAGCCTACTCTCCTTCCAAGCACCAACAATATCAAGGCCTTCCCACCAAAGATAGATGGTTCCTAAATCAGGGAAAATTCCTCCTCCCTGCCTTACAGGCCAAAGTCATTCTTTCATCACTTCATGACAATTTTCATGCAGGCTACAAACCTCTAACTTGTCTGCTTGAGCCTCTTATCTGTTTTCCTTCCTGGAAGATGCTCCTCAAAACTATCACAGCTCAATGTTCTGTTAGCCAAGTAATCACAGCTCAGGGCTCCCTGAGGTCCCCTCCTTTTCCTACATATCAGTTGCAAGGTTTCTCCCCAACTCAGGACTGGCAGATTGACTTCACTCATATGCCATGAGTGCAAAAGTTAAAATATCTCCTGGTATGGGGCAACACCTTCACAGGGTGGATAGAGGGTTTTCCCATAGGCTCAGCAAAAGCCTTGACAGTTGTTAACTCCCTCCTAACTGATAGGTAAGTCAGTTACTTGGTATACAATGAAAACCTCACACCCCCTACAGGTCTCAATTTTCCAGGAAGGTAGAATGGGCTAACGGCTTCCTTAAGGCCCACCTTACAAAGCTCACAATTCAGCTCCTTAAAGATTGGGTTTCCCTGCTTCCCACTGTGCTCCTTTGCATCAGAGTCTCAAGAGAACCGACAGGGCTCCATTTGAGCTTTTATATGGCCACACATTTTTACTTGGACCACACCTCAGTCAGAAACTTAACCCCATTAGAGATTACCTCCCTGTCCTACAAGTCCAAAAAGTCATAAGACATGCTGCTAACCTTCTCCTGCCTTTTCCCAACACCCAGCCCCATGAAGATGACCTGGCTAATAAATGGATTCTAATAAAAAATTTAAATCCTCAGTCCCTACAGCCTAAATGGAAAGAAACTTTTATTTATATATTTATTTATTTATTCATTCATTCATTTATTGGATATTTATAGCACTCTGATGGCTGGGTGTCTCTGGGATCCTCCTCACTGGGTTCATTGGGCTCAAGTGAAGCTGTGCCCAGCTGACAACCTGCATGACCCCTCTTTGTGGAAATTGCAAGTAATTCCATCAGGCTGACTTGAATTCCAAAGGATATATAAATGCCTTGTTTTTGTGTTTCTTGTTTTATTTACTTTTTCCATCCAGTCTTCTTTGACCTTACTTGGTTTCACCCCAGAACTTCCACTCTAGAGTCATATCTTACATGAATAAAAGATCTCTGTTTTCAGGGCACCCTGTGTGACTTTTACCCAGAAAAGGTTGAGTATTTTTCCTTCCTTCTTGCCCTCCTCCTGTTTTATAATTGATAGCAAGGACCTTAAACATCCTGTTTAAAGCTCCAATTCAACTGTCTTTTGCCTCAGAGATGGAATCACTTCTTACACTCACACTGGTTATCAACTGCCCTAGGTATACCTCTCCCTTCCTCCTCCCAATGTCCTTTGATTCAGTTAGTCTTCCTCTTCTTTCTCTCCTGCCAAGCAGCACTCTAGCTGCTCCCCCTCCCCTGCTGTTCCCAATTGTCTTTAAAAAGACCTTACAGTTAACTCATTTCTTGCTGAATGAGCACAATCTGTCCTTAGCCAAAGATTGCTGGCTCTGTATTACCATGTCTACAGCCACCTATATGGCTGTCCCAGTTCCTCCCTAGATCTGGGCCTTTACCAGTCTTATATATCATCCCCAATATGAAATGAAAGAACCACTCCAACTCCTCAATGAAACATCAGTGGCTAATTTCCCCATCACTGACAGAACAAAAACCCCTCAATTAGGACATGCAGCCCAACTCCTCCCATCCTATTTTGCTAATAATACTAAATATGAAAGCCCATCCATGGCCCTATAACCAGTGACACTACTCTGACCTTCCAAGCTCCCATTTGGATTCAGCATAATCTGTCCTATGGTATATCACTAGGACATCTACTCCCCCACCAGTGTAACTATACATTACTGTTAACGGCCTTGAGCAACTATGCCAGCTACCTACTGGGTTACTCAGGATGGCCCATTCACTCAGCTTGTCCATTTTTCTGGCTATCCCAAAGTTATAACAACAACACTGTTAAATAAACAGTCAAGGTTCTGCAATGACTGCCACTTCCCATGCATGACCCTATACCCATAGGTCCCTTGTTATAAATCTCCCAATTGCTCACACTGCCTCTCCTTGCCTGTTTAACTTGGAAGTGGATGCAGGAAACATGAGTTGTCTGTCCAGATTTGCCATTGACTCAGTTTGGACTACCTTGTTTGGTATTTTAGCTCTGTCATTTTGGAATTCTTTGAAGCTTTCACTGGGTATCTTTCAGGATTGCTGGGTAGCTCAGTGTATGTTTTTCATGTTTTGTCTCTTTTGATATTCCTCTTCCCATAAGGATATTAGCTGTTGATGATCGGATTTTCCAAGGGTTCTCTGCTCATCAAATGCTTTTACCTATACATTTCATTCCTGCTGAAGCTTGTTCTAGTCATCATTGGCATTTATGGTAGCAGAGCAGCAGGTGGCTGCTGGGCTCAGGGTCTCTGCCACTACTCAAACAGATGGTCAAAGCCATGTTCTTAGGGTGATGTTGCGCAGAAATGAAGTTCTTTCTCTTAGCTTTTAAGACATAGCACTGCCTTCATTGCCTTCTCTGAGTGCATCTTTCTTTAGCAACTTTTCTTTTTCTTCCTTTCTCCTGACTTCAAAATACAATCCCCAAGGTAGTGATATGAAATACCTTGTTTTCTTCTGGTTTCTTCCTCAAGGAACTGAAAACACTCTTCCCACTCCTTCATTTCTCCCCTCTTTGAGAGTGACCAAAACCAATAGTCTATTTCTAATTACTATCATATCATCATTTTAACATCCTTTTTTATCATCAGGAACAAGTATGGGACTGGGCTTTCAAAATGGCTGAGTCTTGGCAGGTTCCCTTCATATCAATAACTGGGCTATTTTGGAACTACCCAGAGGGCCCTTCTACTCCACATATAGCTTTTTAAGGATTAAATGAAAAGAGATAAAGTATGAAGAAGCACTTAGCACAATAGATGAAATATAATAGGCATTCAGTACATATTAATACTTTTCAACCTCCTCTCCACTTTCCATAATTATCAAAATCATATTGAGCACACAGATTTGGAAAGAATTCAGTGACCAGAAACAGAAGCAGAAGCACAGTATAACAATAATAAATAAATTATCTTGATTTATGCTTGAGAACATAATAATGGAAGCTTCATTTTGAAATCTCAAAATAAAGCATCATTTGATGTGAAGTTTGAAGCCATTGTTTTCCCTGAGGAAAAATGGCCTTAAAAAAATTAAGACAAAAATGGCCTTAATTAGAGTAGAGGTTTTAGAGAATCATGATGTGTACAGTCAGATTTATTTTCATTTTTGAAGGCTTCTAGGATATTAGAAAGTGGAAGCATTAACAGTTCTTCAAAAAGTTTTATATAGAATTTCCATATGATTTCATTCTAGGTATACATCCAAGAGAATTGAAAATATATGTCCACACAAAATTCTTACACATGAATTATCATAGCAGCATTATTCTTAAGGGCTCCAAAGGTGGAAATACATCCAACACCCATCAAGTGATGAGTGTATAAACAAAATGTGGTCTACCCTTACAGTGCAATTGTTCTCATTCATAAAAGGGAATTAAGTAATGATTTCACGCTAAAGCATAGATGAACTTTGAAAACATATGAAGTAAAAGAAACCTGATACAAAAGACCACATATTGTATAATTCTAGTGTATGAAATACAAAATATAGATAAATACATACAGACCAAAAGTAGATTAGTGTTTGCCAGGGGCTGGGAATAGGGAATAAAGAGTGACTTCTTAATGGATATGGGGTTTATTTTAGTGATTATAAAAATATTCTAGAATTAGATAGTGGTGAGGTTTCACATGTACTGAATTATATACTTAAATATAATTGTACATTTTAAAGTAGAAATTTGTGGTATGTGAGCTATGTATGAATAAAAATGGATAAAAATCAAATCATGCCTTATGTTAGTAACAATATGTAAATTCTTGTCTCAAATCAAGACCTTTCATGAATGTAACATTCAGACCAAATGGACTTTCTTGTACCCATTCCTCTCATGACTCTAACCTTTGATAGATTCAGAGTGAATATCCCTCAATGTATGCCATCCATATGTCTACTAAGGTTTTGGCTGAATCTTCTAATTGTCTCACCTAAGCTAAGATCTACCTTAAGTTATGAGCTCATCAGCAAGACTTAAAAAACCTCCTGCCCATTATCTTGTGGGCTTTAGAATTCATTTACATTCCCAAACTTGATTTTGAGTGTCCTCACACAATAACTGAACTCCTCCCTTCTTTCAGACACTCAGTGGTCCCAGGGACCAGACCAAGCATGTCAGTAAAGTAATTACCTAATTGTAATAAGCCTGCTCTGTTCATGTGTGCCCAATCTGCAGGACTTGATTTTTGCCATTTTCCCATCTTTTATGCTTATGTTTGACACTTCTGAGTTCCATTCCCTTTTTTACTTTCATAAACGTGAAGAACTACAAAGATTTATTGTTCTGTACCTTGATTTCACCACCTATTAGTGCCCTTACTTGGAATAGATCTGAAAAAAGCACCTCCTGGGCACACATTGTGTTTTTGAGAAGACTATACCAGAATCTTAGGTTTTACTTCTGTGCTGATTCTTGAGTAGTTGATTTAGTTTTGCCTCTTCAGGAATTGAGTCCTGGTCCTGGACCACTTATCCATGCTCTTCAGAGCCAACTTCTTCAAGTGAAGCTGTTGAACCCACTCTCCTGTCCCTGATTTTGGAGTGAAAGCTTTCAGTTTTTGTTCATTTAGCATGATGTTGTCTGTTGGTTTATCATAGATGGCTTGTATCAGATTGAGATAAAGACCATGTATTCCAATTTTCTGTAGGTTTTTTTTTTTTATCATGAGTGGGTGTTAGACTTTGTCAGATGATTTTGCTGCATCTATTGAGATGATCATGTGATTTTTGTCTGTATCACATGATCATCTCAATTGGACATGGTGTATTAATTTATTGAATTGCATATGTTGAACCATCCCTGCATCCCTAGGATGAATCTTACTTGACCTTGGTGTATAATTCTCTTGATGATTTGGTGCACTTTGTTTGCCAGTATCTTATTGAGGATTTTTGCACCTATATTTGTTAGAGAGATTGGTCTATAGTTTTCCTTTTTGGTTGGGTCATTCTCTGGTTTTGGTATCAAGGTTATATTTGCTTCAAGAAATGATTTTGGGAGCATTGCTTCCTTTTAAATTTCATTGAAGATTTTGAAGAGTAGTGGCATTAGATCTCCTCCAAATTTCTTGTAGAATTCAGTAGTGAAACCATCAGGACCTGGACTTTTTTCTTGGTAAGTTTTTAATTAAATTTTCAATTTCAATGGCTGATATTGGGTTATTTAGAATTTTGATATCTTCTTGTTTCAGTTTTGGTAATTCAAATGTATCTAAGAATCTGTCCATTTTTCTGTGTTTCATATCTTATTAGAATAAAATTTCTGGAAGTAGGTCTTCTGGATTTCCACAGGAACTACTTTGATTTCACTCTTTTTATTCCTAATTGGATGATTTTGTGTCTTTTCTTTCCTTTATTGGATAAGGTTGGCTAAGGGTTTATCAATTTTATTTATTCTTTCAAAGAACCAACTCTTTGATTCATTGATTCTTTGTATTGTTTTTTTAGTTTCAAATGCACTAATTTCTTCTCTGATGTTTATAATTTCCTCCCTCATATGAGGTTTGGGCATGACTTTTTCTTCTTTTTCTAAAAGCTTGAGGTTCAGTATTAGGTTGTTTATTTGAGCTGATTCTCTTTTCTTGATGTGAGAATTTATCGCCATAAATTTCCCTTTTAGGACTGCTTTCACTGCATCCCATAAGTTATGGTATGTTTTGTTTGTGTTATCATTTAATTGAAGATACCATTTTTAATTTTATCTGTGACCCATTGGTTGACCAGAAGGATTCTATTTAATTTCCATGTCTTTATAGAGTTTTTGTGGTTTCCTTTGCTACTGATTTGCAATTTCATTGCACTATTGTCAAATAATATGCATGGGATAATTTAAATTACTTTACATTTACCTGAACATGTACTATGAGCTAGTATATGGTCTATTTTGAAGAACACCCCATGTGCAGCAGAGAAGAAAGTGTATTCTGAAATTTTGTTGTGGAACACTCTGTAGACATCTACTAAGTACATTTGTTCACAAATTTGGTTCAGTCTTGATATATCTTTGTCGATCTTTTGTCAAACTGTTATGTCTATTTGTAATAGTGGTGTATTAAGGTACCCCAGTACAATTGTGTTAGTGCTTATCAGATTTTTTCATGTCTGTTAATATTTGTTTTATATAATTGGGTGCACCAATATTTGGTGCATATATATTTATAATTGTTATCTCTTCTTCCTGAAGTATAGCCAACATGCAAAAATCAATAGCCAACCTGTAAACAAATAACAATCTCACTGAGAAAGAAATTAGGAAAACAACACCTTTCACAAGAGCATAAAAAACTGAAATTCCTAAGCATCAATCAAACAAAGTAAAAGACCTATACATTGAAAACTACAGAAAGACCTGCCAGGAAAACAGTGGTGCAGGCACACAGGCCCCAGCCAGATACCTGCCCAGACACCATCTGTAAGGACACACAGGCCTCAGCCAGAGGGCCACCAGAACAGCAGCACAGCACAGGGATGCAGAAGGGAATCATTCTGAGCCCAGGAATTGGCACAGTGATGAGCAGTAGAGAAAAGGCTTCTTCAAGGCTTGTTGAGAATTGAAGTCCACTGGTCCAGCAAAGAGTCACCTCAGTGAAGGCACAATAGACTGCAGCAGTTGGTGAGTTGTTGGGGTCAACATCTCCTACCAGAACCAGACTTGTTGCAGGAGAAGAGCAGCTCAAACTTGCAGTAGAACTCTGCAGAGTTCAAACTGGAAGGAGGTCAGGAAGCTCAATTCCAGCCTTGTAGCCAGAAACCAGGCTGAACTTCAGTGGACTATACTTGGCTCAGTGAAATCAGTAGAAACAGATCTGTATGCTACACACATTGTCAGACAGGGACACCAGAGACATGCCTTGACAGGGATATTTTTTCTTTTTTTCTCATTTGGCTTCATTTCTCAATTTTCTTGTACCTGTTTTTGTCCTGTTTTCTCTCGATTGTTCTTATTTTTATAGGAATGAGAATACAGTTTCTGGTTTTTCTGTTGCTGTCAGTTACTTCTTTTTGTTGCTTCCTTCTTTCTTTTCATTCTGACTTCACCAGTTTCCCAAAGTTTGCTTGATCTTCCTATGCCCTCCAATTTTACTTCAAAACTCACTCTCTTTCTATTTCTCTAATCTTGCAACTCCTTCTCAATCTCCCCAGAGGGCAAATTTGCTATACTGAAGGGCTGATTTATGGCAAATATATTTCTGGTTGGTCCAACATTTTGATATATAACCACAAGTCTAGTTCATATGGTCAAAGGTGGTAGATTAATAGTTACCACAGTTTGTCATTTTCTAGGCTGTGTTTTATGCTATTGTTGATGCTGATTGTATTATTTTGACCATGGTGATGTGATTATTCTAGTCAGTTGTCCTTCCTGATATACCAAAACTGAAATTACTTAAGGGCCATTACACAGATTCAAAAGCCAGAGGCCAACTAAACCTGGAAGACAATCCAAGATGTAGCCATTCTCTAAAAGTTATAAATGCTAGCAATAAAGATACTCACAAGAAGTATTTTACAAGCAGCAACCCAGGATTTAAACAAAAAATATCAATAACAACAACAAAATAGAAATGGAAAGATACCTAAACAAGACAAAAAAACAGACTTTCAGATAACCAAAGGCAACTCCAAGGGAAAATAAGATGGGTCAGTCTGAAAATCAACCACCTCCACTACCTGAACTGTCAACAAAAGAGGATCTAGAAAATATGAAATCAGAGATACTTTCTCAGATAAAATCAGAGATGGAGTCCATAGTGAAAGACATGATTAATAACTCTAGAGTAGACACAGGTAAAAAAAAAAAAGGTGAACTAGGAAACATGATGGAATCCAAGCACAGGAAAGAAAGAAAATCCATAAAACAAATTCAAACAGATATCAAGGAGACTAAAAATACCATTGAATGCATAGCCAGTAAAATGAGCCAATGTGAGGACAAAAAATCAGATATAGATGACAAGATTGAGATTAGTGACCAGGAAAAGATTTCTTCAAATAGCAAGAGAAAGAGAAATCAATGCAGCAGTTGCTAGATGATGCAAAGAAGAATAACCCAAGACTGATCAGAGTCAAGGAAGAAACAGGTGAGAGCACAAATGACATAAAAAAACTGTTCACAGAGGTAATGGCAGAAAACTTCCCAAACAGGGGAAAAGAACTTGACATACAGATAAGTGACGCATATAGGGACTTCAACTAGTCATGCTCAAAAAAATCTACACCTAGGGCTGGGGATTTAGCTCAGTGATTCCGTTGCTTGCTGCACAAGCAAAAGGACCTGAGTTTGATCCCTGGTACCAAAAAAAGGAAAAAGAAAATCTACACCTAGTCATATATTATTTAGGATTCCAGAAACCCAACAGAGGAACAAACTTCTACAAAGCAGTTAGAGAAAAGGAACAAATAACACACAAAGGAAAGCCCATCAGAATCACAGCAGACTCCTCAGCACAAACTCTAAAGGAAAGAAAAGACTGGGTGACATATTTTAAGCCCTACAGGAAAACAACCTCCAAGCAAGACTGATGTACCTCGCAAAACTATCTTTCAAAATGGATGGAGAAATAAGACACTTTCATGACAAAGAGCACCTTAGGAACTTCATGAATATGAAGCCAGCACACCAAAAACCTTTAGGCAATATCCTAGGAAAAGACAATGAGGAAAACAACACCAGGAAGCTCAGAAGAATGAATCCATTGGGCATGACAAGAAATTAAATGTAAAGGGGGAGAATCCAACAAAATGAAAAAGTCATGACAAGGATGAGTCAATGCATATCAATTATAACCATCAATGTTAATGATCGCAATTCACCAATCAAAGGAAATAAACTGGCAGAATGGGTCAAGAAGCAAGATCCAACAATAGGCTGCATTCAAGAAACACACTTAATTCAAAAAGAAAATCACAGACTGAAAGTTAAAGGGTGGAAAACAATACTTCATGTGAGAGGAACCCCCCAAAAAGCAGGAGTAGCTATCCTATTTGCACATCACATGGATTTCAAACCGACACTGATGAACAGAGAAAAAGAAGAACACTATATCCTTGTAAAAGGAAAATTCCAAGAAGAAGAGATGACAATCATAAATATATATGCACCAAACAATAGTGCACCCAACTATATAAAACAAATACTAATGGACATAGAAAATGAAATAAGGACTAATACAATAGTAGTAGGGGATCACAGTACCCCACTGGCACAAATGGATAGATCAACTAGACAGAAAATAAACAATGAAATACTAGAATTCAAACTCTTGAATAAATGAACTTAATAAATGTTTAAAGAGTGTTCCACCCCAAAAATTCAGAATATACATTCCTTGCAGCTGTGCATGGCTTGTGCTCCAAAATAGACCACATATTCTCTCATAGAACATATTTAAGAAATTGCAAAGAATTGAAGATATCCCTTGTATATTATCAGATCATAGTGCAAAGAATTTGGAGATTAATGGCAAAAGAAACAGCAAGAATTTCATAAACACATGGAAACTGAACAAAACATTTCTGAATAACCAATGGGTCACAGAGGAAATTAAAGAAGAAATCAGACAGTTCCTTCAATTAAAAGACAATGCCAGTACAACATATCAGAATCTATGGGACACAATGAAAGCAGTTTTATGAGGGAAATTCATAGCAGTGAATATGCATATTAGGAAAACAGAACGAGCCCAATTAAACAACCTGATGTTGCACCGCAAGCTTCTAGAAAAAGAAGAGCAAAACAACCCCAGAGCTCATATAAGGGAGGAGATTATAAAAATCAGAGCAAGAATCAATGCAAGGAGATGAAGGGAATGACACAAAAAAAATAAATGAAGCCAAGAGTTGGTTCATCGAAATAAACAAAATTGACAAATTCTTAGCCAACCTTATCAAAAAAAGGAAAGAAAAGGCCCATGTTCATGCAATTAGGAATGAAAAGGGTGAAATTACAACAGACCCAGCAGAAATCCAGAGAATCATAAATACCTACTTCAAGAACCTATATGCCAATAAGATGGAAAACACAGAAGAAATGGACACATTTCTAGATATATATGAATTACCAAAGTTGAAGGAAGACGACCTAGAAGTTTTAAAAGACCCAATATCAATCAATGAAATTGAAAACACAATTAAAAACTTATTAACTAGGAAAAGTCCAGTACCTGATGGCTTGACTGCTGAATTCTACAAGACATTTAGAAAGGAACTACTGCCACTACTGTTTAAACATATCAATGAAATTGAAAGGGAAGCAATACTCCCAAATTCATTCCAGGAAGCAAGCATCACCTTGATTCCCAAAGTAGACAACGACCCAACTGAAAAAAAGAACTGTATGCCAATCTCACTAATGAACACAGATGCAAAAATCCTTAATAAGATACTGACAAATAGAATGCAGAAGATCTTCAAGAATATCATACTACCTGACCAACTGGGATACATCCCAGGGATGCAGGGATGGTTCAACACACACAAATAAATAAATGTAATAGACTATATCATTAAAGTCAAGGACAAAAACCATATGATCATCTCAATAGATGCAGAAAAAGCACTCGACAAAATCCAACATGCATTTATGATAAAAACCCTACAAAAAATTGGAATAGATGGTCTCTACCTCAAACTGATAGAAGCCATCTATGAAAAACCAACAGCCAATATCATACTATATAGTCAAAAACTGAAATCCTTCATACTAAAATCAGGAACATGAAATGGATGTGCACTACTACCACTCCTTTCAATATATGCATAGTTTTGGAAACATTAGCCACAGCAGTTAGACAAGAGAAAGAAATAAAAGGAATAAAGATCGGAAATGAAGAAGTCAAATTGTCATTCTTTGCAGATGACATGATACTCTACATAGAAGACCCCAAGAACTCCACCAAAAGTCTTCTAGACTTAATAACCAAATTCAGTCAAGTAGCTGGTTACAAGGTCAACACACAAAAATCAATAGCTTTCCTCTACACCAATGACAGACTCACTGAGAGAGAAATAGGGCAAATAATTCCTTTCACAATAGCATCCAAAAAACTGAAATACCTAGGAATCAACCTAGTGAAAGAAATCCAAGACCTCTTCTCTGAAAACTATGGCACTCTGAAAAGAGAGATTGAAGATGATATCAGAAAATGGACAGACATCCCCTGCTCCTGGGTAGGAAGGATTAATACAGTGAAAATGGCCATACCTCCAAAACTGCTATATAGATTTAATGCAATTCCAATTGAGATCCCAGCAGCATACTTCATAGACCTCGAGAAAACAATACAAAAATTCATTTGGAACAAGAAGAGACCCAGAATAGCAAAAGCAATTCTAGGTAACAGAGACATGGCAGGGGCATCACAATCCCCAACCTAAAACTATACTACAAAGCTACTGTGATAAAAACAGCATGGTACTGGCAAAGAAACAGACCTGAGGACCATTGGAACAGATCAGAAGATGCAGAAACAATGCCAGACACACTCAGCCATCTCATCTTTGACAAAGGAGCCAAACACCCTCACTGGGGGATAGATAGCCTCTTTAATTAATGGTGCTGGAAAAATTGGGCCTAAACTTGCCAGAGATTAAAACTAGACCCGTATCTCTCACCATGCACTAAACTAAAATTGAAATGGATTAAAGATCTAAATATTAAAATAGAAACTCTGAACCAGGTGGAACAGAGATTAGGTAGAACCCTTGAAGACATTGGTGTAGGAAAAGATTTTATGAACCAAACCTCCATTGCCCGTGAACTAGCAAAAATAATCAACAAGTGGGATATCTTCTTATTAAGAGGCATCTTCACAGCAAGAGAAACCACCATCAGTGTGAAGAGACAACCCACAATGTGGGAAAAAGTCTTCACCTGCTCTTCCTCAGACAATGGTCTGCTATCTGGAATCTATAAAGAACTAAAAATGATCAGACCTCCCAAATCTGAAAATGGGCATCTGAAATGAACAGACATTTCTCAGACAAAGAAGTAGAAATAGCAAATAAATACATGAAAAAATGTTCAACATCACTGGTCATTAGAGAGATGCAAATGAAAACAACACTGAGATTCCGCTTCACTCCAGAAAGAATGGCTGCTATCATGAAATCAACAAATAACAAATGCTGATGGGGCTGTGGGGAAAGAGGAACCCTGCTCCACTGCTGGTGGGAGTGTAGACTGGTGCATCCACTGTGGAAATCAGTATGGAGATAACTCAAAGAACTAGGACTGGAAGTCCCATTTGACCCCATTATTCCACTGCTGAGGATCTTCCCCAAAGAATTAAAAGAATCATACCACAGGCATATATGTGCACCCATGTTCATAGCAGCACAGTTTGAGATAGCTAAAACTTGGAAACAGCTAAAATGCTTATCAACTGGAGACTGGATAAAGAAAATGTGGGTTTTTTTATAAAATGGAGTAGTACTCAGCCATAAAAAATGAGAAATTAGACATTTATAGCTAAGTGGATGCACATTGAGGTGATACTCTTAAGTGAAATAAATAGGACACAGATGTGTAAATACCGAATAGTTTCTCTAGTGTGAGAAACTGAAAGTGTAAATAAGGACTAAATGTATAATAGGTAATGGGAAATAGGAAGAAAAGGGGCAAAGGGGAAGGAAGTGGGAGGGCTAGGGGAAAGGATAGAAGGGAATGGGATTAATATGAGAAAATGGAAAAATGGAAAGAAAGTCTATGTAAATAGGAAGGGTTGGAGGGGTTAAAGAGAGGGCAGGGGAATGGGGAAAAAATAAGAACCAAGAGTGATTATGTAAAGGTGCAAATTTCCAATGATGAATGTCATTATATTTTATACCTTAAATGTACCAATAAAAGTAATTTTAAAAAAGAACAATGTAGTATAGCTTCAAGTTAGGTATTGTGATACCCCCAGCCATGCCTCTATTGCCCAGAATTGCTTTTGCTATTCTCTGTCTCTTCTGGTTCCAAATGAATTTTTGGATTGTTTTCTCTAGTTCTGTGAAGTATATTGTTGGAATCCAATCGGCATTGCAGTAAATCTATATAGTAGTTTTGTAAGTATGGCTATTTTCACTCTATTGGTTCTTCCTACTCAGGAACAAGGGATGTGTTCCCATTTTCTTATATCCTCCTTGATCTACTTTTTCAGCGTGCTGTAATTTTCAGTGTAGAGGTCTTTTGCTTCCTTTGTTAGATTGATTCCTAGACACTTCATTTTTTTGGATGCTATTGTAAAAGGAATTGTTTCCCTAATTTCTCTCTCAGTGAGTCTGTTATTTGTGTATAAGAAGGCTATTGTTTTTTGAGTGTTGACCTTATATCCAACTACTCTACTGAATCTGTCAATTAAGTCTAGAAGTTTTTTGGTAGAGTTTTTTGGGTCCTCTATGTAAAGTATCATATCATCAGCAAATAATGACAGTTTAACTTCTTCCTTTCCTATCTTTATTCCTTTTATTTCTTTCTCTTTCCTAATTGATGTGGCCAATGTTTCCAGAATGATATTGAACAGGAGTGGTGAGAGTGGCCATGCTTATCTTGTTCCTGATTTTAACATGAAAGTTTTCAGTTTTTGACCATTTAGTATGATGTTGGCTGTTGGTTTTTCATAGATGGCCTTAATCAGGTTGAGATAAAGACCTTCTATTCTAATTTTCTGTAGGGTTTTTATCATGAATTATCATGAATGGGTGTTGGATTTTCTCAAATGCTTTTTCTGCATCTATTGAGCTGATCATATGGTTTTTGTCCTTGACTCTGTTAATATAGCGTATTACATTTATTGATTTATGAATATTGAACCATCCTTGCATCCTTGGGATAAATATTACAAATGTACTGTGATAAAAATAGCATGGTACTGGCAAAGAAACAGATCCAAGGATCAGTGGAATAGATTAGAAGATGCAGAAACAACTTCAGACATACTCAGCTACCTCATGTTTGACAAAGGAGCTAACCACCTTCATTGGAGGAAAGATAGCTTATTTAATAAATGGTGTTGGAAAAATTGGATTTTAACCTGCCAGAGATTAAAACTAGACCCATTTCTATCACCATGCACTAAACTAAGATCAAAGTGGATTAAAGATCTAAATATTAAGACAGAAACTCTAAACTTGTTGGAAGATAAGTTAGGTAGAACTCTTGAAGACATTGGCACAGGAAAAAACTTTATGAACAAAACCTCAATAGCATGGAAACTAGCAGAAAGAACCCTGGGATTTCATCTATTAAAAGCTTCTGTACTGCAAGAGAAACCACCAACAGAGCTAAGTGACAACCTACAATGTGGAAAAATTTTTTTAGCAGCTGTAACTCAGACAAAGGACTACTATCTAGAATATATAAAGAACTGAAGAAAATCAGACCCCCCAAATTCAAAGACCCAATTCAAAAAAGGGCATCTGAAATGAATAGACATTTGTCAGACAAAAAAGTAAAAGCAGCAAATAAACATATGACAAAATGTTCAACCTCACTGGTCATTCGAGAGATGCAAATGAAAACAACACTGAGATTCCACCTCACTCCAGAAAGAATATCTGCTATCAAGAAATCAACCAATAACAAATGCTGGCAGGGTTGTGGAGAGAAAGGAACCCTTCTCCATTGTTGTTGGGAGTGCAGACTGGTGTGACCACTATGGACATCAGTGTGGAAATACCTTGAAGAACTGGGGCTGGAGGTCCCATTTGACCCAGCTATTCCCCTGCTGGGTATCTCCCCAAAAGAATTAAAAGAATCATACCACAGGGATATATTTGCACCCATGTGTATAGTGGCACAGTTTGTAATAGCTAAAGGTTGGAAGCAGCCCAAGTGCCCATCAACTGGAAACTGGATAAAGAAGATGTGGTTTTTGTATAAAATGGAGTACTACTCAGCAATAAAGAATGAGAAACTAGAGACATTTATAGCTAAATGGATGCATATTGAGGCCATATGCTTAAGTGAAATAAATAGGACACAGATGTGTAAATACTGAATAGTTTCTCTAGTGTGAGAAACTGAGAGTGTAAATAAGGATGAAAAGGATTAATAATTAATAATTGATACTTTGAAGTAGGAAGATGTCCAAAGGGGTAGGGGTGGTGGGAGGAGATGGGGAAAGGAAAGAATGGGAAGGAAAAATTATGAGAAAAGAAAAAAAATGGAGATGAAGTCTATGTAAATAGGGAAGGGTGGAGGGGTTAAGGGTGCACAGGTAATGGGGAAAAAATAACCAAGATAAATCATGTACAGGTACAAGAACTCAATGATAAATGCAAATGTATTGTATACCTAAAATGTACGAATAGAAGAATTTAAGCAAAAAAATAAGAAATAAAAAATAAAAAGAACAATGGAGATACATACATGTCAGATGATTTGGTGCTTCTCTGTGGAGATAAAAGTTTGACCAGAGGGAGGTGGCAAGGATTGTCCTGCGGCCCTTTAGTTTTGTTGGTCCAGCTGGTGAGTTGCACCTGATTCTTGGCGTCTTTGTCTCGGAGCAATCTGACCCTAGTGGTGATCACTGTGATCATGACATGGAGGTACTGGTTATTCCCCAGGCTGTCTGTGTTTTGGCCCTTAAACAAATATGGTAATTATCTCCAAATGCAATGGCAGCTTATAACACTGCTTGTTTTTTATTAGCAGTTAATGCTTGCTTTAAAAGTAACATTATATGTTTTCAATCTAGTTCATAGGTTTGGATACGTCACTTATAGGCATCAATGTATTTATCAAGGTTGTCTGAAAACTTTCCTAGTGCTTGTTTGACCCATCTACAGTTACCGAGAGAAAAAGACACATGGACATGGGCATGTCCGAATTCACTATTTATTTCTTGTAAGACATTTTGTCCTTGAAGGGCTTGAACAAAATTAGCTACAGGGGCATATAGTCCCATACCAGCCTTAATTATGGCTGGCTTGGAAGTTTCACCCTTAGATTCTTTTTTTTTTATATCATGAAAATAATGTGTATTTAGAATTAGCCAGCTGGACTCAGTTTAGATGATCCCAATTTTGTTGGCAACATCCAAAGCATCATAATCAGGAACCAGTCAGACATACGCCTTCTCTCCATCAGGCCTGATTAAGGTATTGACCTTGGCCACATCAATGTCATAGAGCTTCTTCACAGCTTGTTTGATCTGGTGCTTGTTGGCCTTGACGTCCACAATGAATACGAGTGTGTTGTTGTCCTCTATCTTTTTCATGGCTGACTCTGTGGTCAGGGGGAACTTGATGATGGCATAGTGGTCAAGATTGTTTCTCCTGGGGGCGCTTTTCCGAGGGTATTTTGGCTGCCGCCAGAGCCACAGTGTCTTGGGACAGTGGAAGGTGGGTGACATGTGGATTTTCTTCTTTTTGTGGCTGTGGATGCCTCGCAGCACTGCTTTCTTGGCTTTCAAAGCTTTTGCTTTGGCTTTAGCTTTGGGAGGGGCAGGAGCTTCCTTCTTTGCCTTCGGTGCCATCTTGGTAAAAAAGGCTCACCCCTAGATTCTTAAGAGTAAGGGGGAGGCATCTCAGTCTCTAATGGGAAAGTGGGAAAAATCTCAAGTTTAGTAGTAGGTAGGGTTTTAACTAGGATTGACTTGGAAACCTCATCCTCATGGTCCAAAAGGCAAGGGTGGCAAACCTCAGACTTAGTGATAAGGACCAGAGGTGTGTGGTCTTTCTGCAGCTTATATTTACATTTTGAACATAAGTAAGGATTATATTTTAACACAGTGAATATTTGAACATAAGCCATTTCTGACAATTTTCCCTTTTTCTTACAGTATAATTCTAATTGTTAAATAGCATCATAATCAATATTTTCTTTTGCATTCCATTTTGATTCTAGAGGCTAGGCAGCCTATGTGTGGATGCAGGAGAATATTCAGCTGCTTTTCCTCAGTACACAAGGCTCAAACTTTTGCCAGTGTTCAAGAATATATTTCAAAGGAGTAAGGGGTTTTGATTAAGTTCCCCATTTGTCTGAAATGCAAAAAGAAGCCATTCCTGTAATTCTAATTGATTTCTACTTTTCCCAAGGTGACACAGCTCCAGGCAGTTGGCTGCCATCTGGAGAGAGCCTAGAAGATAGATTGGACTGGAATAGCCACTCTTTACCAGCACATGATCTTATCTTTCCAGAGAACTTCTGTACTTATTCCCATAGGTATTTTAAAAGCCCAAGTTAAAATTGATTGTAGCTGTATGATCATGTTTTAAAGAATAAAGCATTGTTAGCCAAACCAATATTCAAGATATCTAAACCACTCTTTTCTAATTCTTTGAGAAAGAGACAGACAGATTAAAGGACATCACTTTTTACCCTTCAAAAGAGATCAATTCTTACCCTTCAAAAGAGATCACTTCTAGAGACAGACAAAAACAAAGAAGTGCTTCAGAGAATCCTTCTCTGTGAAGAAACCTGTAAGACATCTGTCTTATCTGTCTGAGAAACTTGGATAACCTTCCCCAGTGCAAGAAAAAGGCTATGCATTGTTCAAAGTTCATTTTAAGTCTGAATCTCACAGATTAAGCTTATACCTGTCACTTAGCAACCACAAGGCACACTTATTGGTTTTCCACATGCAAATGTAAGGAGAAACAAGTTGGCTGAAATCTCTTTTATTTTTAGTTAGCAAAGCACAAATGTAAATCACTTCTCTGTTAGGTGTTCTGTGAAAGGCAGTTTTCTATAAGCTATTTCTGCCTGAGTCTTCCTCTAGAGGTGCAGTCTAATGATAAATTAGCTAAACACTGCTAAAGTTAATTCCCAAGAGCTTGGGAGTTTCTAGCTTATTAAATATTTGTCAAAAACCTCCAGAGAGCTATTGTTCCTATTTGTGTCTGCCCAGTGGCCTATCTTCTTAGCAGAGAGAGGACAGTCCCAATATGCAGCTCAACTCTGAATGGAGGCTTGAGAAAGGACCCTACCAGCATTGTTTTTTTTATATTAAATTCTTTTATTGGTACATTGTAGGTATACAACACAATTACATTTCTCATTGGGAATTGTACCTTTACATAATGCATCTTGGTTCTTATTTTTTCCACATTCCTAGCCCTCCCTTCACGCCCTCCACCCTTCCCTATTTACAAAGATTTTATTTCCATTTTTTCCATTTCTCATCATTTTTTCTTTTCCCTTCTTTCCTTTCTCCTGCCCCTCCCAATACCCCTACCCCTTTGGACCTTTTCTTCCTATTTTACATTATCGATTATTCATTCTAATCATTGGTACATTTTAGGTATACAATATAATGACATTCATCATTGGAAATTTGCACCTTTACATAGTCTCTCTTGGTTCTTATTTTTCACCCTTGCCCAGCCCTCCCTTCAATCCCTCCATTCCTCTCTATTTACAAAGATTTTGTTCCTATTTTTCCATTTTCTCATATTAATCCCATTCCCTTCTATCCTTTCCCCTAGCCCTCCCACTTCCTTCCCCTTTGCCCCTTTTCTTCCTATTTCCCATTACCTATTATACATTTAGTCCTTATTTACACTTTCAGTTTCTCACACTAGAGAAACTATTCGGTATTTACACACGTGTGTCCTACTTATTTCACTTAAGAATATTGCCTCAATGTGCATCCACTTAGCTATAAATGTCTCTAATTTCTCATTTTTTATGGCTGAGTAGTACTCCATTTTATAAAAAAAACCCACATTTTCTTTATCCAGTCTCCAGTTGATGGGCATTTTAGCTGTTTCCAAGTTCTAGCTATCTCAAACTGCGCTGCTATGAACATGGGTGTACATATATCACTGTGGTATGATTCTTTCAATTCTTTGGGGAAGACCCCCAGCAGTGGATTAGCAGGGTCAAATGGGACTTCCAGGCTTAGTTCTTTGAGGTATCTCCATACTGATTTCCACAGTGGTTGTACCAGTCGACACACACCAGCAGTGGAGCAGGGTTCCTCTTTCCCCACAGCCATGCCAGCATTTGTTAATGGTTGATTCCATGACGGCAGCCATTCTTTCTGGAGTGAAGTGGAATCTCAGCGTTGTTTTCATTTGCATCTCTCGAATGACCAGTGATGTTGAACATTTTTTCATGTATTTATTTGCTATTTCTACTTCTTTGTCTGAGAAATGTCTGTTCATTTCAGATGCCCATTTTTGGATTGGGTACCTGATCTTTTTAAGTTCTTTATAGATTTGAGATAGTAGACCTTTGTCTGAGGAAGAGCAGGTGAAGATATTTGCCCACATTGTGGGTTGTCTCTTCACACTGCTGGTGGTTTCTCTTGCTGTGCAGAAGCTTTTTAATAAGAAGAGATCCCATTTGTTGATTGTTTGTGCTAGTTCATGGGCAACTGAGGTTTTGTTCATAAAATCTTTTCCTACACCAATGTCTTCAAGGGTTCTACCTAACCTCTGTTCCAACTGGTTCAGAGTTTCTATTTTAATATTTAGATCTTGAATCCATTTTGATTTTAGTTTAGTGCATGGTGAGAGATATAGGTCTAGTTTTAATCTTTGGCAAGTTGAAGCCCAATTTTTCTAGCACCATTTATTAAGGAGGCTACCTTTCCTCCAGTGAGGGTGTTTGGCTCCTTTGTCGAAGATGAGATGGCTGAGCGTATCTGGCATTGTTTCTGCATCTTCTAATGTGATCCACTGGTCCTCAAGTCTGTTTCTTTGCCAGTACCATGCTGTTTTTATCACAGTAGCTTTGTAGTATAGTTTTAGGTTGGGGATTGTGATATCTCCTGCCATGTCTCTATTACCTAGAATTGCTTTTGCTAGTCTGGGTCTCTTCTTGCTCCAAATGAATGTTTGGATTGTTTTCTCATGGTCTATGAAGTATGCTGGTGGGATCTCAATTGGAATTGCATTAAATCTATGTAGCAGTTTTGGAAGTATGGCCATTTTCACTATATTAATCCTTCCTACCCAGGAGCAGGGGATGTCTGTCCATTTTCTGATATCATCTTTAATCTCTCTTTTCAGAGTGCCATAGTTTTCAGAGAAGAGGTCTGTGATTTTTTTCATTAGGATGATTCCTAGGTATTTCAGTTTTTTGGATGCTATTGTGAAAGGAATTATTTGCCCTATTTCTCTCTCAGTGGGTCTGTCATTGGTGTAGAGGAAAGCTATTGATTTTTGTGTGTTGACCTTGTAACCAGCTACTTGACTGAATTTGGTTATTAAGTCTAGAAGACTTTTGGTGGAGTTCTTGGGGTCTTCTATATAGAGTATCATGTCATCTGCAAATAATGACAATTTGACTTCTTCATTACCTATCTTTTTCCTTTTATTTCTTTCTCTTGTCTAATTGCCATGGCTAATGTTTCCAGAACTATATTGAACAAAAGTGGTGATAGTGGACATCCTTGTCTTGATCCTGATTTAAGTGTGAAGGATTTCAGTTTTTGACCATTTAGTATGATATTGGCTGTTGGTTTGTCATAGATGGCTTCTATCACTTTGAGGTAAACACCATCTATTCCAATTGTTTGTAGGGTTTTTATCATAAATGCATGTTGGATTTTGCCAAATGATTTTTCTGCATCTATGGGGATAATCATATGGTTTTTGTCCTTGGCTCTATTGATGTAGTATGTTACATTGATTGATTTTCATATATTGAACCAACCCTGCATCCCTGGGATGAATCCCACTTGATCAGGGTGTATGATCTTCTTGATGATCTTCTGCTTTCTGTTTGCCAGTATCTTATTAAGGATTTTTGCATCTATGTTCATTAGTGAGATTGGCCTATAGTCCTCTTTTTTAGTTGGGTCTTTCTCTGCTTTGGGGATCAAGGTGATGCTTGCTTCCAGGAATGAATTTGGGAGTAGTCCTTCCCTTTCATTTTCAATGAAGAGTTTAAACGGTAGTGGCAGCAGTTCCTCTCTAAATGTCTTGTAGAATTCAGGAGTGAAGCCATCAGGGCCCTGGATTTTCTTAGCTGTTAAGTTTTTAATTACATTTTTTGATTTCATTGGTTGATATTGCATTGTTTAGAATTTTTAGGTCTTCTTCATTCAACTTTGGTAATTCATATGTATCTAGGAATCTGTCCATTTCTTCTGTGTTTTCCATCTTATTGGCCTATAGGTTCTGGAAATAGGTATTGATGATTCTCTGGATTTCTGCTGGGTCTGTTGTAATTTCACCCTTTTCATTCCTAATTGCATGGATTTGGGCCTTTTCTTTCCTTTTTCTGACAAGGTTGGCTAAAGGTTTGTCAATTTTGTTGATTCTTTCAAAGAACCAACTCTTGGCTTCATTGATTTTTTGTATTGTTCTCTTAGTCTCTATTGCATTGATTTCTCCTCTGATCTTTAAAATTTCCTCCCTTGGATGAGCTTTGGGGTTGTCCTGCTCTTCTTTTTCTAGAAGTATGAGGATCAGCATCAGGTTAATTGGGCTCATTCTGTTTTCCTAATATGCGTATTCACTGCTATGAATTTCCCTCATAATACTGCTTTCATTGTGTCCCATAGATTCCGATATGTTGTATTGTCATTGTCATTTAATTGAAGGAACTGTCTGATTTCTTCTTTAATTTTCTCTGTGACCCATTGTTTATTCAGAAGTGTGTTGTTCAATTTCCTTGTGCTTATGAAATTTTTTGAGTTTCTTTTGCTCTGGATCTCCAATTTCATCTCACTATGGTCTGATAATATACAGGTGATAACTTCATTTCCTTTGCACTTACTTAAACATGTTCTATGTGTGAGTATGTGGTCTATTTTGGAGAATGAGCCATGTGCAGCTGAGAAGAATGTGTATTCTGATTTTGTGGGGTGGAAGACTCTGTAAACATCTGTTAAGTTCATTGGTTCAAGAGTTCGATTGAGTTCTAGTATTTCATTACTTATTTTTAGTCTACTTGATCTATCTACTTGTGACAGTGGGGTGTTGAGGTCCCCCACTACAATTGTATTAGTGCATATATGACTTTCATGTCCATTAGTATTTGTTTTATATAGTTGGGTGCACTAGTGTTTGGTGCATAGATATTTATGTTTGCATCTCTTCCTCTTGGATTCTTCCCTTTACACGGATGTAGTGTCCTTCTTCTTCTCTCTTAATCAGTGTTGGTTTGAAATCTACTTGATCTGCCAAGAGGATAGCTACTCCTGCTTTTTTTCGGGTTCCTGTCTCATGCAGTATTGTTTTCCACCCTCTAACTTTCAGTCTATGAGTTTCCTTTTGAATTAAGTGTGTTTCTTGTATGCTGCATATTGTTGGATTTTGCTTCTTGACCCATTCTGCCAGTCTACTTCTTTTGATTGGTGAATTGAGACCATTAACGTTGATGGTTATAACTGAAACATATTGACTTGTCATTGCCATGACTTTTTCTTTTTGTTGAGTTCTCCCCCTTTACATTTAATTTCTTGTCATGCCAGATGGGTTCATTCTGCTTTGCTTCCTGGGGTTGTGATCCTCAATGTCTGTTCCTAGGATATTGTGTAAAATTCTTTGGAGTGCTGGTTTGGTATTCACGAAGTTCCTAAGGTGCTCTTTTTCATGGAAGTATCTTATTTCTCCATCCATTTTGAAAGATAGTTTTGCAGGGTACATCAATCTGGGTTGGAGGCTGTTTTCTTTTAGGGCTTGGAATATGTCACTCCAAGCTCTTCTTGCCTTGATGGTTTGTGTTGAGAAGTCTGCTGTCATTCTGATAGGCTTTCCTTTGTATTTGATTTCTCTTCTCTGATTGCTTGGAGAACTTTGATCTTCTGTTGAGTTTCTGGAATCTTAACAATTATAGGCCTATGTGTAGATTTTTTTGATCAAGGCTATTTGGAGTCCTATATGCCTCACTTATCTGTATGTCAAGCTCTTTTCCCCTGCTTGGGAAGCTTTCTGCCATTATTTCTGTGAAGAGATTTTTTATGTCATCTGCACTCTCTCCTGTTTCTTCATTGAGCCCAATCAGTCTTATATTATTCTTTTTTGCATCAACTAGCAGCTGCTGGGTTGATTTCACTTGTTCCCTTTTAATTTTGAAGCAATTTTTCTTTTCCCTGTCACTAATTGCAATCTTATCTTCTATATCTGAAATTTTGTCCTTACAGTGGCTCATTCTGCTGTGCAGACTTTCAGTGGAGTTTTTCATGTCCTGGAAATCTATTTGCATCTGTTTTATGGATTCCATTTTTTTTAATGTTGAGATTCCATCATATTCCTGAGCTCCTCTCTAGATTTATTAATCATGTCTTGCACTAGGGGCACAATTTCTCCTGTTATCTGAGAAATTATTTCTGATTTCATTTTTTCCAGATCCCCTTTTGTTGCCAGTTCAGTGGGTCCAGGTGGTTGAGTATCAGAGCGTTCCATCTCATTTCCCTTTGTGGTTGCTGTAGGTGATCTGGAAGTCTGGTTTTGAGACTTATTTTTGTTTTTTCTCATTTTGACTGGGGCAGGGGGCTGTTAGTGCCTGCATGGATTACCTCCTCTGAGCTGGGTGAGGTGGGACAGGGGCCGTGAGCAGTCGTAGTGATGGTGACCCAAAAGCCCTTTCCTGTGGGCTGGGAGCAGCCGGAGGGATGATGGCCGTGAAACCCCTTCCTCTGGACCAGGAGTAGTGAGATGTTGGCTCAGAAGCCCCTCCCTCTGGGCCCAGAGCAGTGGGAGGGATGGTGGCCCAGAAGCCCCTTCCTCTGGGCCAGGAGCAGTGGGACAGAAGGTGGCCCAAAAGCCCTTTCCTCTGGGCTGGGAGGAGCGGGAGGGATGGTGACCAGGAAGCCCCTTCCTCTGGACCAGGAGCAGTGGGGTGGTGGCTCAGAAGCCCCTACCTCTGGGCCGGGAACAGTGGGACTCAGTACCTTGATCTGGTGGTCTGGTGTCCTCTGCATCTTTTAGTGTGGAATCAGGTGGCTGCCTGTCTGCAGCGGGGTGATTCGGCATCTTCCTAGCGACTCAGGACCTTGGTAGGGTGTGCACAGACCTGCCTCTCTGCAGTGGGCTGATTTGGCGTGTGTTCTGCATAACTGGGGACCTCTTTAGGGTGTGGGCAGACCTGCCTGTTTGCAGAGGGGTGACTCGGCATCTTCTGCTCTAGTCAGCACCTGGGTAGGGCATGCACAGACCTGCCTGTCTGCAGCTGGCTGATTCAGGGTGTTCTGTGTGACTCAGGACCTAGGTAGGGCATGGGCAGACCTGCCTATCTGCAGCGGGATCTTTTGTTGATTCTTTTGAAGAACCAACTCTTGGCTTCCTTGATTTTTTTGTATCATTCTTTTAGTGTCCATTGCATTGATTTCTTCTCTGATCTTTATAATTTCCTCCCTTGTATGAGCTTTTGGTTTGTCCTGCTTTTCTTTTTTAGAAGCTTGAAGTTCAACATCAGGTTGTTTAATTGTGCTCACTCTGTTTTCCTCATATGTGCATTCACTGCTATGAATTTCCCTCGTAAGATTGCTTTCATTATGTCCCATAGATTCTGGTATGTTGTACTGTCATTGTTATTTAATTTTGGAACTGTCTGATTTCTTCTTTAATTCCCTCTGCGACCCATTGGTTATTCAGAAGTGTGTTGTTCAATTTCCATGTGTTTATGAAATTCTTGCAGTTTCTTTTGGTATGGATGTCCAATTTCATTGCACTATGGCCTGATAATATACAGGGGATAACTTCAATTCATTTGCATTTACTTAAACATGTTCTATGAGCGAGAATGTGGTCTATTTTGGAGAACAACCCATGTGCAGCTGAAAAGAATGTGTATTCTGATTTTGTGGAGTGAATCATTCTGTAAACATCTGTTAAGTTCATATGTTGAAGAGTTCGATTGAGTTCTAGTATTTCATTTTTTTTAATCTAATTGATCTATCTGTGACAGTGGGGTATTGAGGTCCCCTATTACAATTGTATTTGTGCGCATATGTCTTTTCATGTCCATTAGTGTTTGTTTTATATGGTAGGGTGCACTAGTGTTTGTTGCATAGATATTTATGGTTGTCATCTCTTCTTCTTGGATTGTTCCCTTTATAAGGATATAGTGTCCTTCTTTGTCTCTCTTAATCAGTGTTGGTTTGAAATCTACTTGATCTGCAAAGAGGTTAACTACTCCTGCTTTTTTTGAGTTCCTGTTGCATGGAGTATTGTTTTCCACCCCTTAACTTTCAGTCTGTGAGTTTCCTTTTGAATTAAGTGTGTTTCTTGAATGCAGCATAATGTTGGATTTTGCTTCTTGACCCATTCTGCCAGTCTATTTCTTTTGATTGGTGAATTGAGACCATTAACATTGATGGTTATAACTGGTACATGTTGAGTTATCATTGTCATGACTTTTTCTTTTTGTTGGATTCTCCTCCTTTACTTTTACTTTCTTGTCACACACACCCGATGGGTTCATCCTGCTGTGCTTCCTTTTGTTGCCATCCTAATTTTCTGTTCCTAGGATATTGTGTAAATTCTTTGGAGTGCTCGTTTGGTATTCATTAGGTTTGTAAGGTCCTCTTTGTCATGAAAGTATCTTAGTTGTCCATCATTTTTTAAAGATAGTTTTGCAGGGTACATCAATCTGGGTTGGAGGCTGTTTTCCTTTAGGGCTTGGAATCTGTCCCTCCAAGCTCTTCTTGCCTTGATCTTTTGTGTTGAGAAGTCTGCTGTGATTCTGATGGGCTTTCCTTTGTATGTGATTTGTTTCTTTTCTCTAACTGCTTGTAGAACTTTGCTCTGTTGTGTTTCTGGAATCTTAACAATTATATGCCTATGTGTAGTTTTTTTTGATCAAGGCTATTTGGATTCCTATATGCCTCACTTATCTGTATGTCAAGTTCTTTTCCCCTGCTTGGGAAGTTTTCTGCCATGGCTTCTGTGGGCAGATTTTGTTATGTCATCTCCACTCTCTCCTGTTTCTTCCTTGACTGCAATCAGTCTTATGTTATTCTTTTTATCATCTAGCAGCTGCTGGATTGATTTATCATGGTCCCGTACAATTTTGAAGCAATTTTTCTTTTCCTGGTCACTAATTGCAATCTTATCTTCTATATCTGAAATTCTTTCTTCACATTGGCTCATTCTGCTTTGTGGACTTTCAATGGAGTTTTTGATGTCCTGGAAATCTATTTGCATCTGTTTTATCGATTCCCCTTGTTTCCTATGCTGGGATTCCATCATGTTTCTCAGCTCCTCCCTAGACTTATTAATCATGTCTTGTACTATGAGCACAATTTCTCCTGTTATCTGAGAAATTATTTCTGATTTCATTTTTTCCAGATCCTCTTTTGTTGCCAATTCAGGGAGTCCACGTGGTTGAGTATCAGAGTGTTCCATCTCATTTCCCTTTGTGGTTGCTGTAGGTGATCTGGAAGTCTGGTTTTGAGAGTGTTTATATATCTTCTCATTTGATGGGGGGGGGCTCCTATAGGTGCTGGCATGGCTTACCTTCCTCTGGGCTGGGAGCAGTGGAAAGGCGGCCTGGAAGTGCCTTCCTCTGGGCAGGAAGTGGTCCACTCTGGGTACTTTATTGGCTGATATTTACTACCTCATGAATGATACTTTTTGCTTGAAGTCTTTCCTGTATATATCATCACTAATGTAATATCCAGTGGTCATTATATTCCCTCTCAGCCTCTGTGGTATATGAATTCATATTTTCATCAGACCTAACCACTATTAAGGGCCCCATCATCAAGTTTTTATTAATATTTTCAGAATCCTATGTTCCTCTGTGTCTAGCAGGCACCTTCCTAAACCCAATATTCCTGTATGTTCTCATCTGTTGGTGCCTGTAGGAGATGACCTAGATATGGGGTGGACTTAATGTCTGTCCCTAATCTCTCTGTTTTTCATGTTGTTTATATCCTAATGCTAGAAAATTTGAGATCTCATAATCTGAAAGTGTTGCAGTCTAATCAACCTGAAATTATATTGTACCTTTTAATTATAGAGGCAACACTCCCTTATGGAATCTTGGGCTTGCTTGACCTTTATAATGTCTTTCTTCTGGTACCTACTTATATCCCCCTTTTAAAAGCCGTATAGTGCTGAACTATTGCTTTCTCTTTTTTTTTTTTTTTTTTTTTTTTTGGTACCGGGGATTGAACTCAGGTCCTTGCACTTGTGCAGCAGGCAGCGAAACCACTGAGCTAAATCCCAGGCCCAACTATTGCTTTCTTTTCTTGCATTGTCAGAATTTGCAGCTATGAATATATAGAGAAGCTCACATGGATCACCTCTGATCATGTCATGATCTGTACTTCCTGACCATATATTTTGGCCCCCACTAAGGAGGAACCTATTTTTACTGTTTACATTTCACCCACTGCTCGGTACTGACCTTTTAAGTCTCTCAATTTTACCTTATTATAAACTCCACATGGCTCACTCCATGTGTTAATAATATTTCTCAATTAAATATTATTCATATTATGGTTCGTAGACTAAAGATTAAAGCCTAGCTCCCCAACAATCTCACACATGATTGGGTAGGAGACTTTCCTCTTGAACAAATTACAACATTTCAACAATTAAATATCTCAGGTAAAAGCCATTTGAGGGCATTATAGTAGCAATGGAACTGCCAGCTACTATAGCCACAGCAACTGTTCCCCTAACTCATTCCATCCAAACTGGCCAAATCATGCATGGCTATTTTAAAAATGTTATTTCTAAGCTCTTAACTCAAACCTATATTGACAAGGAAAGTTTTCAAACACTTGACACCCTTCAGGCAGCTGCCAGATGGCTCACCAAACATCAAGAAGCTCTTTGGATACAGTAGGCTCAAATATGATGCTGGTTAATGTTTTGTGTACATCACCCCTATTCCACTTAATCATTCTCATTCTTGAGCAGAGGGCCAACGTCTTCTCTATGGTGCTTTTCATACAAATCTAGATAGAGAAATCACAGGTCTTATGGGGCGGCTTCAGGCCCAAATTTAAAAGCTTTAAATGGAAGCTTAAAATATTATTTTAGGTGATTTCAATGATATTATTTATTGGCTGAATTATAAAAGTTTGTTTTCTGGTTTCAGCCTTCACATTTAGATTCTTATGGCTATTGGAATAATTTTCTTTTTCCATTTTCTTGCAGTACTAAGAGCCTTCTGTATACTATTTCAGTGGATGCTGCATGCTGAAGCCATGATGGCCTTTTTCCACCAAGCCCAATTACCTTCCTCCCTTCATCTTGTCCTTCTTTCTCAAGCCTATGTATAAAACAAAAAAGAGGGTTGTGTGGGGTTATTGACCAGAGGTATATACGAGTTGGATAGGCAGACATAAGGGATTTTTGGAGCCACATGCCCAAAGCCTCCTGGAATGTATTGTTAGAGATTCAAAGATAGCCTTCAAGGCCACAATTCGAAATAGGATCAAGCACACTATCTTAAGAGGGCTCTGTCCCTTGTCTTTCCCAACCTTCCCCTGTCCTTCCCCTGTCCCTTACATAAATTCGTGTATAAACATTGTTCTGCCTCTGTTCTTTATCCTTGCTTCATGGTTCTATTAATAAATAGCCATCGAGGCTTCAGTTGGGTTCTATCATTATCAGACTCTCTCATGCTGAGGGATTTCAGTTAAAAGCAGTCCCTCTGAGCCCTCTTGGAGTATGAATTGGATATTGACTCCAAGTAATCTTTCATCCTTTGCATGGAGCCATGTTCATGAACTGCAACAGAAAATTAAAACATAAGAGAAGTCAGTGGAATAGAGAGGAAAGAAACATTACAAAAAAATCAACAAATTGAAGAGCTTGTTCTTTGAAAGAACAAACAAAATAGATAAGCTCTTTACCTGACTTACCAAGAGAAAGAGAGAAAAGTGTCACTTCAAAGCAATTAAAAATGAAAAAGTTGAAATCACAAAGTGCATTGTCAAAATCTTGAAGTTAGAAACTACTTGAAAAGTTGTATTCCAGCTAATTAACAAATTTTGAAGAAATGTACAGGTTCCTAGGCTCGTATAAAATTACCAGAGCTAGCCCAAGAATACATAACTATGCTTAACAACCCAATAATAAGCAATGAAATTGGCACACTAATAAAGAGTCTATCACATAGAAGAAGCCCAGCACCTGCTGAATTAACTGCTTAATTCTACAAAAACTTTTAGGATGTTATATCACCAATACTCCTTCAAGATCTTCAAAGAATTTTAAAGAGATGAAATACTCCCAAATTCATTTATGGAAGCCAGTATCACCTTGATTCCAAAAGCTGGTAAAGATCCTATTAATGAACACAGATGCAAAACTCCTCAACAATATATTAGCATATAGAATGAAGCATATCTTCAAAAAGATCATACATCATGACTAAGTATGTTTCATCCCAGAGATGCAAGGATGGTTCAACATATAGAAGTCAATAAATGTAATATATGACATAAACAGAAGCAAAGTCAAAAATCACATGATCATATCAATGTTTGCAGAAAAGGCTTTTGACAAAATCCAACACCGCTTTATGATAAAAACCCTCAAGTAAACAAGTATAGAAGAACCTTACCAGTATTTGTAAAAGTTATTTATGACAAACCAATAGCCAGCTTCACATTAAATTCAGAAAACCTAAAAGCATACACCCTAAAGTCATGAACAAGACAATGATGCCTACTATCATCTCTTCTGTTCAGCATAGTGCTTGAATAACTAGCCAAAGCAATCAGCCAAGAGAAAAAAATGAATGGGTCATATATAAGAAAGGAAGAACTCAAATTATCATTATTTTCAGATGAAATGATACTCTACATAGGTGACCCAAAGAACTCCACCAAAAAACTCTTGTTACACAGATTCAGTGTCATCCCAATAAAATTACAAACAGCATACTTTACATATCTATAGAAAACAATCCTCAAATTCATATTGAACCAAAGAGACCCAGAGTAACAAAAGCAATTTTGGGTAACAAGAGCAAAGCAGGAGGCTTTAACATTCCTGTTTGTAGAAGATTGAAACAATTCATATTGCTTACTATGTACTACCTTAAAATCAAAATGGATCAAAGATGTGGAAACAATTATCTTACTGGAAGATAAAATAGGTAAAACAACTTCAAGGCATACATATAGAAAAGGATTTTCTAAAGAGAACCTCAATTTGCACAATAAATAACAGCACCTATCAACAAATGGGATTATATCAGACTAAAATGCTTCTGTATAGCAAGAGAATCAATTAGTAGAGTGAAAAGACAATTGATAGAATGCGAAAAAATTTGTGAGCTATTCCTCAGAGGGGTAATATATAGAATACATAAAGAACTGAAAAATAACTCAACCACTTAAAATTAAAGACCTAGTCCAGAAATGAGGAAATGTAATTAACAGACTCTTCACAGAGAAGGAAGTACAAATGGTCAATGACTATATGAAAAAATGTTTGCAGGTTGAAGTAGGACCAAGCAGCCTTGGGCTGGCTCTGAGGCAAGTCATCACTTTCCCTGATACAGAGGAGATTGAAGTGGGACTGAGCAGCCTTGGGCTAACTGTGCAGCAGTGGTGACAGTGGTGACACCACTCTTCCTGCCCTGTGATAAGTAGCATGAGAAGAGAGACATGTCAGTGAAGGCTGTGCAAGGACTGGGAGGGTCCAACTGTATACAGAACTGGGATCAGCCTCAGGATGTCTCTGTCTGAGGGTGCCACAGCAGCTAGGAAAGTGAAACAGAGAAAAAAAGGGTGAGGAGATGTGGGGAGGCCACCAAGGGACGTATGGAAACTTCCTGGCTGAAGATTGGACCCAGCCCCATCACCTGGAGGCCAAGATCAGTCTCACTTCCAGCACTAATCCTACTGCAGACTTGGAGGAATCATCCAACACAGTTTTGGGCTCTAATTTGGACAATACCACAGAACTATGGAACAGTGGACAACAGAAGAATTTTATTATTTTGTTGTTGTTGTATTCTTTGTTTTGTTGTCATTTTTGTCTAGGGGTTTTTTTGTCATTTAGGCTTTTACTTTTAGTGTTTATTTTGTTTGTTTTCTTTCTCTATTTCCTCAACTGTTTCTCTTGATTTTTTGTTATTTTCATGCAAGTGAACATAGTCTCTAGTCTTTCTGGTTCTCTTCTTTTGCTTTCTTCTTCATTCTTTCCTCCTGTCCTCTTCTTCAGTTTCCCAAAGCTTGGGTAATCAGCCTTTAAGAAGCATTCAACCTTGCTCCTACTACATTTCTCTTTATTTATCTCTGTTTTGTCACCTATCCCTCTTAACTTTATACCCCACAGGGAAAAATCACTCTACTAAGGGAAAATTAACTTCATACAAGTTTCTGGTATATGATGGAGTTTGGTATATACCTCTAGAGCTTGCTCCTATGCTTAAAGGTACCAAATTAATAGACACCACAGTTTGTCAGTTTCAAGGCTGTGCTTGATGCTAATGATATTGCTAATTGCAATACTTTACCCAAGATGTCATACTTGTAATCAATTGTTCTCCCTTATATGACAACACTGTGATTGTCTGGGGTCATAACTATCACCATAGTCAAGTATTAAAGGACTGAGTACTGAACGAAATAGTAATTTCTCATCCCTAAAAAATTGGGAAGGTAGAATCTTGGGACAGACACAAAGACCAAGAGCCACATATGGCCAGAAGACATCTCTGAGGAATAGACATTTCCTAGGGAAGCCTCGATACTAGTGATAAATTTATCTGCCATAAGAAATTCAGAAGCATCAATACATAAAAAACATATAATTAAAAAATAGAGGGAGGAAGAGACAGAGTCGACAATTACAAACTCACCCATGGTCATGTCCGCAGCCCTGCAGAGCCCTCGGTGCTGCCTTCGGGTCCCCCAGTCGCCCAGGCCCCTAGGCTCTGACCGGCCGTGGCCCCCTTACTCCCGGCCTCTTATCAGGAGCCGAGGGGCCTGACCCCGTCCTAGGCCCAGAACCCTCCTTTCTACCCAGAGTTCGGCGTCGCAGCTGGCACATCGGCTCCCTGGCATCTGCAGTTGTGTCGGTTGGCTGTGCCGAATGGGCGGTTGGTAGGTGGCAGCGGAAGATGGTGCCCCGATACGCCCGCTGTACTGCTGCTGCCGGCGGAGGAGGAGGCGCTGTCGGTTCTTTGTGTTCAACCAGTAATGCCATTCAGTTGCCAATATCAAGCAAAGCAAACAAAAGCCAGTTTTGATGTGCTTTTTAAGAAAAGTGGTAGTGCTTTTCACAGTGCCTGACCGAACTATATCAGAAGGTGAAGCTTAAACTCACAGAATCCAGTGAAATCTTGAAGTTATATGTATTTCTGGTTAACACCGGAACTACTCTAGCATTTGACACTGAATTTACAGTGCAAACTGTGGCAGACCTTAAACATGCCATTCAAAGCAAATACAAGATTGCCATTCAGCCTCAGGTGCTGGTGGTCAATGGAGGAGAATGAAATGTGGCTGCAGATTGAAGTGTATGCACTTATAGCACTGGGACAGACACAAATCCAATTTTTCTGTTTAACAAAGAAATGATCTTATATGATCATGCACCTGCTATTCCTAAAACTACATTTTTCAATAGCAAATAACATGGAAATAAAAGTTGAAGAATCTCTTATGATGCCTGCAGTTTTTCACACTGTTGCTTCAAGGACACAACTTGCTGTGGACATTTAAGAAGTTGCCAAGAAACTTTGTTCTTTTTGTGAAGGCCTTGTCCATGATGAACATCTTCAACACGAAGGCTGGGCTGCAATCATGGCCAATCTGGAGGACTGTTCAAATTCATACCAATAGCTACTTTTCAAGTTTGAAAGAATTTATTCAAATTATCTGCAATCCATAGAAGACATCAAGTTAAAACTTACTCATTTAGGAACTGCTGTTTCAGTAATTGCCAAGATTCCATTGTTAGAGTGCCTAACCAGACATAGTTACAGGGAATGTTTGGGAAGACTGGATTCTTTGAATGAACGCGAAGGCTCAGAAAAGGCTGAGACCAAACAATCCACTGAACTGGTGCTCTTTCCTGATATGCCCAGAACAACTAATACATCCTTGTTAACCTCATTTCACAAGTCAGTGGAACATGTAGCCCCAGATACTACAGATGCTAAGAGAGGCAAAGGAATTAGAGAATCTAGTCAAAGTATTGTATAGCAAGATGAAACTTCAGTAGATGCTAAAGACAGTGATTTGCCTTTTTAAAATGTATCTTTGTTAGACTGGATAAATGTTCAAGATAGATCTAATGATGTGGAATCTTTGGTCAGAAAGTGCTTTGATTCTATGAGCAGGATTGACCCAAAGATTATCAGACAACCATTTATAGTAGAATGCCATCAAACTATTGCCAAACTTGATAATTAGAATACGAAAGCCATTAAAGGGCTTGCAGATTGGCTATATGCCCTGGACCAGATGATTGACAGCTGTGGCTGGCTGGTGAACAAACAGAAAGAGCTCTGAGGGATTTTTAGCTAATCAGATGAGAGCTGAAAATTTGAAGGATGAATCTGTATTACCTGATTTGTGCCTGACTCATACAGATCAGTTGATGATTATGTTGCAAAATCACAGAAAACTACTGGATATTAAGCAGAAGTGTACCACTGACAAACAAGAACTAGCAAATAATCAACATGTCAGACTGAAGTGGTGTTGCTTTGTGATGCTTCATGCTGATCAAGATGGAGAAAAATTGCAAGCTTTGCTCTGCCTCTTAATAGAGCTGTTAGAAAGAGTCAAAATTGTTGAAGCCCTTAGTACTGTTCCTCAGATGTATTGCTTAGCTGTTGTTGAGGTTGTAAATAGAAAAATGTTCATTAAACACTACAGGGAGTGGGCTGGTGCTTTAGTCAAAGATGGAAAATGATTGTATGAAGCAGGAAACTCTAAAAGGGTATCCTTTGGGAAAGTATTTAGAAAGTCCTTTTAAAGAAATTGTCTGTTTAGGGGACTGGACTCCTGGCCACCTTCCTTTTGTACTCAGAAGCCTCAAAAGTTTGACTGTGAACTTCCAGATATTTCATTAAAAGATTTACAGTTTCTGCAATCATTTTGTCCTTCTGAAGTTCAGCCATTCCTCAGGGTTCCCTTACTTTGTGACTTTGAACCTCTACACCAGCATGTACTTGCCCTACAAAGTTTGGTAAAAGCAGTACAAAGTTTGGATGAAATGTTGCAGACCATTACAGATCTCCTGAATGAACAAAAGGCATCCATGAATCAAGCATCCCCTCAGTCAGCTTCTTCCCCATGGACAGAAAGTGCAGCAGGTATTACAACTACTACCTCACCAAGAACTTCCCCTCCACTCACTGTTCAGGGTGCCTTGTGTCCTGCAGTGTGTCCCTTAGAAGAATTAACTCCAGCTAGCATTGATGCACATACATTTGATTTTGAAACTATACCCCATCCAAACATTGAACAAACTATTCACCAAGTTTCTTTAGACTTAGATTCATTAGCAGAAAGTCCTGAGTCAGATTTTATGTCTGCTGTGAATGAGTTTGTGATAGAAGAAAACCTATCATCTCCTAATCCTGTAAGTGATCCCCAAAGTCCAGAAATGATGGTGGAATCACTTTATTCATCGGTTATCAATGCAATAGATAGTAGACGTATGCAAGATACAAATACATGTGGTAAAGAGGACTTTGGAGATCATGCTTCTCTGAATGTCCAGTTGGAAAAATGTAGAGTTGTTGCCCAAGGTTATCATTTCAGTACACAAAGCTTTAAGGAAGCTCTTTGCCATTTCAAAACATTTGTACAAAATGAACAATGTGACTTCTCAAATTCTTTAAAGTGTACAGTGATAGAAATAAGAAGCATTATTGAAAAAGTAAAATGTTCCCTGGAAATAACACTAAAAGAAAAGCATCAAAAAGAACTACAGTCTTTGAAAACTGAATATGAAGGTAAAATCAATGCATTAATTAAGGAGAGTGAAGAAAATGAAAACAAAATTTAAAAATTGAAAGACTTGGTATACCTTGAAGAAGTTTTACAAAATAAAAATAGTGAATTTGCTTTGGTTAAACATGAAAAAGAAGCTGTCATCTGCCTGCAGAATGAAAAGGATCAGAAGTTGTTGGAGATGGAAAACATAATGCACACTCAAAATTGCAAAATTAACAAACTGAAGCAGTCACGAGAGGTTGTATTAGAAGACTTAAAAAAGCTTCATGTTGAAAATGATGAGAAGATTGAGTTATTGAGGGCAGAGTTTCAGTGTTTAGAGCAAAGCCACCTAAAGGAATTAGAGGACACATTGCATGTCAGGCACACACAGGAGTTTGAGAAAATTATGACAGACCACAAAATTTCTTTGGAGAAATTAAAGCAGGAAAATCAACAAAGAATTGATCAGCTACAAGAATCTCAGGCCGTAGCTATCCATGAAAAAGAACAGCAGCTGCAGGAATTAAAACAAATTTTCTGATTTGTCAGACATGAGGTGTAAGATAGAGGTTAAGCTTGCATTGAAGGAAGCAGAAACTGATGAAATAAAAATGTTGCTGGAAGAAAGCAGAATGCAGCAGAAAGAAACATTGAAATCTCTTCTTGAAAAAGAAACAGAAAATTTGAGAACAGAGATAAGTCAATTAAACCACATGATTCATGATAATAATGAAAATTATTAGGTGGGCTTAGCAGAGCTAAGAACTTTAATGACAATTGAAAAGGATCAGTGCATTTCAGAGTTAATTAGTAGACAGGGAGAAGACTCTGGCATACTTAAAGCTGAATTAGACAGAGTAACATCTTTGCATCACCAAGTATTTGAAATAGAAAAAAAACCTAAAAGAGCAAGTAGTTGAACTGCAGAATAAATTGGATTCAGAATTGCATGTTCTTGAAAAATGAAAAGATGAAAAAAATCACCCAACAAGAAGAGAAATATGAAGCAATTATACAGAATCTTGAGAAAGACAAAGAGAAATTGATTATGAGCCATGAGCAACAAAGAGAACAGTTAATTCAGAAACTTAATTGTGAAAAGGATGAAGCTATTCAGACTGCCCGAAAAGAATTTAAATTGAAGAGAGAAGTTGTTGAGATAGAGTTATTAGAAAAAATTAAACATCTTGAAAATCAAATAGCAAAAAGTCCTGTCATTGAATCTACCAGAGAAGATTCTTCAAGTTTAGTTGCTGAACTTCAAGAAAACTTCAGGAATAAAAAGCTAAGTTTCTGGAACAACTTGAAGAGCAAGAGAAGAGAAAGAATGAAGAAATGCAAAATGTTCAAACATCTTTGATTGCTGAACAACAAACCAATATTAACACTTTTAACAAGAGAGAAAATGAGAAAAGAAAACATAATAAATGATCTTAATGATAAGTTGAAGAGTGCAATGCAACAACAAGAAAGGGATAAAGATTTGATAGAATCACTTTCTGAAGATAGAGCTCGTTTGGTTGAAGAAAAGAAGCTTGAAGTCAGTAAGTTGCAGAGCAGCACTTTTGTTCCTTCTCCATATGTAGCTGCACCCCCAGAACTTTATGGAGCCTGTGCACCTGGATCCCCAGGTGAAGCAGATAGATCAGGGAGACAGCAGATGAAAGAAAAGTGGATTCAGCAATGGAGACAAGCATGATGTCTGTCCAGGAAAATGTCCATATGCTTTCTGAAGAAAAACAGAGGATAATGCTCTTAGAAAGAACATTGGAGTTGAAAGAGGAAGAAAGTAAGCAGTTAAATCAATGACTGATATCTCAGAGCATGTTTTCAGTATCTTCAAGGTATTCTGAAAAGATAGCAATTAGAGATTTTCAGGTGGGAGATTTGGTACTCATCATCCTAGATGAATGCCATGACAATTACATATTATTTACTGTTAGTGCTACTTTATATTTTTTACATTCAGAGTCTCTGCCTGCCCTGGATCTCAAACCAGCTTCAAGTGCATCTAGAAGACCCTGGGTACTTAGAAAAGTACTAGAAAAGGAATATTGTCAAGCCAAAAAGACACAAAAAAGATTGAAATTTCCTTTAGGGACAAAGTTTTACAGAGTGAAAGCTGTGTCATGGAATAAGAGAAGTATAACCTATGGAAGAAATTACTACATTTTATGTCATTTTCTGACTTTTCCTACATCTCTCATTAATCACCTCAAAAACAGCAGGCCATCTTTTTATACAAAAGTCATCATGACAGTATATTTCATTGTTGTACTTTTTAACTGGCTATTTTTTAGGAACAATAAATTCATCAAAACCCTTGGCTGAATTAAAATGGTTTTCGGGGTTTTTTTCTCTTTTATACCCAGATAACTAGAAATGTGGTCCAAACTAATTCATCTTCTTAAAGGGCATACCCTGTGCATTGTGGCTTATGGTTAGACATATTTATTGCCTGTTAAATATGCATTAGCTTGAAGTTAGATGTTAAATGTTAGTTATTATTACCAGCATTTGTCCTTTTGTGAAATCGGTATCAGAATATTTGCACTCTTTAACACATTCTTTATAAAAATATACAAATTCTTCAAAACTATTTAAAGAGTGTTGCTGCATGCAGATAATCATAATTTTGAGTATGCCTCAGTAGATTACTAAAGCAAATTATTTCATTTTTAAATGCCCTTAAATGTTTCAAAAAAAGGAACTCTGTAGTTTGACTGACTGACTTTAAGATCAGTAATAAATAATCAGCAATCCTGAAAAGCACTTTCAACAGATAAGTCATCTGGGTTGTACAGGGAAGAGTCTGTGCTATTGCTGTTTTCCAGGGCAGCACTCGAACCTTCCCAACATCTTTATGATTCTATTTAGAATAATCATATTGATGAAATTGTAATTCATAGCTACATTTCAGAAAAAGATGCATTGTACATTAACCATTTAAAGGTCATTCAAATAACAAATATTGTATTGTAAAAGACCTGTACAATTTTTAAACAATAAAGACTTGAACTTGTAAATGTGTGTGCCTTTTAAAGAAGAATACATTTTTAATATATTTGAGTGATTGTGGGGGAGTATGAGAAAACTGTTCTGTATCAGAGTAAACAGTGTAAAACAGTGTTATATAGAATAGAATGTGAAAACTAGGCTTTTAGAATTGTTGCCATTGTGCAGAGATATTTAAATGAATTAGTTGATTTGGGTGAAAGTTGTTTCAGGTTTTTTGGTAGAGAACAGTAACAAAATGATTTTTTTCAGAAAATATTTAATTTCTTCATAAAATAAGTTAAATATGTTTTTAAATATGTTTATCTAATAGTACAAAATGAAATAAGCATCATAATGTATAGAAAACTGAATTTGACAACATTAATGAATAAATGAACAGTGATTTAAAAGAAAAAATAAAAAATGGCTAGATGCAGAAGCAAAATGTAACCCCAGACCTCAGGCCCCACCAGGACAAATCCAGGGGACAACAAGATAAAGGAAATAAGAAGCTGCCCACCTGAATTTCCTGAAATGATACCTGCAGGAGTAAATTAATGGAAGAATGCAGGTATAGAAAAAAACCAGAGAAGAAATAATCTCTCAGGTAAAAAAAAAAAAAAAAAAAGAGATGATGATCATAATGAAAGACTTGCTCAGCAAATCAAAAGTTGACACAGATTAAAAAACTAGAAGAATTTAGGAAAAGAATTGAAACAATGAGTGCCCAACATAAGAAAGAAATGGAATCCATGAAACGGATTCAAATAGATTCCCAGAAGATAGAAAATTCCATTGAAAATTTGCAAAGCCAAATGAATGAATGTGAAGACAGAACATCAGACCTAGAAAAAAGGATTGCAGTTAGCTATCACAAAAAGAAAGACTTCTTAAAAATAGCAAGGTTCTGTGGGAAATCAATTCAACAGCTTCAAGGTGATGCAAAGAAAAAGAACATAAGACTAATCACAAGCAGGAGTTAGTGAAAATGACATAAAAAACCTGTTCACAGAAGTAATAGCAGAAAATTTCCAAAGCATGGAAAATACATTGGACATAGAAATAAGTGAGTCATACACAACTCGAATTACACATGACCAAAATGAATCTACACAAAGGCATATAATAATCAAGATACCAGAAATTCAGCATGAGAACAGAATATTAAAAGCTGTTGGAGAAAAGAAACAAATCACCTATAAAGGAAACCCCATCAGAATCACAGCAGACTTCTCAACATGAACCCTTAAGTCTAGGAAGGCTTGGAGTGAACTATTTCAGGTCATGAAAGAAAACAACTTCCAACCCAGATTGACATACCCTGCAAAACTGTATTTCAAATTCTATGGAGAAATAAGATACTTCCATAACAAAGAACAACTGCAGAAATTCATGACCACCAAAGCAGCTCTACAAAATGTTCTGAAGGATATTTTAGAAAGAGATAATGAAGACCAACATTCCAAGAAAACCAATAGGAAGAAGGCATCATTCAGGACAAGCAATTAAACAGACATGGTGGAATCTCAGCATTGTTTTCATTTGCATCTATCGAACGACCAGTTATGTTGAACATTTTTTATATGTGTATTTGCTATTTCTACTTCTTTGTCTGAGAAATGTCTGTTCATTTCAGATGCCCATTTTTGGATTGGGTCTTTAAATTTGGGAGGTCTGCTTTTTAAAGTTCTTTATAGATTTTAGATAGTAGACCATTGTCTGAGGAACAGCAGGTGAAAACTTTTTTCCCACATTGTGAGTTGTCTCTTCATGCTGTTGATGATATCTCTTGCTGTGCAGAAGCTTTTTAATAAGAAGAGATCCCACTTGTTGATTGTTTGTGCTAGTTCATGGGTGACTGAGGTTTTGTTCATAAAATCTTTTCCTACACCAATGCCTTCAAGAGTTCTACTAACCTATCTTCTAGCAGGTCTAGTGTTTTTGTTATAAAACTTAGAGATTTGATGCATTTTGATTTTAGTTTAGTGCATGGTGAGAGATATCGCTCTAGCTTTAGTCTTTGGCAAGTTGAACCTAAATTTTTCCAACACCATTTATAAAAGAGGCTGTCTTTCCTCCAGTGAGGCTATTTGGCTCCTCTGTCAAAGATGAGGTGGTTGAGTAAGTCTGGAGTTGTTTCTACATCTTACAATGTGTTCCATTGATCTTTGGGTCTGTTTCTCTTCCAGCACTATGCCATTTTTATCACAGTAGCTTTGTAGTACAGTTTCAAGTTGGGGGTTGTGATACCCCTGGTTTTGACTTTTTTGCCTAGAATTTTCTTTGCCATTCTAGGTCTCTTCTGATTCCAAATGAATGGGTGGATTGTCTTCTCTTGTACTCTGTAATATACTTTTGGAATTTCAATCAAGATTGCATTGAATCCATATAGCAGTTTTGGAAGTATGGCCATTTTCACTATATTGGTTCTTCCTACCCAGGAACAAGGGATGTCATTCTGTTTTCTGATATCCTCATTGATTTTTTTTTAGAGTGCTGTAGTTATATATATATATATATATATATATATATATATATATATATATATATATATATATATATACATTTTAGGTATAAAATACATTTACATTTATCATTGGGTGTTTGTACCAGAATATGATGTATCTTAGTTCTTATTTTTTCTCCCATTACCTGTGACCCCTTCACCTCATCCATCCTTCCCTATTTACACAGACTGTGATTCCATTATTTTTTCTTACTCATAATTTTTCTTTTCCCTTCTTGCCTTTCCCCTTCCCCTCCTGCTATCCCCAAACACTTGGACCTTTTCCTATTTCAAATTATCAATTATTCATTTTAATCATTTTCATCCTTATTTACACTTTTAATTTCTCACACGAGAGAAACTATTCGGTATTTACACATGTGTGTCCTATCTATTTCACTTAAGAGTATGGCCTCAATATGCATCCATTTGGCTATAAATGTCTCTAGTTTCTCACTCTTTATGGCTGAGTAGTACTCCATTTTATAAAAAAAGACATCTTCTTTATCCAGTTTCCAGTCGATGGGCACTTGGGCTGTTTCCAAGCTTTAGCTATTACAAACTGTGGTGCTATATACATAGGTGCAGATATATCGCTGTGGTATGATTCTTTTAATTCTTTGGGGAAGATTCCCAGTAGGGGAATAGCTGGGTCAAATGGGACCTGTAGTCCTAGTTCTTTGAGGTATCTCCATACTGACTTCTACAGTGGTTGCACCAATCTACATTCCCACCAACAATGGAGGAGGGTTCCTTTCTCTCCACACCCGTGCCAGAATTTGTTATTGGTTGATTTCTTGATAGCAGCCATTCTTTGTGGGGTGAGGTGGAATCTCAGTGTTGTTTTCATCTACATTTCTTGAATGACCAATGATGTTGAACATATTTTCATATATTTATTTGCTGTTTTTACTTCTTTGTTTGAAAAATGTCTGCTCATTTCAGATGCCCATTTTAGAATTGGGTCTTTGAATTTGGGGGGGGTTGATTTTTTTCAGTTCTTTATATACTCTTGATAGTAGACTTTTATCTGAGGTGCAGCTGCTAAAAATTTCTTCCCACATTCTAGATTGTCTCTTAGCTCATTAGGTAGTTTCTCTTGCAGTGCAGAAGCTTTTTAATACAATGAGATACCAGTTGTTGATTCTTGTACTAGCTCCCGTGCTACTGAAGATTTGTTCATAAAGTCTTTTCCTATGCCAAAGTCTTCAAGAGTTCTACCTAACTTATCTTCCAGCAAGGTTAGTGTTTGTGACTTAATATTTAGATCTTTAATCCACCTCAATCTTAGTTTAGTGCATGGTGATAGGTCTAGTTTTAATCTTTGGCAGGTTGAAATCCAGTTTTTCCAACACCATTTATTAAATAGGCTATTTTTCCTCCAATGAGGGTGGTTGGCTCCTTTCTCAAAGGTGAGGTGGCTGAGTATGTCTGGAGTTGTTTCTGTGTCTTCTAATCTATTCCACTGATCTTTGGGTCTGTTTCATTGCCAGTACGGTGCTGTTTTTACCACAGTAGATTTGTAGAATAGTTTCAAGTTGGGGATTGTGATACCACCAGCCATGTCTCTGTTGCCTAGAATTGTTTTTGCTATTCTAGGTTTCTTCTGTTTCCAAATGAATTTTTGTATTGTTTTCTCTAGTTCTGTGAAGTATATTGTTGGAATTTCAATTGGCATTGCTTTGAACCTATACAGTAGCTTTGGAAGTATGGTCATTTTCACTATATTGGTTCTTCCTATCCAGGAGCAAGGGATGTCTTCCATTTTCTTGTGTCCTCTTTGATCTCCTTCTTCAGAGTGCTGTAGTTTTCAGTGTAGAGGTATTTTGCTTCCTTTGTTAGGTTGATTCCTAGATATTTCATTTTTTTAGATGCTATTGTAAAAGGAATTATTTCCCAAATTTCTCTCTCAATGGGTCTACAATTTGCATATAAGAAGGCTATAATTTTTTGAGTGTTGACCTTGTATCCAACTACTTTACTGAATCTGTCAATTAGGTCTAGAAGACTTCTGACTGAGTTTTTTGGGTCATCTATGTAAAGTATCATATCATCAGCAAATAATGACAGTTTAACTTCTTCCTTTTCTATCTTTATTCCTTTTATTTCTTTCTCTTGTCTAATTGCTATGGCTAATGTTTCCAGAACTATATTGAACAGGGGTGGTGATAGTGGGCATCCTTGTCTTGTTCCTGATTTTAGTGTGAAAGTTTTCAGTTTTTGACCATTTAGTATGATGTTGGCTGTTGGTTTTTCATAGGTAGCCATAATCAGGTTGAGATAAAGACCTTCTATTCCAATTTTCTGTAGCGTTTTTATCATGAATGGGTGCTGGATTTTGTCAAATGCTTTTTCTGCATGTATTGAGATTATCATGTGGTTTTTGTCCTTGACTCTGTTAATATAGTGTATTACATTTATTGATTTATGGATATTGAACCATCCTTGCATCCCTGGGATAAATCTGACTTGGTCAGGGAGTATGATCTTCTTGATGACACTCTGTATTCTGTTTGCTAGTACCTTATTGAGGATTTTTGCATCTATGTTCATTGGGGAGTTTGGTAAGTAGTACTCTTTTTGGTTTGGTTCTTTCCCTGGTTTTGGAATCAAAGTAACACTTGCTTCCAGGAATGAATTTGGAAGCCTTTCTTCCCTTTCAATTTCCTTGATGAGTTTAAAGAGTAATGGTGATAGTTCTTCTTTAAATGTCTTACAGAATTTAGCAGTGAAGACATCAGGACCTGGGCTTTTCTTTGTTGGTAAGTTTTTATTACATTTTCAACTTCACTACTTGTTATTGGAGTGTTTAGAATTTCTATATCTTCTTCATTTAATTTTGGCAATTTGTATGTATCCATTTCTTCTGTGTTTTCCATTTTATTAGAGTACAGCTTCTCCAAGTAGGTATTGATGATTCTCTGGATTTCTGCTGGATTTGTTGTGATTTCCTCTTTTTCATTCTTAATTGCATGGACTTGAGCCTTTTCTTTCCTTTTTTTGATAAGGTTGGCTAAAGGTTTATCGATTTTATTTATTCTTTCAAAAAATCCAACTCTTTGATTCATTGTTTTTTTGTATCATTCTCTTAGTCTCCATTGCATTGATTTCTGCTCGGATCTTTATAACGTCCTTTCTTCTATGAGCTTTGGTTTGTTATGCTCTTTTTTTTCTAGGAGCTTGAGCTTCCACATTAGATTATTTAACTGAGTTCTCTCTATTGTGCTAATATGGGCATTCACTACTATGAATTTCCTGCATAGAATTGCTTTCACTGTGTCCCACAGATTCCTGTATGTTGTACTGGCATTATCATTTACTTGTAGAAATTGTCTAATTTCTTCTTTAATTTCCTCTGTCACCCATTGGTTGTTCAGGAGGGTGTTGTTCAATTTCCATGTGTTTGTGGGATTTTTGCGGTATCTTATGTTATTGATCTCCAATTCTATTGCACTATGCTTTTACATTTACTTAGATATGTTCTATGAGCTAGCATGTGATCTATTTTGGAGAATGACCCATGTGCAGCTGAAAAGAATGTGTATTCTGATTTTCTGGGATGGAACACTCTGTAAACATCTATTAAATCCATTTGTTCAATAGCTTGGTTCAGTTCTAGAATTTCATTGTTAAAATTTTTCTAGTTGATCTGTCTATTTGTGATAGAGGGGTGTTGACATCCCCCATTACAATTGTATTAGTGCTTATTTGGTTTTTCATGTCCATTAAAATTTTTTGTATAGTTGGGGGCATTCATATTTGGTGCATATATATTTAGGATTGTCATCTATTCCTCTTGGATTGTTTCCTTCACAAGTATGTAGTGACCATCTTTGTCTCTCTTAATTAGTTTTGGCTTGAAATCTACTTTTTCTGCAAATAAGATTGCTATCCCTGCTTTTTTCTGGTTTCCTGTTGTGTGGAGAACTGTTTTCCATCCTTTTACTTTCAGTCTATGGATTTCCTTTTGAGTTAGGTGTGTTTCTTGTATACAGCATGTTCCTGGGTTTTGCTTCTTAATCCATTCTGTCCGTCTTTTTCTTTTGATTGGTGAATTGAGGCCATGAACATTGATAGTTATAATTGACAGATATTCACTCATCCTTGTCATGATGTTTTACTCTTGTTGGCTCTTTTATTTCGTATTTCCCCCCCCTTTCACTTTAGTGTCTTACCTTGCATTGTGCCTTCTCTCTGTTGGGCCTCATGGAGTTGTGACCTTCATTATCTTTTTCTAGGATATTGATTAAAATTGTTTGGAGTGCTGGTTTGGTCTTTACAAAATTTCTCAGGTGTTCTTTTTCATGGAAGTATCTAATTTCTCCATTGATTTTGAAAGATAATTTTGCCAGATACAACAGTCTAGGTTGGAAGTTATTGTCTTTTAGGGCTTGAAATAATTCACTCCAGGTTCTCCTTGATTTGAGGGTTTGTGTTGGAAATCTGATGTGATCCTGATTGGCTTCCCTTTGTAGGTGATTTGTTTCTTTTCTCTAACTGCCTGTAGGATTTTGTTCTTCTGTTGGGTTTCTGGGATCTTGACTACTTTCTGTCTAGGTGTAGATTTTTTTTGATCATGCCTGGTTGGAGTTCTATATGCTGAACTTATCCGTACATCCAATTCTCTACCTCTGTCTGGGAAGTTTTCTACTATTACTTCTCTGAACAGTATTTTATGTCAGTTGTACTTTCTCCTGTTTTTTCATGGACTCCTATGAGTCTTATGTTATTCTTCTTTGCATCATCTAGCAGCTGTTGGATTGTTTTCTCATGATCCCTTACTATCTTTAAGAAATCTCTGTTTTCATGGTCCTTCACCGCAATCCTGTCTTCTATATCTGATATTCTGTCTTCAGATTCTCTTAGTCTGCTCTGCATGCTTTCAATGGAGTTTTCAGTCTCCTGAATATCTGTTTGAATCTGTTTCATGGATTCCATTTCTTTCTTATGTTGGGTGATTATGTTTTCCATTTCTTTCTTATGCTGGGCATTCATGGCTTCCAGCATGTTTCTGATCTCATCTATTTTCTTATCTGTTTCTGCTCTAGAGCTTCTAATCATGTCTTTCACTCTGCTCACCATGTCTGTGTTTATCTGGGAGATTATTTCTGTTTTGAATCTTTCTAGAGCCTCATGCATCTTCTTTGTTACTTCCTGTGCTATCAGTTCAGGGTGTCCAAGTGGTTGCTTATTGGACTTTTCCACCTCATTTCCCCCAGAATTTCCTTTTTGTGGTGTGGAAGCCTGAGTCTGTGCCTTGCTTAAGTGTCTTCTCATTTTTGTTTTTGGTACTGTCCTTGGTTTTATTCCTGGGTTGATATTTCAAAATTGCTTAATGTAGGTATGTTGGTTGCTTTTGTTTAAAACCCTTGTGGAATGATTGCTTTTCAGAGGTGTGTTCCAGATATAGCTTGTGTTTGGGTTTTGAGACTCTAATGCCTCTGAGGCTATTTTATTTTCTTTATACCAGGAAGGAAAACTAATTAGATCAATCACAACATGTTAGCCCAAATGACATAGTCAGCAATACCATCGCATCAAGCACAGCTTAGAAAATGACAATTTGTGGTAGTTATTAATCTATCACATTTAACTATGTGAGTTAAATTAAAACCGAGGACCAAGCCAACATAAGTTTATAATGAATAAACTCTTCAATGTAGCATCTTTCCCCTTCAGGGTGGGGAGTTAAAAGTAGTTGCTCATGGAGGCACAGGTAGAAAGAACAGGTAAGATTAGTGGTGAGGCCAGAAGACACAGAAAGATCACACAAACTTTAAGAAGTTGTTAAAGGCAAGAAAGAAAGGCAAAATGAAAGAACAAAGATGTGAATAGAATCATCTAACAGCAACAGGAAGGGTGGATACCGAATTTACTTTCCTTTAAACTTAATGATAATCAAGAGAAGGAAAAAGAGAAGAAAAAAACAATAAGGGAGAAATCTGAATTCAGTGCAGAAAGGAACCAATGGGGAGATTAGGAGCAATGTAGGACAGCAAGAGAATGAGTGAGAGAGAGAGAGAGAAAGAAAAGATAAAAGAAAGAAAAGAAAGAAAAGCAAAACTTTGAAGAGTAGAAAAAAAGTAAAACTTAAGAATTAAAAATAAGAGAAAAAAATTTTTCTTTTCTTTTTTGAAAATAGCAATAAAAATTATGGGCCTCCTTCAGGGGTTGTCTCTGCTGTCACAGTAGGCAACGTAGGAATCCATGTGCATATACGAGTCACTGAGTCTCAGCAAGGCAGCAGCAGACCAAGTACAGTGGTCTGATGTGCCTTTATTGTAGAGATTCTCTTTAATTTTCCGCTGAGCTTCAGTTTTCATCAAGGACCCTGAGAAGCCCTCTTTCTGTTACTAACTTCTGCTCTATCTTGTGGCGCTCAGCACAAGGGTCTTTATAATCTCCTGTGCCTCTGTAGTGTGGGACCATGTAGGAGAAAAGCCAGAAGGCCAGAGGCGTGCCGGGGGGGGGGGTTGGGCCTTGCAGGTTCCAGTGCGGCTAAGTGGACCTCACGGCGGCGTGGGCGGGGCTCGGGACGCCCGCGGAACTTCAAGCTGCTTGTCTCTGCTGGCTGGTAGTGCTAGGAGATCGTCAGATGGGGGTGGGACTGCACATCTCCCCTGGGACCTCACCATGGCCTGCGCGGGGCCAGGGATGGCTGTGGAGTTTCAAGCTGCTTGTTTTTCCTGTCTGGTCGCATTTGGTCAGAGTGCTGTAGTTTTAAAAGTAGAGGTCTTGTAGTTCCTTCGTTAGATTGATTCCTAGGTATTTCATTTTTTTGGATGCTTTTGTTTCTCCAGTTTCTCTCTCAGTGAGTCTGTTGTTCATGTACAGGAAAGCTATTGATTTTTGAGTGTTGATATTGTATCCAGCTACTCTATTGATTTATGTTATTAAGTCTAGAAGTCTTTTGGTAGTTTTGGGGATCTTCTACATAGTGTCATGTCATCTGCAAATAATGACAATTTAGCTTCTTCATTTCCTATCCTCATTCCATTTATTTCTTTTGCTTGTCCAATTGCTGTGGCTAATATATCCAGAACTATATTGAACAGGAGTGGTGATAGTGGACACTTTTGCCTTGTTCCTGATTTTAGCATGAAAGATTTCAATTTTTCTCCATTTACTATGATGTTGGCTTTTGGTTTTTCATAGATGGATTTTATTGGGTTGAGATAAAGACATTTTATTCCAATTTTCTATAGAGCTTTCATCATGAATGACTGTTGGATTTTGTCGAATGCCTTTTCTGCATCAATTGAGATGATCATATGCTTTTTTCTTGACTATGTTAATAAAATATATTACATTTATTTATTTGCATGTTGAAATATTCCTGCATCCCTGGGATGAATCCTAATTTGTCAGGGTGTATCATCTACTTGATGATCTTCTGCATTCTCTTTGCCAGCATCTTATTTAGTATTTTTTGCATCTATGTTTATTAGTATGATTGACCTATAGTTTTCTTTCTCAGTCGGGTCTTTTCCTGTTTTTGGGATCAAGGTGATGTTTGCTTCCAGGAGTGAATTTCACAGTACTGCTTTTATTTCAATTTCATTTAAGAGTTTAAATGGTAGTTCCAATATCTTTTCTCTAAATGTCTTGTAGAATTCAGCAGTGAATCAATCAGGACCCAGACTTTTCTTTGTTGGTAAGATTTTAATTTTGTTTGCAATTTTGTTGATGATATTAGGCTTTTCAGAATTTTTATATCTTCTTGGTTCAACTTTGTTAATTCATATGTATCTAGAAATCTGTTCATTTCTTCTGAGTTTTTTATCTTATTGGAGTACATGTTCTCAAGGTAGCTATTAATGATCCTCTGAATTTCTGCTGGGTCTGTAGTAATTTCACCCTTTTCATTCCTAATTGCATGAATTTGAGCCTTTTCTTTCCTTTTTTGGTAAGGCTGGCGAAGGGTTTGTCAATTTTATTTATTCTTTTGAAAAACCAAATCTTTGCTTCATTGATTTTTTGTATCAATCTCTTAGACTCAAATGCATTGATTTCTACTCTGATCTTTATAATTTTTTTTCTTATATGAGCTTTGGGTTTGTCCTCTTCTTTTTCTAGAAACTTGAGGTGCAGCATTAGGTTGTTTATTTGAGCTTAGCTTCCTAATATGCATATTCACTGCAATGAATTTCCCTCATAAGCCTGCTTTCATTGTGTCCCATAAATTCTTGTATGTTGAATTGGCATTGTCATTTAATTGTAGAAACTGTCTAATTTCTTCTTAAATTTCCTTTGTGACTCATTGGTTGTTCAGGACGGTGTTATTCAATTTCCATGTTTTTATGGAGTTCTTGTGGTTTCTTTTGCTATTGATCTAAAATTTCATTGCACTATGACCTGATAACACACAGGGGATAAATTCAGTTCCTTTGCATTTTCTTATGCATGTTTTATGAGCTATTATGTCATCGGTTTTGGAGAACAACTGATGTGCAGCTGAAAAGAATGTGTATTCTGATTTTATGGGGTGGATCACTGTGTAAACATCTATAAAGTCCATTTGTTCAAGAGTTTGGTTGAGTTCTAGTATTTTGCTGTTGATTTTTTGTCAGGTTGATCTATTTGTGACAGTGGGGTATTGAAGTCCCCCATACTATTGTATTAGCGGTTATTAGATTTTTCATGTTCATTAATATCTGTTTTATATAGTTGGGCGAACTAGCATTTGTTGCATATGTACTTATGATTGTGATCTCTTCCTCTTGGATTGTTCCCTTTATAAGGATGTAGTGACCTTCTTTGTCTTTCTTAATTAGTCTTAGTTTGAAATCCACATTGTCTGCAAATAGAATATCTACCACTGCTTTTTTTTTTTAGTTCCTGTCACATGAGTATTGTTTTCCAGACTTTGACATTCAGTCTATGAATTTCTTTTAGATTTAACTGTGTTGCTCATAAGTATCATATTGTTGGATATTAGTTCTTTTTTTTTTTTTTTTTTTTTTTTTTGGTACCAGGCATGAAACTCAGGACCTTACTCTTGTCAGTCAAGCGTGGAACAACTGAACTAAATCCCTGGCCCAAATATTACTTCTTGATCCATTCTGGTTGTCTATTTCTTTTGATTGTTGAACTGAGACCATTAACATTAATGGTTATAACTGATATATATTGACTTACCCCTATCATGATCATTTCCTCTGGTTGAATTCCCTCTCCCCTTTCACATTTAATTTCTTCCCTTGCCCATTAAATTCATTCCATTGGGCTTCAAGGAGTTGTGACCCTCATTGTCATTTCCTAAGATATTGTATAGAATTTTTGGAGTGCTGGTTTGTATTCATGAAATTCCGCAGGTGATTTTTGTCATGAAAGTGTCTCATTTCTTGATCAATTTTGAAAGATAATTTTTCAGGGTACATATATTTGGGTTGGAGGTTGTTTTCTTTTTTTTTTGCATTAAATTCTTTTATTGGTACATTGTAGGTATACAACACAATTACATTTCTCATTGGGAATTGTACCTTTATATAATGCATCTTGGTACTTATTTTTTCCCCATTCCTAGCCCTCCCTTCACGCCCTCCACCCTACCCTATTTATAAAGATTTTATTTCCATTGTTTCCATTTCTCATCATTTTTTCCTTTCCCTTCTTTCCTTTCCCCTGCCCCTCCCACTAACCCTACCCCTTTGGACCTTTTCTTCCTATTTTACATTATCGATTATTCATTCTAATCATTGGTGCATTTTAGGTATACAATATAATGACATTCATCATTGGAAATTTGCACCTTTACATAGTCTCTCTTGGTTCTTATTTTTCACCCTTGCCCAGCCCTCCCTTCCACCCCTCCATTCCTCCCTATTTACAAAGATTTTGTTCCTATTTTTCCATTTTCTCATATTAAACCCATTCTCTTCTATCCTTTCCTGTACCCCTCCCACTTCTTCTCCTTTGCCCCTTTTCTTCCTATTTCACATTACCTATTATACATTTAGTCCTTATTTACACTTTCAGTTTCTCACACCAGAGAAACTATTCTGTATTTCCACATGTGTGTCCTATTTATTTCACTTAAGAGTATTGCCTCAATGTGCATCCACTTAGCTATAAATGTCTCTAATTTCTCATTATTTATGGCTGAGTAGTACTCCATTTTATAAAAAAACCACATTTTCTTTATCCAGTCCCAGTTGATGGGCATTTGGGCTATTTTCAAGTTTTAGCTATTACAAACTGCGCTGCTATGAACGTGGGTGCACATATATCACTGTGGCATGATTCTTTTAATTCTTTGGGGAAGATCCCCAGCAGTGGAATAACAGGGTCAAATGAGACTTCCAGTCCTAGTTCTTTGAGGCATCTCCATACTGATTTCCACAGTGCTTGCACCAGTCTACACTCCCACCAGCAGTGGAGCATGGTTGCTCTTTCCTCGCAGCCCCGCCAGCATTTGTCATTGGTTGATTTCATGATAGCAGCCATTCTTTCTGGAGTGAAGTGGAATCTCAACATTGTATTCATTTGCATCTCTCTAATGACCAGTGATGTTGAACATTTTTTCATGTATTTATTTGCTATTTCTACTTCTTTGTCTGAGAAATATCTGTTCATTTCAGATGCCCATTTTTGGATTGGGTCTTTAAATTTGGGAGGTCTGATCTTTTTAAGTTCTTTATAGATTCGAGATAGTAGACCTTTGTCTGAGGAAGAGCAGGTGAAGAATTTTTCCCACATTGTGGGTTGTCTCTTCACACTGCTGGTGGTTTCTCTTGCTTTGCAGAAGCTTTTTAATAAGAAGAGATCCCATTTGTTGATTGTTTGTGCTAGTTCACGGGCAGCTGAGGTTTTGTTCATAAAATCTTTTCCTACACCAATATCTTCAAGGGTTCTACCTAACCTCTGTTCCAACTGGTTCAGACTTTCTATTTTAATATTTAGATCTTGAATCCATTTTGATTTTAGTTTACTGCATGGTGAGAGATACAGGCCTAGTTTTAATCTTTGGCAAGTTGAAGCCCAATTTTTCTAGGACCATTTATTAAAGAGACTATCTTTCCTCCAGTGAGGGCGTTTGGCTCCTTTGTCAAAGATGAGATGGCTGAGTGTGTCTGGCATTGTTTCTGCATCTTCTAATGTGTTCCACTGGTCCTCAAGTCTGTTTCTTTGCCAGTTCCATGCTGTTTTTATCACAGTAGCTTTCTAGTATAGTTACAGGTTGGGGATTGTGATACCCCCTGCCATGTCTCTGTTACCTAGACCTGCTTTTGCTATTCTGGGTCTCTTCTTGCTCCAAATGAATGTTTGGATTGTTTTCTCGAGGTCTATGAAGTATGCTGGTGGGATCTCAATTGGAATTGCATTAAATCTATATAGCAGTTTTGGAAGTATGGCCATTTTCACTCTATTAATCCTTCCTACCCAGGAGCAGGGAATGTCTGTCCATTTTCTGATATCATCTTCAATCTCTCTTTTCAGAGTGCCATAGTTTTCAGAGAAGAGGTCTTTGATTTCTTTCGTTAGGATGATTCCTAGGTATTTCAGTTTTTTGGATGCTATTGTGAAAGGAATTATTTGCCCTATTTCTCTCTCAGTGAGTCTGTCATTTGTGTAGATGAAAGCTATTGATTTTTGTGTGTTGATCTTGTAACCAGCTACTTGACTCAATTTGGTTATTAAGTCTGGAAGACTTTTGATGGAGTTCTTGGGGTCTTCTATATAGAGTATCATGTCATCTGCCAATAATGACAATTTGACTTCTTCATTTCCTATCTTTATTCCTTTTATTTCTTTCTCTTGTCTAATTGCCATGGCTAATGTTTCCAGAACTACAATGAACAAGAGTGGTGATAGTGGATATCCATGTCTTGTTCCTGATTTGAGTGTGAAGGATTTCAGTTTTTGACCATTTAGTATGATATTGGCTGTTGGTTTTTCATAGATGGCCTCTATCAGTTTGAGGTAGAGACCATCTATTCTAATTTTTTGTAGGGTTTTTATCATAAATGCATGTTGGATTTTGTCAAATGCTTTTTCTGTGTCTATGGAGATAATCATATGGTTTTTGTCCTTGGCTCTATTGATATAGTGTATTACATTAATTGATTTTCATATATTGAACCATCCCTGCATCCCTGGTAGAATCCCACTTGATCAGGGTGTATGATCTTCTTGATGACCTTCTGCATTCTGTTTGCCATTATCTTATTAAGGATTTTTGCATCTATGTTCATTAGTGAGATTAGCCTATAGTTCTCTTTTTCAGTTGGGTCTTTCTCTGCTTTGGGGATCAAGGTGATGCTTGCTTCCAGGAATGAATTTGGAAGTATTGCCTCCCTTTCAATTTCATTGAAGAGTTTAAACAGTAGTGGCAGCAGTTCCTCTCTAAATGTCTTGTAGAATTCAGCAGTGAAGCCATCAGGGCCTGGGCTTTTCTTAGTTGATAAGTTTTTAATTACATTTTCAATTTCATTGGTTGATATTGGGTTGTTCAGAATTTTTAGATCTTCTTCATTCAACTTTGGTAATTCATATGTATCTAGGAATCTGTCCATTTCTTCTGTGTTGTCCAACTTATTGGCATATAGGTTGTGGAAGTAGGTATTGATGATCCTCTGGATTTCTGCTGGGTCTGTTGTAATTTCACCCTTTTCATTCCTAATTGCATGGATTTGGGCCTTTTCTTTCCTTTTTCTGACAAGGTTGGCTAAAGGTTTGTCAATTTTGTTGATTCTTTCAAAGAGCCAACTCTGGGCTTCATTGATTTTTTGTATTGTTCTCTTAGTCTCTATTGCATTGATTTCTCCTCTGATCTTTAAAATTTCCTCCCTTGGATGAGCTTTGGGGTTGTCCTGCTCTTCTTTTTCTAGAAGTATGAGGATCAGCATCAGGTTAATTGGGCTCATTCTGTTTTCCTAATATGCGTATTCACTGCTATGAATTTCCCTCATAATACTGCTTTCATTGTGTCCCATAGATTCCGATATGTTGTATTGTCATTGTCATTTAATTGAAGGAACTGTCTGATTTCTTCTTTAATTTTCTCTGTGACCCATTGTTTATTCAGAAGTGTGTTGTTCAATTTCCTTGTGCTTATGAAATTTTTTGAGTTTCTTTTGCTCTGGATCTCCAATTTCATCTCACTATGGTCTGATAATATACAGGTGATAACTTCATTTCCTTTGCACTTACTTAAACATGTTCTATGTGTGAGTATGTGGTCTATTTTGGAGAATGAGCCATGTGCAGCTGAGAAGAATGTGTATTCTGATTTTGTGGGGTGGAAGACTCTGTAAACATCTGTTAAGTTCATTGGTTCAAGAGTTCGATTGAGTTCTAGTATTTCATTACTTATTTTTAGTCTACTTGATCTATCTACTTGTGACAGTGGGGTGTTGAGGTCCCCCACTACAATTGTATTAGTGCATATATGACTTTCATGTCCATTAGTATTTGTTTTATATAGTTGGGTGCACTAGTGTTTGGTGCATAGATATTTATGATTGTCATCTCTTCCTCTTGGATTCTTCCCTTTACAAGGATGTAGTGTCCTTCTTCTTCTCTCTTAATCAGTGTTGGTTTGAAATCTACTTGATCTGCCAAGAGGATAGCTACTCCTGCTTTTTTTCGGGTTCCTGTCTCATGCAGTATTGTTTTCCACCCTTTAACTTTCAGTCTATGAGTTTCCTTTTGAATTGTGTTTCTTGTATGCTGCATATTGTTGGATTTTGCTTCTTGACCCATTCTGCCAGTCTACTTCTTTTGATTGGTGAATTGAGACCATTAACGTTGATGGTTATAACTGAAACATATTGACTTGTCATTGCCATGACTTTTTCTTTTTGTTGAGTTCTCCCCCTTTACATTTAATTTCTTGTCATGCCAGATGGGTTCATTCCGCTTTGCTTCCTGGGGTTGTGATCCTCAATGTCTGTTCCTAGGATATTGTGTAAAATTCTTTGGAGTGCTGGTTTGGTATTCATGAAGTTCCTAAGGTGCTCTTTGTCATGAAAATATCTTATTTCTCCATCCATTTTGAAAGATAGTTTTGCAGGGTACATCAATCTGGGTTGGAGGCTGTTTTCTTTTAGGGCTTGGAATATGTCACTCCAAGCTCTTCTTGCCTTGATGGTTTGTGTTGAGAAGTGTGCTGTGATTCTGATGGGCTTTCATTTGTATGTGATTTGTTGCTTTTCTCTGAGTGCTTGGAGAACTTTGTTTTTCTGTTGCGTTTCTGGAATCTTAACAATTATATGCCTATGTGTAGATTTTTTTTGATCAAGGCTATTTGGAGTCCTGTATGCCTCACTTATCTGTATGTCAAGGTGTTTTCCCCTGCTTGGGAAGTTTTCTGCCATTATTTCTGTGAAGAGAATTTTTTATGTCATCTGCACTCTCTCCTGTTTCTTCATTGACCCCAATCAGTCTCATGTTATTCTTTTTTGCATCATCTAGCAGCTGCTGGATTGATTTCTCATGTTCCCTTATAATTTTGAAGCAATTTTTCTTTTCCCGGTCACTAATTGCAATCTTATCTTCTATATCTGAAATTCTGTCCTCACATTGGCTCATTCTGCTGTGTAGACTTTCAATGGAGTTTTTCATGTCCTGTAAATCTATTTGCATCTGTTTTATGGATTCCCTTTGTTTCTTATGTTGGGATTCCATCATGTTCCTGAGCTCCTCTCTAGATTTATTAATCATGTCTTGCACTAGGCGCACAATTTCTCCTGTTATCTGAGAAATTATTTCTGATTTCATTTTTTCCAGATCCCCTTTTGTTACCAGTTCAGTGGGTCCAGGTGGTTGAGTATCAGAGTTTTCCATCTCATTTCCCTTTGTGGTTGCTGTAGGTGATCTGGAAGTCTGGTTTTGAGACTTATTTACATGTTTTGTCATTTCGACTTGGGGGGTGGGCTGTTAGCACCTGTGCGGATTACCTCCTCTGAGCTGGTTGAGGTGGGACAGGGGCCAGGAGCAGCGGTAGGGATGGTGACACAAAAGCCCTTTCCTCTGGGCTGGGAGCAGCAGGAGGGATGGTGACTGGGAAGCCCATTCCTCTGGACCAGGAGCAGTGGGACAACGGATCAGAAGCCCCTACCTCTGGGCCAGGAACAGTGGGACTCAGTACCTTGGTCTGGTGTTCTGGTGTTCTCTGTGTCTTTGTAGTGTGGAATCAGGTGGCTGCCTGTCTGCAGCAGGGTGATTTTGTGTCTTCCGCTTGGCTCAGGACCTCAGTAGGGTGTGCACAGACCTGCCTCTCTGCAGCAGGCTGATTTGGTGTGTGTTCTGCACAACTGGCGACTTCGGTAGGCTGTGGGCAGACCTGCCTGTCTGCAGCGGGGTGATTAGGTGTCCTCCATTCGACTCAGGACCTTGGTAGGGCATGCACAGATCTGCCTGTGTGCAGCGGGTTGATTCCGCGTGTTCCATGCGACTGGGGACTTTGGTAGGGTGTCCAGGTTGTTTTCTTTTAGGGCTTGAAACACTTCACTCCAGGCTCTCCTTGACTTGAGGGTTTGTGTTCAGAAGTCTCATGTGATTCTGATGGGCCTATCTTTGTGTATGATTTGTTTCTTTTCATTAACTGCTTTTAATATTTTGTTCTTATGTTGGATTTTTGGAATCTTGACTGTTATATGCCTAGGTATAGATTTTTTTTATCATGGTTAGTTGGGATCCTATATGCCTCACTTATTTGTTTGTGAAATTCTTTTCCTCTGCTTGGGCATTTTTCTACCATTACTTCTGTGAAGAGTTTTTATGTCTTTTTCACTATCTCCTGCTTTTCATTGACTCTTCTCAGTTTCATGTTATTCTTCTTTGCATCATCCAGAAGCTTCTTGATTGATTTCTTATGGTCTCTTGCTATTTTTAAGAAGTCTTTCTTTTCTTGATCACTATGCACAATCCTGTCTTCTATAATCTGTTATTCTGTTCTCACATTGGCCTATTCTGCTGCATATACTTTCAGTGGTGTTTTTAATCTATTGGACGTCTGTTTGAGTCTGTTTTATGAATTCCATTTCTTTCCTGTGCTGGGTGTTCATTGACTCCATCATGTTCCTGAGCTCCTCTATATTTTTATTTGTTTTTGCTCTAGAGTCACTAATCATGTCTTTTTCTATGGTTACCATGTCTGTTGTTATCTGAGAAATTATTTTTTATTTAAATTTTTCTAGATCCTCTTTCATTGGCAGGTCAGGAAGTCCAGGTGGTTGACTTTCAGATCATTCCATCTTGCCTCCTGAATTTCCCTTTGGTGATCTGAAAGTCTGGGTTTTTGTCTTGTTTAGGTGTCTTTTCATTTCTATTTTTTGTTATGTTGATGTTTTTGCTTAAATTACTGAGTTGCTCCTTGTAAATTGCTTATTGCAAGTATATTTATTGCTAGTATTTAGAGCCCTTAGGGAATGTCTACTTCTTTGATTGTCTTCCAGGTATAGTTGGCCTTTTGGTTTTGAGTCTGTAATGGTCCTTAAGGAATCTCAGTCTTGGTATAACAGGAAGGACAACTGACTATACCAATCACATCACCTTAGCCAAAGTAATACAATCAACATCAAGAATAGCATGAAACACAACTTAGAATATGACTAATTGTGGTAGCTATTATTCTGACATCTTTAACTGCATAACCTAGACTTGTTGTATTAAAAATAAAGGATTCACCAGAAATATGTTTACAGTGAATCAGCCCTTCAATATAGTTGCTTTACCCTCCAGGCAGAAGACTTAGAATGAGTTGGGGGGGGGTAGTGAAACAGAATGAGAAGGAGAGGTTAGAGGTTAGAAACAGGGATAGAGAACACAGGAGGATCACAGAAACTTTGGGAAGCCAGTGAAGACAGGAGGAAAAGAGGGAGCAAACAAATTAAAACAAGAACAGAACAAACTAACATCAATAGGAAAATAAAAAACTGTATTCATACTCCTATAACAATAAAAACAATCAAGAAAAAAACAGAATAGAAGAAAAACAGGAAGAAAAAACAAAATAAATGAAGAAGAAAAAAGAAATAAAAAGGCCTCTTTCAGGTGTGTCTCTGCTATTGCTTGTATACAAATAAGCAGCAGTGTTCAGAACTGAATTAATCAGTAGATTAATCTCACCAAGCTAGCCATAGTTCACTGAGAGTCAGGCAGGCTTCTTGCTGCAAAGCCAGAATTGAGCTCTCTGACTTCCTGTGGGTTAGGAACAACGCTACAGCATTCTACTGCAGGTTTGAGCTGCCCTTCCCTAGTAGCAAGTCTGGGTTTGGTAGGAGGTGCTGGTCCAAACCACTCACCAACTTCTGTAGTCTGCTCTGTCTTCACTGTTCCAATGGCCTTTAATTTTCAATGACAAGCTTCAGAGAGGCCCTCTCTCTCCTGATCACCACTGCACCATCTTTCTGACATCATAGCAATGGCCTCCCTGACCCTGGCTGCCTCTGCTGCATGCATCTGAATCCCTGCTCAGGAGCATGGGATGCCCATGCTGGCATTGGAGGCACATATCTTGTGGCATTTTGGATGGGAGGTGCACATATGTACAAATAAAGGATAATACAAATACAATATACTGAAACTTATGGGAGACAATGTAAGCAGTCCTGAGAGGGAAATTTATCACACTGAATTCTCACATCAGGAAAGCAGAACAAGCTCAAATAAAAAAACTTAATGTTGAACCTCAAACTTCTAGAAAAAAAGGACAAGTCAATCATAAAGAGGGAGGAAATAATAAAGATCAGAGCAGAAATTAATGCAACTGAGACAAAGAAAATAATACAAAGAATCAATGAATCAAAGAATTGTTTCTTTGAAAGATTACATAAAATTGGTAAACCCTTAGCCAACCTTATCCAATAAAGGAAAGAAAAGACTCAAATTTATCCAATTAGGAAGGAAAAGGGTTAAATCATAATAGATCCTATAGAAATCCAGAAGATCATCAACACCTACTTAGAGAAACTTTATTCTAATAAAATGTAAAACACAGAAGAAATGGACAGATTCCTAGAGTCATATGAATTGCCAAATCTGAAACAAAAAGAGATTAAAATTCTAACTAACTAAATATTAGCCATTAAAATTGAAAATGTATTGAAAACTTACCAAGAAAAAAGTCCAGGTCCTGATGGTTTCACTGCTGAATTCTACAAGAAATTTGGAGGAGATCTAATGCCACTATTCTTCAAACTCTTCAATGAAGTTGGAATAAAAGCAATATTTGCAAGATCATTTCTGGAAGAAAGTATAACCATAATACCAAAACCAGAGAAAGACCCAAGCAAAAAAGAAAACTACAGGCCAATCTCCCTAATGAACATAGATGCAAAAATCCTCAAGAAGATACTGGCAAACAGAATGCAACCAATCATCAAAAAGATTATACACAATGACAAAGTAGGATTTATCCCAGTGATGCAGGGATCCCTCAGCACACACAAATCAATAAATGCAATACATCATGTCAACAGAGCCAAAGACAAAATTCACAGGCTCATCTCAATAGACGCAGAAAAAGCATTTGATAGATTCCACCACCCATTCAGGAAAAACCCCTACATAAAATGGGAATAGATGGTCTTTATCTCAATCTGTTCAACTCCATCCGTGACATAACAACAGCCAACATCATACTAAATCGTCAAAAATTGAAAGCATTCACTGTAAAATCAGGAACAAGACAAGGATGTCCACTATCATCATTCCTATTCAATATAGTTCTGGAAACATCAGCTACAGCAATTAGACAAAAGAAAAAAAAAAGGAAGAAAGATAGGAAAGGAAGAAATTAAATTATCATTACTTGTAGATGACATGATCCTGTGCATAGAAAACCCAAAGTCTCCAGAGCAGATCTGGATTTAATAATCTCTAGATTTTATAACCAAATTCAGTAGCATAACTGGATACAAAGTGAACACTCAAAAATCAATAGCGCACCTGTACACAGATAATGAACTCACTGACAGAGAAATTAGGAAACAACACTTTTCACAATAGCATCAAAAAGGAAATAATTAGCAATCAATTTAACAAAGGAAGTAAAAGACCTTTACATTGAAAATTACAGTGCTCTGAAAAGGAGACTGAAGAGGACATCAGAAAATGGAAAGATATCCCTTGCTGTCAGAGGAAGAAGCAACATAATGAGAATGGCCATACTCCCGAAATAATTATACAGATTTAATGCAATCCCAATAAAAATACCATTCGCATATCTCACAGTAGAAGAGAAATCATTCCTAAAATTCATTTGGAAACAGAAGAGACCTAGAATAACAAAAACAATTCTGGGCAACAAAGGCAAGGCAGTGGGTATTACATTCCCTGATTTGAGATTGCACTACAGAGCTACTGTTGTAGAAACAGTGTGGACTGGCAAAAAAAAAAAAAAAAAAAAAAAAAAAGACCTGAAGACCAATGGAGTAGATTAGAAAATACAGAAAGCACCTCAAACACAATCAGCCACCTTGTCTTTGACAAATGGGCCAAACACCTTCACTGGAAGAAAGATAATCTCTTTAGTAAATGGTGGTATAAAACTGACAACATGCCAAGGACTAAAACTATACCCATGTCTTTTATTGTGCCCTTATCTAAAATTGAAATGGATAAAAGATCTAAATACTAAAACAGAAATACTAAATCTGCTAGAAGAGAGAATATGAAGAACTCTTGAGGACATAGGTGCAGTTAATGACTTCGTGAACAAAACTCTGACCACATAGGAAATACTACAAAGAATCAACAACTGGGATCTCATCTTATTAAAAAGCTTTTGCACAGCAAAAGAAATCACCAACAGAGTGAAAAGACAACCCACAGAATGGGAACAATTTGAGCCATTTGTTCCTCAAAAGGTAATATCTAGAACATAAAAAATTGTAAAATATCAGAATTCCAAATGTAAAGACCCAATCTAAAAATAGCCATATGAGATGAATACACACTTCTCAGATTTAGAAGCAAAAATGAGAAATAAATACATCAAAAAGTGTTCAATATCACTGATCACTCAAGGGATGAAAATAAAAACAATGCTGACATTCCATCTCACTCCAGAAAGAATGGCTATTATGAAGAATCCACCCAATAACAAATGCTGGTGTGAGGAAAAAGGAACTTTTCTTCACTGTTGGTAGGAGTGTAGACTGGTGCAACCACTGTGGAAATCAGTGTGGATAGTCCTCAAAAAACTAGGATTAATGGTCCCATTTGACCTAGCTACTCCCCTTCCCAAAGGAATTGAAAGCATCATACCACAGTGATATATGCACACTCATGTTTATAGCAGCAGTTTGTAATAGCTAAATATGGAAAACAAACCAAATGCCCATCAACTGATGAATGGATAAAATAAATGTGCTTAAAAGAGGAAAGGTCTCTTGTAGCTCACATTTTTTAGAGGTTTTAGCCTATAATCAGCTGCCTCCAAGGCAGGGTGGATGGCAGGAAGGCATTGCAGAGGGAAAACAGTTCATGGTGGGCAGAAGGTATTAAAGCAAGCAAGGGACCACAGTCTTTTCTAGACCTTATATGTCTTATCCAGGACACTTAGGATGGGTAGCACTCACACCTTTAATCCTAGTGCCCTTGATTCACCTTGATGCACCATGAATCAATTGCAGCACCACACACTGAAGATCCAACCCATTCTGAAAAAGCCCTGACTGTGACTGCATGAGGCTTTGAGGTGACATCTAGACACAAGACACAAGCCATAACAAGTTGTGATAATGGACATCCTTTGCTTGTTCCTGATTTTAGAGGGAAAGCTTTCAGCTTCTCTCCATTTAGTATGATGTTGGCCTTTGGGTGTTACAAAAGACTTTTATCAGGTTGAGATAAAGACATCCTATTCCTATATTCTCCAAGTTTTCACTACAAATGGATGTTGGATTAATTATTATTATTTTAATTGTTATATGATTTTTCCATGCTTCTACTTATTCCATCTATTACATTTATTGATTTATACATGTTGAACTATTCCTGCATCCCTGGAATGAATCCTAGTTGGTTATGTTGTATGATCTTTATGATCATATGCTAGATTCTGTTTGCCAATATCTTGTGGAATGTTTTTGCATCTGTGTTCATTTTTAGGTCTCTTTTATGGTCTTGCAATAAGAGTAATGTTTGCTTCCAGGAATGACTTTTGGATTGCATTTCTTTCAATTTTGTTAAAGAGTTTGAGGAGTACGAGTACTAGGTTGTGTCTAAACTTCTTGTAGAATTCAGTAATGAATCTATCAAGATTTGTGCATTTTTTAGTTGGTAGTTTTTTATTGCTTCCTCAATTTCACTGAGTGATATTGGCTTATTCAGGATGTTAATATCTTCTCATTTATGTTTTGGTAGTTCATATGTATTTAAAAATTTATGAATTTCCTCTGAATTTTCCATTTTATTAGTGTATAGGTTCTCAAACTAGTTACTGATAATTTTCTAGATTTCAGCAGAATCTGTAGAGATTTCACTGTTTTCATTTCTAATGACATGAACTTGGTTTTTTTTCTGTCTTTATGTTGATAAGATTGTCTAAAAGTTTGTCTATTTAGTGTTTCAAAGAACCAACTCTTTGATTCATTATTTTGTATTGTTTTTAGTCTCAAATTCATTAATTTTTGCTCTAATCTTTGTAATTTCAATCCTTATATAATCTTTGGGTTTGAATTTTTCTTATTTTTTTCTAGGATTTTGGACCTAAGTTATTTATTAGACCACATTCTGTTTTTCTGATGTGGGAAAACACTTTTATGAACTTACTTTTCAGAAATGCTTTCATTGTGTCTCATAAGTTCTGGTATGGCACACTGGTACTATTGTTTCATTGTAGAACCTATAGTTTCTTCATTAACTTCAACTCTGATCCACTGATTATGTAAGCTGGTACTATGTAATTTCCATGTGTTTGCATAGTTTCTGTGGTGACTTTTGCCATTAATTTCTAGTTTCTGTGCAGTATGGTACAGTAATATGCATAGGATAATTTCAATTATTTTGCATTTAACTAAGCATGTTTATTAGCTAGTATGTCATCTATTTTAGAAAATCTCCCATATGTTGCTGACAAGAATGTGTACTCAGTTGTTGTTGGATGGAACATTCTGTAGATATCTATTAATTCCATTTGTTCTAAGGTTTGGTTCAACTATGATATTTATTTGTTAATTTTTTGTCTAGTTCATCTTTCCATTTGTGACAGTGAGGTATTGAGGTCCCCTATTACATTTGTATTGATGTTTGTCTGACTTTTCATATTCATTAGTGTTTGTTTTATGAAGTTTGATGCACCAGTATTTGATGCATATGTTTTTAATTGTTAATTCTTCCTGTTGAATTGTCCCTTAACCAATATGTAGTGACTTTCTTTGTCTATTCTTATCAGTTTTAGCTTAAAATCCACTTTGCTTGAACTGAGAATAGCAATTTCTTGGGGTTTTTTCTGGGTTCTCATTGCATGGAATATTGTTTTCCATCCTTTCATTTTAAATCTGAGTATCTTTTTTGAATTAAAGGTGGTTTTTGTATGTGCATACTTTTGGGTTTTCATTCTTGACCGCTCTTGCCATTTTGTGGGGGATTTTGGGGTACAGGGAATCAAACTTAGGACCTTGCACTTGTCAGGCAGATATGGCACCACTGAGCCACATCCCCAGCCTCCCAATTTGTTTTTTCATTGGGGGACTGAGGCTAAATTGAGGGACATTACTGAGAGGTATTGATTTATTCCTGTCATTGCATTATTTTCCTGATGCTGATTTCCTCATTTTTTCCCTTTTGCTTATCTGCTCATCCTACCAGGTCTATTCATTCTTTTATACTTATTGATATTGTTGGCCTCATTGTTTGTTTCTAGGATATCTTGGAAAATTTTTGTAATTCTAGTTTGGTGGTTACGAATTTCTTGAGGTTCTCCTACTTGTGGAAATGCCTTATTTTCTATCAATTTATTTTTTAGGGCTTGAAACCCTTCAAGCTCTCTCTCTGGGCCTTTAAGGTTTTTTTTTTTGAAAAGTCATCTGTGATGGTAATGTGTTTACTTTTGCATGTGATATTTTGCCTTTCTTTAACACCTTTCAAGATTTGGCCCCTGCGATGAACTTCTGGAAGTTTTAGCATAATGTTGTGTGGAGAGGTTTTTTTTGGTCATCGGTTTTTGATGTTCTATATGGCTCATTTATCTGTATGTTTGTACCTTTCCCTATATTAGAGGACTTTTCTTCCACTATTTCTGTGAATGATTTTTTCATGCCATTTGTGCTGTCTTCTGATTTTTCACTTATTCCAACTATTTTTATACTAGTCTTTTTTTCATCATCTCACAGTTGTTGAATCAATTTTCCATTTCCTCTTGTTTTTAAGGTGTCTTTGAGTAGTTGGTCCTTGAAGACATCAATGGCATCTAATTCTGAAGTTTTTCCTCACAGTGGGTCATCCTGTTGCCCATACATACTTTCAATGTGATTTTTAATCTCCTAGATTTCTAATTGAAACCTTTTTATGCATTCAAATTCTTTGGTAAACTGGTCAGTCATGTATTGTATCATTTTTGAGCTCATCTAGCTTTCTGTTAGTGTCTTTTGAGAGCTCCTGCATCTTTTTGATTATTTCTTCTATTATCTGTTTAGTTATATCATCTCTAACCCTGCTGAGTATCTCTTTGAGCTGTTTGCTAACCTCTGTGTGCTTTCAAGTAATTCATGGCTTATGCTGTTCTTCCCTTAAGTGCCACCTGGATTGGCTTTGATGGAGTTGGGGTTTGGGGATGTTTTGTTGCCTTTTCTTCCCAAGTTGTTATTGTATTTATTTATTTATTTTGCTTTGCATTGAGATTTGAGGATGGTCATGGTATTTAGTCTCTTTAGTTGCTTTTCAGTGATGTACTTTTGGTGTGGCTATCTACAGTATATTCCATTTCCACAGCCCCAAGATTTGACCACCATGGTTATTTTGGGAAAGGAAGATGCAGTGTAGTCAGCCCAGAAAACAAGTGTTCTGGGAATATACTCTATGTTGTTAATGTCACAAAGGCAATCTGAGTGATGGCTTACAGAGAATTAGTGACAATTATACGATCATGTTAATATAAAATGAAATAGCTACAATAGTATTGCCTGAGACAAATTAGATATTAGCGTACCACAAGAACCAGTTATGCACCACCCTTAATCCTAGAGAAAAAATAATTATGATGTAAACATTAAGGCAACCCAGGTATCATCTTATAGATAGGTAGTATGAACTAAATGTAATAGCTGTATCTCTGCTAATGGTACAAAAAAACTCGAGTAATAATACAGAGTTACCTATCAAAAGATTAAAAAGCTTTATGATTGGTCCAGGGATTTAGCTCAGTGGTTCTGGCTCCTGCCTCGCAAGCACAAGGTCCTGAGTTTGAACTCCAGTACCAAAAAAAAAAAAACCAGCTTTATGATTGTACTATTAGAGACTTTGGGTTTGGGAATGAGGGATGCAAAAAGAAAACATTGAAACCTTAAACTCTATAATATTGGAAGGAGGAGAGAGAAGTGGTGCAAAGGATCATATTGGGGAATAGAAGGGTGCTTATAGAACTAAGTAAAAGCAGGACAAAAAACTACCAATAAATAGAAGATAGAAGAAAAAGAGGAAGAGAAAAGAATCAAGTTATCCAGTGAGTAAAAATAAGAGAGAAGCAAATAAAGGGAGACATTTTCAAAAGAAGAAGAGAAAAAAATAAATAAAAGAAGAAAAGGAGATTAGAAGCAAGGCTGAAGTCCGAAGGAAAATTACTCAAGCCTCAAGAAACTGTGAAGAATTTTGAAGGAAAGGAAAGAAGAAAAAACCCAAAACAAGAACAAAGCAAAAAAAAAAAAACTAAACTAAAAATGGGCCAGGGATTTAGCTCAGTGTTTCTGCCACCTGCCTCACAAGCACAAGGTCCCAAGTTTGATTCCCTGTACCAAACAACAAACAAACAAAAACAAAAGCCCTAAAAACAACACACACACACAATTAACAACAACAAAAAATGAACAGCAAGAAATTTATGATTTCAAGCCTGTGGTTATCTTCTGAGTGAAACAGTTTTGTGGCAGTCTCCAATTCAGGTTGTGACCCTGCTCTTGCTGGTAGACAAAAGAGGCAGTCAGAGTCCTGGTCCATCCTGGACAGACATCAGCTAGTCGGCATTAGGATTAGGATGGGGTGCTGGTTCTGGTATTTTCAAATCCATGGTCATTCAGGCTGAACTTGGCCTCTGGATGTGGGGGTGGGGCCTGAGTCATTTACCTTATTATACACTGGGGGTCTCTTGCCAGCCTGACCATGGCTCCCTGACAATGGTCATCTCCTGTGGCCATTTCTCATCTAGCCACTGTGGGAATACAACATTGGTAGCCCTCAGATGAAGCCAGTCTGTGGTGGCCTTGAGTCTCAGGTTCACTTGGCCCCTCCTGAGAATTGTGTCCAACTAAGCACTGTCTCCAGGGGATATGGCCAATGCTAGGACTGGAGTCACTCACCAGCTGTTGTAATGCACAGCATCCACTAATCCATTTCACTGGTTGCATTTCTCCCTGAAGGCCTCTGGAGTTGCCAACTTTCATTGTGTCTCTATAAATTTGTCCTTCCTTTCTCCTGAACCAGGAATGAGGCAGAAAGTGCTGATTTTCATTCCTTTTTCTATATTGTATTCTGTCTCTTCCAATTTTCCTGTCAGGTCCTTCCTGCTGCCAATGGACCCAACTTCATCCTTGTTTGCTTCCTCAAGTTGTTATTTTTCAGTGTGTGGACTCTGAATCTTTTTTTTGTATATCCTTTTATTGGTACATTTCAGGTGTACAACATAATGACATTCATCATTGGAGATATGCACCTTTACATACTCTCTTGGTTCTTATTTTCCCCCCTTCCCCTGCCCTCCCTTCAACTCCTCCATCTATCCCTATTTACAAAGACTTTGCTTCCATTTTTTCATTTTCTCATATTAATTCCATTCCCCTCTTTCCTTTCCCCTACCCCTCCCAATTACCCCTCCCCTTTGCCCCTTTTCTTCCTATTTCACATAATCTACTATACCATTTAGTCCTTATTTACACTTTCAGTTTCTCACACCAGAGAAACTATTTGGTATTTACACATGTGTGTCCTATTAAGAGTATCTGAAGAGTACACTTAAGAGTGTCACCTCAATGTGCATCCATTTAGCAACAAATGTTTCTAATTTCTCATTTTTGATGGCTGAGTAGTACTCCATTTTATTAAAAAACCACATTTTCTTGATCCAGTCTCCAGCTGATGGGCATTTGGGCTGTTTCCAAGTTTTAGCTATTACAAATTGTGCTGCTATGAACATGGGTGCACATATATCACTGTGGTATGATTCTTTTAATTCTTTGGGGAAGATACCCAGCAGAGGAATAGCAGGGTCAAATGGGACTTCCAGTCCTAGTTCTTTGAGGTATCTCCATACTGATTTCCACAGTGGTTGCACCAGTCTACACTCCCACCAGCAGTGGAGAAGAGTTCCTCTTTCCCCACAGCACCACCAGCATTTGTTGTTGGTTGATTTCATGATAGCAGCCATTCTTTCTGGAGATGGAATCTCAGCGTTGTTTTCATTTGCATCTCTCCAGTGACCAGGGATGTTGAATATTTTTTCATATGTTTGTTTGCCATGTCTACTTCTTTGTGTGAGAAATGTCTGCTCATTTCAGATGCCCATTTTCGGATTGGGTATTTAGATTTGGGGGGTCTGATTTTTTTAAGTTCTTTATAGATTTGAGATAGTAGACCTTTGTCTGAGGGACCGCTGGTGAAAATATTTTCCCACATTGTGGGTTGTCTCTTCACACTGCTGGTGGTTTCTCTTGCTGTGCAGAAGATTTTAGTAAAAAGAGATCCCACTTGTTGATGGTTCATGCTAGATCATGGGCAGCTGAGGTTTTGCTCATAAAGTCTTTTCCTACCCCAAAGTCTTGAAGAGTTCTACCTAACCTCTCTTCCGGCTGGTTCAGTGTTTCTGTTTTATATTTAGATCTTCAATCCATTTCACTTTTAGATTAGTGCATGGTGAGAGATACAGGTCTAGTTTTAGTCTTTGGCAAGTTGAAGCCCAATTTCTCCAGCACCATTTATTAAAGAGACTATCTTTCCTCCAGTGAGGGTGTTTGGGTCCTTTGTCAAAGATGAGGTGGCTGAATGTGTCTGGAGTTGTTTCTGCATCTTCTAATCTGTTTCACTGGTCTTTAGGTCTGTTTCTTTGCCAGTACCATGCTTTTTTTTTATCACAGTAGCTTTGTAGTATAGTTGCAGGTTGGGGATTGTGACATCCCCTGCCATGTCTCTGTTACCTAGAATTGCTTTTGCTATTCTGTGTCTTTTCTTGTTCCAAATGAATTTTTGGATTGTTTTCTCAAGGTCTATGAAGTATGCTGCTGGGATTTCAATTGGGAATGCATTGAATCTATATAGCAATTTTGGAAGTATAGCCATTTTCGTTATGTTGATCCTTCCTACCCAGGAGCAAGAGATGTCTTCCAATTTTCTGACATCCCCTTCAATATCTTTTTTCAAAGTACTATAATTTTCAGAGAAGAGGTCTTTGATTTCTTTTGTTAGGTTGATTCCTAGTTATTTCAGTTTTTTGGATGCTATTGTGAAAGGAATTATTTGCCCCATTTCTCTCTCAGTGAGTCTGTTGTTTGCATAGAGGAAAGCTATTGATTTTTCTGTGTTGATCTTGTATCCAGCTACTTGACTGAATTTGGTTATTAGGTCTAGAAGACTTTTTGTGGAGTTCTTGGGGTCTTTGATACGGAGTATCATGTCATCTGCAAATAATGACAATTTGACTTCTTCATTTCCTATCTTTATTCCTTTTATTTCTTTCTCTTTTCTAATTGCAGTGGCTAATGTTTCCAAAACTATATTGAACAAGAGTGGTGATAGGAGACATCATTGTCTTGTTCCTGATTTTATTGTGAAGGATTTCAGCTTTTGACCATTTAGTATGATATTGGCTGTTGGTTTTTCATAGATGGCTTTTTATCAGACTGAGGTAGAGACCATCTATTATGACTTTTTGTAGGGTTTTTATCATAAATGCATGTTGGATTTTGTTAAATGATTTCTCTGCATCTATTGAGATGATCATATGGTTTTTGTCCTTGGTATAGTGATATAGCATATTACATTGATTGATTTGTTTATGTTGAACCATCCCTGCATCCCTGGGATAAATCCCACTTGGTCAGGGTGTATGATCTTCTTGATGATCTTCTGCATTCTGTTTGCCAGTATCTTGCTAAGGATTTTTGCATCTATGTTCATTAGTGAGATTGGCCTATAGTTCTCTTTTTCAGTTGGGTCTTTCTCTGCTTTGCAGATCAAGGTGAAGTCTGCTTCCAGGAATGATTTTGGGAGTATTGCTTCCCTTTCAATTTCGTTGAAGAGTTTAAACAGTAATGGCAGTAATTACTCTCTAAATGTCTTGTAGAATTCAGCAGTGAAGCCATCAGAACCCGGGCTTTTCTTGATTGGTAAGTTTTTAATTATGTTTTCAATTTCATTGATTGATATTGAGTTTTTTACAATTTCTAGGCCTTCTTCATTCAACTTTGGTAATTCATGCGTGTCTAGGAATCTGTCCATTTCTTCTGTGTTTTCCTTCTTATTGGCGTATAGGTTCTGGAAGTAGGTACTGATGATTCTCTGAATTTCTGCTGAGTCTGTTGAAATTTCCCCCTGTTCATTCCTAATTGTATGGATTTGGGCCTTTTCTTTCCTTTTTCTGATAAGGTTGTCTAAGGCTTTGTCAATTTTGTTTTTTCTTTCACAGAACCTACTCTTGGCTTCATTGATTTTTTTGTATTGTTTTCTTAGTCTTCATTGCATTGATTTCTGCCCTGATCTTTATAATTTCCTTCCTTGTATGAGCTTTGGCTTTGTCCTGCTCTTCTCTTTCTAGAAGCTTGAAGTTCAGCATCAGGTTGTTTATTTGTGCATACTCTGTTTTCCTAATATGATTATTCACTACTATGAATTTCCCTCATAAGACTGCTTTCATTGTGTCCCATAGATTCTGATATGTTTTATTGTCATTGTCATTTATTTGAAGGAACTTTCTGATTTCTTCTTTAATTTCCTCTGTGACCCATTGCTTATTTAGAAGTGTGTTGTTCAATTTCCATGTGTTTACGAAGTTTTTGCAGTTTCTTTTGCTGTTGATCTCCAATGTCATTGCAGTATGGTCTGATAATATACAGGGGATAACTTCAATTCCTGTCCACTTACCTAAATATGTTCTATGAGCGAGTATGTGGTCCATTTTGGAAAAGGACCTGTGTGCAGCTGAAAAGAATATGTATTCTGATTTTGTGGGGTGGATCACTCTGTGAACATCTGTTAGGTTCATATCTTCAATAGTTTGATTAAGTTCAGTATTTCATTGCTGTTTTTTTGTCTAGTTGATCTATCTATTTGTGACAGTGGGATATTGTGGTCCCCCACTACTATTGTATTAGTGCTTATATGGTTTTTCATGTCCATTAGCATTTGTCTTTATATTTGGGTGCACTAGTGTTTGCTGCATAGATATTTATGATTGTCATGTCTTTCTCTTGGATTGTTCCTTTCACAAGGATATAGTGTCCTTCTTTGTCTCTCTTAATCAGTGTGGGTTTGAAATCCACTTGGTCTGCAAAGAGGATAGTTACTCCTGCTTTTTTTGGTTTCCCATCACATGGAGTATTGTTTTCCACCCTTTAACTTTCAGTTTATGAGGTTTTTTTTGAATTGTGTGTTTCTTGTATGCAACAGATTGTTCTCTCATATTGCTTCTTGACCCATTCTGCCAGTCTGTTCCTTTTGATTGGTGAGTTGAGACCATTAACATTGATGGTTATAACTGATATACATTTACTTATCATTGTCATGACTTTTTCTTTTTGTTTGATCCTCCCCCTTTGCTTTTAATTTCTTGTCGAGTCCAGTGGATTCATTCTGCTGGGCTTCCTGGGGTTGTGATCCTTGTTGTCTTTTCCTAGGATTTTGTCTAAAATTTTTTGGAGTGCTGGTTTGGTATTCATGAAGTTCCTTTGGTGCTCTTTGTCATGAAAGTATCTTATTTCACCATCAGTTCTGTAAGATGGTTTTACAGGGTACATCAATCTGGGTTGGACGTTGTTTTCCTTTAGGGCTTGAAACACATCACTCCAAGCTCTTCGTGCCTTGAGGGTTTGAACTGAGAAGTCTGCTGTGATTCTGGTGGGCTTTCCTTTGTATGTGATTTATTTCTTTTCTCTAACTGCTTGTTGAATTTTGTTCTTCTGTTGGGTTTCTGGAATCTTAACAATTATATGCCTATGTGTAGATTTTTTTGATCATGGCTAGTTGGAGTCCTATATGCCTCGCTTATCTGTATGTCAAATTCCTTTCCCCTCTTTGGGAAGTTTTCTGCCATCACTTCTGGGAACAGGTTTTTTTTATGTCATCTGCACTTTCTCTTGTTTCTTCATTGACTCCAATCAGTCTTATGTTATTTTTCTTTGCATCGTCTAGCAGCTGCTGGATTGATTTCTCATGGTCCCTTATAATTTTAAAGAATTTTTTCTTTTCCTCCTCACTAATTGCAATCTTATCTTCTATATCTGAAATTCTGTCTTCACATTGGCTCATTCTGGTGCATAGACTTTCAATGGAGTTTTTAATGTCCTGGAAATCTGTTTTCATCTGTTTTCTGGATTCAATTTGTTTCCTATGTTGGCATTCCATCATGTTCCATAGCTCCTGTGTTTTTTTTATCTGTATCCTCTCTAGATTTATTAATCATGTCTTGCACTATGGGCATGATCTTTGCTGTTATGTGAGAAACTATTTCTGATTTCATTTTTTCCAGATCCTCTTTCTTTGCTAGTTCAGGGAGTCCATGTGGTTGAGTATCAGAGTGTTCCATCTTGTTTCCCTTTGGGGTTGCTGTAGGTGATCTAGAAGTCTGGTTCTGTGGCTTGTTTACCTGTCTTCTCATTTTGATGGGCGGGGGGTGGTGGTGGTGGTGTAGCATGAGTCTGTGTTCCTGGTGCCCACATGGCTCACCTCCTCTGGGCTCAGAGCCATGGCATGCCTACCCAGAAGCTTCCTCTATGCTGGGAGCCACAGCACGCCTACCCAGAAGCCTCCTGCTGCCTGGGAACCATGGTGGGCCTACCTGGAGGTCTCCTCTGGGCTCAGAGCCGTGGCATGCCTACTCGGAAGTTCTGGACTCTGAATCTTGAAGAGGCTGATTTGTTTCTGCTTACTGCTCTGCCATCTTTCTGGAAATCACAGTGACTTTTGCTTTTCTGATGAAAAGGACAAAACATACTGTGTTCATAGACCAGAAGAATTAATACTTAAAATGTCCATACTATCTATACAATCAGAAAATTCAGTGCATTTCTCATCAAAATACCAATGGTATTCTTCATATAAATAGAAAAGGCTCTCACAAAGTTCATATGGAACCACAAAACCTAGTCAAAAAAATAAAACTTGAGGCGTAACAACAAGTAATTACTCAAATGTAAAATCTATAGTATCCAAATGCCATGATACTTACAGAAAATGAGCACATAGATTAAAGGAGCATAATAGAAAAACTAGAAATTAATCTACATAGAGTAATATAATCTCTCCCTCTCTCTCATTCCCTCCTTCCCTCCTTCCTTCTTCTTCCTTCCTTTTTCTCTTTCTCCTTTATTTTCTTCCTTCCTTCCTTCCTTCCCTCCTTCCTTCCTTTTTCTCTGCCTTCCTCTCAGTGGTGGGATAAAACAGGATATCTCATATGCTAGGCAAGTACTCTGCCACTGAACTATAGTCCTAGCCACATCAGAGTATCTCCCTAACTTTTATCATATAGAAAAATCAACATAAAATTAATCAAAGACCTAAGTGCCAGCTCTGAAACTATGAAACAGAAGAAAACATAATGAACACTCTTAAAGATACTGGTGTACATAAATATTTTTGGCCCCAAACATACATGCAACAAAAGCAAATCTAGATGAATGCAATTATATTTAGTTAAGCTTCTGCACAACAAAGGTAATGATCAACAGAGTATAGAGACAATCTGATAAGTGAGAGAAAATATTTAAAAATCTTCTGAGAAGAGATTAATATCCATTATATATAAAGAGCTCAAAAGACTTAACCACAAAAATGCCCACATTATTCAATTTAAAAAAGGGCAAAAGACCAAATGGACATTTCTCAGAAGGAGACATAAAAATGGCTAACAAATGTATAAAAATTTCCCAATATAACTAATCACCAGGTCAATGCAGATCAAGGCCTCAATGAGATATCATCTCAGTCCTGTTAAAATAGTTGTAATAAAAAGGACAAAAATTAACACATACTGGGCAAGACTGAGAAACAAGGGGATTCCTATACACTATTGGTGAGAATGTAAATTGATATAGCCCTTATGGAAGACAGTATGCAGGTTCCTCAAATACTGAAAATAATACTACCACAATATCCAGCATTATCTCTACTGGGTAGATAAATCCAAAAAAGAAGAAATCATTATATAAAAAATATGCAAACATCCCAAGATGTATTATAAAATGAGATGTCCATTGATAGGTAAATGGAATGTGGTGTATATGCATGATTCAATACCACTTAATCATAAAAAGATAAAATCTTGTAATTTGCAGGAATAGGGATAGCACTGGAGTACATTATGTTAAGTGAAGTAAGCTAGAAACAAAATGATAATTTCTTCATGTTCTCATGAATTTGTGGAAGGTAAAAATGTTGAGCATATAGAAATTGAGAGAAAAATGGTGATCACTAGGAGACAGGAAGGATAGGAGGGAGGAATTATAGAGGTTGGATAATGGGTACCAAAACACACAGATAGGAGAATTCTTATGTTCTACAACACAGCGGAAATTTCTTTTGTGTATAGAGGTGAGGATTGAATCCAGGACCTTGCACATGCTAGTGCTCTACCACTGAGCTTTTAAACCTCCAGCTCTAGGAGGAATTACTCTTATGTTCTTTAGCACAGTAACTATTGTTTCCAGTGATTTATCATACATTTCAAAATTACTATAGAAGATTTTGAAGATTTCTAACACATAGAAATATTTGAGATTAAATACTAATTATTTTAATTTGATAATTACATTTTGATAGATATTAAATAATTATACTATACCCCACAATTAAGTACAAATGTTATATGTCAATTAAAAATGAATGAATTTTAAAAAGGGAATGAGGGGCCGGGGATTTAGCTCAGTGGTTCCACCTCCTGTCCCACAAGCTCAAGGACCTGGTACCTAAATAAATAAATAAATAAATAAATAAATAAATAAAAGGGAATGAAGAATTATTTTTAAAATGGCTACAGTTGCAGCTAGTGCTGGTGTTATTTTCTCACCCCAGGGAAAAGACTGATTCATCCACCTGAAATACTGTACCCTCTCCTGTTCCATAATTAGGGAGTATAATCATGGTAATAACATGGAAAAATGGCCTGATTTTGTGTCACTAGGGAACAAACCCATGGCCTTGCACATTATAGGCAAATGCTCTACTATATCCCCAATTACAATATGGCGGTTCTTGTTGCAACCTTGGAGATGATGAAGTGGAGGAACAGGATAAAAGGAGAATAATTTCTAGAACATGTTTCTGGGTAGATAATCCCATAGGTTCCCTCTACAACAAAGAAGTTGAATTGTAGTGGGTATGTGAAAAGATTTTGCTGCCATTGACTAGAATATCAAATATTTCCCTACTCTTACTTTTCAATTGTTCCCTGAAAGAAGAATAATTTTAAAAAGTGAAAACAGAGACTTTATTATTATTTGTACCTTAGCTCAATAAACATAAAACAAAATTTTGGAAAAACTGATTGGAAGAGCCTGGCATAAACTTGAGGCCTAAAATAGGTTGATATCTCCCCAACTCACTAAGAATAAAAATAGTATGATTTTATTAGCATTTGTAGGGCATGGGAGCCTTAGATTAAAAACTTTGATGATTCCAGCAAAATAGAAGGACAAACAGCTGACATTAATACAAAGGCCATGCCCAGTTGCTTGATCTGTAGTTCAATGACTCTAATCCTCAGTCCACAAGTATATAAAACCCAGGAAATGTCTTGATATATTCGAGTTATTTCTGATGTGAGATAGAGGAGTAGAAGCTTCTTTCCCCTAACATTACTCTACATTTTATTTTTTCTTAACACCCTGGGTTTAACATCTTAGATGATGGTCAGCCATAGCCATTCCTCTTGTCAGAAAAGGTGCAGTGAATATCAGAGAAATTCTTCACTTTTTAATGATCTCCATGACATTAGTGAAGACCGTCTCCCTGATATTAGTCAATTTTTTGTCTACCTTCCCATAGGGATGCAGCAGGTCAAAAATTTGCCTTATATTTTATTTCCCATATCAAATTATGCATAGCTATACTTGTCCAACCTGGTTCAATAAGTACTACATGGTAGCATAGTCAAGATAACACAACACCACACCAGTCCAGTAATGTAATGTCCAACATTTGAACAAAAGCCTTCTAAGGATTAAATTTTTGTGAAGATAAAGTATCAAACAAACTTGCTTCCTCTGTAGAAATAAATTCCCAATAAAGTTGAACCTAAAATTATTTTCTCTCCAATTTCATATTTTGCTTTATCTCAGCTAGAGAAGGTGTCACTCAGATGCCTGGGAGGAGTCTGGTTTCCTCCAGTGGCTGGATGCTTGGCTTTTTCCACAGTAATTTTCTAGCATTTCTGAAGTTAGATAAATATAACTTTAAAACTTCCCTGGGTCTCACTTTTCTATAGTTTTAATTTCACAATCATAAAATGTAGGATCAAGTGCTTACAACAATCTTAAGCTAAAATAATGTCATATTGTTGTTACCAACTCTATTGTTTGGTTAAGAAATATCAAGTCTGTCTTGGGAAAGAGAAAGAGGGAGATGGAGAGATCTTGGTTTTTTATCTTCATCTGTATGCTTGCCAGTTTGTGCTAATTGTGCAGTGTCACTAACTTTTAGATAAAATTCAACTGACCCATGCATGATGGTTCATGCCTGTAATTTAACTGAAAAAAAATTGTTCCTATTTGTTTTCTTTCCCCCCCCCCATTAACTTTATTGGTACATTTTAGGTACAAAATAGAGTTACATTCATCATTGGGATCTTGCACCTTTACATGAGTATCTTGGTTCTTATTTTTTTTCCACTTCCCTTGCCCTCCCTTCACCCCCTCCACCCTTCCCTATTTGCAAAGACCTTGTTTTCATTTTTTTCCTCTTCTCATATTTTTTCCTTTCCCTTTTCTCCCTTCCCCTACACCTCCCAATTCCCCTGCTCTTTTAGACCTTTTCTTCCTGTTACACAATATCAGTTACACATTTTAAAAATTACAATATTAAGATCTAGGAGACATTATCACAGATTTTACAGAATTTAAAAGGATATAGAAAGCATATAACAAAAATCTTTTTTGAAATAAATTGGAAAACTTCTAAGAAGTAACTTAGAAGACAAATTAATGAAACTAACTCTGGAGGAAATATAAAATTTGAATAGCACTTATTAAAGAAAGTATATTCCTAGCTTGAAAACCTACCTATGTGACAACAGCAGGCTCATAAACATTTTAACTGATAAATTATATCAAACAATTAAAGCAGAAAAAAGAAGGAACACTTCTCCCCTCATTTTAGGAAATCAACATTGTGCTAATGCTAAAACTGGATAAAGATAATAGAAGAAAAAAGTATGAAAATAGATAGAATTTTGTTTAACAAAACAAACTCTTAGAAGTCAGATCTGGCAGTATGTAGAAAGTGGTTTCACTATAGGGATGGCAGTGTTGGCTCTGCATTGAAAGATCCACCCCCAAAAGTAATCATTTCAACAGAGGAAAGGAGTAAGCCACATGATCCTGTCACCAGCTGGAGAAAGAGCACTGGACTAAATTCTACAGCTGTTCATGGCAAAAGTCACCAGGAGAACAGAAGTAGAACAGAACCCTCTTAACAGATCAAAGACATGTACTCCATACTTTCAACAAAAACTCCTTCTATGAATGGAGATGATACAATGCTTTCTCCCTAAAGTGGGGAACAAGGGCATATATGCCCACTCTTCATCTGTCCATTAGAACCTGAAACATAGGTCCAAACCAAAATAGTCTGGCAATAAAATGACACAATTAGGATAGGATTGGCACGGCAGAAGCAAAATCTTTACATGTAGATGAAATGATCATCTGCAGAGAAAACACCAAGAAATCTCTAGGAGCCCCCAGAACCTGTACCTGAATCCAGCAGGACCAGAAAACACAAGGCACATACAAAAATTCAGGTCTGTGCACACTTGCTATAAATGAAGAACTGGACATTGAAACTTAAAAGTCATGCAGGACTACAAAGGACCCAGAAAAGCCAAAAACAAAAACAAAAACAGTGTTGGAAGACGTTTAGCACCCAATTTTAAGACTTCTTCTAAAGCTACAGTAATCAAGGCAGTGTTGGTGTAAGGAAAGACATGTAGATCATTAGAATAAAACAGAGAATCTAGAAATAGAACCACACACACATGGTCCACTGAGTTTTGAAAGACTATCCAACATCAGCATTTTATAGAATATAAACTGGATTCAAGAGCCAAGGAAGAGATAGTGTCTTCAGCAAATGGCACTAGAATACCTGGTATCCATATATAAAAAGTTAACCTCAATCCTTTTTTTCCATACATGAAAATAACTTGAAGGGATCTATGAACCTAAATAAGAAAGCCTAAAAGTATAAAACTTTAAGAAGAAATTATAAGGGAAAATATTTATGAATTCAGGGTAGGCAAGAACTACCTAGGATACAAAAAACATGATGTATAAAAGAAAAAAATTGATAAATGAGATTCCATCAAAATTTAGAACTTTAAATGACATCATTAAAATGAAAAGTAGTCCTTAAACAGACCATATTTACAATGCATATAACCTATGACCAGAATATATAAAGAATTCTTGGAGCTCATTAATAGACAACTCAATTAAAATGCAGACATAAGAAGATAATAAATAGCCAGTATAGCACAAGGAATGGTGTGCAACTCTAGAGTCAGAAAAATACTAATCAGTACAATACTAAGATTGAATTATACACTCATTAGGGAGATGAAGTTAAAAGTTTTCAAAGCCTTGTCATGAGTTTTTCTTTTTGTTGGATTCTCCCCCTTTGCGTTTAATTTGTCACGCCCAATGGATTCATTCTGCTGGGTTTCCCGGGGTTGTGATCCTCATTGTCTTTTCCTAGGGTATTGCCTAAAATTTTTTGGAGTGCCGGTTTGGTATTCATGAAGTTCCTGAGGTGCTCTTTATCATGAAAGTATCTTATTTCTCCATCAATTTTGAAAGATAGTTTTGCAGGGTCCATCAATCTGGGTTGGAAGCTGTTTTCCTTTAGGGCTTGAAATACATCACTCCAAGCTCTTCTTGCCTTGAGGGTTTGCATTGAGAAGTCTGCTGTGATTCTGATGGGCTTTCCTTTGTATGTCATTTGTTTATTTTCTCTCACTGCTTGTAGAATTTTATTCTTCTCTTGGATTTCTGGAATCCTAACTATTATATGCCTATGTGTAGATTTTTTTTTTATTAAGGCTAGCTGGAGTCCTATATGCCTCACTTATCTGTATGTCAAGTTCTTTTCCCCTCCTTGGGAAGGTTTCTGCCATCACTTCTGTGAAGAGTTTTTTAATGTCATCTGCACTCTCTCCTCTTTCTTCATTGACTCCAATCAGTCTTATGTTATTCTTTTTTTGCATCGTCTAGCAGCTGCTGGATTGATTTCTCATGTTCCCTTTCAATTTTAAAGCAATTTTTCTTTTCCTCCTCACTAATTGCAATCTTTTCTTCTATATCTGAAATTCTATCCTCACATTGGTTCATTCTGCTGCACAGACTTTGATAGAGTTTTTAATCTCTTGGAAATCTGTTTGTATCTGTTGCATGGATTCCATTTGTTTCCTATGTTGGGATTCCATCATGTTCCTCAGATCCTCTATTTTTTTATCTGTGTCCTCCCTAGATTTATTAATTATGCCTTGCACCATGAGCAAAATCTTTGCTGTTATCTGAGTAATTATTTCTCATTTCAATTTTCCCAGATCCTCTTTTGCTGCCAGTTCAGAGAGTCCAGGTGGTTGAGTATCAGAGTGTTCCATCTCGTTTCCCTTTGGGGTTGGTAGAGGTGATCTGGAAGTTTATTTTTGAGGCTTGCTTATGTGTCTTCTCATTTCCACGGGGGGGGGGTTGCTTCTGGCACCCACGCTGCTCACCTTCTCTGCCCTAGGAGCTTGGGATGGTGGTGGGGGAGCTTCCTTCCGGGTGCTGGGACCGGCTGAGCTTCACTGCCCTAGGAGCCTAGGATGGAGGCGGGGAGCTTCCTTCCGAGTGCTGGGACCGGCTGAGCTTCACTGCCCTAGGAGCCTGGGATGGCAGTGGGGGAGCTTCCTTCAGGGTGCTGGGACCGGCTGAACTTCACTGCCCTAGGGGCCTGGGATGGAGGCAGGGGAGCTTCCATCCAGGTGCTGGGAAATGCTCCTCCCATTTGTTTTCTAAAAGCCTCATGGAATCTCAAATCTTTATTAACTCTTTGGTGCTACTATTGGCTTTCATGAAATATGGATCCTTGGAAGTATTGTGCTCCCTCAGATCTTGAATTCTGCAGGCTTTGGTTATCCAAATGGCATTGAAAATTTCTCCTGCTGTTTAGTTTTCCTGCCATAGCAGGATGAAAATTGTCTTGGAGAAGTACATCATTACTCCACGCAAGGTAAGAGAAAGGCAGGTGGGGGAGTGCAAGATACCAATGCCCAAAGGCATGTTAACCAAAATCCATCCTATCTATAAAAGATCTTTGCTGGCTAGCTATAAGAACTTTGCCTTTTCTTTGTGAAAGTCTATCTTCCAACCTACAGCAGCAGTGTAGCAGTTTCTTCAGTCTATATTCCCCAAGGATCCTCTATTTTCAGAGAGAATCTATTTTCCTCTTAATATCAGCTATATCTGTGATTACCAAACATTGTGTGCTGCACCAAATATTTCCTGTGTAAAGCCAATGCGAACTGTGATTGAAATGTTGCTTATTTAAAACTTTTGTTTTGTTTTACAGTGGAACTCATTTACCCAACTAAAATCAAATATTATTGTTCTGTGACCAGTCATATAACAAAGGAATAAAAATTGCTTTGTGTGTGTGTGTGTGTGTGTGTGTGTGTGTGTGTGTGTTGCTGGGGGTGGTTTTAGGGCTTTCACACTGAGCTACATCCCCATCCTTTAAAATTTTACTTTGAAACATTATCTTACTCTCCCCTCATGTGAGAAAGCAGGCCCATACCAGATGAATGGTGCCCTTCCTCTGTACAAGCAGCAGGCCCTCACTGGAGGAAAACACCTGGAAGGGCACAACCATCCACAACTCCAGGCCAGCTCTACATTTTGCTTCCCCATGGCACAAGGCATCAGAGATAAGGACTAACCAACCCACCTGAACCTGGATGAGGACAATGTCTGGGGAAAAAAGGGAGCCGTCAGATCCCTTGACTGTGGAAATTAAGTCCAACTGCCCACTTGAATCCCTACTCTATGGCCTCATCCAGCAGAGACCAGAGTAATGATTGCATTCCTTATCTTATCAATGGAAGCAAGAACACATCTTGGCTTGGACAATAACTACAGCCTAGAGGTAACAAACAGAGGGACCTTTTGTGCAGGGAGGGTATCTTAAAAACAATGAGTCTAAAGCTAGGTATAGAAAATCATTACTGGCTGGTAACCAAAACTGAAGGCCTTAGAAAGAAACTACTTACTTCAAAAACATAGAAATTTTTCTTTGACTCAATCTTTTTTTAATTTGATTTTCTATTTTGTATTGTTTTTATTTTCCTTTCATCAGATTTTGAAGGGGTTGGCAATTTCTCTACCTTTTTTTCCTCTTTTAGATTCTTTTCTCTCCATTTCTTTTTTTTCTTTCAACTTTTTTTCTTATTTTCTTTTATTTCTGATTTTTGCTCTCTGTTTAGTTTTATTCTGTTACACTGCTAATTTCCTTTTACTTCACAATAGGAGATCTTATTCACTTTTTTCTCCTCATATTAAATTGATTAATTTTTCAAATTTTGCTTTCTTCATTCTTTGGTTCTCCAATACCTCTGTCTTTATTAGTATAAACACAAAGCTTTATTAATCTCTAGATAGCTAGCTAACATTGTGCTATTGCTATTAAATACTGTTCCATTGTTAGTGAAGGTAAAGTTATTCTATTTAATAGATATTTAGTATAGGTTAATAGTAGGTCAATATTTGGTTTGACTTAGGTTTCAAACTATAATTATGAATCTCTTCTATGACTAAGGGTGGTACATTATTGATCCTTAGGGTTCGTAAATATTTAGTTTGTATCTGATGGTATAATTGATTCTTATTGTATTACTATACACTGTGAGACATAGCTGTTGCTACTAATTTGTTTTCTTGGGTTTCCAATATCTGGATTTTCTTGGGGTCATTAACAATACTGAGGCCCTTTCCTGGAATACTTGGTACTTGGGCAAATATGCTGCAACATCCTATCCCAAGTAAATAGAGGCAGTTGGATCCTGGAACAAAGGCAAACACCAACAGTTAGTTGCACCCAGAGGACACCACTAACAAGTAGACACTAAAGAGAATATCATACTAGAAACAAAGCATTTCACTATAACTTAATTACTTTCCTCATCACAGAATAATAACCAACACCCACAATTTAAAGAAGGAAATGTTTAATTTGTCTCATTTTGTAGAGGTTTCAGTCCACAAATGGCTGGTTCCAAGGCAGGGAGGTATGGTAAATGGACAATGCAGAGATGCCTTGCATATTATATGGCAGTCAGAAAGCAGACAATGAGAAATCAAGGGCAGGACAGACCCTTTTCAGGCCACACCTCATTGACAAACCTACTTGCAACCAGCCTTTACCTCCCAAATCACATTTATCTATAAACTCACCAGTGGACTAATCCATTGATGAGCATAACTCTCCCATGATCCATTCAACTCCCAAGAGCCCCACTAATAAGAGTATGAGATTCTGAAGGAACATCTAAAAATAAAGCACTACGTACTATATCAACCTGCAAACTTCAACACAATAAAACAAGAAAAACAACAAAAAAATAGAAACATCAGGGAAGATCAAAAAATCAATGCAGCATTTACCAAGCTTGCAGAAGATGTTAGTAATAAGATATTGGGCGAAATAAACAAAATAATCAGGGCATCTACACAAGACACTAATGAAAAGCTAGCTGAGCTAAAAAAATGATGCAAAACATGAAAAACTAGCATTCAAAAGAAATAGAGTCCACAAAATGCCTCCAAATACAAATTTAGAAGATGAAAACCTCTGCCAGAAGTATGGGCAGGAGAAGTGACCAGTTTGAGGACAGAGTGACAGAACTAGAAGACAGGGTTCTTGTGGTGAGCAATTAATGAGAGATGCCTCAAAAACAACAAGGGGACAAGAAAAATGGACCCAACAGCTCCTAGATGATGGAAAGAAGGTTAATCTAAGATTAATTGGAATTAGAGTAAGTTCCTGACTTGCAAACACGTTCTGTTCCAGTGGATCATCCATAAATCAGATTCCTTCACAAGTCTGATGAAGTGAGTCTTATACATCTTTGATACAAATATACAATGTAAAGCCTTAAAAAAACCTACATAATCACTGCTTTTCAGCTTGCTTCTGGACATCCTGGGCTCCAATTGAGCACTGTATTAATGTACACTATCACACTGTACAGTAAGCACACAGCAGCACAACTGTGGCAATATATGGCAAACACATGAGCTACTACCTCAATTTGTCCACATCTATGTAATATGAGGTCTGTTTGTATCTGTGAAATTTGACAACTCAAATGATCATAAGTTGGAGACTTACTGTAATGAAAACTCAAAAGACCACACAAATGGCATTAAAAATTTGTTTACTGAAATAATAGGGCAAAACATTACAAATAAGTGAGAATTTAATACACAGATAAGAGAGGCATACGGAATCCCAAACAGCCATGATCACAAAAGAACTTCTCCCTGACATGACATATTCAAAATCCCAGAAGTTCAACACAAAAAAATCAACAAATCATTTATTAGAAAAAGATTAGAATTAATGACAGACTCATCAATACAAAACTAGAATGCCAGGGGAACATGGAGTGAAGAGTTTCAAGCCTAAAAGGAAATGATTTCCATTCCAGGTTGATATATCTGCAAAAGTATCATTCAAAATTGATTAAGAAATAAGATATTTTCATGATAAAGAGGAACTAAAAATTTCATAACCACCAAACCAGAACTCCAAAAAGTTCTCAAGGATATCCTACAAAAGACAATGAAGCTAACAATGACAAAATGTCTAAAAGAAAGAATACACCAGGTAGGATGACCAGTTAAGAAAAAGGGAAAGATAGAGCTGGGGATTTAACTCAGTGGAGCTGCACCTCCCTCACAAGCACAAGGTCCTGAGTTCGATCCCCAGTACCAAAAAAAAGGAAAGATAGAGAATCAGCAAGAAGAAAACAGAGCAATGACAAGTATAAGTCAATACCTATCAATAATAACTCTCATTACAAAAGGTCTTGATTCCACAATCAACAGACACAGTCTGTCATAATGCATCAAGAAATGAAATCCAGTCTACACTTAAGTGAAATAAATAGGACACACATGTATAAATACCGAATAGTTTCTCTGGTGTGAGAAACTGAAAGTGTAAATAAGGACTAAAATGTATAATAGGTAATGTGAAATAGGAAGAAAAGGGGCAAAGGGGAAGGAAGTGGGAGGGGTAGGGGAAAGGATAGAAGGGAATGGGATTAATATGAGAAAATGGAAAAAAGGGAACAAAATCTTTGTAAATAGGGAGGAATGGAGGGGTTGAAGGGAGGGCTGGGCAAGGGTGAAAAATAGGAACCAAGAGAGACTATGTAAAGGTGCAAATTTCCAATGATGAATGTCATTATATTGTATACCTAAAATGTACCAATGATTAGAATAAATAATCGATAACGTAAAATAGGAAGAAAAGGTTCAAATGGGAAGGGGTAGTGGGAGGGTCAGGAGAAAAGAAAGAAGGGAAAGGAAAAATGATGAGAAATGGAAAAAATGGAAATAAAACCTTTGTAAATAGGGAAGGGTGGAGGGGGTGAAGGGAGGGCTAGGAATGGGGAAAAAATAAGAACCAAGATGCCTTATGTAAAGGTACAATTCCCAATGAGAAATGTAATTGTGTTGTATACCTACCATGTACCAATAAAAGAATTCAATAAAAAATAAGAAATGAAATCCAATGGTATGATGTATACAGTAAGTATATTTAATCCAAAATAAACTCATAGACTAAAAACCAAGGGAAGGAAAACAATAACTGTGGGGAGCGGTGTCAGCCAAAGAAGCTCCATTTTAAGTTTACCCTCCATTGTAAATAGGAGATTATGTTATGGGGAACCGTGTCCTTGCCAACTCTGATGCTTACCTTCAGAGGTTGCCTTAGAAACAAGATAAATGTTCTGTAACCTCAAGAAACAAAGTAGCCCTTGAGGGCGGGGAATGTTCTGAAAACTAGTAAACAAGGAAGCAGGTGTTTTTTGTATAAAGGTCATGATTAATGACCTAACTCACTGAGTGTATAAAACAGAGGTGTAAATAAACTTGCTTGCTCCGTCTTGGGAGCCCTCCCGACTCTGTCTCTTTGTCTTATTTTCTCAGTCCTCCTTTCCCCCATTCAGGAACCTTTGGACTGGTGACGGCTGGTCCGTCGCAAATAACCATTAGAAAGGGACCCCCCCAAGCATGGGTACCTATTGTATATATAAAGTGAACTTCATCGAAAAACTGATCAAATGTGTCAAAAAGGTCAATGCATATTAATTAAGGAAAAATCAAACAGGAAGACATAAATATATTAACATATGCACTAAACAATGGTGCATCCAATTTTATAAAACAAATACTACTGAACATAGAAGATCAGATAAACATAAACATAATTACAGTAGAGTCCTCAATATCCTACTATCACAAATAGAATAACCAGACAAAAATCAACAAATAAATATTAGAGTTTAACCAAACCTTCAAACAAATGGACTCAATAGATATCTACTGAGTGTTCCACCCAACAACAGAATTCACATTTTTTAGGCAGCACATGGAGCACTCTTCAAAATAGACTACATACTAGCCAATAAAACAAGCTTAAGTAAATGTAAAAGAATTAAAATTATAACTTGCATATTATCAGTCCTTAGCTCAATGAAATTAGAAATAATGACAAAAGAAAACACAGAAATTACTCAAATGCGTGGAAACTAAACAATACACTAAAAAAAGTTTGTTATCCAGTTACCAAGGAAACCAAGGAAAATATGATAGTTTCTAGAACTAAATGATAAAGTCAGTACACCATACCAGGACTTATGGAACACAATGAAAGCAGCCTTAGAGGGGAAGTTTGTAGCTGTGAATGCCCACATCATAAAGACAGAGTGAGCCCAAATAAGTATTCAAACAATTCACCTCAAGGTCCTAGGGGGGAAAAAGGAACAACTCAAACCCAAAGCAAGTAAAAGGAAAGAAATGATAAACTCAGAGCAGAAATCAATGATATCAAGACAAAAACCCTAATACAACAAATTAATGAGTCAAAGAATATGTTATTTGAAAGAATAAACAAAATAAAAACTTAGCCAATCTAACAAAAGACAAATGACCTTAATCAATGCAATTGGAAATGAAAAAGTTGAAATCACAGCCTACATTACTGAAATAAAAAAGATTACTAACATTTACTTTTCAGTCCTGTATGCCAATAAATTGGAGAATTAAAAAAAAATACCTCCCTCGATACATGTGAATGACCAAAACTGAACTAAGAAGATTTAAAAATCCTGAATAATCCAGACCATGAAAATGAGGCAGTAATACCAAAAGCTACCAACTAAGAAAATCCTAGGTTTGAGCCCAAATGCCCATCAACTGGAGACTGGATAAAGAAAATGTGTTTTTTTTATAAAATGGAGTACTACTCAGCCATAAAAAATGAGAAATTAGAAATATTTATAGCTAAGTGGATGCACATTGAGGCGATACTCGTAAGTGAAATAAATAGGACACAGATGTGTAAATACCGAATAGTTTCTCTGGTGTGAGAAACTGAAAGTGTAAATAAGGACTAAATGTATAATAGATAATGTGAAATAGGAAGAAAAGGGGCAAAGGGGAAGGAAGTGGGAGGGGTAGGGGAAAGGATAGAAGGGAATGGGATTAATATGAGAAAATGGAAAAAAGGGAACAAAATCTTTGTAAATAGGGAGGAATGGAGGGGTTGAAGGGAGGGCTGGGCAAGGGTGAAAAATAGGAACCAAGAGAGACTATGTAAAGGTGCAAATTTCCAATGATGAATGTCATTATATTGTATACCTAAAATGTACCAATGATTAGAATGAATAATCGATAATGTAAAATAGGAAGAAAAGATCCAAAGGGGTAGGGTTAGTGGGAGGGTCAGGGGAAAGGAAAGAAGAGAAAGGAAAAAATGATGAGAAATGGAAAAAAATGGAAATAAAGTCTTTGTAAATAGGGAAGGGTGGAGGGGGTGAAGGGAGGGTTACGAATGGGGAAAAAATAAGAACCAAGATGCATTATATAAAGGTACAATTCCCAATGGAAAAAAAAAAAAAGAAAATCCTAGGTTTGGATAAATTCACTGCTTATTTCTACAGAAATTTCAGAAAGTTTTAACACAAATACTTCTCAAGTTTTTTATGAAATTGAAAAAGAAGCAACTCTTAAGTCATTTCTTGAAGCTAATATTACTCAGATTAAAAAGCAGAAAAAGTGTCCATGATTTACAAGCACATAATAAAGGAATTTATACTATTAAGTGGAGTCCAACAGGACCAGGGACAAATAATCCAAATGTCAACCTTATGTTAGCAAGTGCACCCTTTGATTCTACTGTTAGGTTATGGGATGTAGACCGAGGGATTTGTACCCATACTTTGACAAAACACCAAGAGCCTGTGTACAGTGTAGCGTTCAGTCCTGACAGCAGTTATCTGCCAAGGGGTTCTCTTGACAAATGTGTGCACATCTGGAACACACAGACAGTGCTCTAGTTCACAGCTATCGGGGAGCAGGTGGAATTTTTGAAGTTTGCTGGAATGCAGCAGGAGACAAAGTTGGAGCCAGTGTATCAGATGTTTCAGTTTGTGTATTAGACCTTCGTAAATAGCGCTACTAGTTGGAAGCCATGGACTGACTATGAACGTGTACATAGCCAAAATGACTGTCCCTAACCCATGTACTGCTATAGTCCCACTTGAACCATGGCCAGTCCACTACAGCAAAATCTAAAAGAAATATATACATACCAGTGTAAATAAACAAAATCTCACCCTGAAGATGACAGAGTTTTGTCACAGCTTGTGAATTCTGTTCACCAAGTGCTGGAATCTAATCTGCTGTGCCTCTAAAATAGCATTTAGAAGTTTTGGTTATGAAAAACAGAAGAGAGAAAGAAACATACGTTATAAAACCAGACCATACATGCACCAGTTTTTGGATTCTAATGACAGGCTTGTTTCTCCCCTTTGAATCAGCAGACACCATGGATTATATTCTTTTTTTCCCTTCAGTAGTGAGCAGTTTGTATGTCCAGAGAAAATGGACTTATAAAACATGCAGCAGTAGTTTGTTCTTGCTTTTAAAGTTTGTTTTGGTTTAGATTATGGATGCATGAAGTAAGGGAGTGAATCAGTTTCTTTATATTTTTTTCACCTTTTAAACAAAAAATTCTTAAAAATACTTTTATGCATTCTTTTGAAGAGATAGATGTTTGGTACATTTTATGGCTCTCAGAGCATATATTCATTTGGTGCATATTGTGAAAGAGAGAATTGGAAATTAAATGGAAATGTATGATTTCGGTCATGTCAATCTGTAAGACACAACAGTAAAAGGGTATTATGCTCTGTTTTTTTGTGGTTTTTGTTTGTTTTGTTTTGTTGTTTTTGGTGATGTGGCTTAAATACAATAGCTTGTTTTGGGGGGGCATTTCTGCCAATTAAAGACTAGAAGGGCACAAAAAATTTTTTTAAATACCATAGAGAAGATACATTAAAAAAAACTTCTGATGTTTTGTAGCCATAACTAAATTATGATTAAAATGTGCATTATTGTGAAAAAGAGCAAAGTAGTTTTGAATTGTTTTGTTTTTTTGTTTTGCTGTGTTTTCTAAGAGATTAAAATGTTTCTGGATTTTTTAAAAAAGCAGAAAAAGATCTACCCCCAAAAGAAAACTATAGACTAACCTCTTTAATGAACATAGATGTAAAATTCTCAAGAAGTTACTGGCCAACATAATGCAACAATCATCAAAAAGGTCATATATCATGACCAAATAAGCTTTATCCCAGGGATGCAAAGATAGTTCAACATATGCAAATCAATAAATGCAGTGCATCATATAAACACAAGCAAAGACAGAAATCATATGATCATCTCAATAGATACAGAAAAGGACTTTGAAAAAATCCAAACATCCTTTCATGATAAAAACATTAAAGGAAATATAGTGATAACCCAGTTGTCAAATGGCTCCAAGCTAGAACTTTCCATTATCCACACAGTAAAGTTAAAAAAAAAATCTACTCAGTGTTAGTACCATTGCTCAATAATTGAACTAGAAATCCAACTTGAAAAAATCTGTATGAGCCAAAAGTGAGTCACATGGTGAATCTCACTGCGGACACAAAGGGGTGACATTTCATTCGAAGTGCTACTCTTGCCCCCACAATATGTAGTGCTTGTGTTAGTGCGTTAAAACATTTGTTATTGTGTGGGTTTTTGCACTTTATTTGCATAAAATATTGTAACCATGGAACTCTATGTTAAAGCCCTGGAAAAATGAATTAATAATTGTAATTTGGGGGCCTCAGAAACAATTATTTTGTTTCATTATTTTTTATATCAAAACATTTATTGGTACATTTTAGGCACACATAATAAAAACGAGGCAGTGTGTATCATGTACAGGTGGAAATTCCTTGTGATGAGTGTTAGCGTTTCATTATTTCTTATAGGAAAAATACACTTAGCTCCCAAATTTTTCAATGTTTGAACACAAATTTGGAATGAATTGAGTTTGACAACTGAGGCATCAGTGTGGGTGTAAAAGGACATAATCTTATAAAAGCCATTTTTGACACACTTACTGCCAATACCATATTAAATTGGGAAAAACAAAATCTTTCTCTCAAAAATCAGGAACAATAAAAGGATGTCCACTATCACCACTCTTATTTAATGCAGTATTTGAAACATTACCAAATCCAGTTTGCTAAGGAAAAGAAAAAAAAGGTTATGTATAGGAAAGATAGAACTCAAATTATTATTTGCAGATAAGATGATCCTGTACAAAGAAGACCCAAAAAATTCACCAAAAGACTTTTAGAATTAATAGTCAAATTATGTAATGTAGAGGGACACAAAATCAGCACATAAAAATCAATAGAATTCCTATACACTAATAATGAATCAATTAGGAAAAATATATTCACTATAGTACCAAGAAAAATTAAGTATTTCATAGTTAGCCTAACTATGAAAGTGAAAGAATTCTACAATGAAAAATACAGTACTCTGAAAAAAGGAAATTGAAGAGGAAATTAGAAAAATTGAAAGATATCCTCTATTCCTGTATAGGCAGAACCAATATATCCAAATGGCCACACTTTCAAAGTTGATAAACAGATTTAATGCAATACAAATAAAAATTCCAATAGCATGTATGACAGATCTGGAGCAAACAATTTCAAAATTCATATGGAAGCAAAAGAGACAAAAATAACAAACACCATCTTGGGTACCAAAGAACAAATCAGAAGACATTACAATCCTGGACTTGAAGTTATATTGCAAAGATTCTGTGATAAAAGCAAGATGACTACTGGCACAAAACAGTCATGAGGATCAATGAAACAAAGTAGAGGATGCAAAAACAACACCAAACACATTCAACTATTTGATATTTGACAAATGGCCCAGAAACATAGACTAGAGGAAAAATAGCCTCTTTATGATATTGGGAAAACTGACTATCCACAGGCAGAATATTCAATCTAGGTCTATATGTCTCACCATGTACTAAAGCAAAATCAAAATGGATCAAAGTACTAAGTGTTAAAATGCAAACACTTAACCTGCTGCAAGACAAAATAGGTAAAACTCTTGAAGCCATAGACAAGAACTTTCTGAATAGAACCATGGTTGCACAGGAAATAGTGTTCAGAATCAACAAGTGGGATCATATCAAATTAAAAAGCTTCTGCACAGCAAAGAAAACATCCAAAAGAGTGAAAAGAAAACCTACAGAAAGGGAAGAAAATTTTTCCAGTTGTACTTTAGACAGAAGTCTCCTATCTATAATATATAAAGAACTAAAAAAAATTTCCTTAAATTACCAATAAAAATTGGGCAAGTAAAATAAATACATGAAATGCTCAACACTGGTTATTAGAGAAATGCAAATTAAAACAGCACTTAGATTTCATTTTAGCCCACAAAGAATGGCCATCATCAGGAAATCAAATAATAATAAATGCTGATGAGGCTGCACAGTAAAAGGAATCCTTTTAGATTGTTAGTGGGAATGCAAACTAGTACAACCACTATAGAAATAAGTTTGGAGATTCTCCACACAGCTAAAACTATCAATTCCATTTGACCCAACTTTTTTTCTTCTAGGTATGTTCCCAGTATCATTTTATGGTGATACCTGCTTACCCATGTTTGTATTAGCAAAAACTTTATTAGGTACATCTTGGAAGCAACCTATATGCCCATCACCATATGAATGGATAAAGAAAATGTTGTACTTACACACAATGGAGTACCAATCTGCCATAAAGAAAGATAAACTTGAGTCATTTGTAGGAAAATGTATGCACTTTCAGACCATATTAAATGAAATAAATCAGATACACAAGTTTAAATATTGCAGAGTTTCTCTTATATGAGAAACCCAAATTTTAAATAAAGAGAAAAATAAAAGAGAGATTGTAAGAAGTAGGAAGATAAACCTTTCACAAATGGAAAAAGTATCAAGTGGTGGAGGGACTGGATAGAAAAGAGATGACAAAAGGTATTAAGATGTGTTACGTACATGTACTACAAATATGTACTAATAAAAATGTTTCATGGTTTCTTTTATATGAGAAATCCAAAAGTACAAATAAATTAGAGAGAAAAAGACATAGCCTAAGAAACAGAGAGATAGATATTTTGCAAATGGGAATAGGACTAAGACATGGAGGGAGCAGGGGGTGTAAAAAAATTAAGATATTTATGGTGAATGTAATCATTGTGTACTGCAAACATGTTCTAATAAAAAAGAAACATATTTATCTAAGTTGCCCAGGGTGCACTTGAACTCAACATCCTCCTGCCTCAGGCACCTCAACTTTCCTGTCACTGGGACAAAATACCATACACATGCAAAGTAAAGAATGACAGGTTTATTTTGGTTTACAATTCAGTGACTTGTTAACAGCCTCCGAGGCAGAAACAGCATGGTGAAAGGGTATGACAGACGAAAGTTGTTCACATCATGACAGCCAGGAAGCAGGGAACAAAGGTAGGAGTGGGGACCTGAACACATTCAGATTACTCTCCCAGTGACCCACTTACAACTAGGCCTTACCTCCTAACAGTATATTTATCTACTGAACTCATCAATGGATGACTCCACTGATGAGTATAGCTCCTACATGGCCCAATTGCCTTTCAAATACATGAGCTTTTGTGGGGACACTTTAAATCTAAACAATAATATTCTGCCCCTGACCTCCCAAAGACTCATGTATCAATCAGCATGAGATCTATTTGCAAATATTGATGTAAACTGATATTAAATGTGACCTGAGGGCTGGGGATTTAGCTCAGTGGTTCCACTGCCTGCCTTGCAAGTGCAAGGTCCAAAGTTTGATCCCTGGTACAAAAAAAAAAGTAACCTGATAAGGATTATACCATCTGACATAAAGTCACCCCTTTTCTTAGTAATGAATGAGGTAAGGGTAGGCTAGGAAGATAGTTATGCTCCTGGTACAGGTAAAAGACCTGAGTGCTACTCTATTCATTACAAACATGAAATATTCAGACTAAGTTGTTGTAGGAGTAACAACAATTCTCCAGTCAAAGGGAAAATAATATGCAATGATATAGGAGTATGAAATGGCATTATATGAGAGAACAATATGTGTATTTGCAAGAGGCAGCAAGTCAACTTCAACAAGCTTGAGCAACTGAAAGAATTTATCATGCAGATAGAAAAATGCATTATGGAACTCAAGAACAAGAAGGTAGGTAAGTTTCAAGTAATTCACTGTGGCTAGGAACTCAGTTGCTATCTTGAGTCTCTATCCTCTCATTGCTGCACCTGAGTGCTGGCTTCATCTTTTTTTTTGCTTAAATTCTTTTATTGGTACATTTTAGGTATACACTATATTTTCATTTATCATTGGGTATTTGTACCTGTACATGATGTATCTTGGTAATTATTTTTTCCCTATTCCCTATCCCCTCTTCACCACCTCCACCCTTCCCTATTTCTAAAGATTTTGTTTTCATTTTTTCCTTTTCTCATAATTTTTCCTTTCCCCTTCCCCTCCCAATTCCCCTACCCCTTTGGACCTTTGCGTACTATTTCAAAGTATCAATTATTCATTTTATTCCTTATTTACACTTTCAGTTTCTCACACCAGAGAAACCATTCAGTATTTACACATGTGTGTTCTATTTATTTCACTTAAGAATATGGCCTCAAGATGCATCCATTTAGCTATAAGTGACTCTAGTTTCTCATTCTTTATGGCTGAGTAGTACTCCACTTTACAAAAAAACCCCACATCTTCTTTATCCAGTTTTCAGTTGATGTGCACTTGGGCTGTTTCCAAGTTTTAGCTATTACAAACTGTGCTGCTATAAACATGGGTAAGCATATAGCACTGTGGTATGATTCTTTTAATTCTTTGGGGAAGATATCCAGTAGGGAAATAGCTGGGACAAATGTGACCTCTAGTCCTAGTTCTGCGAGGTATGTCCATACGATTTCCACAGTGGTTGCACCAGTCTGCACTCCCACCAACAATGGAGAAGGGTTCTTTTCTCCCCACACCCCCATCAGCATTTGTTATTGGTTGATTTCTTGATAGCAGCCATTCTTTGTGGGGTGAGGTGCAATCTCAGTGATGTTTTCATCTGTATCTCTTGAATAACCAGTGATGTTGAACATTTTTTCATACACTTATTTGCTGCTTTTACTTCTTTGTCTGAGAAATGTCTGTTCATTTCAGGTGCCCAATTTTGAATTGGGTCTTTAAATTTGGGGGGGTCTGATATTTTTAAGTTCTTTATATATTCTAGATAGTCGTTCTTTATCTGAGGCACAGCTGCTAAAATTTTTTCCCACACTGTAGGTTGTCACTTAGCTCTATTAGTGGCTTCTCCTTTAGTGCAGAAGCTTTCTAATAATATGGGATCCCAGTTGTTGATTCTTTGAGCTAGTTCCCGTGCTACTGAGGTTTTGTTCATAAAGTCCTTTCCTATGCCAATGTCTACAAGAGTTCTACCCAACTTATCTTCCAGCATGTTTAGTGTTTTTGATTTAATATTTTAAAATCTTTAATCCACTTCAATCTCAGTTCAGTGCATGGTGATAAATATGGGTCTAGTTTTAATCTTTGGCATGTTGAAATCCAGTTTTTCCAACATCATTTATTAAATGGGCTATCTTTCCTCCAGTGAGGGTGGTTGGCTCCTTTGTCAAAGATGAGGTGGCTGAGTATGTCTGAAGTTGTTTCTGCATATTCTAATCTATTCGACTGATCCTTGGGTCTGTTTCTATGCCACTACCATGCTGTTTTTATCACAGTAGTTTCAAGTTGGGGATTGTGAGACCCCCTGCCATGTCTCTGTTGCCTAGAATTGCTTTTGCAGTTCTAGGTCTCTTCTGGTTCCGAATGAATTTTTGGATTGTATTCTCTAGTTGTGTGAAATTTATTCTTGGAAATTCAATCAGTATTGCACTAAATCTATATAGCAGTTTTGGAAGTGTAGCCATTTTCATTATATGGGTTCTTCCTACCCAGGAAAAAGGGAATTCTTTCCATTTTCATATGTCCTCTTTGATTTCTTTCTCCAGAGTGCTGTATTTTTCAGTGTGGAGGTCTTTTGTGTCCTTTGTTAGATTGATTCCTAGATATTTCATTTTTTTGGATGCTATTGTAAAAGGAATTGTTTCCCTTATTTCTCTCTCAGTGAGGCTGTTATTTGTATACAAGAAGGCTATTGTTCTTTGATTGTTGACCTTGTATCCAGCTACTCTACTGAATCTGTCAATTAAGTCTAGAAGTCATGTGGCAGATTTGTTTGGGTCTTCTATGTAAAGTATCATAAGGTCAGCAAATAATGACAGTTTAACTTCTTCCTTTCCTATCTTTATTCCTCTTATTTCTTTCTCTTTTCTAATTGCTTTGGCTAATGTTTCCAGAGCTATGTTGAAGAGGAGTGGTGATAGTGGGCATCCTTGTCTTGTTCCTGATTTTAGTGTGAAAGTTTTCAGCTTTTGACCATTTAGCATGACGGTGGCAGTTGGTTTTTCATAGGTAGCCTTAATCAGGTTGAGATAAAGACCTTCTATTTCAATTTTCTGTAGTGTTTTTATCATGAATGGGTGCTGGATTTTGTCAAATGCCTTTTCTGTATGTATTGAGATGATCACGTTGTTTTTGTCCTTGACTCGGTTAATATAGTGTATTACACTAATTGATTTACAAATGGTGAACCATCCTTGCATCCCTGGGATAAATCTGACTTGGTCAGGGTGTATGATCTTCTTGATGACACTCTGTATTCTGTTTGCCAGTATCTTGTAGAGGATTTTTGCATGTATGTTTATTAGGGAGAGTGACCTGTAGTTCTCTTTTTGAGTTGGGTCTTTCTCTGGTTTTGGAATCAAAGTAACACTTGCTTGCAGGAATGAATTTGGAAGCCTTGCTTCCCTTTCAATTTCCTTGATGAGTTTAAAGAGTAATGGCATTAGTTCTGCTTTAAATGTCTTGTAGAATTCAGCAGTGAAGCCATCAGGACCTGAGCTTTACTTTGTTGGTAAATTTTTTATTACACTTTCAATTTCCCTCATTGTAATTGGAGTGTTTAGAATTTCTATATCTTCTTCATTTAACTTTGGCAATTTGTACATATCTAGGAATCTATCCATTTCTTCTGTGTTTTCGATTTTATTAGAGTACAGGTTCTTGAAGTAGGTATTGATGATCCTCTGGATTTCTGCTAGGTCTGTTGTGACTTCACCTTTTTCATTCTTAATTGCATGGATTTGAGCCCTTTCTTTCCTTTTTTTGATAAGGTTGGCTAAAGGTTTATTGATTTTATTTATTCTTTTGAAAACTCAACTCTTTGATTCATCAATTTTTTGTATCACTTTCTTAGGTTCCTTTGCATTGATTTCTGCTCTGATTTTTATAATTTTCTCTTTTGTATGAGCTTTGGGTTTGTTATGCTCTTCTTTACTAGGAGCTTGAGTTTCTGCATTAGGTTATTTATCTGAGTTCTCTCTGTTGTCCTAATATGGGCATTCACTGCTATGAATTTCTCACATAGAACTGCTTTCATTGTGTCCCATAGGTTCCTGTATGTTGTACTGGCATTATCATTTACTTGTAGATACAGTCTAATTTCTTCTTTAATTTCCTCTGTGACCCATTGGTTGTTCAGGAGGGTGTTATTCAATTTCCATGTGTTTGTGGAAGTTTTCTGGTTTCTTATGTTATTGATCTCCAATTTTATTGCACTATGGTCTGATATTATTTGGGGGGTAACTTCAATTCTTTTACATTTACTTAGACATGTCCTATGAGCTAGCATTTGGTCTATTTTGGAGAATAACCTGTGTGCAGCCAAAAAGAATGTGTATTCTGATTTTGTGGGATGGAACACTCTGTAAACATCTATTAAGTCCATTTGTTGAATAGCTTGCTTCAGTTCTAGAATGTCGTTGATAATTTTTTGTCTAGATGATCTGTCTATTTGTGATAGTGGGGTATGAGTTTCCCCACTATAATTGTTTTAGTGCTTATTTGGTTTTTCATGGTCATTAATATTTGTTTTGTATAGTTGGGGGCATTCGTATGTGGTGCATAGACATTTACAATTGTCATCTCTTCCTCTTGGATTGTTCCCTTCACAAGGATGTAGTGGCCATCTTTGTATCTCTTAATTAGTTTTGGTTTGAAATCTACTTTATCTGCAAATAAGATTGATATCCCTGCTTTTTTCTGGGCTCCTGTCATGCAGAGAACTGTTTTCCATCCTTTTACTTTCAGTCTATGAATTTTTTGTGTGTGTTAGGTGTGTTTGTTGTATACAGCATATTGCTGGATTTTGCTCCTTTATCCATTCTGTCGGTCTATTTCTTTTGGTTGGTGAATTGAGGCCATTAACATTGAGAGTTATAATTGATAGATACTGACTCATCCTTGTCATGAGGTTTTGCTATTGTTGGCCCCTTTATTTCTTATTTTTCCCCCTTTCCCTTTAGTTTCTTGCCTTGCCTGGTGGCTTACAACTGTTGGCCCTAAGATTTTGTTTAGAACTGCTTAGAGTGCTGGTTTGGTGGTCATGAAATTTCTCAGGTGTTCTTTGTAGTGGAAGTATCTAATTTCCCCATCCATGTTGAAAGATAATTTTTCAGGATACAACAATCTAGGTTGGAAGTTATTTTCCTTTAGGGCTTGAAATACTTGACTCCAGGCTCTCCTTGACTTGAAGGTTTGTGTTGAGAAGTCTGCTGTGATTCTAATGGGCTTTCCTTTATAGGTGACTTGTTTCTTTTCTCTAACTGCTTGTAGGTTTTTTTCTTCTGTTGGGTTTCTGATATCTTGAGTATTATATGTCTAGGTGTAGATTTTTTGATTGTGTCTAGGTGGAGTTCTGTATGCATCACTTATCTGTAAGTCCAATTCTGTACCTCTGTCTGTGAATTTTTCTACTATTACTTCTGTGAGCAGTTTTTTATGTGTATTGTACTTTCTCCTGCTTTTTCTTGGACTCCTATCAGTCTTATGTCATTCTTCTTTGCGTCATCTAGCAATCATCCTAGAAGTGTCTTTTGTTACCCTATCACCTTTCCTTCTCACCTAGTGGTCTCCAAAGTGGTTATCTACATTCACTGCTTCTATTGCTTCTCTTCCAGTTCACCTTTTAAATATTGTAATAATGATTAGTTTTCACCTCTAAAAATTCTTTCATTACAAAGATCAATTACTGAAAAATTTCTCTGTGTCATGGGCACTTTTCATCTCCTTCCTTATTGGACCTCACTACATCATATGATATTATTTTGTTTTAAATTTCTGCTCACTTGACTACCAGACACCCATTCTCCTTGTTCTTTTCCTTGCTGATAATATTTTTTTTTCTGTAGTTTTCAAGGACTCCTAGTCACTCCTTAAATGTTGATGTTGCCCCCCTGGTTCTGCTCTTCTACTCTCTGAAATCTATTACTGGTTGATTGATGACTTTAGAATTCATATTGCTAGCTCAGACCCCTCCCCATCCTGAGATCTAGATCAGAGCAGATTTGAGTAGATTTAAATGTGTACTAGGCATCCTCATCTGGATGCTTCCCAAGCAGTTCAAATTCAATATGTCTATGCCTGAACCCATTATCTGTCTATAAAAATATGCTAGTCTACTTTGTTAGAGTATATTGCCAAAGTAATTCCCTAGAGGGAGATTCTGATATCACCACATAATGATTTCACCTTTTCACAGAAACAACTGAATTATGACCATTCATGTGAGTTAAGCCAAAATTTCCATACTTTTTTTCTGAAAAAATAGATTATATATATGCCAAAGAAGAGTAACTTTTATCACTAGGATAGAAAATTCACTAGGACAGGGAGTCTTGTCTGCCTTGTTCAATGTGATATTTCTAACGTTTACAGTAATAATGACACATAATAATCCCTCAATAAATCTTTGTTAAAAAAAACTAGTAAGTTTATTTTGGAATTCTAATAGATTGTAGGAGCATCTAGAAAAATAGATGCATTTGGATAAAAATTAATATATATATATGTCCATAGATTAGAAGAAATATGTCTTTTTGTGTTTGAAATAGGGTAAAAGGAAATTTGCAACTGCATTTAGCCAAGATTTCTGTCCATGGAAAGCAATGAAAAAGGAAAGAGGTAGAAATAAAAATACTTCATCTATCTCAGAAAAGTCAACTCATAGTTATTCCAGATGTTCAGATGTCCAGTTGTAGGCAAAGACCCTGCAGTTTTCCTTCAGTCCTTGTGTAAGCAATGCCAGCTCTAGAAATTAGGACAATTCAGACAACAGAAGAGCCCCACTTCAGTCAGAAAGTTGATCTGCATCTCATTTACTATTATATTGAATAGTCAACAAAGAAAAGGTAAAATCTCTGCTTGTGGGCTGCCTCTAGATTTCTCGAACTTTCTCTCTCGTTAAGATCAAATGAAGCAAAGTATAATGTACTCTCAAATGGAAATGCGCTGCCAAGTTTAGTAGGCCCCTAACAGTGCTATAGTCTTTCTCTCTATTGGTGCATTTGCCTTGTATTTCAAGCCATAAACTTGAAAGTCACATCAGACTCTCTCCTTTGTACCATACATCTAATTAAGGTAATAAACCCTGCTTATTACATCTCCTAAATATTTCCCTTATGCATCTTTCCTTTACACTTGTACTACCACAAATTTTGCCTTAATATAGACTCTCATTGTTATTTTCTCAGAATTATTTCAAAAATCTATTAGCTTTTCAGTCACTGGGACAAAATGTCTGACATTCACACCATAAAGCAGCAGAGGATTATTTAGCTTATGGTTTCAGAGGGCTTCATCCATGGTAGACTGACTGCAAGATAGAAATGCCATTGTGGTAAGGCCTGGGAGAGTGTTATGGTTTAGATTTAAAATGGCTATCAAACCTACATGTGTTTGGAATGCGATTTTATTATGTGGGAAGTATAGCTGAATTACTATTGGAACAGTGCTGTGGTCAGGGGAGATAGGTCACTTGAGGCATGGGCTGGAAGGGTGTATCTCTCTCCCTGACTCTTTCTTTCTCTCTCTGCTTCCCTGCTGTTATGAAGTGATCAGTTTTGCCTCCAGCATGGCCCTCTGTCATGCCAACCTGCCTTGGAGCCATCCAAATATAGACTGAAATCTCTACAAACTGTGAGCCAAAATAAAGCTTTCATCCTTCAAGGTGCAGATATCTGAGCAACAGGAACATCACTAAAAAACAAAGGAAAGCTGCTCAAATGCCAGTCAGAAAGGAAAGAGACAGATAGACAGAAACAGAGAGATGGACAGACAGAGACAGAGAGACACAGAGACAGAGAAAGGAGCTTGGGACAAGAATACATTCTGCCAATTTACATTCCCACTGACCCACCTCTTCCAGGAAGGCCCCACATCCTAATAGCAATTTGAGTTATGAACATAAGTGGATTAATCCACTGATGATTATACCACCCCCATGATTCAATCACCTCCCAAAAGACCCACCTCCACACCGAACACATGAGAGTTTGGGGAAACAATTTAGATCTAAACCATAACAAAAAATTCTGAATTATTCTTACCTCTCCAAGCCACCTTCCATATTGCTTTTTCAATGACTTACTTAAAATAAAAATCATACTGCATTCCAACCAGCTTAAAAACATTTCAATCCTATTATCCAGTGCCTTGAGTAGCCACTTTAAGCTATTACTCTAAACACCTATCTATTCTTCAGCCTTCTTTCTAACATTCTCAATATCTCATTTCATGCTCAAAAATATATTAATTGCAGTTTTCCTTTAGTGAAAATCCTTCTGCAAGCTTTTCTTCCCATCAACTCAGTGTTATTGTAGGAGTATTTGTATTATATGGCCCTTTGGCCATAGTTGATCAATCTAAATTTATCACAGTCATTCTTCAGGAATCTAGAATCCAGACTTAAGAGAATTAGGCCCAGTCTAATTGATTTCTTCTATTAAGTATTATAAAGCTGTTGGCAGCAGCAATTTTTTTGACATATGATCTGGGAATTAGAAAACATAGTCTGCTGTTAAAGATGAAGCAACCAGGGACCAGCCTGCAGATGGAGAGGACCTAGGCCATGTAGAGCCCCACACCTTCCCCATGCCCTGCCCACCAGCCATCAGCTTAGCCGTGCCACCAGCCCACCCCTGCCTCTGGCCTCCTGGCTGGGGCCCTACCTGGTTCCACACTACACAGGCACAGGGGCTCAAAAAGGCCATTGTCCTGAGCTCCAGAAGATAGAGCAGAAGTGAACAGCAGAAAGAGAGCCTCTGTCAGCCTCCTTGATGAAAACTGAAGCCCACTGGAAAAGTGAAGAGAATCTCTGCAATAAAGGCACACCAGACCACCGTACTTGGTAAGGTGGAGGGATCACCATCTCCCATCAGAACCTGGACTATCTTCAGGGGAAGGGCAGCTGGATCCTGCAGTAGAATCTTGCAGAGTTCAACCCTGCAGAAAGACAGGGAGCTCAACTTGGGACTTGTAGCCAGAAATCTTCCTGAATCTCATGGGTCTGCTACTGGATTGCTGAGACTCATTGACTTATATCTGTACACTGTTGCCCACATTGTCTATTGTGAGAGCAGAGACATACCCTGAAAGAGGCCCTTCACTTTTATTTTTTATGAATTATTTTCAATTTTTTTTCTTTAATTTTTAATTTTTATTTGTTTTTACTCTTCTCAAATTTTTATTTTCATCTTTTTTTCCTTTCTTCTCTCTCTCTCTCTCTCTCTCTCTCTCTCTCTCTCTCTCTCTCTCTCTCTCTCTCTCATTCCCTTGCTATCCTAATTGTGCTTCATCTCGTGTTTTGTTCCTGTTCTGGCCTTAATTCAGATTTCTTCTTTATTTTTCTTTTCTTCTCTTTTTCCTTTTCTTGATTGTCATTAGTTTTAAAGGAAAGTAAATACAGTTTCCAGCCTCCTTATTGCTATTAGGTTGTTCTGTTCTCATCTTTGTTCTTTTGATCTGTCTTTTTCTCTTGTCTTCAATGGTTTCTTAGAGTTTGTGTGATCTTCCTGTATCCTCTGGCCTCACTCCTAACCTTTCCCTATCCTTTTACCTAACTATCCCTCCCTCCCCAATTACCTGTAACTCCCCATCCCGAAGGGTAAAGTTGCTATATTGAAGAGTTTATTCACTATAAACATATGTTGGGCTGGTCCTTGATTTAGATTTAATTCACACAGTGAAAGGGAAAAGATTAATAATTACCACAAATTGTCATTTTCTAAGCTGTGCCTGATGCTATGGTGTTGCTGATTGTATCACTTGTGCTAAGGTGTTGTGATTGATTTAATCAGTTGTCCTTCATGGTATAATGAAAATGAAATAGCCTCAGAGTCATTAGACACTTAAAACCTAAAGATCAGCTTTATCTGGAAGACACCTTTGAAAAACAATCATTCCATAAGGGTTCCATACACAAGCAACAAAGATACAATAAGCAATATTGAAGTATCAACCCAGGAATTAAACCAAGGACCATACCAAAAACAAAAATGAGAAGACATTTAAGCAAGGCACAAACTCAGACTTCCACCCCACCAAAGGCAAATTCTAGGGGAAATGAGGTAGAAAAGGCTGATAATCAACCACCTGGACATCCTGAAATGAGAGCACAGGAAGTAACAAAACAGATGAATGAGGCTCTAGAAAAATTCAAAACAGAAATAATTTACCAGAAAACTACAGAGATGGTGAGTAGAGTGAAAGACATGATTAGAGGCTCTAGAACAGAAACAGATAAAAAAATAGATGAGCTCACAAACACGCTGAAAGCCATGAATGCCCAGAATAAGAAAGAAATGGAATCCATGAAACAGATTCAAACAGATATCTAGGAGATTAAAAACTCCATTGTAAGTATGCACAGCAGATTAAGGGAATGTGAAGATAGAATATCAGATATAGAAGACAGGATTGTGTTTAGTGACTGTGAAAACAGAGATTTCTTAAAGATAGTAAGGGACCATGAGAAAATAGGAAACGAGGAGGCACTAGCAATAAAGGAGATAATTTCTTTTAAGAATGAAAGAACATTGAGTGTGGCTATATGCTGAGGAAAATGATTCAGTAGGTTGGGAGAGGTAGAGGTCCTGGAGACAGAAAAAATAATAAGGCAAGATCTCTGAGGGACTGTATGAAACAAGAATCAAAAACTCAGATGGAATACTTAAATTTACAGTCTACATGAAACAGGAGGGATAAAGGTGTATAGGAACACATGTAGAATGTCAGTGAAAAAAAATTCCTGATAGCTTCAATTATTTTAAGTAAGGTAGGCAATGAAGTCGCCAGTTGAATAATACATGTAGGAAGAAGATTATGAAGTCGTCAAGCAAAATGGAGACCTGGAGAGGGACTGACTAAGAAAAAATAAAAAGATTGCCAGGTGGTGCTGAGATGAAAAGCTAAATATGTGATGATATAAATTTGCATTAAAATGTCAGAGTGATTTTCTCCAGAGAAGCTGGAATGAAAACAATGAACAGGGAACATGAAAAACTATGGCACAGAGACACAAACTTCAAATATCTGGAATTCTAAGAATTATTCCAATTATGGAAGACCTTTACATTATAGGTCAAGGTGAAATAATTCAAGGATCTTTCTCAGAAATTTTATCCAAAATCTATTCCTAGTCATATACCATTCCCCTCAAATTATCTGCCAAGTTAAGACATTTCATTTGTTTATTATTTGTTATATTACCTTCTTGTATCAATTAGATTGTAAGCTCTTTGGGGGCTTGGACACTGCAAAAATACTTGTTTCAGCCCTGGAAAAAGTATTAGTACCTACCTTTGACAAAGATTATCTTCTTGACCAAACTTGACCAAACAGGCTCCTCTTAGCTTTCTCAATTAGACTTTGAGTTTGGTCTCAATCCTTCGCCACTTCATCATTTTAGCAAGTGTCTTGCTGAGACAGCTTAGCGAAAATTCTGATCAGATTCCTACCGTCTATCTTCAATATCTTGCCCCTGCTTAGCCCTTAGAAAAAATCCTGTTGAGTAAGTTCAAAAAGATTCCCCCTATCCTTGATGTTTTCTTTTAGTAATTTTTCATCCACTAATGCCCAACCTGCTCCTTGGTTATATATCTTCACTTGTTCCTATTGGAGACAGGGATAAGCCCAATCTCCTTTCCCTACTGCAAAATTCTATCACAGTAGCCCCTCTTTATAAAGTCTTCCTTATCATCTTTAACAAGTGTTCTGAAATTTTTTTCGTTAACTGTAATGAGCCATCAGATGCATTACAACTTTCCCAAATACTTTGGAATGGCATACAAGACACTGCACGATCTATCCCTAATTTACTTGTGTATAGTCAAGTCCAATACACTGTCATGCTGTCCAAACTCTAATACAGATACAACATGTATAATTCAATCTTTTAAATTTTAACTCACCACATCACAACACAACACACCACTCACCACACCAGGGCTTTTGAACTTATTTTGTCCTTTGCATGGAATACTCTAACCCCCTTCTGGCAATTGCCTATGCATCTGTCAATACCCAAGAGGAATTCTGTTTCTTCTATGAAACTTTTTTTTATTTAAGAAAGGTTTCTGCTTGGTCTACTAGGGGCACCTACTGTGCAGTGAAGAGTTCTGTCTTAGAAAAATTTACTAATTTGTAATTCTAAAGGTAAATGAAGGCAAATAAAAGAGAAAGATACCTACCATTTAGCCTCTCGGAGTTTCTCTTTGTGGGACATAATGGACGTTTATTATTTCTCTAGTTTTTGGAACATAGACAAATCTCGACAGGATCTCAAAAGTCTCATACTCCATACCTACTTCCAGAACCTATACGACAATAAGATGGACAACACAGAAGAAATGGACAGATTCATAGATACATATGAATTACCAAAGTTCAACGAGGAAGACCTAAAAATTCTGAACAACCCAATATCAACCAATGAAATTGAAAATGTAATTAAAAACTTATCAACTAAGAAAAGCCCAGGCCCTGATGGCTTCACTGCTGAATTCTACAAGACATTTAGAGAGGAACTGCTGCCACTACTGTTTAAACTCTTCAATGAAAATGAAAGGGAAGCAATACTCTCAAATTTATTCCTGGAAGCAAGCATCACCTTGATCCCCAAAGCAGAGAAAGACCCAACTGAAAATGAGAACTATAGGCTAATCTCACTAATGAACATAGATGCAAAAATCCTTAATAAGATACTGGCAAACAGAATGCAGAAGGTCATCAAGAAGATCATACACCCTGATCAAGTGGGATTCTACCAGGGATGCAGGGATGGTTCAATATACGAAAATCAATTAATGTAATACACTATATCAATAGAGCCAAGGACAAAAACCATGTGATTATCTCCATAGACGCAGAAAAAGCATTTGACAAAATCCAACATGCATTTATGATAAAAACCCTACAAAAAATTGGAATAGATGGTCTCTACCTCAAACTGATAGAAGCCATCTATGAAAAACCAACAGCCAATATCATACTAAATGGACAAAAACTGAAATCCTTCACACTCAAATCAGGAACAAGACAAGGATGTCCACTATCACCACTCTTGTTCAATATAGTTCTGGAAACATTAGCCACGGCAATTAGACAAGAGAAAGAAATAAAAGGAATAAAGATAGGAAATGAAGAAGTCAAATTGTCATTATTGGCAGATGACATGATACTCTATATAGAAGACCCCAAGAACTCCACCAAAAGTCTTCTAGACTTAATAACCAAATTGAGTCAAGTAGCTGGTTACAAGATCAACACACAAAAATCAATAGCTTTCCTCTACACCAATGACAGACTCACTGAGGGAGAAATAGGGCAAATAATTCCTTTCACAATAGCATCCAAAAAACTGAAATACCTAGGAATCAACCTAATGAAATAAATCAAAGACCTCTTCTCTGAAAACTATGGCACTCTGAAAAGAGAGATTGAAGATGATATCAGAAAATGGACAGACATCCCCTGCTCCTGGGTAGGAAGGATTAATAGAGTGAAAATGGCCATACTTCCAAAACTGCTATATAGATTTAATGCAATTCCAATTGAGACCCCAGCAGCATACTTCATAGACCTTGAGAAAACAATCCAAACATTCATTTGGAGCAAGAAGAGATCCAGACTAGCAAAAGCAATTCTAGGTAACAGAGACATGGCAGGGGGTAACACAATCCCCAACCTGCAACTATACTACAAAGCTACTGTGATAAAAAAAAAAGCATGGTACTGGCAAAGAAACAGACTTGAGCACCAGTGGAACAGATTAGAAGATGCAGAAACAACACCAGACACACTCAGCTGTCTCATCTTCGACAAAGGAGCCAAACACCCTCACTGGAGGAAAGATAGCCTCTTTAATAACTGGTGCTGGAAAAATTGGGCTTCAACTTGCCAAAGATTAAAACTAGACTGATATGTCTCACCATACACTAAACTAAAATTAAAATGGATTCAAGATCTAAATATTAAAATAGAAACTCTGAACCAGTTGGAACAGAGGTTAGATAAAACCCTTGAAGACATCGGTGTAGGAAAAGATTTTATGAACAAAACCTCAGTTGCCCATGAGCTAGCACAAACAATTAACAAGTGGGATCTCTTCTTATTAAAAAGCTTCTGCAAAGCAAGAGAAACCACCAACAGTGTGAAGAGACAACCCACAATGTGGGAAAAAATCTTCACCTGCTCTTCCTCAGACAAAGGTCTACTATCTCGAATCTATAAAGAATTTAAAAAGATCAGACCTCCCAAATTTAAAGACCCAATCCAAAAATGGGCATCTGAAATGAACAGACATTTCTCAGACAAAGAAGTGGAAATAGCAAATAAATACATGAAAAAATGTTCAACATCATTGGTCGTTCGAGAGATGCAAATGAAAACAACGCTGAGATTCCACTTCACTCCAGAAAGAATGGCTGCTATCATGAAATCAACCAATAACAAATGCTGGTGATGCTGTGGGGAAAGAGGAACCCTGCTCCACTGCTGGTGGGAGTGTAGACGGGTGCAACCACTGTGGAAATCAGTATGGAGATACCTCAAAGAGCTAGGACTGGAAGTCCCATTTTGACCCTGCTATTCCACTGCTGGGGATCTTCCCTAAAGAATTAAAAGAATCATACCACAGTCATATATGTGCACCCATGTTCATAGCAGCGCAGTTTCTAATAGTTAAAACTTGGAAAAAGCCCAAATGCCCATCAACTGAAGACTAGATAAAGAAAATGTGGTTTTTTAATAAAATGGAGTAGTACTCAGCCATAAAAAATGATAAATTAGAGACATTTATAGCTAAGTGGATGCACATTGAGGCAATACTCTTAAGTGAAATAAATAGGACACACATATGTAAATACCGAATAGTTTCTCTGGTGTGAGAAACTGAAAGTGTAAATAAGGACTAAATGTATAATAGGTAATGGGAAATAGCAAGAAAAGGGGCAAAGGGGAAGGAAGTGGGAGGGCTAGGGGAAAGGATAGAAGGGAATGGGATTAATATGAGAAAATGGAAAAATAGGAACAAAATCTTTGTAAATAGGGAGGACTGGAGGGGTTGAAGGGAAGGGTGGGCAAGGGTGAAAAATAAGAACCAAGAGAGACTATGTAAAGGTGCAAATTTCCAATGATGAATGTCATTATATTGTATACCTAAAATGTACCAATGATTAGAATGAATAATCGATAATGTAAAATAGGAAGAAAAGGTCCAAAGGGGTAGGGGTAGTGGGAGGGGCAGGGTAAAGGAAAGAAGGGAAAGGAAAAAATGATGAGAAATGGAAAAAATGGAAATAAAGTCTTTGTAAATAGGGAAGGGTGGAGGGTGTGAAGGGAGGGCTAGGAATGGGGAAAAAATACGAACCAAGATGCATTATGTAAAGGTACAATTCCCAATGAGAAATGTAATTGTGTTGTATACCTACAATGTACCAATAAAAGAATTTAATACAAAAAATAAAAAATAAAAAAAGACAAAATGAAGTACTACTCAGCTATAAAGAACGAGAAACTAGAGACACTTATAGCTAAGTGGATGCACACTGAGGCCATACTCTTAAGTCAAGTAAATAGGACACACGTGTAAATACCAAATAATTTCTCTGGTGTGAAAAACTAAAAGTGTAAATAAGGTTCATATGGTATAATTGATAATGTGAAATAGGAAGAAAAAGACGTAAAGGAGTAGGAGAAGTGGGATGGGTAGGGGAAAGGAAAAAAGGGAAAAGGAAAAATATGAGAAAGGGAAAAAAATGGAAACAAAGTCTTTGTAAATAGGCAAGCTTGGAGGGCGTGAAGGGAGGGCAGGGGAATGGGGAAAAAATAACCAAAATACATCATGTAAAGGTGCAAGATCCCAATAACGAATGTAACTGTATTGTATACCCTAAATGTACCAATAAACTTAATGGAAAAAAAAAGTCTCATACTCCAGTTTTACAAGGTCAGAAGTCATATTCCCCCTTGAAATGTAAATATCTACCTTTGAAGATAATGTAGGATCCCATCTCAAAGGGTAACCATTTAACTTCCAGGAAGACTGGATGTGTCTTTCTGCAGGTAAGAGTTTTATTATTCTGTTAGAATTCACTTACCTAAACAAATAGCTACCTCTGTTCCCAAGTTAACTTTGTATCTGCTTTACTGTATAAGTTGTATAGATTCTTATTCTGAATTTGCAGTCTCTTGAGGACAACCTATATGCCTGTACTATTTTGTGCTTGTTCAACAACAACAACAACAACAACAACAGAAATCACCTTTTTGTCATATTCATATGGATAGGTCCATTTATGGGTAGGAATATTTACTTCACCAACATAATAAGAGTTGTAACCAGTACTGCAAAATGGAACTTTAAAAGATATTTTTCCTTTAGAGACAAGTGGCTTCTCCAAACTTTCTCAGACCTAGGGCATAAATAACTACCCCCACCTGTCCTCAGTTGCGATGAATGGGCATAATATACAGATACTTGCTCCAGCAGGCAGGAGCCCAGTTTCCTTTCCACAAGAAAGGGAACAATGAGCTGAAGATGGCTGGAAGTGATAAAGGAAGTGTGGAGATCTGTATTACCCTCCCCCCATCTCATCTGTACATGATGAGATGGTGATTTGAGACAAATGGGCCCCTCCATCTTTTCAGAGAGAGGTTTGAATAAATCTTTTTCCTTTATACCAAAAATAAATGGCATCCCTTGCTTTGGTCATCAGTGAGTAAAAGAATGGGTGCTTATGAACCTAAGTGACCAGTAACAGTTTTAACAGAGGAAGATACATTTACGAGAGCAAAGAAGCTCAGATTGTATCATGAAACCCCAGGAAAAAATACTGAATGAGGTTAAGTACAGCAGTAACATAGTTCTGTATCTAGAAAGAAACAAAGAAGATTAGATTAAAGCATCAGTTTATATATTTATTCCTGTATTTCACTATAAAGAACATAAGTATGTAAAACAACTGAACAGAGAATACACATTTTCATGACTAAATATAGACTTAAGAATATATGAGCAAATTCTGTTAAATATCTGTTCCTGTAAATTGATGGTCATTGGAAAAGGCTGAACACTAGGGAAGTGTCGTCTTTTGAACCTGAAAGGCATATTTCTGTTATATGGAAGGAAAGGCATGAGCTGTATGAGAAGTCTATCCAAGCTCATTGTCACTTTCACAGTTTCAATACACATTCCCTATGTGACTGTCTTTCCCACTGAATATACTTCCTTGCTTATTTCCATTTGATATTTCTATTTAATTAATCCTACAGTGATTCACTTTTCTTTAACTTTCCAATTGTTCCTCTCTTTCTTTAATATTTTCTGGCTGTCTGGTCATGACAAATTTTAATTTAGTCTTATAGTTCATTTGTGCTCTCTACTAGTGGTTCATTAGCACTTTTTTTCTGAGTTCTTACATGTCATACAGTTATTTTTATTCTTCCTAAAATGTTTAAATCTTTTATTAAGTAAATATCCAGTAGGGAATATTTTTTAAATATGCTTGTGCATTGTATTGTTTAAAATCAGTGACATATTACTACACATTACAGAAGCTCCACACTGATTTTAAAAAGATCAAGCAAGTAAACCCCCAGAAAAATCACACAATTTTTTCATATAGTCACTGCCTACATACCAATTCTCAGTCAATATTTTCGAATTAATGTGTAGTTTTGGAAGGATCACTGGGTATTTTCATGTTCATTAATTGGAGTATTCATACAGATTTCTTTTTTATATAGATTTCTTACCCAGGTGAAACTTGGAGAAATATATTTAAGCATTTTGTGGTGTTAGTAACTCAAAAATTGCAAGGAGTGGTACATGGCTGAATTACTAAAGGGGAGTAGAAGGAGCTAGTACTACAAAAATAAAGGTAAGATCTTAGGGTCTTTGAATATTAAGCTAGAGACTTTGTATGTTGTTTCTCCTGTGTCAGAGGCAATGATAAATTCTTGAAAAATAGCTAATTTTTTACTGAGTACTTAGTCTGCCAGAGTAAGTTATGCATACTAAGTGCTTTACACACATTTTCTCATATACTCTTCATAACTATTCTGTAAGTACTATAATTATCCTCATTTTAGAGATGAGGAAGCAGATTCTTGGAGGTTAAGTATCCTAGCTCACAGGAAACAGCTACTCAGTGGTGGAGCAGAAATTCAACTTTGGCTCTAACTTCAAAGCCCAGTCTCTAAGCCTGAGGAAGTGGGAGTCCATGCATCTTTTCCAAAGATCACTTTGGTAGAAGTATGAGAACAAATGGCAGAGACAAATGTCTAAAGTTTAAAGGCAGGGAGACTAGAAAGGATGCTGTTGCAGTAGTCAAGACCTGCTAGGCCCTGTTAAGGGGGCTGTCCCTTAACCATCGGAATTATGCAGACGAATTACATGGTCAGGCAGGTTATTTAGAATACCCCTCTGGCAACCCTTGTAAAAGATGGATTGGAGGAGCAAGACTAAAGGCAGAAAAATAAATAGGTTCTTATCCTCTTCCCATCCCATACTAACAGTGAAGTCACTCCATCTAAACTCTAGGAAGTGGGGTTTTGCTCACTTTTCTAGGTTGTGGACTTGCTGGTCAGAGCTCCTACAGCGGCGCCAGTGGTGGCAGCGGTCGCCGGCGGGGGTGGGGCGCATGCGCACGGTTGCTAGGCAACGGCTGTTGGGCTCAGCAGAGATAAGGAGCCAGGGTTGTGTGTGTAGGCTGCGGCGCCAGAGGAGGAGGTGCACGAAGATGCAGCTGCGACTGCGGCCCCCAGAGGGAGTCGCCTCTGTTCTATGTCCGCGGGGGCTGAGGGACGGGAATCAGGCCTAGGGGTCGCTTCACTGAGGAGACTGGGGGTGGCGGTCCCGCCAGAGGCTCGGGCCTACTACAAGGGGAAGGTCCCGGCTGCTGGACAAGGGCCTCCCCCTCCCCTTCCCTCCTCTCATCCTTCCACGGCAATAGTGGTGAAGTTGGCGGCTCCAGGGAGTCAAGGCACCAGGCTTCTCCCTTACATCCAGCTCCTCTCTGGCCCTGTCTCTTGGACACCTGCGCAGCCACCTCCCTTGCCCGCCAAGCCCGGCCGCGGCGACGGGCGGGGGAGGGGCTCCTCCCCTGCTGGGGCTGCTTCGAACAGAGCTGGACGACGACGGTGACCTTAGGAGATTAGGGGGTGAGTAGTGGCACTGCACTCGTCCAGTGCTAGAGCGCCTTTCCGGCTTCTGGGGCCCCGGGAGGCTAGCGAAATACTGCTTTCTCCTCCAGAAGCTTCTGACGCCTCACCTACATTTGCTCGGAGCTAATTCCAGGTAGTTTTGCTTCTCAAAACCATCACTTTCTGACCTTAACTACTGTGTCTGGGAATGTAGGGTCTGTGCTAAAGGCCTGGTTTTAATTTGTAGATGCCACAGATGTTGACAACTCAAGTCTCGCAGCTGGGTCCCTGATTCCAAGACAGTCTCTCCCAGTGCCATGCTCACTCCTTTCTCCTCTCTCTGGTTCTGGTTTTGCATCTGGCTTTTGCTCTCAAGAGGCTTAGCCTGACTTCGTGCTTCTGAAGAGCCCATTCTCTGGGCTGCTGTTGCTTCTTTATAAAGGCTTGAACAGATAGTTACAGCGACCTCTTACTTTTCAGTGTTCTTTTTACTCTTGTGCCAAAAGCTTCTGAAAGCCTTGTGCCTTGCTTTTGACTTTTAGCATGCAATAGTGGGAAGACAGTAATTATATCAAATAATGATGATAATAATCATAATCATGGTAATAATAATAAACCAAAGTAGCAGCACACACTCTACTTGACTTTTCAAAGTGCTGTCAAACTTGAGACATAGGCAGAGTGGATCATTGGTAACAGGTTTTACAAACTATACTCTTCATTCAAATTGATGTACTTCTTTTTCATCCAGAATAATGACATACTACTTTTTCATTTTTCATTGCAAAACACGTTGATAAAACCTAAAATGTTCCTAATAAAAATGAGACTGGCTTGTGATCTATCTGTTTATTGAGGTAATCTGCAGTTGGAAATATTCACTTCACAAAAACAATGACATTTTGGACAAGGTAAAGTTTAGATAAGTATCTAAAGTTGTGAGCTACATTTTTGAAAATTAAAAATACTTGAGGAGTGAGATACTTTCTTCAAAAGCAGATGGTTGAACAAAATTACAGTTCACTTTGAATTTCAAATAGTAGTAATTTTGATTGCAAGGTACTTCTGTGAGGAGACAATAGAGGATGGGTTCCTTACTTTATTTGGCTCCCTTCTTTCCCTAGTGGTTTTTAAGCCATTTTCAGGTTTCTTTATTCAAAAGGAAGTGATGAAAAAGAAGTACAATAATGGGAAAAATAAATTTAGTTTTTGTAAATCCCTTTAAAGATTTTTAAAAAGGATATAGATGCCATTTGTGATTAACTTTAATGAATCTACTAGAACTGCCAATTCTAGTAGTTTTGAATAAAAGGTTTTACCTTGACAGATTTCGTGGAGGTTCCCTTGGGTACAGTGTAAAGCGCGATATAACTCTGCTGCCCCTGGAAAATAATCTTGGGCTTCAGTGTGTATTGTTTGTTTGATGCTCTGACAAGCTGACATGCTTCAAGTTGCTAGATTTTAAAGTTAGAGGTGTTTTGGTTTGAAAAAGCTCTTGATGAATTAAAGTCTGAATTATTTGAAATAATAATTATCATATGAATCCTTGCTGTTTATTGTCACATATTTCAGAACCTGGAAGTGATCTGAATCTAATAGAATTCTATTGCAATTACTTTGACCAGATGCTTGCCTCATACAAAAGAGCATTTACCAAGGTGTCATAAAGATAATATTGATAGTTCATTTTGCAGGTCCTGTGAAGACACTTGTCCAGTGAACTCTGGAATGAAGATTTTTGTTTGTTTTTATTTTTACAGTGACTTTCAACACGCTTTTATTTTCTAGCTTGTATGTGTGCCCACTACCATCCTGAGTGTTGTTGAAAATAGAATAGCAACACGTCTCAAGAATTAAATTGCTTATCCTTGAATAGAAAAAATACATATATAAGACATCATGTTGAACAATTGAAACTTAGAATAAAGACAAAGAGAATTAATAGTAAAGGGAGAATACTGGAGGCTGAGGTTTGTTTGAGAAGGTTTTATAGAAAAAGTGTAACTTGACTTTGGATGTATAGGCATTGTTGAAAGGAAGGGAAATTCAGTGTAGCATGAACTATGCCACTTGATTTTCTAATTTTTGTACATATTATTCTCTTGGCTAAATGCAAAGGAGGAGAGGACTGCTGGTGGCAATTTATTTCATTTTAGTGAACATAGATTTCTATATTACATATTAGATTAATAAATTAAATATAAATAAATTTATAAATGTGCATGCTATAGAAGTCAGACTTAAAATAATCATTCTATCTCCTGGGAGAATGTTTTCTAAGAAGATGTAGATAATTAAGTTCATGTATTGTCATATCCTGTAAATTTTTACTGTCTAATAAGGAACTGTTTTAGTCTATGTGTTTCATACCAAACTGGTCTGTTATGTACAATGTTAGAGTATTAATATGCTCTAAAAGTTATTTCCTGATAAATTGTATAAGCAACATGAATTTTGGTTTAGTAAATATATGATAACTTTCTTTTTAGACTACCTTAATACTATTTCTACCATTTTCAGAAAATAAAGGAGAGATATGTCAGTCTTGGAAATGGATCCTGTTACAGCTCTAAAAAAAATGTTATTAATGATGCAACTTATATAAATCCCTGTTCAAACTACAAATACAAACCTTTGCAAAACTCATTTTAGTTCATTTCTTACAATTCTTTGCTGTGTTGAATGAATGACATGACTAATGGTCTGCTGTTTTTTGTTTGTTTGTTTGTTTGTTTGTTTGTTTTTAAGACAAAGCCTTGCTACATAGTTCAGGCTGGCCTACATAGTTCAGGCTCAATATTAGCCCAGGCTGGCCTCGAACTTGCTGCAATCCTCCTGCCTCAGCCTCCAGAGTGCTGAGATTACAGGCATGTGCCACCTTGTGGGTTTTAGTCAACCATAATAAATTGATGTTTGCATATAGAAAATCCTAACAAAACATACTGCAATTACAGATGGTCTCTGACTTACTATGGTTTCTCTTGTGATTTTGCAACTTTGAAATGGTGCAAAAGGGCTAGGGACTTAGCTCAGTCGTTCCACCACCTGCCTCGCAAGCGCAAGGACCCAAGTTTGATCCCTGGTACCCAAAAAAAAGCCAATAAAATGGTGCAAAAGGAATGTGCATTGGGTAGAAACTGTACTTTTAATTTTGATATTTTCAGAGGCTAGTAATATGTTTAAAACTTTCTATCAGTACTGCACAGCTGTGATGAGGCATAGCTCCCTGTCAGCCATGTGATCATAAGGGAAAACAACCAATAGTTTACAATGAGCTGTGTTGTTAAGCTATGATGTTTGGTAGGTTAAGTGTATTAAATGCATTTTTGAATTATGATATTTTCAATTTATGATGAGTTTATTGGAACATAACCTGATCATAATTCAAGAAGCATTTGTATTACATTAAAAGAAGGGTTCAAATACTTTCCCAAATTAACTATTGAATTGTTTCAAAAATATTTTAATCTATATGTTAATTTGTTTCATTTATACTTTTAATTTATCTAGTCCATCAAAAATAAAGTTTTGTGTTATTATTTTATTGTTTATTCTTTGTAAGAATCTTTTTGGTCTATGTCTTGTACTTGAACTACTTTGAAGATAAAGATATAGAGTGTATTAGCTCTTATTACTTTATTTTGTTATGAAATGTTTATTTTTTAATAAAATGAAAATATATAAAATACTTAAAGGTGCTTTTAAATAGTTTCAACATTCTCTCTATTTTGTTTAGTAATTTTATTAGCAATCTCTTAATGCAAAAATATTACTGAAGATAATCTCAGTCCCTTTCTGAATTATCACAAATTCTGAAAGAGTGGGGTCCAAATTACAATACAATGAAATTTAATTAATTAATTAATCCACTAATCTATAATTTTTTAGCCTACATATATATAGCAATCACGCTAAAAATGTCTTTCGCAGAGTGTCATCTCCATGCTGGTAATGGATTCTAATCTATAGGAAAAGCAAACGGGGAAGTATTGGAGTTTCGTTATTGGACATCACAGTACTGATACTGAATTCAAGTAAGTGCTAAGAGAGATGAAGGTAGGGAAATTTAGGTTTTATGTTTTTAAAAATATCTAAGTACTTTATTAGGATATTAAATGTATTGACTGTAAAAGAGACTACAAGTTAATACAAATTGAATATACTTATCTGAAATAACACTTTTGGGAACAGAAGTGTTTCAGATTTTGGAGTTTTTAGGTTTTGGAATATTTGCATAGATCTACCAGTTGATTATCCCTAATCCAAAAATCCAAAATTCAAAATAATAAGAAAACTGAAGCTATTTGAGCACTGACATATTGCTCAAAAAGTTTTGGATTTGGGATTTTCAGGGATTTGGATTTTAAGGGATGATAAATCTGTAACACAAGCAAAATTGAGCAATAGTTATGGTAAACTGCTTTCAGATGTTTTAAAAAGTACGGTGGCAATATTATTTGGATGTAAATTCAATGAACTTACAAATTCTTCTTATTGTTTCATCGGAGTTAGAAGGTAAAATGTTCAGTACAATTTACACCTAGTAGTCTTTATAAGTTGATGATCCTGTCACAACATTCAAAGTAATAAAATTTCAGGATTTTCTTCCCCAGTTCTGAATGAATAAACATATAATGAATGCATGCATGTTGCTGTTCATGTTGATTTGTTCTGTTTGTGTTTTGATGCAATAAGCTCTAGCACCCTGCATTTCTGAAGTTCTGAGATGAAACTCGTGACAAGACACTGGAATTTCCACTCTGATTAACTATAAACTATACCTAATGAGAGGGTTGCTAGAGGCTTGTTGTTTACTATTGATGTTCTTTCCAGAGGAGAAAAACTAGTTCTTTGTTTCATGCCTTCTACAGTAATGATAAATTTGTTACTACTATGTAACTTATTGCTCTTTACTTACAGATATTGGATTTTAGGTGTAACAGCAAAGGAAGCAGTAGCACAGTTTATTGGATTAATTAGAATAAAATTTAGCTCTTTGAAATTTTTTAACCAATTAACATTTCCTCAAACTCATCCTCTTTTGACATTCCAGTGACATGTGTGATAAAGTTTTGCTTTGTGTATATTTATGGATGAGAGGAAAACAAACAGTACTTTTCTTATAGATAAACATTGAGTCCAGAGTAGGAATAATAATCTGTATTAACAGAAATAAGTAGAAATTCAGAAAATATTTAAAATCATTAGATTTTGGGAGATAAATTTATACTTATATTGGGATTTGACTATTTCTAATCTAGGTAATTCCAGAAATTTGGCTATCTAAAGGCCAAGGGATAAATCTTGCTAATGAATTTTCTGATAAATTAAGGATTAGTACAAGTACATAATGAAGGTATAGCAAAGATACTTGGAAAAATATATCAGATCTTTAAGTTGTGAAAATTTGTTGATCACTGACCCAGCTGTATATGCCTTGATTCAAGAGTTTTGGTAAACTGGGTGTGGTGGCACATACCTGTGGTCCCAGGTACTCTGGAGAGATCAGCCTGGATGAAACTGTCTTAAAAAACTATTTTGGTAGCAAATAATAAAGAAGTACTTCAAATTAGCTTAAAAACAACAATAATAATTTATGTATTTATGTTAAGGCTGCAAGAGGTGCTCATGGAACCTGAGGGGAGAAAATATACCTTAGGCACATGAGGGACCTGAACTAGGATGAAAAGCTGGTAAATAACTAAGAAAATTTTATTCCTTTTCTTCTTTTCTTTATCTCCAACCCTGGATCCACATAGGGTGTCTGGTTTATTTCTTTCAGCATTTCCACCTCATTTTCTCACTCCCTCAGTATGGTTTACCTAAGAGTTCCCAAGTTTATGTATTCTAAATGTAGGTAATCAGAAGATACTCAGCATTTCTGAATCGTAACTCCCAATTCCCAGAGAAGGATGTGGGCTGAGCAACATCTCAAATAGTGTCTACCATGGAGTATCATTTGTGGAGCATAAAATGCATTATTTAAAGACACATGTATAAAATGTCTAACAAAGAAGAATTAGATTACCTTTGTCATATGCTTATTTTCATTCAGAGACAATGAGACCCAGAGATGATGCCATTTAGCCTCATTTCAAGGAAAAGGAAACTGAGGAATAGAGAAAAAACATTTTTCTTATTCTTAAGTTCCTTCATTGGTATATTTTAGATATACAGTATGTTTACATTTACCATTGGGTGCTTGTACCTGTACATGATGTATCTTGGTTCTTATTTTTTCCCCATTACCTGTGCGCCCTTCACCCCATCCACCCTTCCCTGTTTACATAGACCTCATTTCAATTTTTTTCTTTGTTCATAATTTTTGCTTTCCCTTCTTTCCTTTCCCCTACCCCTCCCACCACACCTATGCCTTTGGACCTTTTCCTGTTTCAAACTATCAATTATTCATTTTAATCATTTTAATCCTTATTTACACTTTTGGTTTCTCACACTACAGAAACTATTCAGTATTAACACATGCGTGTACTATTTATTTCACTTAAGAGTATGGCCTCGATATGCATCCATTTAGCTACAAATGACTCTAGTTTCTCATTCTTTTTTTTCGCATTAAGTTTATTGGTACATTTTTGGTATAAACTACAGTTATATTCATCATTGAGATCTTGTACCTTTACATGAGTATCTTGGTTCTTATTTTTTTCCCCTTCCCCTCCCCTCCCTTCACCCCTCCACCCTTCCCTATTTGCAAAGACTTTGTTTCCATTTTTTTCCTTTTCCCATATTTTTTCTTTTCCCTTCTTTCCCTTCCCCTACCCCTCCCTCTTCTCCTGCCCCTTAGACCTTTTCTTCCTATTACACAATATCAATTATATATTTTTTAAATTACAATATCAAGATCTAGGAGACATTACCACACATTTTACAGAATTTAAAAGGATATAGAAAGCATATTGAAAAAATCTGTTTTGAAATAAATTTAACAACTTCTAAGAAGTACCTTGGAAGACAAATTAATGAAGCTAACTCTGGAGGAAATATAAAATTTGAATAGCACCTATTAAAGAAAGTATACATGAAAAAATGTTCAACATCACTGATCATTCGAGAGATGCAAATGAAAACAATGCTGAGATTCCAATTCACTCCAGAAAGAATGGCTGCTATCATGAAATCAACCAATAACAAATGGTGGCGGGGCTGTGGGGAAAGAGGAACCCTGCTCCACTGCTGGTGGGAGTGTAGACTGGTGCAAGCACTGTGAAAATCAGTATGGAGATACCTCAAAGAACTAGGACTGGAAGTCCCATTTTGACCCTGCTATTCCACTGCTGGGGATCTTCCCCAAAGAATTAAAAGAATCATACCACAGTCATATATGTGCACAAATGTTCACAGCAGCGCAGTTTGTAATAGCTAAAACTTGGAAACAGCCCAAATGCCCATCAACTGGAGACTGGATAAAGAAAATGAGAAATTAGAGACATTTATAGCTAAGTGGATGCACGTTGAGGTAATACTCTTAAGTGAAATAAATAGGACACACATGTGTAAATACCGAATAGTTTCTCTGATGTGAGAAACTGGAAGTGTAAATAAGTACTAAATGTATAATAGGTAATGTGAAATAGGAAGAAAAGGGGTAAAGGGGAAGGAAGTGGGAGGGCTAGGGGAAAGGATAGAAGGGAATGGGATTAATATGAGAAAATGGAAAAATAGGAACAAAATCTTTGTAAATAGGGAGGACTGGAGGGGTTGAAGGGAAGAGTGGGCAAGGGTGAAAAATAAGAACCAAGAGAGACTATGTAAAGGTGCAAATTTCCAATGATGAATGTCATTATATTGTATACCTAAAATGTACCAATTATTAGAATGAATAATTGATAATGCAAAATAGGAAGAAAAGGTCCAAAGGGGTAGGCGTAGTGGGAGGGGCAGGGGAAAGGAAAGAAGGGAAAGGGAAAAATGATGAGAAATGGAAAAAATGGAAATAAAGTCTTTGTAAATAGGAAAGGGTGGAGGGCGTGAAGGGAGGGCTAGGAATGGGGAAAAAACAGGAATCAAGATGCATTATATAAAGGTACAATTCCCAATGAGAAGTGTAATTGTGTTGTATACCTACAATGTACCAATAAAAGAATTTAATACAAAAAAAAAAAAGAAAGTATATCCCTAGCTTGAAAACCTACCTATATGACAACAACAGGCTCATATACATTTTAACTGATAAATTGTATCAAACAAAGCAGAAAAAAGAAGGAACACTTCTCCCCTCATTTTAGGAACTCAACATTGTGCTAATCTTAAAACTGGATAAAGATAATAGAAGAAAAAAGTATGAACATAGATAGAAATTTGTTTAACAAAACAAACTATTACAAGTCAGATCTGGCAGGATGTAGGAAGTGGTTTTGTTACAGGGATGGCAGTGTTGGTTCAGCATTGGAAGATCCACCCCCAAAAGTCATCATTTTAACAGAGGAAAGGAGAAAGCCATATGATCCTGTCACTAGTTGGAGAAAAAGTATTGGACTAAATTCTACAGCTGTTCATGGTAAAAGCTATCAGGAGATTAGAAGTAGAACAGAACCTTCTCAAGAGATTAAAGACATGTACTCCATACTTTCAGCGAGAATGACTTATATGACTGGAGAAGATACAATGCTTGTTCCCTTGGGGAACAAGGGCAGATATGCTTACACTTTATCTGTCCATTAAACTTTGAAACCTAGGCCCACCAAAATAGTCTGGCAATAAAATGACACAATTACGATAGGATTGGGAAGGTAGAAGCAAAATCTTTATATGTAGATGAAATGAGCATCTACAGAGAAAATACTAAGAAATCTGTATAGGCGCCCCTAGAACCTGTATTTGAATTTAACAGGATTAGAAAACACAAGTTATATATAAAAATTCAGGTCTGTGTATACTTGCTATAAATGAAGAATTGGATATTGAAATTTAAAAGTTATGTAGGAGTACAAAGGACCTAGAAAAGTTAAAACAAAAACAAAAACAAAAACAGTGTTGGAAGACGTTTAGCACCCAATTTTAAGACTTCTAAAGCTACAGTAATCAAGGCAGTGTTGGTGTAAGGAAAGACATATAGATCATTGGAATAAAACAGAGAACCTAGAAATAGAACCACACATATATGGTCCACTGAGTTTTGAAAGATTATTTAACACTAGCATTTTATAGAATATAAACTCAATTCAAGAGCCAGTTTTGTTGCCAGTTCAGAGAGTCCAGGTGGTTGAGTATCAGATTCCTCCATCTCGTTTCCCTTTGGGGTTGCTGTAGGTGATCCAGAAGTCTGTTTTTGAGGCTTGTTATGTGTCTTCTCATTTCCTTGGGGTGGGAACTTCTGGTGCCCGCGTGGCTTAGCTTCTCTGCCCTAGGAGCTTGGGATGGCAGTGGGGGAGCCTCCTTCCGGGTTCTGGGACTGGCTCACCTTCTCTGCCCTAGGAGCTTGGGATGCCAGCGGGGGAGCTTCCTTCCAGGTTCTGGGACCAGCTCACCTTCTCTGCCCTAGGAGCTTGGGATAGGGGCGAGGGAGCTTCCTTCTGGGTTCTGGGCTAGTTTCTCATTCTTTATGGCTGAGTAGTACGCCATTTTATTAAAAAACCACATCTTCATGAAGTTTTCAGTTGATGTGCACTTGGGCTGTTTCCAAGTTTTAGCTATTACAGACTGTGCTGCTATAAACATGGGTGCACATATATCGCTGTGATATGATTCTTTTAATTCTTTGGGGAGGATAACCAGCAGGGGAATACCTAGGTCAAATGTGACCCCTAGTCCTAGTTCTTTGAGGTATCTCCATATTGATTTCCACAGTGGTTGCACCAGTCTGCACTCCCACCAGCAATGGAGAAGGGTTCCTTTCTCCCCACACCCCTGCCACCATTTGTTATTGGTTGATTTCTTGATAGCAGCCATTCTTTCTGGGGTGAGGTGGAATCTCAGTGTTTTCATCTGCATCTCTCGAATAACCAGTGATGCTGAACATTTTTTCATGTATTTATTTGCTGCTTTTACTTCTTTCTCTGAGAAATGTCTGTACATTTCAGAAGCCCATTTTTGAATTGGGTCTTTGAATTTGGAGGGTCTGATTTTTTTCAGTTCTTTATATATTCTAGATAATAGTCCTTTGTCTGAGGTACATCTCCTAAAATTTTTTCCCGAGATTGTAGGTTGTCTCTTAGCTCTGTTGGTGGTTTCTCTTGCAGTGCAGAAGCTTTTTAATAAGATGAGATCCCAGTTGTTGATTCTTTGTGCTAGTTTCCAAGCTACTGAGGTTTTGTTCACAAAGTCTTTTCCTATGCCAATGTCTTCAAGAGTTCTACCTAACTTATCTTCCAGCAAGTTTAGTGTTTCTGTTTTAATATTTAGATCTTTAATCCACTTCAATCTTAGTTTAGTGCATGGTGATAGGTATGGGTCTAGTTTTAATCTTTGGCTGGGTGAAATCCAGTTTTTCCAACATCATTTATTAAATAGGCTATATTCCCTCCAATGATGGTGGTTGGCTCCTTTGTCAAAGATGAGGTGGCTGAATATGTCTGGAGTTGTTTCCTCATCTTCTAATCTATTCCACTGATCCTCAGGTCTGTTCTTTTGCCAGTACCATGCTTTTTTTTATCACAGTAGCTTTGTAGTATAGTTTCATGTTGGGTATTGTGATATTCCTGCCATGTCTCTGCTGCCTAGAATTGCTTTTGCTATTCTAGGTCTCTTCTGGTTCCATATGAATTTTTGGATTGTTTTCTCTAGTTCTGCGAAATATATTGTTGGAATTTCAATTGGCATTGCCTTAAATTTATATAGTAGTTTTGGAAGTATGGCCATTTTCACTATATTGGTTCTTCCTACCCAGGAGCAGAAAACTTTTTAAAATAAGACTTGTTCAAGATCATACATCAAAGCATGCAAAAGCTGTGATTAGAATTTGAATCTTGGGTTTTAAGTTTTTCCTAGATTATAGCATCCAGAACATTTAGAGTATCTGATAAAATGTTAATGCAATTGAAAGCAATCCTCATAGAATACTCAATGTTTGATTTTTGTCTAAGCAAAGTAAAGATAGGTGAAAAGCCATACCCTTCTCCAACACTGGTATATTGAGGCAGAAAATATTAGAAGTTCATAGATAATATCTGATTTTTTTAAAAATAAAAATCTAAATGATATATTAAAACAAAGTGTGATTCTGAAGAGCAGGAAAACAATTGGAGTGTATGATATACTGTGTTTTTAGGCTTAAGGGAACAGTGATGTGAATATGATATTTTGGCTAATAGAAAACGTAGAGTGTAAACCAAAATAGTATTCTACCCCTTAATCTATGCATTAATTCAATATTTATTCATTGTCTATACAATATCCAGCCCTGTTTTAGGCATCAGGGATATAGTGCTAGACAAAAGCAAGTTCCTGTAATTAGAGTTTGCATTCTGGAAGATGACACAAGGCATAAATAAATAATATATAATGTCAGTGATAAGATTGTTAGGCTAATAAATCAAGACAAAGGGATAAGGAGCAATATTTGATACAATTTTACATACAGTATTCAGAGAAAGGTATCTCTGATGAGGTGAGATTGAGCAGATATCTGAATGAAATAAGGGAGCAAGACATGTAACTATTTAGTGGAAGAAAACTCTTGGCACAGAATAGAATATGCAAAGGCTCTGAGGCAGGAACTTGATTGGCATGTTCAAGGAATAGCAAGAATGTATCTAGAATGAAGCATAAAGGAGGCATAGAAAACAAGATAAAAGGTATAGGCTGCCATTCCACCACTACCAGGGCAGAGGAGATGAGCCAATCCCAGCACCCAGGAGGAGGCTCCTGGGCCACCTTTCCACCATGCCCAGGGCAGAGGAGGTGAGCCAATCCCAGTGCCCAGGAGGAGGCTCCCTGGCTGCCTTTCTGCCATTCTAGGGCAGAGGAGGTGAGCCAAACCCTGCACCCAGGAGGAGGCTCCCAGGCCACCATTTCACCACTCCCAGGGCAGAGGAGGTAGCCCTGTGGGCACCAGCAGCACCTCCGCCACCGTGGAAATGAGAAGACAAGTAAACAAGCCTCAAAAACAGACTTCTGGATCATGTACAGTAATCCCAAAGGGAAACAAGATGGAACAATCTGATACTCAATCATCTGGACTCCCTGAACTGGCAACAAAAGATGATCTGGAAAAAATGACATCAGAAATAATTTCTCAGATAACAGCAGAGATTGTGCCCATAGTGCAAGACATGATTAATAAATCTAGAGTGGACACAGATAAAAAAATAGAGGAGCTGAGGAACATGATGAAATCCCAACATAGGAAACAAATGGAATCCATAAAACAGATACAAACAGATTTCCAGGAGATTAAAAACTCCACTGAAAGTCTATGCAGCAGAATGAACCGATGTGAGGACAGAGTTTCAGATATAGAAGATAAGGTTGCAATTAGTGACTAGGAAAAGAAAAATTGCTTCAAAATTGTAAGGGACCATGAGAAATCAATCCAGCAACTGCCAGACAATGCAAAGAAGAATAACATAAGACTGATTGGAGTCAATGAAGAAATAGGTGAGAGTGCAGATGACATAAAAAAACTATTCACAGAAGTGATGGCAGGAAACTTCCCAAACAGGGGAAAAGAACCTGACTTACAGATAAGTGAGGCCTATAGGACTCCAACTAGCCTTGATTTAAAAAAAAAGTCTACACATAGGCATATAGTTGTTAGGATTCCAGAAATCCAACAGAAGAACAAAGTTCTACAAGCAGTGAGAGAACAGAAACAAATCACATACAAAAGAAAGCCCATAGAATCACAGCAGACTTCTAGTATGAACCCTTAAGGCAAGAAGAGCTTGGAGTGATGTATTTCAAGCCCAAAAGAAAAACAGCCTCCAACCCAGATTGATGTACCCTGTAGAACTATCTTTCAAAATTGATGGAGAAATAAGATACTTTCATGATAAAGAACACCTTAGGACCTTCATGTATACCAAACTGGCACTCCAAAAAATTGTAGACAATATCCTAGGAAAAGACAATGATGATCACACCTGCAGGAAGCCCAGCAGAATGAATTCATTGGGTGTGACAAATTAAAATGCAAAGGGGGAGAATCCAACAAAAAGAAAAAGTCATGACAAGGCTTTTAAAACTTTTAACTTCATCTCCCTAATGAGTGTATAATTCAATCTTGTTATTGTACTGATTAGTATTTTTCTGATTCTAGTGTTGCACACTTTTCTTTCCTTGTGATGTACTGGCTATTTATCATCTTCTTGTGTCTACTTTTTAATTGGGGTGTCTATTAATGTGCTGTAAAAGTTCTTTATATATTCTGGTCATAGGTTATATGCATGTAAATATGGTCTGTTTAAGGGCTACTGTTCATTTTAATGATGTCATTTAAAGTTCTAAATTTTGATAGAATCTCATTTATCAATTTTTTTCTTTTATACGTCATGTCTTTTGTATCCTAGGTAGCTCTTGCCTACCCTGAATTCATAAACATTTTCCCTTATAATTGCTTCTTAAAGTTTTATACTTTTAGTCTTTCATATTTAGGTTCATAGATTCTTTCAAGTTATTTTTATGTATGGAAATAAAGGGTTGAGGTTAATTTTTTATATACGGATACCAGGTGTTCTAGTGCCATTTGCTGAAAACACTTATCTCTTCCTCGGCTCTTGAATTGAGTTTATATTCTATAAAATGCTAGTGTTAAATAATCTTTCAAAACTCAGTGGACCATATATGTGTGGTTCTATTTCTAGATTCTCTGTTTTATTCAAATGATCTATATGTCTTTCCTTACACCAACACTGCCTTGATTACTGTAGCTTTAGAAGTCTTAAAAATAGGTTCTAAACATCTTCCAACACTGTTTTTTTTCTTTTTCTTTTTAATTTTCTAGGTCCTTTGTACTCCTATATAACTTTTAAATTTTAATATCCAATTCTTCATTTATAGCAAGTATACACAGACCTGAATTTTTATATATACCTTGTGTTTTCTAATCCTGCTAAATTCAAATACAAGTTCTAGGGGCTCCTATACAGATTTCTTAGTATTTTCTCTGTAGATGATCATTTCATCTACATATAAAGATTTTGCTTCTACCTTCCCAATTCTGTACTAATTGTGTCATTTTATTGCCAGACTATTTTGGTTTAGGCCTATGTTTTAAAGTTCAATGGACAGATGAAGAGTAGGTATATATGCCCTTGTTCCCCACCTTATGGAGAAAGCTTTGTACCTTCTCCATTCCTATAAGGCGTTTTTGTTGGAAGCATGGAGTACATGTCTTTAATTTGTTGAGAAGGTTCTGTTCTACTTCTAGTCTCCTGATAGCTTTTACCATGAACAGCTGTAGAATTTAGTCCAATACTTTTTCTCCAACTAGTGACAGGATCATATGGCTTTTTCCTTTCCTCTGTTGAAATGATGACTTTTGGGGGTGGATCTTCCAATGCTGAACCAACACTGCCATCCCTATAATAAAACCACTTTCTACATACTGCCAGATTTGACTTCTAACAGTTTGTTTTGTTAAACAAATTTCTATCTATGTTCATACTTTTTTCTTCTACTATCTTTATCCAGTTTTAGGATTAGCACAATGTTGATTTCCTAAAATGTAGAGAGAAGTGTTCCTTCTTTTTTCTGCTTTAAATGTTTGATATAATTTATCAGTTAAAATGTATATGAGCCTGTTGTTGTCATACAGGTAGGTTTTCAAGCTAGGAATATGCTTTCTTTAATAGGTGCTATTCAAATTTTATCTTTCCTCCAGAGTTAGCTTCATTAATTTGTCTTCCAAGGTACTTCTTAGAAGTTGTTAAATGTATTTCAAAACAGATTTTTTCAATATGCTTTCTATATCCTTTTAAATTCTGTAAAATGTGTGTAATGTCTCCTAGATCTTGATATTGTAATTTAAAGAATATATAATTGATATTGTGTAATAGGAAGAAAAGGTCTAAAGGAGCAGGGGAAGTGGGAGGGGTAGGGGAAAGGAAAGAAGGGAAAAGAAAAAATATGATAAAATGAAAAAAATGGAAACAAAGTGGCTGCAAATAAGGAAGGGTTGAGGATGTGAAGGGAGGGCAGGGGAAGGGGAAAAAACTAAGAACCAAGATACATCATGTAAAGGTACAAGATCCCAATGTTGAAGGTAACTGTATTTTATACCTGAAATGTACCAATAAACTTAATGGAGGAAAAAAAGTTAAAAGGTGTATTTGGAGGCCAAGTCACATAGTCCTATGTGACTTAATGAGACATATGACAAAATGAAAGTTTTAGATTTTATTCTTTGTGATGAGAAAGCTGTAGGAGTTTGATGTGAAGAGGTTAAGAGAAGAAGGGAAATAAATTAGGAGGGCTTTATGATAATCCAGGTGAGAGAATGGTTGGGCTAGGTGATAATAGTGAAGAAAGTGGAAAATAATCAGATTCTGAATAAACAGACACAAATACTTCAATACAAAAACTGTCTCTGTGGTTTTTGAAATAAAAAATTGTAGGAAGTTCCAATAAATATATAGAGAAATCCTGTTCACACTTCATCTAGCCTCCTGCAGATGTCATATTACATAAAACAGTATAACATGGTATAAAAAAGGAGGATACTTGATCTTATTCACAGTTCCCCCTTGTGTAAGCACTTATGCGTCTAGCTCTATGTATTTTTCACATGTATGGCTTCATCTAATCAACACCACATTGACTTATTTGACTTAGCATGAAGTCAAATCTTCAGGGTTCATCCATGCTATAGCACATGATAGCATTTTGTTCTTTATTAAAACTGCATAATATTCTATTATGTGCACAGGCCACATTTTTGTTTATTCATCTATTGATGAACACCTAGATTGTTTCTACCTCTTGGCATTGTAAAAAGTACTACAATGACTGTAGGCATGCAAATATCTCTTCTAGATACTATTTTCAGTCCTTTTGGGGAAGTACCCAGAAGTGGGCTTGGTGAATCCTATGGAAGTTCTGCTTTTAATTTTGTAAGGAAATCTGTACTGTTTTCCATAGTAGCTGCACCATTTTACAGTCTCAGCAACAGCGCAGAAGGGTTTCAGTTTCCATTAACACTTGCTTTCTTTATAAAATAGATATCATTATGTATGTTTAGATAATATGGTGTCCATATATATATTATATATATAGTTACTATAGTGAAACAAATGGACACATTCATCTTGTCAAATAGTTACCCATTTTCCCTCTGTGGCAAGTGCAACTATAACCTACACAGTTAGCAAAAGTCTTGACTACAATACACTATTATTGACTATAATACTCACATTGTACAATTTAATGTACAACACTTATTTTTTGTGTTTGTTTTTAAAAATAATGTTCATTTTAAAAGGTGTGAAGTGATAACTATTGTGGTTTTGATTTGGTTTTCTCTAATGCTTAGTAATATTGAGATATTTTTATATACCTGTTAGCCATTTATATGTATTATTTGAGAATTGTCTATTCAAGTCCTTTGCTTTTGTTAAAGTTAGTTTTTCTATTGAGTTATGTAAGTTCCTTATATATTGTGTATTTTAATTCCTTATCAAATAGTTTTAGATATTTTCTAACATCTGTAGGTTAACTTTTACCTTTATTAATTAAACTCTTTGTTGTGCAGATGCTTTATGTCCCGGCCCGCGGGTAAGGCAACGGAGACCCTAGGGGGGGGTGAGAATGACAAAGGACAGGGGACACGAGAGATGGAGACAAGACAGGTTTCTGATCAAGTCTCGTTTATTGCAGAAGCTGCTACAACATATATACCGTAGGGCTAGAGGGGAGGAGCAAGAGGAGGGTACTGGGGCTACTTCCTTGTTGCCGGGTAGATTTGCAGCAGGCCCGGATATGTCCGTAAAAGGCACTCAAGAGTTCTAGCGGGGGGGCAAGGCCCCCCACAGGTCCTCCCTTTAAAATTATAATTATAAGAAAGGCATCAGGAGAGCCAAGCCTGTGGGGGCTGAGCCTGTCTTGGGTCAGAGCAACATACGTGTCTGCACCGTGCACCTTACCCGTTATCGGTTAACCAGAGAATCAAGGCTCTGGCACCTGTCTTAGGCGGCACACGAGGGCTCTCTCATTGCATGGCACGCTTGCTCAGTTACCCGTCATTGGCTTGCCAGCCCACTCACCAGGTGGGGCGAGAACACTCCGCCACGGCAAGGACCTAATCGATGGTCCGACATTTGTCCTGGTCAGCCATTGCCAATCTATTATAGTAGACCTGTATGGGCGCTGTTTTTATTGCCTCTATCTGGGCTCTAAGAAAGGCCATGATTTTGTTATAAAGTATGGGCCCTAAAGAAATGAGCAAGAGTAGACCCAATAAGGGTCCCAGCAAAGGGAGGAGATAAGGGAGGAAACCATTGAGGCCAGTCCAGAGGGGATTTTGAGTGAATTCTTGTCGTCGTCTGTTTAAATCTTCCTGAAGTTCGTGAATTTTTCCCCTGACGATCCCAGATTTATTGGCATAGAAACAACAATATTCATTTAGGGCTATGCAAATCCCTCCTTGTTCCTCCGTGAGGAGGTCCAGACCCCTTCTATTTTGAAGGACCACCTCAGCCAGAGAATCAATCTGATCTTGTATATCTGTAAGAGTGTTGGAGAGAGCTTGAACATCATTAATCAATTGGTTGGATAATTTGGCATAGGAATGTAACGCCACTCCGACACCAGCAGAGCCAGTGGCAAGGGCGCCAGACACCCCTAGCCCCACGAGCAAGGGGACCAGTGAGACGGCCCTTTTATGTCGCCCAGCGATATAGTCATAGCTGGGCAAGGGCACTGGCTCATCTCCAGGAATAAGGGAGATGTCCGGGAGGACAGTCACCACCACGCACAGCCCAGTCCAATTAGTGGGGAGGGAGGTGAATGCCAAGCTCCCTCCACAGACGAGCACGTGACCCAGGGCAGGGCAAATGGCGGCAGGGCCATTAAGCACTACCGAGCAGAGAGAGAAATTTTGGACTCCAACACGTATATCGAAACTATTGTTGTGGCCCGTATTTAGATAGCAAACTGAGGCATTGAACTGTACTGGCTGGACCCTGAAGGGCAGAGAAAAACTGCAATTATAACTAGAACTGTTGGCACAGTTAGTTTGGTCGACAACTGGCAAGGCGAGGGGCAGGGGTGTGCCAAGAGTCAAGCATAGCCAACAATCCGCAGCAAAGGCTGGGTTGGATGTATTGATCAAATGATAAGTGGCCTCTAGGACACTCAGGGTTTGGGCGTCAGGGTCTGGGCCTCGAGGTTTGGGAAGGACCAGTGGATGATAATTTAGGGAGGGATACATCTCTTGGATGATAGTCTCAAGTTGTTTTTGCACTCGCTCTTCCCTGAGCTGATCTGAAGGCCCACCACCATCAGATATATGGATTGGGGCCTGTGGCGGCCAGCAGACATCTTTGCCGAGACCGCCATTGCAAGAGGCTTGGCCAAATTTAGAATATCCAGTGGGGCTGGGAAAATCCCAGTCACCTCCGACGGAGCCCCTGTAAGTTCTTTGTAGAACAGCAATTAAATATATTTTTCCATCGGAATATGTACATTGTTGGGCTTCAGTGTAACAGGTAGAATGCATGTCTGAGGCCATGACACAACTGGCAGGGCATGGCCCTGGTTTGCCATTGACAGTTGGTATGATTTTAGGCTTAGTGACACATTTCCATTTTTGGTTATATCCTCCCACTAATGCAGCCTCATAAACTAAGTAGGCAATCTTGTCACCGCAATCAGTACTACGAGTGTAACTTGTGGGTGCAGCCCTGCCAGAACCCCCAGCACAGTCACAGGGGTTACCATACAGGGCAATGAGCAATTGTTCTTTGTTAACTGGTTGAAATCCACTTTTTGTTGTCGATGCCAGGAACAGCAACAGACCATGCAACGGAATCAGGGATGTCATCTTCTTAACCTGTAAGCAAAATTTCGTCCTGCGATGTAAACAAGGCTGGGCTGTAGATAAGAGAGTTAGGCTAACCTGATTAAGCTTTTGAAGATAACCAATGTGGACATATTACAATAACATATTCAGAACTTAACCAATGTAAACATTTTGTAACAACATATTCAGTGCTTAAATATCAAGGACAACCAATACAATCAATTTATAACATATTTAGATAATATTCATTGTGATATGTCTCCCATAAGATTATATAATATAAAATTTACTAGGGGGTCCCTTTAATGAATTAAGACCAGAATAATCATTTTCTGGGTGGCCACTTCTATATTCATCAAAGGGAGTTCCCATCTATAATCGTTTTGACAAACAATTAAGGATATATATCTTTTTATTTTGTAACTGTGAATTGCAATTTGATTGTTGCATGTGGGTGACAATGCATGTCACTTTCATAAAATAAATTTCAGTGGTACTTTGATCAATTAACAACCTGGGAAGAAAAGCATGTCTTTAGTTTAATAATATTATCTATAAGTCAATTTAACAATAGGCGAATATCCTTTGAAGAGGAAGGGAAACATTGAGCTCAACTGTACGAACACAAACAACAGACAATAGACAAACATATGATACAGTGTATAAATTAGGGTGCACCCAAATATAACTAGCCAAATTGAATTATACTATTCTCTTTATGATTATTAGATTGTAATTGTAGACGCCATTGTTAACTGGTTGAAATTGGACAATGTTGGATCATCGGCATCATCAACACGCTTATCAACTTGTTTTACTAAGCGTTCTGGAAGCCACCTGGCTGACTTCATTTCCTTGGAGTAAACACACACTGACCCTCGGCCCCAGATGAGTACGGGATCAGGCCCATGCCATGAGTGGTCCAGGGGGTCTCTCCACATCACAGAGGCAAATTGTTTTTGTGTCTCTGGTTGCCAGAAACGGTTGGCTGCAGATAAACCTTTGGCATCCAAATTTAAGAAGTTGAGAATAAATAGTGCATGTGATATCAGGTTTCTAGGTGACCCCTTGATAGGGTACCATTCCCCTCTTTTTATTTTATCTAATGTAATTTTGAGTGTGAGGTTGGCTCTTTCTATAATGCCTTGTCCCTGTGGATTATATGGGATTCCCGTTATGTGTGTTATTTCTAATTGCTTGCAAAACTTTGAGAAGCCAGAACTGGCATAGCCTGGACCATTGTCTGTCTTAATTTGCTGTGGACATCCAAGTACTGAGAAGGCAACTAGAAGGTGGGCAATTACATGTTTAGTAGCTTCCCCGGACTGTAGGGTGGCAAATATAAATCCACTATATGTATCAATGTTGACATGTATATATTTAAGATTTCCAAATTCAGGGTAATGTGTGATGTCCATTTGCCATAGGGCATTTGGAATCAAGCCACGAGGATTAACTCCCAGATGAGGTGTGGGAAGATGAAGAGTGCACGCAGGGCAGGTTTTAACAATTTGTCTAGCTTGTTCCCTAGTAAGTTTATACATAAGGCAAAGCGTGCGAGCATTAAGGTGATGTAAATGGTGTGCCTTTTGTGCCTGGTCAATCTGAATGGAGGCATCAATACTTAGTGAGTAGGCAAAAGCCTGAGGTCTTGTGGCCAGATCTGCTAACCGGTTGCCTTCTGTAAGTGGGCCAGGTAGGTTAGAGCGGGCACGAAGGTGCCCAATAAAAAAAGGCTTGGATCTTGTTCCGATTAGATCTTGTAGTTGAATAAAAAGACTACCAGTTTGAGAAGCGTGTTTTATCAATCCACATGTCTCTAATAGGGGAACAGATTGAGCAATGTAAGCACTGTCAGTAAAGAGATTAAAGGCTTGTTCAGGGAATGCAGAAAAGACCGCTATAACTGCATGTAGCTTGGTTATTTGGGCTGAAGAACGGCTGGTTTGGAATTGGACAATGTTATTGTCCCACACATAGGCAGCTATCCCGGTGGAAGAACCATCTGTAAAAACTAATAGGGCTTCTGGTAGAGGAGAACAGGAAGTGACTTTTGGGAAAATGAATTCATGTCTATTGGCAAAGTCAATAAGTTTGTTTGGAGGATAGTGATTGTCTATTAACCCTGAATAAGAAGCGAGAGCAATTGGCCAGGAATCGGTAGTCTGCACAAGCCAATCGATTTGATCTTTAGGGTAGGGTTGGATAATGATATCAGGTTCTTTTCCAAAATACATTTTTCCATGGTCTCTGCCTAAGATAACCAGGTCTGCAACTGCAACATAATAGGGATAGAAGACCCGTTTAGGGGAAACCGGGAGATGAACCCACATAAGGGGAGCGGTTTGCCAGAAAACAGCAGTGGGAGAGAGAGAGGTTTTGCAGATAACATACTGTAAAGGAGAGTATAATCTATAAAGGTAATTGTTTGATTTTGGATGGCTTGTTCTACCGTGCTAATGGCTTTGCGCCCCTCGGCAGTGAGCTCCCGAGGTGAAGTGGGGTGGCTATCACCTTGTAGGGTATCATAGAGAGGTTTTAGGTCATGTTTAGTAAGTTTTAAATATGGCATGAGCCAATTTATATCTCCGAGCAATTTTTGGAAGTCATTTAAGGTTTTAAGATTGTCCAGCCGTAAGGTAAGCTTTTGAGAGGAAATGTTATGTCCCTTCATCTGAAATCCAAGGTAAGTGTAGGGGTCTTTTAGCTGAACCTTATCAGGGGCAATCTGGAGGCCACGAGATTCAAGGGCCTGCCGGAGGTCAGCATAACAGGCTAAAACGTCACTTCCTAGCTGTCCCGCCACTAGGACATCATCCATATAATGGACAATGTACATTTGAAGCCAATTGTCTCGGGTGGATTGGAGGGCTGCGGCCACAAATGACTGGCATAGGGTGGGACTATTGGCCATGCCTTGGGGCAGCACTAGCCATTGAAAGCACTGCATTGGGGCACAGAAATTGGTCGCCGGAAGGCTAAATGCAAAGCGTTTTTGATCAGCAGGGTGTAAGGGAATGGTGAAAAAACAGTCTTTTAAATCAATAATAACCTTATAGTATCCAAGGGGGATGGCTACCGGTGAGGGAAGACCGGGTTGTAAAGCTCCCATAAGTACCATGGTCTTATTGACTGCTCTAAGATCTTGTAAGAGTCTCCATTTTCCTGATCTTTTTTTAATGACAAAGATGGGAGTATTCCATGGGGAATTACTGGGGATGATATGGCCAGCATGAAGCTGTTCCTGCACCAGCTGCTGAGCCGCTAATAACTTACCTTTGGAAAGGGGCCATTGATCGACCCATACCGGATCATCTGAGAGCCAGGTGATCTTTTCAGTATGGACCGCAGGAGTGTCAATGACCCCTATGGAAAATGGCCTAACCCTGCTCGGGGAGGCTGAAGGACTGGCTCAATGGGGTGTATAATGCCTGTAGAGTTTTTACCTAGCCCTTTTCCTGGAACGTACCCATTTTTAAACATCTGCATAGTGACAATTTCATTAGGGCTAGAAATAATCATCCCCATTTGTGATAATAGGTCTCTCCCCCATAGATTAATGGGTAACCCTGGGATGATATAAGGTTGAATGGTGCCCTGATTACCATCTTGGTCTCTCCAGGTCAGCTCTTTGGCACTTTGTTTAGGATTTTGACTCTGACCTATACCTCTGAGATGGGTGAGGGTGTCTTTTAATGGCCACGCCCGAGGCCAATCTTCTCCTTTGATGATAGTTACATCAGCACCAGTGTCTACCAATCCAGAAAACTGTCTCCCATCTAACCATAAGGTCATGAGAGGCTTCTGTGCTGAAAGCATCTCCGACCAGTAGACATCGGATGAGCCGAATCCCTGGCTGCCTCGGGCGTTGTTAAGAGCCTTATTAGAGGTAGGGAGAAGGGGAAGGAGTAACAATTGAGCAAATCTCTGGCCTGATTGAATGGTGTTAATGACTTTGGGGGAAGAAACCATAACTTTAATCTCTCCGGAATAATCACTATCAATCACCCCCGGGTAGATCAGCAGCCCATCCATAGTGCTGCTGCTTCTGCCTATTACAAGCCCAAAGGTCTCCTTAGGCAGGGGCCCAAAGACCCCTGTCGAAAGGGCCTGTACCCTCATTTCTGGAGTCAATACTGTGTGGGCGGTGGAACTGAGGTCCAGTCCGGCACTTCCCATTGTTGCTCTGAAGAGGTCTGAAATGGATTGTTGCTTGCTGGAGCAAAATTGAGTGCCCCGTAAATTTGTTTGGGTGCGGGGGCCTGGGGCTGGCCCCCTCTCCCGTTTCCCTGATCCGGGTTATGGACAAGCGGGAGGGGCCGGCCCTGAGCGTCCGTCTTGGACCTACATTCTCTCGCCCAATGTCTTCCTCTATTGCATCGAGGGCAAGGCCCCGGAAGTGAGGCCCCAGGGGCCAACGCCCTAGGGGCCTGACATTCCTTGGCAAAATGACCCGTTGTCCCGCACCGGAAACACTTGTTGCCTGGGCGGCGCGACAAAAACTGTTTGACCGTGTAACCCTGCATGGCAGCAGCCATAGCAAGTCCCTGTTGGTAGGCAGTCCCAATTTCTGAGCAAAGGCGAATGTAACCTGAGAGATCAGTTTTCTTTTTATAAGGGCGGATGGCGGCCTGGCAAGCAGCATTTGCATTTTCAAAAGCAAGCTGTTTAACAAAATCCATCCCGGTTTCTGTGCTCCCAAAAATCCGACCCGCTGCTGTGAGCAGGCGGTGAACAAAATCCGCGAAGGGCTCATCAGGCCCCTGTCGGATATTGGTGAGAGAAGCACTCACATCCCCTTTAGAAGGGAGCTTTCTCCAGGCTCTAGTGGCTGCGGTCTGAATCTGGGCATATAACCCCGCATCAAATTGCATCTGCTGATCGCTGGTAGCATAGGCCCCATCCCCTAGAAGCATATCAAGTATCCAACCATTACCCGCCTGAGCATTGCGTCTAGCAGTATCTCGGCAATTTTCAACATATTCAGATTTCCATAATAAATAATCACCTCCTGTAAGGGTGGTGCGGGCCAGAGTCTGCCAATCAATTGGGGTGAGCCAATTTTCTGCCACTGATTCTAAAATAGCCATGGTGTAAGGTGCAGTGGCCCCGTATTGAGCTGCGGCCGTTTTAAGTTCTTTAATAACCTTGAAATCAAAACCACTATGGTGTCTCCACGCCTGTCCCTGTGCGTCAGCAGTCTCAGTTACAGGAAAGACTTCCACAGTTTCAAGTTCTAGGGGTACCCTTGATCCAGATGGCACCCTGGGGGTCGCCCCTCTAATGGGGGGTCGTGGCTTAAGGGTGTCTTCTCTATGGACATTTTCATGGGCTTTGCCTGTTCTTAAGCCTTCAAGCTGGGTAATAAGTTCTTGATGTTCCTTTTCTAACCTTATTTGTTCTTTTAGAAATTCTATTTTGTCCCGGAGTTCCTTTTGGGGATCAACAACAGGGCATGCTAAAGCGCGAGCAATGGGAGTGTTGGGTTCTGGAAGATAAGGAGGCGGACACTGAACTACGGGTGGCCAATCAGGATTGCGATATCTGGTTGCCTCCTCCTCGAGGTTGGCCCAGTCAGCCTCCCCCGGACCGTTCTGTGAAAAGGGGGGGTTTCTGAAATGTCGGAGGGAAGGATACAAGGAGGTATCCTTAACAGGTGGGGCAGGGTCAAAGGCAGGGGCTGAAAGAGCGGAGGCTGAAGCTGAGGAGCGCCGAAGCTTTTCTTTAAAAGGCTTGGAAGAGGCAGAGCCCGCCTGTAAGCCCTCATCAATAACATTTTGTTTTTTCTTGTCTAAGTCATCGTTGCTATCAAAAGACATCAAGTCTTCTCCTTCATCCTTTGAGGGAGTCCCATCCCGCAGGGGCTCGGGCCTCGGCGCCATCTTGGCATCCTGCAGGGTATTTACAAACTCCTCACTCCGAGGGAGAGTGATTGACCCTTCCTCCGATCGGAGAGCTATCTCCCCGACCTGGATGGCTTGAGCCACCACCGGATCTTTGGTTTTTTGAGAGATAATGTCATTAATAAGATTCCAATAAGAAAATGCAGTGATCGGGACCTTTCCTGGTCCACAAGTAGCATAGTAATCCTTAAGGGCCTCCCCTACTCTTTTCCATCTCCTCTCATCAATAGTACCCTCGGCAGGAAACCAAGGGCAGAGATCTCTAATATAATCAAAAAATTTTAACAACTGTTTGACTGTAACCTTTACCCCTCGTGCCTGTAAAGTTTCTTTAAGACCTTGTACAAATAACTCATGCTGGCTAATGCCCTGTCCCATAATCGCTGCTCAACTCACCGAGGTGCAGGAAAGACGGCAGGTTCACGTCAGACGCAATCCTCTTTTTTCTATTTTATTTTATTGGGCCCCCGAGCAGCGTTCTTCACTGGATCCCCCCGTTCTCTGGCCCCACGTTGGGCGCCACTTGTCCCGGCCCGCGGGTAAGTCAACGGAGACCCTAGAGGGGGAGCGAGAATGACAAAGGACAGGGGACACGAGAGATGGAGACAAGACAGGTTTCTGATCAAGTCTCGTTTATTGCAGAAGCTGCTACAACATATATACCGTAGGGCTAGAGGGGAGGAGCAAGAGGAGGGTACTGGGGCTACTTCCTTGTTGCCGGGTAGATTTGCAGCAGGCCCGGATATGTCCGTAAAAGGCACTCAAGAGTTCTAGCGGGGGGGCAAGGCCCCCCACAGCTTTATAGTTGATTTTAGTTCCAGTTGTTTAATTTTGCTTTTGTTGTCTGTACTTTTGTTGTCATATACAAAGAAAAATCATTGACAAGACCAATGTCATAAAGCTTTCCTCTTATACTTTCCCTTATATTTTGTCTCTAGGAGTTTTACACTTTCAGGTCTTAAGTTTGTGTCTTTGATCTATTTTGCATTACTTTTTGCATTTAGTGTAGAATAAGACCCAATTCCATTCTTTTGCATGGATATACATCACCAGCATTATCTCTTGAAGAGACCATCCTTTCTTTATTATGGTGTCCTAATCAAAGATTGATATTTGATTGCATTTGTTTGTATATGTTTAATTCTGGGCTCATTGTTATTTTTTCCAAATTGGCATATACATATAATTTATATTTATATCTATATCATCTTCTTACCCTAGTTCCTTGCTCTTTTGATTGCCATGGTTTGTAGCATGTTTCCAAATCAGGGCGTTTGAGGTCTCCAGCTTTAATGTTCTTTCTTGATATTGTTTTGGATGTTGAGTGTTCATTGTGGCTCTATATAATCTTAGGATTTTTATTTCTATTTTTGTAAAACATGGGATTGGAATTTTGAGGGAGATTGCATTGAATCTGTAGGTTGCTTTGAGTATATGGATATATTAGCATGATTATACCTTACAGTTCATCAATACAGAATCTTTCAATTTATTTGTTGTTTAATTTCTTTCATCAGTGTTTTTCAGTTTTCAGTGTCTTTTCCCACTTTAAGTTTATTCCTATTTTATTCTTTCGATGCTGCTGAAAATGCACTTATGTTCATAGTTATCATTTCAAATTGTTCATTGACAGTGTGTGGAAACACAACATTTATATATGTTGATTTCGAATTCTGAAACTTTACTGAATTTGTTTATGAGTTCAAACATGATTCTTGTAGTTTTTTCTGTATATGAAATCACTTTATCTGTGAACAGAAATAATTTTACTATTTCTTTTTATAATTTATATGACCTTTATTTGTTTTTCTTATTTAATTGCTCTAGATAGAATTTCTAATACTATCAGTGAACACTCTTGTTTTTTTCCCTGATTTTAAATGAAAAGATTTCAGTTTTTCACCATGGAGTATGATTTTAGCTCTGGACTTTTCACATATGGCTTTCATTTTGTTGAGGTAATTTCCTTCTATTTCTAGTTTGTTCAGGTATTTTATCATGAAAGGGTGTTGAATTTTGTGAAATGATTTTTTTCTGTATGTATTAAGATGATCATTTGATTTTTACTCTTAATTTTCATAGTGCACTTAATCATATTTACTGATTTTCATATGTTCCAATATCCCAGGGATAAATCACTCTTGGTCGTGTTGTCTAACCCTTTTAATATGCTGGTGAGTTTTGTCCACTTGTATTTTGTTAAGGATTTTTACATCTGTTTTTATCAGGGATATTGGCCTGTTGCTTTCTTTTCTTGTGATATATTTGACTGTTACTAGAGAAATGTTCATCTCATAAAGTGAGTTTGGACATGTGCCCTTCCCTTCTGAAAGAGGTTCAGAATGGGTTGCACTAATTCTTTGAATTTTTGTGGATTCATCAATGAAGCCATCTGGTCATGTGCTTTTCTTTGTTGGGAGGCTTTTAACTACTAATTCAATCTCCCTATTAATCATAACTAGGTTCAGACTTACTCTTTCTTCATTGCATCCAAGGTTTCTAGGAATTTATCCATTTCTTCCAGGTTGTCCAATTTGTTGGTATATAATTATTCATAATAGTTTCTTATAGGGCCAGGGATTTAGCTCAGTGGTGCCAATGCCTGCCTCACAAGTGCAGATCCTCGGTACCAAAAAATTTTTTTAAATAAAATAAAATAATAGTTTCTTATAATTTTATCATTTCTGTAGCATTGGTTATAATGTCTCTTTTTCTGATGTTTTGAATATTCTCTTTTATTCTTAGTCTAGCTAAAGACTTTGTCAATTTTATTTTTTAGAAAACAACTTTGTTGATCTTTTCTGCTGTTTTTCTAGTCTCTATTTCATTTATTTTTGCCCTGATCTTTATTTCCCTCTTTCTGTTAACTTTGGTCTTAACTATATTTTAGAGTTCCTAGTGGTGTAAATTTAGATTGTTAATTGAGATCTTTCTTTTTAAATATAGATGGTTATGTCTATAAACTATCCTCAGTGTTGCTTTTGGTGAATACCTTAAGTTTTGGCATGGTGTATTTTGTTCTTGATTCCTCAAGATATTTTTAAATTTCCTCTTCAATTTCTTCTTTGACCTACTCATTCTTCAAAAGAGTCTTAATCCACATAACTTAAATTTTTCAATTTTCGTTCAGCTATTATTATTTATTAGTACATGTTCTCAGTACATCTGATTGTATTTATTATGGGGAATTGATACTTGTACACAATACATCTTAATTCTTTTTTTCAAATCCTCTCCCCCTCCTCTCCCTTCCCATTCCCTTCAACTCTTGGTTCCCTTCTCATTTTCAAAAGCTCTTTTGCATAAGCACTTTTCTCTTCAATTCTTTTTTTTCCACCCCATTTCCCTCCCCACTCTCCTCCCTCCCTCCAGCTATTGATTTCTAATTTCATTTCATTGTGATTGGAAAAGTTACTTGGTATGATTTCAATCTTCTTGAGTTTTCTTCTTAAGTTTGTTAAGACTTTTGTTATGACTCAATGTAGTTAATCCTAGATACTGTTCCAGGTATATTTGAGAGGAGTGTATATGCTGCTGTTGGGTGGAGGGTTTTGTACACATATGTTAGGTCTAGTTCATCTATATTTTTCCAGTGCTCTGTTTCTGTATATTTGAGGAGAATATGTATTCTGCTGCTGAGTAGAGTGTTCTCTCTCTCTCTCTCTCTCTCTCTCTCTCTCTCTCTATATATATATATATATATATATATATATATATATATATATCTTTTAAGTCCAATTAGTCTATAGTGTTGTCCTCTGTTTGCTTGTTGATCTTCTGTCTGTTTGATATATACCTTTTTGAAGAGGAATTTTGAAATTTTCTATGATTTTTATGTTACTGTGCATTTCTTTCTTCAATAATGTCCATTGTTGTTTCCTATATATGTGTACAGTGCTCTACTGTTAGGTGCGTATATATTTATAATTCTTATTTTTGCCTTTTGAACTGATCCTTTTGTCATTATATATACTATTTTTGTCTCCTGACAATTTTCGATTTAACATATATTTTATCTAAGTATGACTATTGCCCACTTTTGGTTACCATTTAGTGAATCTTGTAGACATTGTATTGTTAGATTTTTTTTGTTTCTTTATCCATTCAATCAACCTCTGGCTTTTGATTGCAGAATTTAATCCATTTATGTTCACATAATTATTTATAGAGTAGGACTTACTATTGCTCTTTTACTGTTTTCTATTTTGTAGCCCATTTGCTTCTTTTCTTCTCTTGCTTTCTTCCTTTGTATTTCATTGACTTCTTTCTGTAGAGGTATGTTTTGATTCCTTTCTCTCTTTCTTTTGTGTATCTTCTTTAGATTTTTTTGTGGTTATCATAGGACTTACATAAAGCCCTCTAATTATAACAGTCTATTTGAGATCACATCAACTTATTTTAAATGCATACAAAAATGCTACACGTATAATTTGGCTCCCACTTTGCTACTGATATCACAAATTGCACATTTTATATTTCCAATAATACACATTATAGTTATTCTTTATACTTTTATCTATTACTTTCTGTGCAGAATAAAATATGTACACCTTTTTAATATTCCAGTATTCTGTTTTGTCCACATGTTTTCTTTACCACTGAGCTTTATACTTTCATATGCTTTCAAATTGCTCTCAGTTGTCTTATTTTTCAATTTAAAGACTACCTTAACATTTTTTGTAAGGCAGGTCTAGGTGATGAACACACTCTGCTTTTGTTTATATGAGAAAGTCTTTATTTCTTCCTTTTTGAGGATAAGATTTTGTCAATGTTTTTCTTTCAGCACTTTAAGTTTAGCATTTCATTTGCTTCTGGTCTGAGAGGTTTATGATAACAGTCTTATGGGGCTCTCTCTTTTTTTTTTCCAGAACATTATGTTTTTTACTTTTCTGATTAAAGGTCAACTGCTGAAGTATACATATTAAACCACAGAATGACCATTTAAAAACATGGAATATATTACATTTTTTACTTTCCACAGCCAGGGTAGCCAGTCTAGCACAGAACAGGGCTCTGAGCACCTGAGCTGATGTCCAGTGACAGCTGGGCCATCAGGGGATGGGGGAGCAGGGTCCAGACCACATCCCAGGTGGCAGATGTTCTTGGGAACACACATTTGTTAAGTTTGTCTTTAATTCTGAATATAATTCTGCAAGAAGAAGACAGGAGTGAGAGAAATCTGAAATATTTTTTCTTTCTGTACAATATTTCACAGGTGGTGGCCTGCTGGCCTCCTCACCCCCAATTTTGTGTCCCTGTTGCCCACGGTATGCATTGTTCTACTCCCCAAATTCACTTACTCTTGTTCATGTTGACTTGATTACAGGGCTAAAATTAAAAATCCAAAATCCCAATGCAAGCTTCATTCTTTAAAGTAATTTGTGTTCAAATTGGAGTTCAAAAAAGATTTCAGAAGAAAAGAAATACTGTAGTCCTTTAGACATGATGATAAAAAATCAGGGCATAGACTCGCAAAAGGGATTAGTCAGAATTTTAAAGGCTGGTCCAGTTAACCAACCTGGCAATGTTCACAGTTTTCATTTGTGTATTTAACTACTGGCAGTCAAGGCAAAGCCTATGAAGATGAAAGCCCTGCTGTTTCACAACTAGACAATGCATTGTAAAACATAGCTACTGGTATCCAGGCAGCAAAGCCACTGACTCCTTTATTATTCCGTTATTTTGAGAACTAGTTCATGCACTTCAGTGCTTAGAGCCCACCTTCTGCAGAGAGGGTTTTGGGGCTCTCTTGTATGAGATGAGGCACTTTTCTCTTCCTTCGTTTGATAGTTTTTGTATTTTACATTTGATAATTTGTTTATAATGTATGTCGATGTTAAATTTTGTGGATTCATCCTAGTTAGATTCTGTTGGGCTTCATAGATCTGAAGGTCCATTTCCTTTCCCATATTTGGGATGTTTGGCCCATTGTTTCTTCAAATAATCTTTCTTCGTTCTCTCTTCTTTTACTGCAATAATGTATATATTGATCCACTTGATGTCCTCCCATAAGTTCCTTGGATTTTCTTCCTATTTTTCATACTTACTGCCACTCTGACCTGTCATTTCAAATGACCTGCTTCCAAGTTTTCTAGTGCCTTTTTCAGTTTCATCAAGAAAGTTGTTGAAGCCTTCTAGTAATTTTTTTCAGTTTAAGTGTTTATTGTAAGTTTTTCAAAAATATTTTTGTTTCTCTGTTGATATTCTTTTTTGTTCATGCACCATTTTCTGAACTTGGTGTGCATCTTTATGATGGTTATTTTTAATTCTTTGTCAAATAATTTGTATACTTGCTTTTCTTTTGTGTCAGTTTTTGGAGATTTATTCTATTCCTTTGTTTGGGCCATGACTTCTTATTTCTTCCTGTGTTTTGAACCTTTATGTTTAAGAAAATGATCATTTCTCCATATCTTCTGATTGGCTTCATCAGGGAAAGACTTTCACTAATCAACCTGATTAGAGATTCCGAGAGCCTTTCAGACCTTTCCTATGGATACTCCTCCAGACTTGTGTGTGTAAATTCCAGGTTAGAAAGATTTGCTAGTTTCATTTTTTCCAATTCATGCTGTCTTGTCTCCTGGTGTCTATTTGTGGCACTTCATGTTCTTTGGAACTGCTGGGAGCTTCCCATTTCCTTTTAGTTCTTAGTGTTCTTTTGAGCTTCTAAAGTGTGTTGGGTCTTTGAATCTGTTGAAATAAAAATAAATCCTGTGGGAAACCTCCTTAAAGTAGGACTATTGGACAATCAGGGCACACTTTATCCACTCACCCCAAGGAAAGTCACTGAGCTATATTAAACTCTCTGCTACATTTCCTGAGGATCAGCAGCAAATCACCCAGACCTTTTTTTCCCCAGAAGCCCCCAGGCATTCAGAGTATTGTGGGTCTTGTCACCCTTCTGGAACACATGAGAAAAACCAATCTCTTCAGCAGCTCCAGGAAAAGATAGTGTATTGAGTTCACGCTCAAACTCTTTCCCTCTCTGAGGAGAATCTAATGATTGAGCGTCTTCACCTTCTTGTTCCATTCTGTGCTGGAAGGATGTGCTTCTTGAGTCTGTTCTCGTCCAAACCTTTGCCTTTATTCTCAGTAGTCCCCAATCTGGCATTCCTTTCCACTAGTACTCAGATTCAAGCAAGACATATCTCAGTTCCTCAACTCTCTCCTTCCACAGAAAGTTTGCATGTTGGACATATATTTCAGTTTTCTTTTCTCTTCCCCAGGGTGAAGCCAAGAATTGAGAGTGTTCTCCTGATTGCATTGTGCTGAGTTTGGCAGAGACCATGGCAAGTAAGTAACACAAATTTCCTCCTGGCTTCAATGTGGCTGGTTTCATGCTTGCCCGGGGTGCAGGAGCCTTTTAATTGGTTTCCAGATTTCTTTAGAAGGAAATTAGTCTGTGTATTCATTGTTGAAGTCATGTCTCCATTTGGAGAAAGGAAGATATCAGGCTTTCAACTCTAACATCACCAGTTCCCGTTTTATTATTTGTTTTCTGTTTGTTCCCTCTGTTTCTTTTTGCTCTTTGAACACATTTTTCTTATCTCCCAGAATTCCAATGATACGTAAAAATGCTAGACACTTTGTTATGGCTCCATAGATTCCTTAAGGTATGTTCTTTTTTTATTTTTATGCTCTCTTTACTATTTTATTAAAATTGAGTAAATTCTACTGATCTGTCATCAACTTCACTGATTCTGTTCTTTCTCATATCTACTCTAGTACTAAATCCATATAGCAATTTAACAAAATAGCTGTTTATTCAGTTTTATAATTTGCTTTTCTTTTTTTTAAAAAAATAACTCATTTATTTGCTGACATTTTCTATTTTTTGCATTTGCTTTAGTAGAATTTTAGTTACTTGTTGAAGTATGTTTATGACAGTGACTTTAAAACCCTTGAAGTTATCTTGATTTGGTGTTCAGTTAATTGTTTTTTATTTTTCAATTTGTAATTTTCCTAGTTCTTGGTATGAGGAATGAGTTTTCCATTGTATCTTAGACATTTTGTTACTATTTTAGAAATCTCTTGATCCTATTTAAATCAGGTAGTCATCTGTTTTAGGTTTAGAATACAGGTCCTGGCCTATTGTTTTTGGGTTTCAGATTCAATGATAATTCAGTTTTCAGAGCCATTTCAGTATTAGTCTGATCTGTTTTGTTCTTCTGACACTGCTGCAGATCTTGCTCATTTCCTATTGATACCAACTGTTGGGCATACATCACTTTCTTGGGCTATCTGGTATCATTAGGCCACCTTATCCTACAGGAATTGGAGCAGAAGAAGCCAGTGGTAGTGAGTCTTCCTACACTGCAAGATGTAGTACCAGGAGATGGTGGTGTCCTAGGTATAGGTTGGAGAGTGGGTGGATCCAGCACTTTGCAATTGTCACTGTAGATTGGCCAGCCATCCTATAAACACCATAAATATTGAAGCTGAGTTGGGTTGGTCTGCTCAGGCTTTACTGCTGCCCTTGTGGGCTGCCAATGTAGTAGCTGTGGATCAGGATTTAAGATAGAGTAGCAGGATTTTGAAATTCTTTCTGGGAGCAGATCAATACACCTGCTGGTGTCTTGATTGTGGAGTAGAAGTTGGATTTGCCAAGGCTTTGGGCCCGAAGTCTGCCTCTGTGCAAAGTAGATGACTTTGAGGTGTTTTCATGCTAAAGCAAGGACTGAGGCTCACAAAAAGACATATTGGGCTTCTCTTTTTCAAGTATTTAGACCAAAGAAAACAAGTTTTATTTTGTTGTTTTCTTTTCTGTAGTTATCCAAAAAATTATATCTGATATGATGTTTTCAAGAGCCTCATTCATCTGCTTTGTTATTGCTGCTGTTACCACTTCAGAGAGTCAAGAGTGGTGCATTTCACATTGTCCTGCCTCATTGCTCCCTGGGTCTGCCTTTGGTGAGCTCACAGTTGGGGTTGTATCTTACTTCCATGTCCTATCCTTTTGTATATATAATATTTTTTAGTTTAATTTCTGTGTTGATGCTTGTAAATTGCTTATGGTAGGTAGCTTTTTTCTAGCATGGAACATCCTTAGGAAATGACTTCTCAGATATCTTACAGATATAGCTGTTTTTTGGGCTTTGAGTGTATTGTAAGATCCTACTTCTTCAATTTACTGAGGATGAGAAGTTCCTGCCTATTTGGCCTAGACCCTGGTTCTTTGACACTGATGTGTAACCTCAGTCAATCTCAGTTTTGGTATACAAGGAAGAATAACTGATTTGAACAACTATGTCACCTTGGCTAAAGTAGTACAAACAATAATAATAATAGCATGAAGCACAGTGTATAAAATGATAAACTGTGGTGACTATTAATTTGTGACCTTTAACCACATGAACAAGATTTGTAGGTATATAACAAAATCTAAAACAAACCAAAAAATTCTATGCAGTAAGTATCCCCTCAATATGATGCTTTTACCTTCATAGGAGAATTTTAAAGGTTTTTGGGGTAATTAGAGAAATAGAGGAAGAGAAAGAGATTGGAAACAATGCTGAAGAACAAAGGAAGACTATGAAAGCTTTGGGACACTGGTAAAGATGACAAGAGGGAAAGAAGAAAGGAAGAAACTGAATCAGGAGCAGAACAAAACAGCCTTAACAAAACAACTAGAAACAATGTTCATGCTCATATAAAAAGAAGAACAAATGGCCGGGGATTTAGCTCAGTGGTTCTGCTGCCTGCCTCACAAGAGCAAGGACCCGAGTTTGATCCCCAGTGCCAAAAAAAAAAAAAAAAGAAGAAGAACAAAGAAGAAAAAGGGAAGAAGAGGGCCAAAAAAGGAGAGGAAATTTTAATAAGTACACTGCAGGGCGTGTCTCTGCTATCACTGGTAGAATAAGCGGGCAGAGAGAGCCCAGATCTGTGTTGCTTGATTGTGCAAGCCAGAAGCACAATTATGGCAGAGTGGTGGATAATCCTAGTAAGCCAGTGTCTTTAGCTCCACTGAAGTTTAGGCTGGTTCTTTATTCTGGCTGTGAGGTTGAGACCCAAGTTGTTCAGCCCATGACACACTGGGTGCTTCTTGCCAGCTTGAACCTGGCTCTCTGCACTAGGGTGTCTCTCACTGTTGAGCCTCTCCCTGACTCTGGGAGCTGCTAGATGAAGCCAACCTGCAGCTCCTCTGAGTTCACTTTGCCCCCTTTTCAAAATGGTGAACAGCCAATCACCCACTCCTGGAGAAAGCTGAACTGGACTGGAATTGGATCACTCATCAGCTACTGCAGTCTGCAATTTCTACTGCTCCATTTCACTGGTGTAGTTTCCTGTGCAGGCCGCTGGGTCACCTGTAGTCACTGTCTGGGCAGGTTCAAGCTGCCCATCCTGTGCTGTGAGCTGGGGCTCAAGTAGAAAGCAATGTTTGCAACCTCCCTTTTATTCATTTTGAAATGCCTCTCTTTGCTTCCCCATGGGCTCATATTTTTGCTTAGATACTTGCTGGGCCCCAAAGACCCAATTTTGTTCCTCTTCTCTTCCTCACGTTGCAATATTCCAACATCTGGACTCCAAATCCCAGAGAAGCTTTCTCTGTACTGCTCACAACTCTGCCATTTTCCTGGAAATTGAGGTGTTGATTTTGACTACGTGAAGTTTTTTTAACTTATGGCTTCTAAAACAATAAGAGTATAAATGTTTGTCATTTTAAACTACCAACCTTGTGTGGTAACTCATTTAAGCAGCCATAGGAAATTATTACAGACCTACTATGCTCTTTCTTGTTTTTTTTAAATAATATATATATATATATATATATATATTTATTGGTACATTTTAGGTATAAAATACATTTACATTTATCATTGGGTGTTTGTAACAGAACATGATGTATCTTATTTCTTATTTTTTCTCCCATTACCTGTGCACCCTTCACCCCCTCCACCCTTCCCTGTTTACACAGAGTTTGATTCAATTTTTTTTCTCATAATTTTTCCTTTCCCTTCTTCCCTTTCCCCTTCCCCTCCCACCATCCCGAAACCCTTGGACCTTTTCTTATTTCAAATTATCAATTATTCATTTTAATCATTTTATTCCTTATTTACACTTTCAATTTCTCACAGTAGAGAAACTATATGGTATTTACACGTGTGTCCTATTTATTTCACTTAAGAGTATGGCTTCAGTATGCATCCATTTAGCTATAAATGTCTCTAGTTTCTCATTCTTTATGGCTGAGTAGTACTCCATTTTATTAAAAAACCACATCTTCTTTATCCAGTTTCCAGTTGATGGGCACTTGGAATGTTACCAAGCTTTAGCTATTACAAACTGTGCCACTGTAAACATGGGTAGGCATATATCACGGTGGTATGATTCTTTTAATTCTTTGGGGAAGATACCCAGCAGAGGATTAGCTGGGTCAAATGGGACCTCTACTCTTAGTTCTTTGAGGTATTGCCATACTGATTTCCACAGTGGGTGCACCAGTCTGCACTCCCACCAACAATGGAGAAGAGATCCTTTCTTGCCACAACCCCGCCAGCGTTAGTTGTTGGTTGATTTCTTGGTAGCAGCCATTCTTTCTAGGGTGAGTTGAAATCTCAGTGCTGTTTTCATCTTTATCTCTTGAATGACCAGTGATGTTGAACATTTTTTCATATGCTTATTCGCTGCTTTTAATTCTTTGTCTGAGAAATGTCTGTTCATTTCAGATGCCCATTTTTGAATTCGGTCTTTGAATTTGGGGGGTCTGATTTATTTCAGTTCTTTACATATTCTTGATATTAGTCCTTTGTCTGAGCTACAGGTGCTAAATATTTCTTCCCATATTGTAGGTTGTCTCTTAGCTCTGTTGGTAGTTTCTCTTGCAGTGCAGAAGATTTTTAATAAGATGAGATCCCAGTTGTTGATTCTTTCTGCTAGCTCCCGTGCTACTGCTACTGAAGATTTGTTCATAAATTCTTTCCTATGCCAATGGCATCAAGAGTTCTACCTAACTTATCTTCCAGCAAGTTTAGTGTTTCCAACCTAATATTTAGATCTTTAATCCACTTCAATCTTAGTTTAGTGTGTAGTGATAGGTATGGGTCTAGTTTTAATCTTTGACAGGTTGAAATCCAGTTTTTCCAACACCATTTATTAAATAGGCTATCTTTCCTCCAATGAAGGTGGTTGGCTCCTTTCTCAAAGATGAGGCGGCTGAGTAAGTCTGGAGTTGTTTCTGCATCTTCTAATCTATTCCACTGATCTTCAGGTCTGTTTCATTGCCAGTACTGTGCTGTTTTTACCACAGTAGATTTGTAGTATAGTTTCAAGTTGGGGATTGTGATACCCCCAGCCATGTCTCTGTTGCCCAGAATTGCTTTTGCTATCGTAGGTTTCTTCTGCTTCCAAATGAATTTTTGTATTGTTTTCTCTAGTTCTGTGAAGTATGTTGTTGGAATTTCAATTGGCATTGCTTTGAACCTATATAGTAGTTTTGGAAGTATGGCCATTTTCACTATATTAGTTCTTCCTACCCGGGAACAAGGGATGTCTTCCATTTTCTTGTATCCTCTTCAATCTCCTTCTTCAGAGTGCTGTAGTTTTCAGTGTAGAGGTCTTTTGCTTCCTTTGTTAGATTGATTCATAGATATTTCATTTTTTTGGATGCTATTGTAAAAGTATTTGTTTCCCTAATTTCTCTCTCAGTGAGTCTGTTATTTGCGTATAAGAAGGCTACTGTTTTTTGAGTTTTGACCTTGTATCCAGCTGCTCTATTGAATCTGTCAGTTAAGTCTAGAAGTCTTTCAGCAGAGTATTTTGGGTCCTTTATGTAAAGTATCATATCATCAGCAAATAATGACAGTTTAACTTCTGCCCTTCCTGTCTTTATTCCTCTTATTTCTTCCTCTTTTCTAATTGCTGTGGCTGTTTCCAGAACTGTATAGAACAGGAGTGGTGATAGTAGGCATCCATGACTTGTTCTGATTTTCACGTGAAAGTTTTCAGTTTTTGACCATTTAGTATGATGTTGGCTGCTGGTTTTTCATAGATAGCCTTAATCAGGTTGAGATAAAGATCTTCTATTCTAATTTTCTGTAGGGTTTTTGTCATGAATGGATGCTGGATTTTGTTGAATGCTTTTTCTGCACCTATTGAGATGATCATGTGGTTTTTTTGTCCTTGACTCTGTTAATATAGTGTATTATATTTATTGATTTATGTATGTAGAACCATCCTTGCATGCCTGTGATGAATCCAACTTGGTCAAAGCCTATGATCTTCTTGATGACCTTCTGTATTCTGTTTGGCAGTATCTTATTGAGGAATTTTGCATCTATGTTCATTAGGGAGATTGGCCTGTAGTTCTCTTTTTGGGTTTGGTCTTTCCCTAATTTTGGAATCAAAGTAACACTTGCTTCCAGGAATGAATTTGGAAGTATTGCTTCCCTTTCAATTTCCTGGATGAGTTTAAAGAATAATGGTGACAGTTTTTCTTTGAATGTCTTGTAGAATTTAGCAGTGAAGCCATGAGGACCTGGGCTTTTCTTTGTTGGTAAATTTTTTGTTACATTTTCAATTTCACTCATTGTAATTGGGGTGTATAGAATTTCTATATCTTCTTCATTTAACTTTGGCAATTTGTATGTATCTAGGAATCTGTCAATTTCTTCTGTGTTTTCCATTTTATTAGAGTACAGCTTCTCAAAGTAGGTATTGATGATTCTCTGGATTTCTGCTGGATTTGTTGTGGCTTCCCCTTTTTCATTCTTTATTGCATGAATTTGAGCCCTTTCTTTCCTTTTTTTGATAAGGTTGGCTAAAGGATTATTGATTTTATTTATTCTTTCAAAAAACCTGCTCTTTGGTTCATTCATTTTTTGTATCGTTCTCTTAGTTTCCATTGCATTGATTTCTGCTCAGATCTTTATAATTTCCTTTCTTGTATGATCTTAGGGTTTGTTATGTTCTTCCTTTTCTAGGAGCTTGAGGTTCTGCATTAGGTTATTTAACTGAATTCTCTCTGTTGTCCTAATATGGGCATTCACTGCTATGAATTTCCTGCATAGAACTGCTTACATCGTGTCCCACAGATTCCTGTATGTTGTACTGGCATTATCATTTATTTGTAGATACTGTCTAATTTCTTCTTTAATTTCCTCTCTCACCCATTGGTTGTTCAGGAGGGTGTTGTTCAATTTCCATGTGTTTGTGCAACTTTTATGGTTTCATATGTTATTGATCTCCAATTGTATTGCACTATGGTCTGATAATATACAGGGGATAACTTCGATTCTTTTACATTTACTTAGATATGTCCTATGAGCTAGCATGTGGTCTATTTTGGAGAATGACCCATGTGCAGCTGAAAAGAATGTGTATTCTGATTTTGAAGGGTGGAACACTCTGTAAACATCTATTAAGTCCATTTGTTCAATAGCTTGGTTCAGTTCTAGAATATCATTGTTAATTTTTTTCCAGATTATCTGTCTATTTGTGATAGAGGGGTCTTAAGGTCCCCCACTACAGTTGTATTAGTGCTTATTTGCTTTTTCATGTCCATTAATATTTGTTTTGTGTAGCTGGGGGCATTGGTATTTGGTGCATATATATTTAGGATTGTCATCTCTTCCTCTTGGATTGTTCCTTTCACAAGGATGTAGTGACCATCTTTGTCTCTCTTAATTAGTTTTGGCTTGAAATCTACTTTTTTTGCAAATAAGATTGCTACCCCTGCTTTTTTCTGGTTTCCTGTTGTGTGGAGAACTGTTTTCCATCCTTTTACTTTCAGTCTATGGATTTCCTTTTGAGTTAGGTGTGTTTCTTGTATACAGCATATTGGTGGGTTTTTCTTCTTAATCCATTCTGTCAGTCTTTTTCTTTTGATTGGTGAATTGAGGCCATGAACATTGATAGTTATAGTTGACAGATACTGAGTCATCCTTGTCATGATGTTTTACTCTTGTTGGCTCTTTTTTTTCGTATTTCCCCCTCCTTTCACTTTAGTGTCTTACCTTGCATTGTGCCTTCTCTCTGCTGGGCCTCATGGAGTTGTGACCTTCATTGTCTTTTTCTAGGATATTGATTAAAATTGTTTGGAGTGCTGGTTTGGTTTTCATGAAATTTCTCAGGTGTTCATTTTCATGGAAGTATCTAATTTCCCCATTGATTTTGAAAGATAATTTTGCCAGATACAATAGTCTAGGTTGGAAGTTATTGTCTTTTAGGGCTTGAAATACTTCAATCCAGGCTCTGCTTGATTTTAGGGTTTGTGTTGAGAAATCTGCTGTGATCCTGATGGGCTTTCCTTTGTAGGTGTTTTGTTTCTTTTCTCTAACTGCCTGTAGAATTTTGTTCTTCTGTTGGGTTTCTGGGATCTTGAGTATTATATGTCTAGGTGTAGATTTTTTTGGTCATGGCTGGTTGGAGTTCATATGCTTAACTAATTTGTATGTCCAATTCTTTACCTCTGTCTGGGAAGTTTTCTACTATTACTTCTCTGAACAGTTTTTTTATGTCAGTTGTACTTTCTCCTGTTTTTTTTTTTTTTTTTTGTCTTTACATATATTTTTATTAACACATGTTTACAGTCCATAATGATTATATTCATTGTGGGGATTTCGTATATGGTCCTACCATAATGCAGAACAATTCAGCAGTTTCTACTGACTGGCTCCAGTCAAGGCTCCAGCCCTCTTTTTGTATATGAAAACTAGTCAAAAGGTTGAGTAGTCCCTCTATCAACACCAGAGCAAACCAAATTCTAAAGGCAGCCTTCCTCAAGATTCCTGTACTCTGTTATTCAATTAACTATTCATGGAGGTACTGGTGGGCAGAGGCATCACAGATGTACATAATAAAGCCTTGAGTCAGCAGCAGAGAGGGTCTGGGTAGGTTTGACCCAATGAGATGAGCCTTTTAAAATTAGTCTTTTCTTTAGGTAAAAGTTAGAGATGAAGCCACAGAAGTTCTAGCACAAAGGATATGTGACACACTGTTGTTGGATTGCAGATGGAATCACCCAAGTGAAAAGGAATGCCCATGACCTTGAGCTAAGGGAAGGCCCCAGCTCATCACAGGCAAGGAGATAAAGGTGTCAATATTACCAAAATTTTCTCCTGTTTTTTCATGGACTCTTATGAGTCTTATGTTATTCTTCTTTGCATCATCTAGCAGCTGTTGGATTGATTTCTCATGGTCCCTTATTATCTTTAAGAAATCTCTGTTTTCATGGTCCTTCACCACAATCCTGTCTTCTATACCTGATATTCTGTCTTCAGATTCTCTTAGTCTGCTCTGCATGCTTTCAATGGAGCTTTTAATCTCCTGAATATCTGTTTGAATCTGTTTCATGGATTCCATTTCTTTCTTATGCTGGGCATTCATGGCTTCCAGCATGTCTCTGATCTCATCTATTTTCTTATCTGTTTCTGCTCTAGAGCTTCTAATCATGTCTTTCACTCTGCTCACCATGTCTGTGTTTATCTGGGAGATTATTTTTGTTTTGAATCTTTCTAGAGCCTCATGCATCTGCTTTGTTACTTCCTGTGCTATCAGTTCAGGGTGTCCAAGTGGTTGCTTATTGGACTTTTCCACCTCATTTCCCCCAGAATTTCCTTTTTGTGGTGTGGAAGCCTGAGTTTGTGCCTTGCTTAAGTGTCTTCTCATTTTTGTTTTTGGTACTGTCCTTGGTTTTATTCCTGGGTTGATATTTCAAAATTGTTTAATGTAGGTATGTTTTTTGCTTTTGTTTAAAACCCTTGTGGAATGATTGCTTTTCAGAGGTGTGTTCCAGATATAGCTTGTGTTTGGGTTTTGAGACTCTAATGACTCTGAAGCTATTTTATTTTTCTTATACCAGGAAGGAAAACTAATTAGATCAATCACAACATGTTAGCCCAAATGACATAGTCAGCAATACCATCGCATCAAGCACAGCTTAGAAAATGACAATTTGTGGTAGTTATTAATCTATCACATTTAACTATGTGAGTTAAATTAAAACCGAGGACCAAGCCAACATAGGTTTATAATGAATAAACTCTTCCATATAGCATCTTTCCCCTTTGGGTTGAGGAGTTAAAAGGAGTTGGGGATGGAGGCACAGGTAGAAAGAACAGGTAGGATTCGTGGTGAGGCCAGAAGACACAGAAAGATCACACAAACTTTAAGAAGTTGTTAAAGGCAAGAGAAAAAGACAGAATGAAAGAATAAAGATGTGAATAGAATCATCTAACAGCAACAGGAAGGCTGGATACCGAATTTACTTTCCTTTAAACCTAATGATAATCAAGAGAAGGAAAAAGAGAAGAAAAAAACAATAAGGGAGAAATCTGAATTCAGTGCAGAAAGGAAAAAATGGGGAGATGAGGAGCAATGTGCGACAGTGAGAGAATGAGTGAGAGAGAGAGAAAGAAAAGCTAAAAGAAAGACAAGAAAGAAAAGCAAAACTTTTTTTTTTGTTAAATGCTTTTATTGGAGATTTTAGGTATACAACACAATTACATTTCTCATTGGGAATTGTACCTTTACATAATGCATCTTGGTTCTTATTTTTTCCCCATTTCTAGCCCCCCCTTCACCCCCTCCACCCTTCCCTATTTACAAAGACTTTATTTCCATTTTTTTCCATTTCTCATCATTTTTCCTTTCCCTTCTTTCCTTTCCCCTGACCCTCCCACTACCCCTACCCCTTTGGACCTTTTCTTCCTCTTTTGCATAATCAATTATTCATTCTAATCACTGGTACATTTTAGGTATACAATATAATGACATTCATCATTGGAAATTTGCACCTTTACATAATTTCTCTTGGTTCTTATTTTTCACCCTTGCCCAGCCCTCCCTTCAACCCCTCCAGTCCTCCCTATTTACAAAGATTTTGTTCCTATTTTTCCATTTTCTCATATTAATCCCATTCCCTTCTATCCTTTCCCCTAGCCCTCCTACTTCCTTCCCCTTTGCCCCTTTTCTTCCTATTTGACATTACCTATTATACATTTTAGTCCTCGTTTACACTTTCAGCTTCTCACACCAGAGAAACTATTTAGTATTTATACATGTGTGTCCTATTTATTTCACTTAAGAGTATTGCCTCAATGTGCATCCACTTAAATGTCTCTAATTTCTCATTTTTTATGGTGGAGTAGTACTCCATTTTATTAAAAAAAAACACATTGTCTTTATCCAGTCTCCAGTTGATGGACATTTGGGCTATTTCCAAGTTTTAGCTATCACAAACTGTGCTGTTATGAACATGGATGCACATATATCACTGTGGTATGATTCTTTTAGTTCTTTGGGGAAGATCCCCAGCAGTGGAATAATGGGGTCAAATGGGACTTCCAGTCCTAGTTCTTTGAGGTATCTCCATACTGATTTCCACAGTGGTTGCACCAGTCTACACTCCCACCAGCAGTGGAGCAGGGTTCCTCTTTCCCCACAGCCCCACCAGCATTTGTTATTGGTTGATTTCATGAGAGCAGCCATTCTTTCTGGAGTGAGGTGGAATCTCAGCGTTGTTTTCATTTACATCTCTCGAATGACCAGTTGAACATTTAGAAAAGCAAAACTTTGAAGAGTAGAGAAAAAGTAAAAATTAAGAATTAAAAATAAGAGAAAAAAAATTTTTTTTTTTTTTTTTTGCAAATAGCAATAGAAATTATGGGCCTCCTTCTGGGTATGTCTCTGCTGTCACAGTAGGCAATGTAGGGAACCCTGTGCATATATGCGTCAATGAGTCTCAGCAAGCCAGCAGCAGACCAAGTACAGTGGTCTGATGTGCCTTTATTGTAGAGATTCTCTTAAATTTTCTGCTGAGCTTCAGTTTCCATCGAGGAACCTGAGAGGCCCTCTTTCTGTTAGTAACTTCTTCTCTATCTTGTGGCCCTCAGGACAAGGGTCTTTATAATCTCCTGTGCCTCTGTAGTGTGGGACCAGTTAGCAGAAAAGCCAGTATGTAGGAGGTGCGCGGGGTGGGGCGGGGGGATGACTGGGCGTTATAGGCTCCTGCTAGGCTAAGAGGACCTCACCGTGGCATGGGCGTGGCCCAGGACTGCAGTGGAGCTTCAAGCTGCTTGTCTCTCCTGGCGGGTCTCAGCTTAGAGAGAGTGGAATGGAGGTGAGCTGCAAGACTCCTCTGCCTCTTTCTTGTTGTTTTTAACTCAGTTATTCTAGCCTTTCAAATTGCATGGAAAAATATCAAAGTAGAATAGCACTGATTTGAGGTACTTAAAATGGAATTTATATGGCATTGCAAATCAGATTTAAGACATATGGAAAGCTGATTTTTTGAGCTGGGCTGCAAAAATGCCCATCCTGGAGACATGTTAATCTTTGAAGCATCACTTATCTCTACTGGCTTTCTTCTGTATAAAAGACCACTTCTCACAAATTTTCTCCAGAATGAGACTGTATAGATCAATGATTTCACATTACTCTTGATACAATGAAGAGACATAGTGAACATTAAATATATGAGCCTGCTGTTGACCCAATATTACATACTGTTGTATAATAAAATTTTTTATAAGTAGAAAGTAAATCTGAAATAAGTATTATAGCAAATACGTAAGCTAGTAACAGTAATTTATTATTTCTCTATTATTTTTTATCAAATATTATATACTATGCATAATTTTATGTGCTAAATTTTATGTAACTGGCAACCTAGTATGTTTACAGTAGTATGACTGTTACAGGAGTGTCAGGCCAGAAACCCACCTCTAGGTGGGGTCCTAAAATATCAGGTTCGGCTATATGACCCAAAAGACCAAGCAAAACAGTGTGGTGAAGTAGAAAGAGAGTTTATTTGATATGATCATACTTGAAAGGAACAGTGGGATGACCATCCTTATCTCTGTCTTCTGCATGTTGGTAATAGCTCTAGGCTTATGTAGTAAAAGAGGAAAAGTGGAGTAGGGGTTGGCAAGAAGTATGTATAGTCAAGAAGTCTTGGTCAACCTGTGGTCTGATTGATCATTTTCTCATTGTCTTCTTGGCAATAAAAAAAATCATTGCTGTGGGGTAGCTTTGGCTCTTGTCACAAAGTATTTATTGGTTAGACCTGTTGTTCCTGGAATCCAAATTGACTCCAGAAGATAAAAACAAAAAGAACTAGTCAAAAAAGCAAGTTGGAGTTAATTTGGGCAGCGACAGCATTATCCAGGTTTAGGGCAATGAATGAATATTTCTAGGTCATCTGGAACAGGACGGTGTAAAATCTAGCAGTTGACAATCGATTATGACCTCAGCCATGAAGGAGGAGGATTACCTATTTTAGATATGCACACTTTAAATGATTAACATGTCTACATGCAGAATTGAGCAGGAACCTGAATGTTATGGTTTATATCTAGATATCCCCCCCCCCCAAGAGCCTTGAGTTCTCAAAGTGGAGCTTTTGGAAGGTGATTTGATTATGGGAACTTATAGCTGACTTGCTCTTAGGGGGTGAAGTCTGGTCAGATGAGGCAGGTTACTGTAGGCATGGCCTGGAAAGTTTATCTCCTTCCTCAGCTTCTCCCTTGACTTCCTTTGCTTTCCATCTGCTGTGTAGACTTGGCCAGCTTTCCACTGTCATGCTTCTCTGTCATACTGTCATGCCTTGGACCCACCCATCTGTGCACTGAAACATGAACCAAAATAAGCCTTTTCTCATTTTGTTGTGGGTGTTTCATATTGTGTCACAATGACAAAGAAAGTGACCAAGATACTGACTCCAATTTGAAGGTAGCAAAAGGAGACAAATGTAATATGAAAATCAAAGTATTAAGCTTTTATCCTGCTTTTAGTTACTATTAGACACCTGAAAACCCACAAGAAGAGTTAGTTTCTTTAGTAAAAGCAGCCACTAAGTCCTTGGTACATTACCATGTGCATAATGCATTATGTATCCTACAACTCCTATGACACTTATGATATCATTAGATGATAGGAATTTCTCAGCTACAGTATAATCTAATGAGACCACTGTCTCCAGAATTAAAGGTCCATTCTGCGTGCTATTTGAAGGCCAAAATTTCTGAGATAAGAAATTGTTAGAATTGTTAGAAATTCTTAGTTAAGGAGATCAGGGAGATGGATGAGGTTGAGGAGAGGGGAATAAAGGGACTGAAAATGATCAAGATAAGCTATTTTGTTATATATAGATTCATTTTCCCAAAACAAATATCACTATTCTGTATTACAAGCATGAATCAAGAGAAAAAGAATTTGCTGGAAGGAATTGGGTTTATTCAAGTATCTGCAATCTTGAGAAGATAGAAGTCATATCACCGCAAAACTTCATATTGGAGAACTTGGGATCCAATGGGTTTTATGTGGAGAGAATGAAGATACAGCAGACAATGGGCAGGAAGATTACATGCTGAGTGGAAGACTTCATCATCCAAGACATGATAATAGTATGACCTGTATGAACTGTAGTAATAATAATAGCATGAACTGTAGCCATCGGCCTCAGATTCCTGGGGATAGCCCCAGTAGTTTCTTTGGGGCAGATATATTCATAGTACTAAAGACTAAGGAGGGCAATCACAAAGACTATCAGGTATTCTGGATTCTGTAAATCTAAATAAAAATTTAGCAGTTAACATCTTAAACATCTAGGTAAGACTTCTCTTCAGCAAAACGATTAGGGAGGTATAACAACCTTGAAGAACTTTCCCAAGGACAACTCCCCAAAGGAGCTGCCCTGTTACACCAACATTGAAACATCATTATTCATGGCAATATAGGCTTTTTAGTGGGGAGAGTTTCCATGGAACCATATGGCATCTCTATGTACTTTCTTCTCAGTTTTGCTGTGAACTTAATACTGCTCTAAAATGATTTTCATTATTGAAAAGTAATGATGTAGAAGGAAAAATATAATAGAGTTGTCTAATGACAAAACCTATGTAGGGGAAGCAGAATTTAACTGCAAGCCTACCTTTAAATAACCTGTTATTCTTTCTAATATACCAGTGATTCTTAGATTGTGGCCCAAAGAGCTTCAGGAATCTTAGATACTTTCAGGGTATCCATGAGGTCATAACTATGTTTTATCTGTTGCTTTGTAGGATATTATTTGGCTTTTTTTCTGTGTTAATATTTCCACTAATAGAGTAAAAGCAACTTTATCTTCACCAACGCCAATAGTACAAAAGTATACTAGGAGTTATACTCTTTACTACCACACACTCACAGAAAAATATCCAGTTTCACTTAAAAATATCCTCCATGAAATAAATAAAATTATAATTTTATTAAAACTTGAACTTGAGTGCATGTCATTTAAATATTCTTTATGAAAAATGGGAAGTACACATAAAGCACATCTACTTGAGAAAGAAGTATGATATTTCTCTTATATGTATGTTTGTGTTGTGAGCCAAACTAGTCACTTTTCTCATGAACTACTGTTTTTACAAAAAGAACAACTCACAAAAAAACTATGGTTTTTCAGACTTAGGCATTTGCAGATTTTTTTTTATAGAATGAAATGAAACTGCTACTTTAAGACAAATAACAGAATATTTGTTACCAATAATAACATTTGAGCTTTTAAATTAAAATTTTGGAAAACTTGTACCAATTAACATTAGGTTGACAGCTGTCCAATACTTAAATTTTTTTTCTTATAGGATTATTGGTAATATTAAATTAATATTTTTATTCTATAAAATAGGTTAACAGTAGGAAGATCTGCATAATCCAGTTGAATCAGTGAAAGTGACTAGAAATGATGCTATAGAATCATGAATGGATAAAAGAGATGCATTCAAAGTATAAGGCAGGGACTTCTGGTTTCTGGCTTGGATTACAAGGAGTTTAGAATTTGTAAACCCATCTTAATCATAGGTAAAAAGTTGGACAAACTGAAAATCAGCCACCTTCCTTATATCTGTTAGAGAGTTGAGATTGTGGAGAACACTGCTGGCCCCTAAACCGGAGAGACAGAGAGGCAAATATATCTTTCTGGAGCAGAGACTCAGATGCAGAAATCTCTGTACCAAACAGTCCTAGTGAGGAAAATCTGAACCAGGAATACTACCAACTGTTTATAATGAAGATCAGAGAAAAGTCCTCTTGTGCTTCTGGTAGTGGGTGGGGGAAATGTAGCCTTTTTGAAACATGCCTGAGGATTCTGTTGTTTTTAGTAACAACTGTCCTCAAAACAAACTGTTTTAACAGAACCTAACTGGATAGGGTTTTATCAGACTAACTAATCCAAGAAAAGGGAAATACCTCAATCCATCAACTTCTAGCCATCTTGTCTCACCTAGAAGGAGGATAAAACTGAGCAAAACTTGTGAAATACACAGTACAGGAGAATAAGCTCATTAAAAGCTGAGATCTAATCATAGCACTAAAGAAAACTTCCTTCCCCATTCCTTTCCACCATATTACTAAAGGCCATTCCTTTTATCCAGTACATCATATTCATCTTTCACCATAAAGTTGTATGTCATGTTAAAGACCAAAATTACAACTTGAAAGGCCAAAACAAGTATCAGAACCATAGTCTGTTATGCAGTAAATGCTGAAATTATCAGACCAACAATTTAAAATATGATTAATATGCTAAAACTTTAACAGAAAAATGGTTAACATGCAAGAACAGATGGGTAATGTGAGCAGAGAGGAAAATTCTAAGAGTCAAAAGTAAAATACTAGGGATAAAAAACTGACAGAAAAGAAGAATATCTTTCCTTAGCAGACTGAACATGGCTGAGAAAAGCATCTGAGCTTGAGAATATGTCATTAGAAATGCCCAAAACCAAGACGCAAAGAAAAAAAAAGGCTGTGGGGCAACTATAAAACACGTGACATGAGCCTAATGGAAGTATCAGGAGGAGGAAGAGGAGGAGATAGAGGAGGAAGAGGAGATAGAGAAGGAGGAGGAGGAAAAGGAAGAAGGCGACCAGACAAAATATTGAAAACAATAATGACTAAGAATTTCTTCAAATTTATATCAGGCACAAAACCACAGATTTAGGGAGCTTAGAGAACTGCAAGCAGGATAAATGCCCAAACATCAGACCAAACCAAATGCAGCAGACCAAAAATTGCACCTGAGAATATCATATTCAAGGCCCAATAATCTAAGGTAAGGAAGATGCCTTGAAAGAAATCAGAGAAAAAGTACAACCTACTTAAGCAAAAATAAGAATTACATTTGACTTTTCAGAAACCTTGAAAGTAATGAGAGTGGAATTTATTCATTTAATGTGTTGAGAGACAAAAAAGCCCCAGAAATCTAGAATTTTGTACCTTGAATGTACCAAGGATGAGAGGGAAAATTAGGAATACTTTGTTATTATAGAGCACATCCACTATGTGTGAAATGGTATAGTGTTACTTGAAAGTGGATGGGTTAGTTATAAATATATATTGCAAACTGTAGGGTAACCACTTAAAAGGTAAATAAATAGAAAAATTGATATGCTAAGAAGGGATAGAAAATGGAATCAGCAAAATACATGAAAATTATGAAATACACGGAAGAGTAGAAATCAAAATTAGGAACAAATAATAGGAGAAATAGAAACTATTAGCACACATAGTAGATATTTATTATAATAGAGTCAATAATCACTTTAAGCATCAGTGGTCTGAATACATCAAATAAAAGGAAAGTTTGTCAGAGTGGATCAGACAGAAAATTGAACAGTTCATTTTCTGCAGGAAGCCTACTTTAAATATGAAGACATGTATAGATTAAAGGGATGGGGAAAGATACATCATGGTTACATTCAAATTAAGTAGGATTAGGCATAATAATTTCAAACAGAGCAAACTTAAAAGCCAGAAAATGACCATGAATAAAAGGAAGAATTACATAATGATAAATGGGTCAGTTTTTTCAAGAATGTACGATAGTCCTTAATGTGTATGAGCACAAAAAGTGTCAAATTGTACTTCATTTTATGGCTCCCACTGTTATGTTCCCATGGTGACTGAGTGAGGGACAACGGTAGGAGACATCACAGTGAGCCTGGTCAGACCAGTAAGAGATGATTCCCACAAGATTTTAAGCTAAATGGCTCAGGCCCTACTCCTACAGCGAGAGGCTAGGCTCAGCCTGAATTTCAGTAGATTTCAAAGTCCCAGAATGGCACCCCTGCCCTAATCCTACTGCCTGCTTGCTGTTGACTGTATCCACCACAGATGTGAACTCTTGACTATGTTCGAGGTACACATCTTGAATTAGACACTGGCAGAAAACTGCAGACACAGAAGGAAACCACATGTTCAAAATCAAAGAAATTTCTTTCTTTCTCTCTCACTCTTTCTTTCTTTCTTTTGTTTTGGCTTTTGTTTGTGTGGTTGGTTAGGTTTTGTTGTTGTTGTTGTTGTTTTGGTTTTTTGGGAGTGTGTGTTTAGGTTTTTTTTCTTTCTTTCTTTCCCTCCTTTCTTTTTTGTGATTCTCCTAGGACTTGGGAAATCTTTGTATTTCTGCCTTGCTTTTTATCTCTTTTTCTTCTTGTCTCTATTTATTTCCTCTTTTTCTTTTTAATGTTTCTCCTCTTAATTATTTTTCTATTATTTTACACTTGATATAATTTCTATTTTCTCCCTTTTTCTTTTATCTTTAATTTTTTCCAGACTTTTCTCTTACATTTATCTAATTCTATATATAGCCTTATACTCCCCAATAAGAATCCTTTGTACCAATTCTCTTTCCTTCTTCTCATATCATAGTGTTTAAGCTTTCAAATTTTTCCCTTTGCATTCACCCACTTCCAAACCCTACATCTTTAATAGTATAAAAATATCAGCTTGGGCCGGGGATTTAGCTCAGCCTCCTGTCTCACAAGCAGAAGGTCCCAAGTTCGATCCCCGGTACCAAAATATATATATATATATATATATATATATATATATATATATATATATATCAGCTTTGTTAATCTTTTGATAGTTAACACTGTAAAATTACTGCTGAATTATTTTCTACCATTAATGGAGATACAGCTGTTGTATTTAGTACATGTTAGCTGTAAGTCAATATCTGAGTTGCCTTAATGTTTACATCATAATTGCTGATTTCTTCTCTAGGATTAAAGGTGGTACTTAATGGGTTCTTATGGTACGTTAATATTTAATTTGTCTTGGATGATACCATTGGAGCTGATTCATTTGATATTAACAGGATTGCACAATTATTGCTATTTTTCTGTAAGCCAACACTCAGATTGCCATTGTGCCATTAACTATACTAGAGTAATTGCCAGAGAAATTGGTTGCTGGGCTAACCACACTGCATCCTCCCCTCCCAAAATAACCAAGGTAGTCAAGTTTTATGACTGTGGCAAAGGATGATAGTTAGCCACACACAAATTACATCACTGAAAAAGCAACTAAAGAGATCACCCAACAAGCAATAAAATCTTTAGACTATAAGCATCCACAAATCTCAGCACAAAACAAAACAAATAAATTTAAAACCCCATATAATTAAAAGGAAAAGAAAAGGTGAAAGGAAATGTGAAAGAATAGCAGTGCAAATTACAAGACAGCAAAAAGAGGTACTCAATGGGATTAGATAAAATATAACTGAACAGTTAATAAAAATGATAACCAAATAGATGCTGGAGCTTTCAGAAGACACTAATAAAAAGCTAGATAAGCTAAAAGAGACAAAACATCTATGACCAGTTTACCAAAGAATTAGAGTCCATGAAAAAGTTTCAGTCAGAAACCCGGGAGATTCAAATTCATATTGAAAGTATGGGCAGCAGAAGTGACCACTGTGAGGACAAAATTTCAGAACTAGAAGACAATGATGACTTCAAAGACCAACTATTCAAAACCACCTTAAAAACAAGGGAATATGAAAAATAGATCCAAAAGCTGCTAGATCATGCAAAGAAGACTAATTTAAGAATAATTGGAATGAGTGAAAAATCAGAAGACCACACAAATGGCATAACCTGTTCACAGAAATAATGGCAGAAAGTTTCTTGCTCACAGGGAAAGAAATAAACATACAAATAAGCGATTCATATAGAATCCCAAATAGCCATGACAAAAGAGAACCTCTCTGCACCATGAGAAGTCTGATACAGGGACTAAATCTTAAAAGCTGTTAGAGAAAGGCAATGAATCACATATACATATAAATATAAATATAATCCATTAGAATTAAAGCAGACTTACCACCCCAACTTATGTATCCTACAAAACTTTCTTTTAAAATACATGGAGAAATAAAGTATTTCCATGATAAGGAGCAACTCTAGAAAATCTTGACCACTAAACCACCATTACAAAATATTCTCAAAGGAGACAATGAAGCCAACATTACTAATAGGACAAGAAGAATGAATACACCTGGTGGGATGAGCAGCTAAGTAAAAGAGGAAAAATGAAGAAATCAGTAGCAGAAAAATAATGCAATGAAAGGAATAAATCACTATATTTCAGTAATAATGCTCAATGTGAATGATCTCAATTCCCTAATCAAAAGATACAGATTGACATAATGGATCGAAAAACAAAGCCCAACAATATACATTACACAACATATTTAAAAAGAAACTGACTGGTTAAAAATCAAAGGATGGAAAACAATACCATGAAATGGGAATCCAGAAAAGTCAAGGGGTTGCTATCCTCATTTCAGGTAAAGTGGATTTCAAGCCAAGACTGATCAGAAAAGACAAGAAAAGTCAGTACATATTGGTTTAGGTAATGGTTCACCAGTAAGAATTAACATTCATAAATATACTGGCACATCTAACTTCATAAAACAAACACTAATGGACTTAAAAAAATCAAATAAACAACAAAATAAAATTTTATTGGAGGATGTCAGTACCCTACTGTCACAAATGGACCGATCAGATAGAAAAAAATAAAAAAATATCAGAGTTGAACAAATCCTTTGAAGAAATGGATTCAGTAGATATCTACAGACTATTCATTCCAATAACAGGATACATATTATTCTCAACAGCACAGGGGAAATTCAACAAAATAGACTATATACTAGCCTAAAAATATACTGGAGTAAATGCAAAAGAGTTGAATTTGTCCAGTGCATATTATCAGATCATAGTGTAATGAACCTAGAAATCAATTGCAAAAGACACCACAGAAATTATGAAACACATGTTAATTAAATAATACCCTCTTGAGTAATTGATGAGACACAGAGGAAATTAAACAAGAAATTGGTTTACAATCAAATGATAATACCACTATGGCATACCAGAACCTAGGGGACACAAGGAAAGTACATAACAATGATTTCCCACATTAGAAAAACAGAATGAGCACAAAAACCAAAAACAAACCTAAAAATGCACATCTAGGTCCTAGAAAAACAAAAACAGTCCAAACCCAAAGCTAGTATGAGGAAGGAAATAAGGATCAGAGCAGAAATGAGTGAAATTGAGACAAAAAAAGCCCCAAAATCAATGAATTGCAGAGTTGGTTCATTGAAAGATTAATCAAAATAGATAGACTTTTAGCCAGTCTTACCAAAATAAGGAAAGAAAAGACTCAAATTGATGCAATTAGAAATGAAAAATGGGAAATCACACCAGACTGTGAAAAAATCCAAAAAATTAACAGTTGCTACTTTGAAAACCTGTACTGTAATTAAATGGAAAATTTAGAGGAAATGATAAATTTCTAAATACTTATGAACTGCAAAAGCTGAACCATGAAGATATAAACATCCTGATAAGCCAATATCAGTCAATGAAAATGAAGAAATAATAAAAATACTACCAACTAAGAAAAGCCTATGTACTGATAGATTCACTGCTGAATTCTATAAGAACTTTACAGAAGATCTACTGCAAATACTCCTGAAATTCTTTAATGAAATTGAAAGGGAAGCAGTACTCCCCAAATCATTCCTGGAAGCAAGCATTACCCTGATTATAAAACCAGAAAGGGACCCAGCCAAAAAGAACTACAGGCCAAACACATTAATGATCATAGATACAAAAATCCTCAATAAGATACTGGAAAACAGAATGAAGTAAATCATCAAAAAGATCATACATCCTGACCAAGTAGGAGTCATTTCAGGGATGCAAAGATGGTTCAAAATATGCAAATTAATAAATGTAATATAACCCATAAACAGAAGCAAGGACAAAAATCACATGATCATCTCAATAGAGACAGGAAAAGCATTTGACAAAATCCATTCATTATAAAAACCCTAATAGGAATAAAAAGTCTTTATCTCAATCTGATAAAAGCCATCTATGACAAATCAAAGGCCAATATCATACTAAATGGAAATAAGCCTAAGGCTTTTCTTCTAAAATCAGGAAAAAGACATGAATGTCAACTATCAGCACTTCTGATCAATTAAGTTCTCAAAACATTAGCTAGAGTAATTAAACAAGAGAAAGAAATAAGAGGAATATGGATAGGCAAGGAAGAAGATAAATTATTATTTGCAGATGCCATGATCCTCTACATAGAAGACCCGCCAAAATCCACCAAAAGACCCCTAGAATTAATTAATAACCAATTTCAGTAGCATAGCAGAATACAAAGTCAACACTCAAAAATCAATAGCGATCTTGTACACTAATACCAAAGTAACTCAACGAGAGGGATAGTAGACAAACAGTATCCTTCACAATAGCATCAAGAAAAATGAAACACTAAGGCATTAACCAAGGAAGTGAAAAGAGTCTGTAATGAAAACTATAGTACTCTGAAAAAAGGAGATTAAAGAGAATATCAGAGAATGGAAATATATCCCCTGTTCTTGGATAGGTAGAATCAATATAGTCAAAATGGCCATACTTCCAAAAACTATTATACAGATTTAATGCAATCCCAATCAAAATATCAATTACATTCATTATAGAATTGGAGAAAGCAATCCTAAATTTTATATGGAAGCAGAAGAGACATAGACTAGTAAAAGCAATTTTGGGCAACAAGGGCAAGGCAGGGGCCATCACTATCCTGGACTTCAAGTTATCCTACAAAGCTACAGTGATAAAAACAGAATGATATTGGGAACAACAATAACAACAAAACAAAAACAAAACAGACTTGTGGTTCAGTGGAGCAGAATAGATGATGTAAAAGCAACTCCAGCCCCAATGAGCCTTTATCTTTGACAAAGGGACCAAATCCTTTCACTGAAGGGAAGATAGTCTCTTTAACAAATGGTGCTAGGAAAAGTGGCTGTCCACATGCCAAAGATTGAAGCTAGACCCATATCTGTCACCACGTGGTAAACTAAAATCAAAATGGATCAATGATCTAAACCTCAGAACAGAGACAATCTGGTGGAAGACATACGTAAAACACTTGAAGACATAGGATAGGCAAAGATATTTTGAACAAAACCCTGGTTGCCTAGGAAATTATAACAGAAATCAACAAAGTCCATCACATAAAATTGTAAAAGCTTCTATACAGCAAATGAAATGACCACCAATAAAGAGACAGCCCATAGAATGAGGAAAAAAAATTACCATCTACTTCTCAGGGGAGTAATACATAAAAAAAACTAAAAACGTTACCCCCCCAAATTTAAAGACCTAATAAAAAATGTCCATCTGAAATGAATAGACGCTTCTCAGATGAAGTACCAAATGACCAATAAATACATGAAAAAATATTCAACATTGCTGGCTATTTGAGAAATGCAAATTAAAACAATACTGAGATTCCATCTTACTCCAGAAAGAATGGTTACCATCAAGAAATCAAGCAATAAGAAATACTGGCAAGGCTTTGGAGAGAAAGTAACCTTTTTTCATTGTTGCTGGGCATGTAAAATTATAAAATCACCATGGAAATCAGTATGAGGATTCCCCAAAAAAGTAAAACTAGAAATTCCATTTGACCCAGCTATTTCCCTTCTAAGTATTTTCCCAGTAGAGTTAAAGACATCCTGTCACAGTGGTGTGTGTATATCCGTGTTTGTAGCAGCACAATTCATAATAACTAAATCTTGGAAACAGCCTGTATTTTCATCAACAGATGGATGGATAAAGAAAATGTGGTGTTTCTACACAATGATGTACTACTCTGCCGTAAAGAAGGATACACTTGAGTCATTTGTAGGAAAATGGATGCACCTTTAGACCATAGTATTAAGTGAAGTGAATCAGATACACAAGCTTAAATATTCCATGGTTTCTCTTAGATAACTCAATGTATAAATAAAGTATGACATAAAAGACAGGTAATAAAAGAGAGAAATAAGTTCTTAGTGGTGCCACACCTGCCTGGCAAGCACAACGTCCTGAGTTTGATTCCTGGTACCAAAAAGAAAAGAGAGAGAGAGAGAGAGAGAGAGAAATAAGTTCATGTTATTAAGCATGGATAATATATCTAAAAGTATATCTTGATTTAGTATAATTGTCTTATGTTTTTTGCATATAAATTTTTTTGCCTATCACTCTGGTAATTTATCTGTATATACAATAATTAATTTTATAATGACATAAATAAATGAATCTGATACCTGGAACATAAATGGAGGGTTGAGTGAAGAGGGAAAAAGAATTAGATATGTTATGTACATGTACCAATTCCCTACAATGGATGTAATCATTATGTACTGCAGACACGTACTAAAAAGATTACAATAAATAAAGTCCCTTTTTCTTGTTTTATGTCTATGTGAGACTGGAACTTTGTTCACAAATTTCAAATAAAACAACATTTTACAGCAGATCTGAATGAAGAAACAGATATAATTCTTTCTGTCTTGCTAAGCCAGACATTGAAGAATCCTCACTGAATTTTTTTATTTTGGAAAATATAATTACTTTAATGAAATGTATTTTATATTAATCAGTTATGAGTCTACTAATGTTATCAAAAATATACTCATACACATTTTAAAATTTTACCAGCTCCCATATAGTTAATATTGACAGAATATATATGAATAAAAGTGCTTTGTGGCTCCCTAATTTTTCTAGAGTGTAAAGTAATTTTCACACACAAAATATGGAGAACCATTTTGCCTTATACATCTGGCTAGGCATCCACCTGATTTGGTAAGCGTACTTTCTTTACTCATGAATTAAAAAAAATAATGAAGAGAAAAGACCAAGAATGCACCTTACTAGTGTGTTCCTTGATTCTTTATATGAAGTTCATATCAATTGATTAATCTTATCACTTATTTGTACTCAATCAGTCATAAATATATTGCAGTACCATGAATAACATGTCAGATATTTCGTTAAACAAGGTATATACTTATCTCTGGCACACCTAAATTCTTTCAAACTCACAGCCCAGCCAAAAAATTTAAGTTGTCATTATTTTATTGGATTCATGCTGGCTACTGTTAAACACCAGTTTCCTTTCTAAGTTGCTCATGTACCACCGATCAATTTAGTAACTAATTCTAGAATTTTGCTGGACTTTTATATTACATCATCATTCCATAGTTTACATAGTTTTTTATTTTTCTTTCCTCTCTTTTAGAAAACACAACTTTGTATCCAGTATTAAGCCATTTCTCCTGTTTTCAAATTTGTAGAAATTTCTTCCATTGTCTCAGTTCATAACATATCTGGCCCTGGATACTTACAATATTTTAGGAAAAGCTAGATGTTCTCTTATTTTCTCTTCACCCATCATAGTGTGCTTTACTTTTTGCATAACTATGTTCTACTCTTTATGGTTTTATAATCATTCTTAGAGAAAATAAAACAAAATATAAGTTCAGTAGCTCTTTTCATCTGATATGCTTTTTTTTATCCATATGCTTTTTGTAAAAAGCCATGTTGTATTATTAGTAGTTTTCATAACTTTATTTCATTCTGGGCTTAATCTTCCTAATACAAACCTTAGAGTTATTGTGCTGTGACTTTTGTATTCTCTTGCTTTGCCAAATTTCCTTTCTTTCATCTTTTATATACCGTCTTTTAGAGTGTAATTTTATTAAAGAGCAATTTAAGAGCTGTTGAGTCATGTGTCTTTAGCTCATTTTCATGCCCTTTTGCTTTTTTTCAATATTATTTTCAATTATGTTGTCAAAATTCTGCTTTGGAGAAATGCTGATCTTTTTTGTTTTTTTATAGCAAAACATTTATTGGTACATTTTAGGCATGCATGATGATAACATTGATCATAGGAAATTTACACCTGTACATGATATGTCCCACCTCATTTTCCCCATCCCTCCTCAAATTCCCTCACCTTCCTATGTATTAAAGCTTTATTTCCTGTTTTCCCTTCTATTTTTACTTTTTTCTTATCCCTTCCTTCCTTTCTCCCTCCCTCCCTCTTTCCCTGTTCACCTTCCCATTTGAACAGTTTTCTTCCCATTTTTAAATATATATTATACACTTTAGTCCTTATTTCCACTTTGTTTCTCACACCAGAGAAACAATGCTGTATTTAAACATGTGTGTTTGATTTATTTCACTTAAGAGTATGGTCTCAAGGTCCATCCATTTAGCTATAAATGTCTGAAGCTCATCCTTCTTTATGGTAGAGTAGTATTCCATTGTATAAAAAAAACACATGTTCTTTATCCATTTGTCAATTGATGGGCATTTGGGTTGTTTCCAAGATTTAACTATTATAAACTGTGCCGCTATAAACATGGGTGTGCATGTATCGCTGTGGTATGATACTTTTAATTCTTTTGGGAAGATACCGAGCAGGGGAATAGCTGAGTCAAATGGAACCTCTAGTTTTAGTTTTTTGAGGAATCTCCACACTGATTTCCACAGTGATTGCACCAGTCTACACTCCCACCAACAGTGGAGAAGGGTTTCTTTTCCCCACAGACCTGCCAACATTTGTTATTGGTTGATTTCTTGATAGCAGCCATTCTTTTTGGAGTGAGATGCATTTCTGGAATGACCAGTGATGTTGAACTTTTTAAAATATACTTGTTTGCTGTTTCTACTTCTTCATCTGAGAAGTGTCTATTCATTTCAGGTGTTCATTTTTGGATTGTGTCTTTAAATTTGAGGGGTCTGAGTTTTTTTGAGTTCTTTATATATTCTAGATAGTATTCCTTTGTATGATGAATAGCTGGTAAATTTTTTTTCCCCACACTGTGGGTTGTATCTTCACTACGTTGGTGTTTTCTCTTGCTGTGCAAAAGCTTTTTAATAAGATGAGATCTCAGTTGTTGATTTTTTTGATAGTTCCTCTGTAATCAGGGTTTTGGTCCTAAGGTCTGCCTACACCAATATCTTTTAAGAGTCCTATTTTATCTTCCACAAGATTTAGTATTTCTGTTTAATATTTACATCTTTTATCCATGATCTTTGTTAATCAACTTTTGGAACTTTTGTCCATTCATTAAATACCTATTATACATTAGATGGAAAATTTAAAGTTTCTGTGACCCATATAAAGAAATACAGTTTGCAATCATGGCCTAGTACACATAAACACACAATTGAAACAAAAGATTCACCAAATAATACTTATTGTGTCAAAGTCCAATCAAGTGACAACAATCACAGTAAAATTTGAACAGGCAAATTAGTGTCAAGAATTACCAACTATAGCAGAAGACTAAAGTACTGGATAAATGCCTAATAAGGAATAAAGAGAACTCTCAAGCACATAGGAGTGCACAGAGAGCAGCTACTACACTGAGATGTGAGATAGAACACTGAGGTAGGAAGACATACAGAAGACTTTCTTTCCTCCTGCACCAAGACTGAGATCCAGAACTTGTTGAAAAAGATAGCTGTAGCTCATTGGATGATGAAGAGGTTAGCTGAGTTGCTACCTTGGAGCGACTCTTAGTGAACTAGATGAAATTGTTCTCTGGAGTGCTAGCAGAAATCATACATGAGAAGGTGCTATTCCTTGGAACTTACTGGAAAGCTGCCTGAGTGTGTACTAGGAAAAGTCATTCATAGGGAGAGGCTACTTCAGCAACACTTGAAGAAAAGTTATGGGGAATTGTAGGGAAGGATTTTATGGGAAGAAAGCTAACTTGTGACACTTTATGCTGGAAGGGATGCTAAGAAGAATTTTCTCATGGGGAGATGCTGTGTATTGCTAGTCCCTATGTAGTGGAGGGGCCAGATGAATAGATGTCAGGAAGTGAAGCCCATATATCGATGACTGGCACTTTTATTTATCCCTATGATGTGCAAAATCTCTGATAATTCCCATTTCAGTTTTAAAAAATATTATGACCCACAAAATTTCTTCACTTGTAACCTATAGTTTAGAAGACAATGAGGTAAAGAATATAGAGATGTAATCTATGATTCTTGACTTTGTGGACCATAAAACCCAATTGAGGCAAGGTGATATTTTGTAAAGTGCCAGGTATTACAGACTGAAGGCTGTACAGATGTTATGGTAAATCTCATGAGCATTCACTAATCACTAATAGTTTTTAAATGTGTGAGATAAGTAGATAATTTAGTTGATACATTAATAAACTAGATAAGTAGAGGAGTTTGGGAGGCCTTAATGTGAGGGTCTATTGGATTGCCATCTCAGAATTGTAAATACAGACATGACTCACTCATATTTGCATTTCTTTTATTTGTCTTAATTTACCTTTTATGTATATTGATGTAATGGTAATTTAAAAGAAGAACTTGAAGAGGACAACATCAGAGAAAGGGAAAATTCTGTAGGAGGCTCTCATAGCTTTTATGGTGAAGAGTTAAAGAACTTTATCTTAATATAAGGCCTGAAATAGAGTTTAGGTAATAGGGTTAGAGAGGAAAAAATAGAAATAATCATAATCAGAGAAAAATCATTAGGTCATGATTCTTCATTTAATATGTATTAAAGGGGAAGGAATAAGGCAGTTAGAAATCCTAAGTTTTAGGTTAGAGTGACTGGGTGGAGGATAAGTAGGAAGCATAGGGGAAGGACCAAGTCACATAGAAAGATGATACATTATAATGCATTACAATAATGAATAATAAAGTAATTAGTGAATACTTGTGAAATTTACTGTAGAATTTTTACAGCCCATTGGTGAATAATAATTATAATTTGAGGTAATATTTATTGAGCACTTACTAGAAAACAAACAGTGGTTTAAGCAATTTGCATGTATTAATTTTTGCCACACTTCTATAAGTACAGTTTTATTCCCATTTTCATATAAGATCATGTGATTTTTCCAGCACTACTAGTATAGTAAGGGCTTGAAGTTGATAGTGTGCTTGCAGAGGCTGTGAAATGCTTATGGACAACATTCAAGTATTAATAGATAATCATACTTAAAATATAAGTAAAGACTGGAAGTCTAGAGATGGATATCATTAGTAATTTATTTAGTAGCTTAAAACATAAAAATGAATGAGATCACCTAAAGATTAGATTGGTTTGTGCAGAAAGTTAGGAGGTGTCCAGATTAGGAAAGACCTTAAGTATCAGCTTGAAATTAGCTCTTGAGAGTTGGAGTTGTACTAAAACTTTTTAATTTAGTATGAAATGAGGCAAGGATGTGTAAAGACGGCTGTATATGTAGCATGAATCACTTTTGTGCACAGAATAAAAGAAAAAATACCAATTAGTAGATTTTAGCAGTCCATTATGAAATGATAAAGACCTAGAGGGGTGGTAACAAGCCAGAAAAAGGCAGGGTCTGGAGTCTTTAAATGGGAAGATTTTGAATACTTAGATTTTCTGACGTTTCCCCAGCTTTCAACTGTAATTTCCAGTTTCACGATGAGACCAATACTACAGGGTTAATAAAGGTGCTAGTGTAAGTCAGACTAAATGACCACCTTCAGTTTATTCATAGAGATACCATAGGTTGAAATACTCTTACTAGCCACTATGTTGTGCCTTTCACCATTGTAGTTTTGGAGAAGCTAAAAGTATATAGTTCAGTGGCTTTTAGTATATTCAAAGTAGTTGTTTTATCACTATAATCTGTTTCAGGACATTTTCATTACCCCCAAAAGAAATTTTGTTCCCCTTACCATCATCTCCTAGTCACCAATTACTCTCAGTCCTAGGCAATCACTAATTTACTTCCTCGCTTGACAGATTTGCTTCTAATCTACTTCCTGTTTTAAAAGGTTTGCCTATTCTGGATATTTTAAATAAAGTAGAACCATAAAATTTGTGGTTCTTTATAACTAGCCTCTCTCATTTAGCATAACATTTTCAAGATTCAAACATGTTGTAGCCTCTGTCAGTACCTAAATCCTTTTAATGGTGAAATAATATTGCATTTATGGGGATTATTCATCCATTAATGAATAATGTTATTGCCTTTTTTTTTAGCACTGGAAATTGAACTCAGGGGCCTTCCACTATGCTACACCCCCATCTCTTTTGAAAATTTGAGAATGTCTCACTGAGTTGCTAAGTTGCTCATGCTGGGCTTGAACTTGTGATCCTTTTGCCTTATTCTCCCAGAATGCTGGCTTTTACCAGTGTAGGCTACCATGCCTGGCTTTTACTGCCTTTTGATTATTATGAATAATACTACTATGAACAGTCATGTACCTTTATATATAAAATATATATACACCAGGAATAAAATTGCTCTGTCATATGGTGACAAATATTTAACTTACTGGGAAACTGCTTGACTATTTTCCAAAACAGATGCACCATTTCACATTTTCTTCAGCAGTGTATGAGGATTCAAGTTTCTCCACATCTTTATCAACATTTAATTATTATCTGCTTTTTGCTAAAAGCTATTGTAGTGGATGTGAAATGATATCTCATGGCTTCAATTTATTTTTCCCTGATGACTAAAAATAAATTGAAGACATCAGATATCACTGCAGAAGAAAAGATTATTTTCATGTGCTTATTGGAATATTTTTTTATTTTAGCCTATCTGATAGGTGTGTCATATCTCACTATGCTTTTAATTTGCATTTGTATAGAGGCTCATGATTTTTTTACATGTTATTGTGTACTTATTTTACATTTGTATATTCTCTTTGCTAAAGTGTTTCTTTCACATAACCCTAATTGGATATTTTTAATTCTTGAATTTTGAGACTACTTTCTATACCTAGACATTAGTCATCCATTGGAGTGCATGTTACAAATATTTTTTCTCAGTCTGTTGCTTGTCTTTTCATTCTCTTAGCAAAGTATTTTGTGAAGCAAAATTTAAATTTTGATGAAATTTAATTTATTGATTTTTTTCCTTTTTATATTGTGCTTTTGGTGTCACATCTATGAACTTTACATAGACTTTCATCCTAAATATTTCATCTGTGTTTTTTCCTAAGATGTTTACAGTTTTATATTTTATGTTTAAGTCTGTGATCCATTTTGAGTAACTTTGTTATATGTATGAAATTTAGTTGGAGGTTCATTTAATTACCTATGGATATCCATTTGTTCCAGCATCATTTGTTGAAAAGGATATTTGATTTTGTATCCCTGCCATGAATTAGTTAGACATGCATATGCAGATTTACTTCTGGTTCATTGATCCGTCTAACCCTGCACCAATTCCACACAATCTTGATTATTGTGACTATATAATAACTGTTTTAATCAGGGGGAAATTTTTCTGTCTTATTTTTTAAACAACTCTTTTAGATATTTTAGTTCATTTATCTTTCCATATAACTTTTCGAACAGTCTTTCTATATATGCCTAAAGTCATGCTAGGATTCTCAAATGAATTGTGTTAAAAATGTTTATTAAGTTGAGAATTGACATATTTAGTATTTTAAGTATTCCAACACATGAACTATGTCTCTCCATTTATTTAAATCAATATTGTAATATGCATTGTGTAGTTTTTAGCTAGATATATTCAGCTAAATATTTTAAATATATATTTTAAATATTTTAAATATATATTTTAGCTAGATATATTTTGTTGGATTTACACCTAAACATTTCATTTGATCAACTTTAAATGGTATTGTATTTTGAATTTTTCTGCTTATGTGTTAATTGTTAATATATAGAAATACATTTGCTTTTATGTTTATCTTGTATCCTGAGACCTTTCTGAACTCATTTATTAATTCTTTGTGTTTTTTGTAGATTCCTTGGGATTTTGTACGTACACAATCATATCTGCTAAAAGGCATAGGGTTGCTTATTTTTTCCAATTTATATACTATATATCTTTTTCTTGACTTACTGCACCATCTAGAACTGTGTATTAGTTCTATGTTGAGTAAGAGTAGTGAGAGAACTCCTTGTCTTTTTCTGAATTGTAGGGAGATAAAAAGCATTCAGTATTTCACCATCAAGTACAATGATAATTTTAGGCATTTTGTAGATGCTCTTTATCAAGTTGAGGAAGTTTCCCTGAATTTCCTTTTTTTTTTTGAGAGTTTTTATCATGTCCTGTATATATGGTGAGTTTTAGCAGATGTTTTGCCTGCATTGATGAAAATAATTGCACATTATTCTTTAGCTTGTTTATATGGTATTATGTTGACCTATGTTTAAATATTGACCCAGGCTTGTGTCTCTGGAATGAACTCCATTGTTGATTGTGTATAACTCTTTTTATATACTTCTAGATTCTATTTGCTAATAGTTCATTAATGATTATGTTCATTTTCATGAGGTATATTGGTCTGTAGTTTTCTCTTCTTGTACTTTTACCCCAAAATTTGGAATTAATGTTATAGTTGCTTCATAAAATTAATTGGAAAGAGTTCTTTATTTTCTGGAGATATCTGAAAAATTGGTGCAAATTCTTTACTTGGAGAAATCCTCCAATGAAGCCACCTTGAACAGGAGATTTTGGGGGGCATATTAAAATTACAAAGTTAATTTTCTAAATAGTTCTATGGCTATTCTAATTATTATTATTGAAAGAATTGTGATAGTTTGCCTCTTTTTTAATAGGCTCATTTTGTCACTGGGCTGAGCCTGAGAGGTTTCTGAAGCTGAGATAAAGAACCAGTTTTTCTGTAGCAGGATCACTGAATCCCTTCACAGGTAAAAAATTTTCAGGATGCATCAATAAGAGGCACAGGAAGGTTGTGTTAGCAACTTAGGACACACTCAAGAGCAAAGTGTGGGAACTCAAAGAAATGAGATGCATTATAGTTTGGAACTGGGAACATTTATACTGTACTTCTCTTGAAGGGATGGAAAGCCCCCCCACACTTGCCCATTCTATAGGTATGGGCTTTTTAAAAAAGTAATTCAAATATTCTTTGGGTTCACTCATCCTGTTCATTTATCTTAGGATCAGGCTCTTCCTGTTCCTTACTTTTTCAAGTAAGCCAACTTACAGACTTTTAGTGTTTTTGAAGAATTTTGGGTGTGATGGATCTGGTAGGGAAAGGGCCTAAATTTAACGAAAGGAATGCTGATATGTATCACCTTGGTTAAGTTTGGCTGGGCTCTGGAAGTTGCAGTCTTCTTAAAAGTACAATTTTTAGTTATGATTTCCTTGTCTCTTTTTAAATCTATTTTTTATTTCTTCTAACTCAATTTCATCTAAGTTGTCAAATTTATTTGAAAATATTTATATTATTCTTTTAATGTCTGCAGCATCTGTAGTGACATTCTGTTTCATTGTTGATATTAGTTATATGTGGGTTGTTCCCTCTTTGATTCACTTGAGGTTTACACTGTTATTGATGCAGAGAATCAGATGTTGGTGTCATTTATTTCCTCTGTTTCTTATGTTTTCAAGTTCACTAACTTCTGTGTTTATCATTTGCTCTTTCCTTCCTTCTGCTTGCTTTGATTTTATTCTGTTCTTTTTCTAGGTTCTTGAGAGCTTATATTAAAGAATTGAGATTCATTTTCTAAATGTATTTGACGAGGCACTATAAATTTTCCTTTCAGCACTACACTGATGTGTGTCTGAAATTTTGATATGTATATTTTCATTCATTTATATATATGTCTATGTATATATGTGTATACATGGTATCTATATATACATTTTACTACATACATACATATAGTCATACACACACACACACACACACACACACACACAGTAGTACTGGGGAATGAACCCAGGGCATTACACTTGCTAGATAAGCACTCTACCACTGAGGTATATCTCTAATGCTTTTTTAAGTTTTATTTTGTGACAAAGTCTTTGCCATCCTCCTACCTCTGCTCCCCAAATAGCTCTGATTACAGGTATGTACTACCACATCCACCTTTCAGTACACTTTTCTTTTGACCTGTGAATTATGAGGAATATTGTTGTTAAGTTTTCAAATATTTTTAGATTTCCCTATTATCATTTTTGTTGATTTGTAGATTGATTATATTATGCTTGGAAAACATCCTTAGTACAATTTGTAGTTTTTTAAACTATTTTGAGGTTTGTTTATGGTCTAGGATGTGGTCCATCTTGGCCCATATTTTGTTGCCACATCAAAATATTGTATATTTCTTTGTTTGGAGGTGCAGTGTTCTAAATATATATGGCTTAATTAATGTTGGTTGATAGCATTTTTGCATTCTCCTATATCTTTATTTTCTGTTTCATTGTGTTATGGCTTGTATCTTTATGTCTCCCTAGACATAGGGAGGTGGGGCTTCTTGGAAGTGGCTGGAACTAGGGTGTGTGCTGATGGGATCAAGGATGTGATGCTGTGACTGATTCATGGTGCCGTGCCAGAATTAAGGTGGCTGTACCCTGGGTGTGAGTGCTACCTATCCTAAGGGTTGGTAGCCTTTATAAAATATAAGGGACAGAAAGAGGGTTGTCACTTGATGCTTGCTGCTGCTTGCTGCTTCTGCTACCTTCTGATTGCCATGAACTGTTTCTCATCCCTGATGCCCCCCTACTATGCCACCCTGCCATTGAGCCAGCCAACTATGAACTGAAACCTCTACAGACTGTAAGCCAAATAAACTTTTCCTCATTTAACTTTGGGTGTTGGGTATTTCATCTCAGCAACAAGAAGAGTAACTAAGATGGATCACACTTGTTGAGAAGTGTGGAAGTTTCTAACAATAATAATGACTCTGTCTAGTTCTCCTATTAGCTCTACCATTTTTGCTTTACATATTTTTAAATTCTAGGTTTCTGGTGCATTCATATTTAGAGTTGTTGTTTCTTGGTCAATTGTCCCATCTATAATTATATAATTTCTCCTTTGTCTCTGATATTTCTTTTCTTTGATATTTACTTGATCTACTATCAACATAGATACTCTTTCTTTCTGTGGTTAATGTTTTTATATTGTATCTATTTCTATCTTTATTTTCAACTTGCTTTCTACGTTTGAAGAGATAATCTTTGAAACAGCATATGGGGTGTGATTTCTTAAGTCACTCAACCATTCTCTCCTTTGGTTGATGAGTTCATGCTGTTTATATTTAATGTAATTACTGATAAAGCTTTTAATTTTGTCATTTGGCTGCTTTTGTGTGTGCGTGTGTTCTCTATTTCTTTTTCTCAGTGTACCCTTTCTTGCCTTCCTGTGGAGTACTTGAATATTTTTTTTTGGTACTGGGGATCGAACTCAGGACCTTGTGCTTGCAAGGCAGGCAGTGGCACCCCTGAGTTAAATCCCCGGCCCTACTTGAACATTTTTTAGACTTCTACTTTGAGGTATTTCTAGGGTTTTTTTGAGTGTATCTTTTTGTTTCCAAATTTTGTGGTTGTTCTAGTACATGATGCATGTATAAATATGTAAAATGTCAGTCTATATCTTTCATCATTTTATCAATTCTAGTGAAGTACTGTATATAAACTTTATCAAATTTTATGTTATGTAATCATCTCACATTTATAATTTTCTTACATGTTTACATGAATTTAGAAGACATCAGTGTTATATTTTTTGCTTAAACTGTCAAACATAATTTTAGAAAATTCAAGAGGAGAAGAGAAATATATTTAACCATATTTTTGCCTACTGTTTAATTTTTACATCCTTAAAGTCCAAATTCCCTTCTTTCATTATTTTGCTTCTGTTCAGAAAATATACTTAATATAGAATTAAATGCACTTATTTTGTGTTTCATGCAAGTTAAGCTGCACAGAAATACAACTGAATATAACTTAATTTTATTTCATATCAGGGAAATATTTCAAAATGAAATAAGACCACTTATCTATTTGCAAATATAACAACTTACTTGAACTAGAATTCTCTGCCGTGTTTAAATGTAGAATTTTTTAAATTAAAGAAAGATTCTTACATTTAAATATTTTGGGATTAATTTCTGATGTAAGAACATATATAAAAATAATTTCAAGTATCAGAAACTTTAAAGCAATATTAAATTAAGATTTACAGTTTGCACTTAATATTTATTGACCATAGTCATGTAATAGAAGGAGGAGTTTTAAATATAGTTTGCAACAGACTGTGCATTCCCTCAGGGTATATTTTGGGGAAATGCTGAGTATTTTGTGCTTCAGTAAAATATGTTAAAAAAAGATTGTGAAAGAAAATTTATCTTACTGGAAAAATGACATAGAGCTTGTATGGGCCATAAGACTGGATAATTTTGAAGGCACTTTGTCATTCATATGCTCCTTTCAGTGTTTTTCAGTCTTCTAAAAATCACCAATTTATATTGTTTATTAATGTTTTAAAATTTATTTTTAATTATCAAATAAACTTGAATTATTTTTCTAGTACAGTATAATAATTTGGAATATGTATACAGAATGGAGTTGCTCAATTGATCTAATTATTCCATACAATGCCTCACAGATCTGTATCATTTAAAAATATTTCATTCATTACTACATGTTTGTAATAATACTGCTTGCATTTGTGGTGGGGAGTCGATACATGTACATAGTAAATCTTAATTGTTTTTATTTCTCTTTGCTCTCCTCCCTCCCCTTTCCTCCATCTCTAGATCCTTTTTATATTTCCAAAAGATCTAACTCCCTGATTCCTATTATCCATCTTTTAATTTTTTGTTTAAATTATTTGTACTTCGGATTTCTCATATCAAAGAAACCATGCAATATTTAAGCCTGTGTGTTTGATTTATTTCACTTAATATTGTGGTCTGAAGGTTTATCCATTTTCCGACAAATGACTCAAATTTATACTTCTTTATGGTAAAAATAGTACTCTGTTGTGTAAATATACCACATTTTCTTTGTCTGGTTATCTCTTGATGTACATACAGGCCTTTTCCAAGATTTAGCTACTATGAGTTGTGCTGCTATAAACATAGGTATGTGTGTATCACTGTGATATGATGTCTTTGAATCTTTTGGGAAGATATCTAGAAGAAAACCAGCTATTTTTTTGTTTTTTGAGGTATTTCTATACTGATTTCCATAGTAGTTGTACATTCCCACCAGCAATGTAGAGGAGTTCCTTTTTCTGCAAGGCTTCACCAGCATTTGTTAGTATTTGATATATTGATAATAGCCATTCTTTGTGGAGTAATTAAATCTCAGTGTTATTTTAATTTGGATTTGTGTATGGCCAGAGATGTTGAAAATTTTTCATGTATTTCTTGGCCATCTGTACTTCTATTGGGAAGTGTCTATTCATTTTGGTTGCTCATTTTTTTATTGTATCTTTTATTTTTGAGGGATCTAATTTTTTGGGTTCTTTCTGTATTTTAGATATTAGTCCTTTGTCTGAGGAGAAACTGGCAATATTTTTTCCCATTCTGTAGTTTGTCTTTGCTCTGTTGGTTGTTTCATTTGGTGTGCAGAAGCTTTTAAATTTGATATCATTCCATTTTTGAATCTTGATGTAATTTCTTGTGCAGTTGGGGTTTTGTTAAAGAAATCTTTACCTATGCCTATATCTTCAAGAGTTTCACCTGTTTAATCTTCTAGTAGATTGTTTCTGTTTTAATATCTAGGTCTTTGATCCATTATGATTTTGTTTTTGTACATGTTGATAAATAATTGTTCTAGATTCAATCTTCTGCATGTGTATAGCCAGTTGTCCCTGCACAGTTTGTTCAAAAGGCTTTCTCCCAGTGTATTTTTTGTTCCTTTCTCAAAGACCAAATGACTACATGTGCCTCCAGTTATTTTTACATGCTCTCCTGTAATTCATTGGTCTACGTGCCTGTTTTTGTGCGAGTAACATGCTCTTTTTATCACTGTAGCTTGATATGATAAACTAAAGATGTGGGATTGTGATTTGTTCTTCTTTACTCTTATTGCCCAATATTGCTTTTGCTCTTCTGGGCCTCTTCTGATTGCATAAAATTTTAGAATTTTTGTCTAGTTTTGTGAAGTATGCTGTTGGTACTTTGATTTGGATTGTGTTAAATCTATATGCCAGTTTTTGTTCTATGGCTATTGTGAAAATATTCTGCCCATACAGGAAATTGGGGCATCTCTCCATTTTCTGATGCTCTCTTTGATCTCCTTTTTCAGTGTACTGTAGTTTTGGTTACAGAGGTCTTTCATTTCCTTGATTAGGTCAGTTCTTAATGTATTTAATTTTTCTTGATGCTATTGTGAAGGGCACTGTTTTCCTTATTTCTTTCTTGGTGGGTTCATCATTGATACACAGGAATGTTGTTGTTTTTGTGAGTAGATGTTGTATCTGCTACACTGCTGAATTTATTAGTTCTAGGAGTCTTTTGCTGGAATTTTTTGGGTCTTCTGTTGTAAAGGATCTTGTCATCTACAAATAGCTAGTTTGATTTTGTCCTTTCTGATTCATTTCCCTGTTGTTCATCTTGCCTGATTTCTCTGGTTAACATTTTAAGTACTGTAGTGAACAGAGATAGTGATAGTGGACATCCTTCTCTTGTTCTTAATTTTAGAAGGAAACTTTCAGCTTTTCTCTGTTGACTCCTGGTATGATGTTGGCAGCAGATTTGTCATGAATAACTTTTATCAGATTGAAATATGGTCCTTCTCTACCTGTTTTCTTTGGGATTTTTTTTTTAAAATCATGAATGGATGTTGGAATTTTTCAGTGTGTTTCTCTGCATCTGTTGACATACTTTTGTGGTTTTTGTCCTTGTACACTTTGTGTATTAAATTTGTTGATTAGCATATGAACAATCTTTGCATTCCTAGGATAAAGCTTACCTTGTAATGATATGTGAAATTTGAATAACTTGTTGCACGGTTTGCCAGTATTTTGTTGAATATTTTTGAACTTATGTTCACTGAAGAGATTGGCCTGTAGTTTTTTCTTTTTTTAATGTATTAAATTCTTTTATTGGTACATTGTAGGTATACAACACAAATACATTTCTCATTGGGAATTGTACCTTTACATAATGCATCTTGGTTCGTATTTTTTCCCCATTCCTAGCCCTCCCTTCACGCCTTCCACCCTTCCCTATTTATAAAGACTTTATTTCCATTTTTTCTATTTCTCATCATTTTTCCTTTCCCTTCTTTCCTTTCCCCTGCCCCTCCCACTACCCCTACCCCTTTGGACCTTTTCTTCCTATTTTACATTATCGATTATTCATTCTAATCATTGGTACATTTTAGGTATACAATATAATGACATTCATCATTGGAAATTTGCTCCTTTACATAGTCTCTCTTGGTTCTTATTTTTCACCCTTGCCCAGCCCTCCCTTCAACCCCTCCAGTCCTCCCTATTCACAAAGATTTTGTTCCTATTTTTCCATTTTCTCATATTAATCCCATTCCCTTCTGTCCTTTCCCCTACCCCTCCCACTTCCTTCCCCTTTGCTCCTTTTCTTCCTATTTCACATTACTTATTATACATTTAGTCCTTAATTTCACTTTCAGTTTCTCACACCAGAGAAACTATTCGGTATTTACACATGTGTGCCCTATTTATTTCACTTAAGAGTATCGCCTCAATGTGCATCCACTTAGCTATAAATGTCTCTAATTTCTCATTTTTTATAGCTGAGTAGTACTCCATTTTATAAAAAAAACACACATTTTCTTGATCCAGTCTCCAGTTGATGGGCATTTGGGCTGTTTCCAAATTTTAGCTATCACAAACTGTGCTGCTATGAACATGGGCACACATATATAACTGTGGTATGATTCTTTTAATTCTTTGGGGAAGATCCCCAGCAGTGGAATAGCGGGGTCAAATGGGATTTCCAGTCCTAGTTCTTTGAGGTATCTCCATACTGATTTCCACAGTGCTTGTACCAGTCTACACTCCCACCAGCAGGTGAGCAGGGTTCCTCTTTCCCCACAGCCGTGCCAGCAATTGATATTGGTTGATTTCATGATAGCAGCCATTCTTTCTGGAGTGAAGTGGAATCTCAGCGTTGTTTTCATTTGCATCTCTCGAATGACCAGTGATGTTGAACACTTTTTCCTGTATTTATTTGCTATTTCTACTTCTTTGTCTGAGAAATGTCTGTTCATTTCAGATGCCCATTTTCAGATTTGGGAGGTCTGATCATTTTTAGTTCTTTATAGATTCGAGATAGCAGACCATTGTCTGAGGAAGAGCAGGTGAAGATTTTTTCCCACATTGTGGGTTGTCTCTTCACACTGATGGTGGTTTCTCTTGCTGTGAACATGCCTCTTAATAAGAAGATATCCCACTTGTTGATTATTTTTGCTAGTTCACGGGCAATGGAGGTTTTGTTCATAAAACCTTTTTCTACACCAATGTCTTCAAGGGTTCTACCTAATCTCTGTTCCACCTGGTTCAGAGTTTCTATTTTAATATTTAGATCTTTAATCCATTTCAATTTTAGTTTAGTGCATGGTGAGAGATACGGGTCTAGTTTTAATCTTTGGCAAGTTGAAGCCCAATTTTTCCAGCACCATTTATTAAAGAGGCTATCTTTCCTCCAGTGAGGGTGTTTGGCTCCTTTGTCGAAGATGAGATGGCTGAGTGTGTCTGGCATTGTTTCTGCATCTTCTAATCTGTTCCACTGGTCCTCAGGTCTGTTTCTTTGCCAGTACCATGCTGTTTTTATCACAGTAGCTTTGTAGTATAGTTTTAGGTTGGGGATTGTGATACCCCCTGCCATGTCTCTGTTACCTAGAATTGCTTTTGCTATTCTGGGTCTCTTCTTGTTCCAAATGAATTTTTGGATTGTTTTCTCGAGGTCTATGAAGTATGCTGCTGAGATCTCAATTGGAATTGCATTAAATCTATATAGCAATTTTGGAAGTATGGCCATTTTCACTCTATTAATCCTTCCTACCCAGGAGCAGGGGATGTCTGTCCATTTTCTGATATCATCTTTAATCTCTCTTTTCAGAGTGCTATAGTTTTCAGAGAAGAGGTCTTTGATTTATTTCATTAGTATGATTCCCAGGTATTTCAGTTTTTTGGATGCTATTGGGAAAAGAATTATTTGCCCTATTTCTCTCTCAGTGAGTCTGCCATTGGTGTAGAGGAAAGCTATTGATTTTTGTGTGTTGACCTTGTAACCAGCTACTTGACTCAATTTGGTTATTAAGTCTAGAAGACTTTTGGTGGAGTTCTTGGGGTCTTCTATATAGAGTATCATGTCATCTGCCAATAATGGCAATTTGACTTCTTCATTACCTATCTTTATTCCTTTTATTTCTTTCTCTTGTCTAATTGCCATGGCTAATGTTTCCAGAACTATATTGAACAAGAGTGGTGATAGTGGACATCCTTGTCTTGTTCCTGATTTGAGTGTGAAGGATTTCAGTTTTTGACCATTTAGTATGATATTGGCTGTTGGTTTTTCATAGATGGCTTCTATCAGTTTGAGGTAGAGACCATCTATTCCAATTTTTTGTAGGGTTTTCATCATAAATGCATGTTGGATTTTGTCAAATGATTTTTCTGCATCTATGGAAATAATCATATGGTTTTTGTCCTTGGCTCTATTGATATAGTGTATTACAGTGATTGATTTTCATATATTGAACCATCCCTGCATCCCTGGGATGAATCCCACTTGATCAGGGTGTATGATCTTCTTGATGATCTTCTGCATTCTGTTTGCCATTATCTTATTAAGGATTTTTGCATCTATGTTCATTAGTGAGATTGGCCTATAGTTCTCTTTTTCAGTTGGATCTTTCTCTGCTTTGGGGATCAAGGTGATGCTTGCTTCCAGGAATGAATTTGGGAGTACTGCTTCCCTTTCAATTTCATTGAAGAGTTTAAACAGTAGTGGCAGTAGTTCCTCTCTAAATGTCTTGTAGAATTCAGCAGTGAAGCCATCAGGGCCTGGGCTTTTCTTAGTTGATAAGTTTTTAATTACATTTTCAATTTCATTGGTTGATATTGGGCTGTTCAGAATTTTTAGGTCTTCTTCATTCAACTTTGGTAATTCATATGTATCTAGGAATCTGTCCATTTCTTCTGTGTTTTCCATCTTATTGGCCTATAGGTTCTGGAAATAGGTATTGATAATCCTCTGGATATCTGCTGGGTCTGTTGTAATTTCACCCTTTTCATTCCTAATTGCATGGATTTGGGCCTTTTCTTTCCTTTTTCTGACAAGGTTGGCTAAAGGTTTGTCAATTTTGTTGATCCTTTTGAAGAACCAACTCTTGGCTTCATTGATTTTTTTGTATCAATCTCTTAGTCTCCATTGCATTGATTTCTCCTCTGATCTTTAAAATTTCTTCCCTTGTACGAGCTTTGGGGTTTTCCTGCTCTCCTTTTTCTAGAAGCTTGAGGTTCAGTATCAGGTTGTTTAATTGGGCTTGTTCTGTTTTGCTAATATGCATATTCACTGCTATGAATTTCCCTCATAAGACTGCTTTCATTGTGTTCCATACATTCCAATATGTTGTATTGTCATTGTCTTTTAATTGAAGGAACTGTCTGATTTCTTCTTTAATTTCCTCTGTGACCCATTGGTTATTCAGAAGTGTGTTGTTCAATTTCCATGTGTTTATGAAATTTTTTTGAGTTTCTTTTGCTCTGGATCTCCAATTTCATCTCACTATGGTCTGATAATATACAGGGGATAACTTCAATTCCTTTGCACTTACTTAAACATGTTCTATGTGTGAGTATGTGGTCTATTTTGGAGAATGACCCATGTGCAGCTGAGAAGAATGGGTATTCTGATTTTGTGGGGTGGAAAACTCTGTAAACATCTGTTAAGTTCATTTGTTCAAGAGTTCGATTGAGTTCTAGTATTTCATTACTTATTTTTAGTCTAGTTGATCTATCTATTTGTGACAGTGGGATGTTGAGGTCCCCCACTACTATTGTATTAGTGCATATATGACTTTTCATGTCCATTAGTATTTGTTTTATATAGTTGGGTGCACTAGTGTTTGGTGCATAGATATTTATGATTGTCATCTCTTCCTCTTGGATTCTTCCCTTTACAAGGATGTAGTATCCTTCTTCATCTCTCTTAATCAGTGTTGGTTTGAAATCTACTTGATCTGCCAAGAGGATAGCTACTCCTGCTTTTTTTTCAATTTCCTGTCACATGGAGTATTGTTTTCCACCCTTTCACTTTCAGTCTATGAGTTTCCTTTTGAATTAAGTGTGTTTCTTGTATGCAGCATATTGTTGGATTTTGCTTCTTGACCCATTCTGCCAGTCTATTTCTTTTGACTGGTGAATTGAGACCATTAACGTTGATGGTTATAACTGAAACGCATTGACTTGTCATTGCCATGACTTTTTCTTTTTGTTGAGTTCTCCCCCTTTCCATTGAATTTCTTGTCATGCCAGATGGGTTCATTCTGCTTTGCTTCCTGGGGTTATGATCCTCAATGTCTGTTCCTAGGATATTGTGTCAAATTCTTTGGAGTGTTGGTTTGGTATTCACGAAGTTCCTAAGGTGCTCTTTGTCATGAAAGTATCTTATTTCTCCATCCATTTTGAAAGATTGTTTTTCAGGGTACATCAATCTGGGTTGGAGGCTGTTTTCTTTTAGGGCTTGGAATATGTCACTCCAAGCTCTTCTTGCCTTGATGGTTTGTGTTGAGAAGTCTGCTGTGATTCTGATGGGCTTTCCTTTCATGTGATTTGTTTCTTTTCTCTGACTGCTTGGAGAACTTTGTTCTTCTGTTGTGTTTCTGGAATCTTAACAATTATATGCCTATGTGTAGATTTTTTTTGATCAAGGCTATTTGGAGTCCTATATGCCTCACTTATTTGTATGTCAAGCTCTTTTCCCCTGCTTGGGAAGTTTTCTGCCATTATTTCTGTGAAGAGATTTTTTTATGTCATCTGCACTCTCTCCTGTTTCTTCATTGAGCCCAATCAGTCTTATATTATTTTTCTTTGCATCATCTAGCAGCTGCTGGATTGATTTCTCATGTTCCCTTATAATTTTTAAGCAATTTTTCTTTTCCTGGTCACTAATTGCAATCTTATCTTCTATATCTGAAATTCTGTCCTCACATTGGCTCATTCTGCTGTGTAGACTTTCAGTGGAGGTTTTCATGTCCTGGAAATCTATTTGCATCTGTTTTATGGATTCCATTTGTTTCTTATGTTGGGATTCAATCATGTTCCTGAGCTCCTCTCTAGATTTATTAATCATGTCTTGCACTAGGGGCACAATTTCTCCTGTTATCTGAGAAATTATTTCTGATTTCATTTTTTCCAGATCCCCTTTTGTTGCCAGTTCAGTGGGTCCAGGTGGTTGAATATCAGAGTGTTCCATCTCATTTCCCTTTGTGGTTGCTGTAGGTGATCTGGAAGTCTGGTTTTGAGACTTATTTATGTGTTTTCTCATTTTGACTGGGGCGGGGGGCTGTTAGCACCTGCATGGATTACCTCCTCTGAGCTGGTAGAGGTGGCCCAGGGGCCAGGAGCAGCGGTAGGAATGGTGACCCAAAAGCCCTTTCCTGTGGGCTGGGAGCAGCAGGAGGGATGGTGGCTGGGAAGCCCCTTCCTCTGGACCAGGAGCAGTGGGAAGGTGGCCCAGATGCCCCTCTGTCTGGGCGGGCAGCGGTGGGAGGGATGGTGGCCTGGAAGCCCCTTCCTCTGGGCCAGATGCAGTGGGACTCAGTACCTTTGTCTGGTGGTCTGGTGTCCTCTGCATCTTTGTAGTGTGGAACCAGGTGGCTGCCTGCCTGCAGCGGGGTGATTTGGTGTCTTCCACGGGACTCAGGACCTTGGTAGGGAGTGCACAGACCTGCCTGTCTGCAGAGGGGTGATTCGGCATCTTCAGCATGACTCAGGACCTCTGTGGGGCGTGCACCGACCTGCCTGTCTGCAGCGGGGTGATTCGGTGTCTTCTGCATGACAGTTTTGTTTTTTTAGTTGAATTGTTCTCTGGTTTTGGAATTAAGGTATTGCTGGCTTCCAGGAATGGATTTGTAAGTACTCATTCTCTTACAATTTCATTAAAGAATTTGAGGAGTATTGATATTATGGCTTCCCTGAAGTTTTTGTAAACTTCAACAGTCAATCCACCAGAAACTGTGCTTTTCTCAGTTGGTAAGTTTTTTTTTTTATTAACTGCCTCAATTTCATTGCCTCTTATTGGACTGTTCAAAATTTTTATATCTTCTTGGTTCTGTTTTGGTAATTCATATATGTCTAGGACCTTGTCCATTTTTGCAGTCTCCAAAATATTGGAATACAGGTTTTCAAAGCAGTTGCTAATAATCATCTAGATTTCAGCAGTGTCTGGTGTGATTCCAATTTTTTCATTTCCAACCTCTTTGAAATGGGTCTTTTCTTTCCTTCTTTGGTAAGTTTCACTAAGGGTTTGTCTAATTTCTTTACTTTTTTGAAGAGTCAGCTTTCCAAATCATTGGTTCTTTCTATTGATTTTAGTCTCAATGTCATTGATTTCTCCTCTGATCTTTATAATTTCCTTTTTTGTAGTAGTTCTAGATTTGGATTTTTCTTGTTTCTCTGGGGCCTTGATGTGCATCAATAGATTATTTATTTGAGCTCCCATTGTTTGTCTAATATGGGCATTCACAGCAATAAACTTTCACTCTTAGGACTACTTTATTGCGTTCCATATATTCTGGTGTGCTGTACTGGCATTATCATTTGATTATAGAAACTGTTTAATTTCTTCTTTGATTTCTTTAGTGACTCATTGATTATGTGTGTTATTTTTATCTCCAAGTGTTTGGAAAATTTCTGTGTTTCTTTTGACATTTCCAGTTTCAGTACACTGTGGTCTGATAATATGCATGGAATAATTGCATTTATTTTGTATTGATTCAGGCAAAGCTTTATGGGATAGTATGTGATCTGTTTTGGTGAAAGTTCCATGTGCTCCCGAGAAGAATGTGTATTCTGTTGTAGATTGGAGCAATCTGTAGATACCTATTAAGTCCATTTGCTCCAAAGTGTGGTTCAACTCTGATATTCCTTTGTTGATTTTTGTCTAGTTGATGTATTTGTGAAAGGGAGTTTTTATAGTTTTTCGTTAAATACCCCCTTCCCAAAGCATCATGTGCTCAGAGGTGGGACTTTTTGATTCCTTGGTGGGGCTGGTTGGATTCAGGGGGTGTGATACTGGAATTAAGCGTGTGTAATACTGAATTGGTCCACTGATTGGACTTAGCATAGTTCTGGGTGTTGCTGAATGGATTTACTGAAGACAGAAGCCCCATCCTGAGTGGCAGTACCCGAAAGGCTTGTGGCCTGGATGAGATAAAAGGGAACGACAAACTTGCTGCTTCCCTGCCACCTGCTTGCTTTGGCATGGACTGTTTATCCTCTGCAATTCCCTCTGCCAGGCCACCCTATCTTGGAGCCAGCTAACTATGGACTAAAATTTTTACAAACTAAACCAACATAAAAATAAACCTTTCCTCCTTTAATTTGTGGGTGTTGGATATTATGTCTCAGCAGCAAGAAAAGTAAATAATACAGATTTGAAGGTCTCCTATTGTGATTCTTTTGCTCCTTATCTCATGTTTTATGTCCAGCTGTGTTTGTTTTATGATGTTGAGTGTGCCTGTACTTGGTGTGTATATTTACAATTATTTACAACTGTTATCTCTTCTTGTTGAGTTGTTCATTTAACTAATATGTAGTGATGATTGTTTTTTGCCTTTTCTGATCAGTTTTGACATGAAGTCTATTTTGTCTGAAAAAAGTATAGCTACTTTTGCTTGTTTTCAGATTCCCATTGCATGAAATATTCTTTTCCACCCTTTGATTTTTAATCTATGGATTTCTTTTTAGATTAAATGTTGCTTTTTTCTAACAACTTTTAGGATTCAGTCTTTTTGTTGGATTTTTGGGATTTTGAGTATGATTTATCATGGATAAGTTCTCTATTTGGAGCTTTTTGGGGCTCTGTATGTCTTGCTTATCTGTATGTTGAATTCTGTCCTCATACTTGGAAAATTTTTCTGGTATAATTTCTCTAAAGTGATCTTTTTATACCATTTGTTCTGTCTTTTCACTTTTCTTTAATTTCAATTACTCTTAGATCATCTTGAAGTTGTTGGATTAGTTTTTCTGCTGTCTTGTTTTTGTGGTATCTCTGAGTACATAGTCACATGCATCAAACCTGTCTTCTGGTTTTCATACTCTCTCCTCACATTCGTCACTTCTGATGCCCATACTTTCCATATAATTCTTTACCTTTGGATTTCTGTTTGGTACTTTTTCATGGACTCTTAATTCTATGCTAAATTTGTCATTCATGTTTTGAATTGTTTGGTTAGTTCTTCTAATTTTTCATTTGAATCTTCTTTAAGCTCACTTATCAATTTCTTTATTCAACTATCTGTTTTGTTACATTATCTTTGAACTCCCCAAGTTTTTTTGTTTCTTGATTGATCATTTCATATAATTCAGAAGTTTGATTTTGATTTTCTTTCTACCAATTCACCTTAGGTCTATTTTGTGATAGTTGGGAGTATGGGGAAGCTTCTTCTTGTGGTTTTCTTATGCTTCTATTTTTTGTGTGTCCTAATAGCTGAGTATCAACTAAAATTCTAAGTGTCTATGTTTAGTATGGATATCTCTTTAACTAGTGTGTGCTGTACAGTGATGTGATCTTGGCTTTCTTCATGATATTGTCTACCTCCTCAACCTAGTCACTGTGTTTTAAAGGAAGAATTCCTACAGGTAATAACAGCGTCAACACACATAACCATACACCAGTCCTGTACATTAAAACTTGTTTTAATAATTTCACCCTTTTATCAATGTTCCTTACAGAATGAACTGTGTTATCAATAGTTAGAATAGGTTATGCAGGGAGGAAGGAAGGAAAAAGAAAAAGGAGAAGAAAAGGAGTAAGTCAGTAAGCAGAGAGGGAAGGTAGATAAATATCAACAGGTAAAAACAAATGAGATCAAACACTGTTGGAATTATTTTTATAGCCAGAGTATAAGGCTAGTGTTGCGGTTTGAGAAGATACTTGAGAGAAGGAGTGGGAATGCAGAGGGAGGGAAGTTAATTAGACACTGAAGTAAACTGAGATTTTCTGAATCTGTTAATATGTTGACAATTAGTTTATGTTTGGTTCCTCTATACACAATTTTTGTAAGGGTTACCATTTATCATGATATGTACTTGAAAGGTGCTATTTAAGTTAGGACATTGGTCAATCCATTCTTTTGCACATATTCTGGAGATATATATATATATATATATATATATATATATATATATATATACTTTTTTATACCAGATGAAAGTGTAAAGGAGGAAAGGGGAAAATAGGAGGTTAAGAGAGAAAGAGAAGAAATGAGAAGTAAGGGGGAATGAAAGGGAAAAAAAGGACAAAGAAAGAAGAGAAAAAATTGATAATAAAAAATAAAAAAGAACCAACAGCCAAAGACAGTAAAAAACAAACAAACAAACAAACAAAAAAACCCTCTTTTAGTTGCAAGAGCACAAAACTGAAGTTTGCTTGTTGTCTTGTTCAAATTGAAGTCTGAGTTCAATCTCAAGTCTCTGAGCTGATGTCCCCTGTCCCCCATTGTTTAATTAATCACCTGCTTGTGAGCATGGTGTGCTTGTCAATCCAGCTGTTTCTCTGAGGAGCCTCTTGCTGCAAGAAGTGCTCTGGGCATGGCTAACTGCAGGCCTTTGTGTCTGTCAGGAGTGAGGAGGATGCAGTGTAATGGACCTAGCACCAGATTTTCCTTTGACTTCCACCAGGGACCTCTCACTTCAGCTCCTTTCACTGCAGTGCGCATCCCAAGGTCACCTCTATATTTTCCTTCTGCAAGACTTTTGCTTAGTGCATTGCTGGATGCCCTCTCACCTGGGACCACTTTCTGCCTCTTTACCCACAATCTTTTTTGCTGAGACCGCATTCTCTAACTTGTAAATTTGGTGCCCTCTCAGTGTTGCCATGGAACAGGCCAATAATAGTTCTGGCTCTTGTGTACAATTAGGATAGAATTGCCAAGTGTACACCCAACAGTAACTACCAAGCAGCTAACATTCGTTGAAGGCTGTGAGAAGTTGTGCTTAGGGCAAGTCGTTGCCAACAAATATAAGGAACAGACAAAAAAAGATACCAGGGTGACAGAAAAGCACTGCACATAGGTCAAAGCACACAAAAGTAGCAACAATAACAGCAACAGAGCAACAATGGGGATAAATCAGGATTTCAGAATTTAAAGCTCAAGTACCTCTTCTTAGGTGCCTCTTCCTGAATCTCTAGGTGTGATTGACAGTAATGACTGACAGTGTGCTGAGTTTTCTTAGGGGCTCTCAACTCATATGTTTTTTCAAGAATTCACTGTGATCTTAATTATGTTTATGACATGTAGCGCATATTTATGAACTCTTAATGAGGTGGTGTCATGTCTAGAGGAGTATGGCAAGTCTCCGCTTTGCTGGAAGACCCAGCTCCTGGAGATCCAAAACCCAGCATTGGTAAAAAAACAAAAACAAGAGCAAAAACAAAATCAAAACAAAACAAAAAAACAACTAAAGAAACAGTTTAAAATAAGTTTATTTGAAGGTGGGGAAAGAGAGGAGAGAGATGACAGCTACTCTGGACAAGTAAGAAGTATTTGAAAGTGAACTATTTATTGATTTTTGACTTCAGCTCTATTTTATTTAGAACTAATGTCTTCCCATCCCCCATGTGGGCACCTGAAAGTTGTCATTATCTGATTTGCTGTCTTGGCTGTCTAGGGGGTCTGCCTATACTATTCCTTTTGGCTATTTGATTTCTTATCTTTTTGTGATAGATAGGTATGTGAAGGAAGGGGGAGCCTCATAGAAAAGTAACTTGAATTAATGATTTTAAGTAAAGGAGACCTTTCAATAATATAGTGATGTTAAAGCAGGAATATCATACATGGGTATATGTGAAGGTGTGTGTGTGTGTCTTTTATATATTAAATGAGTCCTTAGGTGGTTGTCCCTTATCTCTTTTGCGTTTTATCAGGTGAGTAAGGGAGGCTGGTTTCCCTAGTCTTTTAAGTTTATGATTGTCTCCTTGGTTTATTAGCTCTTTCTGATAGATTTCCATGGTAACTGTGTTACTGGGGTATCTCTATCAGTCTAGGTTCTCTCTTTGTCTTTCTAATTGCTCTAACTGCAGAGTCTACCTGTAAAGGCAAAAACCTGTCTTTAGTAAGATTTCCTATTAATTTCTTTACTAAAGCTTAATGAGATCCTATTTTATCCTTTTTCTTGCCTATGACCCCATGTCCCTATATTGGCAATAGGGTAAAAGTGATCAGAAGGTCAGGCTAGGAGGTCTGACACATGTGTGCTTTCACCTAGAACATCAGAGATCTGGAGTTTTTGTTATTTTATTTTCTACCCATCTTAGAACAATGGAAGCAGGAATAACTGTAGGTTACTGTTTAGAATTAAATGGAGGGAAGGGAGTGAGTCCCTCATAGCCATTTTTTCTAACTGTACTGCACTGGGCTCACTCCCTTCAGCAGTCCCACACTGGGAGAGTTAGGGTCTCTTCTGTGGTCACCTGCTTGTGGGTGTGGAAAGTATGCAGTATGTCCCATAGACAGAGCACTCTTGGTGTATGGGAAAGAATGGGTGACTAATAATAACTGAATTGGTCTAGCCTCTTCTTTCTCCAGGTTTCCACCACTTCCAATTTGCTGCTTGCTTACTCTTACATATCCCCAGCTGCATTCCTGCCCAGATTCAGATCCTTAATTGAAGTGGCACATTAGCTTTCAAATTTCTGAATGTCCACCAGTGTTGTCTCATACAGCATTTTCTGAGTTTTAGTTTCTCCAAAGTCCTGTCTTGTGAGTATCTCACTCGCAGTGATCCTCTTCCCAGTGGGGAGATCAGAATAATTGTGAGCCTATTCCATCAGAAAGGTCTCTGTTGAAGTGCAGCTGTCTCCCTCAAGTAGCATGATATTCTCCCAAGGTGGTGTGAACACCAACGCTGGGATGTAAGAGGTATTACAATCCAGAAGCAGTTCAACTTCCCTTTTCTTGAGTCATTTCCAGGATGATGTGTTTGCAGGGTAAAGGATGTAAGGGGTGCTGTGGAACAGTAGCAGTCCTGAGTCTCTTTATCAACAACCTGTGTACTGGATTTTATGCAGTGAATTTCCCTTTCAGGTTGATTCTTTATATACGAGTATGTTTGCCTCCCCTGTTTCATCATATCTGCATTATCTGGTGGCTCTCCTCTGGGCTTCCCTCATGAATTTGATCAGTTATCTTTTTATCATTTCTACGGTGAGAACAAAACATCTATTCTTAGTCATTTTCAATAATACAAACAATTGTTATGAACTATAATCACTTTGTTATGCAATAGAGCAAAAGAAAGAAGGAAAAGGAAAAATTATGAGAAAAGGAGAAAAGGAAACAAAATCTTCATAAATAGGGAGGAGTGGAGGAGTGGAAGGGAGGGCAGGGGAATGGGGAAAAAATAAGAATCAAGATATATCATGTAAAGGTATATATTCACTTCAACTTGTTTTATCTAAATGAAATTTTGTATCCTTTGAGCACATGTCCCTAACTCTCACTTTTCTACCCAATAGCACTTAGGAACCACCATTGCATTCTCTGCTTCTATGAGTTAATCTTTTTAGATCCCACCTATTGTTTTTTTTGCTTAAATTATTTTATTGGTACATTTTGGGTATGCAATACATTTACATTTATCATTGGGTGTTTGTACCTGTACATGATGTATCTTGGTTCTTATTTTTTCCGCATTACCTGTGCGGCATTTTCCCCCTCTACCCTTCTCTATTTACAAAGATTAATATCCATTTTTTTCTTTGCTCATAATTTTTCCATACCCTTATTTCCTTTCCCCTTCTCCTCCCACTTCCCCTACCACTTTGGACCTTTCCTTCCTATTTCAAATTATCAATTATTCATTTTAATCATTTTAATCCTTATTTACACTTTCAGTTTCTTACACTAGGGAAACTATTTGGTATTTGCACATGTGTGTCCTATTTATTTCGCTTAAGAGTATGGTCTCAATATGCATCCATTTACCTATAAATGTCCCTAGTTTTTCATTCTTTATGGCTAAGTAGTACTCCATTTCATTAAAAAAACCACATCTTCTTTACCCAATTTCCAGTTGATGGGCACTTGGGCTGTTTCCAAGCTTTAGCTATTACAAACTGTGCCACTATAAACATGGGTAAGCATATATCACTGTGGTATGATTCTTTTAATTCTTTGGGGAAGATACCCAGCAGAGGATTAGCTGGGTCAAATGGGACCTCTACTCTTAGTTCTTTGAGGTATCTCCATACTGATTTCCACAGTGGATGCACCAGTCTGCACTCCCACCAACAATGGAGAAGGGATCCTTTCTCTCCACAACCCCGCCAGGATTTGTTATTTGTTGATTTCTTGATAGCAGTTATTCTTTCTAGGGTGAGTTGAAATCTCAGCTGTTTTCATCTTCATGTCTTGAATGACCAGTGATGTTGAACATTTTTTCATACGCTTATTTGCTGCTTTTAATTCTTTGTCTGAGAAATGTCTGTTCATTTCAGATGCCCATTTTTGAATTGGGACTTTGAATTTGGGGAGTCTGAATTTTTTCAGTTCTTTATATATTCTAGATAATAGTCCTTTGTCTGAGGTACAACTGCTAAAAATTTTTCCTACATTGTAGGTTATCTCTTAGATCTGTTGGTGGTTTCTCTTGCAATGCAGAAGCTTTTCAATAAGATGAGATCCAAGTTGTTGATTCTTTGTGCTAGTTCCCGTGCTACTGAGGTTTTGTTCATACAGTCTTTTCCTATGCCAATGTCTTCAAGAGTTCTACCTATCTTCCAGCAAGTATAGTGTTTCTGTTTTAATATGTAGATCTTTAATCCACTTCGATCTCAGTTTAGTGCATAGAGATAGATATGGGTCTAGATTTAATCTTTGGCATGTTGAAATCCAGTTTTTTCAGCACCATTTATTAAATAGGCTATCTTTCCTCCAATGAGGTGGTTGGCACCTTTGTCAAAGATGAGGTGGCTGAGCATGGCTGGAGTTGTTTCTGCATCTTCTAATGTGTTCCACTGATCCTTGGGTCTGTTTCTTTGCCAGTTCCATTCTCCTTTTAGCATAGTAGCCTTGTGGTACAGTTTCAAATTGGGAATTGTGATACCCCCAGTCATGTCTCTGTTGCTTACAATTGCTTTTACTATTCTAGGCCTCTTCTGGTTCCAAATGAATTTTTGGATTGTTTTCTCTAGTTCTGTGAAGAATATTTTTTGAATTTCAATCGGGATTGCATTAAATCTATATAGTAGTTTTGGAAGTATGGCAATTTTCACTATATTGGTTCTTCCTACCCAGGAGCAAGGGATGTCTTTCCATTTTCTTATATCTTCTTCGATCTCTTTTTTGAGAGTGCTGTAGTTTTCAGTGTAGAGGTCTTTTGCTTCCTTTGTCAGATTGATTCATAGATATTTCATTTTTTTGGATGCTATTGTAAAAGTATTTGTTTCCCTAATTTCTCTCTCAGTGAGTCTGTTATTTGCGTATAAGAAGGCTACTGTTTTTTGAGTTTTGACCTTGTATCCAGCTGCTCTATTGAATCTGTCAGTTAAGTCTAGAAGTCTTTCAGCAGAGTATTTTGGGTCCTTTATGTAAAGTATCATATCATCAGCAAATAATGACAGTTTAACTTCTGCCCTTCCTGTCTTTATTCCTCTTATTTCTTCCTCTTTTCTAATTGCTGTGGCTGTTTCCAGAACTGTATAGAACAGGAGTGGTGATAGTAGGCATCCATGACTTGTTCTGATTTTCATGTGAAAGTTTTCAGTTTTTGACCATTTAGTATGATGTTGGCTGCTGGTTTTTCATAGATAGCCTTAATCAGGTTGAGATAAAGATCTTCTATTCTAATTTTCTGTAGGGTTTTTATCATGAATGGGTGCTGGATTTTGTCAAATGCTTTTTCTGCACCTATTGAGATGATCATGTGGTTTTTTTGTCCTTGACTCTGTTAATATAGTGTATTATATTTATTGATTTATGTATGTAGAACATCCTTGCATGCCTGTGATGAATCTGACTTGGTCAAAGCCTATGATCTTCTTGATGACCTTCTGTATTCTGTTTGGCAGTATCTTATTGAGGAATTTTGCATCTATGTTCATTAGGGAGATTGGCCTGTAGTTCTCTTTTTGGGTTTGGTCTTTCCCTAATTTTGGAATCAAAGTAACACTTGCTTCCAGGAATGAATTTGGAAGTATTGCTTCCCTTTCAATTTCCTGGATGAGTTTAAAGAATAATGGTGATAGTTCTTCTTTAAATGTCTTGTAGAATTTAGCAATGAAGCCATGAGGACCTGGGCTTTTCTTTGTTGGTAAGTTTTTTATTACATTTTCAATTTCAACCATTGAAATTGGGGTGTTTTGAATTTCTATATCTTCTTCATTTAACTTTGGCAATTTGTATGTATCTAGGAATCTGTCAATTTCTTCTGTGTTTTCCATTTTATTAGAGTACAGCTTCTCCAAGTAGGTACTGATGATTCTCTGGATTTCTGCTGGATTTGTTGTGGCTTCCCCTTTTTCATTCTTTATTGCATGGATTTGAGCCCTTTCTTTCCTTTTTTTGATAAGGTTGGCTAAAGGATTATTGATTTTATTTATTCTTTCAAAAAACCTGCTCTTTGATTCATTGATTTTTTTGTATCGTTCTCTTAGTTTCCATTGCATTGATTTCTGCTCAGATCTTTATAATTTCCTTTCTTGTACGATCTTAGGGTTTGTTATGTTCTTCCTTTTCTAGGAGCTTGAGGTTCTGCATTAGGTTATTTAACTGAGTTCTCTCTGTTGTCCTAATATGGGCATTCCCTGCTATGAATTTCCCGCATAGAACTGCTTTCATTGTGTCCCACAGGTTCCTGTATGTTGAACTGGCATTATCATTTACTTGTAGAAACTGTCTAATTTCTTCTTTAATTTCCTCTGTCACCCATTGGTTGTTCAGGAGGGTGTTGTTCAATTTCCATGTGTTTGTGCGAGTTTTAAGCTTTCTTATGTTATTGATCTCCAATTCTATTGCACTATGATCTGATACTATACAGGGGATAACTTCAATTCTTTTACATTTACCTAGATATGTCCTATGACCTAGCATGTGATCTGTTTTGGAGAATGACCCATGTGCAGCTGAAAAGAATGTGTATTCTGATTTTGTTGGGTGGAACACTCTGTAAACATCTATTAAGTCCATTTGTTCAATAGCTTGGTTCAGTTCTAGAATTTCACTGTTAAATTTTTTCTAGTTGATCTGTCTATTTGTGATAGAGGGGTGTTGACATCCCCCATTACAATTGTATTAGTGCTTATTTGGTTTTTTGTGTCCATTAAAATTTTTTTGTATAGTTGGGGGCATTCATATTTGGTGCATATATATTTAGGATTGTCATCTCTTCCTCTTGGATTGTTCCTTTCACAAGGATGTAGTGACCATCTTTGTCTCTCTTAATTAGTTTTGGCTTGAAATCTACTTTTTTTGCAAATAAGATTGCTATCCCTGCTTTTTCCTGGGTTCCTGTTGTGTGGAGAACTGTTTTCCATCCTTTTACTTTCAGTCTATGGATTTCCTTTTGAGTTAGGTGTGTTTCTTGTATACAGCATATTGGTGGGTTTTTCTTCGTAATCCATTCTGTCAGTCTGGTTTTTTGATTGGTGTATTGAGGTCATTAACATTGATAGTTATAATTGAGAGATATTGACTCATCCTTGTCATGATGTTTTACCCTTGTTGGCTCTTTTATTTCTTATTTTCCCCCCTTTCACTTTAGTGTCTTACCTTGTGTCATGCATTCTCTATGCTGAGCCTCATGGCATTGTGACCTTCATTGTCTTTTTCTAGGATATTGATTAAAATTGTTTGGAGTGCTGGTTTGGTGTTCACGAAATTTCTCAGGTGTTCATTTTCATGGAAGTATCTAATTTGCCCACTGATTTTGAAAGATAATTTTGCCAGATACAACAGTCTAGGTTGGAAGTTATTTTCTTTTAGGGCTTGAAATACTTCAATCCAGGCTCTGCTTGATTTTAGGGTTTGTGTTGAGAAATCTGCCGTGATCCTGATGGGCTTTCCTTTGTAGGTGTTTTGTTTCTTTTTTCTAACTGCCTGTAGAATTTTGTTCTTCTGTTGGGTTTCTGGGATCTTGAGTATTATATGTCTAGGTGTAGATTTTTTTTGGTCATGGCTGGTTGGAGTTCATATGCTTAACTAATTTGTATGTCCAATTCTCTACCTCTGTCTGGGAAGTTTTCTACTATTACTCCTCTGAACAGTTTTCTTTATGTCAGTTGTACTTTCTCCTCTTTTTTCATGGACTCTTATGAGTCTTAAGTTATTCTTCTTTCATCATCTAGCAGCTATTGGATTCTTTTCTCATGGTCTCTTACTATCTTTAAGAGATCTGTGTTTTCATGGTCCTTAACCACAATCCTATCTTCTATACCTGATATTCTGTCTTCAGATTCTCTTAGTCTGCTCTGCATTCTTTCAATGGAGTTTTTGATCTCCTGGATATCTGTTTGAATCTGTTTCATGGATTCCATTTCTTTCTTATGTTGGGTGATCGTGGTTTCCATTTCTTTCTTATGCTGGGCATTCATGGCTTCCAGCATGATTCTGAGCTCATCTTTTTTTTTATCTGTTTCTGTTCTAGAGCCTCTAATCCTGTCTTTCACTCTACTCACCATCTCTGTAGTTATCTGGGAGATTATTTCTACTTTGAATTTTTCTAGAGCCTCATTCATCTTCTTTGTTACTTCCCATGCTATCAGTTCAGGGAGTACAGGTGGTTGATTATCAGACTTTTGCACCTCATTTCCCCCAGAAGTTGCCTTTTGTGGGGTGGAAGTCTTGGTTTGTGACTTGTTTAAGTGGCTTCTCATTTTTGTTTTTGGTACTGTCCTTGATTTTATTCCTGGGTTGATATTTCAAAATTGCTTAATGTAGGTATGTTTTTTGCTTTTGTTTAAATCCCTTGTGGAATGATTGCTTTTCAGAGGTGTGTTCCAGATATAGCTTGTGTTTGGATTTTGAGACTCTAATGACTCTGAAGCTATTTTATTTTTCTTATACCAGGAAGGAAAACTAATTAGATCAATCACAACATGTTAGCCCAAATGACATAGTCAGCAATACCATCGCATCAAGCACAGCTTAGAAAATGACAATTTGTGGTAGTTATTAATCTATCACATTTAACTATGTGAGTTAAATTAAAACCGAGGACCAAGCCAACATAAGTTTATAATGAATAAACTCTTCAATATAGCATCTTTCCCCTTCAGGGTGGGAGTTAAAAGGACTTGAGGATGGAGGCACAGGTAGAAAGAACAGGTAAGATTGGCAGTGAGGCCAGAAGACACAGAAAGATCACACAAACTCTAAGAAGTTGTTAAAGGCAAGAGAAAAAGGCAGGATGAAAGAATAAAGATGTGAATAGAATCATCTAACGGTAACAGGGAGGCTAGTTACCGAATTTACTTTCCTTTAAACCTAATGATAATCAAGAGAAGGAAAAAGAGAAGAAAAAAACAATAAGGGAGAAATCTGAATTCAGTGCAGAAAGGAACAAATGGGGAGATTAGGAGCAATGTAGGACAGCAAGAGAATGAGTGAGAGAGAGAGAGAGAGAAAGAAAGAAAAGATAAAAGAAAGAAAAGAAAGAAAAGCAAAACTTTGAAGAGTAGAAAAAAAGTAAAAATTAAGAATTAAAAATAAGAGAAAAAAATTTTTTTTCCTTTTTTGCAAAGCACAATAGAAATTATTGGCCTCCTTCAGGGTATGTCTCTGCTGTCACAGTAGGCAAGGTAGGAATCTCCATGAATATACAAGTCAATGAGTCTCAGCAAGCCAGCAGCAGACCAAGTACAGTGGTCTGATGTGCCTTTATTATAGAGATTCTCTTTACTTTTCTGCTGAGCTTCAGTTTTCATCAAGGAGCCTGAGAGGTCCTCTTTCTGTTAGTAACTTCTGCTCTATCTTGTGGCCCTCAGGACAAGGGTCTTTATAATCTCCTGTGCCTCTGTAGTTTGGGACCACGTAGCAGAAAAGCCAGAAGGTAGGCGGCGCATGGTGCGGGGGGGGACGGTGCTGGGCATTGGAGGACCCCATGTGGCTAAGCGGACCTCACCGTGCTGTGGGCATGGCCCGGGACAGCCAAGGAGCTTCCAGGTGCTTGTCTCTCCTGGCCAGTCACAGCTTAGAGAGCATCGGATGGGGGTGGGCTGCAAGAAGCCTCTGGACCTTACCGTGTCTTGGGCGTGGCCCGGGATGGCCTTGGAGCTTCAAGGTGCTTGTCTCTCCTTGCCAGTCGCAGCTCAGAGCCCAGATAGAGTTTTGAAAGGCCTAAAGAGGGTGTTCCATCATGGTAGGTCCACAGTTTCCTTATAGGGCAGGTTTAGAGTCTGTGTTCATGGTCAGTGTCCTTTGGTCAGGTTATGAGAAACTGCGTGACACTGGGCTCCAAGACAATATTTTCTAAATGGTTCCTTCTTCCCTCCCAAGTGTACAGTGACTCTCCACAGTGTACTTCCTGGTGTTGGAGAAAGAATGTGGTGAATTTACCCTTGGACACCACTGTTGTTCTAATGCTTGGTTGCACCCAAAGTTTATAACTACTAAGACCAGCAAAGGACAAAAACAGGATTAGAACCTATACTCCTGTGACCTGCCTACCACTGAGGTTTATTCAAGGCCCAAGGCCAATGCAACCAGCTGGACATGTTGCAGTCTAGAAAATGAGCCAGTCCCACCAAGGCTACAGGTGAGTTCAGAGGGTCTGTGTGCAGGCAGTGGTTGGTATCAGAGGTCATTGTGCTCTTCTGGTGTTTGGTTTAAATGTGTAGAGTCTAGCACTGAATTCCAAGACGACATTCTTTACTTACTTGCTTCACATTTCCTCCAGCAGAATTCTCCATTATGTGCTGCCTGATCTTAGGAGAACAGTAATGGGGGCAATTCCTTGGCTATCAAGGCTGATCCCAAACTGGGTCACACCTGAAGCTTGCAGCTGTTGAGACAAGCACATTCCCAGGGTATGCCCCAGGTCTACAGCTTGGCTGGAAGTGGTGCAGACCAGAACAGAAAACCTGTTATACTATGCTTATGGGTTTCTTTCTATCTCTTGGGGCAGGTCAGGAGGATCTATTATTGAATATTTGTCTAGTTTTAGAAGCCGTGGAGATTTTTCTCATTACTGGGTTAAACATACAGCCGTGTGCTTGGTATTGAGTTCCAAGTTAAAAAAAAATACCCACCCTTCCCTCTCCTTCCCACAGTTGGGTTGTTGATCCTCACTGCCCTGCTCAGAATTTGGGTAGTGGAGATGTGGGCAGTGCAACTCTGTATTTCCTATCATTTTCAATGCTTTTCCTACTATTACACTAAAAGTAGGTCCTGTGGTCACTCACTTGGTTTCCTTGGCTCTTGTGAGTATACTGTTATATATGGGTCATTTTTAAAATTTATATTACTTCGGGAAGATGTCTGTTGTTGGATCTTATTTTGCTATCTTCCTTTACCCATCTTCACAGTTTTTATTTATTTTTTATTTTTTAAAAATTCTTTTATTGGTACATTTGAGGTAAACAATATGTTTACATTTATCATTGGGTGCTTGTACCTGTACATGATGTACCTTAGTTCTTATTTTTTCCCCCATTGCCTGTGTGCCCTTCACCCCCTCCACCCTTCCCTGTTTACATAGATTTCGTTTCCATTTTTTTCTCATAATTTTTCCTTTCCCTTCTTCCCTTTCACCTTCCCCTCCCACCAACCCTACACCTTTGGAACTTTTCCTATTTCAAATTATCAAGTATTCATTTTAATCATTTTAATCCTTATTTATACTTTCAGTTTCTCACACTAGAGAAACTATTCAGTATTTACACATATGTGTCCTATTTATTTCACTTGAGTATGGCCTCAATATGCATCCATTTAGCTATAAATGACTCTAGCTTCTCATTATTTGTGGCTGAGGAGTACTCCATTTCATAAAAAAAAAACCACATCTTCTTTATCCAGTCTCCAGTTGATGGGCACTTTGGCTGTTCCCAAGCTTTAGCTATTACCAACTGTGCCGCTATAAACATGGGTGCACATATATCGCTCTGGTATGATTCTTTTAATTCTTTGGGGAAGATACCCAACAGGGAAATAGCTGGATCTAATGGGATCTGTAGTCCTAGTTCTTTGAGGTATCTCCATACTGATTTCCACAGTGGTTGCACCAGTCTGCACTCCCACCAACAATGCAGAAGAGTTCCTTTCTCCCCACACCCCTGCCAACATTTGTTATTGGTTGATTTCTTGATAGCAGCCATTCTTTCTGGGGTGATGTGGAATCTCAGTGTTGTTTTCATCTGCATCTCTTGAATGACCAGTGATGTTGAACATTCCACACTGTTTTTATAGTGAGGAAGATTTGAATATGTTATAGGCTGAGGAAAAGGGGCCAGTTGAGAGAGAAAAATAGAAGATACTGGGGGGTATAAGTCATAGCGAAAAAAAGTGTTGTGGTATAGAAATAAGGTCACATTTGGAGAAATTACCTTTTTTTAGAAAGGGGTATTTACCCTTTCATGATGGAAGTGAAGGTAGTAAAGATGGATAAATCTTTACAGTTATAGATACAATTGTTTATTATCTGTCTCTCCAAATAGAATATATAAGGAGATTATCTCCGTTATTCACTTTTGATCATTAATGTGTAGAGAATACCTAGAATATTGCAAACGCATATAATTTTTGGCTAAATCAATGAATATTTATAGATTAGTTGAAAATTAGAAAACATTTGGTTTAGTTTTATCCTGAAGCCCTCTATTATATTTGTGAACTAGAAAAAGAAGAAAGCAAAGTTAGTTAAGGATGATGAGTTCAATAGTTTTAAAATCACACTCTGAATAATTGAAATTGGCAATAAAAGCTTTTCCCAGCAATTTTGGATGCCCAAGTTAACATTGAAATTTCCCTGTTTTGAACTTGTGTTGCACTTGTAACTACTACATTTAACCATTAGTAGGTGTTAAATATTAGCCTCTTTTTGCACTGATAGCATCAACAATTTTAGCACTTGCTTATTTAAACTGTTATCTTAGTATATCCACATAGTATAATTCTTCATATTAGTATTATTATTGATTTATATATACATATTTGTGGCTTACAGTGTCATAATTCCATACCATACACTTTTTGATAGCAAAGACAATATTTTTTGTATTCCAAAATTCCTTCCCTCTTTAACACAGTAATGATGACAGTAGTAAAGTAAGTGATCTGAGGTATAATGTTTTATAATATACACCACTTATGTATAGGGCATCTCATTTAACTTTTGGAATTACATTGTATTGTTACAAACTTTTAGTATATGAGAAAACTGAAGCTCAGAAAGATTTCATAACATATTCTAGGTTTCACAGTAAGCAAGTGGGTGAACTGAACTCCAAATCCTATTGTGTAGTAGACCCTCAATAAATAAAAGTTAACATTTTGTGAGATAGTGCAGAAGGTGGATTTTATGATGGAAGGAATTGGCAAACTAGTAAAGAGGACAGAGACAAACTAGGTCAGAGACAATGATGGTGGTTATTGGGACCTTTTAAACATTGATGTATAGATTAAGAAGAGAAACTGAGAAAGGTATTAAATGAACTTTGATTTGGAATGTAAATTTTCAGGTATTACTTAGATAGGAAAGAGGAGATAGATTCCTTTTTATGGCCCTAATCTTTTCATCAACCACACCCTCCTTGACCCCTACTTTATACATGCATCTTTTCTGGCCAAAATTCAAGTTTTTCAAATTATTCTCTTTTGCTTTTTCTTCCCAATTCTCACTGCACATCTCGCTAAAAGAATCTAGTAATACTCATACCACAGCCTGAATGCTGTGCTGCCTTGAAATTTACATTGTCAGGTTAACTATTCCATTTCTTTTAAGCTGAAATTTCCCCAAAATCTCAGTACACACAAAATGTACACTTCGTCTTTGCTAAAATGTAACATGAATGGCCTCTCGTCCATTTCCTAATATTTCCTATTTGCAACTCCACGAGTATAGGATTTACTGTCTGCATTCCTATCAGCCTTCCTGTCTCAGCTCACCCTAGAATTGTTCATTAGGCTCCATTTACAGCATTCTATGGCTTCTCCGTCCTACATCTCTAAACCTTTCCCTAAGGCTCCCACTAACCATTTCTAAAGGTTTCTGAACCATATTGTCAGGTATAGTCATAGCAACAGCCCTACTTTTCAATACTAATTTTCTGTATTAACTTTCCTTCACTATGACAAAATACCTGAGATAAACAACTTGAAATAAAATTTATTTTGTCTCACAGTTTCAGTGTTTTCATTCTAAGGTCAGCAAATTTCATTCCTTTTAGTCCTGTGGTTAGGCAGAAACACCATGGAGGAATGGCATGGCACAGGAAAGCTGCTCATAACGTGCCACTCAAGAAGCAGAGTGGGTGGAAGGAAAATGCTGGAGAACTTGTGCTAATGTATTTCCTCTTGTTTTTGCTCTATCTGGTCCTATAACCTGTTTGATGGTGCTGTTCTCATTCAAGGCAGGTCTTCTCCATTAGTTTGCTATTTCATATGCAAGTTATGCCTGAAAACATAAATATGCTCAGAAATGTACTTTATTAATTTCCTAGGTGTTTCTCAACCCAATCAAGTTGACAAGATGAACTGTCACAGGATCAGTAAGCAGAATTAAAATCCTGATAAACAAATGTAGGAAAGCTGAACCATTTCCTGAAGGCCATGTATCTTGTTCACTCATGTGTGATGGAGTAAGGAAAGCTGGTACAGCACTTCTGTCAAGAACAGCTTTTATTTATTCTGCTTCTCCAAAAGCAATATCAAGAAGTGCAGTTAAACAGATTAAAAATCAATAGGACTACAATCAGAGAAAGGCACACATTTTGGAACCAAACAGCCTGGGTTGTATTCTTGATGGAGAGTTATATTTCTATCAAATAATTTTCTAGTAACTTGAATAACTTAGAGTTGGTTTCCCAAAATATTGCTGTTTATATATTTCACAATGTCATCAATAGGACAACATACAAGCCCATAGTTGCTGTGGTTTTCTTGTAGTGGAGAAATAACAGCTGCAGCAGGAAAAGAGCTTATATTTATTCTTTTCAGCATCTACTCATCTTTCTTAGCTTTCCTCAATTTTATATTAACTTCTGCAGTGTATTATTTCTGTTCTGTCTCTTTGTTTTTGAACCTGTTAATGTTTGTTTTCATTGGTAAGTATGTAGTTAGGCAGTGGGAGAAACAGAAGACAGTTGTAAATCTGGCTCAGGTTTGATTGATAGCAATATCAGGGCTAAGAGACTTCAGGTCAACAATCTCTAGATGACAGAAAAAATATATTTTGAAATTTAAATTATTAATGTTTAGAGTTTGTCTTTTTAATTACCAATGATGTATGAAAAATGTTATAAAATACTGTACCTATGTAGTGAGAAACTGTACTATTTCCAGTTAAAAAAGAAGTTACTGAAGGGTGGATAATATTCACTAAAGAGAGTGGCAAGTGCTTCGAACAGTATTCTGTAGTCATATCTATGAAGAACTGATTTTAAAATGATTTTATTTTTAAATGTGTAAATTAGAGGCTTGGAGAAAGGGAGTTGAACCAGAATTAAATGATTTTTCCTTTCTTCCTTATACCTTGCCCATCTTTTTACAAAATCATAGTGATAACAATGATTAGTATTTATTATAAAATGTAGTAATGGTTATTGACAGGAAAATTGCATTTCTATTCTTCGTTGAACTTCAGTTTTAACATACCTATAAGTACACAGAACAAACTCATGTAAATGATCTGAATGTTTTTCCCCAGCTCATAAACAAAGTGAAACTTAAAATGGGTGACAGCATGTAATTAAGATTTTAGTTACCAAATTCCAGGTTTACCTTTTGAGAGATGTTTTTCTGGATAATAAAAGAGCTTAGTTTCTAAACTGAATATACATAGTTGGAAATTGTTTTTTGCCTTTTTCATTTCATGGTTGTGTTTTGCTGGATTGTCCTTGTATTCGAATTTGTGGAACTGTCAGTATGCTGATATCTGCTGCTAATTCCTTATTCCATTGGTCTGCAGCTTCTATATGCAAGCTTTCAAGAAGGCGAAAAATCTACTTTTAATGTCAGTTCAGTCTTAATATTTCACAATGCTGTTTATAGCTACTAGCTTTCCACCCTTAAAATTACAGTAATACATTATCTGCCTGGTCTTATTGAAAAATAAGTAGTTCCACATAAGTATATATTCTAGGAACTGAAGCCTTCTACTACATGGGAAAAAATTCTAACGAATTTTGATGGCATATACTAGGTGTGATCAAAACATATAGTGAATGTTTAAGTTAAAAAATTATTACAGTAAGAGACACATTGCCATTAATCTCCCTCAAAATATTCTCCCTCACTTCAAACATACTTATCCTATCATTCTTGGTGCTTTCTGAAGCATGTCTGTAAGCCCTTTTATGAGATGAAATTAAAATAGTAAGTTGAATTCTGAGACTGAGTGACATCCAAAGAAGGGCAGGCTTATTAACACCATTATGATGTATTATTATCCACCTTATTCACTGGATCTGGCACTGTTGATTTCTGGATAGTCCCAAAAGTCAAAAATGACTGTGAAAGGTAAACATTTTGAATCAATTCAGGACATCCAGTTAGCTGCAACAGTTCAACTGTAGACTCTCAAAAGAGGACTTCCAGAACTGTTGCAGAAGTTGTAAGAATGTTGGGATAAGTATATTCAAAGCAAGCAGGAGTATTTTGAGGGTAATTCATGGCAATATTTCTTTTACTCTATGAATATTTTTTTTTAAATTTAAATGTTCCCTCATATACAAACTTAGAATTTTAAAGTAAAATATACAAAATACATTTTGATTTTTTTGTTCAACAGAATTACCATTATAAGCATGCATTATCCAGTCTTTCAAGTGTGTCTTATCTTTCATAGCTGTCACATGTCATTGTTCTCTACCCATTTCTAGTTTGTATTGTTTAATCTAGCACTTATTAGGAAAAAAGGAAACAAAATTTTTTATGACTTGTGTGTTAACAAGTTAATTTGAATGGGAATCAAATAGTTTCTTAGTATTGTTAATAATAGTAGTAATAGTAATAGTTGCCATTTACTGAGTACTATTTGCCAGGGACCTTCTTAAATGCTTTATATATGTTATATTATTTAATACTCACTACAGTCCTATGAGATATGTGCTATTATTGTCATCTTTAATACAGAGGAAAGAAATTGGAAAAAGGTTAAGTGATTTTCTCAAAATCACATAGATAGTAAATGATAGAACTGTATTTCAAACACATGTTGATCTATCAACTTAAAATCATTATCATTGCTATTTGCAATTATATATATGATTATTAATATCTTTCTCTTAACTAAACTATTCACTCTATAAGAACATTGATATGTCTATTTTACTCAGTATTTTATCCCTAGTACCTAGCATAGTACCTGGAATATGCTAGTCTATAAATATTTTATGAATAAAGGAATGGAAATATAATTCAACAATCAGGTTGAAATAATCATACTTAATCCATTGCACATTATCATCATTAGTCTGTAGAAGAGCTATTACTTGTGGTTTAGATACTTTCTTGTTCCTGAGACACAAATCCTGAAACTTGCAACTTAAAGGAGGAAAGTTTTATTTTGGCTCACAGTTTGCAGTGGTTTTGGTCTCTCATTGGCTGGCTTCAAGGCAGGGCAGCATGGCGGAGGGACATGGAAGAGAAAAAAGAACTCATGGCATGGTAACGTGAAGCAGAAAGAGATCCAGGGAGCAGGTAAGGAGACAAACTCTTCCAGGCCACACCTCCAGTGACCCACATCCTCTAAACAGGCTTAACCTCCCAATATCACATTTAGCTATTAACAAACACATCAATGAACTAGTGTATTAATGAGTATCACATTACCATGATCCAGTCACCTCCCCAAATCTCCGACCTGTGAGCACTTGAGGGTTTGTGGGGAACATCTGGATATAAACTATAACAACTTGTTTTTTTTCTGAATTAGAAAAATTTAATACAGCATGATTTTCACATATCTTATTTAAGGAAAATGATGATCTATTCTTGGATTTCAAGTCTTTCAAAACACTATAAAGTAAACCAACAGCCAATATCATACTAAATGGTCAAAAACTGAAATCCTTCACACTCAAATCAGGAACAAGACAAGGATGTCCACTATCACCACTCTTCTTCAATATACTTTTGGAAACACTAGCCACGGCAATTAGACAAGAGAAAGAAATAAAAAGAATAAAGATAGGAAATGAAGAAGCCAAATTGTCATTATTTGCAGATGACATGATACTCTATATAAAAGACCCCAAGAACTCCACCAAAAGTCTTCTAGACTTAATAACCAAATTCAGTCAAGTAGCTGGTTACAAGGTCAACACACAAAAATCAATAGCTTTCCTCTACACCAATGGCAGACTCACTGAGAGAGAAATAGGGCAAATAATTCCTTGCACAATAGCATCCAAAAAACTGAAATACCTAGGAATCAACCTAACAAAAGAAATCAAAGACCTCTTCTCTGAAAACTATAGCATTCTGAAAAGAGAGATTGAAGATGATATCAGAAAATGGACAGACATCTCCTGCTCCTGGGTAGGAAGGATTAATACAGTGAAAATGGCCATACTTCCAAAACTGCTATGTAGATTCAATGCAATTCCAATTGAGATCCCAGCAGCATACTTCATGGACCTCGAGAAAACAATCCAAAAATCCATTTGGAGCAAGAAGAGACCCAGAATAGCAAAAGCAATTCTAGGTAACAGAGACATGGCGGGTGTATCACAATCCCCAACCTGCAACTATACTACAAAGCTACTGTGATAAAAGCAGCATGGGACTGGCAAAGAAACAGACCTGAGGACCAGTGGAACAGATTAGACAATGCAGAAACAACGCCAGACACATTCAGCCATCTCATCTTCGATAAAGGAACCAAACCCCCTCACTGGAGGAAAGATAGCCTCTTTAATAAATAGTGCTGGAAAAATTTGGTTTCAACTTGCTGAACATTAAAACTAGACCTATATCTCTCACCATGCACTAAACTAAAATGAAAATGGATTAAAGATCTAAATATTAAAATAGAAACTCTGAACCAGTTGGAACAGAGGTTAGGTAGAACTCTTAAAGACATTGGTGTAGGAAAAGTTTTCATGAACAAAACCACAATTGCCCGTGAACTAGCACAAACAATCAACAAGTGAGATCTCTTCTTATTAAAAGACTTCTGCACAGCAAGAGAAACCACCAGCAGTGTGAAGAGACAACCCACAATGTGGGAAAAAATCTTCACCTGCTTTTCCTCAGACAAAGATCTACTATCTCAAATCTATAAAGAATTTAAAAAGATCAGACCTCCCAAATTTAAAGAGCCAATCCAAAAATGGGCATCTGAAATGAACAGACATTTCTCAGACAAGGAAGTAGAAATAGCAAATAAATACATGAAAAAATGTTCAACATCACTGGTCATTCGAGAGATGCAAATGAAAACAAGGCTGAGATTTCACCTCACCCCAGAAAGAATGGCTGCTATCATGAAATCAACCAATAACAAATGCTGGCAGGGCTGTGGGGAAAGAGGAACCCTGCTCCACTGCTGGTGGGAGTGTAGACTGGTGCAAGCACTGTGGAAATCAGTATGGAGATACCACAAAAAACGAGGACTGGAAGTCCCATTTGACCCCACTATTCCACTGCTGGGGATCTTAAAGAATTAAAAGAATCATACCACAGTGATATATGTGTGCCCATGTTCATAGTGGTGCAGTTTGTGATAGTTAAAACTTGGAAACAGCCCAAATGCCCACCAACTGGAGACTGGATAAAGAAAATGTGGTTTTTTAAATAAAATGGAGTACTACTCAGCAATAAAAAATGAGAAATTCAAGACATTTATAGCTAAATGGATGCACATGGAGGCGATACTCTTAAGTAAATAAATAGGACACACATAAATAAATACCGAATAGTTTCTCTGGTGTGAGAAAATACAAGTGTAAATGGGGACTAAAATGTATGATAGGGAATGTCAAATAGGAAGAAAAGGGGCAAAGGGGAAGGAGGTGGGAGTGGTAGGGGAAAGGAAAGAAGTGAATAGGATTAATATGAGAAAATGGAAAAATAGGAAAAAAAGCTTTGTAAATAAGGAGGAATGGAGGGGTTGAAGGGAGGGCTGAGCAAGGGTGAAAGATGGGAACCAAGAGAGACTATGTAAAGGTGCAAATTTCCAATGATGAATGTCATTATATTGTATACCTAAAATGTACCAATGATTAGAATGAATAATCGATAATGTAAAATAGGAAGAAAAGGTCCAAAGGGGTAGGGGTAGTGGGAGGCACAGGGGAAAGGAAAGAAGGGAAAGGAAAAAATGGTGAGAAATGGAAAAAATGGAAATAAAGTCTTTGTAAATAGGGAAGGGTGGAGGAGGTGAAGGGAGGGCTAGGAATGGGGAAAAAATAAGAACCAAGATGCATCATGTAAAGGTACAAGTTCCCAATGAGAAATGTAATTGTGTTGTATACCTACAATGTACCAATAAAAGAATTTAAGAAAGAAAAACACTATAAAGTAAGCTTTTAGAAAAAAGGCACAGAGCACAAGCTCAATCAGCTAGAGATTTTGATGCTCCTTGTGGTTTACATTTTAAAAAGTCACTAAATGCTTGTAGGTTTTTATGTAATTTCCTGAGTACTTTTCAATATGAAAGTATTTTTTTAAAACAAACAAGAAAACATTTCTCTACTGTCGATGACACCTGGGCAGGTCTTACATGGCTAGACCTTACATTGGAGCTGAAACTGGGGCTGTTTCGTATAAAAGGCACAGGGTACTGAGTGACTGCTTGCTTTGGAGAGAAGTGCAGCTTTTTGTCAGCGTGGAGGCAAAACACAGCACTTGCTTCTTGTGGATGGCACTAGTCTCTGCAGACCCCCACGCGACGCTGGGAAATCTTCCTGCTCACCAGTGTGAGCAGCTCTGTGAACCCCAGCTTGGACCCGTATCTCTTCAACATCTCGCACAAATCTTGGATGTACCAAGAGCCACGCTCCGTTTCTCGGTGAGAATAATATTCTTCGGCCACCTCAGCAGATGAGGAAGTCAGGGCCTGCGGAAAGGCTGCCCACCGTGAGCTTCTCCACCTCGGTGACCTTGTTTGAGGTGTCCACGAGCAGATGATCCTGATAAAGCACTGAATACAGAGGGATGATGGGCGTTTTCAACTGGTGTCCCTGACACACCTGGATAATAAATATCTTGGGTATACGGAGCAGGCTCGGGCACTTGTCCCTTCTGAACAAGGCAATCAAAAATGGGATCGCCATCATGCTGTCACACGCATAGATATAGTTGTCTTTGGCATAGCTCAGGAAGATACAGGCAAAGTAGTTGGAGTCCACATTTTTTTTTTTTTGGTACCGGGGATAGAACTCAGAACTCTGCACTTGTGAGGCAGGCACAGTGCCACTGAGCTAAATCCCCTGCCCCAGAGTCCACATTTTTGAAATTTATTTTTATTTATTCCCTTTTATATTCATTCCCTATTCTATTTGAATATGTGATAAGTTCTTTTTAAAGTATGAGTTGCTTTAATTTGTTAATTTTTCTGTGTACACATTTCTAAACTTATATAAATTATATTGTACTATATCTTATTTTGATTCTTTTTTTATTCATGTAGTGCTTCTTAAAATATCTACTCATATTTTCTATTGCAGTCCATTGTTTTGCCAGATGTCTAATACAATTGTCTGTCCTCATCCTTGTTTTGACTTTTTTTGTTTTAATTCCCCAGTCAGTCAGTCTGAAAATAAATGGGAAATTCTAGAAATAAATAGTTTGAAAATTTTCATTTACATGCAACTATTATGAGTAGTGTGATGAAATTTCATAACATCCTGTTCTGTGCCACCCAAAACTGAATCATTCTTTTTTCTCTCATACCCATGCTGTATATTCACCTGTTATCCGTTTTATAACTGTATGGGTTATCAGATTGAATCATGGCATCACAGTGCTTTTGTTCAAGTAACCCTTATTTTACTTAATAATGGATGAAAAGTGAAGAAGTAGTTATGCTCACAATTGAGACATGCCAAAGAGAAGCATAACGTTCTCCTTTTAAGTGAAAAGGTGAAAGTTCTGCCATAAAAAGGAAACAAAAAACTCATAGCTGAAGTTGCTAAGACCTAAAGTAAGAATGAATCTTCTGTTTATGAAATTGGGAGGGAAAAATAAATCCATGCTAGCTTTACTGTTGCACTTCCAATGGTAAAAATTACAGCCACAGTGCATGATGAATGCTTAGTTAAGTTGGAAAAGGTGTTAAATTATAGGAGTAGACTTCCATGGTTTCACATATCCACTGGGCTTCTTAGAACATATCTCTAGCAGAAAAGGGGAAGACTACTGTACTCCCAAGATCATTTCTACCATGTTCTGTTTACTCATTTCTTCAGTAATGGGCATCTAGTTTGTTTCTAACACTACATATGTCCCAGTACTGTCATAATTTTGCTGAGATAAATATTTCCCTTGGTCAATAGTTTATATATAAATTTTTTTTTTTAGAGGAAGAGAGATTTATTTTGGCTGATATTTAGAAGTTCCAGTCCTTGTTCAACAGGCACAAACAGAAAATGCTTGGGGGAAGGGCCTGGGCAGAAGAAATCTGCTCACCTCATGGCAGCCAGGAAGCGCGGAGGGGAAGGAGGTACTGTACACCCTTGTAGGCCACTCCCCCAGAGGGTGCCTCTCCTTACCAGGTCCCACTGCCTCCTAACAGCAGGTCAGCCATACTTGATTCAGTCACCTTTCAAAAGCCCTGCTTCTGAGAGGATGAGGCTTTTGGGAGACACTAGATATTAACTGTCACATAGGTAAAGCATAAAAGAAATGAGGGAAGGATATGATAGTAAAGAGAAGGAATATAGTCATCTTTTCCACGAATTCACTACTTTTTTTTTTTTGTACCGGGGATCGAACTCGGGTCCTTGCGCTTGCGCAGCAGGTGGCGAAACCACTGAGCTAAATCCCTGGCCCTCTCTGCTGCTTTTTATGTTTCTTTCCAGTTGTTGTGGCAACTGTCCAGTGTCCTGGCACTGAGGTGTGTGCCACTGAAAACACTGATGGAGTATAATGAAATTGGAAACATGGCAGCCATCTCAGACTGAACCACTTTGCGCTGTGCCACCTGCAGAAGAACCTCTGGCCTGCAGGCCTAATGTCCTCTAAAATAAACAAGTTTAGGGTAGGGTAGAAATTCATTTCTCTCATATATGCAGTATAAGATTAGGGCAGGGTAGCAATATCAGAAAAATGTAACTTGAAATTGAGATGGTTTTTCTCCATAATTTCACATTTTTACACTGGCCAGGGCATGGATGCCTGTGATCCCACCTACTTGGGAGCTGGAGGCTTGCTAAAGCCAGCTTGGGCAGTGCAGTGAGACTTTGTCTTTTTTTTTTTTTGTATTAAATTCTTTTATTGGTACATTGTAGGTATACAACACAATTACATTTCTCATTGGGAATTGTACCTTTACATAATGCATCTTGGTTCTTATTTTTTCCCCATTCCTAGCCCTCCCTTCACCCCCTCCACCTTTCCCTATTTACAAAGACTTTATTTCCATTTTTTCCATTTCTCATCATTTTTTCCTTTCCCTTCTTTACTTTCCCCTGTGCCTCCCACTACCCCTACCACTTTGGACCTTTTCTTCCTATTTTACATTATCGATTATTTATTCCAATCATTGGTACATTTTAGGTATACAATATGACATTCATCATTGGAGATTTGCACCTTTACATAGTCTCTCTTGGTTCTTATTTTTCACCCTTGCCCAGCCCTCCCTTCAACCCCTCCAGCGCTCCTTATTCACAAAGATTTTGTTCCTATTTTTCCATTTTTTCATATTAATCCCATTGCCTTCTATCCTTTCCCCTAGCCCTCCCACTTCCTTCCCCTTTGCCCCTTTTCTTCCTATTTCATATTACCTATTACACATTTAGTCCTTATTTACACTTTCAGTTTCTCACACTAGAGAAACTATTTGGTATTTATTTATGTGTGTCCTATTTATTTCACTTGAGAGTATTGCTTCAATGTGCATCCACTTAGCTATAAATGTCTTTAATTTCTCATTTTTTATTGCTGAGTAGTACTCCATTTTATAAAAAAAACCATATTTTCTTTATCCAGTCTCCAGTTGATGGGCATTTGGGCTGTTTCCAAGTTTTAACTATTACAAACTGTGCTGCTATGAACATGGGTGCACATATATCACTGTGGTATGATTCTTTTAATTCTTTGGGGAAGATCCCCAGCAGTGGAATAGCGGGGTCAAATGGGATTTCAACTCCTAGTTCTTTGAGGTATCTCCATACTGATTTCCACAGTGGTTGCACCAGTCTACACTCCCACCAGCAGTGGAGCAGGGTTCCTCTTTCCCCACAGCCCTGCCAGCATTTGTTATTGGTTGATTTCAGGATAGCAGCCATTCTTTCTGGAGTGAAGTGGAATCTCAGGGTTGTTTTCATTTGCATCTCTCAAATGACCAGTGATGTTGAACATTTTTTCATGTATTTATTTGCTATTTCTACTTCCTTGTCTGAGAAATGTCTGTTCATTTCAGATGCCCATTTTTGGATTGGGTCTTTAAATTTGGGAGGTCTGATCTTTTTAAGTTCTTTATAGATTCGAGATAGTAGACCTTTGTCTGAGGAAGAGCAGGTGAAGATTTTTTCCCACATTGTGGATTGTCTCTTCACACTGCTGGTGGTTTCTCTTGCTGTGCAGAAGCTTTTTAATAAGAAGAGATCCCACTTGTTGATTGTTTGTGCTAGTCCACGGGCAACTGAGGTTTTGTTCATAAAATCTTTTCCTACACTGATGTCTTCAAGGGTTCTACCTAACCCCTGTTCCAACTGGTTCAGAGTTTCTATTTTAATATTTAGATCTTTAATCCATTTTCATTTTAGTTTACTGCATGGTGAGAGATACAGGTCAGGTTTTAATCTTTGGCAAGTTGAAGCCCAATTTTTCCAGCACCATTTATTGAAGAGGCTATCTTTCCTCCAGTGAGGGTGTTTGGCTCCTTTATAGAAGATGAGATGGCTGAGTGTGTCTGGTTTTGTTTCTGCATCTTCTAATCTGTTCCACTGGTGCTCAAGTCTGTTTCTTTGCCAGTACCATGCTGTTTTTATCACAGTAGCTTTGTAGAAGAGTTGCAGGTTTGGTATTGTGATACCCCCTGCCATGTCTCTGTTACCTAGAATTGCTTTTGCTATTCTGGGTCTCTTCTTGCTCCAGATGTATTTTTGGATTGTTTTCTCGATGTCTATGAAGTAGCTGCTGGGAACTCAATTGGAATTGCATTAAATCTATATAGCAGTTTTGGAAGTATGGCCATTTTCACTATATTAATCCTTCCTACCCAGGAGCAGGGGATGTCTGTCCATTTTCTGATATCATCTTCAATCTCTCTTTTCAGAGTGCCATAGTTTTCAGAGAAGAGGTCTTTGATTTCTTTTGTTAGGATGATTCCTAGGTATTTCAGTTTTTTGGATGCTATTGTGCAAGGAATTATTGGCCCTATTTCTCTCTCAGTGAGTCTGTCATTGGTGTAGAGGAAAGCTATTGATTTTTGTGTGTTGACCGTATAACCAGCTACTTGCCTGAATTTGGTTATTAAGTCTAGAAGACTTTTGGTGGAGTTCTTGGGGTCTTTTATATAGAGTATCATGTCATCTGCAAATAATGACAATTTGACTTCTTCATTTCCTATCTTTTTTCCTTTTATTTCTTTCTCTTGCCTAATTGCCATGGCTAATGTTTCCACAACTATATTGAACAAGAGTGGTGATACTGGACATCCTTGTCTTATTCCTGATTTGAGTGTGAAGGATTTCAGTTTTTGTCCATTTAGTATGATATTGGCTGTTGGTTTTTCATAGATGGCTTCTATCAGTTTGAGGTAGAGCCCATCTATTCCAATTTTTCGTAGGGTTTTTATCATAAATACATGTTAGATTTTGTCAAATGCTTTTTCTGCATCTATGGAAATAATCATATGGTTTTTTTCCTTGGCTCTATTGATATAGTGTATTACATTAATTGATTTTCGTGTATTGAACCATCCCTGCATCCCTGGGATGAATCCCACTTGATCAGGGTGTATGATCTTCTTGATGATCTTCTGCATTCTGTTTGCCAGTATCTTATTAAGGATTTTTGCATCTATGTTCATTAGTGAGATTGGCCTATAGTTCTCTTTTTCAGTTGGGTCTTTCTCTGCTTTGGGGATCAAGGTGATGCTTGCTTCCAGGAATGAATTTGGGAGTATTGCTTCCCTTTCAATTTCATTGAAGAGTTTAAACAGTAGTGGCAGCAGTTCCTCTCTAAATGTCTTGTAGAATTCAGCAGTGAAGCCATCAGGGCCTGTACTTTTCTTAGTTGATAAGTTTTTAATTACATTTTCAATTTCATTGGTTGATATTAGGTTGTTCAGAATTTTTAGGTCTTCTTTGTTCAACTTTGGTAATTCATATATATCTAGGAATCTCTCCATTTCTTCTATGTTGTCCATCTTATTGGCACATACGTTCTGGAAGTAGGTATTGATGATCATCTGGATTTCTGCTGGGTCTGTTGTAATTTCACCCTTTTCATTCCTAATTGCATGGATTTGGGCCTTTTCTTTCCTTTTTCTGACATGGTTGTCTAAAGGTTTGTCAATTTTGTTGATTCTTTCAAAGAACCAACTCTTGGCTACATTGATTTTTTGTACCATTCTCTTAGTCTCCATTGCATTGATTTCTCCTCTGATCTTTATAATTTCCTCCCTTGTATGAGCTTTGGGGTTGTCCTGCTGTTCTTTTTCTAGAAGCTTGAGGTTCAGTATCAGGTTGTTTAATTGGGCTCATTCTGTTTTCCTAATATGCGTATTCACTGCTATGAATTTCCCTCATAAGACTGCTTTCCTTGTGTCCCATAGATTCTGATATGTTGTATTGTCATTGTCATTTAATTGAAGGAACTGTCTGATTTCTTCTTTAATTTCCTCTGTGACCCATTGGTTATTCAGAAGTGTGTTGTTCAATTTCCACATGTTTATGAAATTTTTTGAGTTTCTTTTGCTCTGGATCTCCAATTTCATCTCACTATGGTCTGGTAATATACAGGGGATAACTTCAGTTCCTTTGCACTTACTTAAACATGTTCTATGTGTGAGTATGTGGTCTATTTTGGAGAAGGACCCATGTGCAGCTGAGAAGAATGTGTATTCTGATTTTGTGGAGTGAAAGACTCTGTAAACATCTGTTAAGGTCATTTGTTCAAGAATTCAATTAATTTCTTGTATTTCTTTACTTATTTTTAGTTGAGTTGATCTATCTATTTGTGACAGTGGGGTGTTGAGGTCCCCCACTATAATTGTATTAGTGCATATATGACTTTTCATGTCCATTAGTATTTGTTTTATATAGTTGGGTGCACTAGGGTTTGGTGCATAGATATTTATGATTGTCATCTCTTCCTCTTGGATTCTTCCCTTTACAAGGATGTAGTGTCCTTCTTCGTCTCTCTTAATCAGTGTTGGTTTGAAATCTACTTGATCTACCAAGAGGATAGCTACTCCTGCTTTCTGTGGTGTTCCCGTCACATGGAGTATTGTGTTCCACCCTTTAACTTTCAGTCTATGAGTTTCCTTTTGAATTAAGTGTGTTTCTTGTATGCAGCATATTGTTGGATTTTGCTTCTTGACCCATTCTGCCAGTCTATTTCTTTTGCTTGGTAAATTGAGACCATTAACGTTGATGGTTATAACTGAAACGCATTGACTTGTCATTGCCATGACTTTTTCTTTTTGTTGGGTTCTCCCCCTTTACATGTAATTTCTTGTCATGCCAGATGGGTTCATTCTGCTTTGCTTCCTGGGGTTGTGATCCTCAATGTCTGTTCCTAGGATATTGTGTCAAATTCTTTGGAGTGCTGGTTTGGTATTCATGAAGTTCCTAAGGTCCTCTTTGTCATGAAAGTATCTTATTTCTCCATCCATTTTGAAAGATAGTTTTGCAGGGTACATCAATCTGGGTTGGAGGCTGTTTTCTTTTAGGGCTTGGAATATGTCACTCCAAGCTCTTCTTGCATTGATGGTTTGTGTTGAGAAGTCGGCTGTGATTCTGATGGGCTTTCCTTTGTATGTGATCTGTTGCTTTTCTCTGACTGCTTGGAGAACTTTGTTCTTCTGTTGTGTTTCTGGAATCTTAACAATTATACGCCTATGTGTAGATTTTTTTGGTCAAGGCTATTTGGAGTCCTATATGCCTCACTTATCTGTAGGTCAAGCTCTTTTCCCCTGCTTGGGAAGTTTTCTGCCATTATTTCTGTGAAGAGATTTTTTATGTCATCTGCACTCTCTCCTGTTTCTTCATTGAGCCCCATCTGTCTTATGTTATTCTTTGCACCATCTAGCAGCTGCTGGATTGATTTCTCATGTTCCCTTATAATTTCGAAGCAATTTTTCTTTTCCTGGTCACTAATTGCAATCTTATCTTCTATATCTGAAATTCTGTCCTCACATTGGCTCATTCTGCTGTGTAGACTTTCAGTGGAGGTTTTCATGTCCTGGAAATCTATTTGCATCTGTTTTATGGATTCCATTTCTTTCCTATGTTGGGATTCCATCATGTTCCTGAGCTCCTCTCTAGATTTATTAATCATGTCTTGCACTAGGGGCACAATTTCTCCTGTTATCTGAGAAATTATTTCTGATTTCATTTTTTCCAGATCCCCTTTTGTTGCCAGTTCAGTGGGTCTAGGTGGTTGAGTATCAGAGTGTTCCATCTCATTTCCGTTTGTGGTTGCTGTAGGTGATCTGGAAGTCTGGTTTTGAGACTTATTTATGTGTTTTCTCATTTCGACTGGGGCCGGGGGCTGTTAGCACCTGCACGGCTTACCTCCTCTAAGCCGGTAGAGGTGGGACAGGGGCTCAGAGCAGTGGTAGGGATGGTGACCCAAAAGCCCTTTCCTGTGGGCTGGGAGCAGCAGGAGGGATGGTGGCTGGGAAGCCCCTTCCTCTGGACCAGGAGCAGTGGGATGGTGGCTCAGAAGCCCCTACCTCTGGGCCGGGAGCGGTGGGAGGGATGGTGGCCTGGAAGCCCCTTCCTCTGGGCCAGGAGCAGCAGAAGAGAAGGTGGCCCAAACGCCCTTTCCTCTTGGCTGGGAGGAGCAATAGGGATGGTGACCGGGAAGCCCCTTCCTCTGGACCAGGAGCAGTGGGACGACAGCTCAGAAGCCCCTACCTCTGTGCCGGGAACAGCAGGACTCTGTACCTTGATCTGGTGGTCTGATGTCCTCTGCGTCTTTGTAGTGTGGAACCAGGTGGCTGCCTTTCTGCAGCGGGGTGATTCAGTGTCTTCCGTACAACTCGGGACCTCAGTAGGGCGTGCACAGACCTGCCTGTCTGTAGCGGGCTGATTTGGTGCGTTCTGCATGACTCTACTATTATATTTTATATGATTATAGAGTTGGTGAATAATTCTTTTGTGAACTATGTTAAGATTGTATAGTAGTTTCTTAAATATATTCTGTATTGTAGTTTCTAATAATTATCACAAATATTTAACTAATGAATAACAACAAAGTCCAAGCTTTTCACTGTGTATTACATGACCTGATTTTATTACAAAGCTGATTCTTTAGAATAGGTTTCTGAGGGGCTCAGAGTAAAGTCTTTTCTATATATACTGTTAATTATAGATGCCTCAAATCTGACCTGTTGATAGGTAGAATGTTTAGTGTACTTTTATTTTTGCCCATTTTGAAATTGCTAACATACCTTAACAACTTCCAGTAAAGGACAAAGAAAAATATTTTTAAATATGACAAAATTGTTGCAAGTCTATTTGAATAAATATGCATGATTAACCAATAGTATTTTAAATGAGTAATCAGAGATTTAGTTAATAGATACTAAAATGAATTTTAAGGGTAAAATAATCAAAATATTGTCCTGAAATTAGAACAGGTACTTATTCTAGAAAAAGAATTTAGTATATTTACTGACCAAATTTATCTATATAGTGTTTATTATGCATGTACTATTTAATGCAGTAGGGAAACAGTAGTAAGCAAAGGAAAATACCTGCTCTCATGAAGCCACCATTCTAATGGCCTATGTGGTACACATAAGTAAATATTTTTCTTTGTTATGTGACATACATTTATTCTGTAACTTAAACATGTATGTATATATTTAGGGTTTTTTTTCCTGACAGGGTCTCACTGTGTAGTCTAGGCTGGTCTTGAACTCATTACATGGTCTAGACTAGCTTCTAACTTATGAGAATCCTCCTTCCTTAGACTCTCAAGTGTCAGCATTATAGGCATGAGCCACCATGTCCAATTGTGTTTAATTTATGATGATTGCTGGGTACTTGCTACAGAAATCATTGGTGGAAGGGAACATTTTTCATCAAATAGTATCATTTCAATTTATTACCAAATATTTACTGAAAAAATGTTAAAACCTTACTTTAAAAAATAAATTTTATTGTCTTTGGTTATGATATATGTAATGAAGTTATGAAAAACATACAGATAATAAAAATGATACCATAGTGAAGCAAGTTAGCAGGTCTACCACCTGACATAATAGCTTCCTTTTTTCAGTTTTAAGAAAAAGTAAAATTATTCATTTAGCAAAATCCAAAATGCAATACAATATTATTAACTATACTCTTCCTTTTGTACATCCCTAGACTTGTTCCTCCTATGTATCTGCTATTTTTTATCCTTTGATGTATATCTCACCGTTTTCTTCACTCACACTGCTGGTAACACCTATTTTATTTTATTCTATACCTCTGTATATACTTGGTTTTTTAAAACTTTTTAAGACTCCACATATAAGTGAAATAATTAGGTTTTCTTGTCTTACTTATTGTATTTTAGTATAATGTCCTCCAAGTTCAGCCATTTTGTGATAATTGATAATTTTTAAGGTCAAGTAATTCTCCTGTGTGTGTGCTTCTTTATTGACAGAAACTTAAATTGTTTCCACATTTTGTATATTGTAAAAACTATTGCAATGAACATGAGAGAGCCGGTATCTTTTACAGTTATTTGATTTTCTTTGAATATATACTACCAGATTCATAAGTTAGTTCTATTTCGGACTACTTTAGGAACCTCTATACTGTCTTTGGTAATGACTGTTTCAACTTACAATCCCACCAACAGCTTACATCTCCCTAGTCTGCACACCCTCACCAATACTTGCTACCTTTTACTTCTGATAGTAGCCATCCTGAAAGGTATGGTGATATTTCATTTGTGATTTTGATTTGCATTTCACTGATGATTAGTGATATTGAGTACTTTTTCATATGCCTATTGGGAATTTTTATGTTTTCTTTAGAGAAATGTGTATCCATGTTTTCCACTTTTTTTAATTGGATTACTTGTTTTTCTGCTACTGAATTGTTTGAGTTTTTAATGTATTTTAGAAATTAATGCCTTGTCAGATGAATAATTTCCAAATATTTTCCAAATGCATAGGTTAACTTTTCATTTTGTTGACTATTTACTTTGCTGTGCAGAAGTTTTTTTGTTTTTTCTGTTTTTTTAGTTTTATGTTGTCTCATTTATTCATATTTACTGCATAAGTCTAGGCTTTTGGTGCTATGTTCAAAAACAATCTTCCAATGGCAATGTCAATTTCGTCATTTTTTTCTGGGAGTTTTATGGTTCTGGATCTTTTGTTTAGCATTTTAAATCTATTTTTAGTATATTTTGTGTATAGTATAATGATCAAATTTCATTTTTTGAATATGAATAACCAGTTTCCAAGCACCATTTACCCAAGAGACTATATTCTAACCCTATTATTTTCTTGGTACTCTGCTCAAAAATTAATTTATCACATGCTTTTGGGTTTTTGGGGCTCTCTGTTGAAATTGCATAGAAAAATATTTACATTTTAAGGGCAAATGATAAAGTATATCAGTGTGGCCTAGAGAAGAGCTGAGCCTTTCTTCTGAATGATCATCAGTGAAACAGTAAGAAGTGGCATAATCAGGCTTGTTGACATGATTCCTCTCCTTTCCTCACCTTTGGTGCAAGTGGAACCCAGCAGGGACCAGAATCTCTACTATTATTCAGTATCAGCAAAGAACAATATGATAGGAGATGGGGATAGTTGATATTATACTTCCATTCCTTTCCCTAGTGTCAATGGAGTGCAGTAGCATGGTGAGATTTAAATTCTGACCTTATAACAAGTGATCCATATCACTGTCAACTTTCACTTCCATTTACAGACAATGAGGTAATGAGTGTCAAAAGGGTATTCCTACTTTGGCTAGGAAAGTGTAAGCAGAGACAAGGAGGGTGCCGAACTTTTGGCATACCTGTCTTCACTGAGCCAGTGTGAATATTCGACTTTTATTTGCAGTAGGATTTGTGGGCCCAATAGGAGGCTGAACACCCCCTCAGTGTCCCATGCTACATTTCAACAAGAGGACTTTTCATTAAAAAGAATGTTAAATAGGATCTAGAGTCTCATTTCTATAGTTTAAATATTGATAGTGTTCATCAAAGTTATATTTATGAACACCTTGGTCCTCAGGGAGATAGTACGGGTATTTATTTTCTTTCTTTCTTCCTTTCTTTCTTTCTTTCTGTACTGGGGCTCTAACTTGGGACCTTCTTCTTGTGAGGCAGGTGGTGGAACCACTGAGCTAAATCCCAGGCCCAATACTGGTATTTTCTATGGACCTTTAAAATAGTGGGATCTAGAGGGATATCTTTAGATCATCGGGGGCATGGCCTTAAAAGGGAAGATGGGACCCTAGACTCTCAGTCTCTCTCAGTATCCTGAATGAGGATGTGAGCACTTCACTGCAACACACACTGCTCTACATTGCCTTCCAGCATTTTCACCAGAAGTCCAATGGCATGGGGCCACCCAATCATGAAAGCCAAGCCTCAGAACCATGACCTAATCAAACACTTTCTCTTTAGAAATTAGCCACCTTAGGTACTTCATTGTAGTATTGTAAAGCTAATACACTCACACTGTTTGAAATGTCTTGGATACACTGAGAAATCATGTATCATACCAAGAACCTGGAAATTCACAATACTCATATTGGTGTATATTAAATATTAGAATTATCTGACATGTAATTTAAAGCAGGTAGCATAATAATGCTTCAATAATAAATTACAAGTAGTTTTGAAACAAAACAACAAACAAAATTTTATAAAACTATTTTATATTAAAAAACAATGCAAATTATAGAAGTGAAAAATATAATTAAATATAATTCCTGGGTGGAATAAAGAGATGATAGAAGATCAAATAAGTGAATGTTAGGAAATCACTAAAATTTACTAATTCTGTATAACAGAAGGAAAATGGGCTGAAGAAAAATAAACCAAGCTTCAGGCAGAATAAGAAAAGGTTTACAATTGGTGTGTCCAGAGTCTCATAAGTAGAAGAGGAAGAAGGACTCTATTAGAAGAACTGATGGTTGAAAACTACCCAAATTTAGCATAAATTCAACAAATTCAAATACAGCGAACTAAAAAAATTACACACCAAGACACATACAAATTAAACTTTTGAAAACAGAAACCAAAGTCTTGAAAACAATGTGAGAAAAGGAAAAGCAATTTTCTAATTTTCTTTTGAAAAATTACTGTAATTGACAACTTTCAGGAAGATGGCAGAACAGTAAGCAGCAATAAATCAACCTGTCCAAGATTCAAACTCCAGACACTAGAATATAACAAATTGGAGAAGAAAAGAAGGAAGGAGTTGGATCCCTGGGACTCAGAAAGTACCTGAAGAATAAATTGGAGCCTATGGAGAAATTGAGGCAAGAGACCACAATGCAGAAAAAGGAAGAGACAGTTTTTTACTTTCTCTCTGACTCTCAGCTCATGGTGAGTGATAGAAAGATCAAAACTACAGAGACTCAGTGAAAGTGAGCAACCCCAGAGACCTTTAATAATGCACCAGCAGAATGGAGCAGTGGATGTCATGCACTATAACAGCAGGTGGCTGACTCCAGTCTAACCATCTGCAATATCTCTGGAAAGAGTGCCTCTTTACATATCATTATATGAAGGACCAAATAAACCTAGGACTCAGAACAGATGCAGGTTGGCTTCATCTCAGGGCTCCCTGTATTAAACTCCCATTGTGAATACATGAAGGAAAACTTTAGGAGAAGTCTATTGTTAAAGATCTATAGTCATGCAGGCAAGAGATGCCCAGAGTGCCACAAACTAAATAGTACAGGCCCCACTCCCACAACCAGAGTCCAGGTTCAACCACAGTTTCTGTGGATTTGGAAGTCTTAGTACTGGCAACTCACCCTTATCCTGTTGCAGACTTGTGGGATTATCCAGCCTGGATATGGGCTCTGCCTGCCTCCCTTGTCTACCAGTGAGAGCAGAGTCACACCTTGAATTGGACACTGCCACAAAACTGTAGAACCCACAAGATAACCACAGGCTTGAAATCACAAAGAATTTTTTGTTTTGTTTTTGTTCTTTTGTTTTGTTTTTTTTTTCTCCCAGTACCAAAGATCAAACTCAGGACCTTTTGCTTTCCAGGCAGGTGTGGCACTACTGGCTACATCCCTGGCCCTTTTTGGGGGGTGGGGGAGTGTGAACATTGCTTTTACTTTTTTGGTTTTTGTATTTGTTTTCTCCTTGTTTCCTTCAACGGTTTCCTGAGGCTTGAGTAATCTTCTTTGTCCTTCAAGGTTACTTATAATCTCTTTTATTTCTTTCATTTCTCTATTTTTTCCTTTTATCTCTTTTAAATTTTCTCTCTGTAGAATAAAATTGCCCTGTTGAGTGAATATTTAGTATATATAAATTTATGACTTTTTTAGACACTGTTATATAACTATAAATCTTGTACTAAGGTTAAAGGTTTCTAACTGTTATCACAGTTTGTCATTTTCCAGTCTGTTTGATGCTGTTCTTATTATTGATTGTACTACTTTAGCCAATGCAATGTTGATGTGATCAATTGATTCCTTGTATGCCAATACCTAGATTATCTGGGGGCCATAAACAATTCTACAGCCCAGTACCAAACAACTAGGTGCTAGCCAAACAGGCTGCAACCTTTCATCCCTAGTAAACATAAGGGGCAGGATCCTGGGACAGACTCAAAAGCCAAAACCCAGTTATGCTTAGAAGACATCTCTGAAAAGTAGTCATTTTCTTAAGAGATTTCAATACTAGTAATTAAGCTACCTACCATAAGAAATTTGCAAGCCTCAATGCAGAAAACTAATTTAAAGATAGAAAATAAGGAAAGAAGAAGATCAAACCAAGCACCCCCAACTCACCCAAGGCAAATCCAGGGGGCCTTGAAGTAGAAGAAACCAAAACTAATCCAGCTAAACTTTCTGAAATGGTAATAGCTGAAGTAACACAACAGATGAGCAAGTCTCTTGACAAAACCAAAACACATAATTACACAAATAATTGAAACCATAATGAAGAAAATGGTTAATCTGTAGTAGATACAGATTTTTAAAAATAGAGGAGTTTAGGAGACACAGGGACACCATGAATACCTCACATAGGAAAAAAAACTGGATTCCATAAAATAGATTCAAATAGATATCCAGCAGATTAAAAATTCTATTGAAAGTATATGGAGCAGAATCAACTAATATGAAGATGGAATATCACATCTAGAAGATAGAATTACAGTTGGTGATCTTCAAATGAAAGACTTCTTAAAATAACAAAGAAACACGAAAAATTAACCCAACAGCTGATAGATGGTGCAAAGAACTTTTACATCAGCAGGAGCCTGGAGACATAGGGGTCTCCTGTGGTACTACTCCCATTCCTCTGGTCCTTTTCCTCACTCTGACAAGGAACGTAGGGGTGGGGCAAGGCTGACTCAAAATCCAAGGTCTCTCCAGTGCAAAGTGAGGAATTTCAGGTCATCTGGGGTGCAGAATGAGGAACTCAGAAATGACAGTACTGTGAAGCCAGGTTTATTCATACGTTGACAAAGGTGGAGAAAAAGTTACTATGCCATAAGCAACACAGCAGGGGGAAGCTTGAAATGAGCTTCTCAACCTGAGGTCTTTGCTCTGCCCACACTTGTAGGGGTTCTAAGCCAATCAGGATCTTAGCCCTTGTTGCTGGGTTGAGCTGTTGCTAGGGTGAGCTAAAGTTCATGAGGTCTAGGGGCTTTCCAGTATATGCAAGCAAGCCAGTCTCTAAGAATAACTATTTTATACCTGCAAAGGTTTCATAAAGGGCAGCTTCCAGTGTGCAAGTAGTCATTTTTGTAGCAGTCTTCCATGTCAGCCATGCCATGTCAGCCACTTCATGCCCTATATCCCTACCTATCTCCCATTCTCAATGTCCCTACTGAAGAATAATATAAGATTAATCAGAAACAATGAAAAATCAGAAGATAGCACAAAGGACATAAAAAACCCATTCACAGAAGGAATGCCAGAAAAGGTTCCAAACTTGGAAAAAGTATTTGACATACAGATAGGTGAGGCATATATAACTCCAAGCATCCATGATCAGAAAAGTTCTATGCCAAGGCATATATAATGTTAAGATTCAGGAAATTTACCACAAGAACAGAATATTAAAATCTGTTAGAGAAAAAAATCATCTATGAAGGAAAACCCATTAAAATCACAGCACACTTTGCAACACAAACACTTAAGTCAAGGAGATCTTGAAGTGAAATATTTCAAACTCTAAAAGGAAACAACTTCCAACCCACATTGACATGTCCTGTAAAATTGTTTTTCAAAATCAGCAGAGAAATAAGATGCTTCCAGGATAAACAACACCTGATGAAATTCATGACCACCAAATCAATACTCCAAAAATTCTGAAAGATATTTTAGAAAAAGACAACAAAAATGATTCCAAGAATCCCAATAGAATGAATCCATCAGGCAAAGCAAGCAGTTAAATAGAAGGGAAAGAGAAGGAATCAACAACAGGAAAATTATATAATGAGAAGGATAAGTCAATACTTGTCAGTTATAACCATCAATGTGAATAGTCTCAATTCACCAATCAAGAGAAACAGATTGGAGTAATGGATTGAGAAACAAGATCCAACAATATGCTACATACAAGAAACACATTTAAATCAAAGACATGTATAGATTTAAAGTCAAATGATGGAAAGTAATACTCCATTCAACAGCATCCTGGAAAAAAAGTAAGGATAGCTATTCTATTTGCAGACAAAATGAATTTTAACCCAGACAGATTAGAAGAGACAAAGAAGGTCAGTAAATACTTGTTAAGAGAACAACCCAAGAGGAAAAGAGAAAACTCGTAAATGTATATGCACCAAATACTGGCACACCCAACTGTATAAAACAAACCCTAATAGATGTAAAGATCAGCTAAGCACTAAGACAATTGTAATGGGAGACCACAATACCTGACAGTCATAAATATAGAAAACAACTAGACAAAAAAATTAACAAAGAAATATTAGAGTTGAATCTAACCTTTGAACAAAAGGAGTTAATAGATATATACAAAGTGTTTCACCCAACAACAAGAGCATACACATTCTTCTCAGCACCACTTGGGACTTTCTCCAAAATAGAACACATACCAACTAATAGAACATAGTTAAGTAAACTCAAAGAAGCTGAAATTGTCCCATGAATATTATCAGATCATAGTGCAATGAAATTGGAAATAAATGGCAGAAGGAACTACATAAACATGTAGACATTAAGTAACACACTCTTGAACAACCAATGGGTCACAGATGAAATGAAGGAAGAAATTAGTTAGTTTCTACAATTAAACATGCCTATCCAACATACTAGAATTTATGAGACATAATGAAGGCAGTTTTACAAGGGAAATTTATAGCCATGAATTGTCACATTAAAAAACAGAGCAAGCTCAAATGAGTTACCTAATGTTGGACCTCAGTGTTCTAGAAGAAGAGCAAATGAAACCTAAACTTGTATAATGAAGGAAAATATAAAGATCAGAGCAGAAATTAATGCATTTGAAACAAAGGAAACAATACAAAAAAAAGCAAAGAGTTATTTCTTTGAAAGATTCAATAAGATAGACAAACCTTTAGCCAACCTTATCAAAAAATGGAAAGTAAAAACCAATATTAATGCAATTAGGAATGAAAACTGCAAAATCACAATGGATCATGCAAACTCCAGAATATCATCAGTACCTCCTTTGAGCACTTGTATTCTAATAAGATTGAAAACTCAGATGAAATAGACAAATTCCTAGATATTTATAAATTACCAAAACTGAATTAAGAAGATATAGAAATTCTAAATAACACATCAGTCAATGAAATTGAAGAAGTAATAAAAAATACTACCAAAGAAAGAAAGCCCGGCTGATAAAGATTCACTACTAAACTGTTTAAGAACTTTACAAATCTAACACCAGTTTTCCTCAAACTTCAATTAAATTGAAAGGAAGCAAAACTCCCAGGTCATTCCTAGAAGCAAGCATTACCCTGATACTAAAACCAGAGAAGGTTCCGACAAAAAAAAGACAACTGTAGGCCAATGCAATGAACATGAATGCAAAAATCCTCCATATTGGCAAAGAGAATGCTTCAATTCATCAAAAAGATAATACACCATGACCAAGTAGGATGCATCCCAGTGATGCAGGCATGGTTCAACACATCCAAATGAAGAAATGTAATTCATCACATTAACAGAACACAGGAGAAAAACAACATGATTATCACAATAGATGCAGAAGTAGAATTTCACAAAGCAAAACACATTCAAGGAAAAAATCTTAAAGTAAACCATAAAGTAAATTGGAATATCTCAACATGAAAAAAGCCATCTATTTCCAACCAAGAGCCAAGATCATACCAAATGGCCAAAAACTGAAAGCTTTCACTTTGAAATCAGAAGCAATACAAAATGCCCACTATCACAACTCCTGTTGAATATAGTTCTGGAAACATTAGTCAGAGCAATTGAACAAGTGAAAGAAATAAAAAAAATATGGATAGGAAAGGAAAAAGTTAAATTATTATTTGCTGATGATATGGTACTGTATATAGCAGACCCCACATTCTCCACTAAAAGGCTTCTAGAATTAATAACCAAATCCAGTAGTGTAGCAAGATACAAAGGCAGCATTCAAACATAAATAGCATTCCTGAGCAGCATAGCAGCATGGACTGAGAGGTCCTGGGCTGGCTGAGCCCCGCTCCATCTGACTGTCCATAACCACTTGCAACCAGCAAGATGGTGAGTACCACTCGACATGCCCACCAGCCACCAGCTTAGCCACACAGGTGCCTGCAACACCCGCCCCCCCAGCCTCTTACCCCTGGTTCCACACTACAGAGGCAGAGTGGGACATAAAGGCCATTGTTCTGAGCTGCAGAAGTGAGCAGATAGAGGGCCTCTCTCAGGCTCCTTGATGAAAACTGAAGCCCACTGGAAAAGTGAAGAGAATCTCTGCAATAAAGGCACACCAGACCACCGTACCTGGTAAGTTGGAGGGATCATCACCTCCCATTGGAACTGGGACTATCTTCAGGGGAAGGTCAGCTGGAAACTGCAGTAGAGTGTTGCAGAGTTCAACCCTGCAGGAGGACAGAGAGCTCAAGGTGGGACTTGCACTGAGAAAAATGCCTGAAATTCACGGGCCTGTAACTGACTTCCTGAGACACATTGACTTATATCTGCACACTGTTGCCCACATTGTCTATTGTGACAGCAGAGACATACCCTGAAGGAGGCCCTTCATTTTAATCCTTTGTCCTTTTCAAAAATATTAGTAGTACTTTTGCTCTTATTTTTAATTTTTAATTTTTTCTTTTGCTACTCTTCAAATTTTTATTTTTCTCTTTTTTTTCTTTTCTCTTTTCTTTCTGTCTCTCACTCACTCTCTTGCTATCCCATATTGTTCTTCATCTCCTTTATGTTCCTGTTCGGGACCTAATTCATATTTCTTCTTTATCTTTCTTTTCTGCACTTTTTCCTTCTCTTGCCTGTGGCCTCCAGCCTCACTGCTAACCTTCCCTTATCCTTCTATCTATCATGCCCTAAATAACCCCTTCTAACTCCCCATCCTAAAGGGTAAAGTTGCTATATTGAAGTTTATTCACTGTAAACATATATTGGGATGGTCCTCGATGTTGATTTAATTCACACAGCTAAAGGTGATAGAATAAGGATTACCAAAAAATTGTCATTTTCTAAAATGTACTTGATGCTATGGTGTTGCTGATTGTATCACTTGGACTAAGGTGTTGTGATTGATTTAATCAGTTGTCCTTCCTGGTATAATGGAAATGAGGTACTCTCAGAGTGATTAGACACTCAAAACTTAAGATCAGCTATATCTGGAAGACACCTCTGAAAAGCAATCATTCCATAAGCATTCTAACTACAAGCAACAGAGATACTTACAATTAAACTTTGGACAGTGCCAAAAAACAAAATTGAGAAGACATTTCAACAAGTCATAAACTCAGACTTCCACACCACAAAAGGCAAATTCTGGAGGAAATGATGTGGAAAAGTCTGAAAATCAACCACCTGGACACCTTGAACTGGTAGCACAGAAAGTAGCAAAACAGAGAAATGAGGCTCTAGAAAAATTCAAAGCAGAAATAATCTCCAAGAAAGCTACAGAGATGATAAGCAGACTGAAAGATATGATTAAAGACTCTGGAACAGAAACAGATAAAAAATAGATGAGCTCAGAAACATGTTGGAATTCATGAATCCCCAGCATAAGAAAGAAATGGAAACCATGATCACCCAACATAAGAAAGAAATGGAATCCATGAAACAGATTCAAACAGATATCCAAGAGATTAAAAACTCCACTGAAAGCATGCACAGCAGATTAAGGGAATGTGAAGATAGAATATCAGATATAGAAGAAAGGATTTCAGTTAATGACCATGTAAACAGAGATTTCTGCAAAATAGCAAGGGACCATGAGATATCAATCCAGCAACTGCTAGATGATCCAAAGAAGAATGACATAAGACTGGTAGGAGTCCATGAAAATGCAGGAGAAATTACAGAAGTAATAGTTGAAAACTTCCAAGGCAAAGGTAGAGAACTGGACATACAGATAAGTGAGGCATATAGAACTCCAACTAGCCACGATCAAAAAAATCTACACCAAGGCATATAATAGTCAAGGTCCCAGAAACCCAACAAAAGAACAAAATCCTACAAAAAGTTAGAGAAAAGAAGCAAATCACCTGCAAAGGAAAGCCCGTCAGAATCACATCAGACTTCTTGACACAAATTTTCAAGTCAAGGAGAGCCTGGAGGGAAGTATTTCAAGCCCTAAAAGAAAATAACTTCCAACCTAGACAGTTGTATCCTGCAAAATTATCTTTCAAAACCGATCTGGAAATTAGATACTTCCATGACAAAAAACACCTGAGAAATTTCATGAACACCAAACCAGCACTACAAACAATTCTAAACAATACACTAGAAAAATACAATGAAGTTCACACCTCCATGAGGCACTACAGAGGGAAGCCAACAAGCAAGGCAATAAACTAAATGGAAAGGGGGGGAAATCAGTAATAAAACAGCCAACAACAGTAAAACATTATGACAAGGATGAGTCAATATCAATTATAACCATCAACATTAATGGCCTCAATTCAACCATCAAAAGGAACAGACTAGCAGAATGGATTAAGAAGCAAAATTCAACAATATGCTGTATACAAGAAACACACCTAACTCAAAAAGAAATTCATGGACTGAAAATAAAAGGTGGAAAACAGTTCTCCACGTAACAGGAACCGAGAAAAAAGTAGATTTCAAACCAAAACTAATTAAGAGAGACAAAGATGGTCACTACATCCTTGTAAAGGGAAAAATCCAGGAGGAAGAGATGATGATCATAAATATATATGCACCAAATATGAATGCCCCAACCATACAAAACAAATACTAATGGACTTAAAAACCAATTAAGCGCTAATACAATTATACTGGGGGACCAGTACTGCCCTATCACTAATAGATCATCTAGACAGAAAATTAACAAGGAAATTCTAGAACTGAACCAAGCTATTGACCAAATGGACTTAATAGATGTTTATAGAGTGTTCCATCCCACAAAAACAGAATACACAAACTTTTGGGCTGCACATGAGTCATTCTCAAAAATAGACCAAATGCTAGCTCATAGGACATGTCTAAGTAAATGTAAAAGAGTTGAAATTACCCTTTGTATGTTATCAGACCATAGTGCAATAAAATTGGAGATCGATTACATAAGAAAACAAAAAGCCCCCCACAAACACATGGAAATTGAATAACACCCTCCTGAACAACCAATGTGTCAGAGAGGAAATTAAAGAAGAAATTAGACAGTTTCTACAAGTAAATGATAATGGCAGTACAACATACAGGAATCTATGGGACACAATGAAAGCAGTTCTATACAGGAAATTCGTAGCAGTGGATGCCCATATTAGGAAAACAGAGAGACCTCAAATAAATAACCTAATGCAGAACCTCAAGCTCCTAGAAAAAGAAGAACATAACAAACACAAAGCTCATACAAGAGATGAAATTATAAAGATTAGAGCAGAAATCAATGCAAGGGATACAAAAAGAGAATGATACAAAAAGATCAATGAATCAAAGAGTTGGTTTTTTGAAAGAATAAATAAAATTGATAAACCTTTAGCCAACCTTATCAAAAAAAGGAAAGAAAAGGCTTAAATCCATGCAATTAAGAACAAAAAAGGTGAAGTCACAACAGACCCAGCAGAAATCCACAGGATCATCAATACCTACTTTGAGAACTACTCTAATAAAATGGAAAACACGAAAGAAATTGACAGATTCCTAGATACATATGCATTGCCAAAGTTAAATAAGATATAGAAATTCTAAACACCCCAATTACAATGAGTGAAATTGAAAATGTAATAAAAACTTTATCAACAAAGTAAAGCCCAGGTCCTCATGGCTTCACTGCTGAATTCTACAATATATTTAAAGAACTATTGTGATTAATCTTTAAACTCATCAAGGAAATTGAAAGGGAACCAAGGCTGCCAAATTCATTCCTGGAAGCAAGTGTTACTTTGATTCCAAAACCAGGGAAAGACCTAACTAAAAAAAGAGAACTATAGGACGATCTCCCTAATGAACATAGATGAAAAATCCTCAACAAGATAGTGGCAAACAGAATACAGAGGGTCATCAAGAAGATCATACACCCTGACCAAGTCGGATTTATCCCAGGGATCCAAGGATGGTTCAACATATGTAAATCAATCAGTGTAATACACTATATTAACAGAGCCAAGGATGAAAACCATATGATCATCTCAATAGATGCAGAGAAGGCATTTGACAAAATCCAACACATATGCATGATAAAAAAAACCCTGCAGAAAATTGGAATAGATGGTTTATATCTCAAACTCATTAAGGCTATCTATGAAAAACCAACAGCCAACATCATGCTAAATGGTCAAAAACTAAAACTTTCATGCTAAAATCAGGAACAAGACAAGGATGCCCACTATCATCACTCTTGTTAAATATAGTCCTGGAAACATTAGACACAGGAATTAGGAAAGAGAAAGAAATAAAAGGAATAAAAATAAGAAAGGAAGAAGTGAAACTGTCATGATTTGTGGATGATATGATACTTTACATAGAAGACCCAAAATCTCTGCCAAAAGACTTCTAGACCTAATTGACAGATTCAATATAGTAGCTGGATACAAGGTCACCACTCAAAAAATAATAGCCTTCTTATACACAAATAACAGACTCACTGAGAGAGTAATTAGGGAAACAATTCCTTTTACAATAGCATCCAAAAAAAATTAAGTATCTAGGAATAAGTCTAACAAAGGATGCGAAAGACCTGTACACTGAAAACTACAGCATTCTGAAAAAAGAGATCGAAGAGGATATAAGAAAATGGAAAGACATCCCTTGCTCTTGGATAGGAAGAACCAATATCGTGGAAATGGCCATATTTCCAAAACCATTATATAGATTTAATGCAATCCCAAATGAAATTCCAACAATATGCTTCACAGAAGTAGAGAAACAATCCAAAAATTCATTTGCAATCAAAAGAGACCTAGAATAGCAAAAGCAATTCTACACAACAGACACATGGCAGGGACTATCAAAATCCCCAACTTGAAACTTTACTACAAAACCACTGTGATAAAAACAGCATGGTACTGGCAAAGAAACAGGCTTGACAAAGGAGACAACTACCCTCATTGGAGGAAAGATAGCCTATTTAATAAATGGTGTTGGAAAAACTGGATTTCAACCTGCCAAAGATTAAAACTAGACCCATATCTATTACCATGCACCAAACTAAGATCAAAGTGGATTAGAGATCTAAATATTAAAACAGAAACACTAAACTTGTGAGAAGATTAGTTAGCTAGGACTCTTGAAGACCTTAGCAAAGGAAAAGACTTCATGAACAAAACCTCAGTAGCATAGGAACTAGCACAATGAATCAACAACTGGGATCTCATGTTATTAAACACTTCTGCACTAGAAGAGAAGTCACCAACAGAGCTAAGAGATAATGTACAATGTGGAAAAAAAATTTAGCAGCTGTACCTCAGACAAAGGACTAATATCTAGAATATATAATAAGGTAAAAAAAATAGAACCCCAAAATTTAAAGACCCAATTCAAAAATGGGCATCTGAAATGACCAGACATTTCTCAAAGAAATGAAAGTAGCAAATAAGCATATGAAAACATGTTCGACATCATTGGTCATTGGAGAGATGCATGTGAAAACAACACTGAGATTCCACCTCACTCCAGAAAGAATGGCTACTAAAGAAATCAACTAATAACAAATGCTGGCAGGCGTGTAGGGAGAAAGGAACCCTTCTCCTTTGTTGGTGGGAGTACAGACTGGTGCAACCACTGTGGAAATCAGTATGGAAATACCTCAAAGAACTAGGACTAGAGGTCCCATTTCAACCAGCCACTCTCCTGTTGGGTATCTTCCCCAAAGAATTTAAAGAATCATACCACAGCTATATATGTGCACCTTTGTTTATTCTAACACAGTTCGTAATAGCTAAAGCTTGGAAAAAGCCCAAGTGCCCATCAACTGGAAATTGGATAACAAAGATGTGAGTTTTTTATAAAATGGAGTACTACTCAACCATAATGAATGAGAAACTAGAGACATTTATAGCTAAATGGATACATATTGAGGCCATCCTCTTAAGTGAAATAAATAGGACACACGTGTAAATACCAAATAGTTTCTCTAGTGTGAGAAGCTGAAATTGTAAATAAGGATTAAAATTATTAAAATAAATAATTTATAATTTGAAATAGGAAGAAAGTGTCCAAAGGTGTAGGGGAAGTCGAAGGGGAAGGGGAACAGAAAGAAGAGAAAGGACAAATTATGAGAAAAGAAAAAGATAGAAACAAAGTCTATGCAAATAAAGAAGGGTGAAGGGGGAAAATAGTGCACAGGTATTGGGGAAAAAATAAGAACCAAGATACATCATGTACAGGTACAAGCACCCAATTATAAATGTAAACATATTGTATCCCTAACATGTGCCAATAAAATATTTAAGCAAAAAAATAGCATTCCTATACATGAATAATAAACTCACTTAAAAAAAAAACCTTAGGGAAACAACACCTTTCACAATAGTGTCAAGAAAAATGTAATAGTTATGAGTCAATCTATTAAAGGAAATAAAAGACCTTTACATCAACAATCTGCAGTATTTTAAAAAAGGAGATTGAAGAGGATATCTGAAAATGCAAGGATATCCTGTGTTCTTGTGTAGACATAACCAATATAGTGAAAATGGTCATACTTCTGAGACTATTACACAAATTTAATGCAATCTGAAATCAAAATTCCAATAGCTTATTTCACAGAACAAGAGAAAACAATCCTAAAATTCAAATGAAAAAGAAGAGATCTAGAATAGGAAAAGCAGTTCTGGACAGCAAGTTCAAGGCAGGGGGCATCACAGTCCACAATTTGAACCTACACAATGAAGCCACCATGATAAAATAAAACAGTATGGTACTTGGAATAAAACAGATCTTAGGATCATTGTAATAGAATACAAGATGCACAGTGAACCCCAAACACACTAAGCTACCTTATCTTTGACAAAGGGGCCAAACACCTTCACTGGAAGAAAGCCTGATTAATAAATGGTGGTGGGAAAACTGATTTCAACATGATGAAGTCTCAACTTATCTTTCCCTATGCATTAAATTAAAATAGAAATAAATCAAAGATCCAAATATAAAAAGTGCAATGTAAGATAGAATGGGTGAGCATCTCAAACACGTAGGTATGGCTAGAACTTGAAGAAATAAACAACCATCACACACAAAATTCTGCAAAGAATCAATGCCTGGGATCACATCCAATTAAAAAGCTGCTGCACAGTGAAAGAAACCACAAACAGAGTGAAGAGACAACCCACAGAATGGGGAGAAAAATTTTGCCAGCTACTCCTTAAAGATCTAATATCTAAACTATATAAGGAACTTCAAAAAATTAGACCCCTCAAATGCAATTACTTACTCTAACAATGGACATCAGAAATGAATATAGATACTTTTCAGATGAGAAGTACAAACAACAATTAAATATATTAAATATGCTCAATATCACTGCTCATTTGAGAAATGCAAATTGAAACAACAGCAAGATTTCTCTATCACTCCCGAAAGAATAGCTATCATCAAGAAATCAACTAATGACCCCATTCAGTGTGCCACTCCCAGCCCAGAGGTAGGGGCTTCTGACCCACAATCCCAATGTTCTTGGCCCAGAGGAAGGAGTTTTTGGGCCAGCATCCAGCCCTCCACTCCTGGCCCAGAGGAAGGGGCATCCTGGCCACCATCTGTCCCACCACTCACAGCCCAGAGGAAAGGGCTTATGGGCTGCCTCTTGCCCCACTGCTCGCAGCCCACAGGAAGAGGCTTCTGAGCAGCCATCCCACCTCTCCCAGTTCAGAGGAGGTAAGCTGCATGGGAGACAACAGCACCGCCCCCGGCCAGGCAAAATGAGAAGACACATAAATAAGTCTCAAAACCAGACTTCCAGATCACCTACAGCAACCACAAAGGGAAATGAGATGGAACACTCTGATACTCAAGCACCTGGACCCACTGAACTGGCAACAAAAGGGGATCTCTAAAAAATGAAATCAGAAATAATTTTTCAGATAACAGCAGAAATTGTGCTCCTAGTGCAAGACATGATTAATCAATCTAGAGAGGAGCTGAGGAACATGATGGAATCCCAACATAGGAAAGAAATGGAATCCATAAAACAGATGCAAATAGATTTCCAGGAGATAAAAAAACTCCTTTGAAAGTCTACACAGCAGAATGAGCCAATGTGAGGACAGAATTTCAGATATAGAAGATAAGACTGCAATTAGTGACCAGGAAAAGAAAAATTACTTCAAAATTGTAGCAGAACATGAGAAATCCATCCAGCTGCTAGACAATGCAAAGAAGAATAACATAAGACTGATTGGAGTCAATGAAGAAACAGGAGAGAGAGCAGATGACATAAAAAACTCTTCACAGAAGTAATGGCAGAAAATGTCCCAAGCAGAGGAAAAGAACTTGACATACAGATAAGTGAGGCATATAGGACTCCAAATAGCCTTGATCAAAAAAAATCTACACATAGGCATATAATTGTTGAGATTCCAGAAACTCAACAGAAGAACAAAGTTCTGCAAGCAGTTAAGAGAAAAGCAACAAATCACATACAAAGGAAAGCCCATCAGAATCAAAGCAGACTTCTCAACACAAACCATCAAGGCAAGAAGAGCTTGGAGTACACATTCCAAGCCCTAAAAGAAAACAGCCTCCAACCCAGATTGATGTACCCTGAAAAACTATCTTTCAAAATGGATGGAGAAATAAGATACTTTCATGATAAAGAGCACCTTAGGAACTTTATGAATACCAAACCAGCACTCCAACAAATTTTAGAAAATATCCTAGGAACAGACATTGAGGATCACAACCTCAGGAAGCAAAGCAGAATGAACCCATCTGGCATAACAAGAAATTAAATGTAAAGGAGGAGAACCCAACAAAAAGAAAAACTCATGGCAATGACAAGTCAATACATTTCAGTTATAACCATCAAAATAAATGGTCTAAATTCACCAATCAAAAGAAATAGACTGGCAGAATGGGTCAAGAAGCAAAATCCAACAATATGCTGCATACAAGAAACACACTTAATTCTAAAGGAAACTCATAGACTGAAAGTTAAAGGGTGGAAAACAATACTCCATGTCACAGGAACCACAAAAAAGCAGGAGTAACTGCCCTCTTTGCAGATCAAGTAGATTTCAAACCAACACTGATTAAGAGAGATGAAGAAGGACACTACATCCTTGTAAAGGGAACGATCCAACAAGAAGAGATGACAATCATAAATATCTATGCACCAAACACTAGTGTGCCCAACTACATAAAACAAATACTAATGGACATGAAAAGTCATATATGCACTACTACAATTGTAGTGGGGGACCTCAACACCCCACTGTCAGAAATAGATAGATCAACTGCATGAAAAATAAATAATGAAGTACTAGAACTCAAACGAACTCTTGAACTAATGAACTTAACAGATGTTTACAGGTGTTCCACCCCTCAAAAGCAGAATTCACATTCTTCTCATCTGCACATGGGTGATTTTCCAAAACAGACTGCATACTTGCACACAGAACATGTTTAACTAAGTGCAAAGGTATTGAACTTATCCCATGTATATTATCAGACCATAGTGTGATGAAATTGGAGATCCATAGCAAAAGAAACTGGATAAACTTCATAAACAAGTGGAAATTGAACAACACACTCCTGAATTACCAATGGGTCACAGAGGAAATTGCAGAATAAATAGGAGAGTTTCATCAATTAAACAACAAGGACAATACAACATATCAGAATCTATGGGACACAATGAAAGCAGTCTCATGAGGGAAATTCATAGCAGTGAATATGCATATCAGGAAAACAGAGTGAGACCAATTAAACAACCTGGTGCTGAACCTCAAACTTCTAGAAAAAGAAGAGCAGGAGAAATCCAAAGCTCATCCAAGGGAGGAAATTATAAAGATCAGAGGAGAAATCGATGCAATGGCGACTAAGAGCATGATACAAAAAATCAATGAAGCCAAGAGTTGGTTCTTTGAAAGAATCAACAAAATTGACAAACCCTTAGTCAGCCTTGTCAGAAAAGGGAAAGAAAAGGCCCAAATCCATGCAATTAGGAATGAAAAGGGTGAAATTACAACAGTCCCAGCAGAAATCCAGAGGATCATCAATACCTACTTCCAGAACCTATATGCCAATAAGATGGAAAACACAGAAGAAATGGACAGATTCCTAGATACATATGAATTATCAAAGTTGAATGAAGAAGACCTAAAAATTCTGAACAACCCAATATCAACCAATGAAATTGAAAACATAATAAAAACACGTATCAACTATGAAAAGCCTGGGCACTGAAGGCTTCACTGCTGAATTCTACAAGACATTTAGAGAGGAACTACTGCCACTACTGTTTAAACTCTTCAATGAAATTGAAAGGGAAGCAATACTCCCAAATTCATTCCTGGAAGCAAGCATCACCTTGATCCCCAAAGCAGAGAAAGACCCAACTGAAAAAGAGAACTATAGGTCAATCTCACTAATGAACGTAGATGCAAAAATCCTTAAGAAGATACTTTCAAATAGAATGCAAAAGATCATCAAGAAGATCATACACTGTGCCCAAGTGAGATGCATCCCAGGGATTCAGGGATGGTTCAACATATGCAAATCAATCAATGTAATACATTATATCAATAGAGCCAAGGACAAAAACCATATGATTATCTCCATAGATGCAGAAAAACCATTTGACAAAATCCAACCTGCATTTATGATAAAAACTCTACAAAAATTGGAATAGATGGTCTCTACCTCAAACTGATAAAAGCCATCTATGAAAAACCAACAGCCAATATCATACTAAATGTTCAAAAACCAAAATCCTTCACACTAAAATTAGGAAGATGACAAGGATGTCCACTATCACCACTGTTGTTCAATATAGTTTTGGAAACATTAGCCACAGCTAGTAGACAAAGGAAAGAAATAAAAGAAATAAAGATAGGAAATGAAGAAGTCAAATTGTCATTAGTTGCAGACAATATGATACTGTATATAGAAGACCCCAAGAACTCCACCAAATGTCTTCTAGACTTAATAACCAAATTCAGGCAAGTAGCTTGTTACAAGGTCAACACACAAAAATCAATAGCTTTCCTCTACACGAATAACAGACTCACTGAGAGAGAGATAGGGCAAATAATTCCTTTCACAATAGCATCCAAAAACCTGAAATACCTAGGAATCAACCTAACAAAAGAAATCAAAGACCTCTTCTCTGAAAACTATAGCCCTCTGAAAAGAGAGACTGAAGATGATATCAGAAAATGGACAGACATGCCTTGCTCCTGGATAGTAAAGATTAATATAGTGAAAATGGCCATACTTTCAAAACTGGTATATAGATGCAATGCAGTTCCATTTGAGATCCCAGCAGCATTCACGCACCTTGAGAAAACAATCCAAAAATTTATTTGAAACAAGAAGAGACCCAGAATAGCAAAAGCAATTCTAGGTAACAGAGCCATGGCAGGGTTATCACAATCCTCACCTTGCAACTATACTACAAAGCTACAGTGATAAAATACAGCATGGTACTGGCAAAGAAACAGACTTGACGACCAATGGAACAGATTAGAAGATACAGAATCAATGGCAGACACACTCAGCCATCTCATCTTAGATAAAGGAGTCAAACACCCTCACTGGAGGAAAGATAGCCTCTTTAATAAATGGTGCTGGAAAAATTAGGTTTCAACTTCCCAAAGATTAAAACTAGACCTATATCTCTTACCATGCACTAAACCAAAATCAAAATGAAGTAAAGATCTAAATATTACAATAGAAACGGTGAACCAGCTGGAACAGAGGTTATGTAGAACTCTTGAAGACATTGGTGTAGGAAAAGATTTTATGAACAAAACCACAGTTGCCCGTGAACTAGCACAAAAAATCAACAAGTGGGATCTCTTATTAATAAAAAGCTTCTGCACAGCAAGAGAAACCACCAGCAGTGTGAAGAGACAACTCAAAATGTGGGATAAAATCTTCACCTGCTCTTCCTCAGACAAAAGTCTACTATCTCGAATCTGTAAAGAACTTAAAAAGATCAGACCTCCCAAATTTAAAGCTCCAGTCCAAAAATGGGCATCTGAAATGAACAGACATTTCTCAAACAAAGAAGTAGAAATAGCAAATAAATACATGAAAAAATGTTCAACATCACTGGTCAATAGAGATACAAATGAAAACAATGCTGAGATTCCACCTCACTCCAGAAAGAATGGCTGCTATCATGAAATCAACCAATAACAAATGCTGGTGGGGCTGTGGGAAAAAAGAAACCCTGCTCCACTCCTGGTGGGAATGTAGACTGGGGCAACCACTGTTTAAATCAGTATGGAGATACCTCAAAGAACTAGGACTGGAAGTTCCATTTGACCCTGCTATTCCCCTGCTGAGGATCTTCCCCAAAGAATTAAAAGAATCATACCACAGTGATATATGTGCACCCATGTTCATAGCAGCACAGTTTGTAATAGCTAAAACTTGGAAATAGCCCAAATGCCCATCAACTGGTGACTGGATAAAGAAAATTGGTTTTTTTTTTAATAATATGGAGTATTACTCAGCCATAAAAATTGAGAAATTAGAGACATTTATAGCTAAGTGGATGCACATTGAGGCGATACTCTTAAGTGAAATAAATAGGACACACATGTATAAATACCGAATAGTTTCTCTGTTGTGAGAAACTGAAAGTGTAAGTAAGGACTAAAGCATATAATAGATAATATGAAATAGGAAGAAAAGGGGAAGAGGGGAAAGGGAAGTGGGAGGGGTAGAGGAAAGGAAAGAAGGGAATGGAATTAATATGAGAAAATGGAAAAATGGAAACAAAATCTTTGTAAATAGGGAGGGATGGAGGGGTTAAAGGGAGGGCTGGGCAAGGGTGAAAAATAAGAACCAAGAGAGATTATGTAAAGGTGAAAATTTCCAATGATGAATGTCATTATATTGTATACCTAAATTGTAACAATTATTAGAATGAATAATCGATAATGCAAAATAGGAAGAAAAGGTGCAGAGCCGTGGGGTAGTGGGAGAGGCAGGGGAAAGGAAAGAAGGGAAAGGTAAAATGATGAGAAATGGAAAAAACGGAAATAAAATCTTTGTAAATAGGGAAGGATGGAGAGGCTGAAGGGAGGGCTAGGAATGGGGAAAAAAATAACCAAGATGCATCATGTAAAGGTACAAGTTCCCAATGAGAAATGTAATTGTGTTGTATACCTAAAATGTACCAATAAAAGAATTTAAGTAACAAAAAGTAACTAACGAATAATAAATGCTGGCAAGGGTGTGAGGAAGAAGGAATCCCTGTTCATTTTTGATGGAAGTGTAATTTGGTACAACTACTATGGAAATCATTATAGAGATTCCTCAAAAAACTGAAACCAGAGGTTCCATTTGACCCACCATTGCTCTTCCTATTTATCTTCCCAAAAGACTTTAAAGCATCATACCACAGTGATATACACATACCCATGTTTAGAGCAGCACAATTTGTAATAGCTCCATCTTGGAAATACCCGATATGTTCATCAACAGATGAATGTATAAAGAAAATGTGGTATTTATACACAAGGGAGTATTTCTCTGCCATAAAGTAGGATAAACTTTGAGTCATGGTTATATAAATGAATGTACCTTGAGACCATAATGACAAGTGAAATAAATCAGACACACAAGTTTAGATATCACATTGTTTTTTCTGTTTGAGAAACCCAAAGGGTAGATAAGGAGCAACACAGAGGATACATATGGGCAAGTAGGTAGAACCTATTCAAAGGGGAAAGAGAACAAAGTGGGAAGGGAAGGAATAAAAAGGAGATTTTTACAAAGAGAATAGAAGGGAACAAATGGAAACAATGCTTTTGTAAATGGGGAGGAGAAGAAGGGTTGAAGAGAGGGGAGTGGATTGGAAAAAATAAGACATTTTTGTGCAGGCACAAGTTAGCTGATGAATATGATCATTGTATGGCAAATATTTATTGAAATAAATTTTAAAATTTTTGTAATTATTAGTGCATCTTAATTGTACAAATTAGTTGATCTTTCTGTGAAAATTCTATACATGCATATATTGTGCTTTGATTGTATCCAACTTTTGCATTTACCTTCTTCTACCTTTTCCTCTCTCTTACCTCCTACTATCCCCTTCCCCTTCTGTAGTAGTCCCTCTTCTACTTTCAGACCATTCATTTTTCTAGTTTCTGTATATGAAAGAATGCCTGTGATACTTGTCTGTGTTTGTCTTATTTGATTACCTTGACAATCTCTAGCTGCATCCATTTTCCTGCAAATGACATTATTTCATTTTTATGGCTATTTATACTCCTTTCTCTATATATACTTTTTTTTGTAATTTCATCTCTTGAAAGACACTCTGATTCCATAACTTGGCTGTTGTAAACTGTGCTGTGATAGTGCTTGCGAGGTATATCTTTTCTATTTTGACTTTGTTCAGTGAAAGTAATTCTAATGACATTGAATTTTTTACTAGATACTCTACAGGTAACAAAGAATTGGCACAATGTTTTTCAAATGCTAAAAGAAAAGAACTTCCACTTGTAGATACCATAACTGGCAAAAAGAAAATTATCCTTGGGGAAGGTAATGAATAACAACAGAAGAATGAGAACCAGAGGAAATAAATTGTAAACCAGTAGTAATGGCACACTTAAATCATAACATATACTTAGTTACCATCAACCTAAATTATATAAATACTTCATTTAATGGGAAAAAATTCACAGATATGTTGCACCTGGGGTTGCACATTGCTGCTCTGCAGCCAACTAGAATTGTAAACTTAGCACCAGTAAAATTAAAGGAACAATTTTTAAAAGAGAAAACACTTTCCTTGTAAGAAGAAAAACTCAGAAGACAGGCAGCTACCCTGTGAGAGGCAGGGGGCCCTGGACTGGATACTTGAGGATCCTTGTCTTCAGCTTCCTTATTTTATGTGATAAAGACCCTCCCTCCCAGGTTCATACTCAGAACACGTCACAACTTTATTGGTTCTTTGGCCTGTCATAGATAGATCCCAGGCCATAGGACTCTAATAAGGGTGCCACCCCCTATGTACACATTGTTAGGTGGGCTTTTGTTTGTTTTCTTCTTGCCCACTTGTCCTTGTCAGGGCCTTATCTCTATTATTTATAGGTTGATTAGGAGGAGCCTTATATACAATGACACTTGCAGGTAGTATTGTGATGTGTGTGCTTCTAAGGTAGCAATATATTGGCTCGAGTGGGAATATGTTTTTTTTTCCCTTTAACTTAGCACCCTTCCCCCTTTTGTCTTCTTTGCATTTTATTGGAGGTGGGGAGGGGCCTGCTATGTTGGTTTCCAGAAACTGGTTTCTGAGCACCAGATTTCCCTATGCTGTGCTTGTCAGCCCTTCATCTTGTCTTAATTGCTCCTTCCAGGACAGTTTCAACTCTTTCTATTCAGGGTCTGCCAGAGAACCTACTTAGGCCCTTATTTTATTATTTCCCTGCCTACAAACCCCTTTCCCCTACAGATTAATTAAAAATGGATACAGCAACATATTGTTGACAAGAAATTCACTTCAAATACAATGTTTGAGATAGGTTAAAAGTAAAAGACTGAGGAAAGATATACCATGAAAGCATTAATAAAAATTCACTAAAGCGGATGTGCAAATGTGAATGAAGCCAATTTTAAAAATTTCAACATCATCATGTCTTCTGTTTGGGGCAGTATGCATCAGCTAATTTTTGCAGTCTATTGGGATTATAATCTCTTTCTTCCTTTACTAGTATCAGCATGATTTAGCCCTAATCCTTATCTTGGGAATCTGGATAGGAGATGGGTAGCTACTGAATGATGTTACTTGCCTGTAATGGTGAGGTTTCTGAAACATGAAGGAAGTGCCATCTCTTTGGGGGGGGGCTAGATTTATTGAGATGTAACTTACAAATAGAAAAGTTCAAACTCTTTAGAATACAGTTCTAGTTGCCACAAAATCATTTTTTAATCAACATCAAAATCATCCATCACCTTAAACAATTCTCTCATCTTTTTAATACTCACCATTTCATTATAATCTCAGCTCTACATCCACCAATATGTTTTCTGTTCCTATAATTTTGCCTTTTTGAAGATGTCATATAAAGCCTGGGGATGTATTTCGGTGGTACATTGCTTACATTGCATACACAAGGCCCTGAGTTTGATCACCACCACTTTAAAATTATTGAAATTATTGGGCCAGGGATTAAGCTCAGTGATGCCACACCTCCCATGCAAGTGCAAGGTCCTGAGTTTAATCCCCTGGGACTGGAAAAAAAATGAAATTATCACATAAATGAAATCATATAATATGCAACCTTTACAGTCTGATTTCATTTATTTTGCATAATCTATTTAAAATATTTCACTGCTATAGACTATAACAGGAGTTATTTCATTTTGAATGCCGAGTAATAATTATTCTATTAAATAGATATATAACATTATATTTATCTACTCACCAGTTGAATGACATGTGGATTATTTCTACAGTTTGGTGATTATGAACAGTCAGTATAAAATCAATTTTCAGAATTTTGTATGAACATTATATTTACATTTTCCCTTGGGTAAATTTCTAGGAATGGGATTGCTGGATCACATTGTATATTAAACTGTTAATCTATTCCTTTTCTCCAACTTTCTCTTTCTACCAGTAATGTATAAGATTCTGCATCCCTGCTAGTACTTGAACTTGTCAGTCTTTTGACTTTTAGTCATTTTAATAGATATTTAATGGTATGTCATTGTGATTCTTCTTTTTCTTGTTAATTGTAACCTTTTTTGAGACCTTATTGTATGTCAGACACAGACTCAACCTTTTATACATATCTTGTATTGGTCTTGTGGAAAACTAAATGCACCAGTTAAGGAAATGATTTTACTCAAGCTGTTGAAATAAGAAAAACATTCATTAATGAGGACCATGTCAGAGAAGGAAGGAGGATCTTAGTTTCATAAAAGCAGGTAAATTAAAGTTCACACAATTGTATAAGAGCAGTGAAGTTCTTTTTAGTTTGAATAAGCCTTTTCTGAAAATATAAATGATTATTCCTCTGGGAACAGATGGCTCAGTTAAAGTAGAACGTTACCATCTTTCATGTCAGTTGTATAAGTAAATGCTATTATCTTAGCCATATTTGGAGGAAATGGAGGCTCATGAATATTAACTAATCTTCCAAAGATTGTCCAGCTAGTAATTGGCTGAGCCTGTGTTAGACATACTTTTGAAGAGCAGAGGCTATATTTATGTCCTATTTCTGCAGAATCTTATGCAGTGCCTAGAATGTAAGAAGATCCCTGAACAAATATTAGTTCAATGAATACTAAAATGTCTGGCATTAAGTGATATACAGAATTGCAAACCATTTTATGTCTATACCAGAATATTTTAGACCTTCCTCTTAGGCACATTAACTTTTATTTCTTTTTTTCATTTTTTAAAAATTTCCTCTATAGCAAAATATTGTAAGGGTTATAAAAAAATCTGGTAGAAAGAATTGTTAGCATGCGAAAAAATTCTATTGGTCTGTAGGTTTTTTTCACTGCTTTTAGTTTTAATATCAAGTTGACTCTGGCCTATAGAATGAGTTGAGAATTATACTCTTTTCTTCAGTTACAGGTGTCTGTGTGTAGGTTTTGCTAATATTTGGTAGAGTTGTAACAAATATTTACATTTGTTCTAGAATCCATCATTGAAGCCATCTGGGCCTGTGATTTTATTTTACATTACTATTGATTTTAAGCATCTTATATTTGTTTACTATTCTATTTTATTTGGTGAAGTGTAATATCGGTGAGTGTTTGAAAGTGCTTTATACATCCTGGATACAAAATGTGTAGAAAACAATATACTGGGCTTGAAACCACTATCCCTAAAAACGTATGCTAGTGATAAGCAATATGACCAGCTAGAAGCTGCTGGTGCTCTTGATTCAAGCAACAAACCTGAAACAATAAATAAATCACTACATTTTGGTCAAAATTACTAAAATATGGCACTGGAGAGCCTCAAATGAACCAAAATTTTATATAGCACAGAAATCCAGGATGGCTACATAGATAATAGAAGGAAATGCTTTGCACAGCCTCTCCATCTCCTCAGGAGGGATTATCCTGAAATCAGGGAGGAGAACCATGAAAGAACTTCTCTGTCAAGAAAAAATTAATGAAAGGACCCCAGGTGACTACATCACCACTGTGGACACCCACACTCTTCACTACTGAAGATTCTTATAGTCTTTACAGTCTCTGATCTTAGCCTAGGGAAATCCCAAAGTCTACATGCTAAACTATCCCCATAGAATAAGCCTATACAGAGCCTGAACTATATTTAATATCCTATAGCTATTGCTACTACTGCTGCTCAATATCCTGGAGCTAGAGACACTGATAGAATGAGTTTTGCTGTGGGGTTGATATCATTTCATCCCTCTATCCCTGAGGCTCACCATTGGAACATACATACTGATTAAGGCATTGTCCTTGAGCAGAGCTCCTATTATTCTCTACTCTGAAAGCAAAGCTTCTGCAGGGCTGTTTTCCATCTCCCCTGTTCCAGTCACCTGTGCACTCTCTCCTTAGGTCTAAATGGGAGTGGTGCCCAAACCCTGTGGACCCAGAACCTTGAACTATTGGATTATTATTGCTGTCAGTACCCCAGATAGGTTAGCATTTTACTCTCAATGGGCATCAAGCCTCTGGCACACTAGAGCAGTTGCCTGCCACCCATTCCAGAGCTGAAGCAATGGTCTGCACTCTGGAAATTACAAGCCTACAGCACACCAGAGCTGTTCCACCTCCTAGCACCACAGGTAAAGTAGTGACCCACTATCAGGGGTCCAGAGGCTTCACTGACCTATTTACATGTGCATTATGTGACTAAGAAGAAAAAATGCTTTATTTCCTAGGGAATTAGAGCCTTATGTGAGCTGTGCCATCCTTCCCTCAAGGCCAAACAGCTGCAGTTCTACCTTAGTCAAATTCTCATGCCTGAAATGAAATAACAGACACCTACAATTTATTTATTTTTTATTTTATATTTTTGGTACCGGGGATTGAACTCGGGTCTTTTTACTTGCAGGGCAGGCAGTGGAAGACACCTACAATTTAAAGGGGAGATTTAGTTTGGTTCACACTTTCAGAGAAATTTCTGTCCATGGTTGGTAGGCTGAAATACAGAAATGGCAAAGTGGAAAGGCCTGGCATGAAGGAAAACTGTCCACATCATGGTAGCCAGTAAGCAGAAAGAAAAGATAGGAGTTGGGAAGTGAGATATTCCCTTTCAGGTCATGCCTACAGTGACCCACCTCTAACTAGGCTCCACCTTCTAACTGCAAGTGAGCTGTAGCACTTCCATAATCCAATCATATTCCAAAAGCCCCAACTCTGAGCACATGAGAGTTTGGGAGGACATTCTAGATCTAAATCATAGCATTCTACCCCTGGTCCACAAATTGTGTATGAGCAACTCTTTATGTAAAATGCTGTTATTCCAACTCTAAAATTTGGAAAGTTTTGACAGTTTCAGCATTGCTGAAAAGTACAAGTCCAATGTCTCTTGTGGATGGTCTCTCTAGAGGGAGACCAGAGACCCCGGAAAGCACTGACCTTTAAAGAAAGAAAAGGAGACAGCCTGGGGGATGAACAGCAGTTTATTCTCCTGACACTGTTTGACAATCACAAAGGAAAGAAGTAAGGCTTTTATACATGTAGGAAAGCAGCTTAGTTATTCTGGCTATTGTCTTTTTGATTTTAACCTCTGGAGTTAACCAGTGACTTTAAGTGACTCATAAAAGCTACAGGGGAATTTACAAGTCCCTCGTTTCCGTTCACCAAACCTATACATCTAAGAGCACACTGCAGCCCTCTTCTTATCAGATGGTATCAAGAAAGCAGGGTGACTTCAGCAGAAATCAAGCCCACTGGCCCACTGCAAACATCACAGGTGTACATAGTGAGTCATATCTCTCTCACCACCCGTAGAGTCATCGGGTCGCAGTCCTCTGACCCCGGACAGTGGTTACTAAGAAAACTAGGAAAATCTGTTTTTCTCCTATAAAACTTTTACAACATTTCTTAAAATTTCCTGGAATTCTTTTAACAAACAGACTTGTGGAAATTCCCAGAAATGACTTCTTAATTTTCTCAGTTATCTAACTTCTTGTGATCAATTCTTACAGCTAGATAACTAAATCCTACAATTTCCCACAGTCTCTGATGAGACTCAAGGCAAACTCTTAGCTATCAGTCCCTCTAAAAATAAAAAAGAAAGTTAAATACCGCTGTCTATGATGTACAATGGCACAAGATAAGCACTCCCATCCTGAAAAAGAGAGAAATAGAAGGATAGAAAGCAATGAGACAAAAACAAGACCAAAACCCAGCAAGGCAAATATTAAATCCTATAGAGCCATGTTCAGCACCTGGAACAAGCTGTGGTAGGATGAAATCTCTGGATTGCATGGGCCCCTGCTCCTATGCATTGCCACTTGTAGCCTACATGACCTCTCTTGGATCAGCTCCACTTACTGCCTGTGGCTTTCCTCCACAGAACTTTCACATGTGTGGCTTGTCCAACTTACTAGGTCTTCACTACACTTTTGGCTTCACTCTCACAGCTTTCCACACTGCCTTCTCAGGGATAAATTGCTGGCCTCCCAGACCTTGTCCTGAAATCTGGATGGATGCCTACCTGATCCCAAAACTCATATATTCTGCATGCCTGCAAAACCAGCACCATGTGAAAGATGGCAGTTCTGCCACTCACTTGAGAAGTACCCATGTCCCCTTTGATTATGGCTGCATGGACCTCTGAGTTTGTGAATGGCTGAGTACTGTGAAATAAATCTTTGGAAAACAATTTTTTAAGTGACCTTTCTGCAGCAGGATGCCCTGGGATTTTCTACTCAAAACAAAATCTTCCAATGGAGTTTGCCTTTATCCCTTTACACCCTTGAGACATTGAAGGGTAGGGTCTTGCTAACTCCTCAGAGACCCTCAGGCCATTTTTTTTTCTATTGTCCTAATGCAAAGCACTTGGTTCCATTTTAATTTTTTCAGCAACCAAGCTTTCCTCAGTCCCAAATTTTATAGGCCCTGACTTTACAGGTTCCAACTTTACAGGTGCTTCTTTTTTTAACTATCAACAAACTTTTTCAGCTCTACTTTTTGGTCCTGATTCTTGTGGTAGATATGTCTAAAAACAGCCTGTAGTACCCAAGGCACAGCTTGAATATTTTGCTGCTTTGAAATTTCCTCTGCCAGATTAATTATTCCACCACCCTTAATCTCAGTCTCCAGCAAAGTCTCAGAACATAGGCAAAATGTAGATATATTTTTTGCCACACATGATCTCAAGTCCAAATATCAGTGGAGTCCTTTATCCTTGAACCTGGCCTTTATTGTCTGCATTTCTATGAGCATTCAGGTCTTCTGTGTTCCTACCATAATCATATCAAGCTTGGCTAATAGCATTCTAGGGCTTCTCTAGCTGGTATCTCCAAACCTTTTCAAATTCCTCCCAAGAACTAGTTCCAAAAGCTTCTAAGTCACATGGTCAAGTAATATTCACAGCAACAACCTCATTTCTATAGTACCAAAATCTGTTTTAGTTGCTTTCTCAACACAGGGAAAATTACCTGACACACGACAGGTTTGTTTTGGCTCACTGTTTCAGAAGTTTCAATCCATGATTAACAGGTTCAGATAGAGAAAAACCATAAAGAAAGGCAGTGAGGAAAGATGCTCCCATTTGTTTGAAGGCAGTGAGGAAAGATGCTCCCATCATAGTGTCCAGGAAACAGAGAGAAAAGAGAGGAACTGGGGAGATAGGTATGCTTTTCCAGCTTTTCAACCCAGTGACTCACTTCTACCAAGGCCATATCTCTCAAAAGCAATGATAGCAAAAGCAAGACCCTACTTATGATCTAATTATGTTCCAAAAGCCCTACCTCTGAAAGCATGAGAATTTCAGGGGACACTCTAGATCTAAACCATAACAAACACCTTGCCTTTCTGGAACTTGATTAGTCCCCTGTAGTCCAAGAGACATCACCTCTCTGGGGAATAAAATCACTGCCCTGCTCCCTGCCTCCAGGGTAGAAAGCACAGCTGCATCTTGCTGCTGCAGCACTGGGCTTCACAGAATATAGGTTACTACTGTGTTCCCTCATCCCTGGGTTTAGAGTCACTATTGCATGGTGTATGATATCCAGAGACTGATATGCTGCTGAGAGAGGTTAGCACAATGGCCACCTGTTGATTCTGGATCCCAAATTGGAACTATACCCTGTTTCTCAAGGTCTGAGCCCCCTGAATACCCTCTTTTTTCCCAAGAACCATGCCACTACTGTGCCCTGACCCTCACAGTCACAGCCTCAGCTATGTACCATCTCCCTGGGCCTGGACTGCTGTGGTGTATCTCAGAGTGACATAACCTGATGTAATAGGAAAAATGTATGCATTCATGCCTTGAAGAGGGATCCTACGTATCAAATATCAGGTGCCATAGTAATTTTGCAAGACACAGCATAAAAACCTGGCTCCATAGCTTTTGTTCCTACCTCCACAATAAGACTTGATCCTACTGCTACTGTGGCTGCCTGTGATCTGTGTGACAAAACTCAGCTCAAACTCCTCACTGTGTGGAAGGCAAGAGCAGTATTCTTTTTTTTTTTTTTTTTTTTTTTTTTTGGTGTGGCTGTTATGCTTTTAATGGAGGGAGGTATAAAATACACCAATTCAAAAGAATGTTTTACATACTCATTAGCATGTTGAATAATGTAAATCACATTTTGATGGTAGAAAATGTGTGTTAGATCTCAAAAATGAAACTACAAAGTTTGCTGCAACTAAGATACTAGAAAGGCCCTGTAAGTTGTTTTTACCCATCACCTTTATTATATTTCTCAGTGGTATCTGGAAGGATTACAAAGAGAGGCTCTTTTTAGCTGTGGCTCAAAGAATTATAGAGAAGCTATATGACAGTGTCACTGTGAGACTGATATTTCCCTCAAAGTATTTCCAGTAACACGGGCAATTAAGAGGCTTGATAGTTTTGAAGCCTGAAGTCAGCTAAGATCTCACAATTGTAAAACCTACTCATCTACAGAGAAATGTTTAAATGACTTTAAGGATATGGAGAAAACAACCAATGGTTTCATCCATAAAGCTTCAGTAAGCACTCCAAGGCACAAGTGTTGAAACTGCCTGTCCACTAAAATGCCACTGGATTGTACTTTCAGAGGTACAGAAATGCTGTGTTTTCATTAATAGGACACTGACCACTCCTAGTCAAAAGCACCAGATGTTAAGCTCAGGTTTCAATTACACAGGATGCACCAGAAATCCCTAAGGTGGTGTATAGTTCAAGTACTATATTTCTAGCTAGGACTCTTTAGAGCCTGTAGGTGTGTAGAACATTGAAAAAGAGGTTGGGTTTGTACAAACCTGAAAATGTTTTTGAAAGAAAAGAGTCCTCTAAGGGCTCACTGGAAAATTCAGTAACAGAGAAAGGGATAAAGGCAAAATTTGCATTTGATGAATTTCTTTCCAGTGAAGAAAAAAATAATGTAAGGCTGACATGTAGGCTAAAATGTTTGGCAGTTAATGTCACACATAGCCAAGATTACTAATACATGTTGTGGTAAGGAAAAAACACCACTATGTTGATAGGGTTAACTTTTGTGTGCAACAGGCTGTATCAGAATAATCATTTCAGACCACTAACCCAAGAAAACCCACAGCAAGAGAAGCATGTCAAGGGCCATTAAAAGGCTCAGTAGTCTGCTAGCATTAGAATGCTGAACACATGTGGGTTATGGAAACATTTCACTCTGGGGACTACAGTGTTTATGTACTTCCATTAATAACCCAATCTCAAGCCATGGAAGCTGGGGAGAGACCTGTCCCCTATAACCCTGCCTTTCTAATGTGGGGGCAAATTCATACTTTCCTAAGAAGAACAGAATCACCTCAGCATCAACAAATAGTCCCTTTCTGTAACAAAGTGTCCCATAATTTGATAAAGTCTCTTGGCTAGTCCAAATTCAGGCAGAAAAGGTACTAAGCCGGCTGGTTAGACCCAGGAACACGATGGAGAAGCAGCCACAGCTCACAGATGAGGTGATCTGCAGAGAAGCTCTGGAGTTGCAGTCCCCTCCTTCACATCTGTAGAGGAGTTCAATACAACCACTTGTCTTTATCAACTTTAAGCTGCATACAGGCAAAGAGATCAAAAAGAGCTGGGAGGCCATATTGGTCTGGGGGAAAGTTACGTTCCTCTTGTAGGGGTGAATTAAGAAATACTTCCTGGGCCTTCTTTCAAAGGAGCCACTTGTCTTCAGAGGACTGGCTGAGGCTCCCCACCTTCTTTCCAGGCAAGACCCAGTCAACAGTGTTAAAGGAGCACCAGGAAGTGGTCATGGGGCTTTTAAGGTTTTGTTTGCCAGCCTTGTCTTCGGTATTTGGCACGTTCTTGGGGTTCCCTTATTTGCGTGAGGACCTGATAAGCCACTCTGACAAGGAGCTGTTTTATAGGATCTGGAAGGAATCAGTAGTTCTAGAAGGACCAAATGCCTTTGGTGCCTTAGCTTGTTCTGTTATCTCTTTTCTAGAAGGACAGAGCCACGAATCGATGGACTCTATGATTTTCAGGCTCAGATTTGACTTCCACAGGCATCCCATTTTCATCCTTTCCCTCCTTCAGAAGCCATCGACACAGAGCTTCCTTCTCACAATTCTTATCACATACACAGTCTGCAAAGCTTGTGCAGGGCTTGTTGGCTTTGCACACTTCTACTTTGTATGGCTCCTGATGGTTCTGGACAAGCCAATCTTTAGTAATCATGCTGGTGGTGGACAGTGATTTCTTGGCCTCCAAGTGGTCATTCAGGCACTTCAGATTTCCCAGTTTTTCAATTTCCACACCTCTGGGCTGGTTGCCCTGACAGTCGGTACAGGAGTCAGGCTGGGCAAGCCAATCGCTCATGCTGTAGGGCTCCTGGAACACTGGGAACAGGAGCTTAAACTTCTCACTGGCTTCATGCTGCCATTCTCAGGCTTCTCCAGCTTGAAGGGCTCCTGGGGAGTGGCCAACCAATTAGACAGACCCAAGTCATCTTGGTCAAGATTCTCTAGATTGCTAACCTTCTCAACTTTAATGGAGAAGGAATTGGTGGTAGTATGGCTCATATGCTTTGAGGAACTTGGTTTTTCCAGGAACTTCTTGTTGCTGACTCTTGAGCAGCCAGTTTTCTAAGCCCTGTAGGTTGCCACAGACATCACTGAAGACACTGCAGTCTCTGGTAGATGTCTGGCTGTTCTCCAAGCTCCATTTCTGCCTCAGTCAGTCATGGGGATTGGTGCTGGGCATGAAAGGAGCCTTGGAACTGCTGGCAGGTTTGCTTCTAAGAAGCCACTCACTGAGAGGTACAGCCATACTGCTGGGTGCCAACTTCTGCTGTTCACATTGTCTAGAGCCATTTTGCTCTGGCATTGGAATGTGACCTCTTTTCTCTAGGAAGGACCCAGGGCTTGCTAAACTAGCATGAGCCATCAGGTGCTTAGGGATTTGAATAGTCTTAAGGGACTCAAATGTGGTGATGGTCTGGTGCAGAATGGTTGTGTTGGCTTTGAAGAGCAGGACAGTTGAATCTTCAGGGTTAAGGTTCAAACTGCCCAGTCTCTCCAGGCACACAGAGACTTGAGTGGCTAGATCTTTGCTTTGAGTACTCTTCAGTTGATGAATAAGACAATTGAACTAGCCCAAGAGCTAGTAGGGCTGCTGGGCCTGGGCCTGGGCCTGCAGTGTCTCCTCTTTAAGCTGATGGATAAGGTCTACCTGCTCATACAGCCTCACCTCTCAGCTCCAAAGGCATTCCAGGTGGCAGCTTATGCAGCTGTGGATCTGAGCTTTCACCTCTCACAAGTTATCTTTAATTTGCTGTTCGGCCCAGAGAACTCCACCAATACCAAGCTCCAAGTCCCTCCTCGTATCGCTACACCTCAAAAGAGGTTCTCAGATACTGGCACAGCTGCTCTGGTCCAGGGTGGTGTTCATCTTGCTCACTGTTCCTGGCAAGGCCAGCCGGACCGCGGCATGATGGTTCAAAAATTAGAAAATGGACTTCAAGTGAGGCCAGGTTCTACTTGAGGAGCAGTGGGGCCGCGTGGTGCCTGTGATGGCACTGATGCCTGTGCCAAGAACAGTATTCTTAAAGCTCTTGCTTTAGGAATGTATGGAGTCACCATCTGTGCCAAATACTACTGCTACCACCTATATGTTGAGATACAACAGATACCACTGGAGAAGTTGGACATAGCACTTAGGCCAGACAGATCTAGAGCTATGTTATCCTGTTCAAACACTATCCTCAGGTTCATTTAAAGGTAAAAGCTTTCCCTCACAAAATATATTCTTTAAAGTATGAAAGAGGTGACTACGATCAGGTGCACAGACATAAATACATGAACACAGAAACATAAAACAGCAAAGAAAACATGCCACTTCCAAAGGAACAGTATAATTTGCCAATAACTGGCCCCCCCAATGGAAATTAATGAATTGCTTAGAAAGAAATTAAAACTAATGGTATATAGGAAAAACTAATATTATATAAGGAAATTAGGCAAGATATAAGACAATATAAATGGACATGATAAATTTTTTGAAAAGGCACATTATGGGAGTGTATAACAGTCACATTTACTTTTTAGGAGTAGTTCTATTGATGAATTATTAATTTTAATTTTATGGGTTTTATATTAAACAATGTGTACTTAACAGGAAAATAAAATATCAATAAATTGAAATATTAAATTTTTAATATGCAATGAGTGTGTAGAATAAGCATCAGCATTTTCTGTTTTTGAAAAGTTTAAATTCATTTTATTTGAATTTTGAAAAATTATTTCATATGCATATATTTAATACCAATTTCACTCTTATTTTAGTTAATGAAATCTAATAAGCTGTACATGATGTACTTTACCTTTCATTTTCACTTTCCATTCAATCATAAAGATGTTCATAGACCTATACTTATAATGTTGATGTGTTCTTTTAATACATGCATTGAAATCTTTACATTGACAACCTATTTTTGAACCAATAGTGACAGAGATGTAAGCCTTGTATTGTTTTTGCTTTTACGCACTTGATGCCACTTACCATTCTTAAATATCTTCCTTATATTCATGTTTCCATATTCTTCTTGTTATTTTAGTTGTCTTATGTCCTAGAAGTAGAGTTGCTGAATCAAATGGTATGTCATATTACATTTGAACAATTTGAGACACTGCTTTCAAAATCTTGGACTACCTTATACTCTGATCAGCAGTTCATGGAAGAGTAGGTTTTCTATTTCCTTTTCAACTCCGGACATTGTCAGACTTTTGAAGTTTTGCAGATTTCCTGGACAAAATATTGAGTACAGCTGCTTCAGTTTTCACTTCATATTTCCTTAAGTATATTAATCATTTGCCTGTCTTTTATGTATTTAATATGCACATTTGCTAAATATTTACAGTATGAGTATCTGTCTTTCTATAGCTGTTTGCTATGATCCCCTCCAGTATTAGGAATGTTAAGACAGCTTTCTTGTATGTGCTAAAAATATTTATCAAGGGCTTTTTTGCTGTTTGTTGTGAAGGTTTTTAATTTTTTTCCTTAAATTCTTTTATTGGTACATTTTAGGTATACAATACAGTTACATTTATCATCAGGAACTTGTACCTTTACATGATGTATCTTGGTTCTTATTTTTCCCCATTCCCCTACCTTTCCTTCAACCCCTCCACCCCTCACTATTTACAAAGACTTTGTTTCCATTTTTTCCTTTTCTCATATTTTTCCTTTCCCTTCTTTCCTTTCCCCATCTCTCCCACTTTCCCTACCCCTTTGGAACTTTCCTTCCTATTTCACATTATCAATTATTCATTTTAATCCTTATTTATACTTTCAGTTTCTTACACTACAGAAACTATTTGGTATTTACACATGTGTGTCCTATTTATTTCACTTAAGATTATGGCCTCAATGTTCATCCATTTAGCTATAAATGTCTCTAGTTTCTCAGTCTTTGTGGCTGAATAGTACTTTGTTTTATTAAAAAAAAAAATACATCCTCTTTATCCAGTATCCAGGTGATGGGCAATTGGGGTGTTTCCAAGCTTTAACTATTACAAACTGTGCTGCTATAAACATGGGTGTGCACAAATCACTGTGGTATGGTTCTTTTAACTCTTTTGGGAAGATAGCCAGCAGAGGAATAGCTGGGTCAAATGGGGCATATAATCCTAGTTTTTTGAGGTATTGAAATACAGATTTCCACAGTGATTGCACCAGTCTGCACTCCCACCAACAATGGAGAAGGGTTCCTTTCTCCCCACAACCCTGCCAATATTTGTTATTGGTTGATTTCCTGATAGCAGCCATTCTTTCTGGGGTGAGGTGGAATCTCAGCATCGTTTTCATCTGCATCTTTAGAATTACCAGTGATGTTGAACATTTTTTCCTATGTTTATTTGCTGCTTTTTCTTCTTTGTCTGAGAAATGTCTATTCATTTCAGATCCCCATTTTTTAATTGGGTCTTTAAATTTGGGGGAGGCTGATTTTTTAAAGTTCTTTATATATTCTAGATAGTAGACCTTTGTCTGAGGTACAGCTAGTAAAAACTTTTTCCCACATTGTGGGTTGTCTCTTAGGTCTGTTGAAGGTTTCTCTTGCAGTGCAGAAGCTTTTTAATAAGTGAGATCCCAGTTGTTGATTCTTTCTGCTATATTCCATGCTACTGAGGTTTTGTTCATAGTCTTTTCCTATGTCAACATCTTCAAGAATTCTACATAACTTATGTTCCAGCAAGTTTAGTGTTTGTGTTTTAATATTTAGAACTTTAATCCTCTTCAGTCTTAGTTTAGTGCATGGTGATAGATATGGATCTAGTTTTAATCTTTGGCAGGTTGAAATCCAGTTTTTCCATTACCATTTATTAAACAGGCTATCTTTCCTTCAGTGAGGATGGTTGGCTCCTTTGTCAAAGATGAGGTAGCTGAGTATGTCTGGAGTTGCTTCTGCATCTTCTAATCTATTCCACTGATCCTCAGGTCTGTTTCTTTGCCAGTACCATGCTGGTTTTATCACAGTGGCTTCGTAGTATAGTTTCAAGTTGGGGGTTGTGATACCCCCTACCATGTCTTGTTGTTTACAATTGCTTTTGCTATTCTAGGTCTCTTCTGGTTCCAAATGAATTTTTGGATTGTTTTCTCTAGTTCTGTGGAAGATACTGTTAGAATTTCAATCAGCATTTCATTGAATCTATAACAGTTTTGGAAGTATGTCCATTTTCACTATATTGGTTCTTCTGGGCCGGGGATTTAGCTTAGCGGTGCCACTGCCTGTTCCAAAAGGGCAAGGACCCAAGTTCAATCCCCGGTACCAAAAAAAAAAACAAAAACACAGCCACTATATTGGTTCTTCCTACCCAGGAAAAAGGGATGTCTTTCCATTTTCTTATATCCTCTTCAATCTCTTTTTTCAGAGTGCTGTAGTTTTCAATGTAGAGGCCTTTTGCTTCCTTTGTTAGATTGATTCACAGATATTTCATTTTTTTCAATGCTTTTGTGAAAGGAATTGTTTCCCTAATTTCTCTCTCAGTGATTCTATTATTTGTTTACAAGAAGGCTATTGATTTTTGAGTGTTGACCTTGTGTCCAGCTACTTTAATGAATATGTCAATTAAATCTAGAAGTCTTTTGGCAGAGTTTTTTGGGTTTTCTTGTAGAGTATCATAAAGTCAGGAAATAATGACAGGTTAACTTCTTCCTTTCGTATCTTTATTCCTTTTATTTCTTTCTCTTGTCTAATTCCTGTGGCTAATGTTTCCAGAACTATATTGAACAGGAGTGGTGATAGTGGGCATCCTTGTCTTTTTCCTGACTTTAGCATGAAAGTTTTCAGTTTTTGACCATTTAGTATGATACTGGCTGTATATTTTTCATAGATAGCCTTAATCAGGTTAAGAAAAAGATAATCTATTCCAATTTTCTCTAGGGTTTTTATCATGAATGGTTGTTGAATTTTGTTGAATGCTTTTTCTGCATCTATTGAGATGATCATATGATTTTTTCCTTGGCTCTGTTAATATAGCGTATTATATTTATTGAATTACATATTTTGAATCATGCTTGCATCCCTGGGATAAATCCGACTTGGTCAGCATGTATGATCTTCTTGATGACCCTCTGCATTCTGTTTGCCAGTATCTTGTTGAGGATTTTTGCATCTATGCTCATCAGGAAGATAGGCCTGTAGTTCTCTTTTTTTGGTTGGGTCTCTCCCTGGTTTTGGAATCAAAGTAACACTTGCTTCCAGGAATGAATTTGGAAGTATTGCTTCCCTTTCAATTTCATGGAAGAATTTAAAGAGTAGTGGTGATAGTTTTTCTCCAAATGTCTTGTAGAATTCAGCAGAGAAGTAACATGGGCTTTTCTTTGTTGGAAAATTTTTCATTGCGTTTTCAATTTCACTGATTTTAATTGGGGTTTTTAGAATTTTTATGTCTTTTTCATTCAACATTGGTAATTCATATGTATCTAGAAATATGTCCATTTCTTCTGTTTTCCATTTCATTAGAGTACAGGTTCTTGAAGTAGGTATTGATGATCCTCTGGATTTTGCTGAATCTGTTTTAACTTCACCTTTTTCATTCTTAATTGCATGGATTTGAGCCTTTTATTTCCTGTTTTGATAAGGTTAGCTAAGGGTTTATTGATTTTATTTATTCTTTCAAAAAACCAACTCTTCATTGATTTTTTAAAATTAATTTTCTTGGTACATTTTAGGTATACAATATAATGACATTCATCATTGGAAATTTGCAACTTTACATAATCTCTCTTGGTTCTTATTTTTTCCCCATTCCCCTGCCTCCCTTCAACCCCTTCATCCCTCCCTATTCAACCATAAAAAATGAGAAATTAGAGACATTTATAGCTGAATTGATGGACATTGAGTTGATACTCTTAAGTGAAATAAATAGGACACACATGTGTAAATACCAAATAGTTTCTGTAGTGTGAGAAACTGAAAGTGCAAATAAGGACTAAAAGGTATAATAGATAATGTGAAATAGGAAGAAAAGGGGCAAAGGGGAAGTGGGAGGGGTAGGGAAAAGGAAAGAAGGGAGTGGAATTAATAGAAAATGGAAACAAAGATTCATTGATTTTTTTGTATCATTCTCTTAGTCTCCATTGCATTGATTACTGCTCTTATCTTTAGTATTTACTGTCTTCTATGAGCTTTGGATTTGTCATGCTCTTCTTTTTCTAGGAGGTTGAAGTTCAGCATCATGTTGTTTATTTGACTTCTCTCTTTTTTCCTAGTATGGACATTCACTGCTATTTATTTCCCCCATGGAACTGCTTTCACTGTGTCCCATGGATTCCTGTATGTTGTACTGGCATTATCATTTACTTGTAGAAACTGTCTAATTTCTTCTTTAATTTCCTCTGTGGTCCATTGGTTGTTCAAAATTGTGTTATTCAGTTTCCATGTGTTTGTGCAGGTATTTCAGTTTGTTATGCTATTGATCTCCAATTTTATTGCACTATTGTATGACATTATACAGGGGGTAACTTCAATTCCTTTGCATTTACTTAAAAATGTCGTATGAGCTAGCATGTGGTCTATTTTGGAGAATGACCTGTGTGCAGCTGAAAAGAATGTATATTCTGATTTTGTGGGGTGGCACACTCTGTAGACATCTAATAAGGCCATTTGTTCAAAAGCTTGGTTTAAGGCTGGGGATTTAGCTCAGTGTTTCCGCCGCCTGCCTTGCAAGCACAAGGACCCAAGTTTGATCCCCGGCACCCAAAAAAAAAAAAAGCTTGGTTTAGTTCTAGTATTTCATTGTTGATTTTTTTTGTCTAGATGATCTATTTGTGACAGTAGGGTATTGAGGTCCCCCACTACAAGTTTATTAGTGCTTATTTGGTTTTTTGTGTCTATTAATATTTATTTTGTATAATGGGGGCATTAGTATTTGGCACATGTACATTTATGATTGTCATCTCTTCCTCTTGGATTCTTCCCTTTACAAGTACATAGTGACCTTCTTTGTCTCTCTTCATTAGTTTTGGTTTGAAATCTACTTTTTCTGCAAATAAGATTGCTACCCCTGATTTTTTCCATGTTCCTGTCTCATGGAGAACTGTTTTCCATCCTTTTACTTTCAGTCAATGAATTTTTTTGAATTCGGTTTGTTTCTTATATACAGCATATTGTTGGATTTTGCTTCTTAATCCATTCTGCTAGTCTATTTCTTTTGATTGGTGAATTGAGGCCATTAACATCAATAGTTATAATTGATAAATATTGATTCATCCTTGTCATGATGTTTTACTGTTGATGTCTCTTTTATTTTTCATTTCTCCCCCTTTCCCTTTAGTTTCTTGCCTTGCCTGCTGGCTTCACTCTCTTGGGCCTCAAGGAGTTGTGACCTTCATTGTTCTTTTCTACTATATTGTTTAAAATTGTTTGGAGTGGTGATTTGGTATTCATGAAGTTTCTCAGGTGTCTTTTGTTGTGGAAGTATCTAATTTCCCCACCAATTTTGAAAGATAGTTTTGCAGGATACAGCAGTCTAGGTTGGAAGTGATTTTCTTTTAGGACTTGAAATATGTCACTCCAGGCTCTTCTGGCCTTGAGGGTTTGTGTTGAGACATCTGCTGTGATTCTGATGGGCTTTCCTTTGTAGGTGATTGTTTCTTTTCTTTAACTGTTTGTAGAAGTTTGTTCTTCTGTTGGGTTTCTGGGATCTTGACTATTATATGTCCAGGTGTAGATTTTTTTCTGATTGTGGCTAGTTGGAGTTCTATATGCCTCACTTATCTGTATGTCCAGTTCTCTACCTCTGTCTGGGAAATTTTCTACTATTACTTCTGTGAATAGTTTTTTTATGCCAATTGTACTTTCTCCTGTTTTTTCATGGACTCCTATCAGTCTTATGTTATTCTTCTTTGTATCATCTAGCAGCTGCTGGATTGATTTCTCATGGTCCATTGCTATTTTTAAGAAATCTCTGTTTTCATGGTCACTAACTACAATCTTGTCTTCTATATCTGATATTCTATCTTCACATTCGCTCCTCCATTAATGGAGATTTTAATCTCCTAGATATTTGTTTGAATCTTTTTCATGAATTCCATTTCTTTCTTGTGTTGGGCATTCATGGTTTCCATTTCTTTCCTATGCTGGGCAATCATGGCTTTCAGCATGGTTCTGAGCTCATCTATTTTTTTATCTGTTTCTGTTCTAGAGCCTCTAATCATGTCTTTCACTATGCTCACCATCTATGTAGTTATCTGGGAAATTATGTCTGTTTCGAATTTTTCTAGAGCCTCATTCATCTGTTTTGTTGCTTCCTGTGCTACAAGTTCAGTGTGTCCATGTGGTTGATTATCAGATTTTTCCACCTTGTCTCTCCCAGAATTTGCCTTTGGTGAGCTGAAAGTCTGGGTTTGTGCCTTGCTAAGGTGTCTTCTCATTTCTAATTTTGTTGGTGGTACTGTTTTTGCTTTAATTCCTGTGCTAATACTTCAATATTTTTTATTGTGAGTATCTTTATTACTTGTGTTTAGAGCCCTTATGGATTGATTGCTTCTTAGAGATATCTTCCAGGCATAGCTGGTCTTTTCAGGCTTTGAGTCTCTAATGACTCTTAGGCAATCTCATTTTCAGTATACCAGGGAGGACAACTGATTAGATCAATCACAACACCTTAGCCCAATTGATACAATCAGCATCAACAGTAGCATCAAACACAGCTTAGAAAATGACAATTTGTGGTAACAGTTAATCTGTCACCTTTAATTGCAGGTTAGATCAAAATCCAAGGCCATTCCAAACTTTGTTTGTAGTAAATAAACCCTTCAATACAGCAAATTTACACTTTGGGAAAAATATTTAGAAAGGGTTGGGAAGGGAGGGATAGAGAGATAGAAGGAGAGGAAAATGTTAGGAATGAGGCTAGAGGACATGGGAAGATCACGCAAATTGTGGGAAACTGTTGAAGACTGGAGTGCAAGACAGAGCAACAGAGACAAGAACAGAACAAACTGACAATAGGGAAGCTAGAAATTTTATTCACCATCCTAAAATAATAGTGACAGTCGAGAGTGCAGAGAGAGAAAAACAATTCAAAATGGGATAGGAACAGGAACAAAGAGGGAGAGAAATACAAAGCAACAAGGGAGAGAGAGAGAAAAAAAGGAAAGAAAAAAATATATATATTAGAAAAAGAAAAGGATCTCCCTTGGTATATGTCTCTGCTCTCCTGGTAGACAATGCGGGCAGCAGTGTACAGGTCTAAGTTAATTAGTCTCAGCAAGCCAGCTGTAGTCTACTGAGATTCAGGCTGATTTCTGGCTGCAAGACCCAAGTTGAAGTCCATGTCCTTCTGCAGGCTTGAACTCTGCAAGTTTCTACAGCAGGATCCAGCTGACCTTCCCCCTAAGTGAGTCTGGGTTTCTATGGGAGGTTCTGATCCCACCAACTTACCAACCAAGATGTTCCAGTGTGCCTTGATTGAGGATATTTTCTTCAATTTCCCAGTGGGCTACAATTTTCATTGGTTGTTCAGAAGAATGTTATATAATTTCCATGTGTTTATGGACTTTTTGTGGTTTCTTTTGCTGTTGATTTCAAATTTCATTGCACTGTAGTCAGATAGTTTGCATGGGATAATTTCAATTACTTTGTATTTACTTAAGCATGTTTTATGGGATAGTATGTGGTCTCTTTGGGAGAACATCCAATTTGCAGCTGAGAAGCATATGTATTCTGATGTGGGGTGGAACACTGTAGACATCCAGTAATTACATTTTTTCACGAGTTTGGTTCAGTTCAGATATTTCTTTGTTGATGTTTCATGTAGTTGATCTATTTGCTATAATGGCGTATTAAGGTCCCCCATTACAATCGTATTAGTGTTTCTTTCGTTTTTCCTTTTTTTTTTTGTATTAAATTCTTTTATTGGTATGTTGTAGGTATACAACACAATTACATTTCTCATTGGGAATTGTACCTTTATATAATGCATCTTGGTTCTTATTTTTTCCCCATTCCTAGCCCTCCCTTCACCCCCTCCACCCTTCCCTATTTACAAAGACTTTATTTCCATTTTTTCCATTTCTCATCATTTTTCCTTTCCCTTCTTTCCTTTCCCCTGTGCCTCCCACTACCCCTACCCCTTTGGACCTTTTCTTCCTATTTTACATTATCAATTATTCACTCTAATAATTGGTACATTTCAGGTATACAATCTAATGACATTCATCATTGGAAATTTGCAACTTTACATAGTCTCTCTTGGTTCCTATTTTTCACCCTTGCCCAGCCCTCCCTTCAACCCCTCCAGTCCTCCCTATTTACAAAGATTTTGTTCCTATTTTTCCATTTTCTCATATTAATCCCATTCCCTTCTATCCTTTCCCCTAGCCCTCCCACTTCCTTCCCCTTTGCCCCTTTTCTTCCTATTTCACATTACCTATTATACATTTCATCCTTAATTACACTTTCACTTTCTCACACTAGAGAAACTATTCGGTATTCACACATGTGTGTCCTATTTATTTCACTTAAGAGTATTGCTTCAATGTGCATCCACTTAGCTATAAATATCTCTAATTTCTCATTTTTTATGGCTGAGTAGTACTCCATTTTATAAAAAACCCACATTTTCTTGATCCAGTCTCCAGTTGAAAGGCAACTGGGCTGTTTCCAAGTTTTAGCTATTACAAACTGTGCTGCTATGAACATGGGTGCACATATATCACGGTGGTATGATTCTTTTAATTCTTTGGGGAAGATCCCCAGCAGTGGAATAGGGGGGTCAAATGGGATTTCAACTCCTAGTTCTTTGAGGTATCTCCATACTGATTTCCACAGTGCTTGCACCAGTCTACACTCCCACCGGAAGTGGAGCAGGGTTCCTCTTTCCCCAAAGCCCTGCCAGCATTTGTTATTGGTTGATTTCATGATAGCAGCCATTCTTTCTGGAGTGAAGTGGAATCTCAGCGTTGCTTTCATTTGCATCTCTCGAATGACCAGAGATGTTGAATATTTTTTCATGCATTTATTTGCTATTCCTACTTCTTCGTCTGAGAAATGTCTGTTCATTTCAGATGCCCATTTTTGGATTGGGTCTTTAAATTTGGGAGGTGTGATCTTTTTAAGTTCTTTATAGATTCGAGATAGTAGACCTTTGTCTGAGGAAGAGCAGGTGAAGATTTTTTCCCACATTGTGGGGTGTCTCTTCACACTGTTGGTGGTTTCTCTTGCTGTGCAGAAGCCTTTTAATAAGAAGAGATCCCATTTGTTGATTGTTTGTGCTAGTTCCCGGGCAACTGAGGTTTTGTTCATAAAATCTTTTCCTACACCAATGTCTTCAAGGGTTCTACCTAACCTCTGTTCTAACTGGTTCAGAGTTTCTATTTTAATATTTAGATCTTTAATCCATTTTGATTTTAGTTTAGTGCATGGTGAGAGATATGGGTCTAGTTTTCATCTTTGGCAAGTTGAAGCCCAATTTTTCCAGCACCATTTATTGAAGAGGCTATCTTTCCTCCAGTGAGGGTGTTTGGCTCCTTTATAGAAGATGAGATGGCTGAGTGTGTCTGGTTTTGTTTCTGCATCTTCTAATCTGTTCCACTGGTGCTCAAGTCTGTTTCTTTGCCAGTACCATGCTGTTTTTATCACAGTAGCTTTGTAGAAGAGTTGCAGGTTTGGTATTGTGATACCCCCTGCCATGTCTCTGTTACCTAGAATTGCTTTTGCTATTCTGGGTCTCTTCTTGCTCCAGATGTATTTTTGGATTGTTTTCTCGATGTCTATGAAGTAGCTGCTGGGAACTCAATTGGAATTGCATTAAATCTATATAGCAGTTTTGGAAGTATGGCCATTTTCACTATATTAATCCTTCCTACCCAGGAGCAGGGGATGTCTGTCCATTTTCTGATATCATCTTCAATCTCTCTTTTCAGAGTGCCATAGTTTTCAGAGAAGAGGTCTTTGATTTCTTTTGTTAGGATGATTCCTAGGTATTTCAGTTTTTTGGATGCTATTGTGAGAGGAATAATTTGCCCTATTTCTCTCTCAGTGAGTCTGTCATTGGTGTAGAGGAACGCTATTGATTTTTGTGTGTTGACCTTGTAACCAGCTACTTGACTGAATTTGGTTATTAAGTCTAGAAGACTTTTGGTGGAGATCTTGGGGTCTTCTATATAGAGTATCATGTCATCTGCAAATAATGACAATTTGACCTCTTCATTTCCTATCTTTATTCCTTTTATTTCTTTCTCTTGTCTAACTGCCGTGCCTAGTGTTTCCAAAAGTATATTGAAGAAGAGTGGTGATAGTGGACATCCTTGTCTTGTTCCTGATTTGAGTGTGAAGGATTTCAGTTTTTGACCATTTAGTATGATACTGGCTGTTGGTTTTTCATATATGGCTTCTATCAGTTTGAGGTAGAGACCATCTATTACAATTTTTCTAGGGTTTTTATCATAAATGCATGTTGGATTTTGTCAAATGATTTTTCTGCATCTATGGAGATAATCATATGGTTTTTGTCCTTGGCTCTATTAATATAGTGTATTACATTAATTGATTTTCATGTATTGAACCATCCCTGCATCCCTGGGATGAATCCCACTTGATCAGGGTGTATGATCTTCTTGATGATCTTCTGTATTCTGTTTGCCAGTATCTTATTAAGGATTTTTGCATCTATGTTCATTAGTGAGATTGGCCTATAGTTCTCTTTTTCAGTTGGGTCTTTCTCTGCTTTGGGGATCAAGGTGATGCTTGCTTCCAGGAATGAATTTGGGAGTATTGCTTCCCTTTCTATTTCATTGAAGAGTTTAACCAGTAGTGGCAGCAGTTCCTCTCTAAATGTCTTGTAGAATTCAGCAGTGAAGTCATCAGGGCCCGGGATTTTCTTAGTTGATAAGGTTTTAATTACATTTTCAATTTCATTGGTTGATATTGGGCTGTTCAGAATTTTTAGGCCTTCTTCGTTCAACTTTGGTAATGCACATGTATCTAGGAATCCGTCCATTTCTTCTGTGTTGTCCATCTTATTGGCATATAGGTTCTGGAAGTAGGTATTGATGATCATCTGGATTTCTGCTGGGACTGCTGTAATTTCACCCTTTTCATTCCTAATTGCATGGATTTGGGCCTTTTCTTTCCTTTTTCTGACAAGGCTGACTAAAGGTTTGTCAATTTTGTTGATTCTTTCAAAGAACCAACTCTTGGCTTCATTGATTTTTTGTATCTTTCTCTTAGTCTCCATTGCATTGATTTCTCCTCTGATCTTTATAATTTCCTCCCTTGTATGAGCTCTGGGGTTGTCCTGCTCTTCTTTTTCTAGAAGCTTGAGGTTCAGCATCAGGTTAATTGGGCTCGTTCTGTTTTCCTAATATGCGTATTCACTGCTATGAATTTCCCTTCTAAGACTGCTTTCCTTGTGTCCCATAGATTCCGATATGTTGTATTGTCATTGCCATTTAATTGAAGGAACTGTCTGATTTGTTCTTCAATTTCCTGTGTGACCCATTGGTTATTCAGAAGTGTGTTGTTCAATTTCCATGTGTTTATGAAATTTTTTGAGTTTCTTTTGCTCTGGATCTCCAATTTCATCTCACTATGGTCTGATAATATACAGGAGATAACTTCAATTCCTTTGCACTTACTTAAACATGTTCTATGTGTGAGTATGTGGTCTATTTTGGAGAATGACCCATGTGCAGCTGAGAAGAATGTGTATTCTGATTTTGTGGGGTGGAAGACTCTTTAAACATCTGTTAAGTTCATTTGTTCAAGAGTTCGATTGAGGTCTAGTATTTCATTACTTATTTTTAGTCTAGTTGATCTATCTATTTGTGACATTGGAGTGTTGAGGTCCCCCACTACTATTGTATTAGTGCATATATGACTTTTCATGTCCGTTAGTATTTGTTTTATATAGTTGGGTGCACTAGTGTTTGGTGCATAGATATTTATGATTGTCATCTCTTCCTCTTGGATTCTTCCCTTTACAAGGATGTAGTGTCCTTCTTCATCTCTCTTAATCAGTGTTGGTTTGAAATCTACTTGATCTACCAAGAGGATAGCTACTCCTGCTTTCTGTGGTGTTTCCGTCACATGGAGTATTGTGTTCCACCCTTTCACTTTCAGTCTATGAGTTTCCTTTTGAATTAAGTGTGTTTCTTGTATGCAGCATATTGTTGGATTTTGCTTCTTGACCCATTCTGCCAGTCTATTTCTTTTGATTCGTGAATTGAGACCATTATCTTTGATAGTTATAACTGAAACGCATTGACTTGTCATTGCCATGACTTTTTCTTTTTGTTGGGTTCTCCCCCTTTACATGTAATTTCTTGTCATGCCAGATGGGTTCATTCTACTTTGCTTCCTGAGATTGTGATCCTCAATGTCTGTTCCTAGGATATTGTGTAAAATTCTTTGGAGTGCTGGTTTGGTATTCACGAAGTTCCTAAGGTGCTCTTTGTCATGAAAGTATCTTATTTCTCCATCCTTTTTGAAAGATAGTTTTTCAGGGTACATCAGTCTGGGTTGGAAGCTGTTTTCTTTTAGGGCTTGGAATATGTCACTCCGAGCTCTTCTTGCCTTGATGGTTTTTGTTGAGAAGTCTGCTGTGATTCTGATGGGCTTTCCTTTGTATGTGATTTGTTTCTTTTCTCTGAATGCTTGGAGAACTTTGTTCTTCTGTTGAGTTTCTGGAATCTTAACAATTATATGCCTATGTGTAGATTTTTTTTGATCAAGGCTATTTGGAGTCCTATATGCCTCACTTATCTGTATGTCAAGCTGTTTTCCCCTGCTTGGGAAGTTTTCTGCCAATATTTCTGTGAAGAGATTTTTTATGTCATCTCCACTCTCTCCTGTTTCTTCATTGAGCCCAATCAGTCTTATGTTATTCTTTTTTGTATCATCTAGCAGCTCTTGGATTGATTTATCATGTTCCCTTATAATTTTGAAGCAGTTTTTCTTTTCCTGGTGACTAATTGCAATCTTATCTTCTATATCTGAAATTCTGTCCTCACACTGGCTCATTCTGCTATGTAGACTTTCAATGGAGTTTTTCATGTCCTGGAAATCTATTTGCATCTGTTTTATGGATTCCATTTGTTTCTTATGTTGGGATTCCATCATGTTCCTCAGCTCCTCTCTAGATTTATTAATCACGTCTTGCACTAGCAGCACAATTTCTCCTGTTATCTGAGAAATTATTTCTGATTTCTTTTTTTCCAGATCCCCTTTGTTGCCAGTTCAGTGGGTCTAGGTGGTTGAGTATCAGAGTGTTCCATCTCATTTCCCTTTGAGTTTGCTGTAGGTGATCTGGAAGTCTGGTTTTGAGACTTATTTATGTGTTTTCTCATTTTGACTGGGGCGGGGGGCTGTTAACACCTGTACGGATTACCTCCTCTGATCTGGGTGAGGTGGGACATGGGCTGGGAGCAGCAGTAGGGATGGTGACCTCAAAGCCCTTTCCTGTGGGCTGGGAGCAGCTGGAGGGATGGTGGCCGGGAAACCCCTTCCTCTGGACCAGGAGCAGTGGGATGGTTGCTCAGAGGCCCCTCCCTCTGGGCCTGGAGCCGTGGGAGGGATGGTGGCCCAGAAGCCCCTTCCTTTGGGCCAGGAGCAGCGGGACAGAAGGTGGCTCAAAAGCCCTTTCCTCTCGGCTAGGAGCAGCAGGAGGGATGGTGACTAGGAAGCCCCTTCCTCTGGACCAGGAGCAGTGGGGTGGTGGCTCAGAAACCCCTACCTCTGGGCCGGGAACAGTGGGACTCAGTACCTTGGTCTGGTGGTCTGGTTTCCTCTGCACCTTTGTAATTTGGAATCAGGTCACTGCCTGTCTGCAGTGGGGTGATTCGGTATCTTCCGCGTGACTCAAACCTCGGTGGGGCGTGCCCAGACCTACCTGTCTGCAGCGGGCTGATTCAGTGTTTTCCGCATGACTCAAGACCTCGGTAGGCCGTGCAAAGACCTGCTTGTCTGCAGTGGGCTGATTCGGCTTGTGTTCCATGGGACTGGGGACCTCGGCAGGGTGTGAGCAGACCTGCCTGTCTGCAGCGGGCTGATTCGGTGTCTTCCACGTGACTCAGGACCTGGGTAGGGCATGCACAGACCTGCCTGTCTGCAGCGGGCTGATTCAGAGTGTTCTGGGGGACTGGGGACCTCGGTAGGGTGTGGGCAGACCTGCCTGTCTGCAGCAGGCATTTCTTTCATTTTTCATGTCCATTAATATTTGTTTTACATCGGTGAGTGCACTGGTATTTGGTCCATATATACTAATGATTATTATCTCCTCTTTTTGGATTGTTCCCTTTACAAGGATGTAGTGACCTTCTCCTTCTTTTTCACAAAAAAGTAGGAACCAAACTTTATTTTCCAGCACAGTGCTTATAGTAATTTTTTACGAAAACATAGTAAGAAGAAACATTCTGGGTGGGAGTCGCATGGAATGCACCAAATCAGCCCACTGCAGACAGGCAGGTCTGCAGATGCCATAGCAATGCCGTGAGTCTCACGGAACATGCCAAATCAACCCACACCCCGGCAGCAATCTGCTGGACCCTCTCCCCCCCCCACTCCTCTGTACAGCCAACTGGTTCCACAGTACAAAGACTCATGACACCGGACCACCAGACCACTGTACTGGGTAAGTTGGAGACATCTTCTCCTCCCATCAGGACCAGGACTATCTTCAGGGGAAGGGCAGTTGGAACCTGCAATACAACTCTGCAGAGTTCAACCCTACAGGAAGATAGGGAGCTAAACTTGGGACTTGCAGCCAGAAATCTGCCTGAATCTCATGGGTCTGTGACTAGCTTGCTGAGAATCATTGACTTATATCTGCACACTGCAACCCACATTGTGTATTGTGACAGCAGAGACATACCCTGAAAGAGGCCCTTCATCTTCATGGTTATTATTTATTCCCAAATTTAGTTTTATTAGTCTTTTTTCTCTTTTCTTTTCTTTTGCTCCTCTGATCTTTATTTTTTTCCTACTCTTTGCAAATATTTGTTTTTCCCTCCTTTTTTCTTTTCTTTTCTCTTTCCTTTCTCTCTCTCTTACACTCACTCTCTTGTTCTCCCACATTGTTCATCTTCCCTTTTTGTCCCTGTTTTGGTCCTCATTCCAAGTTCTTCTTTATTTTGCTATTATTCTCTTTTTCCTTCTCACCTGTGTCCTCTGGCCACACTGCTAACCTTTCCCTAATCTTCTTCCCATATATCCTTCCCTCCCCAATCCCTTCTAACTCCCCATCCCAAAGGGTAAAGTTGTTATCTTGAGGAGTGTATTCACTATGTGTTGGGTTGGTCCTCGATCTTGATTTAATTCACACAGCTAAAGGTGATAGATTAATAACTACCACAAAATGTCATTTTCAAAGATGTACTTCATGTAATGGTGTTGCTGATTGTATCACTTGGACTAAGTTGTTGTTATTGATCTAGTCAGTGAACCTTCCTAGTATAAGGAAAATGACATAGCCTTAGAGTCATTAGAGACTCAAATCTTAAAGACCAGCTATATCTGGAAGACATCTCTGAGAAGCAATCATTCCATAAGGGTTCTAATTACAAGCAACAAAGATACCTACAATAAGCAATTTCAAGCTACCAACCCAGGAGTTAAACCAAGGACAGTACCAAAAACAAAAATGAGAAGACATTTAAGCAAGGCACAAACTCAGACTTCCACCCCACCAAGGGTAAATCTTGGGGGAAATGAGATGGAAAAGTCCCATAACCAACCACTTGGATACCCTGAACTGACAGCACAGGAGGTAACAAAACAGATGAATGAAGCTCTGGAAAAATTCAAAGCAGAAATAATCTCCCAGACATGCACAGAGATGGTGAGCAGAGTGAAAGTCATGATTACAGGATCTAGAACAGAAACAGATAAAAAATAGATGAGCTCAGAAACATGCTGGAAGCCATGAATACCCAGCATAAGAAAGAAATGGAAACCATGATTGCCCAACATAAGAAAGAAATGGAATCCTTGAAACAGATTCAAACAGATATTTAGGAGATCAAAAACTCCATAGAAAGTATCCACAGAAGATTAAGGGAATCTGAAGATAGAACATCAGATATAGAAGACAGGATCATGGTTAGAGACCATGAAAATAAAGATTTCTTAAAAATAGTAAGGGACCACGAGAAATCAATCCAACAACTGTGAGCTCATGCAAAGAAGAATAACATAAGACTGCTAGGAGTCCATGAAAAAACAGGAGAAAGCACAATTGACATAAAAAACTGTTCATAGAAGTAATAGTGGAAAACTTCCCAGACAGAGGTAGAGAATTGGACATACAGATAAGTGAGGCATATAGAACTCCAACTAGCCATGATCAAAAAAAATCTACACCTGGACATATAATAGTCAAGATCCCAGAAACCCAACAGAAAAACAAAATCCTACAAGCAGTCAGAGAAAAGAAACAAATCACCTACAAAGGAAAGCCTATCAGAATCACAGCAGATTTCTCAACACAAACCCTCCAATCAAGGATATCCTGGAGTGAAGTATTTCAAGCCCTAAAAGAAAATAACTTCCAACCTAGACTGTTGTATCCTGCAAAATTATCTTTCAAAATCAATGGGGAAATTATATACTTCGACGACAAAAAATACCTGAGAAATTTCATGAACACCAAACCAGCACTACAGGTAATTCTAAACAATATCCTAGAAAAAAAGCAATGAAGGTCACTACTCCATGAGGCCCAACAGAGGGAAGCCACCAGGCAAGATGAGACACTAAAGGGAAGGGGGGAAAAATGAGAAATAAAAGAACCAACGAAGGTTAAACATCATGACAAGGATAAATCAATATCTATCAATTATAACCATCAGTGTTAATGGCCTCAATTCACCAATCAAAAGAAATAGACTGGCAGAATGGATAAAAAGGAAAATGCAACAATATGCTGTATACAAGAGACACACCTAACTCAAAAAGAAACTCATAGACTGAAAGTAAAAGGATGGAAAACAGTTCTCCACTCCACAGGAACCCAGAAGAAAGCAGGGGTAGCAATCTTATTTGCAGACAAAGTACATTTCAAACCAAAACTAATTAAGAGATGCAAACATGGCCACTACATCCTTGTGAAGGGAACAATCCAAGAGGAAGAAGAGATGAAAATCCTAAATATATATGCACCAAATACAAATGCCCCCAACTACACAAAACAAATATTAATAGACGTGGGAAACCAAATAAACACTTACACAATTGTAGTGGGGGATCTCAATATGCCAGTATCACAAATACACAGATCATCTAGACAAAAAGTTAACAAGGAAATTCTACAACTGAACCAAGCTATTGAACAAATGGACTTAAGAGAGGTTTACAGAGTGTTCCACCCCACAAAATCGGAATACACATTCTTTACTGCTGCACATGGGTCATTCTCCAAAATAGACCACATGCTAGCTCATAGGACATGTCTAAGTAAATATAAAAGAATTGGAGTTATGCCCTGTATATTATCAGACCATAGTGCAATAAAATTGGAGATCAATAACATAAACCGCAAAACCCCAACAAACACATGGAAACTGAATAACACCCTCTGGAACAACCAATGGATCACAGAAGAAATTAAAGAAGAAATTACACAATTTCTACAAGTAAATGAAAATACCAGTACAACGTACAGGAATCTATGGGACACAATGAAAGCAGTTCAATGTGGGAAATTCATAGTAGTGAATGACTATATTAGGAAAACAGAGAAAACTCAGATAAATAACCTAATGCAGAACCTCAAGCTCCTAGAAAAAGAAGAGCATAACGAATCCAAAGCACATACAAGAGAGGAAATTATAAAGATCAGGGCAGAAATCAATGCAATGGAGACTAAGAGAACAATACAAAAAATCAATGAATCAAAGAGTTGGTTTTTTGAAAGAATAAAAAAATTGATAAACCTTTAGCCAACCTTATCAAAAAAAGGAAAGAAAAGTCACAAATACATGCAATTAAGAATGAAAAAGGTGAAGTCACAACAGATCCAACAGAAATCCAGAGGATCATCAATACCTACTTGAAGAACTTCTACTCCAATAAAATGGAAAACACAGAAGAAATGGCAGATTCCTAGATACATACAAATTGCCAAAGTTAAATGAAGAAGATATAGAAATTCTAAACACTCCAATTACAATGAGTGAAGTTGAAAATGTAATAAAATATTTACCAACAAAGAAAAGCTCAGGTCCGGATGGCTTCACTGCTGAATTCTACAAGACATTTAAAGAAGAACTAATGCCATTACTCTTTAAACTCATCAAAGAAATTGAAAGGGACCCAATACATCCAAATTCATTCCTTGAAGCAAGTGTTACCTTGATTCCAAAACCAGGGAAAGACCCAACCCCAAAAGAGAACTACAAGCCAATCTCCCTAATGAACATAGATGCAAGCATCCTCAATAAGATACTGGCAAACAGAATACAGAGAGTCATCAAGAAGATCATACACCCTGACGAAGTTGGATTTATCCCAGGGATGCAAGGATGGTTCAACATTCGTAAATCAAGAAATGTAATACACCATATTAACAGAGTCAAGGACAAAAACCACATGATCATCTCAATCAATGCAGAAAAAGCATTCGACAAAATCCAGCACCCATTCATGATAAAAACCCTACAGAAAATTGGAATAGAAGGTCTTTATCTTAACCTGATTAAGGCTATCTATGAAAAACCAACAGCCAACATCATACTAAATGGTCAAAAATTGAAACCTTTCATGCAAAAATCAGGAAAAAGACAAGGATGCCCACTATCACTACTCCTGTTCAATATAGTTTTGGAAACATTAGCCACAGCAATTAGAAAAGAGAAAGAAATAAAAGAAATAAAGATGGGAAAAGAAGAAGTTAAACTGTCATTATTTGCTGATGATATGATACTTTACATAGAAGACCCAAAAAACTCTGCCAAAAGACTTCTAGACTTAATTGACAGATTCCGTAGAGTAGTTGGATACAAGGTCAACACTCAAAAAACAATAGCCTTCTTGTACACAAATAACAGACTCACTGAGATAGAAATTAGGAAAACAATTCCTTTTACAATAGCATCGAAAAAAATGAAATATCTATGAATCAATCAAACAAAGGAAGCAAAAGACCTCTACACTGAAAACTACGAACTCTATACAAGAAAATGAAAAGACATCCCTTGCTCCTGGATAGGAAGAATCAATATAGTGAAAATGGCGATACTTCCAAAGCTACTATATAGATTCAATGCAATGCCAATTAAAATTCCAACAATATCCTTCACAGAACTAGAGAAAACAATCCAAAAATTCATTTGGAACCAGAAGAGACCTAGAATAGCTAAAGCAATTCTAGTCAACACAGACATGGCTGGGGGTATCACAATCCCCAACTTGAAACTATACTGCAAAGCTACTGTGATAAAATCAGCATGGTACTGGCAAAGGAAAAGACCTGAGGATCAGTGGAATAGATTAGAAGATGCAGAAACAACTCCAGACATGCTCAGCCACCTCATCTTTGACAAAGGAGCCAACCACCATCATTGGAGGAAAGATAGCCTATTTAATAAATGGTGTTGGAAAAACTGGATTTCAACCTGCCAAAGATTAAACTAGATCTATACCTATCACCATGCACTAAACTAAGAGCAAAGTGGATTAAAGACCTAAATATTAAGAAGAAACACTAAACTTGCTGGAAGATAAGTTAGGTAGAACTCTTGAAGACATTAGCATAGGAAAAGACTTCATGAGCAAAACCTCAGCAACACGGGAACTAGCAGAAAGAATCAACAACTGGGATCTCATCTTTTTAAAAAGCTTCTGCACTGCCAAATGAACCACCAACAGAGCTAACAGACAACCTACAATGTGGGAAAAAATTTTTAGCAGTTGTACCTCAGACAAAGGACTACTATCAAGAATACATAAGGGATTGAAAAAAATCAGACCCCCCAAATTCAAAGACCCAATTCAAAAACGGCCATTTGAAATGAACAGACATTTCTCAGACAAAGAAGTAAATGCAGCAAACAAATATATGAAAAAATGTTCAACATCACTGGTCATTCGAGCGATGCAGATGAAATCAACACTGAGATTACACCTCAACCCAGAAAGAATGGCTGCTATCAAGAAATCAACAAATAACAATGCTGGCAGGGCTGTGAGGAGAAAGGAACCCTTCTCCATTGTTGGTGGGAGTGCAGATTGTGCAACCCCTGTGGAAGTCAGTATGGAGATACCTCAAAGAACTAGGACTAGAGGTCCCATTTGACCCAGTTATTCCCCTGCTGGGTATCTTCCCAAAAGAAAAGAATCATATCACAGTGATATATGTGCACCCATGTTCATAGTGGCACAGTTTGTAATAGCTAATGCTTGGAAACAGCCCAAGTGCCCATCAACTGGAAACTGGATAAAGAAAATGTGGGTTTTTTAAAAATAAAATGGAGTACTACTCAGCCATAAAAATTGAAAAACTAGAGTCATTATAGCTAAATGGATGCATATCGAGGCCATACTCTTAATTGAAATAAATAGGACACACATGTGTAAATACTGAATAGTTTCACTAGTGTGAGAATCTAATGGTCTAAACAAGGGTTAAAATGATTAAAATGAATAACTGATAATTTGAAATAGGAAAAAAGGTCCAAAGATGAAGGAGTGAAGGGAGGGGAAGGGCAAAGGAAAAGAAGGAAAGGAAAAACTATGAGAAAAGAAAAAAAATGGAAATGAAATCTATGTAAATAGGGAAGGGCGGAGGGGGTGAAGGGTGCACAGGTAATGGGGAAAAAAATAAGAACCAAGATATATCATGTACAGGTACAAACACCCAATGATAAATGTAAATGAATTGTATACCTAAAATGTACCAATAAAAGAACTAAAAAAAAAAAACATTCTGGGAGACCTTGCAGTCTGTGTGGTGCATGTATGGTTGTCTCTGCTGACTCATTATTACATAAGGAAACCCCATCATGTGCCTGCTCTAAATGATGGGATTGTGTCCTCAGGTGCCTTCAGATACCCCAGCTTTGACACATCTTGAAGTGGCCTCCTACATCCTATCCTTTCAAAGACTGGCAAGCTGCTCCTTCTTGCAAATGGCACACAAAGCTGCCCATTATACCCAGATCTCACAAAAGCAATACAAGGAACAACATACAAGTACCAACCCCTTTGCTATTACAGCACCACTGAGAGCTACCCAGCTCCAGGTGGATCCTAGGGATTCCCACCATTTGATCAAGGAGTCTTGTTGCAAGGCCTGGATGGTGGACACTTCCGTGTCCGTCTCTTGTAAGGCCTCTTGTACTTGTCCCTGGTGAGCAGGAATAAAAACACAGCATTCTACATGTAGGAGGGCACAAGTGCTTCCCTGTGCTGCAGTCAACAAATCCGGATTCATATGGTTCTGTAACACCACCTTTATCATCTGGAATGTTTGATCCATGAACAACATCAGAGAATGGCACATGGTATTTAGGGCCTGTGTGGTGTGTTGAGCTAGAGCTTCAATTTGGAGGTCTATATCTACGTCCTTGTGTCTGGCACCAGTACCGCCATAGGATAAAACCACCAGGCAACCCATTTGATGTGGTGCCATCTGTATACACAGTGTCCCAGTTGTGGAGTGTGTCTGTCAGAATGATCCTGATAGTGCCCTTAACATAGGGAAAACCCCAGATGTAGTGCCCCATACAGTGCATGGGGATGTATGGCCAGTCCATAGTGCCACAGACTCATAAGGTGTCCTCAATTGACCAATCAGGCATTTGTGTCATTCACCTTTAATGAGCTGTTACACAAGTGCAGGGGTATCTATCCTGCTGTGTGATTTCCCACTGACATATCGAACTGTTCAATACATAGTGGAGTGACATCCAATAATGTTACTTGATTCCCCATCAGCCACCCCAACCATAATGCGTTATAGTTCTCAGTCCTTGTGAGATGGTTGTGCTCTTCTGGATCAGCACCTCAACAGCCTGGTATCATTTACCTCCTTGTTTAGAATACCAGACCTGTGTCCCCATTGCCACTGGAAACAAGGGGGTTGGAGCCAGGTCTGTCACCCCTAGGGGGATAGGCCAAGAAGCCACAATGTCACTTCCCTTTAGGATGGTGACTCTGGCATCTGGTGGGGAGCACAGCAAGGCTGTGAAGGGCCATGTTGAAATCCAGGGCTACTCCTCTTTGTCATAATGCACCCCCCCCCACAGGGCTCCAAGAGCAACACCCAATTCCTCAGTAGAGGGTCTGTAAGCCAGTCCCAAGTCCATTGGTACCTGGTCCCTGACTGCATAGGCTCTAGAGTGGGGAGGATCAAAGAGCCCCTTTTACCACCTTAGGACCTTGCTCTGCTGGTTTAATGTGCAGATGAGTCAGCTGTTCTTTCAAAAGGGGATCCAATTGGCTGTTACCTGTACACCTGGGCTGGTCATTGAGCAACTGAACACCCTATGGTAAGGCCCGCACCCACCCAATAAACATTGGAGCCAAATAGGCCAGTTGAGTTTTCAAGAGTCCATTATACCTCTCAATCATACCAGCATCTTGCAACTAGTAGGGCACATGTAAGTGCCAAGTGCTATCATTGTCTTTGGCCTATTGTTGCACCTGAGCACCTGTAAAATAGGTTCCCTGGTCAGACGCTATTCCTAGTGGCAACCCATATGCTGCAGTCAACCATAGTAATGCCATTAATTGTATGGACCCGGTCAGCAGAGGGCACAGGATAGGCAAAGCCTATACCCATGGTAGTATCCACAGCAGTTAGAGCATATTTATGTCCCTGTGAGAGAGGCAGGGGCCTGATATAGTCTACCTGCCATTGCTGCAAGGGATGGGGTCCCCACTGTATTGCACCCAATTGTGTGGGCACCCTTCTCCTGCAAGGGGCCAGCTGAGCCCATTGAGGGCACACTTTCTCTGCTGCTCTTGCCTCTGGGGGGTCATATTCAAATGCCATTGCTGTACTACAGCTTGCATGGTACAGGGCCCTATGTGCCCCATTTTCTTATGGAGCCAAGCCACCACTGTTGAGGGTGGCCCTCGAAGGGCTGCTACACTTGTTAAGGAGGCTGCTAAATCATTTTTGGGTGAGAGAAAAGGCCTATATCCTGACACATGGTACACTACATGTGTTATAGTGTGACCATGCTCCCATAAGTCTCACCATAACTCAGCGCCCCAAAGGGGTTGATGTCCTATCTGCCAGTATTGGGCCTCCCAGGTTAGTAACCACAGCATCAGCCCTCTAAGTGAGCTAGATGGCCCACTATCTGTGCAAACATGCAGAGGTTCATCCTCATGCATGACAAGTAACTACACTGCCCGCAACTCTGCCCATTGGCTTGACTTCCCTGTCCCAACCAGAAACCAGAGTATTTCTGTACTGGGAAGTACAGTGACCATCATCCACTGTGGGGTTGTGTCAAGACTAGAGCCATCAGTATACCAGGCCTCAGCCAGGCATCTCTCCTTCCCCTCCACATAGGGACTAGTCTCATGACTGGTAACTTATCATCATGTATGGTTTCTTGGGCCGTGTATGTTACAGGTCCCAGCATTGCGGCCAGTTTGCCCACTAGAGGGCTGGCCAAAAAAGGCTCTCTGCTGTAGATATGTTCCCCATTGTGCCAGCATGGGGGCCTGGGCCACTCCACTCCTGGGGCGGGACATCCATGTGCATATCCAGCCCTCTATTGGGTACTTAGTTTGCACTTTCACAATCTGCTGCCCTGTGATTCCTTCACGGGTGTGCAGAGCAGCATACCACTGCCAACTGCTTCTCAATCAGGGAATACCTGCTTTCAGCTCCTTTCCACAACTGTCATCAAAAGCCAGTAGGGTGGTTCCACTTCCCCTGCTTTTGCCACAAACCCCAGCCAAACCCAACCTCATCCACGTTCACCAGTATGGTGAAAGGCAGGGTAGGGTCAACAATTTGAAGGGCCTGTACTTGTGTGAGCACCCACTTTGAGTCCTAGAATCCAGCTTCTGCTGCATCAGTCTAGTCCCATGTTGCACCCTTTTGAGTCGTCTGATATAGAGGATGCAACAAGGTGGCTAGGTGCAGAATGAATGTCCACTAGAAACCTAGCGAGTCCAAGTACACTTGTAACTGGCATACAGTTGTCCGTCTAGGGTACACCTGGATCTTATCAATTATTGTATTAGGTATTACTTTTGTCTTACCTGACCATATAACACCCAAGAATTTGACAGATAAGCCAGGGGCCTGGACCTTGTCTTTATTGTTGGCCCACCCTAGGCCAGCAAACTTTCTTTTAGTCTGCATGCGGCAGCTTCCAAATCTGTAAGGCAATCAGAGGTTAACATGACATCAGCAATATAATGGAACAAAGACACTGAGTGTGGCTTGGTCCATGTGGCCAGGTTCTGGGCCACCAGACTATGATACAAAGTAGGGCTATGCAAACAACCTTGTGGCAACACTTAAAAAGTCCATTGTCTGCCCTCCCACATGAAGGCAAACTGTTCCTGACTCTCAGGCATGATAGCAATGGAGAATAATATGTTGGTCAGATCTATGTAGTGGTATTAACCCAATGTCAGAGTGAACTGCTCCATCAAGTCAGCAATATTAGGTACCGCTGCATGCAATGGAGGAGTCACTTTGTTCAGTTCCTGGTACTCCACAGTCATTTTCCAAGTCCCATTAGGCTTCCACACAGACCAAACAGGGGACTTGAAAAGACTTTGTGCAGGATGTATCACCCCTACTTCTTCCAACCTCAAAACAGTGTGTCTTATTTCCTCATGACCCCCAGGCAGCTGGTACTGCTTTACACACACAACCAGAATTGCATGTGGGAGAGTCAATAGTGCATGATGAAGATGTCCTTGAACAATAGTTTTTAATCATGCAAACCTGAAAACAGAATTCTGCCTGTGTGGTTGTCTAACCTGGCACCAGTCAGTATGTACACCCCAGTAGGTATTCAGCAACTGGGGAAACAAACATCATGGGAACATAGGGCTAAATGCCCAATGCCCAAAGTCACCTTGGCTTTCCAGACAGTAATGTAGTGACCTCCATACTCTTCTACGTGTCCATTGGTTTCTGTGAAACAGTCTGGGTTGCCATGGATCGCATTGACTTGACTTCAGTATCCACCAACACCAGTACACACTGCACATTTTTCAGGGACCAATAAGTAGTTAATTCCATATGTGGCCTTTGGTCTCCCAGGGTCCCTAACAACTGGATACCTCAGCCTGTCCCCTAGTCTGGGCAAAAAGCTGTCAGCATCAGCTCATCCTATGTCACAGGGGCTGCCTTTACCTTCGGGCTCATGGGCTGGTTTGCTGGTCAGGGCGCAACTGCTTCCACAAAGGCAGCAACATGTCTAAGGGCTGCCTTAGCTTGTCTGTGTCTAAGCTAGCTGCTATCACACCTGCCCAGATTTGGTGTCAGCTTACCTTCAGTGGACCAAGCATCTGCCCCTGTGGGGTTAGTCCCACTTATCCCAGTGCTACTTGGTTTTTTCTCCTTTCATGGCTGGATTTTTACTGGTCTTGCCTTACCTTAATATTTCACCTCTATGTCACCCAGAATCGCCAAGGTGTCCACTGCATCATGAATCAGATGATCTATAAAAGGTTCTAATAGGGCTGCCACTGTGCCAAACACCACAGCTGGGCTGCTGGCTAGGACCAGATCTTTCATGTGTGCTGTGAGCAATTCTCCCTCACGGCTACTATAGTGAGCAGCAAATATCATCTGCCACATGTCCATTTCACGCAGCATACCTACCAAGTCCAGATATGGTGTCTATCTCTTAGACTTGCTCCATCAAGTCACCCAGGTTTGACCAAATCGTGTGGGCTGCTCCCCTCAGCCAATTTAGCATAGTACAGTTACTCACCCCACCAGCCAGCCTCTGTGCATCCTGCAAAATCCAGTGCGTGGAGAGGGTACTGACTATGCTGGCCAATTGGGCCATTTCCCTTGTGTTTACCTCTGTGTTGTCAGTCCCTTCATCCAAGAGCTGTAGCTGCCATGCAGGCACTGTCACTCACCCTTTGCTTCATTTGCTTTGCCAGTTCTCGCTGCTCCATAGCTGTGTAGGGCATATACGTTGTTTGGAGGGTAGACCTAGGTGGAACCTCTGGGCCCTCCTTTTGGGTCAAGGGTTCTTCTACTTCCGCCCTTTCCTCTCCTGGTGCATGGGATTTATGCTCTGAGAGAAGGTAGCACTCCCTACTTCCTTCAGTATGGCTTCTGCAGCTGCCACACATTGCTCCAAGCTCTATTCAGTTTGCTGCAATTAGTTCACCTGCTGGACAAGGTCTTGTGCCTCCTGTTGATATAAGGGGAATACATATAACTCCCAAACCTGCTAGATATACAAGACACGAATTCATGTTCCCTTAAATCAAAGAATGAATTCTAGGAACAATGGAGCTTAGGAGTAGGAAAATTTATCAAAAGAAAGAGCTTCTGTCTAAAAGAAGGAGAATCGGAAAGTGGGTTGCCCCTATAGTGATCTTCTTTGTCTCTCTTAATCAGTCATGACTTGAAATCCACTTTGTCTACAAATAGTATATCTGTGCCTCCTTTTTTCTGGCTTCCTGTCATGTGGAATATTATTTTCCATCCTTTGACTTTTAATCTATGTATGGGGGTGGGGTAAATGTTTTTCCTTTATGCAGAAAATTGTTGGATCTTGTTTCTTGATGCATTCTGCCAATCTGTTTCTTTTGATTGATTAGTTGAGCCCATTGATGGGATTTTTTTGTTATATTTGATTATTTTTTTATTAATTTTATTGGTACATTTTAGGCATACAATATAATGACATTCATAATTGGAAATTTGCACCTTTACATAATCTTTCTTGGTTCTTATTTTTTACGCATTCCTCTGCCCTCCCTTCAACCCCTCCATCCCTCCCTATTTACAAAAACTTTGTTTCCATTTTTTCATTTTCTCATATTAATTCCATTCCCTTCTTTCCTTTCCCCTACCCCTCCCACTTCCCCTTCCCCTTTGCCTCTTTTCTTCCTATTTCACATTGATGGTTATACTGAAATATATTGGCTTATCCTTGTCATGTTATTGTCCTGCTGTTGGTTCCCTGTCTTTCCTCTTTGTTTAATTGCTTGCTGTATGGTGGCTTCTTTCTACTAATATTCTTGGAGTTGTGTTCATCATTATCTCTTTCTAAAATATTCTTCAGGGTACTCTGTAGAGCTGGTTTAGTGGTCATGAATTTCTTCAGTTGTTCTGTGTCATGGAAGTATCTTATTTGTCCATTGAATTTAAAAGATAGTTTTACAGGATACTTCAATCTGAGTTGGAAGTTGTTTTCTTTCAGAAACTGGAATACCTCACTTCAAGCTCTCCATGACTTAAGGGTTTGTGTTGAAAAGACTACTGTGACTCTGATGGGTTTCCCTTTGTAGGTGATTTATTTCTTTTCTCTAACAGCTTTTAGTATTCTGGTCTTGTGCTAAATTTCTGGAATCTTAATAATTATATGCCTTGGTATAGATTTATTTTGGTCATGCATATCAACTTCTTTTTCCATGTTTGGGAAATTTCCTACCAATACTTCTTTGAACAGGTTTCATATGGCCTTTGCACTATCTCCAACTCTCTCACTCACCCCAATCAATCCAATAATGTTCTTCTTTGCATCATCTTGCAATTTATGGTTCCTTGCCATTTTTAGCATTGCTTTCTTTTCATGGTCGTTAACTGCATTCCTGTCTTCTAGTTCAGAAATTCTCTCCTCACTTTCATTTACTCTATTGTGTATACTTTCAATGGAATTTTTAATCTCCTCGATATCTGTTTGAATATGTTTCATGAATTCCATTTCTTTCCTATGTTGGGCATTCATGTTTTCCATCCTTTTCTTAATCTCCTCTATTATTTATTTGTATCTATTCTAGATTCATTGAGCATGTCTTTCATTTTAATCATTTATTTTTTTATCTGAGATATTATTTTCTCTGTGACTGTCTGTATTTGTTTTCTGACTTCAACTTCTATCATCTCAGAAAAATCAGGTGGGTGACTTCTGATTTCCTCTATCTCATTGTATCCTGGACTTGTCCTAGGTGGGCTGGAGGTGTGGGATTGCATTTCGCTCCTGTGTCTTGTCATTTTCTATTTTTAAAAATTTTATTATATTTTTGTGCTGATGCTTATAAATTTATTATGGCAGACAGCTTTATCACTAGTATCAAGGCTTCTCTTGGAAATGTCTATTTTTCAGAGATGTCATCTGGGCATATGTGGTTCTTGGTCTTTTTGTCTGTCTCAAGATCCTATCTTCCCAATTTATTAAGGATCAGAAGTTGCTATTTGGCTTAGCACCTAGTCCTTTGATACTGGATTATGGTGGTGCTTATGGCCCCAGACAATCTCAGTGTTTTCATATAGGGGAGAACAACTAAGTACAACAAGTAGGACATCCTGGCTAAAGTAGTACAAATAGCAATATCAGTAGTCTCAAGGACAGCCTAGAAATTGACAAATTATAACTGTCAGTTTGGTACCTTTAACCATAGGAGCAAGACCTACAGTTATATAACAATCCAACATAAACCAGGAGCTTATATATTATGAGTTTCCCCTTCGTGGGGTGCTTTTATGGGGGGATTTAATTGAGATGGGGCAAAACAGAGAGATAAATGAAGGGAAGTGTAGTAGAGGCAAGAGTGGAGGACAACAGATGATGAGGTTTGGGTAGCTGGAGAAGAGGGCAAGAGAGAAAGCATGAAGGATAAAGCATAAGAATATTGAAGTGAGTCAGAAAGACAAGAGACAATTTTCATTCACATGAAAATATCATAACCTCAAGAGATATAGTTTAGGAAAGAGAGAAGGAGGATGAGTAGAACAAGAAAAACATAAAGGTAAAAAATTAAAAAGAAAACAGAAATAGGACACAAAACAAAGAAAGAAAATAAAAATGAAAAATAAAAGTAAAAACCGAAATTCCTCTGCAGTACACACTTTTATGGTAATGTCCAAGGCAGGTAGTGTCCCAGAACTGTGCTGTGTATCCCTACCAAGTCTGGGTAGAGTTTGATCTTGTGGGAGTGGTGGTTGGTCTTCAGCCCATAGCTTTTTGGATGTCTCTCTCTGCCCACTCAAGCTTCCCTAACATTGCTGTGGCATCCTCAGGCAGGATCAACTCAGGGCTGTTCTCAGTTCTGTGTATAGTTGGCTCCACTTGGTCACTTGGTCTTTGCACAGCCTCCCCCATTGCACCCCCACTGGCTCTTCTCTATCCTGTCCAGACCGCTTGGGTGGGAGGTGCTGTGCTGTTGGGGAGTGCTTGTCTTAGAAGGGGGGTGGCTGTGCTGCTCACTTCTGCTGGATCTTTGATCTCCTCTCCAGGAGGTTAATTACCTTTGCTAAAATCCAGCACAGGTTTTCATCTTTCTCTCAAGCCCCTGGTTGCAACTCTCATTTTTCAGCTGCACTGTGGTCCCAACTTTGGAGTGCACAACAGAGAAAGAAATGAAAAAGGAAAAGGCAGGGTGGAAGGTCTGGTGGCCCTTCCTTTGGGGAGGGAGCAAAGTTCTAATCAGCTCTGTTTGCCAGCAACAGTGAAGTCCCTGGCCAGGGTGCAGTGTCCTTTGTGCGGACGAGGGCTAAAGAGACAAGAGGCCTTCTTTCCCAAATCTATCCTCTGTGGCTTGAGGTAGCCGCATCTTTTTAGTCTATAAGTTTCTGGGTGACTTCCCAGCATGGCAATTCTTGCTTGGTGCTGTTACACTGCTGGTAGCCCTGTGGGCTGATGTGCTGTTTTATGAAGTCCCCCATCTGTGTTTTATTTGTCTACTAGTATCTTATTTCAGATTGATTTTGGCATCAAGATGTATGTCCCTCCATTTCTTCCAATTACCTGTGTTTTTAGCTGATTTTTTTCTCTGAATAGGTCCAACATGACTCCTCCTCCTTTCAACCATGTTTAACCCAACATCAACATTTTCAACATCAACTATTTACATGCTTAGAAGATCTAAAAAATAACAGCAGAAACAAACTCCTATGTGAAGTACAATGAAAATACAAACAAAAACTGCACATACGGTTAGCTTTTCTTTCCTGTTTGGCAGGCCATACTTGTCACTTCTCTCATTTTCCTTTTGTCAGAAGCTTTCTATAACATTGTATGATATGCACTTACCAGGAAAATAAAATATCAATAAAATAAATATCAAATATGGAAGGGGTGCTTAGAATAAATGTCAACATTTTCTATATCAGCTGTTTGTTTACTGAATCTGAAAAATAACAATAGAAATAGATTCCTATGTGAACTACAATGAAAATACAAATAAAACTCTACAAGAAAAATAATCTTTCCTTCAATTATCATACCTATAGCAGTTTTCCCACATGAGAACAACATGTTCCATGCACAACTATTGCTTACAATGATAGACATGTCTTTTGTTTTCCTATCTTATTTGGTAAGACATACTTGACATCTTGCTGCTTTTCCTATTTTCTTAGGAGATTCTTGTGATGTTTCACATGTCTGATCACCAGTCTGCTCCAAAATCATTTATTGGACAGATACAGATCTTTCTTCCTCTGTTGTAATTGTTCATTTATCAATTCCAGTCCCAATCCTTGAAGAAAATTTCTCCGTGATATTTTGTGCTTGTTATTTTATTTTTAAACTATGAAACAATTTATGCCTGACATGTTTAGGATCCAGTAAAATCCAACCATTGGCCAATGCTTTGTGTTTCAAGTGACATCATAATTGCTGTATAACTTGCCAACAATGTCTTCTCCGCTTTTCATCTTGTTGTAAAATGTGACCATTTCTGGCTTCATTTGTGTTGAGGTTTCACTATCAATGTTCTTTTCTTTGTTTGGATTTTTGAGACAGACTCTCACTACATACTGCAAGATAGCCTTGCACTCTCATGTAGCACTGGCTAACCTTGAACTCTCAGCATCCTTCTGCCTCAGCCCCTGAGTGCTGAGATTATAGGCATGCACCACCATGCACAGATTCACTATTAATCTTATCATCATGGTGTACTGTTGAAAGATCAATATGACTTTGTTTTTTATAGCCATGATGTAGTTCAGTCTATTCTGGAACTCACTATGTAGCATAGGCTAACTTGAACTCACAGGATCCTCCTGCCTCAGTCTCCAAGTGCTGGGATTATAGGCATGCACCACCATGCCCAGCTTTGCTCTCATCTTATCATCATGGTGTAATGTTGACAGTATCAATATTACTTTGTTTTTCTTCACCATATAGGAGGCCAATGTTATGTCTTTCTGAAATCCAAAGATTGTACTATACATTTCTCTATTGTGAACTTGCAACATTTTTTCAGGAATCTCTGCTTTCTTCTTGTGAATAGTTTCTGTGCTGGTCAACTGGTGTTCTTTTAGCAAATGTAATATCAATAGGTAACTAATGAACCAATTGTCAAATGTAATATTTGGTTACTTTTTGAAATAGGTGCAATAAGTCTGTTCACAATGTCATATGGTTTATTACTGCACAAATAAAGACCTAGTGGCTGAGTTTCAGTAATTTCTATATTTAAGGTGTAAAATGTCTTCACATCTACCAGAGCATATATTTCTTTACCATATTAGGAAGACTTAATTGGTATATATTGCTGAAACCTCCAACAAACACCGAATGATGCAAGTTGTTTGTCAATTGTCATGTAGTTAGATGGTGTATAAATTCCTTGACCATTCAAAACAAAGCTTTCAAAAAATTAACAAATAACAGACAGATTTTTTTTATTTTTTCTTCCTTGGTGGATTTTTTGTTGTGAAAATGTAGGTAGTTTTGAAAGAAACCAAATATCTTGAGTGTCATTATTGTGCTAAAAATCTCAGTGCTATGTCTGTCACTTCTCCATAAATCTTTTAGATTCTGATGACTAGAACAATAAACTCCTGCTATGATGGCTGGTGACAGTGAGATGTCATGATAATGTTAAGTATATTTTTGAGTATTACTTGTTTTACTCGTATTTCGTTATTAGTGTATTTTAAAACATCTTATAGCATATCATTCATTACAATTTCCAACACTGAATTGCAGTATTGGCAATCCGTCCAATAGGTTTCACTCCTGTCAAGAACCAGTAACATTTTCTGACCTCATTCTAATGTTGGATAATTTAGATATACATTACCATTTTGTAACATTTTGACTAGTCAAATATTTATTTACATTACATTTACATTGCTTTCTTCCTCATGTGAATCAAGGTCTTCATTCTGTACTTCTCTATTTGTCATATCTTGTTAACTTCTTTGACTTGCATGATCCAAGTCATCATTGGTAGCTGAGTCACCTGTTGATTCACTTTCAACCTCCTCCCAAAGTTATTAAAGCAGATTTTCATGTGACATTGTACTGAATTGGGCTAATTCTACATGAAAAATCAAAAGAAACCATGTAATAAAATTATAAATACACATAAATGTAACATGATGCATAATGTGGGAAAAACTCAACCATTTACAGTTTGACACATGTGCACACACCTTGCCATTTGTCATCCCAAGTAGGTGAACACAAAGATTGTTTCTTGTGTATTCCCCCAGCACAGTTAATGAGATGCACAGCCATCTACTAATATTCTAAAATGCATATTTTTATTGGAAATATATGGTTGGGTGTTTTTACCCACCATAATGCCCCTTGGTTAAAGAAATCAGGAAAACAATTTATAATATCAATGAGAAATTCAATTAAAACAATTATCATAAAAAATAATGAGGGAGCCTGGCATGGTGGTGCACACATGTAATCCCAGCACTTGGAAGGCTGAGGCAATAGGATCACTGTGAGTTCAAGGCCAGCCTCAGCTACACAGTGAGTTCAAGGCCAGCCTGAACTGAGTAGTGAGACTGTCTCAAAAAAAATTAAAAATAATAAGGGACTTCTGGGTAAAATGGTGTAACAGAAGTATCCTTCACATGATTCTAAGTGAGAAAAGTTAGCATTAAAAAGTAGAAACTATATTCCAACTAAAGGATAGTATAAGCTACAGAAATCAAGAAGGCAATGATAGGAATGCAGAGAGAGAGAGAGAGAGAGAGAGAGAGAGAGAGATGCAAAGCAAAGAAAAATATAAAGTATCCTGGGGAGGGTAACAACCTGACTCTGCCAGCACCAGGTAAGCTCCAAAAAGGCCAGTAGCCCCAATGATACACAGTGGACTAAGCCCTAGCAATAGGAGAAACTCATGGTTATTGCAAGCTAGAAGTCTAGTATAGAGATTTATTTTGAAAGTGACTTGTGCTTTGGAGAAGAAACCCACTACAGTGCTTGCCATATCTTGTAGTGATATCACCAAGAGCCATCATGACACAATGTGACTGAGCCACTCTGAGGACCAGAAATCAGGGAAAAATCATACTTGAGCATCCCAGGGAACACTTTGCCACAGAGATTTGGTGGCAGACAGCTACAATACAGTCATAGAAAAAGGGATGATCAGTCTGAAACCTCCAGAAATTTAAGTAGCAGGGAATTTGGACTTTGGAGGGCAAGATGGTTAATAGCACTGACCTCTGACAGTGAAGAGCAAAATCCATTCTGTGATTTTCTGAAGGGGTTGTGGCTGAAAATGTCAGGATTACTATATATTATTTTCAGGTCTTTCTTTTCTATTGCTGTTATTGCTTTCTATTCTGTAGCTGTTAGTTTTAATTGGATTTTACAGTATTTTAATATCTTTTTTTTCTTTGTGTTGTCATTGTCACTGCAGTTTATTTTCTCCTCTCTGAGCGGTACTGGTGATTGAGCCCTCAACAGAAAGCTGCTGACTGAGAAGACTCTCACATAAAAGTGGAACAGGTACTATGGTGATTAAGCTTAATAATGTCAACTTCACTGAATTGGGAACTGTTTGAGCATACTAATGGGGGTGTCTGGGTGGATTATTGAGGTATGACCTTGCAGTCTATATCTGGTTCCTCACACCTTCTTTTTTGTTGCTGCAATGCTTTTCAGCCACCATGAATTAATCAGGTATGCTTCATCATACCCTTATACAATGATGTTCCTGCCTTGGAGCCTGCTGATCATATCCTGAATCCTCTGAAACCATGAGTTAAATTAAACCTCTCCTCCTTTAAGTTCTGGGTGTTGGATATTGTATCCCAATAATAGTAAAGCTAATAAAATTGGCATCAGACAAGTGGCATCATTGCTTTGACTGTATTTGACCATGTAGTTTAGAAGCATTTGGAACTGGTTTGTGGGAGAAAGGTTTGAAGATGCAGGCTAGGGAAGCCTTACAACACTATAAGCAGAGCCTCATGGATCATTCTGGTCAGAGCTCAGCCTGATGGATAATTCTGATTAGAGCTTGGACAAACAGGATGCTCACAGGAATGTGAACAGTAAAGGCTAAGCTCAGGAGATTTCAGTTGGGAAGGAGTACTTTGTTGGCAACTGGATTAGAGGTGTTACACTCTGGCAAAAAAAAAAAACAAAACGTACATTTTGCATATGTCCTGAGACTTTGCAAGAGTCTGAGATTAAGTTTGGCAGCCTAATTGATTTGGTGGAGGAAATTCAAAGACAGATCAATATTCAGGCTGCAGCATGGACACTGCTGGCTGCTTTTAGCCTGATATACAGTGAGAAATAAAGGTAAAAAGCAGAGTGGAAAAGATTGGAAAAACTTAAAATTTTTAAGCCCCAAAAGAACCATGTGTAAAGCTGGGGCCAAAAGAGGTGTAGCTGCTGAAAAGGTTAGCTCCATTAAAAAGAAACTATAAAACTTTCTATAGGGTTAAAAGGAAAGATGTGTAGATGGCATCTCAAAAATTAGCAAGACCCTATCATCACAATCTCAAGGATGCACATTTTCATTTGAGAAGAGGTCCTTGAGTCCCTTGCTCAAGGAGGGCTGCCTAATGAATTGGTTCCCCAAGACTGATTTCATTTTGATCAGCCATCAAGGCACCTAGAGACCACTGCAACCATGGCCCATGGTGGCCTAGCTACTATTCTCACAGAAATTAGACATTGACATCATCCATGTGATGCTGGTTTTACTGGCACAGAGAATGCAAGAGTTGTGTAGTCAGAAAGGTTTCCTCCAATATTTCCAAGGAAGACCTGGGAGACCAGGCAAGGGGACCCTGAGAGGGAAGTATATGAAGCTATAGGAATAAACCCACAGGTGCAGTGGAGAACCCAGAAAGTTGAAGATGACAGGAATGTGGAACATCTATTGAGGAAAGCCACAGGCTGTGAGCAAAGCTAGTCCAGGGGAAAAGCCATGTAAGTTGCAAACAACACATCCTTAGAGGTGGTGCTTCCCAGTCCTTTTTGGAATTACATCTCACCACTGTATGCTCCAGGTGTCAGAAAAAAGAGCTACAGGACTTAATGTTTGCCCTGCTGGGGTTTTTTTTCATTTTTATTCCCCTGTTCCTCTCTTTTGGAATGGTTAGGGTCATTGTACCTAGAGATCATGTAACTTGTTTTTTATTTTTGCAGAGGTTTGCAGCTAAAGAGTTTGCCAAGAGCCTCAGAGGAGCTTTGGACTTGAACTTTTGAAAAGTGCTGAAATTCTTGAGACATTCGGAAGGGATTATTGGGTTCTTGGTTGTATGAATGATAGTTGCTACATGTTATGCAGAATTAATGACTTGCTACTGTATTCCTTTGGAGATTAAGTGTAGTTTAATATATATTTGGTTGCCATGCTGACAAAGGGTGAAATGTTTTGGTTAAACTTGATAGTGGTAACATGATAGGCCTTGGGATCTGCCCAGGGTATTGGTGGTGCACACTTCTGGGTGTGTCTGTGTAGGTCATGGAGGCATGAACTTAGAGTCTATATCTGGTCCCACATCCCTTCCTCTCTGCCACTGTTCTCTTGCTTTGTTTCCCAGCCACCATGAACTAAGTATTTTGCTTCACCACACCCTTCTGACATGATGTTTCTGCCTTGGAACCATCTGACCATGGACTGAAACCTTTGAAATCATGAACAAATTAAACCTCTTCTTTAAGTTTTGGGTGTTGGGTATTGTGTTTCAGCTACAGAAAAGCTAACTAATACAAATATCCATCAGAAGAGATGCAGAAATCTCAATATATAAGAGATGCAGAAATCTCAATATATAAATCTCAATATATAATAATCTCAAAAATATGAATAAAACAAGATAAAATGACTGCTCTGAAGATTCATAGTCTCTCAGTAACTGAGTCCAAAGTCATTGAAATGGGTGAAATACTGGACAAAGAATTAAAATTGATTTTTTAAAATAACCAATGTGTTCAAAGAGAATACAGATAAACAGGAATGAATTAGTGGAGACAATGCTGAATATTAAAGAGTAATTCAACAAAATGATAGAAATTCTGAAAGGACCAGACAGAAATCTTGAAAATGAAAAGCTCAGTAAGTCAAATAAAAAACCTCATCAAAAGACTCTGCAATAGACTAGATTAAGCAGAAGAAAGAATTTCAGGGCTTGAAGAAAAGATTGATATAAATTATCACATTCAGACAATAATAAAAATAATAAGCCAGGTGTGGTGGCACCTATAATCCCAGCACTCAGGAGGCTGAGGCAGGAGGATCACCATGATTCAAAGCCAGCCTTGGCTACATAGTAAGTTCAAGGCCAACCTGGACTACATAGTGAGACCCTGTCTCAAAAAGAAAAGAAAAAGAAGAAATTATGAACAAACATGCAAGAGCTCTAGGACAAAAATAAAAGACTCCTTGTTATAGGGCAACAAGGGTACAGACTAAAGACATAAAAATAATCTCTTCAGTGAGGTAATAACAGAATGTATACCAAATGCTGAGAAAGGAATGAACATCCAAGTACAGGAGGCATTTACAATCCAAAACACACATGATTTGAAAAGAACATTTCTTGTCTATGGCCATACCACCCTGAACATGCCCAATCTCATCTGATCTCAAAAGCTAAGCAGGATCAGTTCTGGTTGTACTTGGATGGAGAAAAAAGAACTCCAGATCATAATATGCCTCATAGTGCCTCAAGCATAGAGCAGGGAAAGAATATTGGAAACTGCAAGAGAGGAAGGCCATGTCACTTATAAAGGCAACCACATCACAATAGCTTTAGATTTCTCAGCAAAAATGCTAAAGGGCAGAGAGATGTAAAATGATATATTTCAAGTGATGAAGGAAATAACTGCCAATCTACATTACTATATCAAGGAATGCTGTTCTTCAGAATTTAAGGAGAAATAAGTATCTTCCAAGTATTAGTAAAGGAATATATGGCCATTAAACCAGGACTGCATAAGACACATAAAGGAATCCTACAAACAGAAGAGACAGAATAGATAAGCAAATGAGAATTAGGAAAATATCAAACATGAGTAAAAACCCCAAAATGACAGAAAGTAACATCCACCTTTCAATAATAACCGGATATGTAAATGGTCTTATTTTTCAATTAAATACACATACCGGCATATTGGAATGAAAAGGACTTTTTGAAAAAATAAAATTGGCAAATCTTCAGCTAATCTAACAGAGAAAAAGAGAAAAGTGAAATAAATAAAAATGAAAATGGAGAAATTTCAGTAGACACCACAGAAATAAAAGGAATAAGGAGATATTATCAACAATTATATGCCAACAAATTTGATAAACCAGGAGAAATGGATAAATCCATACAAAAATACAGCTTACCAACATAAGAGTCAAGGAGAAATAGAAAGCTTGAATACACCAATAAAAAATAAGTGGCCTGAAGAAATAATCAAAAATCATCCCAACAAAAAAAAGCCCAGGGACACATGACTTTACAGGAAAATTCTAGTAAATATCCAAATAGTTAATACAGTGTTTCTTAAACTCTTCTGAAGAATAGAGGTGTAAAGTATATACCTCCATGCAAATTTTATGATGCCAACATTATCTTTCAAATGAAACCAGATAAAAACATCAGAAGAAAACTTTTAGGCAGTTTATCTGATGAATATCCATATCCAATATTGTTAGAAACAGTGTTTAAACAGCCCTAAGAAAAAGAATTAGATCATGACATTTTTCACAATATGGATAAATCTGGGGGAAGTCATGCTAAATGAAATAAACCAGGTGGAGAAAAGCATATAGTCTGATTCCCTAATGTCTTGAATCTATGAAAACAATTGAATAAACAGAAATAAATAACAAAACAGTGTTCACCAGGAATGGAACAATGCAGGAAGTGGGATGTAAGTCAGAGAACAGAAAATAGCAAATATGTAGGATGAATGAGTCTAGAGCTCTAATTTATAACAGGAGGACTATAGTTAATAATATTGTATTGCATTGTGGATTTTTGCTAAGTGGGTAGATTTTAGTTACTCTTGTCACAAAAAGAAGAAAAGGGTAATTATGTAGAATGGTGGCTACTTTAATTTGCTTCATTATAGTAACCTTTTTTCTATCCATATGTATCCCATAAAACTATGTTAAATATAAACCATCTTAAATTTACCTTAAAATTAAATGTGGTATACCACAGAAACAAGCAAACTTTCTTGTGAATTGATTTTTTAAAAATAGATTTGCATCAACTGTTTAATCATGGATATTTTAAGACTTTTGTCATACAAAGATAGTTTTTATTTTACCCTGGACATTCCGTGAAAACTCTTGCTCATATTCAACTTGAAGAGACTATCTCAGAAATTCACTATAAGGATTATTTCAGGTACTCAGTGACACAAGCTTCTGATGGCTTTGTTTAAATTAACTTGAGTTCATACTACCAGGGACTGAATCAGGATTTCTTGAACTCTAACTGACGAGTTCTTGAAATTAGTAACCCCAAATCAAGCAGGAAAGGAACCAATTACATGGGACTTAGTCAACTAATGAACGCTGACTATAGCTTTTCTTTGAAATATTTCAGATGCTTCAAAAGTATTTTCTGGAGATGAGTAACCCGTGTCTCTTTTTCTTTGTGTAACTCTTAACAATCTAATGGATTATACTTTTATAAATGGATATGAACTTTTGTGTTTTTGTCCCTGCCTGTGTCTTCCAGAATTTAAAAAAATACTTCAGTAATCTTATTTTAATGGCAATATAATTATCTACATAGATTCAATACAAATTGATCTCCCTTGTAATAGGACATAATATGAAACATTGTTTGTATAGCCAATGCTTTCACTGAGATGTCATAATAGAGAATGATGTGCATAGAATTAAATATGACTACAGTTATAAAGAATAAGGTTGACTTTCTGGAGTCAATTCTTACAAAACTGTTATTTGAAAACTAAATTGATACCTGTCTTACAGTGTTCCCAGCCTTACACATGAGTTTAAAAAGTCACTTCCTAAAATGTATAATAGGTAATGTGAAATAGGAAGAAAAGGGGCAAAGGGGAAGGAAGTGGGAGGGGTAGGGGAAAGGAAAGAAGGGAATGGAATTAATATGAGAAAATGGAAAAATAGGAACAAAATCTTTGTAAATAGGGAGGAATGGAGGGATTGAAGGGAGGGCTGGGGAAGGGGGAAAAATAAGAACCAAGAGAGATTATGGAAAGGTGCAAATTTCCAATAATGAATGTCATTATATTGTATACCTAAAATGTACCAATGATTAGAATGAATAATTGATAATGCAAAATAGGAAGAAAAGGTCCAAAGGGGTAGAGGTAGTGGGAGGGGCAGGGGAAAGGAAAGAAGGGAAAGGAAAAATGATGAGAAATGGAAATAAAGTCTTTGTAAATAGGGAAGTATGGAGGGGGTGCAGGGAGGGCTAGGAATGGGGAAAAAATAAGAACCAAGATGCATCATGTAAAGGTACAAGTTCCCAATGAGAAATGTAATTGTGTTGTATACCTAAAATGTACCAATAAAAGAATTTAAGAAAAAAAAGTCACTTCCTGGTAGGCCAAAGAAAGTTAGCATATTTTGGAGACCTCATGAACATATTTCATCCAAATCCATAGGTACTTCCAGAGAAAACTGAAGGTGAGTTTTTGGCTTGGATTTCTCATCTTGAGAGGTTTTTAAAAGTGCAATCTGAGCCTTGTTATGAAAACTTTTAACAAAATAAACTTCTAAAAAGCCTTTCCTAGCTTCCACCTAAGGTAAATTAGCATTCTTTTGAGGGAGTGAGGTTGAACCAAGGGCCTTCAAACAGCACTGGCACTCTCTCTCTCTCTCTCTCTCTCTCTCTCTCTCTCTCTCTCTCTCTCTCTCTCTCTCACACACACACACACACACACACACACACACACACACACACCACATACCAGTTCTCTCTTATTTTACAGAAGTTTTTTTACTAAGTCACAAAGTTACAAAGTTGCCTAGGCTGGGCTTAAATTTATGATCCTCTTCTTTTAGCTTCCCAGAATGCTAGTATAAGAGGTATGTGCCAACAATACTCCTGGATTTGGTTACCATTTTTTCTGCACCTATGTAAATACTCAGGAAACTTCTGGGGAAGTTTTATTGTAGAGAAAACTTTTACATTTCAGTTAAACATAGAATAATTTTGTGTTATTAGATTTTACTCTTTTTCATCGTCTTTGAGTAATATGCCACTTGTTTATACACTGCATGTTAATTTTTACTTTGTTTCCCTCCCTAGACTTTGTCATTTTCCAATTTTTTTCAGTTCTTTTTTTGGCTACAACTCTCCAACTTAATGTTTTTTATTTTTCTCCCACTTTTCTAACTTGGCATCACTGAAAACTAAAATCTAACTACCCAGATCTTTGCAGAGCCTTTAAACTGTCTTCCACATGATCTTCCCTTCCTTCTTCCTCCTACTTATGGGATCTAAATAATCCTTATGATCTGAAGCTGGATAACTTGATATAATCTTCAAATGATTCACTACCACAGCAAATCATTTTTGGGCAACCTTTATGCCTGGATATGTTGCTGTGTGGGTCACATAGGAAGTTAACTATAATTCCTGCAATCCTCCAAGCTTTACTTCAGAAAGTAACCATGACTGCGCACAGTCTTAGCCAAACATCATTAATGTCTATGCTATTGCCAAGAATATTAAAATTACAAACTGGAAAATTCATTATATTCCCACCATTTTTCTCATTTTGTTTAAGATATTTTTGACCCAAAGTTCTATAAATCTCTGGACTAACTGCCCTCTGGACACACAAACTAGATTTATAGTTGTTCTAACTAGTTACCATTGCTTATTTCATAAGAATATTTTTTATTAAATGGCCTGATGGCCCATACCATCCAGCAAATACCCTTTACTAGCTAGTCTTTTTTTTTTTTTTTGTACTGGGGATTGAACTCGGGTCCTTGCGCTTGCGAGGCAGGTGGCGGAACCACTGAGCTAAATCCCTGGCCCGTACTATCTAGTCTTAATAAATAGTTCATGTGCTTCTTAATGAACAAAAGATGACAAAGTGAAAAAGGATTTGTATCATTCACAGCAAAGAATAATGTTTCTTCTTTCTTTGAAGAAGACTGACAAGTGCTCCCTCCAGTAAAGCTTCTTGCAGCTCTCTTATAGACCGGGACTCATCCTTGGCCTGCTTCACTTAATTTTAGCAAGAATCTTCCTAAAGAAATTTATTGAGAGTTTCTCCACCCTTGATCTCCAGTCAAGTATCCCCCTCCCATTGATACATAACCACGTTCTTGTTAGTAATTTTCTATCCTTTCCTTCACCCTGCCTGTTGGCTATTTATCCAGAAGTATTGCTATTATATTGTATCTTTCTCTTCTATTGCAATAATTTAAGTAAATCTTACTATGTATATTTCATGTTTACAACATATTATGGAATAATATAATTATTATAGTGAAACAAATTTACACATCCATCATCTCACATTATTTTTGAGACAAAAACAGCTAAAAAATCCCTACTATAATTTCATAATTATAGTCCTAGTGTTGTAAATTAGTTTACTAGATTTTTCATCTTACATGTCATCTACTTTGTATTTTCTGTGCTTTAACTTCACATTTTCTCCCTCTCTTCTGGTAATCACTGTTTTACTTTCTGGCTCTGTACATTTTCCTTTTTTTTTTTTTTGGAAAATTCACCATATAATAGATTAAATAAGTCAATGATCCCCACTCATGCCATTTACAGTCTATCTAGTACTGGAAATATCAGCAAGATCAGACAAGAAAAAGAAATAAAACAGCTAAATTTGAAGAGGATTGAAAATACCCTATTTGTAGATGCCATAATCCTATATGAAGAAAATTACAAAAACTTCACAAGAAACTGTTAGAATGAATAAATGAATTCAGTGAAGCTACAAAATGCAAAATCTTTACACAAAAATCAATACAATTTCTGTAAGTAAATAACAATCTAGTTGAAAAAAATCAAAAAAAAATCCTATTTGTGATAATATCAAAAGTAAAACAAGAATAAGTTAAAAAAAAAAAAAAAGAATAAGTAAGCCAAGTAAATGATAGATTTTTCCATGGAAAATTACAAAATCAATGAAATAATTTGAAAAGTCAAATAAACAGGAAGATATCCCATATCCATGGATTAGAAATATTGTTAATATGTCCATACTACCCAAAAAATTATAGAGATTCAGCATAATTACAATTTCAATCTCAGTCCCAATGGCATTCTTCAAATAAAGAAGGAAAGAATCCTAAAGTTCCTGTGTAAACAACAACAACAAAAAAAACCCAAGTAGCCAAACTAAACTAGAGAAACCTAAAGGAAAAGGCAATAAGAAAGATTGAGATGCAAGAACACTTTTGGCCAAAAATCTCTTACAAAGTGACTCAGGATGCACTAAAAGAAGTGTTTAAAGGTGCCATAGAAATCAGACTATTCAGCAAGGACGGGAAGAATAAAGGAATTGCTTTTATTGAATTTAAGACAAACTGATGCAGAGAAAACCTTTGAAGAAAAGCAGGGAACAAAGTTTGATAGACTAACTCTTTCTCTCTACTACACTGGAGAGAAAAGTCAAAATCAAAACTATAGAGGTAGAAAGAATAGCACTTGGAGTGGTGGATCAAAAACTCTGGTTTTAAGCAACTTCTCCTCCAGTGCAATGGAAGAGACTCTTAGGCAGTATTTGAGAAGGCAACCTCTATCAAAGTGCCCCAGAACCAAAGTGGTAAATCTAAAGGGTACACATTTATAGAATTTCCTTCATTTGAAGATGCTAAAGAAACATTTAACTCCTGTAATAGAAGGGAAATTGAGGGCAGAGTGATTGCACTGGAGCTTCAAGGACCCAAGGGGTCACCTAATGCAAGAAGCCAGCCACTCAAAACCCTGTTTGTTAAAGGTCTGTCTGAGGAAGCTACCAAAGGGACCTTTTAAAGGAATCATTTGATGGCACTATTGGAGCAAGCATAGTCAGTGTCTGGGAAACTGGGTGCTCCAAGAGCTTTGGTTTTGTAGACTTCACCAGTGAGGAAGATGCCAGGGCCACCATGACCTCCATGGAGGCCATGGAAAATGGTGAAATTGGCAGAAAAAAGTTACCTTGCACAGGGCCAAAACCTAAGGGTGAAGGTGGTTTCAGAGGCCAAGGCAGATTTGGCAGAAGAGGCGGGAGGCTAAGGAGTGCAAGGAGACAGGGGAGGAGGAGGAGACCACAAGTCACAAAGGAAGAAGACAAAGTCTAAATAGTCTTTCTGTACTTGTCTTTACCTGCTCCATTGGAAAGAAAGGACTCTGGGGTTTTAATCTGTTACCTGTTTGATGACAAACAGCTTCCTGAGAACATTCCAAGACAGTGCCCCTGTGGTCTACTATAAAAGCAAAGAGATGACATTTCAGGAGAGATATTACCCTATTGTTTTTGACGGGAGATTAATAAACGTTTTTAAGAGAGGAGTGATAGAACTAACCTTTATGTGTAACATTTGAATTTATATTGTTTCATCCCATGTACAAAACCATTTTTTCCTACATAAAATTATATTACAAAGGTATAGCAATTAAGAGTATAGTAGAGGCATAAAGACAGAAACAGACTAATGGATCAGAATACAGAGAACAGAAAAAATTCAAACATGTATTATTAACTGATTATTGACAGGGACATTAAAAAATACAACACAATATCCTTGAATAAAATCTTAACTATTCTTAACAAGTGTGAGGAACATTGTTATATATCTTAATAGACCTTGCCCAAAATGTTACAAATTTTCCTAAATGTTTTATAGTTCTATGGTTTACATTTAAATTGATGATCTATTTTATTTCAATTTTTGCATTTATTTTGAAGTGTGGGTCCAAATCCATTTTCTGGAATGTAAGTATCCAACTGTCTCACTGTCACTTGATGAAAAGACTATCTTTTCTCTATTATGCTGTCTTAATACATTTATTAAAAATCACATGTCCATGTAGGTATGGGTTTATTTCTGGATTATCTACTCTATTCCATTAATTTTTGTCATATACATTTCATGTAGTTATTTATATGTTCTTTCATATACTTTAGTATTTTACCTAGTATTTATAGTATACATCTTTAATGACATTCAACCCTCAAATTACGTATTACTTCACATGGAGTATACAAGAGCTTTACATAGATTATTTTCAGTTCTTTTCTCTTATGTTTTGTTCAGTTTTCGTCATATATTTTATGTTTACATATGTCATAAACCCATAATGCATTGCTGCTGTACATGATTTATTTAGTCAATTTTCTGAAAGGATTGAAAGTGTCAAAGAACTTTTTACATTTATCTCCATTTAACTATTTCTGAGTATTTCCACTTATTTGTTTTTTTATTGTTATTATTAAATTCTTTTATTGGTACATTGTAGGTATACAACACAATTACATTTCTCATTGGGAATTGTACCTTTACATAATGCATCTTGGTTCTTAGTTTTTCCCCATTCCTAGCCCTCCTTTCATCCCCTCCACCCTTCCCTATTTACAAAGACTTTATTTCCATTTTTTCCATTTCTCATCATTTTTCCTTCCCCTTCTTTCCTTTCCCCTGCCCCTCCCACTACCCCTACCCCTTTGGACCTTTTCTTCCTATTTAATGTTCCACTTACTTGTTTTATATACTAGTTTCTACATATATATATATATATATTTGGGGGGGGGTTGGTACCAGGGATCGAACTTGGGACCTCAAACTTGCGAGGCAGGCAGCGGAACCACTGAGCTAAATCCCCGGCCCATCTGGTATTATATTCTACTTGACAGAAAAAATTCCTTTATCATTCATATAGTACAGGTTTACTAGTAATGAATTCTTCTAATTTTTGTTCGGAAATGTCACTGTTGTCACTTTTGAAACATTTTTCTGGGTATGGAATTCTAGGTTGAGGGTTTTCCTTTTCATTCTAATGTTTCCTTTATCCTATTTTCATTGTGATGTAAAATAATCCTATTTGAGATTTATGATTTTAAGGTGAGAAGTTAAATTATTTTAGCATATTCAGAGTTATGCAATAATCACCACCAGAATATTTTCATCACCCAGAAAGAAGTTCCATACCCATTGGTAGTCATTCCACATATTACTCTTCTCTACCCTTTGCTGCCACTCATTTTCCTTTGTTATATATATATTTCCTTATTCTGGTCATTTCATAAAGTGAAACCACATAAAATATGGCCTTTTCTGAGTGTTTTGATTTAGCATGATTTCAAGATTAATGCATGTTGTATCATATATCACTATTTTCTTTGTTGTGGCCACTCTATATTCCACTCAATGGATATAACACCATTATTCATTTATTCAATAATTGATAGACATTAGGGTTGTTTATATTTTTGTCATTATATATAATGCTTCTATAAACATTTGTATAATTTTGTATATGAACACAATTTTCAGTTCTTTCAGATTTGTATTTAGGAATTGGTGGAATTGCTGAGTCATATGGTAACTTTATATTTAATTAATTTGGTGGTGATAGGTTTTAATCTTTGGCAGGTTGAAATCCAGTTTTTACAACACCATTTATTAAATAGGCTATATTCCCTCCAATGAAGATGGCTGGGTCCTTTGTCAAAGATGAGGTGGCTGATTATGCCTGAAGTTGTTTCTGCATCTTTTAATGTATTCCACTGATCCTCGGGTCTGTTTCTTTGCCAGTACCATGCTGCTTTTATCACAGTAGCTTTGTAATATAGTTTCATGTTTGGGATTGTGATACCCCCAGCCATGTCTCTGTTGCCTAGAAGTGGTTTAGCTATTTTAGGTCTCTTCTGGTTCCAAATGAAGTTTTGGATTGTTTTCTCTAGTTCTGTGAAGTATATTGTTGGAATTTCAATTGGCTTTGCATTAAATCTATACAGTACTTTGGAAGTATGGCGATTTCCACTATATTGGTTGTTCCTACCCAGGAACAAGGGACGTCTTTCCATTTTCTTATATCCTCTTCAATCTCCTTTTTCAGAGAGCTGTAGTTTTCAGGGTAGAGTTCTCTTGCTTCCTTTGTTAGATTGATTCTAAGATATGTCATTTTTTTGGATGTTACAGTAAAAGGAATTGTTTCCCTAATTTCTCTCTCAGTGAGTCTGCCATTTGTGTATAAGAAGTCTATTGTTTTTTGAGGGTTGACCTTGTATCCAAATACTCTACTGAATCTGTCAATTAAGTGTAGAAGTCTTGAGTGGAGTTTTTTGGATCTTCTATGTAAAGTATCATATCATAAGCAAATAATGACAGTTTAACTTCTTCCTTTCCTATCTTTATTCCTTCTATTTCTTTCTTTTTTCTAATTGCTATGACTAATGTTTCCAGAAACAAATTGAACAGGAGTGGTGATAGTGGGCATCCTTGTCTTGTTCTTGATTTTAGTGTGAAAGTTTTCAGGTTTTGACCATTTAGTATGATCTTGGCTGTTGGTTTTTCGTAGATAGCCTTAATCAGGTTGAGATAAAGACCTTCTGTTCCAATTTTCTGTAGTGTTTTTATCATGAATGGGTGTTGGATTTTGTCAAATTTCTTTTCTGCATCTATTGAGATGATCCTATCGTTTTTGTGCTTGACTCTGTTAATATAGTGTATTTCATTTATTGATTTACAAATGTTGAACTGTCCTTGCATCCCTGGGATAAATCTGACTTGATCCGGGTGTATGATCTTCTTGATGACCCTCTGTATTCTCTTTGACAGTAACTTGTTGAGGATTTTTGCGTCTATGTTCATTAGGAAGATTTGCCTGTAGTTCTCTTTTTGGGTTGGGTCTTTCCTGGTTTTGGAATTAAATTAACACTTGCTTCCAGAAATGAATTTGGAAGCCTTGCCTCCCTTTCAATTTCCCTGATGAGTTTAAAGTGTAATGGCGACGGTTCTTCTTTAAATGTCTTGTAGAATTCAGCAGTGAAGCCATCAGGACCTGGGCTTTTCTTTGTTGGCAAATTTTTTATTACATTTTCAATTTCATTCATTGTAATTGGGGTGTTTAGAATTTCTATATCTTCTTCATTTAACTTTGGCAATTCATGTATATCTAGGAATCTGTCCATTTCTTCTATGTTTCCAAATTTATTAAAGTACAAGTTCTTGAAGTAGGTATTGATGATCCCCTGCATTTCTGCTGGGTCTGTTGTGATTTCACCTTTTTTGTTCTTAATTGCATGGATTTCAGCCTTTTCTTTGCTTTTTTTGATAAGGTTGGCTAAAGGTTTTTCGATTTTATTTATTCTTTTGAAAAAAACCTCTTTGATTCATTAATTTTTTAATCGTTCTCTTAGTCTCCATTGCATTGGTTTCTGCTCTTATCTTTATAATTTCCTTTCTTGTAAGAGCTTTAGGTTTGTTATGCTCTTCTTTTTCTAAGAGCTTGAGGTTCTGCATTAGGTTATTTATCTGAGTTCTCTCGGTTTTCCAAATATGGGCATTGATTGCTATGAATTTCCTGCGTGGAACTGTTTTCATTGTGTTCCATAGATTCCTGTATGTTGTACTAGCATTATCATTTACTGGTAGAAACTGTCTAATTTCTTCTTTAATTTCCTCTGTGACCCCTTGGTTGTTCAGGAGGGTGTTATTTAATTTCAATGTGTTTGGGGGAGTTTTCTGGTTTCTTACATTATTGACTTTCAATTTTATTGCACGATGGTCTGATAATATACAGGTGCTAACGTCAATTCTTTTACATTTACTTAGACATGTCCTATGAACTAGCATGTGGTCTATTATGGAGAATGACCCGTGTGCAACCAAAAAGAATGTGTATTCTGATTTTGTTTGGTGGAATACTCTGTAAACATCTATTAAGTCCATTTGTTCAGTAGATTGTTTCAGTTCTAAAATTTTGTTGATAATTTTTTTCAGATGATCTATATATTAGTGATAGTGGGGTATTGCAGTCCCCCACTACAATTGTATTAGTGCTTATTTGGTTTTTCATGTCCATTAATGTTTGTTTTGTATAGTTGGGGGCATTCGTATTTTGTGCCTATATATTTAGGATTGTCATTTCTTGCTCTTGGATTGTTCCCTCAACAAGGATATAGTGACCATCTTTGTCTCTTAATTAGTTTTTGTTTGAAATCTACTTTGTCTGCAAATAAGATTATTACCCCTGCCTTTTTTCTGTGTTCCTGTTGCATGTAGAACTCTTTTAAATCCTTTTACTTTCAGTCTATGAATTTCTTTTTGAGTTACATGTGTTTCTTGTATACAGTATATTGCTGGATTTTGCTTCTTAATCCATTCTGTCAGTCTCTTTTGATTGGTGAATTGAGGTCATTAACATTGAGAATTATAATGGATAGATATTGACTTATACTTGTCATAATATTTTGCTGTTGTTGGCTCTTTTATTTCTTCTTTTTCTCCCTTTCCCTTTAGTTTCTTACCTTGCCTGGTGGATTCCCTCGGTTGGGCCTCAAGGAGTTGTGGACTTCATTGTCTTGTTCTAGGATAGTGCTTAGAATTGTTTCCAAACAATTGCTGGTTTGGTGTTCACGAAATTTCTCAGGTGTTTTTTGTCATGAAAGTATCTAATTTCCCCATCGATTTTGAAAGATAATTTCGCAGGATTCAACAGTCTAGGTTGGAAGTTATTTTCTTTTAGGAAGTGAATACTTCACTCCAGTCTCTCCTTGAGTTCAGGGTTTTTGCTGAGAAGTCTGCCATAATTCTGATGGGCTTTACTTTGTAGGTGATTTGTTTCATTTCTCTGACTGCCTGTAGGATTTTGTTCTTCTGTTGGGTTTCTGGGATCTTGACTATTATATGTCTAGGTGTGGATATTTTTTGATCATGTCTAGTTGGAGTTCTATATTCATTACTTGTCTGTATATCCAATTCTCCACCTCTGCTGGGAAGTTTTCTACTATTACTTCTGTGAACAGTGTTTTTATGTCAATTGTACATTCTCCTCTTTTTTCTTGTACTCCTGTCAGTCTTATGTTTTTCTTCTTGCATCATCCAGCAGCTGCTGTATTGATTTCTCATGGTTCCTTACTATTTTGAAGAGATCTCTGTTTTCAATGTCCTTAACCACAATCCTGTCTTCTATATCTGATATTCTATCTTCAGATTCCCTTAATCTGCTCTTCATGCTTTCAATAGAGTTTTTAATCTCCTGAATATCTGTTTGAATCTGTTTCATGGATTCCATTTCTTTCTTATGTTGGGCGATCCTGGTTTCCATTTCTTTTTTATGCTAGACATTCATGGATTCCAGCATGTTTCTGAGCTCATCTTTTCTTTTTACCTGTTTGTGTTCTAGAGCCTCAAATCATGTCTTTCTCTGTGCTCACTATCTCCGTAGATATCTGGGAAATTATTTCTGTTTTGAATTTTTCTAGAGCCTCATTCATCTGTTTTGTTACTTCCTGTGCTATCAGTTCAAGGTGTCCAGGTGGTTGATTATTAGCCTTTTTCACCTAGTTTCCCCCAGAATTTGCCTTATGTGGAGTGGAAGTCTGAGTTTGTGCCTTACTTAAATGTCTTCTCATTTTCGTTTTTCGTACTGTCCGTGGTTTAATTCCTGGGTTGATACTTTGAAGTTGCTTATTGTAAATATCTTTGTTGATGTATTTAGAACACTTATGGAATGATTGCTTCTTATAGGTGTCTTCCAGATGTAGCTGGGCTTTAGGCTTTGAGCCTGTAATGGCTCTGAGGCTGTCTCATTTTCATTATACCAGGAAGGACAACTGATTAGATCAGTCACAATACCTTAGCCCAAGTGATACAATCAGCAACACCATAGCATCAAGTACCTCTTAGAAAATGACAATTTGTGGTGGTTATTAATCTGTCACCTTTAACCGTGTGAATTAAATCAAAATCAATGACCAACACAACTTATGTGTATAGTGAATAAACTCTTCAATATAACAACTTTACCCTTTGGGATGGGGAGTTAGAAGGAGTTGTGGATGGAGGAATAGGTAAGTAGAAGTATAAGGGAAGGTTAGCAGTGAGGCCAGAGGGCACATGCAAGAGAAGGAAAGAGAAGAAAAGAAAGATAAAGAGGAAATACAAATTAGGGGCAGAACAGGAACACAAAGGGAGATGAAGAAAAATGTGGGACAGCAAGGGAGCTAGGCAGAGGGAGAGAGAAAGAAAAGAGAAAAGAAAGAAAAAAGAGAAAAATAAAAATTTTAAAAGAGTAGCAAAGAAGAAAAAAATTAAAGATAAGAGCAAAACAATAGTGGTAATTTTCAAAATAACAAATAAAAGCTAAAAATGATGCCAGGGATTTAGCTCAGTGGTTCCACCACCTGCACCCAAGCACAAGGACCCAAGTTCGATCCCCAGTACCAAAAAAATAAAATAAAATACATTAAATAAATAAATATGAAGGGCCTCCTTCAGAATATGTCTCTGCTGTCACAATAGACAATGTGGGCAGCCTCGTGTAGTTATAAGTCAGTGAGTCTCAGTAAGCCAGTCACAGACTCATGAGATTCAGGCAGATTTCTGGCTTCAAGTCACAAGTTGAGCTCCCTGTCCTCCTGCAGGGTTGAACTCTGCAAGGTTCTACTGCAGGTTCTAGCTGTCTTTGCCCTGAAAATAGTCCACGTTCCAATGGGAGGTGATGATCCCTCCAACTTACCAGGCACGGTGGTCTGGTGTGCCTTTATTGTAGAGATTCTCTTCACTTTTCCAGTGGGCTTCAGTTTTCATCAGGGAGCCTGAGAGAGGCCCTCTATCTGTTGTTCACTTCTGCAGCTCAGTACAAATGGCTTTATGCTCCCCTGTCCCTCTGTAGTGTGGATCCAAGTAGCTGTACAGCCAAGAGGGTGGAGGGCTGTTGTTGAAGGCACCCACAGTGGACAGGGCGTGTGATCTTCTTGATGATCATCTGCATTCTATTTGCCAGGATCTTAAAAAGGATTTTTGTGTCTATATTCATTAGTGAGATTGGCCTATAGTTCTCTTTTTTGATTGGTTCTTTCTCTGCTTTGGGGATCAAGGTGATGCTTGCTTCCATGAATGAATTTGGGAGTATTGCTTCCCTTTCAATTTTATTGAAGAGTGTAAACAGCAGTGGCAGTAGTTCATCTCTAAATGTCTCATAGAATTCATCAATGAAGCCAGCATGACCCAGGCTTTTCTTAGTTGGTAAGTTTTTAATTAAGTTTTCAATTTCATTGATTGATATTGAATCGTTTACAATTTTTAGGTCTTCTTCGTTCAACTTTGGTAATTCATATGTATCTAGGAATATGTCCATTTCTTCTGTGTTGTCCATCTTATTGGCGTATAGGTTCTGGAAGTAGGTATTGATGATCGTCTGGATTTCTGCTGGGTCCATTGTAATTTCATCCTTTTTCTTCCTAACTGCATGGATTTTGGCCTTTTGTTTCCTTTTTCTGATGAGTTTGGCTGAAGGTTTGTTAATTTTGTTTATTCCTTCAAAGGACCAACTCTTTTCTTCACTGATTTTTTATATCATTCTCTTAGTCTCCATTGCATTGATATCTGCTCTGATCTTTATAATTTCCCTCCCTTGTATGAGCTTTGGGTTTGTCTTGCTCTTCTATTTCTAGAAGCTTGAGGCTCAGCACCAGGTTGTTTAATTGGGCTCGTTCTGTTTTGCTAATATGCATATTCACTGCTATGAATTTCCTTCGTAAAACTGCTTTCAATGTGTCCCATAGATTCCGATATGTTGTATTGTCATTGTCATTTAATTGAAGGAA